>NC_141694.1:1033629745-1034858911 GCF_964263255.1 Lissotriton vulgaris
GTGCTCCGTCTCTACTAAAACTTTTATAAACAATAAAAATATGTTTAAAAAATATTTTCCTTTCTTTTAAAAAGCGCAAACAATCCAGCAAAATATGTTCGCTACTGCATTTTACTTGTAGGCCACAAGAGCACAGTCCTTGGTCGTTTGACATAAGTGATGTTATCTTCCCATTAATGTTACTTGGGTTCAGACCGACTCTAAATTTCAATATTGTATTTCTAAGCTTTGGATTAGGCATAGCTTCTATATAGGGGAAAATATCGTCATTGACCATTCCATTTATCAGAAACCGAACTGAAGATTTACTCTTCAAGTAGCATAAGTCTTCTTCTCGTGACTTCACATCAACTATGGCCCGTAACTCCCACTTAGAGATCTGCTGCATTGATTTCTAGTGGTCTTGCTCTAGAGTAAGTTTAACACATAGCTTATCTAGTGTATTCCTTGTTTGAACCGCCCAGGTAAAGTCACTGGTCTCTATTTCTTTCTTGCAAAGATATGCTATTTTGTGGGGGCCTTCTCCCTTCAGTCTATTCCAAAACTTAAATGTTGCTTGCATGCCCCGATAGTTCCAGGCTGTGACATGACATTCTACTCGCACAGCTTGTAACATGGTTGAAGATGGGAGGGCAAGAGGTTGCTTCACACATATATAAATTGTGGTTGGACCGATGTAGTAAAAGCTGAGAGTATTGGTCGCAGTGAATGGCCTCCATACTTCTGTTTAAATTGTTTGAGGCCCCAGACCGTGGAAAGGGACCTCGCTTTTAAGGTCTGTATGTGGTCTTTCCAATTTAATCTACTATCAAACCACATGCCCAAATATTTGTATTTATCTACTATTCCAATTTTGACCTCCCCCAGTCTCCAGTAGAAGGAACTTTTTCTTTTACCAAATACCATTATTTTGGTCTTTTCCAGATTAACCGTGAGGCTTTTCTTGTTGCTGTATTCTAAAAAGGTATCCAATTTCTTTTGTAAGCTTAACTCAGTCATGTCTGTTATCACTAAATCATCCGCGTATAGCAGACATGAAATATGGGTTCCCCCCATCTTAGGGCTTAAACCTCCCGCGTTACTCAATGTGGTTGGTAGGTCAGATAAAAACAGGTAAAATAACAAAGGGGCTAAAACGCAGCCCTGTCTCAGGCCGTTCATTATCGGAATCTTCTTAGATAATGTCCCAAGATCATCCAGGATTACTCCAGCCCAATTCTTAGAGTGCATATCCTGGATTAATGAAAAAACTGCTTTGTTCAAGTTCAAGTTCGAATAAGCTTTATTCGGTCTTTAAGTTTAAAACCATAAAAGCAGCAAAAAGAAATACATACATTTATATAAAATTCAACAGTTCCTTTAAAAAAAAAAAAACGGATATTTAAAGCAAACAAAAATCAATCTAGTGCAAAATAAAAACGCATGATAGACAGAGTCCCCTTTCACCAAGTATTATAGTTCGATACTCTGGGGCCGGGGTAAAAATCAAACAAGTCCCAAGTAGCAATAGGGCCATCTCCAATTTTAGGCTGGGAAAATCTTAAATAGGGGACAATGTTCCTATGTTTGAATTTGATTAAAATCAGGTCTCCCGGAATGTCTTTGGGCAACGTCCCTAGCCATCCCACCCTCCTGACGCTCAGGATTCCGCCATCTAGGTCAGGTGGCAGCGGTCTATTGTTATTAAGCCAAAAGATGGTTTTATTCAGCAGATCCTGGCTTGTTTCATGTTTGCCATGCCTAAGTTCAGGGACCCCGGAGAGAACAGTCACATAGGGGGCTGCTTCAGGGGGTAAATTCATTCGATGTCTTCTTTCTTGAGGGAGCCTAGGGGCTTTGTTAGGGAGACGAGTGGGCTTAGAAGTGATATTACGGCCACTTGGAATGGGTGGGCTGATCCTATGTTCGATGGACTTGGGATTCACAAGGTTGGTAGAAAGCGTAGGGCGAGGGGGAATAACAGTATTAACAGTTGATGGTAGAATCCTTTGTACAATTTTTCAACTTCAGACAACCTATCTCCCAGATCCTTAATTTTTGAGAGCAGAGGTGATAGAGCCGCATTCAACAATCGCTCAATATGGGCCAGTAGGATCGATTGGGGGGGGGGGAAACAGAGTCGTTAGATGTAGTCCCTGCCTTGAACGTCGTTGATACGCTTGGGTTGACGGGTGAAAAAGAGGAGCTACCGGACATTCGGGCGGCATTTGGTGGAGTGCCCTCGTTGATCCTTTTGCTGATTGGTTCCCGAGACGGTGTATCAGCTAGAGGCAGGATTATTCCAGGGGCCTGGGGAGTGCAGTTTATGAGATCCGTCTCTCTGTCCACTGTAGAGGGAGTAGAAATGTCAGGGGCATAGTTTGTGCCACACAAGGCATTCAGTTCTTCCCAGATAGACATAGTAATCGAGTTACAAAGGCTCCCAAAACGTCAATAGGCAAAATCAAAATGCAATAAAAAAGGGTAAAGTGTCTCTGTACCTCTTCCTTTGATGGGGCCAAGGGGGGTGGCCCGTCCCATCCTCCTCAGGTCCTCTGAGGGCCACAGAGGGCCCGCCCTTTGCCCGGGCTTAGCCCCGGGCGCTTTCCCGCGTGCGATCCCGCGACGCGGGGGCTCGCGCTGTCCTTTAGCGCACCTCCGGGAGGCGGGACTGGAAGCACGCCTTCCAAGGCGCTAGAGGTGTTGGGGGATGAAGTCCCCGATCTGCCGCCTCGCCGCGTCCGTGCTAAGCGGCAGGCAGCAGGGAGCCTGGGGAATGCTGGAAGAGGGCAGCGCTGAGGCTGCAAAAATCCGGTGCCCTGCCTGGATGACCCCCACAGGTCAGTGAGCGTCTGGCCAAAGTTCCCCTGCTTTGTTGATTCCGAGCTTTATCAACATACTCCACAATAGTTTACGATCTACCAAATCAAATGCGGCTCGGAAATCAACAAAACAGCAGAACAAGCTCCCACGCACTTCTATTGCCTTTCTTGCCAATGCCCATAAACTAAGGCAGTGGTCAACGGTCGAGTGCTCTTCTTTCACACCTTCAATGCTATAGCAATTCCCCCCGGTGCTGGGTGTCCCTTAAATCCCATTGTTCATGACGATCTCAGCTCTTCATGAGCACAGGAGCACTGTACTGGATGACTAGCTGAGCTCGTCATGAGCATGGAAGGGGTTAAATCCCCCTTGTTCTATGGGTATCAGGTCATGCTGTTCTGCCCAGGCTTTCACTACCCCTAGCAATATTTTGGAGAAGACCTTCTCCCCCACATCCAGTAAACTTATGAGGCGATAGTTCTGGGGCAACATAGCATCATCCTTTTTATAGATTGGTCTCATAATTGCTCCCTTCCTACTTTCTGGGAAAGACCCCACCGCAAGAATTTGTTGGAAAGTTATTTTTAAGAAGCTGGCCAACCAATCTGTGTTATTTTTCAAAATAATAGCCGGAAGATTGTCTGGCCCTGCAGCTTTAGCAAGGCTCAGGTGAATAGTGTTTAGATTCTATGGCAGGACCGGAGGCTTCGGATTATGCCATTCTTTCTATCGCTTTATTTTCCACAGCAGCAAGAAAAACATAAACAAACTACTTTTCCCATGAACATCTGGGAAAAAAACAAAATCGAACATGAGTCCTATCACAGTGTCCATGCACCGGCAGCTCCCATCATGCCCTGCTGTCGTTTCCTCTTCCTCTTTCTTCGCTGCTCAGCAGCAAGTTAAGTCGGTTTTTTCTTCTCTCCTGGGTTTGTGGGTTCTGTGGCTTGAGCGTTTTTTCCCTTGGTCAGGCGTTTGTTGTGTTTTTCCCTCTCACAGATTCCCTTTCGATCGCGGGACGCTTTTGCGCTCCTCACGCGATTCTGGTGCCCAGTAGGGCAGTTATCTCGCCGCTAGGGGTCAGTGTCTCGCCTGCTGCAGGACCGCAGTCAGACGCTTTCTGGAGCGTTCTGGCGCGTTTTTTCATCAGCGTGTAGCCTGTACCCGGCCACCCGGTTCTGACACCCTCAGGGGTCGCAATTTAGGTTTCCCCTTTGTTTCATTGATGCCCTGTTTGGGTTGTATTGGGAATTTGAACAACCTACGGGGCCGTAATTGTGCCGTTGTTCAGCGTGGGAACGCTTCGCCGGGTGGCGCCTCTGAATTTTGAGGGCTGCAGCGTTCCCAGGGGCTAGTCCCCTTAATTGTGTGCCTTTGGCCACCCATATCCCTGGGACCTCCCCAGACCATAGAGTGCCCTTAGGGTCAATTCCATTCCCCTTGCCAGACCTCTATGCCCTTTGGAGCCTAATTTAACTCACTATGCAGAGGGAGTCAGACCAGTATACAGAGGAGGAACCTCTGAATTACGTCCCTTTGGACGATGACTTTTACCAAGCGGTCGACGACTCGATCTATAGGGCTGTAGACCAAGCAATGGTACCCCTTGAACAACGGCTCTCGGCGCGGTTGGATGAGGCGTACGCTAAGCTCGCTGCTCTTATTCCTGCGCCTGCCCCGGCCTCAGGCCCGGACACGTCCCCGCCTCCTCCTCCCCCTAAGAAACCTTGTAAGGAGGGGGTTGATCCTGCGGCTTTTGCGAGGGTGAAGAGTGTTTTTCTGGCTATGGAGGGGTCCCAGTCCCCTCAAGTTCTTCCCATGGAGGTACCACCACCTACACCCCATACTATGTCTCCGGAGCCGCAGCAGGACGATGACTCTCCGGACTCGGAGGAGGAGGCATGTTCCTCCAAGTCATGGCTTCCATCTCAACCGTCCACCTCCGCAGGTCCGTCGGACATGTTGGACCCGGTCGATATCGTCCACCCCAGATCGTCCGAATGGGTCCCTTGCGATAAAGTGGCCCAGTATGTCGCAAATCGCCTCAGGAGGCCGGTGGATAAGGATGCCCGTAGCCGCCTTCGGGCGGAGTGCCCTCGGCCCTCCTTAGAGGGTAAGGTAGCCATGACTCCAGACATCAACCCGAAGATGGCTACCTTCCTGGCGAAATTCGTCAAGGATCCCCGGAAGGGGATAGACAGGTCCTGGCGTACGTGCCAGGACAAGCTACTTGATGCTGTAGGCCCTTGACTAAAATTCTGTACATGGCGGAGGAAGCCAAGGTGTCGGGGGACATGATTTCCCCGGAGGTTCTGTCAAATTGGGCCCAGCGCACCATCATTTTTCTTGGCAATGCAAACTGTGCCCTCTCTATGGAGAGGAGGCGGTCTCTCTTAATAAAAGTGGACCCCAAGTTGGGTGACCTCGCCTCGTCTGAGGCTGGCGCTGTGGCCCAGGGTGGGTTGTTTGGAGACCCATTTATCAAGGAGCTCGGTAAATTCGTAGGGACTTTCACTTCCTTGGACCGAGCTCAGTCCAACTAAAGAAGGTCTTCGCCCCTCGTGTTTTTGATAAGGCCGGACGAGGCAGGGGCCGCTCGTTCGGTCGAGGTGCCAGCTCAGACAGAGGACAAGGCTCCGGACGCGGGCAGTTTCAAGACAATGACCGTTTCAACAACTTCTACCCCACCAGCGGGCAGAAGTTCAGAGGACGTGGTGGTCAGATAGGCCAACAACAGGGCAGTGGACGAGGTGAGTGTGCTACCTTCTGCGAGCGGGTAGGGGGCGACTAGCGCAGTACTTCCCAGCGTGGGCCTCCCTTACCAGAGATGCCTGGGTGCTGCAGACGGTGCAGGGCTTCCAGTTGGAGTTCCATGGCCGTCCGTGTCAGCTTCAGCGTCCTCGCCCCATTACCTTTTCTCAGCGCGATGCGGCTTTGGTGAGCGAAGAGGTCGCTGCCCTCCTCCAAAAAGGGGCGATTTGTTGCGCTTGCGAACACCCCTCCGGTTTCCTAAGCAATCTCTTCTTGGTCGACAAGGTCGACGGGGGGCGGCGCCCGGTGATCAATTTAAAGGACTTCAACGAATGGCTGGTGTACCGCCATTTCAAGATGGAGGGGATTCACCTCTTACGGGATGTGTTACGCCCGTCCGATTGGATGGTCAGGCTCGAATTAAAAGACGTGTACTTAGCGGTCCCGATCTTCCCTCCACACCGTCGTTTCCTCCAGTTCAAGTGGGACGATCAGGTTTACGAGTTCACCACACTATCTTTCGGGCTATCCTCAGCGCCGTGGTGCTTCACAAAGGTGTTGCGGCCGGCGGTGGAGACCTTACGGGCTCGAGGTGTCAGAATGATAGTGTATTTGGACGACATGCTGTTCATGGACCAGTGCCCGAGACGCCTGCGGTCTCAGTTGCAGTCCGCGGTCAACCTTCTTCAAGGATTGGGTTTTGTTATCAACGAGAAGAAGTCCCTTCTGGTTCCTGTCCAGTGTGCGACCTTTCTCGGTTTCAACATAGATTCGGTGTCTTCGACCTTGAGTCTACCCGCCAGGAAGATGACGAAGATCAGACACGAATTGCGCCAGACTCTGGCGAAGCCATTGATATCTTTACGTCACCTGGCGCGGTTGGTGGGCCTGTTGTCGTCTTCGATTCAGGCTATCTTTTCAGGACCCCTCCACTATCGGGCCATGCAACGCTTGAAGGCGTATCACCTCAGGAAAGGGCTAACATACTCTCAGCTAATTCCGTTGTCAGATGACGTGAGAGACGAGATGAGATGGTGGCTCATGCACATGGAGGCTTGGAATGGCCGTGCGATTTTTGGCTCAGCTCCCGACATCGTGATAGAGTCGGACACCAGTCGTTCAGGCTGGGGAGCCAGGTGCGGGGATTTCTCCACAGGTGGCGCCTGGTCCGCTTTCGAGCAATCTTTACATATCAACTGCTTGGAGTTACTGGCGGGCTCCTTCGCAGTGCAGTGTTGGACCAAAGACAGGGTGCAGTCCTGCATCCTTCTCAGGATGGACAACGTGTCGGCGGTCCGTTATATCAACCATCTGGGGGGCACCAGATCCAAAATGCTAGTGGACCTCGCCAGAGATTTTGGGCACTTTTGCCTGGACCATCAGGTGTCGGTCACGGCGGAGTATTTGCCGGGGCGTAAGAACGAGGTAGCCGATTGGCACTCCCGGAACATCCTAGATGCCAGCGTGTGGAAGCTGGACCATCTTCTGTTCTCCAGGCTATCGGACCGGTGGGGTCCCTTCTCTGTGGACCTTTTTGCGTCCCGCCTGGATCATCAACTCCCGAGATATTTCAGTTGGCGCCCCGATCCAGCGGCGGAGGTCGAACGAGCAGGGGTATGCGTTTCCCCCATTCTCGATGATAACGCGCGTGTCAGCGTTGCTACGTCGCCAGTTGGCGCAGGTGGTGATGATCACTCCATGGTGGAGGTCTCAAGTTTGGTTTCCAGTTCTTCTGGAACTTTCCTGGGATTCTCCAATCCTACTCCCCCACTCTCCTCACATTCTCCTCAATCCAGAAGGAGCTCCCCACAGGTTGGTCCAAGAGGGCTCTCTGCGGCTGATGGCATGGAGGCTCTCAGGCGTCGTTGGATGCTCCCGGGCCTTTCGGGAAAGGCAGAGGACTTGCTTTCCAAAGCCTGGGCTGACAGCACGACCAAGCGATGCAGATCTGCATGGCTTAGATGGAGTCGTTGGTGTGTGCAACGGAATTTTGATCCCTTGGGGGCAGCTGTAGTCCATGTCCTAAATTTCTTGGCCGAACTGGCTCAGGAGGGACTGGCCTACCGGTCGATCAATACCTTCCGATCTGCGATTTCAGCAGGGCCCGACTTGGTGCAGGGTTCTCCGGTTGGGAAACACCCTTTGGTTTGTAGACTCCTGAGAGAAATTCACCTCTCATTGCCGCCCGAACCTCGGTACTCCGTCCTGTGGGACGTGAACAGAGAATTGAATTTGTTCCTTTCTTGGCAACTGAACATGTTCCTGTCTCGTAAGGAGTTGACTGCTAAGTTAGCTATGTTGTTGTGCCTGGTATCTTGCAGACGGGTCTCGGATGTGCGGGCTCTTGATATCACGGCCAGAGTTTTTTCTCCGGATGGAGTTTCTTTCACTGTCAGTAGATGGACTAAGACTCTTACTAGGGTTATTTCCTACCCTGCATTTCAGGACTCCCCTAAACTGTGTGTTGTGCAGTGCCTCCGTGCTTATGAGGATATGACTGATAATACTCGCCCTCCGGGTGAAAGACAACTTCTCATTGCCCTACAGAAACCGAACAAGGCTGTTACTTCACCAACGATCACCCGTTGGGTGCGTTGGGTAATGCAGGAGGCTGGGATTGATACCAAACAATTTGGCGCTCACTCAGCGAGAGGAGACATGGCCTCAAAAGCTTTTGCCCTTGGGGCTCGCCTAGAGGATTTGATGAGAGCGGCCGATTGGTCCTCGGACTCCACATTCAAGAGGTTCTATTTCAAGCCAGTTATAGAAGTAGCTCGGCAGGTTGTCGATAAGCTTTGAACTGGCATAATCCGAAGCCTCCGGTCCTGCCATAGAATGAGAACTCGCCTAGCCTTAGTGCTGGTAAGTTCCAATTCTATTAAGGACTCGGAGGCGAGGATTATCTCCCCCAGAGACTTCCTGGAAGTGGACCCTCCCCGTATGCAATGTAAGTAAATCTTTTATGATGCTCTAATTGCTGTTCTGCTGTTGCTCTGCATTGTACTGCTCTTCATTTGAATGATGACGTTCTGTTAGAACGGGCTAGATCTGATGGTGTGCTCTTTTGTAGGTACTGAAGGTTCCAAACAGGATGTGTGATTGGACCGGTATATGGGCTTCGCGCGAAGAAAGAGGAAGAGGAAACGACAGCAGGGCATGATGGGAGCTGCCGGTGTATGGACACTGTGATAGGACTCATGTTCGATTTTGTTTTTTTCCCAGATGTTCATGGGAAAAGTAGTTTGTTTATGTTTTTCTTGCTGCTGTGGAAAATAAAGCGATAGAAAGAATGGCATAATCCTCGCCTCCGAGTCCTTAATAGAATTGGAACTTACCAGCACTAAGGCTAGGCAAATTCTCATTCTACCTGAATGAAGCCTTTGGCTCCCATAGCTATTGCCTGTCCAGATAGGACTATTTGCTAAATATTAGCAAGCAAATTGGTGGCAATCTAGCAAAGAAATAAGCATGCACATTGCAGAACCTGTCCATCTTTTAGAAAATTGCCAGATAAGAGTTGCTTTCCGTGAGAGGAGAGCAAAACGATTGCCTGTCATTAGGATATGCAGTAGCACCTAACAGGAGACAATTCCCCAATGCAAAGAAAATAAAGGCAAAACACTATTTTCATCCGCCAGTGTTCTAAAAGTGAAAATAGAAATGTTACATACTTTGGCCTCATTAAAGCGATGATAGGTCTTTTGAAATTAAGTCTCAATTCCAATGTGCACAGAATGTTTTCGATTCCCAGCTCCTTTCAAATACATATGTATTTTCCCGTCTATACTTGTACCAGCTGAATGTACCGTGAAGAGAGCATCTCTCTAAGTAATCTAGGCATGAGGAGCTGTGTCTGGGTTGTTTCCCATCTTACATTTGCAGCCAAATGAATGGTGAGGAGGATCAGGTGCACCCCAATAAGTAGGCATATTCTTACCAACTAATAATCATATGTCAATGCTTTTCTCCAACTATGCTCTCAGCAATTGAGAAAATTCATGAAATAAGTACCCCCACCAGCCCGAAAAGCTCAAGATTTATGAAATAGGACAAAAGGTTGATCCTGTCAGAGAAGTAAGCCTGATTTAAAAGGTTCAGAGAGTCAAGTCAAGTCAAGTCAAGTCACAAAACTTATATAGCGCACTACATACCCAGAGGGTTTCAAGGCGCTTAGGAAGGGGAGGAGGATTACTTGTCAAATATCCACGTTTTAAGTTGCTTTCTGAATGCTAGGTGGTTCTGGGTGAGGCGAAGGTAAGCGGGGAGAGAGTTCCATGTTTTAGCAGCCAGGTAAGAAAAGGATCTGCCTCCCATGGTGGTCTTGTTTATGCGAGGTACAGTGGCGAGGGCTTGGCTGGAAGAACGTAGTTGGCGGGAGGGGGTGTAGAAGGACAGACGTGAGTTGAGGCATTCTGGACCGATGTCGTAGAGTGATTTGTGTGCGTGGGTAAGCAGTCGGAAAGTGATCCTCTTATCGACGGGTAGCCAGTGGAGGTCTTTAAGGTGACCAGAGATGTGTTCGTTGCGTGGGATGTCTAATATGAGTCTGGCTGAGGCGTTTTGGATTCGTTGGAGTTTCTTCTGGAGTTTTGCGGTAGTACCTGCGTAAAGGGTGTTTCCGTAGTCCAGTCGGCTCGTGACCAGAGCGTGGGTGACTGTTTTCCTTGTTTCGGTGGGGATCCAGCGAAATGTTTTTCTGAGCATGCGAAGAATGTTGAAGCAGGAAGAGGATACGGCGCTGACTTGTCTGTTCATTGAGAGTGAAGAATCCAGGATGACGCCTAGGTTCCGTGCGTGGTCTGTCGGGATGGGTGCTTTTCCGAGGGCTTCCGGCCACCAGGAGTCGTCCCATGCAGAGGGGGATGTACCTAAGATGAGGACTTCAGTTTTGTCTGAGTTCAGTTTCAGACGGCTTTGTTTCATCCATTCGGCAACTTCTTTCATTCCTTCGTGTAGGTTAGTTTTGGCGGTGCTGGGGTCATTGGTGAGAGAAAGGATCAGTTGAGTGTCATCCGCGTAAGAGATGATGTTGAGGTTGTGATGGCGTGCGATGGCCGCGAGGGGGCTCATGTATACGTTGAAGAGGGTGGGACTGAGTGAGGATCCTTGTGGTACGCCGCAGATGACTTCAGAGGCCTCGGACTTGAATGGTGGAAGGCGGACTCTCTGGGTTCGTCCGGTGAGGAACGAGGTGATCCAATCAAGTGCTTTTCCTTGGATTCCGATGTTATTGAGGCGTTGTAAAAGGGTGCTGTGGCAGACTGTGTCGAATGCTGCAGAGAGGTCAAGGAGGATGAGGGCGACTGTGTCTCCATTGTCCAGTAGAGTTTGAATGTCGTCTGTTGCTGCGATGAGGGCGGTCTCAGTGCTGTGTTTTGCTCGGAAGCCAGATTGTGAGGGGTCGAGGGATTTGTTGGCTTCGAGGAAGGCGGCGAGCTGGTTGTTGACAGCTTTCTCAATGACTTTGGCCGGGAATGGAAGAAGCGAGATGGGGCGGTAATTTTTGAGTTCGGTGGGGTCTGCTGTGGGTTTTTTCAGAAGGGCGGTGAGTTCAGCGTGTTTCCAGTCTTCCGGGAAGGTGGCGGAGTTGAAGGAGCAGTTGATGACGTCTCGGAGGTGCGGTGCTATGACGGAGTCTGCTTTGTTGAAGATGTGGTGAGGACATGGGTCTGTGGGGGATCCTGAGTGGATGGAATTCATCAGGCGGATGGTGTCCTCAGTGGAGATTGGGTTCCAGTCGTTAAGGGTGTTCATGGGGGGGAGATGATCAGCAAATGGAAGGGTGGGTTGGTTTCCGGGTTGGTTGTCAAAGCTGTTGTGGATGTCTGCAATCTTGTTGTGGAAAAATGAGGCTAGGGAGTCGCAGAGGGTTTGAGAGGGGGTGATGTCGTTGGAGTTGGCCGAGGGATTGGAAAATTCCTTGACGATGTTGAAAAGTTCCTTGCTGTTGTGGGCGTTGTTGTCAAGTCGATCCTTGAATGCTGTTTTCTTGGCTTTTCGGATTAGTTGGTGGTGAGTGCGGGTGTCGTTTTTGAAGGCGTCCTTGGTGCTGGTGGTAGGGTCTTTTTTCCAGGCCTTTTCAAGGGAGCGGCAGAGTTTCTTGGATTTCTTGAGATCATCGTTGAACCATGAGGCCTTCTTGCTGCCAGGTTTGTTCTGACGTTTTTTCAGTGGTGCTAAGGTGTCAGCGGTGTTGGATAACCATAGGGTGAGGTTGGCGGCGGCTTCGTTAACGTTAGAAGAGAGGGCTGGGGTGTTTTGAAGGAGTGATGCGGAGATTTGGTCCGTGGTGATTTTGTTCCAGTTTCTTTGCAGGGTAGGTTGGAGGTGGATGCTGGGTTTTTGTTTGTTGTAGGTGAAGTGAACGCAGCTGTGGTCAGTCCAGAGGAGTTCCGTGGTGTGGCTGAAGGAGACATGGTTGCTGGATGTGAAGATGGGGTCGAGTGTGTGACCTGCGATGTGGGTGGGGGAGGTGACTAGTTGTTTAAGTCCGAGGTTGGCGAGGTTGTCCACGAGGGTGGCGGTGTTGCGGTCGTTGACCTTTTCGAGGTGAAAGTTGAGGTCTCCCAGAAGGATGTAGTCTTTGGAGGGGAGCGCGTGTGGGGTGATGAAGTCCGTGATGTCTTCACTGAATTTTGCGCGGGGTCCTGGTGGTCTGTAGAGGAGGGTGCCTCTGAGTGTGGTCTTGGGGTCGATGTGGATCTGGAAGTGAAGGTGTTCGGAGTTGGCGAGGTTGGCGTCAGAGCTGGACATAACATTTCCTCAGAGTACTCGCCTCTTTACATTAGTATGGCCCTCTCTATACGCTACACACGCTAGCGAATAACAACTCATAGAGTTTCGGGGAAAGTGAAGAAAATATCAAGATACCCTAGAAAACAGGCATACAATGCTAACACAAGTGTTTTTTCTCTGCTCAGCTCAGAATATCGACAACATTGTGTTCAATTGAAAACAGGAGAGGATAAGTGCACTTAAATTACTGGTTTAATCACAGAAGAAAAAATATATATTTGAGGTATTCAGGGGAAAGGTTCCGGAGCCAGGGCCCAGTCGGTGATGCCCGACAGCCTAACTGAACTAAGCAGGTTTCTATTAGACATAGCAGTATCTGTAATGTGTTGGCACCTGCCACATTGGCAAGTGTTTCAAATCTGCCACAACCCCAGGTATATACCACTCAACCCAGCTTTTCAAATGGCACTTTTTTACTGCTCACTCCTGCCAGAGTGGAGCCTGCTTGCAGGGATCCTGGGGAGACAATCTTTGTTTCAAAGTAGCCCTTGTGGCCGCTGTGTTGTTTTAGTACACGAGCTTCTGAATTTCGGGGACAAGCCTGGCAGACACATTCAGACTGCCATCATTTATTTTCGTCTGGGAAGAACCTGGGTACTTTGAGACACGAGGCAAACAGCAAGGCAAATATTGATAGAAAAACACATCCTTGCAATAATTTATCATAGTTACTGTTTTTTGGCAGACGAGACACATTGACGCTAGCAAATGACCAAATAATCCGGGCACCGTTCATTTTCTACTTTGAGAATATTTTTCCAGAAAGCACTCCTTATTTGAATCTGTGTATGTCCAGGCCGAATAAATGATTAACATGTTTTTATTACACCAAGGCACATATTTAAATGTGATTGCTTTCAATGGAGACACACTGACCTTTGTGTAACACATTAGTGTAGTTCTTAATGTTTGTTAAGAAAATATTTTTTCTGTGGTCTCTATCACATTTAACATGAGCTAAGCAGGTATTAATTGAGTGTGTTTAACTGAAGCTCTGTTCCACTGAAAAAAAAGCAGGCGCTACATTATGCAACAATCAAAATGGCAGGAAAATCGTTCACTTTACATTCAGAGAAATTGGTCATTGGGATTCATTTAATGATCATTTCAGATGTATTTTAGATGCAGTAATACAACTATGAGGAATTAACAATTAGCTCAAAAAAGGCAACAGCTTCTCAGAGATTGGTGGTTTCTATAAGAGTAAATATGCAAATTTTCAGAGAGAAACACATTAGGAGGTATATAGCGAATGTCAATTATGCTCTGCAATGCTCGGACCTGCGTAAGGCGAACACATCATGTCAGAATCGAGCAAGTGATTTGGAGAAAACATGATACGCTCCACTTGTATTGCAAAGTGAATGTAGTTTCAGAGCGAGGCAGATGTACTTCTACAATATAGTGTAGACACGCTTGATCAGCATGCTAGTTAAGAGAGCAGTGGAGTGCGTAGGAACCTGTGAGTTAATATGATCGTGGTTCAGTGAACAATAATGGAGGTTAAAAAGCGAAAGAGAGCTTTGCAATGCCAGAATGTTGGTTAAGCAGTGACCGGATTTGCATGACAAAGGACTTGTGGCAGAGGGTAGCTCCGGTCGGTCATTCATCATAACAACTTTGGTAGAAAGATATGACTGTAAAAAAATGCAACACATAGGGCTAGATGCAGAACAGATTGCAGCAAAGCACTGATACATTGAAAGAAAAACCAAAACTAGTTTGTCCCAATTGTGCCTAGATTGGCTGGCTAAATTGCATTTAAACGATAGATTGACACATTATAAACACAGATTTCTGCAATATGAGCAGCGAAACCAGCAAAAGACTAATGACCAATCGAGATAGGAATACTAAAGAACACAGGGGCTTATTTACAAGCCTCTATCGCTACAGACCGTCAGTTTTTACGCCGTTCCTGTGGTAATAGCGGCTTCGCAAGGCAGCGTTAAGCCACTTAACGTAGCTTAACACTGCCTTGTAAATAATGCCCCTTTCATGCTATGCTTATCGTGAAAGGGTAGGGCAATGGGTCTTGCTATGGGCGTTCCACCGCAACACCCATTAATTCTGACGCTGTCCCCTATTTATAAAGGCAGTGTAAATAGGAGGCAGCGCCAGAATTAAGACCAGCAAAAACGTGGTCTTACCCTGGACCATAAAAAGGAGAAATGTTTCCTGCCTCCTAGTTTTTGCTGTTTTCATGTGTTCTGCGCTGAGCAGCACACATGGAAACAGCAAAAGGCCAATGATTGCTTATGTACAGGAAGGTCCCCCTTCCTTCACATAAACAATATTTTTTTTTAAATGCAGTTTTGCAACTTCTATGTGTGCTGCATTAATCAACACACAAAGAAGTTACAAATTGGCATGCAGGAAGGGGGACCCCCTTGCACAATGGTGCAGGGTGCCTGCATTGGCGCTAGGCTGCAAAGTGTAAAGCCAGCGCAGGGGGAAACGCAGGGCTGCACCGTATTCTTGTAAATATGGTGCAGCCCTGTATTTCTGAAGTGGCGGAGAAAGCTGTTATGCCAGGAAGGCTAACGTATCACTCTGCTACTTCCCTTGTAAATGTGCCCCACAGTCAGGCGATTTTGCTCCAAGGATTGAAATGATCATACAATTCTGGAGGTATGAGTTGGATAAGAAATGTGCATACGAATGTCAAACAGGGGTAGCAAGAGGTGTCATCCAACATTAACATTGAAGAAAGATCATGAATTCTTAAAAATGCTATTTATATTTTCATGGTACACCATATGGTTTGAAGGACGAATGTTTCAAGTGACATGAGTAAGGGCCAATACTAGATGAATCTTTGTGAATTTTCAGCATTGCTAGACCTGACATCATTGGCTTGAGTCTCTCCTCCATTTTATGCTGTTTGCCTCGTCTGTTTACGATGTTTTTGCTGGTATATCGCTTTGGGCACTGTGCCACTGCTGATCAGTGCCACAGTGCAAGTGCTCCCTATGTACAATTGCTGTATTGACTGAATTCCATGTTTGGCTTATTTGGTTTACTGTCAGTCCCTAGTCTAGTGCACCAGGAGTGCCAGGGCTTGTAAATACAAATGCTGCTCGGATGCTTGATTCCGTTCTGGGAAGGACATGGCTTTTGTAGTTCGGACTGGACTGTTCCCATGGGGCACAGGGTCAGAGCTGATTTGCATATCGCCATTGTCTAACCCAGGGTGGTGTGGAGTGCAAAAAAACGATGGATTTGGGCCCAGATCTTTGGACTGGGGTGAATGTGTGACATTGATCCACATTCTGTCCATCACCTGTTTTGTTTGCAATACCGCCATAAGTGCGCTGGGGATGCTCAGACGTGGGTCCCAGGCACTCCACACCACTGGAGTCAAGCTAGCCGGGCTGATGAGAGGTGTTACCTCGAAACCGGTCCGGTCCTCGGATGCTTGATTCCGTTCTGGGAAGGACATGGCTTTTGTAGTTCGGACTGGACTGTTCCCATGGGGCACAGGGTCAGAGCTGATTTGCATATCGCCATTGTCTAACCCAGGGTGGTGTGGAGTGCAAAAAAAACGATGGATTTGGGCCCAGATCTTTGGACTGGGGTGAATGTGTGACATTGATCCACATTCTGTCCATCACCTGTTTTGTTTGCTCGGGGGCTTGCAGCACGTGTTGTGCCACCCACAAGAGCGGCCTGGTAAAAGTACGTCTAAAGGTCTGCCATTGCTAGACCTGCGTGCAGTCTGGTACTGTCGCGCTGACTGCGCATGTACACCTACTTGCCAGTCCCTAAACTTTCCCTTAACTTCATGTTAGTCATCCCTATGGTAGGCCCACGGGCAGGGTGCCTTGTAAGTATAAGGTAAGACAAGCCTGACCAAGTTGTCATGTCCTAATAGTGAATTACAGCCATATTCGTTTTTCACTATTGCGAGGTGACCTGCTCTCCATTAGTTAGAATGGGCTGCCAGGATTATTAATGCTATAATCCTAGCTAGCTCGGGGAGCATGGTGCAATGTTGAATTTGGTATCCCTGAACTCGGGGTTTAATAACGCATCCGTTTGTGTGGATGGTTTTTGGACTCTGGGTTTGAAAATAGCACTTTTAGAAAGTGGCTATTTTCTTGTCTAACCATTTCTGGTTTCTGCTGGTTTGGTGTGTGTGTGACAGGAGCTGGGTGGCTCCAGAGGTCTGGAGGAGTCAGTGTGGGATGAGTGGGACATTTGCATTGAGAGTAGGGGGAGAGTAGTTCCTGATAGCCTGCCCTGTCTGATACAATGCTGGCTCCACCTCCTGCCAGGCGACTGATGGCTCTGTGCCTGCCATGGACGATCCTGGCCCCACCTCCTACCAGGAGGCCAATAGCTCTGCTCCTGCCAGTGACAATGCTGGCTCCACCTCCTGCTGGGCATCTGAGGACCCAGCCCTGCACAGTGAATAGGCCAGGTGCCTCAGCCTGGTTACACCCACAACAGACCCAGGATGTTGGGGAATTCCCCTGCATGGACAAAGGGATCAAAGCCAAAAAGGGGTATAAGAGAAGGACCCCTGAACCAAGAATTTAGATCACTTCTGACAAGGAAACCTGAACCAAGGACAAGAAGACTGCTGATCCAAGGACTTGCCTACCCCTTCTGCCAGTGTGCTGTTTGTTGGGGGAATTATAAAGCTGTGCTCTCGCAACCACAAATTAGTGTAACACAATTCAGTACAATAAGCAGGTATCAATAATACAATAGAAGCAGATTCTTTGGTGTGTTTCTTGTCCCAGCATGGTGAAGATTTATTGTATCCAGACGTAAGGAATGTCACAATATGCCGACACGTGTTTCGTCGTGTGCCGTTGAGTCAACACGACTCTTCAGGGCTTCAGACTCAACTCCTGGGTGTGGGTTGAGAATAGTCTGGAAATATGGTGATGTTTCACGTAGGTAAATTCGAGAGAGACGCTAGGATTATCTATATTCAAAAATTGTTGATTGGTAGTAGTAGAGTATTCGGTGGAGTTATGAGCAAGAACGAGTAATCTCCGCTTTGTTGAACCCCTTAGGGCGTGTTAAAAGCTTCGTCCGCTCTCGACAGACGGCCACCGGGAAGCAACGGAGGAGGGATTCCGAACCACGGCATACCGCCATTCGAGAAAACGAACCCGTTTTCTGAAGTTTCCTAATTGATGGATCCCCTCCCGGTCAACACCTGAAACACACCGCTATTCAGCGTTCTAACCCTGAAGCTTTTAACACACCCTAAGGGGTTCAACAAAGCGGAGATTACTCGTTCTTGCTCATAACTCCACCGAATACTCTACTACTACCAATCAACAATTTTTGAATATAGATAATCCTAGTGTCTCTCTCGAATTTACCTACGTGAAACATCACCATATTTCCAGACTATTCTCAACCCACACCCAGGAGTTGAGTCTGAAGCCCTGAAGAGTCGTGTTGACTCAACGGCACACGACGAAACACGTGTCGGCATATTGTGACATTCCTTACGTCTGGATACAATAAATCTTCACCCTGCTGGGACAAGAAACACACCAAAGAATCTGCTTCTATTGTATTATTGATACCTGCTTATTGTACTGAATTGTGTTACACTAATTTGTGGTTGCGAGAGCACAGCTTTATAATAATCGAATAGTCTCTGACTTGTTAGACGGTTAAGGGTGTTTTTCCGCCTGCTCTTAACACACCACATAGCTACCAATTTCTTACTACACACAGTAACGTTAGATTTGAGGCAGTGCGCCCCAGATATCTGAACTCTAAAAAACCCCCTAGCAGCTCATGTTTGTTGGCGGAATCCTGCAGTTGCTTCTTTATTTTTGCCAAGGAACCAGGAGAGAGGAACTGAGTGTGTACTCTCAAGCTTTGCTAAAGAAAATCTCCAAGGGCTGGAGGAGTGCCAGCCTCCTGTTGAAGTCACAGGGCTAAAGGACTTCATCTGCTAAAAGTGCTTGTTGCTGGAACTTGAGAATCCAGCACCTCTGAAAGAAACCAGCAATCTCGACGCCGACGGACGTCGCCGAATCCAGCTCGACATCGTGTGTAACGGCTCCAGTGTCCCGCTTCCTCGACGCCGGCCCCCGGGCACGATCGACATCAGCAGCAACGCCAGTGAGTAGTGAGTTCGGCTCCAGCTCCAAGTGACCTTGTGTCTGCACCGCTGCTGATTGCACCGACTTCCTGCCCTCTCAACGCCATGAGCGCTGATCACTCTTGCAACATCATCGACATCGACGACGACGCCTTATCCTGCTTCACCTCGTGAGCGCTGCTCCTGTCTGACATCTGTCGATGCCGCTGCAGGTCACCCAGACTCCGAGGCTGGATCGACGCCGAAGACGCGACGCCGGACATCTCGACGCCGCTGATCATCGTGTGCTTCAATTTTCCAAGGTACTGTGTTGTGGGGGTCTCTGCGACTCTGGGCTCGACGTAGCGCTCCTCGTGGTCGACGCCGAACCTTTGGATTAACTTTGCCTCGACTTCGTGTGACTCCAGTGGGGGTTACATTGTTGCCAAGAACTGTGTTTTAAAGAAGAAGAGTTGCTTTTGATACTAAAGACTTTGTGCTAAGAAGAAACTACACTTGAACTATTATTTTTCCTTCCAAGAGTATTTATTAAGATTGTGGTATATTTTTGTCGTTATTTGGTCTTGTGCTAAGCCTTATATAAAAATCCTTATTTTTATAATACTACTGTGTCGTGTCCATTTGTAGTGTATTCACTTTATTACTGTATGTGGTCATAAATGCTTAACGCACTGCCTCTGAGATAAGCCTGTCTGCTTTGCCAAGCTACCAAGGGGGTGAGCAGGGGTTATCTAAGTGTGTGATCCCCTTGCCCTGACTAGAGGAGGTGAGTCCCTATTTGTCAGAAGTGTATACCTCTGCCAACTAGAGACAGCCAAGTCTAACATTGGTGGGTCAGCGGTGAGGATTTGAACTTTGCATTTATGACCCATGTGCAGTGATTAGTGTGCGCTACATAGTGAAAGCAGACCATAGCACAGCCACAAATCTAATTTGGTTGGATTCTATTTTTGTTCTCCGCTTTTTTGAAGCTTGATTTTTTTTTAACACTGCCAGTTTTGACCATGAGTGATGCCGGAAGCACCACCCCTGTTGTTGTTGTGGGGAAATTTGATAGAGCAAAGATAAATGTCTACAAATTGAAGGAGCTGAAATCCTTTTGCTGGAAGTTTGAAGTTCCTACCACAGGCATCTCAAGAAAGGAGGAATATCTGAAAGCATTGGAAGCCTGGTTAGAGGCCAGAAATCCCACTGATCCGGTGGTGGTACAGCCAGTGGAAGGGGATGAGGAGGTGCCAGTGAATGGAACCGTGTCCTCTCCCGGTAGCAGTGTTTCCTCCAAAGGTCTTTCCCCTGAAGAAAGAGAAGAAAGGGCGAAGGAGCGTGCATACAACATGGAAATGGCAAAACTAAAGATAAATGGGCAGTTGGAATTAGAAAATGCAAGAGGTAGGAGAGAAGCTGATTTGGAGATCAAAAGGTTGGAGTTTGAAAGAGAAAAGTTAGCTTTGGAGTGTGACACAAGGTTGAGGGAGCTAGAGCTCAAAGCTAAAGAGTTAGACTTGAATCCCTCTGGTGGCAGCATCCCATCTGTGCCTGCAGAAAGTAGGTTTTATTTTCCCAAAGATGTGATAAAAGAGTATCATAAGAATGAAGATATTGGCCAAGGGTTTAAAGCATATGAGTTAGCATTGTTGGCCCACCGGGTCCCTGAGAAGGATTGGGGAGCGGGGTTTATTTATTTAATTTATTTATTTATTTTTGCCATTTGTTAAGCGCACGATTACCCTTAGGCATCTTGGCGCTAGATTTCCTCAATCATCCTGAAAGCTCAGCCAGTGCTGACCAAATCATTGGTCAAACAACCACGTCTTAAGGCCCTTACGGAACAGTATCAGGGAAGGGCACATCCTAATGTGCAGGGGTAGAGAGTTCCACAGCTTAGAGGCTGCAACCGAAAAACGTCGGTCACCCCAAGAGACAGTTTTTGATCGTGGGGTGGCTAGTAGGTTTAGATTAGCCGATCGAAGCTGTCTGTTTGGTTTATAGAAACTAAACTGATCCGTGAAGTACCGAGGCCCAGCCTCGTTCAATGATTTATAGACAATACATAGGGATTTAAATTTTATTCGATTGGGGATGGTCAGCCAATGATATTTCCTGATGGTACTTGCTATAGGGGTAAACTTAGGGGTCCCAGAAAGCAGACGTGCAGCTGCATTCTGAATAGTTTGAAGTTTGGTAATAACCCTTACCTGAGCATTTAGAAACAAACCATTGCAGTAACCATTGCAGGGTTGTGGGGTCGCTTTGTGAATGTTATGTTATGTTATGTTAGAACTGTATTTCTTGAGCGCACGGCTACCCAGATCGGGTGTCCCGGCGCTTTGGCAGAGAGTCCTGAACACAACCAAGAAAAACCCGGCGGCAGAAACACTGTAGGCCCACTGGTTAGGCGGAGAAAAGGAGCGTCTTGAGCTCCTTTCTAAAGGCCAGAAGATTATTAGCCTTGCGGAGTGATAGAGGAAGCTCATTCCACAACCTGGCCGCCATAAACTGGAAGGACCGGCCTCCCATCCGCACGCGTTTGATCACTGGTACCTCCACTTTAGCCAGGTCAGCAGATCTCAAACTCCTCCGGGGAACGTAGAAAACAATCCGCTTCCTGAGGTAAGCTGGGCCAATGCAGTGGAGGGCTTTAAACGCCAACGTGAGGACCTTGAAACTAATTCTGCTGGGGATAGACAGCCAATGCAGGCTGCCGCGCAGTAGAGAAGCACTGGCTCTCCGTGGAAGGCCAAAGATGGCTCTGGCTGCCGAGTTTTGAACAACTTGTAATCTGGATACCAGATATTTAGGCAGACCAGAGAAAAGTGCGTTCGCGTAATCTAAACGCGAACCCACGAGTGCTTGCACAATGTTCTTACGATATTGAAGGGAAAGCAGTGGGAGAAATTTCCTCACCATCTTCAAGATACCGAAACATTTCCCCGCCAGGCCCGTGATGTGGGGACGAAAAGATAGACTGTTGTCAAATACCACACCCAAATTTTTTACTTGGGCAGATGGTTTCTCAGGGGGGAACATGTCGGAAGGCCACCACGATTTCCAGCCAGGGTCCTCAGCGCAGCCAAAAAAGAGCAACTCGGACTTATCCGAGTTACATTTCAGGTTCTGGTGCTGAAACCATGCAAAAACAGCACTCAGGCAGTCTCTGATTCTGTCGCCATTAAAAACCTCTCCCTTCCTGCAGGTAAACAGGAGCTGGGTGAATGAGGGCAGAGATACCCTGTTAGACATGCCTGTTGAGGATAGGACGTCTTATGCTCATATGAAAGATGCTTTAATGTTAAGGTATGGCCTAACCCAGAAAAGTACCGACAAGCCTTTAGAGAATGTAAGAAATTGCCTGGTACGACGTGGGTTGAATATGTGTAATTTTCTTGCAGAGCCATGGATGGTTGGGTAAAGGGCAGCAAAGTGGAAAGTTATGAAGCTCTTTATGATTTGTTTGCTTGGGAGCATCTGTCTAATAACTGTTTTCCAGAGCTGCGCCAGCACCTTATTGATAGCAAGATATCTAACCCTAGAAAACTCGCTGTGGGAGACTCAGCCAAAGGTGGGCAGGGTCCCCAGCAGAAGAGTGGGGGGGACAAGGGTAAACAAAAAGAGTCCCAGAAAGGGCCCCAAAGTAATCCCCAAGGGAACCAAGGGAAAGGTTCCCAACCTCCCCCTAAGAAGAAGCCAGGGGCCCGACAGGTAAACCTGTTCATAGGGGCCCAATGACCTGCTATGTTTGTAAGCAGGTGGGACATCGTTTTTATGATCCCCAGTGTCCTATGAAGGACTCTGGTGCACCACCGCATGCACCCCCCCGTCAGTTGGCGAGTGTAGCCCTGGGAGGGGAGGAGATGGTTGTCCCTGGTGGGCGGGGTCCCGCAGAAATGTCCCTGGTCTCGCTAGGAGACATGGAAATGGTCCCTCCACCCCCTCTGCCTAGTAACTTTAATAAAGATAGGCAGTGGGTGACCATTAATGGCCATAGAATGGAAGCTCTCAGAGACACCGGAGCGAGTGTGACAGCTGTCAAGTGTCACTTGGTGTCCAGAGAGCAGGTGGTTCCCCACGCATTCTACCCCGTGATAGCTGCTGACAACTCCCAGAAAGAGTGTGAAGTAGCTCAGGTTTCCTTTGAATGGGGGGGAGTTTCAGGTACTCTTCAGGTTGCTGTGAGGCCCGCCATGCCTGTTGATTGTCTCCTGGGCAATGATTTGGAAGACTCCCCTTGGGCTAAGGTGGAGAGGGAGACACATTTGAAAATGTTGGGTGTGTGCAACCACTCAATCCATGACAGCAAGTAAGGGTGTTGATGGGGTCCCGGAGCCTGAAAGTATGGCCCAGGACCCAGCTGTGAAGAAAAAAGGCAGGAGGCGCGGGAAACCGGCCCCCATAGTTCCCGTGGTCCAGGAGGAGGTAGACCCTGAGGGGGATGCCCTGGAACTAAGCATGGGCGGAAAATCTGTTACGCTCGCGGATTTTGCGGATTTTTGGTAAATTCGCGTTCACAAATTTACCGAAAATCCGCAAATTCGCACGCAGCGGATTTTTTTTTTCTTGGTGATACAATTTTGCGGCGCGCGGCGTTTACTTACCATCATTCAGCGTTTGCCGAGTTATTTTTCTTGATATTTTGCGAGTGCTTCGCCATTTTGAATCTTGCTGCGGCATCCCGCGGGAATTTGGCAAGCGCGATTACGTAATCGCGGCTTGCCAACTTGCACAGCGAGAGTTTGTCAACGCGAGTACGCCGTGATCACGTATCGCGGTACTTCGCAATTGCGAGCTTGGAGATGCGGCGACCAGCAACAATCTCGCACTCGCGAAAATACAACATTTGCAATTCTGCACAAGAAATCCACCAGCAAGCAGCATAAACCTTCTGGAAATGATGATTTTTATCTGAATAACTCCTCAGGTTGACATTTGCCTGCACTTTTTTTGCGAGGAGTCCATTTTGGGGAGGGGGGGGGGGTGGGAGGAAGGAAGTGCCCCACAGTCTTCAACTTCCTGTTCCTGTCCAGCAGGCTCCTCCCAGTGCTTTGTCCATCTCCTGGTCACTTTTCATTTGGATCTGGAGCTGGAAGGATTACTTTTTGTGGATGCTGCTGGATATTTTGATTTGAGGCCTTTTTGACTTTCTTTGGATCACTTTTGGATTAGAAATTTCACAAGTAAGTTTGTTTGGGGCATTACAGTTGCTGCAACTACAATTTTGGAATTTTCGACTTTTGGGCTGTTTTGGGGCCTTTTGCCCAGGGGTACTCAGTGGTGGGTGCACTGGGTCTTTCTGTGGGGTGTTTTGAATTTAAACATCATGGAGGGGCTGGATGGCTTGGGATTGTGCAGATTTTTCTGTGATTTTCGTTTTTTTGGCCTGTTGTGGCCTTTTCACTAGGGGTAGTGAGTGTTGCATGGGCCTAGTCTTTCTGTGGGTTTTCTTGAATTTAAACATCACAGAGGGGCTGGATGGCTTGGGATTGTGCTGATTTTTCTGTGATTTTCGTTTTTTTGGCCTGTTGTGGCCTTTTCACCAGGGGTAGTGAGTGGTGCATGAGCCTAGTCTTTCTGTGGGTTGTCTTGAATTTAAACATCATGGAGGGGCTGGATGGCTTGGGATTGTGCTGATTTTTCTGTGATTTTCGTTTTTTGGCCTGTTGTGGACAGGCCATGTGGTTGGGGGCCATTTTGAATGCTGCTACAGGCCCTGGTCATGTGCTGTGAGGGAGGGGGCCATTTTGAATGCAGGGAGTGTTCTCAGGCCTGCACCCATTTTGCCTAGCTTTCATCCATTATGCCCAGGGGTAGTGAGTGGTGCATGGGCCTAGTCTTTCTGTGGGTTGTCTTGAATTTAAACATCATGGAGGGGCTGGATGGCTTGGGATTGTGCTGATTTTTCAGTGATTTTCGTTTTTTTGGCCTGTTGTGGACAGGCCATGTGGTTGGGGGCCATTTTGAATGCTGCTACAGGCCCTGGCCATGTGCTGTGAGGGAGGGGGCCATTTTGAATTGCAGGCAGTGTTATCAGGCCTGCACCCATTTTGCCTAGCTTTCATCCATTATGCCCAGGGGTAGTGAGTTGTGCATGGGCCTAGTCTTTCTGTGAGTTGTCTTGAATTTAAACATCATGGAGGGGCTGGATGGCTTGGGGTTGTGCAGATTTTTCTGTGATTTTCGTTTTTTTGGCCTGTTGTGGCCTTTTCACCAGGGGTAGTGAGTGGTGCATGGGCCTAGTCATCCTGTGGGTTTTCTTGAATTTAAACATCATGGAGGGGCTGGATGGCTTGGGACTGTGCAGATTTTTCTGTGATTTTCGTTTTTTTTGGCCTGTTGTGTCCTTTTCACCAGGGGTAGTGAGTGGTGCATGGGCCTAGTCTCTCTGTGGGTTGTCTTTAAATTTAAACATCATGGAGGGGCTGGATGGCTTGTCATTGTGCTGATCTTTCTGTGATTTTCGTTTTTTTGGCCTGTTGTGGACAGGCCATGTGTTTGGGGGCCATTTTGAGTGCTGCTACAGGCCCTGGCCATGTGCTGTGAGGGAGGGGGCCATTTTGAATGCAGGCAGTGTTCTCAGGCCCCATTTTGCCTAGCTTTCATCCATTATGCCCAGGGGTAGTGAGTGGTGCATGGGCCTAGTCTTTCTGTGGGTTGTCTTGAATTTAAACATCATGGAGGGTCTGGATGGCTTGGGATTGTGCTGATTTTTCTGTGATTTTCGTTTTTTTGTCCTGTTGTGGACAGGCCATGTGGTTGGGGGCCATTTTGAGTGCTGCTACAGGCCCTGGCCATGTGCTGTGAGGGAGGGGGGCATTTTGAATGCAGGCAGTGTTCTCAGGCCTGCACCCATTTTGCCTAGCTTTCATCCATTATGCCCAGGGGTAGTGAGTGGTCCATGGGCCTAGTCTTTCTGTGGGTTGTCTTGAATTTAAACATCATGGAGGGGCTGGATGGCTTGGGATTGTGCTGATTTTTCTGTGATTTTCGTTTTTTTTGGGTGTATAACTGAACTGATGTTCCTCTGTCTTCCATTGCTTTTAGGTGCACAAGACTCAAGAGAACCACCAGTGCCAAGAAGAAGTCCTGCAGCGGTGTGTGTGTGCAGCATAACGTCACGCGACGTCACGTCTGGCCACAGACAACTCTGCTACTCGTGCAACTGCGGCCTGCTGTTCTGACCAGCTCTGAAGAAGATGGCCCCAAAAAAATTTCTCTGTAGCTCCTCTAGCAAGAAAGTTGCCAGTAAGGAGCAGAAGAAGCAAATAACCAAGGAGGCTGGTGTGCCGGCCGCCGCGTTTTCTAGGAGTAAAAAAAAAGTACGCCTGCAGCAGCAGCGGGATCTCCTGGGGACCAAGCTGGGAGCAGCACCCCCGCTCCATTGGGCTCAGTGCCTCCACCACCACCACCACGCCAACTTAAGTCAAAGCCCTTGAGTGCTGCACAGGCAGTCAGTGTACTTCTTCAATCACCATCGACCAGTGATGTTGGCTCATCGCAAGAAAGTATCAGCAATGTCCCTGAATCAACACAGGTTGTTGTAACTCATTTGACAAATGTTGAACAACCACAGCCGCAACAACAACCACATGTGCAAGTACAAGCCCAAGTACATGTGGAAGGAGAGGCAGCGCAAGGTGATGCGCAAGCAGAGGTGCATGGAGGGTCACAAATGCCCACAATAGTTGTTCCTCCCGAAGTAGGGGCACATCAGGAAATCGACAATCAAACCGAGGTATCATTTGAGGAAGCCACTCCTCCTGATGATCATTCATTGTCGTCCACATCCCTAGCAAGGAAAAGATCAAGGGGGTGTCTACATCTTCTTCAAGCCCACCTCCTTCTGATGATCTGGATGAAGATTGGGAACCATCACGGCCGTCTGAGAGTGAGGCACACAATGATCTGACAAAGGTACCTAAGCGTAAAAGGAAGGTCGTTGAAAAACTCATAGCTATGGAGTGTGATGAGGCTCAACAAGAAGTGACGGATACTGCTGCTGATGAAGCCTCTCACGACGACGAGCCAGTCATCATAAAGGTCACTGCAGTCCCAGCGGGCATGCAGCAAAAAGACATATTGACCCTAGCCCGAGAAGCTGCTGCGCGTGATGATGTTGTCGACGAGGAGGCAATGGAAGAAACACCACAATCATTGGAGTTAACTAGTACACCAACACCTACCGCTTCCATATTTCTTAGTCGCCAGAAGGGACCTCCATCCACCTCGACCTCAATTAGTGGTGGTGAAAGTGCAAAACGTACTGAAGTTCGGCAATCCACATCCTCCACTTCATCTGGCATTAGCAGCAGGACCACCACCACCAGTATCGCCGCCTCCTCCGGCCCCCAAAGACATTTCAAATCCGCAGTTTGGGACTTCTTTAGTGTTTCCACAAAAAAGGAAAACCTCACCATTTGTAGCATTTGTAAGTTGGCAGTTAGTCGTGGTAAGTTTGGTTCCAACTATGGTACCGGAGGCCAGAGAGGTCATCTTGAAAGAAAGCACGCTGTCCAATGGTTTGCGCACCTACAGGTGATCAAGGAAGCCCGAATTGCACGTAATGATGTTTCATCTGATGATGACGAGGAGGAAGAAGACGTGTCAAACACTTCACTTACACCCAGTACCCCTTTCAGCAGCACACCCCATGTGAACCACACTAAGAGTGTGGGAGAGAGTGATACACCAACACCAATGCGAAAAAGTTCATCAGCGAGCGTAACTGGGTCGAAGATATCATCATCATCATCCCGTAAATCCTTGGTCCAGGGCAACATTAAAAAGATGTTGTTTACAGAAGCGCAATATGAACGCAACCACCCACTGACGCGTCTGTACAACACTAAGCTGGCTAAAATGCTAGCTCTGGACCTTCTCCCTTTTTCTTTTGTAGAAGGGGTTGGTTTTCTAGAATTAGTGGCAGCGCTCTGCCCTAAATGGAAGGTTCCTAGCCGGTTCTATTTTGCCCGAGTTGCGGTTCCAGCACTACATGAAGATGTTCTGGAGGTGATTGGGGCAGCTTTGCAGAAGAGTGCTGGTCACACTATACATCTGACAACAGACATGTGGACCAGTGGCGCAGGCGCTGATTACATGTGCATCACTGCACACTGGGTCTCTTTTTCAGGGGTTAAAGCAAAGCTAAATGCAGGTGTTGACCCGGACCAAGTTTTTAAAGCTGCTCGGAAACATGCAACACTAGCCATGTTTGGTTTGGAGAAACGTCACACAGCAGAAAACATTTTGGATGTGTTTAACACAAAGGTCCTTGACTGGCTGTCCCCAAAAAAACGCCAGATTGGTTATGTTTCCACGGATAATGGCGCCAATGTAGTTAAGGCCATGGAGCTGGGTGACTATTTCAGAGTGCCGTGTTTGGCGCACTGTATAAACCTGGTTGTCAAAAAATTCTTGAGTGATAAAGACAGTGCAGCGTACAGGGTAGTGGACACCTGCCGAAAAATGTGCAACCATTTCAGCCATTCTTTTAAGGCCCGGAAGCATCTGAGGAACCTGCTATATGAACGTCGAATGCCAGTGAAAGCACTCATCCAGGAGGTGGCAACACGTTGGAACTCAACCTTCTACATGCTTGAGTGTCTGTATGAGCAGTATACGGTACTCGATTACTATTTCTTAACACGGGGTACAGCTCAGAAGGAGGACCTGAGGATGGGTGCGGCGCAATGGGACATAGTTAAAAGCCTGACACGCATGCTTCGTCCTTTTGAGTTCTTCACGCGTGCAGTCAGCAAGGAGGACTGTAATTTGGGAAAAGCTATCCCATTGTTGTACATGCTGGAGCACCAACTGAAGGAGGCGTGTTCTGTGTTTCAAAAAGATGAAAAAAAACAAGACCCTTTTGTTCTGGCGGAGAAATTAATAGAGCGCCTACAAGGTGATGAACGTCTTAAAATGATCCACTCAAACCAGCATTACATTTGTGCTACTATTCTGGATCCACGCTACAAAAAGGCGCTGGCAGGCCAAGCATTCTTTCCTTTTGCTGATGAAGATGTTACAAAGTACAAACAGTGGCTAGCCTCCTCAGCCAAGAGGTTTGAAAGAGAACGGCAGAAAATTGAAGGAAAAGGCAGTACATCAGCATCAGCAGGCCATCCCCAGTCACAACAATCCACTTCTGCACCTGTGGCTGCGGCACAAGTGACCTCTCAGCCATTAAAGACACCGGCAACCGGATCATCTGCACCACCAGACACAACAGTAACATTGGAGGCTGAAGAGGATTGGCTAGCTCGGCTTGGGTTTGGTTCTCAAAAGGTCACAGCAACAGCTAAGCAAAGTGGAGGAACCTTGGAGGAGCACCTTGAGTCGATGGTGAAGGACTATCTGAATGACTCAACAGAGGTCTATGTTAATGCTGACCCATTGGCGTATTGGCATGGGAAAAAAGAATTGTGGCCACAGCTCTCCAACCTGGCTTTAAACTACTTGTCTTGCCCACTCGCAAGCGTGTCTTCTGAACGTGTTTTCAGTGCTGCTGGTGGCATTGTAACTTCCAAACGGAGCCGCCTCTCGCCCAAAAATGTGGAGAGGTTAACAATGATCAAGATGAATCAGCACCTCATACCACCAGATTACAGAGTATGAGAAAGCACGCCGGATGAAGACGAGGTGGACAGCAACATAGATGAGGGAATTTCTTCTCTGTCAGGTGACACTGAGCTCACCCTGCCTGAATTCGCAGAGTATGATGACGAAGCCTTATTCTTATTCGTGGACCGTGACACCGAGCCCTGAAAATGAGACAATGAATCAATAACTTTCTTTTTCGTCCTTATTCACTTTTATTCATGTGTGTCTGTCTTTCTTTGTTGTGCACAGTTAATATAATTCAAACTTTAATCACCTAATCACAAAAACAAGCCCATCAGCAGAACTGTCTTCACTTGTTTGCTTATTGATTTGAAGGTGCCGCAGTCTGCATTCCTCAGGTTCACAAGTTCAGAAGAACATGCTCCTCTATCCTCCTCCATCAGACTCCTTTTTCCATCAAAGCAGAGGGCTGGTTTACGCCCAATAAAGAAAGACTCAGCACTTGTGGGGGAGTTCTACTTCCTTGCGGGTGAGTTGACGGCTCTGGGGCCATTGCTGGGAAGCTCTAATACCGGATAAAAGTGGTTTGGACCAAATCCGAGGCGGAAATTTCTTTGTGTTTTTGCTGACTTGATTGCCTTTGAGGTGCTCTTTGGGGGGTTCGTGCTGTTTGTGGGTGAGTTTTGGGGTCTGGGAGCACCGCTGGGACTCTTTAATCTTGATTGCATTTGCTTTTCAGGAAATCCGTGGTGGTAAACCGGAGTTATGGCCTAGCTACACAGCGCGTTTGGACCGAAGGCCGAGAAATATTGTAAGTATGAGATTTTGCTTTTGGGCTGTTTGGGGGTGTTGTGCTTTTTGGCGGGTGGGTTGTCGGGTCTTCGGGCATTCCTGGGAAGGTCTAATATCGGATAGAAGTGGTTGGGACAAAATCCATAAGGATTTTTTTTTTGCTATTTCTGACATTTTGCTCGATGTAGCGTTTTCGGGGGCCTGTTTGGGGGGCTTCCTGGTGTTTGTGGGTGGGTTTCGGGGTCTGGGAGCACTGCTGGCTATGGATACTTTACTTTGCAAGAGGTTTGAAGCAAATCCATGGTGGCAGAGGGGAGTTAGGGCCTCGCTGCAGAGCGCGCGCGGAGTGATTTGGGAAATTGGCCAAAAAATGACTAAGTCCCCATTTTTGTACTTTTGCTCTTTGGCTGTTTGGGGGTCTTCTACTCATTTTCTCCTGGGTTGACGGCACTGGGGCCATTGCTGGGAAGCTCTAATACCGGATAAAAGTGGTTTGGACCAAATTGGAGGAAGAATTTTTTTTGTGTTTCTGCTGACTTGCTTGCCTTTGAGGAGCTCTTTGGGGGGGTTCCGGCTGTTTGTGGGTGAGTTTCGGGGTCTGGGAGCACTGCTGGGACACTCTAATCTTGATTGCATTTGCTTTTCAGGATATCCGTGGTGGTAAACCGGAGTTATGGCCTAGCTACACAGCGCGTTTGGACCGAAGGCCGAGAAATATTGTAAGTATGAGATTTTGCTTTTGGGCTGTTTGGGGGTGTTGTGCTTTTTGGCGGGTGGGTTGGCGGGTCTTGGGGCATTCCTGGGAAGGTCTAATACCGGATAGAAGTGGTTGGGACAAAATCCATAAGAATTTTTTTTGTTGCTATTTCTGACATTTTGCTCAATGTAGCGTTTTTGGGGGCCTGTTTGGGGGGCTTCCTGGTGTTTGTGGGTGGGTTTCGGGGTCTGGGAGCACTGCTGGCTATGGATACTTTACTTTGCAAGAGGTTTGAAGCAAATCCATGGTGGCAGAGGGGAGTTAGGGCCTAGCTGCAGAGCGCGCGCGGAGTGATTTGGGAAATTGGCCAAAATATGCCTAAGTCCCCATTTTTGTACTTTTGCTCTTTGGCTGTTTGGGGGTCTTCTACTCGTTTTCTCCTGGGTTGACGGCTCTGGGGCCATTGCTGGGAAGCTCTAATACCGGATAAAAGTGATTTGGACCAAATCGGAGGCGGAATTTCTTTTGTGTTTGTGCTGACTTGCTTGCCTTTGAGGAGCTCTTTGGGGGGGTTCCGGCTGTTTGTGGGTGAGTTTCGGGGTCTGGGAGCACTGCTGGGACACTCTAATCTGGATTGCATTTGCTTTTCAGGAAATCCGTGGTGGTAAATCGGAGTTATGGCCTAGCTACACAGCGCGTTTGGACCGAAGGCCGAGAAATAGTGTAAGTAGGAGATTTTGCTTTTGGGCTGTTTGGGGGTGTTGTGCTTTTTGGCGGGTGGGTTGGCGGGTCTTGGGGCATTCCTGGGAAGGTCTAATACCGGATAGAAGTGGTTGGGACAAAATCCATAAGGATTTTTTTTGTTGCTATTTCTGACATTTTGCTCAATGTAGCGTTTTCGGGGGCCTGTTTGGGGGGGCTTCCTGGTGTTTGTGGGTGGGTTTCGGGGTCTGGGAGCACTGCTGGGACACTCTAATCTTGATTGCATTTGCTTTTCAGGAAATCCGTAGTGGTAAACCGGAGTTTTGGCCTAGATACACAGCGCGTGTGGACCGAAGGACGAGAAATATTGTAAGTAGGAGATTTTGCTTTTGGGCTTTTTGGGGGTGTTGTGCTTTTTGGCGGGTGTGTTGGCGGGTCTTGGGGCATTCCTGGGAAGGTCTAATACCGGATAGAAGTGGTTGGGACAAAATCCATAAGGAAAAGCCTTTTGGCACTTTTTGTAACTTAGGGTTCGTTAGGGTTAGCCCTAGCAGCAGGATTGCATGTGTTTTGGGGTGTTCTAGATTTTTGCAACTGAGTTCTGGGGTCTTAGAGCACTCGTGAGAATGTGTAATTTTGGTTGCAAGTCATTTGAAGAAAATCCATGGTAGGAAAGGGGGGATTTGGCATAGTTAAAGAAAGCCTCTGCCACTATTCTTAATTTAGGGCTCGTTAGGGTTAGCAGTATTTCTATTGCATGTGTGTGGGTGGGGGGGTTTTCGAGTCTTGGAGCGATGCTGGCTATGGATACTTTTGCTTGCTTGCAAGTGGTTTGAATACAATCCACGGTGGGTAAGGGGGTATTTGGGCCTACTTTTACTTTCGAAGTACGTTTTGTTACCAGTTTTCTGCTAGGCCTCGTTTTTTGAGATCTGATTGGGGGTCTTCTACATTTTTGTAACTGGCTTTAGTAAGGGTCTGGGTGGAAGCACTGCTGGTAAGGTCTAATTTTGCTCTAAAACACAGTTTACAATACACCTAGCTTGAGGGGAAAGATCCGCTAAATTAATTCGCCCATACTTATTTATCCTTGAAAAAGTGACTCAGACAGAGTACGCACTTTCAAAAATGTTGTACTGTCTATTAGGAAAATCAAAGTGTGACTTTTTGCACTACACAGCGTACATACCTTATATTTATTTATCTGTGCTGTTTTTCGTTCAATAATTACAGGCCGGGTTTCAGTCTGCAATGGGGAAAAAAGGATGGAGTCAGGCTTCACATTAGCGAGACGCAATTCAGCATCCACCGGGCAGGCAGTATACAGGGTGTCTTCTGGTCACCAACATTGATGGACGAAGCGTCAGCTGGAATGGAGGAGTGCCGCTAATAAGAGGAATTGTTTGCTGCATGCAACTTACTTATCAAATTCAACAGGACAACTACAACAATACAGATACAGTATCCATTATTTTATTCAATGAGTGTGTGTAACTGCATTTCTTGGATCTCTCTCTGCTTCTAAATTGATCCCTACAGCCATTCTATATATTTTACTTCGGCTATTTTTTAACCTAATTTAATGTAGCCCTGTACTGTCGCATTCTGGCATTCATGGTTGTCGAAAGTACTACTTACTTTTCTGTAACAATGCATTCAGTAGTGCATGCACTTCCTTTATGTCACGTAAAAGATTTATGGTTAGCTTTGTAACTAAAAATTTCCTTATGTTCAATTATTGTTTGTCCATGCTGTGCTTTTTTTTTTTTCTCTCAACAAAACCTATCCAAAAAGAAACCCCCATTCCTATCCATTTTACAAACCCTAACCCTCTTCTCCCGGGTTGTGTGGTTTTGCTTGATGTGTGACTAACTGACATCAATAATTCCACACACTTGCTGGGCAGGATAAGGTCATAGCAACAGGCTGGTGAAGGAATCCGAGGATATATTCTAGACTTACTCAGCTTCAGTACTATTTCTTGTAGTATTAGCCAATGTCAAAGAAATCCTACGCAAGTACAAGTTATACTATAAATACTTTACCATTTGTTAGGCTACATTGTGGCACTGTTGTAGTCTAGTGTACCGTCACCTGCTATATTCTCTATCGTACCGTTGTAATGCTACAGTAAGGACAAACCAGGTTTCATTTTCTTTTTTTCCATAGGCATACAACTGCCACTGTGTCACACCACTAGTACCACCACAAGGAGGAGGAAATTTCATCTGCCCTGGATTGCCAACCTTATTCGCTGTTTCCCGTGGAGCCAGCCCTGGGCCTAGCCCTACTTTCAAACACAAATTACAGGTAAGATAAGCGTTTGGTTGGAGGTAGTATAATGGAGTATTAGGAGAGACGAAAGATTGACGGTAGTACTACTAAAGTCCTAGGACTATTCAGGAAAACAAACTTACTGTTAAACCCCCACCCACCAGACTCAAAAGCAGTAAAAAACAGGTATGCTCAGATAAAGTTTGAAAAAGTATATTTATATCCCTAACAAAATAATCTCCCGCAAGACCCTCCCTAACCCCAACGGTTGTCCTTTAAAAGTCCCAAACCCAACTCCCGATTCCCACCCCCCAAAAGTCTCTAAAAATGGGGCAAGGGACACTATGGGTGGATGCTGTTGACTTTTTGGGCCAGGGCATCAAACTCCTTGCGGAGCAAGGCGTGCTCTAAGCGGAGCCCCTCCAACACGTTGGTAAAGTGGTGGAGCTCCTGCTGAAGGCGGGACACCCTCAGAGTACTACGGCGCAGGCGTGCCTTGCAGTTGCAATGGCTGTGAGAGGCAGCTGTTGTCCTTGCTGCTCGGCATCGGCGTTTGGCTTTGGCAGCCCGGCTCGGTCTGGCTGGAGCACTGTGCTGGGTGGCAGCCCGTGGGGGCACGGAGGCCGATGCAGCCGACGTTGTCGTTGTGGTCGACTGCGCACTTTCGTCGTCCTCCAGGGCCACCAGCCGCCGATATTCAGCAACAGTGGCATCGATCCTCCGTTGCCGGGCCGCTCTAGCCAGCTCCTTCCTCCTTGTTGGTTTGGAAGGAGCATCTATATGAAGAAAGAAAGACATAGTCTGTAACCAATGCTCTTTAAGATTAACTCAATCATTCAGCAGAGATTTGTGTTACAGTACAACTAGCAACTTGCAAGCGCATTACATAACTATTGAGGCCAGTATCTATCTAACCTCCCACTTCTTCATCCTTGCTCTAACATTAGTGGGAGTTTAAGGAACAAATTCTACGAGCACTATGGACTTCCATTGGAGTCGACTATGAAAGTACACCAGTCTTATTCTTCTTCTTGTCTCTTGTTTAGGAAAATTGGTATGTTATCTTCTGCAAGCCGGCATAATGCAAGCGCAGTGAACTTGCACCCGAGAAAAAGAGACGCACGCCATGATGAGTGACCTAGACTTGCGTTACTGTACCGGTCCAGTACATGCAGGTGGTGAAGCTCTTACTTTTCTATTACGGGTGGCACTGAGAATACTCTGTTACAAGGGCTACTGCTTAATTAATTTAACTTTCACCCTACAGTGCAAATGAGTACTAGAAATGGAAAATGAAGAAGATAAATAATATGATTATCTATCACTTCACATGGGGTGTTTTTGCTTACATATGGGATGACTTTAGGTGCTTTGCTTTTTATTGAGTGACCAGTGATACATCCACACATGAATGACTGAGTACTACTAAACTTATTAAGAGAAGTAGGGAGTGGCCACCGTAATAACCGGATCTATGCTGTGCTTGCAATACAAACTACTGCTACTATTGATGGTAGTATTTGGACAAAATTACAACTTCTTTTCCTTGCCTTTCCTACACTGGAACGGACGTGCAGGTGCAGTGTTACATGCTCTTCAAAGTTACACTTAGTTCATCCACTGACCGTCTACTCTCTCTAGATCATGGGAACTCACAAACTTTCTCTCGGGGGCTAAATTTACAGTGTAGTTTGTGGCCGAGGGCCGCACTGGTGGGGGCGGAGTCAGAGGGGGCGGGGCTAAAGCAAAACGAAAACTTGTGACCATGAGGTTGCACACAGGTCCCTGCAGCAGATGCCTTCATCCACTGAGCCACCAGACCCAGCATTTACATACATCTCTCTCCCTCCTGCTCTCCCTCCTGCCCTCCCTCTCCCTCCCCCTCTGTCATCTCACTGTGTGTGTGTCTGTCTGTGTCAGCCTTCAGCCCGGTCTGAGACAGCTTCCTCAACACGCACACACAGACAGCCACACCAAAGTACTTAACAGGTCTTTAAAAGACCAATAACATATTATTGAGGCTTTTTTTGTTGTAGCTCCCCAGCATCTCCACCCTGACAATCACTGCTCGCCCGGCCCCACAGAGCAGAGGCTTTTTTCTATTTCACCTCTTTGTGGCCCTGCATCTCCACTCTGCTCTGTGGGGGCCGGGGGAGCAGTGATTGTCAGAGTGGAGATGCAGGGGCGCTAACAGGTGAAATAAAACAAAGCCTCTGCTCTGTGGGGGCCAAGGGGGCAGTGATTGTCTGCAAGGTCTGCGCACCGCCAAGGAAGGCTTGCCGGGCCGCCACCGGCCCGCGGGCCGTACTATGAGTACCCCTGCTCTAGATACACTTATGCTATCTAAGAGTCAGATAGTAGCATGATCCAGGCATCCATCTATTCAAAGTATATGGACACATACAGTTTCTGTGTCACCCACCCAGGCTGTTGTCCTTCCACCCATCATTGCTTCATCATTCACCCAGCCATGCATCTCATATTCTTTCCTTCCCAGCCACGTGTTCAATCTCTATAAGTAAGGAATATATAAGAGCTTACCTCTGCCCGCCACCACCACCGTCTCAACTCTCACAGCCGGCACTACAGCCGCCGCCTCCTCCCCTGAAGAAGTGTCCTCCGCCTCCGTGTCGAGCACCACCACCTCCGCGCTGGCCCCGCCACCAGATGTTCCACCTACAAAGTACATTTAAAAATGTTAGAATAAACCACTCACTAGTATTTGGTCTAGGAATTAAGACATGTGAAAACAATGTAATTTGTGACTGTCTACTCTAAAGTAAAAAAAAAGTCCCTTTTTCCAGGGAAGGGTGTTGTCTTGCTGCACTTTTTGGCACAGCTGATGAAGGCTGGCTTTTTAACATGCACCATTTTTCTCCACACAGACAGAAGATGGACTTCTAACAACAAGATCAAGTTGAAACCAGGTGAGAGCTCGGCTCGACCACAAGAAATGTCTTCAATTAATCGTCAGCACTAACCACTTTTCCATTATCAGTTAAACGTTTAGTTTTATTATGACTTCATTTTAATAAATGTGTTTACTTTTAATAAAACTTTTAAACTTAAATAGACTCTGTGTTTTTTGGTCCAGACTAGAGTGACTGAGTGAAAGGTTTTGCAATTTTTGCAAGCATGAGTCCGTGCCTCTGACACTTCTTGACTCTGACTCCGTACTCTTGAGCTGCGTTGGATAATCATCATTGGGGATCAATCATCGATGAATTCGGGAGGTAAATGACTGTGTTCCACACTATGTAGTCAGTCAGTAAGGACATTGGGGGTTCAAAGTCTGTTATCACAGAGGTATGTGGAAACTCTAACAGCGCCTATTATAATTGATAAGCAAAGCACTATTTATTGTCCATAGTTCTGTTTCTGCAGAAGAATTGTCCCCGCAACAGTAGTGGTATGGATTGTTCTCCTATCCAAACCAAAAGGTAGTATCTTATTCTTTCTTGGTGGTCATTCACATTTTATAGTTGGGAATTTTCAAAGCAGATAGAACACTTCAAAAGACATTATGGACAATCCCAGAGGACTGCACTAAGTTGATAGAGCTATTGCTGACTAGAATGGGAGTTTCGCCAACCATGCAATCTTAGTTAGCTACACAGACAGACTAATAAGAATAATCTAGTAATACCACAGGGAGTCATAGTAGAGGCAGGATAAGAATTTAGATACAGTCTACAAGAAGATCAAAGACGATTTTGAAAAAATCAAATGAGGAACGCTAGGAAAAATAGGTACAAGTCTAAAATGAAAACTTACTGGGGCCAGCAAAGGAGCCCTCGCCTGCCCGATCCTGGCCCTGTTCAACAGCATCCGCCGCCGCCTGCTGCTCCTGTGTCCCCTCGCCCCTGGGGGGAGCTGACGTACAACATGAAAGAAAGAACAGAAAACATGGATGATTGTTGCTTGTCAATGTCAACCAAATCAAACATTTCAAAACAACAATAACAAAATATTTCCGTGAAATTATATTGATTAGGGTTAGTTTTCATTGATTTGCGGACCTGCGACTTCGAAAGTCACGTAACTCACTAAACAAAGTACTGAAAGGTTCACCTAGGACTGGCAGGCAGCAGTCCGCAGGCAAGACGCAAAGTGACAGACAAACTCCATTGTGATTTCAGTCAGATCAGTGACAACACTAACAGTTGTCTGCTACAAAACCAGTCATTTAAATAGTCAAACTATCAATCCACCGCCACTATTTTTCTTATTGTCAGGGGTACAAAGGAAGGGGCAGATTTAAGCCCCTTGTGGCTCTTTTGCTCCGTTCTTGCGTGACATTTGTGACGCAGCAGCTGAACAAAAGAGGCGCCATTGTGCGGCGTATAATATTATAACAACGTGACGCATTTGGGAGATGATTCCCCGTTATAAAGCCCTGCGCCATCAGGGGGCGTTCCGGCGCAAGGGAGGGCATTCCTGCGCTGGAACACATCCTAAAAGTGGCTGAGGGAAATCTACAAAATTTCAATCAGTCACCTTTAGGACAATGATGCGTCACACAAACCCTGCACCTGCTTGAAGCAGACGTACGGCTTGACCCAGCATTGGGGAGATAGGGTACCCCAGAGCATTGCTGGAGCTGCGCCATCGTTGCGACGCAACTCCAGCAGTAAAGCTTCGGTGACGTTTTGGGCCCATGGTGCGCCGCATTGAAAATACGGCGCACCATGTTTGGTGGTGGTAGCGGGCCGCACAATTACTGGCGCATCCCTGCTACTTTGCAGGGATGCGACGGTAATTGCAATTCTGCCCCTTAGGGGCATACTTACTTACGCGTTCTGGCGCATCTCCAGAGATGCGCCAGATCAAATGCGTCACGCAAAACTACCCTTGCGACATGGCAGATGCGCCTCATTTACAATGCAAACAAAACAGGTGATGGACCGAATGTGGATCAATGTCACACATTCAACCCAGTCCGAAGATCTGGGCCCACATCCATCGATTTTTTGCACTCCACACCACCCTGGGTTAGACAATGGCGATATGCAAATCAGCTCTGACCCTGTGCCCCATGGGAACAGTCCAGTCCGAACTACAAAAGCCATGTCCTTCCCAGAACGGAATCAAGCATCCGAGGACCGGACCGGTTTCGAGGTAACACCTCTCATCAGCCCGGCTAGCTTGACTCCAGTGGTGTGGAGTGCCTGGGACCCACGTCTGAGCATCCCCAGCGCACTTAGGGCGGAATTTGCAAACAAAACAGGTGATGGACCGAATGTGGATCAATGTCACACATTCAACCCAGTCCGAAGATCTGGGCCCAAATCCATCGTTTTTTTGCACTCCACACCACCCTGGGTTAGACAATGGCGATATGCAAATCAGCTCTGACCCTGTGCCCCATGGGAACAGTCCAGTCCGAACTACAAAAGCCATGTCCTTCCCAGAACGGAATCAAGCATCCGAGGACCAGACCGGTTTCGAGGTAACACCTCTCATCAGCCCGGCTAGCTTGACTCCAGTGGTGTGGCGTGCCTGGGACCCACGTCTGGGCATCCCCAGCGCACTTAGGGCGGAATTTGCAAACAAAACAGGTGATGGACCGAATGTGGATCAATGTCACACATTCAACCCAGTCCGAAGATCTGGGCCCAAATCCATCGTTTTTTTGCACTCCACACCACCCTGGGTTAGACAATGGCGATATGCAAATCAGCTCTGACCCTGTGCCCCATGGGAACAGTCCAGTCCGAATTACAAAAGCCATGTCCTTCCCAGAACGGAATCAAGCATCCGAGGACCGGACCGGTTTCGAGGTAACACCTCTCATCAGCCCGGCTAGCTTGACTCCAGTGGTGTGGAGTGCCTGGGACCCACGTCTGAGCATCCCCAGCGCACTTAGGGCGGAATTTGAAAACAAAACAGGTGATGGACCGAATGTGGATCAATGTCACACATTCAACCCAGTCCGAAGATCTGGGCCCAAATCCATCGTTTTTTTGCACTCCACACCACCCTGGGTTAGACAATGGCGATATGCAAATCAGCTCTGACCCTGTGCCCCATGGGAACAGTCCAGTCCGAACTACAAAAGCCATGTCCTTCCCAGAACGGAATCAAGCATCCGAGGACCGGACCGGTTTCGAGGTAACACCTCTCATCAGCCCGGTTAGCTTGACTCCAGTGGTGTGGAGTGCCTGGGACCCACGTCTGAGCATCCCCAGCGCACTTAGGGCGGAATCTGCAAACAAAACAGGTGATGGACCGAATGTGGTTGCATATTCCGCCCTAAGTGCGCTGGGGATGCCCAGACGTGGGTCCCAGGCACTCCACACCACTGGAGTCAAGCTAGCCGGGCTGGTGAGAGGTGTTACCTCGAAACCGGTCCGGTCCTCGGATGCTTGATTCCGTTCTGGGAAGGACATGGCTTTTGTAGTTCGGACTGGACTGTTCCCATGGGGCACAGGGTCAGAGCTGATTTGCATATCGCCATTGTCTAACCCAGGGTGGTGTGGAGTGCAAAAAAACGATGGATTTGGGCCCAGATCTTTGGACTGGGTTGAGTGTGTGACATTGATCCACATTCGGTCCATCACCTGTTGTGTTTGCATATTCCGCCCTAAGTGCGCTGGGGATGCCCAGACGTGGGTCCCAGGCACTCCACACCACTGGAGTCAAGCTAGCCGGGCTGATGAGAGGTGTTACCTCGAAACCGGTCCGGTCCTCGGATGCTTGATTCCGTTCTGGGAAGGACATGGCTTTTGTAGTTCGGACTGGACTGTTCCGATGGGGCACAGGGTCAGAGCTGATTTGCATATCGCCATTGTCTAACCCAGGGTGGTGTGGAGTGCAAAAAAACAATGGATTTGGGCCCAGATCTTTGGACTGGGTTGAGTGTGTGACATTGATCCACATTCGGTCCATCACCTGTTGTGTTTGCATATTCCGCCCTAAGTGCGCTGGGGATGCCCAGACATGGGTCCCAGGCACTCCACACCACTGGAGTCAAGCTAGCCGGGCTGATGAGAGGTGTTACCTCGAAACCGGTCCGGTCCTCGGATGCTTGATTCCGTTCTGGGAAGGACATGGCTTTTGTAGTTCGGACTGGACTGTTCCCATGGGGCACAGGGTCAGAGCTGATTTGCATATCGCCATTGTCTAACCCAGGGTGGTGTGGAGTGCAAAAAAACGATGGATTTGGGCCCAGATCTTTGGACTGGGTTGAGTGGGTGACATTGATCCACATTCGGTCCATCACCTGTTGTGTTTGCATATTCCGCCCTAAGTGCGCTGGGGATGCCCAGACGTGGGTCCCAGGCACTCCACACCACTGGAGTCAAGCTAGCCGGGCTGATGAGAGGTGTTACCTCGAAACCGGTCCGGTCCTCGGATGCTTGATTCCGTTCTGGGAAGGACATGGCTTGTGTAGTTCGGACTGGACTGTTCCCATGGGGCACAGGGTCAGAGCTGATTTGCATATCGCCATTGTCTAACCCAGGGTGGTGTGGAGTGCAAAAAAATGATGGATTTGGGCCCAGATCTTTGGACTGGGTTGAGTGGGTGACATTGATCCACATTCGGTCCATCACCTGTTGTGTTTGCATATTCCGCTCTAAGTGCGCTGGGGATGCCCAGACGTGGGTCCCAGGCACTCCACACCACTGGAGTCAAGCTAGCCGGGCTGATGAGAGGTGTTACCTCGAAACCGGTCCGGTCCTCGGATGCTTGATTCCGTTCTGGGAAGGACATGGCTTTTGTAGTTCGGACTGGACTGTTCCAATGGGGCACAGGGTCAGAGCTGATTTGCATATCGCCATTGTCTAACCCAGGGTGGTGTGGAGTGCAAAAAAACGATGGATTTGGGCCCAGATCTTTGGACTGGGTTGAGTGGGTGACATTGATCCACATTCGGTCCATCACCTGTTGTGTTTGCATATTCCGCCCTAAGTGCGCTGGGAATGCCCAGACGTGGGTCCCAGGCACTCCACTCCACTGGAGTCAAGCTAGCCGGGCTGATGAGAGGTGTTACCTCGAAACCGGTCTGGTCCTCAGATGCTTGATTCCGTTCTGGGAAGGACATGGCTTTTGTAGTTCGGACTGGACTGTTCCCATGGGGCACAGGGTCAGAGCTGATTTGCATATCGCCATTGTCTAACCCAGGGTGGTATGGAGTGCAAAAAAATGATGGATTTGGGCCCAGATCTTTGGACTGGGTTGAGTGTGTGACATTGATCTACATTCGGTCCATCACCTGTTGTGTTTGCATATTCCGCCCTAAGTGCGCTGGGGATGCCCAGACGTGGGTCCCAGGTACTCCACACCACTGGAGTCAAGCTAGCCGAGCTGATGAGAGGTGTTACCTCGAAACCGGTCCGGTCCTCGGATGCTTGATTCCGTTCTGGGAAGGACATGGCTTTTGTAGTTCAGACTGGACTGTTCCCATGGGGCACAGGGTCAGAGCTGATTTGCATATCGCCATTGTCTAACCCAGGGTGGTGTGGAGTGCAAAAAAACGATGGATTTGGGCCCAGATCTTTGGACTGGGTTGAGTGTGTGACATTGATCCACATTCGGTCCATCACCTGTTGTGTTTGCATATTCCGCCCTAAGTGCGCTGGGGATGCCCAGACGTGGGTCCCAGGCACTCCACACCACTGGAGTCAAGCTAGCCGGGCTGATGCGAGGTGTTACCTCGAAACCGGTCCGGTCGTCGGATGCTTGATTTCGTTCTGGGAAGGACATGGCTTTTGTAGTTCGGACTGGACTGTTCCCATGGGGCACAGGGTCAGAGCTGATTTGCATATCGCCATTGTCTAACCCAGGGTGGTGTGGAGTGCAAAAAAACGATGGATTTGGGCCCAGATCTTTGGACTGGGTTGAGTGTGTGACATTGATCCACATTCGGTCCATCACCTGTTGTGTTTGCATATTCCGCCCTAAGTGCGCTGGGGATGACCAGACGTGGGTCCCAGGCACTCCACACCACTGGAGTCAAGCTAGCCGGGCTGATGAGAGGTGTTACCTCGAAACCGTTCCGGTCCTCGGATGCTTGATTCCGTTCTGGGAAGGACATGGCTTTTGTAGTTCGGACTGGACTGTTCCCATGGGGCACAGGGTCAGAGCTGATTTGCATATCGCCATTGTCTAACCCAGGGTGGTGTGGAGTGCAAAAAAACGATGGATTTGGGCCCAGATCTTTGGACTGGGTTGAGTGGGTGACATTGATCCACATTCGGTCCATCACCTGTTGTGTTTGCATCTTCCGCCCTAAGTGCACTGGGGATGCCCAGACGTGGGTCCCAGGCACTCCACACCACTGGAGTCAAGCTTGCCGGGCTGATGAGAGGTGTTACCTCGAAACCGGTCCGGTCCTCGGATGCTTGATTCCGTTCTGGGAAGGACATGGCTTTTGTAGTTCGGACTGGACTGTTCCCATGGGGCACAGGGTCAGAGCTGATTTGCATATCGCCATTGTCTAACCCAGGGTGGTGTGGAGTGCAAAAAAACAATGGATTTGGGCCCAGATCTTTGGACTGGGTTGAGTGTGTGACATTGATCCACATTCGGTCCATCACCTGTTGTGTTTGCATATTCCGCCCTAAGTGCGCTGGGGATGCCCAGACGTGGGTCCCAGGCACTCCACACCACTGGAGTCAAGCTAGCCGGGCTGATGAGAGGTGTTACCTCGAAACCGGTCCGGTCCTCGGATGCTTGATTCCGTTCTGGGAAGGACATGGCTTTTGTAGTTCGGACTGGACTGTTCCCATGGGGCACAGGGTCAGAGCTGATTTGCATATCGCCATTGTCTAACCCAGGGTGGTGTGGAGTGCAAAAAAACGATGGATTTGGGCCCAGATCTTTGGACTGGGTTGAGTGTGTGACATTGATCCACATTCGGTCCATCAACTGTTGTGTTTGTATATTCCGCCCTAAGTGCGCTGGGGATGCCTAGACGTGGGTCCCAGGCACTCCGCACCACTGGAGTCAAGCTAGCCGGGCTGATGAGAGGTGTAACCTCGAAACCGGTCCGGTCCTCGGATGCTTGATTCCGTTCTGGGAAGGACATGGCTTTTGTAGTTCGGACTGGACTGTTCCCATGGGGCACAGGGTCAGAGCTGATTTCCATATCGCCATTGTCTAACCCAGGGTGGTGTGGAGTGCAAAAAAACGATGGATTTGGGCCCAGATCTTTGTACTGGGTTGAGTGTGTGACATTGATCCACATTCGGTCCATCACCTGTTGTGTTTGCATATTCTGCCCTAAGTGCGCTGGGGATGCCCACACGTGGGTCCCAGGCACTCCACACCACTGGAGTCAAGCTAGCTGGGCTGATGAGAGGTGTTACCTCGAAACCGGTCCGGTCCTCGGATGCTTGATTTCGTTCTGGGAAGGACATGGCTTTTGTAGTTCGGACTGGACTGTTCCCATGGGGCACAGGGTCAGAGCTGATTTGCATATCGCCATTGTCTAACCCAGGGTGGTGTGGAGTGCAAAAAAACGATGGATTTGGGCCCAGATCTTTGGACTGGGTTGAGTGTGTGACATTGATCCACATTCGGTCCATCACCTGTTGTGTTTGCATATTCCGCCCTAAGTGCGCTGGGGATGCCCAGACGTGGGTCCCAGGCACTCCACACCACTGGAGTCAAGCTAGCCGGGCTGATGAGAGGTGTTACCTCAAAACCGGTCCGGTCCTCGGATGCTTGATTCCGTTCTGGGAAGGACATGGCTTTTGTAGTTCGGACTGGACTGTTCCCATGGGGCACAGGGTCAGAGCTGATTTGCATATTGTTATTGTCTAACCCAGGGTGGTGTGGAGTGCAAAAAAACGATGGATTTGGGCCCAGATCTTTGGACTGGGTTGAGTGTGTGACATTGATCCACATTCGGTCCATCACCTGTTGTGTTTGCATATTCTGCCCTAAGTGCGCTGGGGATGCCCAGACGTGGGTCCCAGGCACTCCACACCACTGGAGTCAAGCTAGCCGGGCTGATGGGAGGTGTTACCTCGAAACCGGTCCGGTCCTCGGATGCTTGATTCCGTTCTGGGAAGGACATGGCTTTTGTAGTTCGGACTGGACTGTTCCCATGGGGCACAGGGTCAGAGCTGATTTGCATATCACCATTGTCTAACCCAGGGTGGTGTGGAGTGCAAAAAAACGATGGATTTGGGCCCAGATCTTTGGACTGGGTTGAGTGTGTGACATTGATCCACATTCGGTCCATCACCTGTTGTGTTTTCATTTACAATGCGGCGCACCCTGGCGCAAGGGTAGGCACTTGCTTGACGCATCTCGTCACGTAAGAGCGGCGCATCGCTGGAGTCACGTCGCCAACGCAATGCAACTCCAGTAATGCTCAGGGCCACCCAATACTTAACATGCTGTGTCAGTCCTTACGCCTGCTTCAAGCAGGCATAAGGAATTGAATTGACGTAGCAGCGTCGCAGAAGTGCCTCCGTTAAATCTTGCAGATTTCACGCAGGCACTTTTACGAGGCGCACAGCCGCCGGACCGCCCACCCTGCGTACTAGGAATGCACCCATTGTGGCGCAGGCCCATGGCTTTATAACGTGACGCATCTCCCTAGATGCGTCACGCTGTAAATGACTCGCAGGGATGCGCCACGTTTACGCCGCTGTTGCGTCACGCAAGGCAACGTAAACGTGGCGCAATGGGCTTGTAAATGTAATCTGCCTCCTAGTGTCTAGCATTACGCAGTTCTGTAAAGTACACTCATACATAATAGTTACTTAGGCCAATGAGACCACAAAATAGAAAACAAATAAGCATAGTAGCAACGCCACTGAGAAGGAGAGCAGTGCACCTGAAATGCACAGAAGATTTTGAAATATAATTTAACTACAATGTAATCGTCAGCAGCATTATTGGCTTGCTCCATGTAAAAAACAAATATTACAACACAGAGCAGGAGAAAACATAGTAGTGAGTGATGAAATAGCTACTACTACTCACCAAGCCCGGGGATCTCCAAGCCGAGCTGGTCCAGCAGGTCGCGCTCCCGGTCCAGGAGGTCCGTCCAGCGGTGGGTGGCCTGGCTGTAGGTGCGCTGGACCCCGGAGAGTTGGGACATGGCCCAGCACACCTTCTGCCACCGCTTCTGGCGCTCCCGGATGTTGTAGCCGGCCGCGATCCTGCCGCCTGCCGCAATGGTCCTGGGCAAGCGGCGCTGGACGAAGAAGACCAGCGCGCCCACTTCCTCCGGGCTGAAGATCTCCCGTCGTGTCACCTGCTCCCCCCTCAATCGCCCGCATGCTGTCCTGGCACGGGGTCCAAGACTCCTCCTCCCCGCCGCCGCTGCGGCCCTCAAGTGCCTGGGCAGCTTCACGGCGCCTGGCTTCACCATGGTCTGGGCAGGTAAGGTAGGAAGTAGAAAATTAAGAAGGAATAGGATAGGGAAAAAGAAAAGAAAAGAGTTTAAAAAAGTAGTTTAAAAGTAAACAAAAATAGCAGAAAAGACAAAAATATACAGCTAGGAAAAGAGAGGGATAGATAAGAAGCAAAATCGTTCGAAAAAAACTGAAAACAAGCAAAGGATGGCAAAGATAGCAAGAGGATAAACACCATGGCCAGACACAGGAAATGAATGAAAAACAAGATGGCCGCCCGTTCACGAGCGCGAAAGTAAGTTCGCACGCGATTTTCCTCGCGATCTTGCGCGAACCTGTACTCGCAATGCGCTTACTTCGCGAGATTATACATAGCGGGTGGAAACGGAAATACGTCACGCAAACAAAATGGCCGCGCCCGTACTCGACCTTGGGGTAAATTCGCGTGTTGCGCTGCAAGCGGCTCGCGAATACTGCAAAAAACATCCCGAAATAACACGCCGCAAAAAAATATAAAGCTCATTCGCACGAATTGGCGGCTTCCGCGGTCGGTTTCGCACGACGCTGAGCCTCGCGAATAGCGCAAAATTACCGAAAAACGATTTTTGCAAAAGCAAAACCAATGAGCAGGTGCAAAAGGTCAATCTCATGATTTGTAACCATTCCCTGTAGTGCTTCCTGAGGGGGCCCTCCAGAATTCGGTTGCCTACTTGCAACTATTGTGTGACCCTGCTCTGACCCTTACTGTATGCCACAAAGTTCCTGATTTACAGCTAAGGGAGCAGACAAGCAGGTGCCAGGCTGGAACTTCAAATTCAGTGACACATTAATTAGCCCCTAATTCAATATTGTCAGTTGGGGCAGGGCAGGTGTTGTTTACTAATTTTGCAAAGCTTAAAGCACTTAGCAGGTGCAAAAGTTCAAGCACATCATTAATCAGGAAGCACTAAGGAAGCAGGTGCCAGCTAAAATTATGTGACACATTAATCAGCCCCAAATTCATTCAGGTCACTTTAGGCAGGGAAGGTGTTCTATGGTTTGCCACAATAATGTACACTGGTCAACCAGAGGGTGCTGTGATGAAACAGAGGGTGCCATGGGTGAGCCAGAGGGTAGCATGGGTGAACCAGAGAGTGGCAGTGGTGACAGAGGGTGGCAGTGATGAAGAAACAGGCTGGACACGTACAAACAACAAGTTCGCGAAACGTGCGACCCGATAAGTAAGTTCGCGTTTGCAAAATTGCACAAAAATCCTCGCGAAGTGGTGCGAACAGGTTCTAAAAAAAAAATCCGCAAATCCGCGGCAATCCACGGATTTTGTGGATTGCGAGTTCGCAAATTTGCAAAATTTGCGAACGCCAGATTCGCAAAATTCGCCCATGCTTATCTAGAACCCACAGGGGAACAAGTTGCTGAACTGGGAGACTTGCCTGAGCTGACCCATTGGCAGCAGGATGGTGGTCCCTCCAGGGAAGAATTTTGTGCAGAACAGAAAGTGTGCCCTTCTCTTGTGGGTATGAGGCAGCAGGCCTCAGCCCAAACCTCAGGTGATCGGTCAGGGTCACATTTTGTTTACTGGGAGAACGACCTCCTGTATAGCGAGTCTAAGGCTGCTGAGCCTGGGTCAGCCCGTGTGCTGGTGGTACCCCAGCGCTTTAGAGCCTTCCTACTGGGTTTGGCTCATGACGTTCCGTTAGCTGGACATCTGGGGCAGGACAAGACCTATGACAGGCTTGTCACCCATTTTTATTGGCCTCAGATGAGAAGGGATGTAGACATCCATTGTAAAACCTGTCACACTTGCCAGGCAAGTGGGAAAAGCGGAAGGAAGCAGAAGGCTCCCCTCCAACCTTTTCCGGTTGTCAGTCCCCCCTTTGACCGGGTGGGGATTGACATTGTTGGGCCCCTGGACCCCATGACAGCCCTGGGCAACATGTTCATCCTGGTCTTGGTGGACCATGCCACACGGTACCCGGAAGCCATCCCTCTCTGAACAGTGACGGCCCCCGTGGTGGGACGGGCACTGATGGGTGTTTTCTCCCGCATGGGGTTCCCCAGAGAGGTGGTGTCAGACCGGGGCACCAACTTCATTTCGAACTATATGAAGTCTCTGTGGAAGGAGTGTGGGGTAACTTACAAGTTCACCACTCCTTACCACCCTCGAGGTAATGGGCTGGTTGAGAGATTCAACCGGACCCTTAAAGGCATGATCATGGGTCTTGAAGACCCAATGAGGCGTAAATGGAACGTCCTCTTACCATGCCTGCTGTTTGCTTACCGAGAGGTGCCGCAGAAGTCTCTAGGGTTCAGCCCCTTTGAGCTTTTGTATGGTCACCCGGTAAGAGGACCTTTGAGTCTGGTCAAAGAAGGCTGGGAGCAATCTCCCAGGAAACCTCCCTAGGATGTATACAGTTACATGCTGGCCTTCAGGAACAAGACTAGGCGCTTCAGAGATCTTGCTCAGGCAAATCTGGAGGCCAGCCAGGAAGAGATGAAGCGGTGGTACGACTGGAATGCCACTCTGACAGCCAAGTCTAACAAGCATCATAAGTGTGTTGAAGGTGTGAATTGAAAACCGATATCTAGTACTTACACAAGTGAACTGAGAGGAGAGGAGTATCCCCACATTTCCATAACGAAGCTTAAGGTCTACATATGAGTAGGAGATAAAAAAATATTTAGTGGAATTATATTTTTGCAAAGTTACATCTGGCTGGAGAAAGTGTGATACTGGGTACTCTCTATGCCCTCAGATCACGGCAGGAATCTGTTAAGACAGTAAACACCGGTTGATTTGGCAGGCATTTATTTGTCAATAAGTCGCACCACCAACTTCGGCTACCAGCTAGTCAGCCCCCAGCCTCCAACTGAAACTCAACAATCTCAAGCATTACCATGGAGACCTGGAACAGTCCTAGCATGAGCTGCAGCACATAACCATAAGAACACGTCATTACAAAACATTCCCCTTACTCAAAATAAAGAATAACTTGAAAGAAAAGAGAATATGAAGAATAAAAAGGAAAATAATCAAGGAAAAGGGGCAGGAGAAGATGAAAAAGCAAAAGTACACAAATGGAAGCAATTATGAAGACTGAGAAGAAGAACAACAGTATCTGCACATTAATACATCGCATCATCTCTGAAATGTTCTGGAGAATGGCGTGACCTGGAAGAAATACCTCTTGCATGAGAATCAAAGGGCAAATTTGCTCTTGGCTAGTTGGTTCTTGGCAAACTAGCCCCAGAACATGAGGGCTGCAGCAACCTGACACCATGATACTTCACATGATGTGACATACTCCACATATTTCCTTTTTTTTTTTTTCCCCTTTTCATCCCGTGGTGGTGGGAAGAGGTAGAACAGCGAAACATAAATCATACATGAACATATAACAAAGATATTATATAAGCAACATAAGGACATATCAATGAAATTAATTAATTAATTTGTAACCCATTTTTCAAATGGTGTCCAGTTCTTAGAGGCAATTAGGCGTCTTCTTTTTCCTCTAAAAGGCTGCACTGAAGTCTCAAGTTTATACCAAGCCAGCATCCTGGCTTTCCAATGACAAAAAGTAGGAGGTTCAGGATTAATCCAAAGTGAAGTGACACACAGTCTAATCATTGCCATAGAAATAAAGAGAAAAGCTTGCAAATGTCTTGTTTTTTCAGGAGCTGTAGAATATTCATAGCCGGTGATTACCATTTCAGCGGTTATTTTAACAGAAGTTTGAGTAATCTGCATGAGAAAAGATTCAATTTGATTGAAAAAAATAGCTAACTCTGGACAACTGAAAAACATGTGAACGGAATCTGCAGAAGGAAATTTACATCTGGCACAGAATGACCCTTTACCCCCAGAGACCACCCCCCATTTAACAAGTTTTAGCGGTGTATAATAAAGATTGAACATAGACATATAACTTTGAGCTCGGAGGGTGCCTGATACCAGGACCGATCTGGCTAATACAAGTGGATATTTTAGGTCGATAATGGAAACTCCAAATTTTGTTGCCCATTTGTCATTCTGATGATTAAGGTCATCAGGAAGTTGGGATAGAAAGTTTTGATATAAATTGCCAATTTTCAATTTCCTTCTGATGGATTCTACTATAACAAGTTTTTGGAACATTGTTGGGTGTTGAGGAAGCTTGTTATCTAGAAAACTTCTCAATTGAAGATATTTAAAAAAATGATTAACATGGAGATGAAATTTCTCCTTTAAGAACGAAAAAGAGGCTATTTGGCCTGAATCGGATAGATCACCTATCTCCCTTACACCAAGAGTTGTCCAGATATTTGCTACCCCCTCTTGAAAGATCGATGGAAGTACTCTCGAGGCTGTTAAAGGGGTATAATACATTATTTTAGAGATATTAAAGTGACGTCGGACTTTTTGCCATATTGAGAATAATGTCCATAGTACCTTGATTTTTTTTTTTTTTTAAATAACTAGGTTCGAGTATACGTGTGAGTATCCCTTTTATAGAGTCTCCCAAGGATATTGAATATATCGAGGGAGAAAGATGAGCTGGTAGCTCATCCGCATCCCCTAAAAGAGGGACAGCAAAATGTTGAATCATGGCTGCCCAGTAATAGAATGTTAGGTTTGGGACTGTCCACCCCCGCGCTCCTGTGGGAGGCAGGTCCATTTAGCGGCCCGTCTTGGTTTACGGTATGACCATAAAAATCGTTGGCATATTCTTTCCGCTTTTTTCAAGGTTGGTGGTGGTATTAACAAATGGGATCTAAAAAAATATAAGAATTTAGGGAGAACAATCGTTTTAAGGATATTAGATCGACCAAAGAGCGAGAGGTGTAGATGATCAAGACGTTCCAATTTATTATGAAGTGAGTCAATTTCAGAAAAGTAGTTCAAGTCTAGGATCTTATCTACATCAGGCGCTATTTGGACCCCAAGATAAGTTGCAACAGTGGTGATAGGGGCTTGTGAAATGGGCATAGCCATGGATTGTAAAATTTGGGTTTTTGCAATGTTTAATTTGTACCCCGAGATTGTACCAAATTGAGCTACCAGAATCTCGAGTGCAGGAAAGGATTGAGAGAGATTGTCAGTTAACACTACGATATCATCAGCATATGCCAGTGACTTATATTTAATTCCATGCACTGTAACAGGGGTAATAAGACGGGAATTTTCTATCAGGGATAAAAATGGGTCAATAAATAAAGCAAAAAGGAGTGGGGAGCAAGGGCAACCTTGCCTAGTACCCCTACTGATGGAAAAAGAATGTGATTCATTAGCTGAGATACGAATTTTGGCCATTGGGGATATGTATAGAGCGTGTAGAGCTTGGATGAATTCGGATGCATAGCCCTTCCAGGACATAACGGACCACAGATACCCCCAGGAGACCCTGCCAAATGCCTTCTCGGCATCCAACAGGATCACCCCGAGGGCAGAGTTTGTGGTCTTTGCCCAATCCAGAAGTGCCACTATTCGCTTGATGTGATCCGTCGTATCCCGACCGGAAATAAAACCATGTTGGCGAATAGAAACCAAAGGGAGGCGAGTATCCTTGAATAGATTTTGCTGTCCGTATTAATTAACGCGATCGGACGATATGAAGATGGATTTAATTCATCCTTGCCTTTTTTCTTAAAAAGTACGATAGTAGAATGTCGCCATGAGTCGGGAATTGACCCAGATTGGGCAAGACGAAAGACTTCTAGCATTTGCTGCCTAAATAAATGTGAAAAGGTCTTATAAAATTCAAGATGAATAAGATCTGGTCCTGCGGCTTTGCCATTATAAAGAGATTTCATGGCGATCAGAACTTCCTCCCAACTAATAGGTTCGATAAGGATTTGGTTCTGGTCGTCTGTGACTCTGAGAGTGTCCAAGGATTGAAAAAATTGTTCTAGCCCAGTTTGTTGCTGTAGAGTTATATTAGTTTCTTCCGTATATAAGGTTGTGTAGAAGTCAACAAAAACATCTAAAACACCAACACTTGTATCCTGAATATTACCGGAACTATCTTTAACCTTAATTATCTGATTGGCTATGGCCTTTTGTCGTAAGCGTTTTGCTAAAACCTTACCCGAATTTTTTTCACCAAGTTCATACATGGTAGTGCGAAATTGGAAATATTTAGTAGCTACATCTTTATATAAGGGTTCTAATAAATTAGATTTGGCTATGGCAACTGATTTCATACTAGCTGCTATGTCTTCACCCCTACGAATATTGGAACTTAGATCGAGTTCAGCTTGTTGAAGAGCTGTGAGTCTAGTTTTTACGGCTCGCTGCTCAGTCTTCCAGCGATAAGAGGCAAATCTTTTGGTCTCACCGCGTAGCGCGGCCTTGAATGTATCCCAGACGGTACCGACCGGGGCAGTACCAGTGTTAATTGTAAAAAGCTCTATAATCCATGAATTAAGTTGTTCTTGATATAATTTATCAACTAAGAGTTTCCTATCAAATGTCCATGATCTGATCTGATTGATTGGACGATCCCAGGGAAAGCTAAAAAAGATAGGGTTATGATCAGATATAGTCCTTGGATTAATTTCGATCTTACCAGACCCAACAATTGAAAGAGAGGTAAAGACATAATCAATGCGGACCATTTTGCTATGAGGTATCGAGTAATAAGTAAAACCCGGTTGGTTTGAATGATGATAGTGCCATACATCCGACAAGCCATGTTCAATCAGGAGAGTCCGTAGTGCCTTATAGACTTGGGGCTTCCGTCCTATATATATATGTTATGTTTTGTTATATCAAGATGACTGGGAATATTTATGTTAAAATCTCCACAAAAAAACAGGGGATGAGGCCACATAGCTAGTTCTAAATTTAGATCCCTTATGACCTACGGGTCATCCAGATTAGATGCATAGATTGAGCAGATAGAGAAAAGACGACCCTTAATCGATAGTTCTGCTATTAACCATCTGCCACAATTATCTTGTTTTACTCTTTTAACAAGTGCTAACCCGGTCTTTGAGATGATAGCGACTCCCCTGATTGTAGAGGTCTGTCGGGTACAGGTCACCAACTCATAACCCGGAAATCTAAGACATGCACGATTACCCCATGGTATATGGGTTTCCTGCAGGCAAATAATATCGGCCTGCATTATCTTTAACAGCTCAAGGAAAACTCTACGTTTCTTAGGATCATTTAGACCACATATGTTCCAAGTTGCAAACTTCAAACTAGAAACAGCCATAATATTTGATACAAGACCGATAGCAGTAAATAAACATGAGACTTTTTATGACCAGAAAAAATACAGTCAAGCTGTTTTTTGCAGAAAAATATGCTAATTGATATGACCTCAAATGCATTTGACAGATGTCACGAAAAATGAAAAAACAGGATACTCAACTCTGAGCGCCACCACCACCACCACGACCACCACCATACCACCACCCCACAACCCACCCCGGTTGGACCGCCCTCCCTGCGAGATCCACCCCCCCCACCCAGGGAACCCCACCCCCCCTCTCCCCCCATAGTGGGCATCAGGACGAGAGTCCTTGTGATGGTTGAGTTAGCGTTACACAAACACCGCCGAACCTATAGTGTTCCCCGATTTTCAAACTGCCGATGACCCTAAACAACTTAAATAAACAGCAAATACCATGTATATATTTGATGGGTCATCGAGTAGAAAGAGAAATAATTACTATCATGTGTTACTTAATCAGAATTTTTTTTTTTTTTTTTTTTTTTGCCAAAACTAGACTTATATTGAGTCCAGAAACTCCTTAGCAACAATCTCGGACATGAAAAACCTTGTCTGGCCTTGAAAAAGAACTTTCAGTTTTGCAGGAAAAAGCAAATACGCCTGGGCCCCCTTAGCCTGGAATAGAGGAATTTGTTGCCGGAGGTGCCAGCGACGAGTAACCGTCTCTGAACAGAAATCTGGACGCACAAAAAATTGACATCCCTTGGCGGATCGTTTCTTGTTAGGTCTGGCAAGGTCAAATATACGCTCGCGGGCAAGAAAGTTGTTAAAGCAGATCAGGATGGCACGAGGATAGGTGTTTTTTGCAGTGGTAAATTGCTTCCTACTATTTAGCGGAAAGCGATGTGCTCTTTGGATCTCGAGGTTCCAATCCCACTGAGTGACCTCGGGAAATGCTTCAGAAAAGAGCTCCACTATAAACCGCCGTGGATTGTCACCTTCTTTATTTTCCTCTATCCCCAAGACGCGAAGATTATTCCTTCTTGCGCGATTTTCCAGATCAGTAAGCTTCCAGAGAATGTCCTTGCGTTGTTCTTTGACCTCCGTAACTAATTCTTTCTGAGTAACAGCAGCGTCTTCCAAAGCAGAAATCCTTTCTTCTGCTTCGGTAACCCTCGTGGTAGTCTCAGTACACGTTTTGATAACCCGTCTTAGGGAATTCTGCATTTTGCGACAGGCCCCCTGCGTTCGCATATTTTCTTGTTTAGTTGCCTCCCTATGCATGAGGATAGTTTGGTAGATTGTTACTAATGAGACCTCTCCGGGAGCCTCTGGCGTGGGTGACAGAGTATGTTCGCCGGTTTTCTGCGAGTTTGGTTCAGATTGATCAGTAGAGAGGCCATTGAGGGAGTCCTGCAGATTAGAGATGGATGATGGCTTGGTGCCAGAGGCTTTACGGACAGTATTGATATTTAAATCTTTCAATGACCGATTGACACGCCAGTCGCCAGAGTCACTATCATAATCAGACCACTGCAGCTCTGGACAGTTCTCCCCGGATGCAGAGTGATCGGAAACTGAATAAAAGTTCTCATTAAGGTCGCTAACCTCAGACCCCCAGGTATCATGAGACGATACTGTACGTAACTCCTGTGTAACTGTTACATGATTGGTTACAGATTGGACTACATTATCCAGAATGCACTGGGGTGGTAGATTTTGGCCTGCAGATGGATCTAGGATAGCAGCCGTGTTTGAGACTGGTTCTGTAATCGGGGAGATACCATTAGCAGGAGGAGGCAGCTCAGAAAGAGGGGGGGAGTCATTAGAGATATGCTGTGAGATGGAGGGCAGAGAAACCATAGTACTCACCCCCCCTTTGTAGCGATTCCTGCAGCAGTCGGATTCCTCTCTTGCAGGGCAGCAGCAACACATTCGGCGTCAGTACTAGGATTTTTCCCCTTTCCTCCGTGTTTGCTGAACATTGCTGGGAGCATTTTATCCTTAATGATATTGCCCGCGGGAGTCAGCGAACTGTGTTTGTCAGCAGCTCGAGTTTTTTGCTTCACTGCGGGGGTCGCTGTTACAGTGTTCTTCGGGTCGGTGTCCTGCTGAGCACGACCCGCGCTGCGAGATTTCATGGCAGCTGCTTTGGTGAGGGCTTTCGGAGGCATTAGCGGCGTGTCAGTGAAGGTTTGGAGCGTTGCCGAACAGCAGAGCGGAACAGCTGACAATAGAGACGGAGGATCTGCGTTGGCCGCTGAGAGCGGGTAGATTGCTGCGGAAACGCTGGAAAAGATGATATCGGTGCAGACGGGTCAGAAAGGAATTGAAACGCTGCGTCGTGTAAGAAAAAGTCCTTGGGGCGATATTCTCCTCTTACATCAAGACCATGAAGGTTATAGAGGGTCCACTAGGGCTCCGCGGTGTAGACGCCAACTCACTCGGCCGAGAGCACGGCCGCCATCTTGCCCCTCTCCACATACTCCACATATTTCCAGTGTGGACCGTCACCATATTCCTCCTGACAGAAGTTATGACATAAGGGCCCATAAATTCAGTGACACCCTTCCTTTGCCACCTTAGTTTCTTTATCAAAACCCATTCTCCAACACTCCATTTCCTGTCTTTCTCTGATTTCTTCAAATCATATCTATCCTTTACTTCTGTTGATAAGATTCAATCCTGGAATCTACCTCTTACTTATCCAAACTAACACCCTTTTTTAATGGCAGACACCCGGATTCAATTTGGACAAGGCCAGTCTGCCCCTTAATAGTTTAGAAGGAGAACTTTGCATGGCACAATTGATAGTAGTGTGATGAGCCCACCATGTATCCCTCAGAACTTCCTTAAGTGGAACTCTTGTCTCTAAGGTTCTCTGCACAAAAGCTTTAACCACCCTATTCATGCGTTCTGCAAGGCCATTGGCCTGCGGTGCATAAAGTGCTGTTTTTTGATGGGGGATTCCAAAGTCCTTCAAAAATTCTTGCATTTCTTGTGAGGTAAATTGCACCCCTTTGTCAATGTGCAGGAACGTAGGTACACCCGCACTCACGTACTCATCTGTAAGGAACTCCAAAACCTCTCTAGTGTTGACGGTGCTGACACATTTTATGGAAACCCACCTAGAAGTGTAATCCACCAACAAAATTACAAACCTCTACGAGGGCTCCAACAGTTCAAATCGACCCATCAGGTCTACATCTAACTCAGTCAAGGGCTCATGTGGAATCTCCACCGGGGACAGAGGAGCGGAATTAGTAACACAAGACTTATCATTTGAGGCACATTGATAAGACTCTTAGACCATATCCTCTACCTGGCGATCCATACCGGGCCACCAATATCTCTCACGGACACAAGTTTTGGTGAGACTTCTTCCTAAATGTCCCTTGCGACTAAGGTTTATTATTTTGGACCTCAAACCACGTAGAGGAACTACTCTCTCTCCATGCATGAGCTCATTCTGAAGCAATTTGAGCTCATCCCCCACAGACCAAAATGACATCAAATCAAAATCCAACTTCTTACAATCAGGCCAGCCCTCAACAACAGAGTCTGCAACCACAGGTAGTAATATATCTTCTGTCCTAGCCCTCTCCCATTCATCTTTTTTGATGGCAGGTTGTAAATTGATACTTGTAAATTGATACTTGTATAGCGCACTACTCACCCGCAAGGGTCTCAAGGCGCTTGTACGAATACCGCTGTGGAACCCATCCTGGCTTTCCCTGTGAGGCTTCCACTCCTGGGCACCCCCAAGGTGGAGGCCAGGCATCCTTAGCGTTGTGGGGGCCATTGTGGAGATTAAGCAAGTTATTACCCAGAGTTGCAGAGTGGGACTCCATGATTGGAATAGGCACCGAGGCGAGAATGATCAGGTCTGTGGAATTTTGAGCCCAAGACCCGCCGAGGCAGGGAATTGAACCCTGGTCCCGGGCTAGACCTCTGCATCAGGGTCTGCCGCTCTAATGAATGAGCCACACTTCTCCACGTTCTTTTACCCAACAATCTCCAGAGGGTTCAACATGAAAAACTTCACAATTGTCTTTAACAGGCTGCCTAGACAAACAATCTGCAGCCTTATTTACTACACCAGGAAGATACTGCACCTGAAAATTGAACTCTTCCAAACCTTCACTCCACCGTTTCAGTCTAGGCATTAACTTTTTACTTTCAAGTTCAAATAATCTTTATTCGGATAAGTATCCATAAAAGTACACATCATCACCACCAATAGGACATAAACATATACAATCATCAAAGACACATTAAAAAATACATAAAAGGTAGGAAAATGGAGTTGGGCATTTCAAATCTAATGTCATTAGTAGCATAAAGCCAAAATGCAAAAATCGACAACAATTATGCAAATAAAGTGCTGTACGTGTATTTAACAAGCAGCAAAACTAGCAGCCGCATAGTGCAAAATCAAAACTTTATGAATTTAGGCAAATGTGCAAAATAAGCAATTGTCCATAGATTGAGTCCTATAAAGAAAAACATATTCCATAAATAAAGTACTACAGTATACAATATGTCAATCAACAAAACACATTTCATTAAAACCAAATAATGTAAATATGTGCCATATAGGTTAAAAGTACAATGTGCGTATATGCTAAGTATTTCAAGGCTCGTTCATGGAAGCTCTAGAACGTACCACAGTTTGCAGAAAAGAACTTACTCGGAAAATGAACTTATCGTTCCCCAGCTGCAAAATTTAATGATTTGCCAGATTAACCCCTTCCATGCTCATGACGGAACGGTTCCGTCATGAGCGTCGGTTGAGCTGTGCTCATGACGGAACCGTTCCGTCATGAGCTGATAGGCTCATTAGAACCTTCAGCACAGCACGAAAATTTGCGCCGCGCTGAAGGGGTTAAAATCAGTAATTGCATGTGCCCTAAAATAAGGAACTAAATTGTGTTGGGTATATCTGACAAAATTTTTACAAAAAAATACAACATTTAACAATGTTTATTTACAGCCGGAGCCACATGTCCCGCACAACTTCTCTAGATTATTATTAAAACCAAGGGGGAAACAAAGTGAGTATTTTATACTGCCATCCCTAAGACGGAAAAGTAAGCTCCTGTTCCATCTCCCGATGTTTTTCCTAAGATATTCCTGTGGCATATATGTTCATTACCAGATGACACCAGGATAGGGATGTATCTAATAATTGATGGTTTACAGTACTCAATGACTCCTCTTTCCTTACAATATCATGCGTACAATGCTCCCCTCACTGTTTTTAAACTTATACCATCTGTTCCCGATGGAGGGAGAAAAGTGTGTTCCAGCTTCACACTTAATAGACTGTTTTTTACTGCAGCTAGCCAAGGTATGCTACTACCCTTCTCGCATTTAAGGCAATCTGTGATTATCTCCTGTGTTAAAATTCGCGGCGGGGTTGCGCCATAATTTTATCCAGAATAACGCTGGCCGGGATTTAATAAAATCCTCCACATAATCTAGATTCAGTTGTTTATGGCATATATAATTTGGCGAGGATATTTGTGCCCCAAGAACTTTTCTGCAAAATGTATTTTACTCGATTTGGATCCAGCTGCAATTCACATACCCCCACACTTCGGCACCATACGTAGCCGTTGGTACACATTGGGATTTGTAAATCTGTAGTAAGGGTATCACCACCTCTGCCTGTTTGGGCTGTCGTAAACTAATGATGGAATTAACAGCTTTTCCAAGTTTATTTCTGCCATGGACTACATGGTTATGCCATGATCCTGTGTCAGAAAAGACAAAACCTAAATAAGGGAAAGTACTAGTGCATTTTAGGGAGTCATTTCCTGAAGTAATATGGTTAATGCAGTGTTTTTTTGGCCCACAGGACGTTATATATGATTTTTTAAAATTGGTGCAAAGGTCCAGATCTGCCATGAAGGACACAAAACCCATAATTAAAGTGCGCAGTGCTTTTGGTGTGCGGCCCATAAGGACCGCATCATCCGCGTACAGAAGTACGGGCAGCAATTTTCCATTCATTTTCGGTACATCACTTGTTAATTTGGACAAATAATTATGTAATTCATTTATATAAAGGATAAGTAGAGGGGCCAGGAAACAGCCTTGGCTAACCCCTCTACCAATTAAAATGTCCCCAGAAACATCCCCTTCATTGCTTATCCTAACCCTTGCTTTCAAGTCTCTGTGCAAATACGCCAAAAAATGAACAAGTGCCTCATCCAACCCATAATTTAAAAGAATCTCCCATAACCGTGATCTGTTAACAAAATCAAAGGCTGAGGATAAGTCCACAAAACCCAAGTATAGTGGAACTTTTTGGTCAAACATATATTTACCCAATATGAGGTTTAGATTCAAACACTGTCCCACGGTCCGAACGCTGCTCCTAAAACCTAGCTGACAATAATTTAAAATGTGGTTGTCTTCTGCCCAATTCTTAATTTTATTAAAAACAACCCTACCCAAAATCTTCAAGGTGTTATCTATCAAGGTCATTGGGCGGTAACAGCTGGGATTGGATCTATCACCCTTCTTAAAAATGGGCACAGTGATGCTAGTTGACCAAGTATTTGGAATTGCTGTATTAGTTAAATTGTTAAAAACATTGCATAAAAGAGGGGACCAGAAGTCAGGTTCGGATTTAATAAGATCCATTGACAATCCATCGGAACCTGGTGCTTTATTCCCTGCACTTTGATATATGGCATCCTCAACTTCAATTATTGATATAGGCACTTTTGCAACTGGGTAATAGCTATTAGCGGTCGATATAGGGGCTGTATATATATTTGCAAAATGCTCCTCCCAGGACTCGCTCAATATATTACAAGCTATGGGAGTGATGTTCATACCCATGGACCTCATGGCCTTTATTTCATTCAAGTCAAGTCAAGTCAAAAGGTTTATTGCATAATTAATTAAAATTATTACAATTTTCACATTATAAAATAATAATACGAAATTTAATACATTTTGCTAAAATTCTTACTCCTCCACAGTTAGGAAATATTATAAAAATGGTGTTTTAAAGATTTTTTCCCTGCGGTACTCCTCCTATCTAGGATTCTCAGAGTGATTTTGCAAATTCTTTAAGATCTTTTACAAACCCTCGCATTAAGAAGGCCATAATGTCCCGCTTCTTGGCCTACCCACTGTTCAATTTGAATCAGGCGTTTTTTCACCTCAGCCAAAAATTTGGTTCCCCGACATGCCATAATAATAGAATTCCCTCCCAACCAACATGTTACAGCTTGTCTGCAGGTACGGATCTTTAGTACGTTAAAGGTGAATTTTAAAAGTCATTGTCTCTGTTCCATAAGTGCCGGGCAGACACACAGAAAATGGGCTAAAGATTCTGTTTTGTAGCCACATAGTCGACATTGCTCCGTCTGGTGGAAACCTTTCCAGGATGGTTGTAAGTCCTTCGAGATATGCATACCCATCCTATAGTCAATAAAAGCTCTTTTTAAATACTCGTTGAAGTGGGAAGTTAAATAAACTTGTGGTTTTCCTGTTATAAAAGAGTTGATGATGGTCCAGCCATGCCGCCGTTTTATAAATGTACCTTTATCTTCTTGAAAAGATTTCTTTTTTGCTGCCATGTTGGCCGATCTGGTTAAGCCTGCTTTGTCCATTCCAGATCCCCATGCAGCTTCCAGCTCCAGCTCTTTCACACAAACTTTCAAATACTTTCCCCAGGAGCACGAGGATCCGGTCTCCCCTTGATTTTTTATTTCTTCCCAGCTTAGCCAGTCAAAGGAATCCGGATCTGCAGATCTCATTTTATAACACAGTTTTACGAAGCCGCTCATGCTCCTGTATTTCTGGTTTTTCAGACCAAATTCAAGCCTGATTTGCGATGCTAAGGCACATTTTGGAAGGTTAAAAACAGCTTTATAGATTTTGGTTTGCAGATCATTTAGCAAGTCAGCTTCCTTGCCACACCAGGTGACCAGACCGTAGGACAGGGTGGGTAAAATTTGGGCCGACATGACTTTCAACAGGTGCTTATTATTTGGACAGTCCATTTTTGTTTTTAGTAAACGGTAAGCAAAAGTTAGGGTTTGGGCTTTTGCACGAATTGCTGTTTTATGCTCCATTTGTTTTGCTCCCTGGGATATTGTAATTCCAAGATACTTATAAGACCCTTGTTCGTCGACCTTTACCCCATTCGCCATCCATGTATACTTAAGTTTTTGGGGGTCTACCAGGCGGACCACTTTTGTTTTTTCTTTATTTAAGTCCAGACCTTCCTGTATCAAGTATGCTGCTAATTTATTTAATGCTCTTTGTAATCCAATTGGCGTTTTACTCAGCAATACTATATCGTCTGCATATTGCAAACAAGGAATTCGATGATTAGACAGTGATGGTGGGTGAACTTCATCCGACTCCAATACAATTGAAAGGTCGGAAAGGAAAAGATTGAAGAGAGTAGGAGCTAAAACGCAGCCTTGTTTTAGTCCTTGGTGCGTTGGTATACTCCTCGTTGTACAACCTCCATTTCCCAGTTTCACTCTTGCCCAGGTATTTTGGTATAGAGCTTTGGTTGCCTCTAAAAGTTTGGTCTTCATACCCCAGGTCTTTAATTTTCCCCATAGACGCTCTCTGTTAACCCGGTCGAATGCCGATTTGATGTTGACAAAACAGGCATACAAACGTGCTCCCTTTGCTACCGATCTGTCTATTACTAATGACAGGCATGTCAAATTGGTGATTGTTCCCATTTTCCGCCTAAAGCCTGTTTGGAACCGGGGAATTCTGTTTGTTTCTTCAATCCAATCTTGCAGGTTTAAAAGAATGCTAGAGGCATAGAGCTTTGCCTCCACATCTATCAAAGATATAAGCCTGTAATTTGTTGGTTTACGATGGTCACCATGCTTATATATTGGGTGAATAATGTTGCCCTTCCATGACGCAGGGACCTGATCTTCTTTGTAGATGTGATTGAAAAGTGGCATTAGAGTCTCTGCCCAAAAGGCCGGGTCATATCTGAAGATATCATTTGGCAGCCCATTTGGGCCTGCTGCACCTTCTGCCTTTAATCTTAATATTCATTTACCCAGTTCCCTTTTGGTGGTTAATTCCGGAGTTATGGTCGCCCCTTTTAAAACCTCCTCCGACTCCAAGCCTTTGGTATCAATGTTATTTGTATCAATTGGTTCTTCCTCATTTGTGTTTATTGCCCATAGTCCATTCGTAAGGCCTGCAGCTGTTGTGCAATATAAGTTTGGACATGCAGGACCCAAGAATCAGCTCCCACACCTGCTTCCTGATGAAGTTTTGATCCTTTATTTAGGTCATTAATAATGCCCCAAAAGTCCTGACTGTTAGGGTGTTTTCCTGCACTTAGAAGTGTATTCCACAACTTTTCCTTAAAGGAAGACTTTGCAACACCCAGTGACTTTCTGTAAGAGCTTCTGGCTTCAATCAGGTTCCCCTTGTTTGTCTGTAACCCCAGTTTTTTTTTGAGGGCTAGTGCTCAAACCTCTTTAGCTACCCTTCTTTTTTTGTTCTTAATTCCGTATTAAACCAGGGCTCCTTCTTGAAGATAAACTTACTCTGTTTCCCTGATGTTATTGGGAACTTGTGAAGCAAGTCCGAGATCAATTCCTCCCAATTTCTTACGAGATCTTCGTCTTTTTGTGACCCCTGGTCAGATATTCGAGCTTTTGCGGCGGACTGAATTTTTTCCAACCCTTCTCCTCGCCATTTTAATTTCTTTAAGTTGAATTTTGAAGCATAATGTAAAAGGCAGGGCATATTCGGTGCCAGGGTGAGCACGGTATTCAAACTGGTTATTTGGGGGAAGTGATCACTTTCTGACCGTTGAGCGATTCGAAATACCTCAATGCCTGGGATTAGCTCATCGCTTACTATGGTATAATCAATTGTGGAGTGGACCCTTCCACTCAGATATGTAGTACCTGCCGGCCTGTCCCCCCTTGTGTTGCCATTTAAAATCGTCAGACCTAGTTCTATTATGTTGGTTGAAAGCCTGAGTCCGCCCTGGATGATGGCACGTTTCCTTTTGCCCTCTTTTTGCCAATTAGATTGCAGTTGAAATCCCCAGAGATGAACAGTGGACATCCAGAGTACGTTCTTTGCATCAATTTTATCAGAGATGTTAAGCTTGCATGTTTTTCTTGATGTAACTTCCTGTCTGGGTGAATGTAAACGTTGATAATTAAGATTTTCCACTTTTCGAGCCCAGCTGTCAAAGTTTCAGAAATTCTAATCACTTGAGCCCAATTTAATCCCACATCCAGTTCTTCCGATTCCCAGTTGTATTTTAGGACTATATAGGTTGATAAGCCCCCCCGTGGGTGCCCGAAGTTTGAGAGTCTTTCTGCCAAGATGTGGTGGTCCTTAAATCCTGATATTGCTGTGGGTGTTAATTTCCATGACTCCTGAATCATGATTACATCTTGTTGGTAGAAAAAGGCTTGTGTGTCATGGTCTATCTCCATTTCTTGGAAGCTGTGTACGTTCCAGGAACAAAATGAGAGACTTGTTGGTTTGTTTACACTCAGTATTTCCTTCCTTGTGCAGGATTCCCTAGAGGATTTTTGCTCTGGGTTAGGTAGCCTTATTGCTCAGTACCATGGGGATCCAAGACCAATCCATTCTTTCCCGGCCATGCTGACTAGTTCTTTGCTCATTTTCTTTCGGGGGTGTCCCATCCCTTGTACTTGATGCAACTGGTGAAATGACACGAGCATCTAGTAAACAGGAAAAGGGAGGTCCTCTTCTTCCGTTCCCCTTTGTTTCATTGCGGGGGTTGTTTTGTAAGGGATAAGGATATCTTAGATGTTTATGTCGGGCAAGTGATAAACCCCATGTTTCAAAATGGGGTTTTGTGGAGAATATCTTATCTGCGATGGCCTTTGAGGCCCAAGTTGTTACTGTGTCTTCGTTGTCTGCATTATGTCCATTTTTTTCAAATTCAACGGCCAGGAGGTCATGTGTTGTTATCTCTCTTAATGCTGGTGTTGCGTAAAACAGTTTTAACAGGTTGCCACGATTGAGGGTGTCCTGTGGCCTCTTTGTTGGATATTCTGGGATAAATATTAATTTGTGATCTGGTGATTCAGGATGGTAGAGGATTTCTTTGGACGATTGTGAAAAGCCTGCTTTAAACGATATAGGCTTGATGGATTCATTAACAAAGTTTCTTTTGGGGGAGGCTTCTCGTTCCTGGTCCGTTTTCACTACCTTCCTTGAGTTTATTTTATTTTGGTTTTGTAAGGAATTATGTTGCTCGTTTGGAAAAGGTATAGGCTCCCTTTGAAATAGCGCGCAGCTACATTCGTTTTCTGAAACTGTAACGCACATGCGGGATTGTACCAATTTAGACGTTGGTTCTGTTAATCCTCCTTGTTTTTCGTTTAAGATTATATCCAATTTTGCAGGTGTTTTCTGCATGCTGTTAAACACTGGGCCTTGGTTGATGTCTGTTTTGGGCAAAATTTGTGTACCGATATTTTCTCCCACAGCTCATTTTAACATTGTTTGCTCAGGGCCTCCATTATCAATAATATTGGTACGGTCTATTATTCCTTGCTGTGGTTTATGAACTTTCGTTGAGGCTGATCTAATTTCTCTTTTATGACTATCGGCTGTAGTCGATGAGGAGCTTGTGATACTGTGTTGTTTGGCGGGTATTGTTATGGCTCCCTGACTTGGTTCTCCATCCCTCTGGGAGATTTGAATGCCCAACTTGTCTGGCAAGTGAATTAATCCCTCATTTTCGCCCTGTAGCGTGATCAGCAATGAAGCGTTGTATTCCTGCGCGATATTTGTTTTGAAAATTGAGAAGAAGTTGGCTAGGTCTGTGTTTTGTTGCTTTTTGTACTTTAATCTGGCTTTCCTGGCTTTTTTCTTTTGTCTCTTGGTTGGTTTTTCCTCCCTGAAGGATTTTTGAGTGGGCTGTGTTGCTTCCAGGTCTAATGCTGACTTTTCTTGCCCCGCTTCTCTTAGGTTGTATTCTGTAACCATTTGCGGATTACTACTTATGAGCTTGTTTCTGCTCGTCGTGTTAACTGAAGGCGACATTCCCAATATAAAGTCAGTTTCTTTTTTAACCGGATTGCAGGACTGTTTTATCTCCCCTAAGATGTCCGACAGGATGGCCGGCAAACTTGCTAATTTTTCGATTATAATTCCGCATCCAGTTACACTGTGGTTTGTTAAAGCAGGTGTTGGCATCTGATTTCCCCTGATTTATTACTAGTGATGAAATTGAGTCCAATTTTGAGTTTATGCCCGCAATGTGGCCCGAAACTAAAGTAATAAGGTCAATCTGCACCTCCATTTTGTTTGATTGGTAGTTCAGGACATTAATGGCTTGATCTAAGGTCCTGGTCCTTGATGTAGATGGCTGATCTCCTTGAGTCTTGCTTAAATCTTTAAGATCTGAGTCTGTCATGCTGCCTGATGAAATGGTTATCGGTGCAGTTTGGTTTGGGTGGCAGTAATTTATTGGCATAATATGGCTGTCGTTTATTGTAAGGTTTTGTTGGTCTCTTTTTTCCGCTGGGCAGCGTGGAGTAGACATCGCCATGCCAGGGCTCAGCTGATGATTGTTGGAACTAGGTTCAGTTCGTAGAGCTCTACCTTGAGTATCTAAGTACATGGATATTCTCTCAGTAAGTTCCTCCAATTCAGAGTCATTTGATAAAAACTGCGGTTTTAGCCATGGATCCCCTTCACGAGGGGATGAAGAGGATGAATTGCTGTGTCTTGCGTTTCCCTCCTTTGGGCTTCTTGAGCCCTTAAGAGCTGTTTCTGCAACCAGTTCGGTGGATGTTGCGCTATTGTTCGCGTTCCGACGGGAATCATTTGAAAGGGGATCATCTGCAGTGTCCTTTGAAATTTCAGTATATTCTTTTGCCCCTAAATAGGGGTTTGGGTGATGCACTTGGGCAGTAACAGCCGTTGATTTTCCCTGGGGTAGACGGCCCGTGGACCGCGGAGAGGGATTTGACCCTTGTTGCACATTGGTCTCGTTCGACGGGCTTTTGGGCTGTGGGGAGGATGCGTTAATCGGGGATATGGGGTTTGGCAGTTTGCTGGCTTCGGCTGTTGGTGCGTAGATCGCAGCGATTGCATCCTTTAAGTAAAAGAATTTTAAGAGCCCAGTTTTTCGTGTGGGATTCATTGTAGTTTCTGGGGTTGGTGCTGAAACCAACCTCTCCCTTGGGCTCAATAGGACCCCTGTCTGTTTGTCTTCTGCGTTTGTCTTCCTCAATGTTTTTTTTTTGGGGGCTTTTTACTTTCCGCTGGTAGACGCATTTTCCCAGATCTCATTTCCACAACTGAACCTGGGGATACGCTGGGGATATACTCCTGTCACCTCCTTATGCTTTTCCTGGTGACTCTTCATCCCATCCTAGTCCCTCAGTGTGCCTTAATAGAGGGGTACTGAGGTCTTGGCGTGGGCCAGTACAAACCTAAACGGCAGTATATGGAGGAAGAAATGCGGATTTTTGGGTTTGTGAGCCAAGAATAGAAGAACTGGGCTCCCTCTTCCTCCCGAAGAATATCCTCGTCTGTGAGCCTGGCTCTTCAATTTTCTGGCTGTCTGTCTGCTTATCTGCTTATCTTGCTGGGCTACGGGCATCCATCCACTGTTCGTACCCTTATTGCCCTTATCACCCTCGTAGCGCAAGGGTGGCGGTCGCGTGTTGTCTTGACTATTACTTTGCACCCCCCTCTAACCCTCACTAAGTCCTGGAGGGTGCTGGAGGGTGCTAGAGGGGGCTACTATAGTCTGGCAGCAGTGCTAGCAGTGCTAGCAGTTCAAGGTGAATACAAGTGAGTCAGGACCGTTGCGGGACCTTTACGCGGGGCTGCGCTCTCACCTCGCTCTTTTCGTTGCTCCCCGCCCGCTGCTTCACTGCTTGCCGAAGCTCTCCTCTCCTCTCCCCTCCGCTGGGGGTCGGGGTTGAGTGCTGAGATCCGAATACCTAGGTGCCTGGGTGCCCGTGTGCCCGTAAGCCAGTTACCCCGCCGCCACCGCATCTCCGCCCCCTATTCAGGGGGGGTGGGTTTGGACCCTGGTCTGGCTCCAGTTGAGGCAGTTAAAGCGGGCAAAGACACGGCTCGGGCTCTGGTCGGGTGATGTTCTCCCGGTCTTCTCTGGCGGCTTCTCCCGCGGCTTTCTTTTCACGGCGCTCGCATTCACTGCCACGCTTGTTTGCTCTCCTTCTCTGCTCCTGAACTGGCGAACTCCGTGCTCTCTAGCACCACCGGAACCTACTTCATTCCAAAGTTTAAGTGAGGCGGCACAAGCAAGAGAATCCCACCGTCCCTTCAGTACCTCATCCGGGCGTAATTTGATTACTTTCTTATAATACACTCTCCGTGCCCTAACCAAGGTTATGTCCCTGGGTTTCTCAGCTAATGCTTCACGAAGTGCTCTGTTGGCCCCGGAGCAAGTGCTATCAAACCATCTAGGGTTCTTACTCAAATTCATAACGGGTTTTGAGATTTCATGTTTGATGCCAATGCATAGCTCGATAATTGCCTGAACAATTTCTGTATCTGAATGGCTACTAGACAAGCACGTCTCCACGAATAGGGGGTAGGATTTTATCATACGTGCGAGTAGGGCTTTATTATTTATGCCCTTCCAAATCACTTTAAGTTTGTCGGTCGATGCCACTAGGTTCTTAGCCCCTATTTCCTTCCAGTTTATAAGATTATTAAAAAATCTAATAATTGTTCAAATTGGGTTATGGTCACTATAACTAGTATCTAAAATCTCAGCCTTAACTAAACAATTTTCAAAAAAAGAAGATAGTCTATGATAGATGAGCAGCCACGACCTCTATAGGTAGGCAACGGGCCCATGTCTGACTCATAACCAACCTTGTCCATGACATTAATTAAGTCCCGGGTGGATAGGTAATTATACAATTCTTCCCCTCTTTTACACGAGGTTACCCTTACAGATGTAACAACAGAGTTATCGATTGTACTATACAAGTGGGCATTGAAATCCCCCCCTAAAAGGATTCCATCCAGTTTGCCATAACTCTGTTCATCTACCCGACTATCAATAAAATGAAACAAATTACTAAAATTCCTATTGGGTAACGATGTAAAATCATTATTATAAAAATTAAGTAAGCATATCCTAATTCTATGGGAATAAATCATAGCCTAAAAATCCCCATCATTTGTCTCCAGGGATTTTATACTACTCCCAGCTTTAATCGTTATCCATGTTGATAACCCCCACTGGGTCGACCGGATTCAGGCCTGGGTACAATACTTTTATAGCATACAAATCCCTCGAGGAACAGATCACTGGTACACAATGTCTCTTGAAACATTAAAATGTCGTACTTACTAACCCAATTGATCCATTCCGCTATATTCAGTTTGGATTTTAGACCAGCAATGTTTCAACTAAGTACCTTTAAGTTTTGGTCTAAGGATTCAAGTCCAATATCAGCCGGGCAGGCTGATAGCGATTCTACCTGGGAGATTTTTGGGGTGATATCTGGAGACCTGGGTTCAATATCAACTGGACGGGCCATTGATAATTCCATTGGCCCTGCTACCGTAGTTGATCGATTATTCAATTGTCAATCCTGACTCTCAAGGTCAGACAAAACGGTGAACCGGTTATGTGTAGTATATATCGGGGTATCCAAGTTACAAACTCTCTGGGGGGGGGGGTCTATAAAAAAAGCCCAAGGGTAGCGAGGTTATGAGGGTTGGAGTACTGTTATGATTAATTTGGCAATTCAATATCTATTTCACCAGGGAAGTGCGCCTAAAACTTATTACAATACAGTCACCCATGATGTTCTTATCTGATGGTCCCACCCATCCCACCCGTTGCACCATCAAAATTTCATTAGCAATTTCCCACCCTGTCCCCTTTTACCTGGATAACCAATCCAAACACTTATTTTTTAGTTGTTCCCAGGACTCAGTCTGGTCTTTCTTCATTGGGGGTACTCCCGCAAGAATTAAAACATAAGGACATGCTTCAGGGGGTAAATGGAGAACAACCTTGGAGGTTTTTACAGCCTGTACAACAGGATTGGGGTTACTAGTCAAGCCAATAATCGGTTTCGCATAGATAGGGGCAGGCAATGCAGGGGTTGTTAGTGTGGGTTTGTATGATGAGCTAGAATGCCTGTTCTCAATAGGTCTATTTATCAAAGGCGACCTATTAGCCATAAGGCTAGGCGTAGAACTAGATAACAGGCTATTCTTGTTGCTACCACATTTTTCACATATGTTATTAGCACAAGAAGATATACAGTGGCCATTTTCCCCCACAATGCCCTTAATAATTTCTTCAATGTTTTTTAGAAGCCGTTCACCCCTAATTTGGTCAATGATGGTAGCCCCTTTTCTTTTACCATCCTCTTTCTTTACCAGGCTTTCTAATCTATCTAAATGTTTAAAAATAGCATTACATTGTTTATCCATTAGATTTTTTAAAATCTCAAAGGTAGAGTCCACTATAGTGGCAATTACATTTCTATTTGGCCTTTCTTGTACGCCGTTTGCAGGTATTGTCTCAGTTTGGGTCCAAATCGATTTAGATGCAACCAGCATCAGTTACGGTCAAATCTACAGTGCTATCATTTATTTGCACAGTAGAGCTGGCTGATGTCTGGCTTGATCCAGTAACTCTGCGTGTCCACATACTCTTAGGAGAAGGTTGAGATTTTTGGCGGGGTGGTTGTTTCCTTTTATTATCAGTCATCTTTGACAAACCTCTCTTCCTTTTCTCCCCCAAGCTTTTTGTAGTTGGAACTGAATTGGTGACATTATTATTATCTGGGTACCCTGTAGGCAATCTAAGATTTCTGCAGCATTTTTTCCAGACTCAGGGACCACAGGTAACTTTTCATGATGGATTGAGTTATTGATGATTACGGTGGGTGATAATGGGAAAGGCATTGTTAAACCACCCTTCTCTGGCCCATCAAGGATATATAAATGAGGTAACGATTGGCCCATAGAAAGTCTCCTCTCAGTCATTTCTATTTCAGAGGTAACCATATTAACAGCGTTTTCTAGTAAGCTTTCAAAAGCAGTGGTTGAGGAACTCTTAGAACCCGAGATGGCTGTGGTAACTGTACGTTTTCCCATAATAGTTGTTTTTTCCACTCACCTCAATCAGAAGCTTAGGGGGGCCCAGCCCAGCTTCTGTTGGCCCCTGACAGCCACAGACGGCCTGCCCTTTGTCCGGGCTTAGCCCGGCACCGCCCGCGCGCGTCCCGCTGTAAAGTAGTGCCTCCGGGCGCAGGCTGTGGGGTCACCGTTGCACCGATGTTCGCTGGGGCACCTGGGGGCTGGAGTCCTCTGCCGTTTCCCTCACGGCGCTTAGAGGTCAGGAGTCAGCTCCGCCGCCGTTGCCCTCACGGCCCGAGCTCACACGAGTGGGTCGTTTGCTGTCTTTGCCCCGCAGAGCGCTCAGCGCTCAGCGCTCGGCTGTAAAGTAGCGCCTCTGGGCGCAGGCTGTGGTGTCATCGGTGCGCCGGTGTTCACTGGGGCACCTGGGGGATGGGGTCCCCTGCCATTTCCCTCACGGCACTTAGAGGTCAGGAGTCAGCTCCGCCGCCGTTGCCCTCACGGCCCGAGCTCACACGAGTGGTTCGTTTGCTGTTTTTACTTTCATTACAAGAAACTATTTGCACTAAGGGGCGATGATCAGTCCGTATTAAGAAAGGAATACCCCACAGGTAGACCTTAAAGTGCCCGACTGCCCAAGTTATGGCAAGGGCTACTCTCTCAATACAGGAATACTGCTGTTCAGCCTTATTTAATGCTCTGGACGCGATTGCGACAACATTTTCTTCACCTCCATCTAATTGAATCCGAACTGCGCCAAGTCCACTAAGACTGGTATCAGTGGTGAGAACAGTCTTCTTTTTTGTGCCAAAGTGATCAAGGGTGGGTATCTCTCCTAAAGCATGGTTGATTGTCTTATAATCTACATTACACCGTTTATACCAAGCAAACTGGGCCCCCTTTTTGAGCAAATTCATAATGGGTTCAACAATACTGGTAAAACCCTTAATGAACTTTGGGTAAAAATCAGCAAGTCCAAGAAAGGACCTCACTTGTTCCTTGTCAGTGGGAGCAGGAGAATTGTCAATGCTCTTTGCTAACTCCAGTTTGGATGTGAACACCCTCCCCAAAGATGGCATGCCCCAGGTATGTAACAGATGTCACACCAATTTTACATTTTAATTCGTTCACTGTGAGACCTTTGTCAGATAACCTCTTCAGCACACTTCTCAACACACCATCATGTTCGCTTCATCCTTACCATAAATTAAAATATCATCTTGGAAGAACAGGATGTTAGAAATGTCTCCAAGAATCACAATTTCTACTCTCAAGCACACGTTTTAAGTAGAACAAGGTTTCCCTGTTAGTAATAAACATATATAGTAATTCATAGACACATTAGATAGTATTTCTTTTTGATTTTCCTTGTCACGTTTTATTCTGATCTTTCTAACAACAGCCAACACGTTTTGTCGCAACAGGGTGTGATCCCGCAACTTTTTCAAGGCTGTGATGTCCAGATATATAGTTTGTAAGTGTGGTGATATTTCCAACCCACACAGGGGTTCTGAGGATTATAGTTGTCACTTAATATGCACAAATTCTTTGATATTCCAGTCCAAGTTATCCATCAATTAGTTCATTTCTCTTAACTTGCCAATCAGAGTGCTTCAAAATGTTCCAACTTCCAGCATACACTGTGTACGGTATGTGTCTCCAAGAATCATTTACATGACACGTTGAAAACAAGCAGCCTGTGAGGCTAGTCCAAATGGCATGCTGATAAAACGATAAGCACCTAGTAGTTTCACAAAAAATGTTAAGTGCCTTAAGTCTTGGTGCAGGTGTACGTGGTGATACGCCGAAGACAAATCTAGTACGCTAAAAACCTTAGCCCCCTTTAGCATGGTAATGGACTCAGCAATATTGGGAAGCGGCTGGCAATCTACCCATATCCATTTATTCATGCTCCTTAGGTCCACAAACATTCTGATGCTTTTTCCACTATCCTTTGGCGCCAAAACCACTGGTGCCAATCACTCTGAGAATGTAATCTCCTCAATCACATTCAGAGCTATAAGCCTGCCTAGTTCATCTATGAGTGGCCCCCACATCATGTTGGGAACTCTTCTTACCTTGTATGCAAGCGGCTCAGCATTCTTCTTCACCACAATCCAATGTTCAAAGTCTTTCAGCAAACCAGGCTTATCACTGAGCACTTGTGGAAACTAATCAAAGAATGTACTTACACTCCCACAATCATCCACTAACATGAATGAAAGAATGAAAGAATGAATGAATGAATGAATAGAGGTCTTGTAATGCGCTGACTTAGCCCGAAGCGGTACAAAAGGGGGTGGTGATGGATGGAGCATCTGAATCTATCAAACACTCACACCCAGTCAAAGGATCTGGGTTTAATCCATCACCGTTCTTTAGCCCACTCTGCCACCCCAGTTCAGACATGGCTATATGCAAATCACTCTGACCATGTGCCTCATGGGAACAGTCCAGCCCGAACTGCCAAGCCATGTCTTCCCTGGACCGGAAACAAGCTTCCGAGGACCGGTTTCTGGCAATCCAGCCATCTTCAGCCCGGCTTGCTTGAATCCAGTGGCAAAGTGAGCAAGGAACTCACTTCTGAGCATACCCTGCCACACATATGGCGGCCAAAAGTGGTACAAAAGGGGGTGGTGATGGATGGAGCATCTGAATCTATCAAACACTCACACCCAGTCAAAGGATCTGGGTTTAATCCATCACCGTTCTTTAGCCCACTCTGCAACCCCAGTTCAGACATGGCTATATGCAAATCAGTCTGACCCTGTGCCTCATGGGAACAGTCCAGCCCGAACTGCCAAGCCATGTCTTCCCTGGACCGGAAACAAGCTTCCGAGGACCGGTTTCTGGCATTCCAGCCGTCTTCAGCCTGGCTTGCTTGAATCCAGTGGCAAAGTGAGCAAGGAACTCACGTCTGAGCATACCCTGCCACACTTATGGCGGCCAAAAGCCAAAAGTGTTAGTTCGGGTTGGACTGTTTGGGCTGGACTGTTCCCATGAGGCACAGGGTCAAGGCTGATTTGCATATAGCCATTGTCTGACCTAGGGTGGTGTGGAGTGCAAAAAAAACGACGGATTTAGGCCCAGATCTTTGTACTGGGGTGAATGTAAGACATTGTTCTGCATTCTGTCCATCAACTGTGTTTTTTGCAATTTTCACCCTTAGTGGGCTGGGTATGCTCAGACGTGAGTCCCAGGCTCTCCACATCACTGGAGTCAAGCTATCCAGGCTGAAGAAGGCTGATAGCCAGAAACCGGTCCTTGGATGCTTGATTCCGGTCTAGGAAAGACATGGCTTGTTTGTTCGGGCTGGACTGTTCCCATGAGGCACAGGGTCAAGGCTGATTTGCATATAGCCATTGTCTGACCTATGGTGGTGTGGAGTGCAAAAAAACTGATGGATTTAGGCCCAGATCTTTGTTCTGGGGTGAATGTAAGACATTGTTCTGCATTCTGTCCATCAACTGTGTTTTTTGCAATTTTCACCCAGAGTGGGCTGAGTCCCAGGCTCTCCACATCACTGTAGTCAAGCTATCCAGGCTGAAGAAGGCTGATAGCCAGAAACCAGTCCTTGGATGCTTGATTCCGGTCTAGGAAAGACATGGCTTGGTAGTTCGGGCTGGACTGTTCCCATGAGGCACAGGGTCAAAGCTGATTTGCATATAGCCATTGTCTGACCTAGGGTGGTGTGGAGTGCCAAAAAAACAATGGATTTAGGCCCAGATCTTTGTACTGGGGTGAATGTAAGACATTGTTCTGCATTCTGTCCATCAACTGTGTTTTTTGCAATTTTCACCCCGAGTGAGCTGGGTATGCTCAGACGTGAGTCTCAGGCTCTCCACATCACTGGAGTCAAGCTATCCAGGCTGAAGAAGGCTGATAGCCAGAAACCGGTCCTTGGATGCTTGATTCCGGTCTAGGAAAGACATGGCTTGGTAGTTCGGGTTGGATTGTTCCCATGAGGCACAGGGTCAAGGCTGATTTGCATATAGCCATTGTCTGACCTAGGGTGGTGTGGAGTGCAAAAAAAATGATGGATCTAGGCCCAGATCTTTGTACTGGGGTGAATGTAAGACATTGTTCTGCATTCTGTCCATCAACTGTGTTTTTTGCGACTTAGCCCAAAGGGCATCAAGACGCATGAGACAGAAAGACATAGAGTCTCAGAAATAGACAAACATAGAGTCTCAGAAAGGCAGAAAAAGATAAAATCAGTAGGCCTGGGGAAAGAGCCAGGTCTTTAAAAGTTTGCGGAAAATCCCCAGTGAGGGTTGCCTGGATAGTTCAGGGGGAGAGAATTCCAAAGTTTGGGGGCCAAGGTGGAAAAGGCTCTCCCCCCCCTCGCCCCCACTTTGCCCTTTTAAATCTGGGGACAGAGAGCAGATTTCTAGAGGCCGAGCAGAGAGTTCTATTAGGAATCTAGGGGCTAACAAGGGACCTAATACCTTCAGAACCTGATCCAAAACCTGCCCTATGGACCATGCAGATAAGCTTGAAAGAGATCCTGGCCTGTATTGGTAGCCAGTGAAGATCTTTCCTGGCATGAGTTGCAGATGCAAGCCTAGGAAGGTTCAAGACCATTCTGGCTGCGGCGTTTTGGACCATCTGGAGGAGATGGAGAGACTTCTTATTAATGCCGCCATAGAGCGCATTACAGTAGTCAAGCCTGGAGGAGACTAGGGCAACAGTTGACTGTTTGCAGGCATCAGGCGAAAGATATGGGGCAATCTTTTTCAGCGTCCGGATGATGGCACAGCAGGTGGACACTGTTCTGTTGACCTGGAGGTCAAAAGAGAGGGCCGGATCTATAAGTATGCCCAAATTCCTGGCCGAGTGGGTCGGTGGGGACAATCCCCCAAGAGGAGGGCCACCAATCCCCAGACCACATATCTTGACTTCCTCCAAAAATCAAGACCTCTGTCTTTTCTCCATTTAGTTTTAGATAGTTCCGTACCATCCATTGCGAGACTGCCTCCATGCAAGCACGGAACTTGAGGGCAGAATCTTTTGTTGACTGAGTAGTGGAAACAATAATCTGGGTATCGTCAGCGTATGACAATACCTGGTAGCCAAAAGATCGTACCACTTTGGCAAGTGGGGTTACATAGATCTTAAATAAAAGCGGGCTCAGGGCAGAGCCCTGCGGAACCCCACATTGCACAGACTTAGAGGGGGACATAAAGTTACCCAACTTTACTTTCTGCTGTCTCTGATGGAAGAAGGAGGATAGAAGATTTAGGGCACTGCCTCCCACCCCTATACCCTTCAGCCTGTCAACCAGGATTGAAGAGGACAGGGTATCGAAGGCTGCAGTAAGATCGAGCAGCACCAACAGCGTGGTCTGTCCCCTGTCGACCTCAGATCGGATGTTATTGACCACAACTGTGAGGGCAGACTCGGTACTGTGGGCAGTATGAAACCCATGTTGGGAGATATCCAACAGGTTCGCACTCTCCAAGTAGGAGGCCAGATGGCGATTAAGATGGGCCTCAAGTACCTTGGCCGGGGCTGGAAGTAATGATATGGGCCGCAAGTTTTTCAAGACTTCAGGGTCCAAAGAGGCCTTTTTCAGAAGAGGCTTGACTACTGCAGTTTTCCAAGATACGGGGAAAATCCCCTCGGTGATAGCCATATTCATGACCTCTAGAAGAGAAGGAAGGACAGCCTCTCTACAAACCTTCACATTTTTTAGAGGACAGGGGTCCAGGGGCGAGCATGACTTAGTGGCATCTAGAAGGCGATTTAGTTCTTCCAGGGTCAAAGAAGGAAAGCTTGTGAAACCGGGACTGGAACCAAATCTGGAAGCCTCATCTTCGGCGGGAGAAGGGGAGGGAGGCAAGGATGTGCAATTAGTTTCCAGCTCCAAATTAAGAATTTTAAGGGAGTTGTAGATATCCGCAATTTTAGAGTTAAAAAGCTTGCGATGTTATCGCAGAGCTCCTGTGTCTCAATAACAGAGTTGGCAGCTTTCGGTGTCGACAGAGTGTCGATAATTTTAAAGAGCTCTCTCGATGATTTTAGCGAGCCAATGATGTTGCTAAAATAGTACTTTTTTTCATCGGCTATAGCCCTTTTAGATTCCCTCAGTGCCAATTTGTGTTGAGTTTTCCCAGGGGAGTCGGGACGTGCATACCAGGATCTTTCTTTTTGTCTGCACTTCTGCCACAAAAACCTTAGACGGTCCGAGTACCAAGGTGCGAGGGACTCTTCCTCTCTGAGAAATGTTTTATAGGCTGCGCTAGGATGTCCATCGCGTTTGATAAGGCATTGGACAAACCAATTGCAGCGTCATTAGGGTCTGACAAGGAAAGGGGGCTGACGGCCATCATAAATGGGGCGAGGGCAATGTTGGAGACCTCTCTATACTTTCTTCTGGTTTCCCATACATTTTTATTCCCTTGATTGGGGGCGGAGGAACTAATGTTGAGATGGAGAGGTACTGCACCATGGTCCGACCAGGATAAAGGAATCGAAGTTCCCGTCACCAGTCTGGTGTCATTTGAGAAAATGCCATCGAGCATGTGCCCAGCAAGATGTGTAGGGCCTTCAATTAATTGGCTCAGCCCACAGGCAGCCAAGCCCTCCACCAGGGACATTGTTTCTCTGTCATCTACCACTTCCAGATGGAAGTTAAAATCGACAAGAAGGGTTAGGTTGGGCCTATTAATGAAGGGCTCTAACAGTTTAAGTTTTTCATGTGAGAAAGTGGCCCTGGGGCCAGGGGGCCTATAGCAAAGAATGCCTGAAAAGGAGGCTGTGGGGGCAAGCTGTATGGAAAAATATAATGCCTCAAAATTAACTTGGGGGGACGAGAGGGGGTCAGTGCGACATATAAAGCAGTCTCTACATAAGGTTCCCAGCCCTCCACCCCTGCGCCCGATTCGGTCCATTCTAATCAGGGCATAACCATCTGGAATGGCATCAACCAATTCTGGAGAATAGGAATCCGAACCCCAGGTCTCAGTTATGAAGACCCAGGGGGGTTTCTTCTCTGATACAAAATCGTTGAATGCTACATTGTTTTTGACCAGTGAACTTGCATTAATAAGAAAGCCTGCCTCCTTTACAGGGTTATCTGAGACCTTAGCTACCTCCAGACTAGCCCAGTATTTTCTAGGTTGTCGAGTGCGAGCTGGTCTGGGTGCATTACAACCACAGTTGTTGGATGATATATCATCAGGAGTAAGAGTATGATGGCATGGCCTAGGAGGAGGTCTAAGAGCTAGCAAGAAGGAGAGTGAAAAGAACTCACGCTCAGCAGAAAGAGGGCAGCGAGGCCCCACCAGCCTGGCCCGTGGCGCATTCTCAGCGTGGACGGGCGCAGACGGGCTGGACTCAGGCGCGACTCCGGCGCAGATACGTCGCGTCCGCTGCGTGGAGACATGCCCATCCCCTTTTATGCTGTAAACTAGACTGCGCAATGCGCTTCCTCCCACCCAAGATGGGCGCTTCGAAAATTAGCCCACCCGGGACCGAAGGACTCAGCGCCTGACTCGGCTGAGACTGGCCCAGAGTGCGGGGAAATGCGGGAGAATGGGATTACGATTTAAAACGCTTATTATTCAAGCGAAAGTGCAAGGTGAGTAAAAACAAGGCAACACAACACAGCAACCTCCTGGGTTCCGCCTCAGGAGGGAAATACACACAGCAAGGTCTCGCGCCTAGCCCAGAGTGCCCCTTTTATGCTGTAAACTAGACTGCACAATCCGCTTTCTCCCACCAAAGATGGCCGCTACGAAAATTAGCCCGCCCGGGACCGAAGGACTCAGCGCCTGACTCGGCTGAGACTGGCCCAGAGTGCGGGGAAATGCGGGGGAATGGGATTACGATTAAAAATGCTTATTATTCAAGAGAAAGTGCAAGGTGAGTAAAAACCAGGCAACACAACACAGCAACCTCCCGGCTTCCGCCTCAGGAGGGAAATACACACAGCAAGGTCTCGTTCCTAGCCCAGAGTGCCCCTTTTATGCCATAAACTAGACTGCGCAATGCGCTTCCTCCCACCCAAGATGGCTGCTACAAAAATTAGCCCACCCGGGACCGAAGGACTCATCGCCTGACTCGGCTGAGACTGGCCCAGAGTGCGGGGAAATGCGGGGGAATGGGATTACGGTTAAAAACGCTCATTATTAAAGCGAAAGTGCAAGGTGAGTAAAAACAAGGCAACACAACACAGCAACCTCCCGGCTTCCGCCTCAGGAGGGAAATACACACAGTAAGGTGACTTGGTCAGATGCATTGAGGGCATATGGATTGAGTATTATACCCAAACCTCTTTGGAGCCTCCATCCTAATAGGTTGTTCCCTCGATTGACCACATATATTTTACCAATAGTCTCCCTGTTCTGGAAAAGCATACTCATCACCACATAGCCAACCATGTAAATGTGTGTACCTCCATAGATTATTGGATTAATGTCGGGAGAGTAGAGTTATATTTCAGGAAACATTTTGGCCCATAATTCAGTACCTACCATTGAAAAGGGAGAACCTGAGTCTGTCAAAACTATAAACAACTTATCCCCAATCACCACTTCACATTCAGGCATACTGATAGACTCAGCATCTACTACACCATCATCTCTCACATTCAATAACTCTGTTCTTGGGTTGTCCTTTAAACTAACCACGTTCTCCACAGTGCATACTTTCCCCCCAGATCTACAAACCCTAGCATAGTGACCTTTAATTCTTCACTTGTGACAGGTGGAATTTTTCTCATAACAGTTAGTGTTACTAGAGGTATGACCAATGCTCCCAAAATGATAGCATTTCATTTTTGAAGACTCAGTAGGAACTCTAACCCTTGTACCATGAACCACTTCACAAATGTTCTCTACTGAGTCTTGCAAAATGCCATTATGTGTCACTTCATGTTTACTACTAGGAGTAGGAACATCATCAGTCACAGTTTTGTGGGTTTTCGTTTCTTTAACCCAGCCAGAAGTATTCTCCACTCCCTCCACAATGGCAATAGCTTCCTTCAATGAAGGGTTTCCTGACAAAAGTTTCTCTTGCATCCTGGAACTGTTGGTGCATCTGACCAACTGATCGCGTATGAATGAGTCTGGTAAAGCTCCAAATTCGCATGTATGTGCAAGTGTCTTCAAAGATGCAATTTCGTTTCCAACCTTTTTATTAGGTTCTTGGACTCTCATAAAGAATTTATGTTGTTTGAGTTCTACAATGATTCTTGGGCCACAGTAAGATTTGTGCAAGGGATTTTGTTTGAAAATTATTACTTTTAGTGTACTATACACATAGTAACTTAGTGGTTCAGTCCAATTAGATCCTGAGCCTTTAAACAATCAATATATACATCAAATAAAAAAAATATGAACAATCAAAGAATAGAAAAACACAGGAATATCTTATTTCAGAAAACACTAATTTTTGTATAAATATAATTTGAGATGGTACAATCAAAGGAAACTAATCCAGCAAAACATCATGAAAGAGAATGTGCAAATTGACCTGCAAATGTGTGTACATCTATGTCAAAATAAATATGCAATGTTGACTGAACGTTCTCAAGATGGTCTGACGGACTAACCCCACAACAGACCGAAAAATCGACTCCTTCATCTATTTCCTAAATATTTATTGTATATATGTAACTATAGTTTGTATCTCTAGATATGTTACTTTTTAAATTATTTTGGAATAGATGTACACTCTCATGATTTGCAGGTCAATTTTCATGATGCTTTGCTGGAATAATTTCCTTTGATTGTTCCCTCTCAAATGTTATTTATATTAAAAAATTGTATTTTCTGAAATAAGAAATTCCTGTTTTTTTCTATTCTTTGATTGTTCATATTTTTTAATTTGATGTATATATTGATTGCTCAAAGGCTCAGGATCTAACTGGACTAAACTACTAAGGGCTAGATGTAGGTAAATAGGTTTTACCGATTCTAAAATACATAATTTTACCGATTAGGTATTTTAGAATCGGAAAATCCTATGTAGGTAAATATTCAGTAAAAATTACCGAATCGGTATTTACCGATTCAGTAATTGCCATTCATTCCTATGGGCATGGAGGCCCATAGGAATGAATGTCAATTACCGAATCGGAAATTACCGATTCGATAAAATTGAGAAAAAAAAAAAGGGTGGCAGGGTGTCACTTTGACACCCTGCTGCACCCCTGATTAGTGTTTGTGTACACATGTGGCACACATACATGCCCTAAGGGCATGTATGTCTGTCACATGGCACAGGTGTAAATGCACATATTTGCATTTACATAGGAATTCGTTATTTACCACCAACTAATAGTTGGTAGTAACTAACAAATCCTTAAAGCCCAGAAGCACTGTCTACAGTGCTTCCTACATCTCATTTACTGATTCGGTAAATTCCGAATCGGTAAATGACAATTCAGTAAATACCGAATCGGTAAATACCGATTCGTTATTTACCGAATCGGTAAAAAAGCCTCCTACATAGGAAAAGGCTATTACTGGTCGGTAACGGACGAATTCGGCCGATACCGACCGGTAAAAGCCTACCTACATCTGGCCCTAAGTTACTATGTGTATAGTACACTAAAAGTAATAATTTTCAAACAAAATTTGTAATTTGTAATTTGTAACTGGGTTTTGTATCGCGCCAACTTACCGACAGGTCTCAAAGCGCTACTGACCAAGTACAGCAACAAGAAACAAGATGAGAGAATAGAAGTGTCTGAAGCTAGTAACCGACTACTGAGATGTAAATGCGTCTTTAAAAAGTAAAGTCTTCAGGGACTTCCTAAAGTGGAGAAGGTTGGATTCTCTGCCAAGCACCTCCGGAGCTTATTCCAAATGATAGGAGCCTGAACTGAAAAGGATCTGCCTCCTTTTGTTGCCAGCTTAAAGCGTGGGCAGGATAGCAAAAAAGAACCGGACGATCGTAGGGCGCGCTTGGGTTCATATATTTCAAGCCTATCTTTTATATAGGCTGGCGCCTGTCCGTGGATTGCTTTGTGGCAGATGCACAAACTCTTGAATTCGACTCTTTGTGCTATTGGCAGCCAATGTAGCCTGTGGAGCAAAGAGGAGGCATGAGTCCGCCTCGGCACTCCAAATATCAAGCGTGCTGCGTCGTTATGAATGACCTGAAGACGATTGGCTGAGTTTTTTGGGAGGCCAAGGTATAATACATTGCCGTAGTCGATTCTGGACACTATTGTGGCTGAGACAATGGTTCGAAGCATATTCCTTGAGAGTAGGGGGACGAGCTTACGCAGTTGCCTGATCAAATTGGTACAAGAACCAACTACAGCGGACACTTGGTTAGTCATCGAGAGTTCCTGATCGATTTTCATACCGAGGCTCTTGACACAAGGGCACGGTTTTGGGGTAGGTCCAAGTTCTTGTGGCCAAAACAGATCATTCCAGGGGGAAGTGGAGGTTGAAACTACGAGAACTTCCATTTTGTCTGGATTGATTTTCAATAAATTGGACGACATCCAGTTTACTGTATGTCGTACCAGGCACTTCTTACTCATCATTTACTTAACGGCCCAAGCTTCCAATGGTATATTGGGTTTCCCCGATGTTCTTAACCTACAGTAAGATTCCAACATTTTTATGGACATTTCAAAAACATCTGAGGGTTGACTATCTCTTTCACCAACTGGTAACTCATCAATGCTTTTATCACATCTGGGGATTGCACCACCAAATTCAGGTTTTACAAGTAAATAGGTCCATTCAGTATCATTATTATTAAATGTCTTTATTCTTCTAGGGTCATAAAAATCAGCCAAGCAGCCAACGTGTTTCCTACAGATTCAGTGGACTTCATCAGGGCTGTAAGAACATATAAAATATAGATAGCACGTTCATCAATAGGTCGCTTGATGCTGAATAACAGATGTTTATTGTTACCCAACTCAGTGGTACTCATTTTATTGACCTCAGATGGATGAAAGGCTGAGTGGACCAGCTGGGATTTGAACCTGTGACCATGAGGTCGAACACAGCCCCCTGCAGTGGATGCATTAGTCTACTGAGCCACCAGACACAGCTAAATGAACCCACAAAGTACACAAACGTACATATAAATGTTGCCGCAGTTCTAACACAAAGATCCCAATTTAGGAATTCACACATGGCACTCACACATAAATATTTACATACAAGGAATCAACATAGTGATAGTTATGCATAAAAATTACATTAAAAACATATATATATATATATAAAGTGCATATGAGAGATATATCAAATATGTAAACAGAATAGACACAATCCTGATTTGTATATACCCACCAAAAGATACTTGTATACAATTTAGTGGTGTGATGCTGTGGTGTGGGCAAACACTTAATAGAGAGACAAAATATATAGAATGAAAACATTTTTGGGAGTAAATAGACTGTGATATATAGTATTTTGTCACACATAAGCTGAAGAGTCACAAGAAAAAGTGATTTATCCAAGATTTGGTGAGGGAGATAAAGAAAGTCTGATCCTTAGTAAAAATAGTGCCAGAAATAGGGTTTTTAAGACAAGTTAGAACAACGTACCTCATTTTTGACATTCAGTTTCTTATCACTGTAAGGAATTGCACACACCTTGTGCTTTCCAGTGTGTTTTTCCACGTTAGAACTATTCCCTTCTGTATCCAGGGTAGTTCATTGATAATCAGATCCTGTGCCTAAAAAGTATAAGAAACTCCTAAGATGTTTTGGAGGCACAAAATGGGTTACTATCCCCCTTCACTAAAATTCCCCATGTCATTTAGAGGAGATTAAAAACATTTCATTTGAATTCAAGAATTGCACAGAGGGTGTATGTATGTATGTATGTGGTGTATTTTGTAAAGCACACAGCTGCGCCAACGGGGCGTCCCGGCGCTGTATAACGCTGTGGAACCCTTCCTGGCTCTCCTTGTGAGATTCCCCTCCTGGGCTCCCCCAAGGTGAAGCCAGGCATCCCAGTGTTATAGGGGCCGTTGTGGATATTAAGCAAGCTATTGCCCAGAGTTGCAGCGTGGGACCCATGATTAGAGTAGGCGCTGAGGCGAGAATTATCGAGTTCGCGGACATTGAGCCCAAGACCCTGCCGCGTCGGGACTTGGACCCTGGTCCCGGACCTGATCCCTGCTTCAGAGTCTGCCGCTCTAACTAGTGAGCCACACTTCTCCACTCTCCCCATACAAATGAGAAACCAGGTGCAGCAGTTCCAGTACTACTGCCTCTAGCAGCCCGCTTAGCCCGAATTGAACTCAATCTAAAGATAGAACAAGGATGGCCGCAGACAGCCATTTTGCCCGTATAGGACCCTCGCATACTTCCATCAAGGATACCACTAAAGGCGGGCCACCTATACATTTAATAGAGGCAAACCATGTTGCCTCAGGTGACCAATACTAACACATATTAAATTAAGGAGGGTGACTTCAGGCAGCCCTTGCAGTCGATATAGGATATTTCTTTGTTGGGAAGGTGTGTCTTAATAGTTCCTACATTCGAAGACCTGGACCAAGAATCACTTAAAGAATGGGAAGGAAACCTTTTAAACTCATCAATAACTATGATGAAAATTCTAATCAGACATGCCGAGAAAAAGGCAGTATCTTTATTGATTGAAATAGATAAAATGGAAAAGGAGGTTGAGGAGAGCCCATTAACTGAAGTGATGAAAAAGACTTATGAGAGTCTGAAGAAAGTCATAGAAGGCTAATAAATCTTCCAATGTGATAAGAAAGCTAAGAAGATCAAAAGATATGAGACAGATTATCGTGGGGGTAGGGTGCACACCTTTGCCAAGCAATTTGACAACATGAAAGTATCAGAGACCAAGAAGAGAAGTAGGGAGGAGATCTCAGACTCCAGATCAGTTACCAGTTACCAGTTACCAGTAGCTTATTTATTTCCACAGAGAGTATCCCCATAGGCAAAGACAGCAGCAACACCACACAACCGTAGGTCCAAAATACTTTTTTTATTAGAAACGGAAAGGTTTCGGCTAAACAACAAGCAGCCAAGAAGGTACCAAAAAGAAGGAGGGGCGGTAGGAGGTGGGTCAAAAAGAAAGGAACTACCATGAGTTGCAGTGAAACTATGATTGTCCAAAACAAAATAAATATTTCCAATGTGATAGGGGCATGTCCAAGTGGGAGCGGGGCATTTTCCACCATGGTACACAATGACTTAGTCATAGTGAATCTTTCAGACTATGTACCAAATGATGATGAATGCACAGTACTTAAAAAGGGTTTAGGATTTTTGCCCGACGCAGATGAGAAATATTGTTGTGATATTGTGGATCTCCACAAATTTGTACAAATTTTGAAATTAAAGGACTATTTTCATACAGATCCCAAGTGTAATATGCTTGATGTTGAAAGATCTTTGACCGTCAGAAACAATTTGGCCTTTGTTCCTTGGGATATTTCCTAAAAAATAGAACAACAGACTGGTATGAGCACAAAAAAATACTGATGGCGCTGAAAGATCTTATTCTGTCTAAAAACTATTTCTTGCACAGGGACGTTGGTACCACCAATTCCAAGGGACAGTGATGGGAGCAAAATGTTCTCCTTCGTACGCAGGACTGTTCATGGGTTGGTGGGAGAAAGACCATACCTGAGGTCGATATGCTTCTCCCTGGCTGGAGAACATCATTTTCTGTGGGAGGTATATCGACAACGTGATTGTCATCTGCAACGGCACAGTATAACAGTTGGAAGAATACCATGCGTTTCTAAACAACAATCCATACAATGTATCACTGACAATGACACATGAGGTGGACAAAATCTAGATCCTAGATGTCAGTTTTTATGTCAGGGAAGGACACAGTGAAAGTACACTATATCGGAACCCTACACCTAGTAACAGTACGTTACATGCCACCAGTGCGCACCCTAGAGCCACCATTAATAGCATCACCTATTGAGCGATGGTTCGGGTGCGCAGGAATTGTAGCGAGGATGATACTTTTACAGCCAACATAGAGATCTCCAAGGACCAATTGAGAAAAAGAGGCTATAAGGAAAGGGTCTTACAGGATGCAGAGAGCGGATCAGACATAAGTGCAGGATAGACACATTGAAACAACGAGAGTTAACTGCCAACAATCGGAATAAGAGAACAAATGTGAACTTTGTTACAACAAACAGGGAGTTTATAAGGTAATTCTAAAACATTGGCATCTGCTCCAGGAAGTGCCAGGGCTCAAGGGGGAGACATCGCCAAAACCCAAAGTAACATACCGACGTGGTACAACCTTACAGGATATGCTTTGTCCCAGATGTATTACCCCCAAGAAACCAGATACGAGTTGGCTGCCTACACAATCTCTTGTTTTTTTCACATGTACGGACTGTAATATCAGTCAGTATGGGAATAACAGACTGAAAGAATTCAGATACAACAGACAACAGGTGTACACGATCCGTCATACTATTACGTGTAAAACATCTTTCATAACATCAGTTATTGGCTGTAGCTACAACATTATAACATTGTAACAGGGAACTGGCTCTCTATTGCAATGAGACAGGGTGGATCTGCAGGTTGCGTAGTGTTGCTATGGGACACAACACAGATGAGGAGTTGCATTACTTCCAATACGTATTACCAACAGAGTTGATAATAGATATGTATGGATGGATATATACGGCCTGCGGTCAGCCTGGATCACCTTGGGAAAAAATCTATATCTCCCCCCTTGAGGTCTTTGGCCAATAGAAAGTATGGGCTGGATATCCGTTCCGCTCGCGGAGTTTGCAATTTTTTGGCCATTTCGCGGTCCGGGAATCGCGCAAACTTGTCAAACAAATTGAACTTCTCAAGATGGCGGATTTTTGTGCTTGGCCGCGCTTTAAAAATACAATCTCGCAAGAGCGGCGTTGACTTACCGTGATTCTGAGTTCGCCGAGTTGTTTTTTCTCCCCGGTTTGCGTGCGCTGTGCCATTTTGGATCTGGCTGCGTGATCGCGCAAGACTTTTCGACCGCGAGTACATCATAGCGGCCCGCCATCTTGCACTGCGAGAGTTTGAGAACCCGACTACGTCATAAGGGCCCGCGATCACGCATCACGTAGATGCACCGCGCAGCTGGCATCCGGCGGGAGATTTGAACAGCTCGCTTTCCCGAACTTGTAAAAATGACAATGCTGCACAAGAAATCTACCGCAGGCAGCATAAACCTTCTGAAAATGATGATTTGGATCAGAATAACTCCTCAGATTGACATTTGGCTGCACTTTTTTGTGCAAGGAGTCCATTTTTGGGGGGTGGGAGGAAGGAAGAGCCCCAGAGTCTCCAACGTTCTGTTCCTGTCCAGCAGTCTCCTCCCAGTGCTTTGTCCATGTACTGGTCACTTTTCATTTGGATCTGGAGCTGGAAGGATTACTTTTTGTGGCTGCTGCTGGATATTTGTATTTGAGGACTTTTTGTTTGGATCACTTTTGGATTACTTTTGGATTTGAGATTTTACAAGTAAGTTGGTGTTGTTTGTTTGGGGAATTGCAGTTGCTGCAACTCCAATTTTTAAACTTTTTCACAACTTTAAAAAATATATATTGTGGGTAGGCACAGTATCCAGTAGGCTCAGGGTTAGTCATGTGTGCATGATACAACTGTTTCTGTGAGTTTTGTTGAACTTAAATATCATTTATGTCATGGAATTGAATAGCTCACTGTTATATGTGGATTTGTATTTTATTTTGGGGTTGCGTGTAAAGCCACACTAGCAAGTAGGCCCAGGGGATAGTCAGTGGTGCATGGACCGTCTTTCTGTTGGGTGTCTTGAATTTAAACATCATTTAGGGCATGGATGGCATTGGATTGTGGTGATTTTTGTGTGTTTTTCGATTTTTTGGGGTGTTGTTGGGGCCTGGCCATGTGGGTAGGGGTCAAGGGGCCATTTTGAAGCCAGGCAGTGTGATTTGTGCCATAGACCTGCACACAGTCTGCCTTGCTTTCATCCATTATGCCCAGTGTTACTGAGTGGTGCATGGACCAATGCTTTCTGTGGGGGGTCTCTTGAAGTTAGACATCATTTAGGGCATGGATGGAATTGAATTGGGGTGATTTTTGCGTGTTTTCTGCTTTTTTGGGGTGTTGTTGGGGCCTGGCCATGTGGGTGGGGGCCATTTCGAGGCCTGGTCCAGGCAGGGCCTGGCCATGTGGGTGGGGGTCAAGGGGCCATTTTGAAGCTAGGCAGTGTGCTTTGTGCCATAGGCCTGCACCCAGTCTGCCCTGCTTTCATCCATTATGCCCAGGGGTACTCAGTGGTGCATGGACCAAGGCTTCCTGTGGGGTCTCTTGAATTTAAACATCATTTAGGGCATGGATGGCATTGGATTGGGGTGATTTTTGTGTGCTTTATGATTTTTGGGGTGTTGTTGGGGCCTGGCCATATGGGTGGGGGCCATTTTGAGGCCTGGCCATGTGGGTGGGGGTCAAGGGGCCATTTTGAAGCCAGGCAGTGTGCTTTGTGCCATAGGCCTGCACCCAGTCTGTCTCCTTTCATCCATTATACCCAGGGGTACTCAGTGGTGCATGGACCAAGGCTTTATGTCGGGTCTCTTGAATTTAAACATCATTTAAGGGATAGATGGCATTGGATTGGGGTGATCTTTGTGTGTTTTTTTGAATTTTTGAGGTGTTGTTGGGGCCTTGCCGTGTGGGTGGGGGCCATTTTGAGGCCTGGTCCAGGCAGGGTCTGGCCATGTGGGTGGGGGTCAAGGGGCCATTTTGAAGCCAGGCAGTGTGCTTTGTGACATAGGCCTGCACCCAGTCTGCCTCCTTTCATCCATTATGCCCAGGGGTACTCAGTGGTGCATGAAACAACTCTCTCTGTGTGGTCTATCTTCTATTAATGTAAACATCCATTTTAGATTAGAAATAATAGCAATTTTTATTTTTGGTCTTTCCGTTTTTGGGTGTGTTGTAATAATAATAAATGCCTAGTTGCAAATATTAATTGAAGCCCAACATATGCCACATTTATTTAACTGATGTTCCTCTGGCTTCCTTTACTTTTAGGTGCACAAAGAGAACTACGAATCATCCTCATCATTCATCATCAGTGCCAGGAAGAAGTCCTGCTGCTGTGTGTGCAGCACAACGCCACGTGACGTCACGTGTGGCCACAGACAACTCTGCAACTCATGCAACTGCGGCCTGCTGTTCTGACATCTGAAGAAGATGGGCCCAAAGAAAGGTGGCCATAGCTCCTCTACAAAGAAAGTTGCCAGTAAGAAGGAGCAGAAGAAGCAAATGGCGCCACTTACCAAGGAGACTGGTGTGCCCACAGACACTTTTTTGTGAAAAAAAACTACGCCTGCAGCAGCGGTGTCCTGCCGGGGTCCAAGCTGGGAGCAGCACCTCAGCTTCATTGGTCTCAGTGCCACCACGCCAAGTTAGGCCCAAGGCCATGAGTGCCGCAGAGGCAGCCACTTTAATTGCTCAATCACCATCGACCAGTGATGTTGGCGTTGACTCATCGCATGAAAGTAGCATCCAATCAACGCAGGGTGTAACTCATCTGACGAATGTTCAACCACAGCTGCAACGACAACCACAGGTGCAACAAGGAGAGGCGCAAGGAGAGGCGCAAGGAGAGGCGCAAGGACTGGTGCAAGTAGAGGTGCAAGGAGTGGCGCAAGGAGTGGCACAAGTAGAGGCACAAGTAGAGGTGCATGGAGAGGTGCATGGAGAGGCGCAAGTAGAGGCGCATGGAGAGGCGCATGGAGAGGCACAACTGCCCACAATGCTTGTTCCTCCAGAAGTAGGGGCACATCAGGGAATCGAGATTCAAGAGGAGGTATCATCTGAGCAAGCCACTGCTCCTGATGATCCAGTGTCTTCCAGATCCCCAGCAAGAAAAAGGTCAAGGAGGGCTAGTACAAGTTCTTCTTCAAGCCTCCTTCCTTCTGATGATCTAGATCTTGATTGGAACCCACCAATGCAGTCTGAGAGGGATGCACGCCATGAGCCGACAAAGGGAGCTAATCCTAAAAGGAAGGTTCCCGCAAAGCTTTCACTTATGGGTGATGACGACGAACAAGAAGTGGAAGAAGTGGTGTATTCTGCTGCTGATGAACAGTCTGACGATGACAACCCAGTCATCACAGTCGTCAGTCCAGCCCCAGCGGGCATGCAGCAGACAGACATTTTACCCTATCCCGAATTGCTGCTGAGCGGGATGTGGGCGGCGTGGCACTGGTACCATCACCAACACAGGTAAATACTACACCAACAGGACCTACATATGCCACATTTTCTCTTCAGAAGGGCCGTCAGGGACCTCCATCCAGCTCGACCTCCGTTACCTCAAGTAGTGGTGCTGTAACTGTGAGTGCACAACAGAGTCAAATTCGGCCACGCCCATCCTCCTCTTCATCTGGCATTGAAAGTAGCACCTCCACCACCACCACCAGAAATCTAAACTCCCCAGTTTGGGACTTCTTTAGCATTAACCAAAAGGCAGAAAACCTAGTTGTTTGTTCGATTTGTAAAACTGTACTTAGTCGGGGTAAGCTTGGTACCAACTATGGTACCGGAGGCCAGAGAGGTCATCTCCAAAAACATCACACCTAAGTAAGATTTGGGAAGCCAAAAGTACACAAATCCAAATGTATCCATTTATATTGCATCTGATGATGACGAGTGGCTGGTGATTGTGCAGGGGGGAGGTGAAGAAGCAACAGACATTTTTTCTGGTACACACAGTACCCCTGGCAGCAGCACTGCAGTGGTAGTGCCCACACTCTCCTCTACCCCAACAACATCAAGGAGGCATAGTAGTTTGGTAGAGACACCAATGCGAAAAAGTACATCAATGAGCCTAACTGGGTTGAAGAGGTCTGGATCCTCCTCATCACATATGAAAACTGTCCAGACCACCATTAAAAGTATGTTTTGGTCGGAGGCGCCATTTGAACGCAACCACCCAATGGCATGTCTTTATAATGCAATACTGGCTAAAATGTTAGCACTGGACCTTCTCCCTTTTTCTTTCTTGGAAGGGGTGGGTGTTCTAGAATTTGTGGCAACAGTCTGTCCTAAATGGAAGGTTCATAGCCAGTTCTATTTTGCCAGAGTTGGGTCCCAGCACTACATCAAGATGTGCTGGAGGTGATTGGGGCAGCTTTGCAGAAGAATGCTGTTCACACTATCCACCTGACAACAGACATGTGGACCAGTTTCCAAGCTGTTGATTACATGTGCATCACTGCACACTGGGTCTCTTTTGCAGGGGTTAGAGACAAGATATCTGCAGGTGTTGACAGTGCCACAATTTTTCAAGCTAGTTGGAAACATGCAACAGTAGCCATGTTTGCTATGGAGAAATCTCATACTGCAGTAAACATTTTGGAGGAGTTTAACAGTAAGGTCTGTAAATGGCTGGATCCAAGAAAGCGCGTGATTGGTGATGTTTCCACGGATAATGGCAGTAATATAGTTAGGGCCATGAATGATGGTGGCTATTTCAGAGTGCCGTGTTTGGCACACAGTATTAACATTGTTGTTCAAGATTACTTGAAAAAAGAAAACAAAGTCAGCAAGTTACTGGCCACCTGCCGAAGAATCTGCACACATTTCAGCCATTCTTTTAAGGACCGGAAGCAGCTGAGGATCATTCAATGTGGCCGTAGAGTGCGAGAGAGGGGACTCATCCAGGAGGTGGTAACACGTTGGAACTCAACCTTCTACATGCTTGAGCGTCTCTCTGAGCAGTGCTTGGTAATAAATGAGTATGTCTTTGCACGGAGTTCTTCTATGAAAGACATGAGGCTAGAGTTGGAGGAATGGGACCTAGTTAAAAGCCTGACAGACATGCTTCGTTCTTTTGAGGTCTTCACGCGTGAAGTCAGCAGGGAGGACTGTACGTTGGGCAAAGCTATCCCATTGTTGCGCATGCTAGAGCACCAACTGAAGGCAGTGTCTTCCACGTTCAAAATGATACTGACAAGGAAGACGCATATCAGTTGGCGGAGAGCTTATTACCCCACCTAGTTGACAATGAAAGGCTTAAAAAAATACATACAGAACAACATTACATTTGTGCCACTATTCTGGAGCCACGGTACAAAAAGGCACTGGCCAGCAAAGCATTCATTAATTTTAATGAAGCAGATGTTTCAAAGTACAAACATTGGCTGGCTCCGTCAGCCGCTCGGTTTGAAAAAGAGCGGCAGGAAATTGAAGGAACCAGCAGAAGTATTACTGATTCAGCAGGCCATCCGGCGGTAAGGTCCACTTTCGTGGCCAAAGGCAGTCACTTTCCCTCACAGCTGTTACCGACACTAGCAACCGTATCATCGTCCTCACCTGCCCCAGGCCCAGCCATAATATTGTCGGAAGCAGATTGGATAACTCATCAAGGGTTTGCTCGTTCCAGTGTTGATGCAAAGGCCTCAAATGGTACGTAAAGTTCAGTACCCCTGTATGACCTTGAGTGGAGGGTGCAGGCCTATCTGGATGACCCAACAGAGGTCTACATTGATCACAACCCATTGCTGTATTGGTATGGGAAAAGGAGTCAATGGCCACTGATCACCGAGCTTATTTGTCTTGCCCACTCGCAAGTGTGTCTTCTGAACCTGTTTTCAGTGCTGCTGGTGCCATTGTAACTTCAAAAACGACCCGCCGTTCGCCCATAAATGTGGAGAGGTTAACAATGATCAAGATGAATCAGCACTTCATACCACCAGATCACAAAATACGTGAATCCACGCAGGAAGAAGAGGACACCGACTTAGGTGACAGAAGTTCTTCTCTGTTAGCTGAACTACTCCTGTCTCAAATCACAGAGTTTGAGGACGAGCTCTACTTCCCTGACACCTAGGCCTGAAACTGACTTCCTTTTTTCCGTCCTGACTCCTTATTCACTTTTACTCCTGTGTGTCTGTCTTTGTTTTGCAACTTTTACCACAACAAAACTCTAATCACAACATATCCATGAGCAGCACTGTCTTCATCTTATTTCCTTATTGAAGGTGCCGCTGTCTGCAATCCCGAAGTTCACAAGTTCACAACGCAGTCATGCTCCTCTATCCTCCTCCTCCAGATTCCCCCTATCCATTTCCCTCAAGGCAGATGGCTGGATTACGCAGAATGAAGAAACTGTCGCTTCATAGACGAGTCCTCTCAAAAGAAGTGGGGCTGGAATTACTGACTATATGCTGATTGCTGACAGTTACTTCTGAAATTGACACGAGAGGCTGCCTTGTGTGCCTTCACTTTAAGAACAAGATGCGGACAAAAAGTGGAACAGGTAATGAATAATGAGATGGCATGCAGTGGACAGCACTGGCTGTCTGGCTGTGTTGAAAGCAATTGCTGTTTGTTTGTTGTGCATGAAATGAATCATATATCTTCAGTTATTATTTAATCTTTTACACACTAAATGTAGCTCAAGTCTACTCTGGTTTTTTTACCTTGTTTATTTCAAATTGTACTTCTACTGCAGGGGCCACTACGTTGCATTTTTTAATATGCAAAATGTCCTTGGACTCACTGTGTGTGTAGACTGCGACTGCATGAACAACATTGAGTTTGCCAATATACCATGATGATGATGTGTCTTGATGATCAAAGTTATATAATATCTTTTTTCTTTGCAGTCACTCACTGGTATGGATGGATCATCATCTTCGGTTTACGGAAGAAGTATGGCCATTTCATGAGTGGCAAACAGGTAAACCAGTCAACAACAAATACAGCCGAACTACATGTCTGTCTAGTCGTCGTATGGAGTGGTCGAGCCAGTGTAGTGTTGTTATGCCAGAGTCCAGACAGCAGTTCATGTAAAATTGCGGCTATGTGGTTTGCTGCATACAATTACATATGCTTTGTCTTTCTGTGTCAAAGAGGTATGCTACATCAGGTTGGTTCACTCAGTGGTGCCTGCCTTGACCGTCTGCATGGCTCTGGTCTGCTGTGTGCTAATTACTATCCTTGAAAAGGAGACTCAGAGTACGCACTTTAGAAATGATGCTTGTATGTAATACTGTCGCCTCTGAAACTGAAAGTGTTATTTTTGCACTACACACCGTACCTTATATATTTTTTTCTTTGGTGTTTTTTAATATCACTTCCTGTTTTTCCATCAACAATTACAGGCCGGCTTTTACCCTGTGCGATGGGAAAAATGATTAACTCAGGCTTACCATTAGCGATCCGCAATTCCGCATCCGCCAGGCAGGCAGTGGACAGTGTGTCTGTCTGGTCACCAAGATTGATCGATGGAGCGTCAGATGGAATGGAGGAGTACCGCGAATAAGAGGAATGGCTGGATGCATGCAAATTACCAAATTGAACAGGACAACTACGACATACAGCTACAGTATCTTGTTCACTTCTCCTTATCTTTTAAATAAGGTTATTGTTGTGAAATTCTCTGAGTGTGACTCTGTGCGTTTTTTTACTCTCTACTTTAAATTCAACCCTCCAGCTATTTGATAAGTTTCTTTGCTATTTTTAAAACTAATTTAATGTACTAATACGTGTTTATTCTCTCTGAGGGCGGATAGGCAAGTAAAATTGCGTAATTACTGCAGCCCTGTACAGTCAAATTGTTTCTTTATAGTTAGTAAGTTGTAGTAAGTACTACTTTTCAGTAACCTAACCATCCATTTAGCAAACAACTTCATGCATGCAGTAGTGCACTTCCTTTATGTCCCTTAAAAGATTTATGGATATCTCATATCGAAAGATTTGTTTTTCTTCATTTGTTGTTTGTCCATGCTGTGTTTTTTCCTCTCTCTCCAGAAAACTTTCCCAAAAACCCCCATTCCCATCCAATTTTCAAACCCTAACACTCTTCTCCCGGGCTGTGTGGTTTTCATTGAGGTGTGACTAAATGACAACAATAATTCCACACACTTGCTGGGGAGGATAAGGTCAAAGCAACAGAAAATCAATTTCAAGGCTGGTGAAGGAATCCGAGGATATATTCTTATTCTTATTCTGCTTGACACACACCCACCAAAGTATTTGCAAATTAAAAATCAGAATTTCATGTGCGCCATCAAATGGATTGATCATCAACAACATCCTCCTCCTACACGTGATGAATCGAATGCTTACGCTGTAGAGTCCTTCACCTTCAATACTATTTCTTGTAGTAGCCATACTCCACGCAACTAGTACTTATATTTTGAATACTTTAGCATTGCTTAGGCTACAATTTATGGCACTGTTCTTGTGTACTGTTCTATCTATCGTACTGTTCTAATGCTACGCTCAGGCCACTCAATGTTTCATTTCCTTTTTTTTCATATGCTGCTACTGGCAGTGTGTACCACTACCACTACTACTACCGACACAACAATGACATTTCATCTGTCCAGGATTTCATAGCCAACCTTAATCGCCATTTGCCATGCACCCAGCCTTGTGCCTAGCCCTATTCTCAAACACAAATCACAGGTAAGATAAGCATTTTGGGGGAGGAAGAATAATGGAGTAGGAGGAGAGGAGAGACTGCCGGAAGTACTAGTAAAGTAGTAGGACAATTGAATTCACTAACTCTGTCAGTGGCAATTTTGTACAAATGTGGGCAATTAGACAATTTGAATCAACCAGCCAGTTAAGTTTAAGGAAAAAAACTCACAGTTAACGCCCCCTCCACCACCCCCACAAAACAGTAAAAAAAATGTGTATGCTATGTTTAAGTAGAGAAATAAAAATGTATTGGAGCCCTAACAAAAATAAACTATCCCACAAGAAGACCCAACCCACCCCCCCTCTAACCCCAACCAATGTCCATGAATCAAATAAGTACCCAAAAGTCCAAAAACCCCAACGCCTAATTCCCACCCCCCAAAAGTCTTTAAAAAAGGGGCAAGGAAAAGTCTCTCTACTTCCGCCGGTGGTGTCCTTTGGCCAGGTGGTCACGCAGCTCTCTCCAGAGGTCCTTGAGCAGGGCTTCCTGCCTCGGCCCCTCCTGCTCAAGGTGGGCCACTCTCAGGGTCAAGCGGTGCACAAAACCCTTGCACTTACAGGTACTGTGAGGGGCAGTTGTTGTTTTTGCTTCTCGGCGGTGGCGGGTGGCTGCTGGGCTGCAGCTCCGTACCACTGGAGGTTTGCACTGACCGTATGACCCAGGGGCAGCGGAGGAGGATGCGGCTGTCGTGGATATTGTGGTTGACTGACACTGCGTGTCCTCCTCCTCTTGGGCCACCAGCCGCCAATATTTGGTGACAATTGTCTCCAGCTTCCATTGCCGGGCCCGTCTAGCCAACTCCTTCCTAGTTAGTTTAGAAGGAGTATCTATATGAAGAAAGAAAAACATACTGTAACCAATGCTCTTTAAGATTAACACAAAATAATTCAGCAGAAAGTTGTGTCACAGTAGCTCAAGCAATTTGCAAGCACAGTACATAACATTTGTGGCATGTATCTATCTAACCTCCCACTTCGTCGGCCTCTGCTATACCATTAGTGGGAGTTTCAGGAATTCTACTAGCACTATATGGACTGACCACATTAGACTCAGACAGTACAGCAGTCTTCTTCTTCTCTCTTGTTTAGCGAAATTGGTATGTAATCTTGTGGAAGCCGGCAAATTCCCAGCGCAGTCAACTTGCACCCGAGAAAACCAGACGCATGCCATGGTGACACAGACTTGCGTTACTGTAACAAGTCCAGTACATGCAGGTGGTGAAGCTCTTACTTTTCTATTACGGGTGGCACTGGCCATACTCTGTTAGAAGGGCTACTGCTCAATTAATTTAAGTTTCACCCTGCCCTGCCCATGACTACTACAAAAGGAAAATTAAGAAGATAATCGGATCATCTATCCCTTCCCAGGATATTTGCTTACATCTGGGATGACTTTAGTTGCTTTGTTTTTAAATGACTGATCACCGATAGGCCACACATCAATGTCAATGATAGAGTTGTAAAAAATATTTTAACAGAGGTAGTGAGGGGTCCCCGTAATCGCCGGATATATGCTGTGCTTGCAAACTACTGTTACTAGTCATGGTAGTATTCTGAAAAATTACAACTTCTTTCCTCGGCTTTGCTACTCTGGCACAGAGGTGCGGTGTGGGTGAGGTGCGGTGTTACATGCTCTTCAAAGTAACACTCTTCATCCAGTGAGCGTCTACTCTGTTTACATACACCTATGCTATCTATGAGGAAGATACCATCCCTCCATCCATCCATTCAAAGTAAATGTCAATAACTCTTCATAATGTCTCAACTGGACAAACCTTACTTTTTCTCGCCGAAAAACAACCTTTTTATTTTATATTGTAAAACGCCAGTCATGCATCTGTGCTTGACTTGTATTTCAATTTGAACCAAAGGATATATTGCGCACAGTCACTCAAAGCCTCCCCCTGTCCCTTCCCCTCCCCTTCCTCCGTCTTCAGTAACCCCATCCCCTCGAGTCCCAACCCAGCTCACAGTCACTCAAAGCCCTCCCCTGTACCTTCCCCTCCCCTTCCCCCGTTCCTCCTGCCTGATCCCTCAACCCCCCAACCTGAACCACAACACACCTGGCACTACCCCAGATACCCCCATCCCCTTCCTCAACTCTGTCACAACACCTCACGGCTCTCGAAAACCAGATTGTCACAATCACCCAGGGCCTACTGGAGATCCTCTCTAACCTAGGTATAGCCTGCAGACCCTCCAAATGTCCCCCGCTGACGGCTCACTCCGCTAACGCTAACAGCTCTCCTAGGCCAACAGAAACCCCTAGTACCCAGCTTCACTATCCCCCCCTCAAGATCTCGGAATCATGCCTACAGCAGACTGCAAAAACCGGACACCCCTTCCCTAGGTCCAAGACTCATACTCTTTCGAACAACTTTCCGACCTGATTGCATAAGGCGCACTCGGCGACTCCAATAACCTAATTCTTGGGGATCTGAATCTTCGCTGGATCGAGACACACAATCCCCTAATCCAATCGTTATCCAGCCTCCTCCATGATAACAACCTGCAACAACATTGCACCGAGGAGACTCATTACAAAGGAGCCACACTGTATGCTATCATCTCAAAAAAGAAATTGATCACGATCAACCACATCCTTCCCGTCGACTGGTCAGACCACCACATGATCCTCTTTCATATCAATCACCCCATTACCTCACATAAACCCCCCCAAGACCCCCCTAAGTTGACAAGAAACCTCTCTCAAATACCCCATGATATCCTGGCTGATCAGTTAATCTCTCTTCTACCAGTCAATAAAGCGCACCTTTCCACCTATGAGCTCATCGACTGCTACAACTCCGAGCTAGTGTCCATACTCGACAAACTAGCGCCACTAAAGCTCAAAAGAAGCAGAGTTATCCCTTCCAGAACGTGGTTCAATGCTGACCTCAACGCAGAAAGGAGAACTCTAAGAGCCAAGGAAAGAAAGTGGAGAAACAACCCAACGGCCATCCTTCGCGATCAACTGAAAGCAGCCCGAAGGAAATACAAAAACCACATCAAAAACAAAAATCCAGCTTCTTCCGCGAGGCACTGGACAAAGCCAAAAACAGACCGAAGGAGCTTTACAGCATCATCAGGCAACAAACGTCCAAACCACTGTCTTCTACTGTGCTAGCGTCTAAAGAACTTTGCGACAATTTCGCCCACTTCTTCAACGAAAAGATCTCAAAAATTGAACTTTCACTTGACCCCAACAATTCACACCCCAAGAAGACCAGTTCGGCTGCACCTCAGGCTCTCTCTCCTGGCTCTTTGAGCACCCCCTGGCTTAGCTTCCGCCCTGTCCCAGACGCAGAGATAATCTCGCTGATCTCGTCCTCCAAACCATCAGCTCATATCTCTGACCCCATTCCTCCCTCACTAATCATGAAAATGAAACATTCTCTTGTACCTATATGGGGCAACATCATAAACAGCTCCCTAAAAAACGGAGTGGTCTCTGACTGCCTAAAAATTGGGAAATTTACCCCCCTGCGGAAAAAAACAGGTCTTGACTCAACAGACCTGAACAACTTCAGACCAATAACTAACCTCCCTCTACTAGCCAAAACATTGGAATGCTTTGTACTCCGGTACCTGACTCATCATCTGGACAACATCAATCTCCTAGACCCCCTCCAGTCTGCCTTCAGACAAGGATGCAGCACAGAAACAGCGATGCTGAACATCATAGACGATATCCACGGATCTCTGGATTCAGACAAATGCTGCCTCCTCATTCTCCTTGACCTTTCTGCAGCATTCGATATGGTGGACCACAAACTCCTCACCAAGGCTCTTCAAGAAAGAGCTGGCCTCAGCGAAGTAGTTCTCAAATGGTTCTCCTCATTCATACACAATCGAACACAAATAATAAAAATCAAGAATTTCACCTCCGAAATCCAACAGGTCAATAAGGGCGTCCCCCAAGGTTCGGTGCTCTCGCCTCAGCTTTTTAACATCTATATGGAACCACTTTCCAAGCTACTCAGGAAAGCCAACATCCGCTTTCACCTCTATGCGGACGATACACAAATCGATCTGGAAACTTCCTCTCTCACTGACATCCATAGACTAAATGATGTCCTGAAAGATGTTCAACAATGGCTGACAAACAATCACTTGAAACTGAATCCAGACAAAACTGAGACACTTCTCATCTTGAACAAAGAAGACAACCCTCAAGTCACCGAATGGCTAAAAGCAATTGATTCGCTTAAAGGAAATCTTACTATAGCCGACTCTGTTAAATCTCTTGGCATCATCATAGACCCCAAACTAAACATGGTAAAACACATCAAGAATGCAGCCAAAGGTACTTTCTTTAACCTCAGACTGTTGAACAAGATCAAACCCTACATTCCTAACAAGGATCTCAAACTGGCCACTCAATCTCTGGTACTGTCAAGACTAGACTATGGGAACGCAATCCTAACAGGTATCCCGAAATCGAACTTGGCACAGATCAAAACAACTCTACATGCTGCAGCTAGAATGATTACCGGCATAAAAAAATCGGATCACATCTCCCCAGCACTCAAATGTAAATGTAAATGTTTTTGTACTTGTATAGCGCACAGCTACCCGCAGTGGGTTTCCCGGCGCTTGTACAAATACCGCAAGGGAACCCTTCCTGGCTTTCCCTGTGAAGTGTCCACTCCTGGGCACCACTGGAGGAAGTGGGGCGAGGATGCACCCCGCACCGGACGTACAGCTTTAAGTGCAACACACTGATGCCAAAAGTAATTCAAGTTCATCAATTTTTATTTCTGTTGAAGTTATTCCATCTATTACGCTGTTCATGGTTTATCAGTCACATGTTGGACATGCTATCTTCACATTTAAACTCCTTAATGCTGTAGACATGCCATAACAAGCCTTGTTCTATAGCATGGAATGTTACATAGGTATTCTAAGATTAAATCATTTCCATCACCCAATGCATTTCGTGCCTTTCTTTGCACTTCGTCAGGGGTTCACTACGATTTTTTTAAAAACATGACTGTTAGGTTATATCTCAAATTGACTATGGTTTATCAAATTATACAACAAATAGACCTCGTGTCAGATAAACAGGTTTGTAACTTAAAGCTCACCCCATAATCAACGTTTTGCCCGCTGAAATTCATTTTATTAAATATCACTTGCTAAATGCCCCATCATTCACTTTGCGCTCCTTTCCAGTCAGTCCCCAAAATGTTTTCAACTTTACCAATCCTCAAAACATTTTCAACTTAACTCCCATCATGTTAAGAAATCTTAGATTGCCTACAGGGTACCCAAGTTTTTTGCGACTTAGCCCAAAGGACATCAAGGCGCAGGAGACAGACAGACATAGAGTCTCAGAAATAGACAAACATAGAGTCTCAGAAAGGCAGAAAAAGATAAAATCAGTAGGCCTGGGAAAAGAGCCAGGTCTTTAAAAGTTTGCAGAAAATCCCCAGTGAGGGTTGCCTGGATAGTTCAGGGGGGAGAGAATTCCAAAGTTTGGGGGCCAAGGTGGAAAAGGCTCTCCCCCCCACTTCGCCCTTTTAAATCTGGGGACAGAGAGCAGATTTCTAGAGGCCGAGCAGAGAGTTCAATTAGGAATCTAGGGGCTAACAGAACCTGATCCAAAAACTGCCCTATGGACCAAGCAGATAAGCTTGAAAGAGATCCTGGCCTGTATTGGTAGCCAGTGAAGATCTTTCCTGGCCTGAGTTGAAGATGCAAGCCTAGGAAGGTTCAAGACCATTCTGGCTGCGGTGTTTTGGACCATCTGGAGGAGATGGAGAGACTTCCTATTAATGCCGCCATAGAGCGCATTACAGTAGTGAAGCCTGGAGGAGACTAGGGCAACTGTTGACTGTTTGCAGGCATCAGGCGACAGATATGGGGCAATCTTTTTCCGCGTCCGGATGATGACACAGCAGGTGGACACTGTTCTGTTGACCTGGAGGTCAAAAGAGAGGGCTGGATTTATAAGTACGCCCAAATTCCTGGCCGAGTGGGTCGGGTGGGGACAATCCCCCAGGAGGAGGGCCACCAATCCCCAGACCACATATCTTGACTTCCTCCAAAAATCAAGACCTCTGTCTTTTCTCCATTTAGTTTTAGATAGTTCCATACCATCCATTGCGAGACCGCCTCCATGCAAGCTCGGAACTTGAGGGCAGAATCTTTTGTTGACTGAGTAGTGGAAACAATAATCTGGGTATCGTCAGCGTATGACAATACCTGGTAGCCAAAAGATCGTACCACTTTGGCAAGTGGGGTTACATAGATCTTAAATAAAAGCGGGCTCAGGGCAGAGCCCTGTGGAACCCCTTATTGCACAGACTGAGAGGGGGACATAAAGTTACCCAACTTTACTTTCTGCTGTCTCTGATGGAAGAAGGAGGATAGAAGATTTAGGGCACTGCCTCCCACCCCTATACCCTTCAGCCTGTCAACCAGGATTGAAGGGGACAGGGTATCGAAGGCTGCCGTAAGATCGAGCAGCACCAACAGCGTGGTCTGTCCCCTGTCGACCTCAGATCGGATGTTATTGACCACAACTGTGAGGGCAGACTCGGTACTGTGGGCAGCACGAAACCCATGTTGTGAGATATCCAACAGGTCCGCACTCTCCAAGTAGGAGGCCAGATGGCGATTAAGATGGGCCTCAAGTACCTTGGCCGGGGCTGGAAGCAATGATATGGGCCGGATGTTTTTCAAGACTTCAGGGTCCAAAGAGGCCTTTTTCAGAAGAGGCTTGACTACTGCAGTTTTCCAAGTTACAGGGAAAATCCCATCGGTGATAGCCATATTCATGACCTCTAGAAGAGAAGGAAGGACAGCCTCTCTACAAACTTTCAAATTTTTTAGAGGACAGGGGTCCAGGGGCGAGCATGACTTAGTGGCATCTAGAAGGCGATTTAGTTCTTCCAGGGTCAAAGAAGGAAAGCTTGTGAAACCGGGACTGGAACCAAATCTGGAAGCCTCATCTTCGGCGGGAGAAGGGGAGGGAGGCAAGGATGTGCAATTAGTGTCCAGCTCCAAATTAAGAATTTTAAGGGAGTTGTAGATATCCGCAATTTTAGAGTGAAAAAAGCTTGGGATGTTATCGCAGTGCTCCTGTGTCTCAACAACAGAGTTGGCAGCTTTCGGTGTCGACAGAGTGTCGATAATTTTAAAGAGCTCTCTCGATGATTTTAGCGAGGCAATGATGTTGCTAAAATAGTTCTTTTTTTCATCGGCTATAGCCCTTTTAGATTCCCTCAGTGCCAATTTGTGTTGAGTTTTCCCAGGGGAGTCGGGACGTGCATACCAGGATCTTTCTTTTTGTCTGCACTTCTGCCGCAAAAACCTTAGACGGTCCGAGTACCAAGGTGACAAGGGACTCTTCCTCGCTGAGAAATGTTTTATAGGCGGCGCTAGGATGTCCATCGCGTTAGATAAGGCGTTGGACAAACCAATTGCAGCGTCATTAGGGTCTGACAAGGAGAGGGAGCTGACGGCCGTCATAAATGGGTGAGGGCAATGTTAAAGACCTCTCTATTCTTTCTTCTGGTTTCCCATACATTTTTCTTCCCTTGATTGGGGGCGGAGGAACTAATGTTGAGATGGAGAGGTACTGCACGATGGTCCGACCAGGATAAAGGAATCAAAGTTCCCGTCACCAGTCTGGTGTCATTCGAGAAAATGCCATCGAGCATGTGCCCAGCAAGATGTGTAGGGCCTTCAACCAATTGGCTCAGCCCACAGGCAGTCAAGCCCCCCACCAAGGACATTGTTTCTCTGTCATCTACCACTTCCATATGGAAGTTAAAATCGCCAAGAAGGGTTAGGTTGGGCTTATTAATGAAGGTCTCTAACAGTTTAAGTATTTCATGTGAGAAAGTGGCCCTGGGGCCAGGGGGCCTATAGCAAAGAATGCCTGAAAAAGAGGCTGTGGGGGCAGGCTGTATGGAAAAATATAATGCCTCAAAGTCATCTTGGGGGGACGAGAGGGGGTCAGTGCGACATATAAAGCAGTCTCTACATAAGATTCCCAGCCCTCCACCCCTGCACCTGATTCGGTCCATTCTAATCAGGGCATAACCATCTGGAATGGCATCAACCAATTCTGGAGAATAGGAATCCGAACCCCAGGTCTCAGTTATGAAGACCCAGGGGAGTTTCCTCTGTGATACAAAATTGTTGAATGCTACATTGTGTTTGACCAGTGAGCTTGCATTAACAAGAAAGCCTGCCTCCTTTACAGGGTTATCTGAGACCTTAGCTACCTCCAGACTAGCCCGGTACTTTCTAGGATGTCGAGTGCGAGCTGGTCTGGGTGCATTACAACCACAGTTGTTGGATGATATATCATCAGGAGTAAGAGTATGATGGCATGGCCTAGGAGGAGGTCTAAGAGCTAGCAAGAAGGAGAGTGAAAAGAACTCATGCTCAGCAGAAAGAGGGCAGCGAGGCCCCACCAGCCTGGCCCGTGGCGCGTTCTCAGCGCGGACGGGCGCAGACGGGATGGACTCAGGTGCGACTCCGGCGCAGATACGTCGCATCCGCTGATCGTGTCCGCTGCGCGGAGACATGCCCGTCCCCTTTTATGCTGTAAACTAGACTGCGCAATGCGCTTCCTCCCACCCAAGATGGCCGCTTCGAAAATTAGCCCACCGGGACCGAAGGACTCAGCGCCTGACTTGGCTGAGACTGGCCCAGAGTGCAGGGAAATGCGGGAGAATGGGATTACGATTAAAAACGCTTATTATTCAAGCGAAAGTGCAAGGTGAGTAAAAACAAGGCAACACAACACAGCAACCTCCTGGCTTCCGCCTCAGGAGGGAAATACACACAGCAAGGTCTCGCGCCTTGCCCAGAGTGCCCCTTTTATGCTGTAAACTAGACTGCGCAATGCGCTTTCTCCCACCCAAGATGGCCGCTACGAAAATTAGCCCGCCCGGGACCAAAGGACTCAGCGCCTGACTCGGCTGAGACTGGCCCAGAGTGCGGGGAAATGCGGGGGAATGGGATTACGATTAAAAACGCTTATTATTCAAGAGAAAGTGCAAGGTGAGTAAAAACAAGGCAACACAACACAGCAACCTCCCGGCTTCCGCCTCAGGAGGGAAATACACACAGCAAGGTCTCGCTCCTAGCCCAGAGTGCCCCTTTTAAGCTGTAAACTAGACTGCGCAATGCGCTTCCTCCCACCCAAGATGGCTGCTACAAAAATTAGCCCACCCGGGACCGAAGGACTCATCGCCTGACTCGGCTGAGACTGGCCCAGAGTGCGGGGAAATGCGGGGGAATGGGATTACGATTAAAAACGCTCATTATTCAAGCGAAAGTGAAGGTGAGTAAAAACAAGGCAACACAACACAGCAACCTCCCGGCTTCCGCCTCAGGAGGGAAATACACACAGCAAGGTGACTTGGTCAGATGCATTGAGGGCACATGGATTGAGTATTATACCTAAATCTCTTTGGAGCCTCCATCCTAATAGGTTGTTTCCTCGATTGGCCACATATATTTTACTAATAGTCTACCTGTTCTGGAAAAGCATACTCATCACCACATAGTCAACCATGTAAATATGTGTACCTCCATAGAATATTGGATTAATTTCGGGAGAGGAGAGTTATATTTCAGGAAACATTTTGTCCCATAATTCAGTACCTACCATTGAAAAGGGAGAACCTGAGTCTGTCAAAACTATAAACAACTTATCCCCAATCACCACTTCACATTCAGGCATACTGATAGACTCAGCATCTACTACACCATCATCTCTCACATTCAATAACTCTGTTCCTGGGTTGTCCTTTATACTAACCACGTTCTCCACACTGCATACTTTCCCCCGAGATCTACAAACCCTAGCATAGTGACCTTTAATTCTTCACTTGTGACAGGTGGAATTTTTCTCATAACAGTTAGTGCTACTAGAGGTATGACCAATACTCCCAAAATGATAGCATTTCATTTTTGAAGACTCAGTAGGAACTCTAACCCTTGTACCATGAACCACTTCACAAATGTTCTCTACTGAGTCTTGCAAAATTTCATTATGTGTCACTTCATGTATACTACTAGGAGTAGGAACATCATCAGTCACAGTTTTGTGGGTTTTCGTTTCTTTAACCCAGCCACTCCACTCCCTCCACAATGGCAATAGCTTCCTTCAATGAAGGGTTTCCTGACAAAAGTTTCTCTTGCACCCTGGAACTGTTGGTGCATCTGACCAACTGATCGCGTATTAATGAGTCTGGTAAAGCACCAAATTTGCATGTACGTGCAAGTGTCTTCAAAGATGCAATATCGTTTCCAACCTTTTTATTAAGTTATTGGACTCTCATAAAGAATTTATGTTGTTCGAGTTCAACACTGATTCTTGGGCCAGCCCACAGTAAGATTCGTGTAAGGGATTTTGTTTGAAAATTATACCTTTTAGTGTACTATACACATAGTAACTTAGTGGTTCAGTCCAACTAGATCCTGAGCCTTTAAACAATCAATATATACATCAAATAAAAAAAATATGAACAATCAAAGAATAGAAAAACACAGGAATATCTTATTTCAGAAAACACTAATTTTTGTATAAATAAAATTTGAGATGGTACAATCAAAGGAAACTAATCCAGCAAAACATCATGAAAGAGAATGTGCAAATTGACCTGCAAATGTGTGTACATCTATGTCAAAATAATTAAAGAAGTAAAATATCTAGACATAAAAAGTACAGTTATTTATATACAATGCATATTTGGGAAATAGAGAAAGGAGTCGATGTTTCGGTCTGTCGTGGCGTTAGTCCGTCAGACCATCTTCAGGATGTTCAGTCAATATTGCATACAAAAGAAACCCTGTGTGCAAGTCCTGTAATGAAATTGGACCCAGACTGAATTTAAGAAGAGTCAAATTCATCCTGAGATTTCAATGTCGGAACAGTCATTATATCGTTTAAACCGCTTCTTGCCTTGGTAATATGAAGACATAAACAATATGTTTTATTGTAGCTATATATGTAATTCTAACAGCCCAGTCTAGTTGTAAGGTTGTGACTGATTAATTTGGTCTCAAAGTAACGCGTTCACGGTCATCAGTCCTGTGAGAGCAGACCCCCGTGAATGAGCTACAATAAAACATATTGTTTACGGCTTCATATTAACAAGGCAAGAAGTGGTGAAAACAATATAGTGACTTTTCTGACATTGAAATCTCAGGACGAAATTGGCTCTTCTTAAATTCAGTCTGGTTCCAATTTCATTACAGGACCGCCACAAAGGGTCTCTTTCGTATGCAATGTTGACTGAACGTTCTGAAGATGGTCTGACGGACTAACCCCACAACAGACCAAAAAATCGACTCCTTCATCTATTTCCTAAATATTTATTGTATATATGTAACTATACTTTGTATCTCTAGATATGTTACTTTTTTAATTATTTTGGAATAGATGTACACTCTCTTGATTTGCAGGTCAATTTGCACATCCTCTTTCATGATGTTTTGCTGGAATAATTTGCTTTGATTGTTCCCTCTCAAATGTTATTTATATTAAAAAATTGTATTTTCTGAAATAAGAAATTCCGGTTTTTTCTGTTCTTTGATTGTTCATATTTTTTTAATTTGATGTATATATTGATTGCTCAAAGGCTCAGGATCTCACTGGACTAAACTACTAAGGGCTAGATGTAGGTAAATAGGTTTTACAGATTCTAAAATACCTAATTTTACCGATTCGGTATTTTAGAATCGGTAAATCCTATGTAGGTAAATATTCGGTAAAAATTACCGAATCGGTATTTACCGATTCGGTAATTGCCATTCATTCCTATGGGCCTGGAGGCTCATAGGAATGAATGTCAATTACCGAATCGGTAATTACAGATTCGATAAAATTGGAAAAAAGTCAAGGGTGGCAGGGTGTCACTTTGACACCCTGCTGCACCCCTGATTAGTGCTTGTGTACACATGTGGCACACATACATGCCCTAAGGGCATGTATGTCTGTCACATGGCACAGGTGTAAATGCACATATTTGCATTTACATAGGAATTTGTTATTTAACACCAACTAATAGTGGGTAGTAAATAACGAATCCTTAAAGCCCAGAAGCACTGTTTACAGTGCTTCCTACATCTCATTTACTGATTCGGTAAATTCCGAATCGGTAAATGACATTTCGGTAAATACCGAATCAGTAAATACTGATTCGTTATTTACCGAATCGGTAAAAAAGCCTCCTACATAGGAAAAGGCTATTACTGGTCGGTAACGGACTAATTCGGCCGATACCGACCGGTAAAAGCCTACCTACATCTGGCCCTAAGTTACTATGTGTATAGTACACTAAAAGTAATAATTTTCAAACAAAATCCCTTGCAGGCACTTCTTACTCATCATTTACTTAACGGCCCAAGCTTCCAATGGTATATTGGGTTTCCCCGATGTTCTTAACCTACAGTAAGATTCCAACATTTTTATGGACATTTCAAAAACATCTGAGGGTTGACTATCTCTTTCACCAACTGGTAACTCATCAATGCTTTTATCACATCTGGGGATTGCACCACCAAATTCAGGTTTTACAAGTAAATAGGTCCATCCAGTATAATTATTATTAAATGTCTTTATTCTTCTAGGGTCATAAAAATCAGCCAAGCAGCCAACGTGTTTCCTACAGATTCAGTGGACTTCATCAGGGCTGTAAGAACATATAAAATATATATAGCACGTTCATCAATAGGTCGCTTGATGCTGGATAACAGATGTTTATTGTTACGCAACTCAGTGGTACTCATTTTATTGACCTCAGATGGATGAAAGGCTGAGTGGACCAGCTGGGATTTGAACCTGTGACCATGAGGTCGAACACAGCCCCCTGCAGTGGAAGCATTAGTCTACTGAGCCACCAGACACAGCTAAATGAACCCACAAAGTACACAAACATACATATAAATGTTGCCGCAGTTCTAACACAAAGATCCCAATTTAGGAATTCACACATGGCACTCACACATAAATATTTACATACAAGGAATCCACATAGTGATAGTTATGCATAAAAATTACATTAAAAACATATATATACAAAGTGCATATGAGAGATATATCACATATGGAAACAGTAGACACAATCCTGATTTGTATATACCCACCAAAAGATACTTGTATACAATTTAGTGGTGTGATGCTGTGGTGTGGGCAAACACTTAATAGAGAGACAAAATATATAGAATGAAAAGATTTTTGGGAGTAAATAGACTGTGATATATAGTATTTTGTCACACAGAAGCCGAAGAGTCACAAGAAAAAGTGATTTATCCAAGATTTGGTGAGGGAGATAAAGAAAGTCTGATCCTTAGTAAAAATAGTGCCAGAAATAGGGTTTTTAAGACAAGTTAGAACAACGTACCTCATTTTTGACATTCGGTTTCTTATCACTGTAAGGAATTGCACACACCTTGTGCTTTCCAGTGTGTTTTTCCATGTTAGAACTATTCCCTTCTGTATCCAGGGTAGTTCATTGATAATCAGATCTTGTGCCTAAAAAGTATAAGAAACTCCTAAGATGTTTCGGAGGCAAAAAATGAGGTACTATCCCCCTGCACTAAAATTTCACATGTCATTTAGAGGAGATTAAAGACATTTGATTTGAATTCAAGAATTGCACAGAGGGTGTCCCCATACAAATGAGAAACCAGGTGCAGCAGTTTCAGTACTACTGCCTCTAGCAGCCCGCTTAGCCCGAATTGAATTCTAACTCAATTCCAGTTAAATCTAAAGATAAAACAAGGATGGCCGCAGACAGCCATTTTGCCCGTATAGGACCCTTGCATACTTCAATCAAGGATACCACTCAAGGCGGGCCACCCATACATTTAATAGAGGCAAACCATGTTGCCTCAGGTGACCAATACTAACACACATTAAATTAAGGAGTGTGACTTCAGGCAGCCCTTGCAGTCGATATAGGATATTTCTTTGTTGGGAAGGTGTGTCTTAATAGTTCCTACATTCGAAGACCTGGGCCAAGAATCACTTAAAGAATGGGAAGGAAACCTTTTAAACTCATCAATAACTATGATGAAAATTTTAATCAGACATGCCAAGAAAAAGGCAGTATCTTTACTGATTGAAATAGATAAAATGGAAAAGGAGGTTGAGGAGAGCCCATTAACTGAAGTGATGAAAAAGACTTATGAGATTCTGGAGAAAGTCATAGAAGGCTATTAAATCTTCCAATGTGATAAGAAAGCTAAGAAGATCAAAAGATATGAGACAGATTATCGTGAGGGTAGGGTGTACACCTTTGCCAAGCAATTTGACAACATGAAAGTATCAGAGACCAAGAAGAGAAGTAGGGAGGAGATCTCAGACTCCAGATCATTTACCAGTTACCAGTTATTAGTAGCTCATTTATAGCCACAGAGAGAATCCCGATAGGCGAAGACAGCAGCAACACCACACTACCGTAGGTCCAAAATTCTTTTTTTATTAGAAACGGAAAGGTTTCGGCTAAACAACAAGCAGCCAAGAAGGTACCAAAAAGAAGGAGGGGCGGTAGGAGGTGGGTCAAAAAGAAAGGAACTACCATGAGTTGTAGTGAAACTATGATTGTCCAAAACAAAATAAACATTTCCAATGTGATAGGGGCATGTCCAAGTGGGAGCGGGGCATTTTCCACCATGGTACACAATGACTTAGTCATAGTCAATCTTTCAGACAATTGTACCAAATGATGATGAATGCACAGTACTTAAAAAGGGTTTAGGATTTTGCCCGACGCAGATGGGAAATATTGTTGTGTTATTGTGGATCTCCACAAATTTGTACGAATTTTGAAATTAAAGTACTATTTTCATACAGATCCCAAGTGTAATATGCTTGATGTTGAAAGATCTTTGACCTTCAGTCAGACGGTTGGGGATGTAGAGAATATCCTGTTACTTATATCTCTTTTCGATAATAGCATCATACCCCTGGAACAATTGACTAAAGAACTAGGGATGATGGGAAAGAAAGATATTGACAGTGGCCTAAAAAACAAGTCCAAATTCATGCCACAAATCACACATCCTAATATTGATCTATTTAAGACCAAGTTCAGAAGAAGACTTACACAAACTATTAAATGGACACACACGTAGAGCAATGGGCCCATACAATATTATCCTAAGAGAAAGACAGGCTTTGAATACACTACGGGACAACGATAATCTTGTCATACGCGAAGCCAATAAGGGCAGGGACATCATGATTATAAGAAAAAATGACTACATGGGCGAAATAAAAAGGCAGTTGAAAGATCACAATTGCTATGAATCAGTGCCGACTAACTCGATAAAAGAATTGACATTGCATATCATCATGAAATTGGGGGACTGGAAAGAAAAGGGATTGCTGACAGAAGAGGAATTTAAATATCTACCTGTCAGCAGTCCCTGTTATCCATGTATTTATGTCCTTCCAAAGGTACACAAGGGGGGTGCCTTTCCCCCTGGCAGAACCATAATTGTTCGGATAGACTACCCGACCGACCGCCTCTCAGAATATGTGGATACATTCTTTCAGCCTTTAGTAATGAATCTACCGGCCTACATCCAAGACAGTAATGACATCCTCAATAGATTTGAGGATGTTATTTGGCTCGAGGGACTTCGATTTGTCACGTTTGAAGTCAACAGCCTAAATACGTGCATTAAGAAACAATTTGGCCTTTGTGCCTTGGGATATTTCCTAAAAAATAGAACAATGGACTGGTATGAGCACAACAAAATACTGATGGCGATGACAGATCTTATTCTGTCTAAAAACTATTTCTTGCACAGGGACGTTGGTACCACCAATTCCAAGGGACAGTGATGGGAGCAAAATGTTCTCCTTCGTACGCCGGACTGTTCATGGGATGGTGGGAGAAAGAACATACCTGAGGTCGATATGCCTCTCCCTGGCTGGAGAACATCATTTTCTGTGGGAGGTATATCGACAACGTGATTGTCATCTGCAACGGCACAGTATAACAGTTGGAAGAATACCATGCGTTTCTAAACAACAATCCATACAATGTATCACTAACAATGACACATGAGGTGGACAAAATCTAGTTCCTAGATGTCATTTTTTATGTCAGGGAAGGACACATTGAAAGTACACTATATCGGAACCCTACACCTAGTAACAGTACGTTACATGCCATCAGTGCCCACCCTAGAGCCACCATTAATAGCATCACCTATTGAGCGATGGTTCGGGTGGCAGGAATTGTAGCGAGGATGATACTTTTACAGCCAACATAGAGATCTCCAAGGACCAATTGAGAAAAAGAGGCTATAAGGAAAGGGTCTTACAGGATGCAGAAAGCGGATCAGACATAAGTGCAGGATAGACACATTGAAACAGCGAGAGTTAAATGCCAACAGTCTGAATAAGAGAACAAATGTGAACTTTGTTACAACAAACAGGGAGTTTATAAGGTAATTCTAAAACATTTGACTCTGCTCCAGGAAGTGCCAGGGCTCAAGGGGGAGACATCGCCAAAACCCAAAGTAACATACCGACGTGGTACAACCTTACAGGATATGCTTTGTCCCAGTTGTATTACCCCCAGGAAACCAGATACGAGTTGGCTGCCTACACAAACTCATGTTTTTTTCACATGTACGGACTGTAATATCAGTCAGTATGGGAATAACATCCTGAAAGAATTCAGATACAACAGACAACAGGTGTATACGATCCGTCATACTATTAGGTGTAAAACATCTTTCATAACATCAGTTATTGGCTGTAGCTGCAACATTATTTATGTGGGCAGCACGGTCTCTGCCCTGAAAACTAGGATCCAGGAACATGTGAGAGCAATCAGGTCAAAGGATGTTAGATATCCGATTACATCACATATGACAGAATGGCATGCATCCAAACTTGATATCTGGTTTCATGCGATAGATCACATCTCACAAAGGCCAAGGCGGGGTAACAGGGAACTGGCTCTCTATTGCAAGGAGACAGGGTGGATCTGCAGGTTGCGTAGTGTTGCTATGGGGCACAACACAGATGAGGAGTTGCATTACTTCCAATACGTATTACCAACAGAGTTGATAATAGATATGTATGGATGGATATATACGGCCTGCGGTCAACCTGGATCACCTTGGGAAACAATCTATATCTCCCCCCTTGAGGTCTTTGGCCAATAGAAAGTGTGGGCTGGATATCCGTTCCGCTCGCTGAGTTTGCAAATTTTTGGCCATTTTGCGGTCCGCGAATCGTGCAAACTTTTCAGAAAAATTGAAATTCTCAAGCTGGCGGATTTTTTTGCTTGGTCACGCTTCAAAAATACAATCTCGCATGAGCGCCGTTGACTTACCGTGATTCTGAGTTCGCCGAGTTGTTTTTTCCCCCCGGTTTGCATGCGCTGTGCCATTTTGGATCTGGCTGCGTGATCGCGCAAGACTTTTCGACCGCGACTACATCATAGCGGCCCGCCATCTTGCACTGTGAGAGTTTGAGAACGCGACTTCGTCATAAGGGCCCGCGATCACGCATCGCAGGAGTAAACTATTGCGAACACGTAGATGCACCGCGCAGCTGGCATCCGGCGGGAGATTTGAACAGCTCACTTTCCCGAACTTGTAAAAATAACAATGCTGCACAAGAAATCTACCGCAGGCAGTATAAACCTTCTGAAAATGATGATTTGGATCAGAATAACTCCTCAGATTGACATTTGGCTGCACTTTTTTGTGCAAGGAGTCCATTTTTGGGGGTGGGAGGAAGGAAGTGCCCCAGAGTCTCCAACTTTCTGTTCCTGTCCAGCAGGCTCCTCCCAGTGCTTTGTCCATGTACTGGTCACTTTTCATTTGGATCTGGAGCTGGAAGGATTACTTTTTGTGGCTGCTGCTGGATATTTGTATTTGAGGACTTTTTGTTTGGATCACTTTTGGATTACTTTTGGATTTGAGATTTTACAAGTAAGTTGGTGTTGTTTGTTTGGGGCATTGCAGTTGCTGCAACTACAATTTTTAAGCTTTTTCACAACTTTAAAAAATATATATTGTGGGTAGGCACAGTATCCAGTAGGCTCAGGGTTAGTCATGTGTGCATGATACAACTGTTTCTGTGAGTTTTGTTGAACTTAAATATCATTTATGTCATGGAATTGAATAGCTCACTGTTATATGTGGATTTGTATTTTATTTTGGGGTTGCGTGTAAAGCCACACTAGCCAGTAGGCCCAGGGGATAGTCAGTGGTGCATGGACCAAGTCTTTCTGTTGGGTGTCTTGAATTTAAACATCATTTAGGGCATGGATGGCATTGGATTGTGGTGATTTTTGTGTGTTTTTCGATTTTTTGGGGTGTTGTTGGGGCCTGGCCATGTGGGTAGGGGTCAAGAGGCCATTTTGAAGCCAGGCAGTGTGATTTGTGCCATAGGCCTGCACCCAGTCTGCCTTGCTTTCATCCATTATGCCGAGTCTTACTCAGTGGTGCATGGACCAAGGCTTTCTGTGGGGTCTCTTGAATTTAGACATCATTTAGGGCATGGATGGAATTGAATTGGGGTGATTGTGAGAAGTTGGCCTGATATATAGTGCTCACTATTCTAGTGATCACTGTGTATCATACCAAATGACCCTTATTGATGATTGGTTGTAAGTCAACCTTATAGACCAGCTATCCTAGTAGCGTGGACAAAAGCAGTCTTTAGGCTAAACTCTAGAGGGCGTGTTAAGCCAGCTGTTTTACCATCACATATACCCCTTGAACACCAAGTGAAAGGACACCACACAAGTTGTTATGAAAATAACAGGATATTTATTTATAACAAGTCTACCCGGATCCCTCGGCAGTCGTGTTGGTTAAGCGTCGTGCAGTTTCAGAAGATGGCCGGTCCCTCAGGTCTCGTCACACCCACGAATCTCAGCTGGGCTGATGATGCAGGTAGAGGTCAGAGATGCCAGGGAATCCGGGTCTCGTCGAGCTGGGCAGTCTTGATCCAGAGGATGGACTTACAGCAAACCGCAATGCTTAGGTGGTGCCTGCGGGTGCAGGGTGGCTACTCCTTAGCCACAAGGGAGAGTCTTCAGAAAGTATCAAGAGTTCCTTTCGTGGAAAGTAGTTCAAGATTCAGAATTATCTAATTTGGGAAGGGGGCCCGCTCCTACCTGGGATACACAAAACCCTGTCTGGGATGGTGCTAGCACCGCCCCTGACAGGAAACCCTTTATCCAAGCTCTCCTTGCTGGAAGGACTCCCAGCAGCAGGAGGTCAGACTTGTGTCTGTGGTGGCCGCATCCATCTTGTGATGTTGAGGCTCGAGTTAACTTTAACCGGGGTTCACAGTTACATACATGTCGTGTCCCTCTAGAAGGGTGGAATGCTAACCCCGCTGCCAGAATTGGTGAGGGGTTAGTATTCCAATTCGTATGACACCTTACTCGACATGTTTTGATAAAGCGATACCAAAGTTGGCAAATAACCGCGAGGATTATAATGCACTTAAGAGTATATGGTACGCGTTATCATGGAACAGCTATTAGGACTTGGTTCCGCAAGCTGCAAACACGCTCAGCTCATGCCAGAGCACCATCTCACATAATTCCAAGCACTCTGTCTTCAGGATTGTTAAGGCCTGCCATAGGAGTGACTGATAGGAATACATGTGTCCATTTTAGGGTTAGATATAGGAATACTATATCTGAAGCAAAGGGTGTTTACACCACCTTGCCCCAGCTGTCGTGCAGCCAGTTGTGTCAGATTTGGATGGCCAGCCAGGGGTGGAATAATACATACTGCAGCCCCTAGTAGGCCCTGGGTACACCTATGCCCTGGATACCTAAGGTATGCTGTACAGGGACTGATAAGGTGACTCAGTATCCAATTAGATATGTACCTAAGGTACATGGAATCCATTTTACAGAGAGAGCAGTGGGCCTGCGGTCCTGTATAGCAGGGTCCCAGGTCAACTAAGTCGAAAAACCAGCAAAACACCAGGCAAAAAGTTGGGGGTAACCATAGTCAGATATCCACCTTCCTACATAACCCCCCCCCCCCCAAACAAAAGGAGATAAGGCTATCCTTGGCCAGCTAAGCCTATTTTGCCTGAGTGGCCATATGAGTTGGTATATGCACTGGCATGGTTACCCCCTATATCATGGTCCACTAAGCAATCCCTCACCCTAAGGGTATCTGAGGGTCTCCACCATAGGGAATATCTACCTGTGGTGTGTTTTGGCAAAGTAAAAGGCTGGTGCTGGGATGGAGCACTGAAGTGAGACTCCACTAATGTTGGGCTCAACTTCCTCTAATCACTATCCACCATATATGCCTTTCTTTCCATGACTGAGTTGCTGTGAGCTCTCAGGGTCAACCTCTGGCTACCTAAAGCTGGAGGCTGAGTCCCTCTGTTTGGCTTACTGGAGGGACAGGTCAGGTTTGGGGTTTTTAGGCCCCAGGTTTGGCTGTGCCCAACAGTGTCCATCTGTGGGAGGTCCCTAACTAATTTTAAGGGGGATCCCTCAGGAGTCTGTATTATTTTCACTTGGCTAGATCTGCTAGCTTCAGTGACCCTAATCTGCTGATTGGGGAGTTCTTTTGGACAGGGGGCCCTTTGGGGTCCACCACTGGCCTTCCTGACCTCTACAGCCCTGGGCTGACTGAGGCAGGGTAGAGAGGGGCAGGTTACCTGCTCCAGACTGGGTCCCATCTTGGAAGGGTCCACTGACATCAGAGGCTCTGCCAGGCTAGGCCTGACTACCTCTGGGGCAGTTCCTTCACAAGGGGTCAGATCAGTTCCCTGAGGAGGCTGATCCTTTCCTAAAGTCTGGTGGGAGGGAGATTTCTCTTCCTCCTCCATGCTCTCTGTCTGAGTGGAGTGATCCATAGTTTCAGGCTTCACAGCACTATTATCTGTCTGAGTTTGAGCTGTGGCCATCACAACCCCACCAACCTTTTCAGGAAGGGACTCAGTTTGGGTATGGGCTGTGACCATCACAGCCTTGCCAACCTGTTCAGGGAAGGAATCTGTTTAAGATCGGGCTGTGACTGGCACAGCCCTCCTGACCTGTTCAGGGAGGACATCTTGGACTGGGGCTGTGGCTATCACTGCCCCACTAACCTTACCATGGAGGTTTACCATTTTAAAATGGGTTTCTTGCTCTACCTCAGCCCAGGCTGAGATCTCTAAATCATTCCCCAGTAGGCACTCTACAGGCAAGTTTGATGACACTGCCACTCTCTTGGGGCCAGTGACACCTCCCCAGCTGAGATTTACCACTGCTATGGGATGATCTCTCTGCACTCCATCAATGTTGGTCACCTGGTATGTGGCTCCAGGTATAAGTTGCCTTGAGGGGACTAGGCTCTCAGTCACCATGGTGATGCTAGCCCCTGTATCTCTATAGGCTTCAACTTTTGAACCATTGATGAGGGGCTCCTGTCTGTACTTGTCCAAAGTGTTGGGAAAAGCTGTGAAGTTGGCAAACCCCATGCCAGTCTCACAGACAAAAGTATCTAAGTCAGGGGACCTGGTTAGGCCAGAGTCCCCAGGAACTCCCAAAGTAAATGCACCCAGATTCTTGGGGCACTCCCACCACCTGGGGGATTACTACTAGTAGTAACAGGAGGCTGGGAAGTTTTACTTGGGGGTATGTTCTCCTTATTGTTGTTGGCCCTTGGGTAACTGCTGTCAGTTTTCCAATGGCCTACCTGTTTGCAGGTATGGCAATAAGGTTTCTTTTGGGTATTGGAAGGATTCTGGGACCCACCCTTTTCAGAGGATTTTTGGGGCCCTGATGTGGTTTGATCGGAAGATTTATTCCCACCCTTCTCTTGAGGCTTGGTTGATTCTTTCTTTTGGTCACCACCCTGGTTCTTAGGCCTAATCCTGGTTCTGACCCATGTGTCTGCCCTCTTACCCAATTCTTGTGGAGAGGTTAGATCAGAGTCTACCAGGTGCTGGTGTAATAACTGGTTCTGACAATTATTTAAGACTTGCTCTCTCATAATAGGATTATACAATCCTGTGAAGTCAGTAACTTTACTACCCAATAGCCAGCCTTCTAGAGCCTTAGTGGCACAATCATCAAAGTCAGCCCAATCCTGAGACTGAGTTTTCTGGGTGTCCCTGAACAGCATCTGTAGAAACAGAGAGGGACCCAGAGACCCAAAGGAGTAGGGTACCAAAAGACAAGTCTGTCAGAAATAATCCCCTTTGGGTGAGTATGAGAGTAAACCACAATTTTCTATCAAGCAAACAAATATACATGCAACAAGGAGCAATAAATGATTAACATGAATCAGACATACAAAAGACCTTGTACATTTTATTCATAAGAAAAACAAATGAAAAAACAGTACATTGTCAGAATAAAAAATCATAATAAAATGTGGGACAGTACAAAGGGAAAATGGTTCCAATTAAAAAGCAGAGAGAGCCACCAGTATTATAGTAACATGTGATTAAGTAACTCCAGATCTATAAATTCCACAATTTTGTAGGAGTTTCTTATCTCTTGTGGCCTAGTGCTCCTCCACCAGAGCATCGGCGCGTTTCGGTTTATGGCACATACACTTCCAAAGCCAAAAAACCTTCTTCAGGAAATAACAATAAAATATCCCACAGAACCACAATGTCTGTAAAAAACAAATACATACAACAAGATATACAAACTCTTGATTGTCTAATTGTAAATGCAACAACATGTAATACAGTACTGCTCCTTAAACAAACACAATGTCACAAACCATGCACATATCTGTGGAAATACATCACATATATTACACAAATAAATATACAATTTTTGATATGCCTGTTACATGTATACTAGTGCATATGCGTAATACCAGTCACTACGACTCGGTGTATATATAGGGCATTAATTTGTAAAGATATCTCTACACCTAACACGGCCAGTGTTTTAAAGTCCAATGAGAGATGCGAAAAAGAGTAGATATCAATTATATATCCTTATTAACATTTTGAAAGAAATATTGATCATTTACCTTCGTGGAAATTCAAAACAAGTGTTGTCTTAGTTATGGCCACTTCTATTACTTCGCCACCTTCTCAGTGTGTCTATAAAGAAATATTCATCGTCACTATAGACACCCTCTAAATATCTATGTAAAGCAATTCATCTCCTATCATTTGGACGGGATGCATTAGAGGTGTGCATACAAGGGAAACACCTTATGCAATTAAATGCACTGGTAGCTTGGAGATACGGGATGTATTGGCATCTTGTTGCTCAATAAATTATACTGCGTAAATCTGGGTCACATTGTTAGTTAAATATACCTCAGAATAGTGGTCCGATAAATAATACGGAAACTCCAGGTTAGCACAATACCGGAATCGTGAAACTAGCCAAAAGGGGTCCCTATCGTACTCTCACCCAAAAAGCACGTACCTGCAGGTTGGATAGACAAAATAGTAACGTGGGGTACTGCGTGGTAAGACCTCCGCTATTACTAGAAGTTTGATGTCGGGCGGTTTATATCCGAAAAAGATGCGCGTTTGGGGTACTATTTCGTCTATCCGACCTATTTCGTCTATCTTTTGTAGACTGGGGGCGGTCTGACTGGGAGGAAGGCTAAACTTGAAGACGTGACTTTTGCCGTCTTTCATCATTTTGATGCAGCATAGTTATATGCGCATCGGACCACTATTCTGAGGTATATTTAACTATCAATGTGACCCAGATTTACGCAGTATAATTTATATATGTTTAGCGCAGATATCTCACGTTCAAACGCTGTTTTGACTTCAACATTATATTAATGCTTTTCACCCGGCCCATAGATAACCATTGAGCCGTACCTGCAATCACTTTATGTTCAAATTTTTAACATGTTTCCTTAGATTAGTATCGCTTTGGTTAATGGAGTTTTAATTGGATCGTGTTAGGACCATCGGCACTCTACTGCTTGGTTGCTTACATAACTAGGGAGCATATTGAGAAACAAGATGCCAATACATCCCATATCTCCAAGCTACCAGTGCATTTAATTGCATAAGGTGTTTCCCTTGTATGCACACCTCTAATGCATCCCGTCCAAATGATAGTAGATGAATTGCTTTACATAGATATTTAGAGGGTGTCTATAGTGACGATGAATATTTCTTTATAGACACACTGAGAAGGTGGCGAAGTAATAGATGTGGCCATAACTAAGACAACACTTGTTTTGAATTTCCACGAAGGTAAATGATCAATATTTCTTTCAAAATGTTAATAAGGATATATAATTGATATCTACTCTTTTTTGCATCTCTCATTGGACTTTAAAACACTGGCCGTGTTAGGTGTAGAGATATCTTTACAAATTAATGCCCTATATATACACCGAGTCGTAGTGACTGGTATTACGCATATGCACTAGTATACATGTAACAGGCATATCAAAAATTGTATATTTATTTGTGTAATATATGTGATGTATTTCCACAGATATGTGCATGGTTTGTGGCATTGTGTTTGTTTAAGGAGCAGTACTGTATTACATGTTGTTGCATTTACAATTAGACAATCAAGAGTTTGTATATCTTATTGTATGTATTTGTTTTTTACAGACATTGTGGTTCTGTGGGATATTTTATTGTTATTTCCTGAAGAAGGTTTTTTGGCTTTGGAAGTGTATGTGCCATAAACCGAAACGCGTCGATGCTCTGGTGGAGGAGCACTAGGCCAGAAGAGATAAGAAACTCCTACAAAATTGTGGAATTTATAGATCTGGAGTTACTTAATCACATGTTACTATAATACTGGTGGCTCTCTCTGCTTTTTAATTGGAACCATTTTCCCTTTGTACTGTCCCACATTTTATTATGAATTTTTATTCTGAAAATGTACTGTTTTTTAATTTGTTTTTCTTATGAATAAAATGTACAAGGTCTTTTGTATGTCTGATTCATGTTAATCATTTATTGCTCCTTGTTGCATGTATATTTGTTTGCTTGATAGAAAATTGTGGTTTACTTTCATACTCACCCAAAGGGGATTATTTCTGACAGACTTGTCTTTTGGTACCCTACTCCTTTGGGTCTCTGGGTCCCTCTCTGTTTTTACAGACATTGTGTACGGCCCTAGTGGCTGGAGAGCTTCTCTCAATTGTTTAGTGAGATATTGAGATAATGGATCAGTTTAGAACCTTTGGGTTCAGCGATGACCAACTCAATAAAATTATTAGCACCAAAAGTGGCAATAAGATCACAGTTGTTACTGGTAAAGGCGAAAATTGGGGCAAACAACTTAATTTGAAAAAGAAATTAATACGGACTGAAGCCCATGCGGACTTTCTGTGTGAATATGTAAAATCAGGCATTATCCCAATAGGGCTACAGGTTCGCAATGAACCGGGCCTTTTTGTTGAAAATAAAAAATTCCTTGACACATGGACCTTAATCTCAAATAGATGCAGCCGTGATTGGATGCTTTTAATCATTGAGACTGCTCAAGGCATGATCATCTTAGAAAAGGAAGAAATTGAAAAATTAGAAAATGAATTAAAAAGCTGTCCCTCTTTAGAAGAAGCCAAAAGAAAATTAGAAGACATCAATAGAGATGTTGAAGGGTACAGTGAGTACCTAATTAATAAGAAGACCAATAAACTAAAGAAAGACATAGAAAAATTCTCGGTTGAAAAAGTCTACCCTTTTTTACAAGATGATTATTACCAGCAAAAAAATGAGCCTTACTGGGAAAGACCACAGAATAGACAAATTTACAATAGGGGAGGAAGAAAACAAGTTACTTTCTCAGAATCTTCTGGGTCTAGCAGTGAGGATGATTGTCCTCAGAGAGAGGAGCAACCAGGCAGGAATTTCCAGAAGGAACAGGGTTCTTTTTTAGCATCACGCCCGAAGAGGGGACAACGGTACAATGGGAACTCAGGGAGGGGCCAGTACAACCGGGCCCCTCCTCAACAACAAGAATACATGAGCACGAGGAGCAAACATTATTGGAGACTGGCCGAATACCTGTAATAAATCTATCTGATAAGACACTCAGTGATATAGAAATAGACGTACTAAGTAGAGGTCTTAGCTTTGTTCCTTGTACTCATGTAGATCAATTCCAGCTAGAAAAGGACATGCGTTCTTTCTTTAGAAAGGTCAGGCTAACACGTTTCTTTGAGGACAAAGAACCGAGAGTACGTGCAAACGTCTCCGGATTTAAACCAAAATCTTCTTTTACTCCCACGCTAACAATGGTGGGCAAAAATATAGAAGCCTTTGAAACCGCAGTAGAAAGCGATATCCATAATTTGGTTTGCAAAATAAAAAAATCAAATGCCTACAATATTAGCATACAGGAAAGATCTGCCCTTAACTCTCTCAAAGATGATAACTCCCTTACTATTAAACCAGCAGATAAGGGAGGGGGGATTGTTTTATTTAATACCTGTGATTATGATAACAAAATGTACAAACTGCTTGAGGTTAAAGAACATTATATACGTACCAACGGCAGTAGTATCACTAAGGTTTCTAAGAGCTGTTTAGACCTCTTAAATGAAGCGAAGTCCAAAAATTGGATATGTGATGAGGAATTTAAATTTCTCAACAACTGTGAACCCAGAATCCCAGCTATATATGGGCTACCAAAGGTCCACAAGGACCCAGTGGATCCCCCGATGAGACCAATAGTGAGTAGCATTGATTCCCTTTTGGAACCTATTAGCAAGTACGTAGACCATTTTCTTAGACCTATGGTTTGTGATCTGAAATCTTATGTCAGAGATTCTGCCCATATGATAGCACTAATAGAAGGAAAAACGTTCTGTAGGGAGACTCAATGTCTGGTTACCCTAGACATTGAGTCTCTATACACGAATATTCCGCAAAAGGACACAGTAGAAGTCATTGATAGATTATTGGAATCCCAAGACCTAGGAGGTGCAAACAAAGAGTTTATTGTGAGATGCATTGAGCTTATTTTATTCAACAATGTTTTCCTCTTCAAAGATGAGTTTTAAAGAGTTAAAGGGCACCAGCATGGGGGCCACCTGTGCCCCTAGTTTGGCATGTCTATATGTAGGAGCCTTTGAAATGAAACATATTTATAATGAGTTAGCGCCTTTTTTTGAGAATGTAGCGGGCTGGTACCGCTACATTGATGACATTTTTTTTGTTTGGGAAGGCTCCGCCGCCCTACTGAAGGAATTTCTCTGTTGGCTCAATCTGGGTGATTTGAACCTGAGATTTACATCATCATACAGCACATCTAGTGTGGATTTTTTGGATATTACCATCAAAGATGTAGGGGGTATACTAGAGGTTGAACTTTACACAAAACCCTCTGCCAAAAATACCCTCTTACATTTTACAAGCTTCCACCCCAAAACTCAAAGAGAGAGTATTCCCTTCAGCCAGTTTCTTAGGCTGAGACGGAACTGTTCGAACCTTAATGATTTTTATAAACACTCTGAAAATCTGAAAAAGAAATTTAGAGATAGGGGCTACCCTAAGAAACTACTATCACACTCATTCAAAAGAGCTAGGTTCTACGATAGAGAGGCACTCGTCAGTAATAACAAAGAGAAAAAAGAGAAAGAACCCCTCAAAAAAATTGTATTTGTTAGCAAGTTTTCAAATATTAGTAATCAGATTAAAAACGTTGTAAACAAAAACTGGCATATCCTCAATCACGATGAGCAGAACAAACTTGAGAGACCGATGTTTGCGTTTAGGAAGAACAAGAACTTACGTGATCTTTTAGTTCACACGTATAGAGAAGCACCGCAAATATGTCAGAGAACTCTTGATAATACTCCGGCAGTAGGAAACTACAAATGCGGAAACTGCAATATGTGCCCGCAATGTATACAAGTTAAAGAGATCAATTTCAATGGAAGAAAACTGACTTCAAAAAGTTTTACGAACTGTAGGAGCAAAACATCATTTACCTTCTACAATGCCCATGTGGTCTGGGCTATGTTGGAGAAACCGGTAGAGAAGCAAAGACAAGGTTTCAGGAACATAGGTCAGCCATAAAAACCAAAAAGATCACGGCACCTTTAGTGGAACACTTTTTGAAATTAGGCCACAGTGAGAATGATTTCACCTGGTTTATTCTGGAAAAGGTGTTCATTTGAAAGAGAGATGGTAACATGCAATTAAAACGAAAATCATGTGAACAGTGGTATATATCCATCCTCAATACCGTTAGAAATGGTCTGAACTCAAAAGAGGAATGGGAACGCCTTATCAGACCGGTTTAGATCTAAAATAGATGTTGTCTGACATGTGAGAAATATAATCAATACCTTTGATTCAATAAGTAACTAATGGACATATAGCTTTTTACTAAAAATATAAGAATCACTGTATTAAAAGCATAATATTTGTTCTTTATTGTGAGAATTTTTATTCACTAATTAATCCTCAGCAGGCTTTTCAAGTATACTGATGATTTTTTGTAGATACATTTGCATATGCTTATTTATGTACAAAAAACTATAGAGATAATATTGTTGGATTGTCTTTTCGAAAATAACTATGTTGTGATAAAATTCCTGTGATAATTACCTTTTTAATCAGTCTCTTATGTCTTCAACATAATGTATTCCGGCATATGTCAGGTTGAAAACTAAAGAAAAGAGATTTTTTGTGTAAATTCGCTAATCGTGATAGCACTAATATACAAACATGTATGTATGTACAAATTGTTCTTGATATATTGTATGTATTTTGTTACTGACTATTTCAATTTCAAGACACTTATGTTGAGTAACTAATCTAGAATGTTATAGGTGGTTTTCCATCCATTCCTGTGCAAATTATTTGTATAGGTTAGTCACTACTAAGATGGTACACATATCGTTGACCATCCAGCATTTTTATGCCTAGTCATTTTTATGCCTAGTAATTGTTCTAATTAGAAAGCTGTGACCGATAATAGCGGGCAAAATGGCAAGATAACATGGTGCATATAAAGGCCGTGTCGCGTGTATATTTATAGACGACTCAAAACATTGTCTACCAATGCGGACATGAAAACTGACAGATAGTAGTCCGTTTTTTGTTTCCGATTAAAATCCTATTTTTCAATGCGGACATGAAAACTTATAGATAGTAGTCCGCTTTCTGTTTTCTATAAAGCCGACATAGCCGGATGCTTGTTTCCAACGGTTCTCAAGCACCGTTAATACGAATAACGTTTGACTTGAAGTAGTCCTTTGTTTATTTTTTCTGCCGATCCGGAAGTTGTCTCTAACCCAGATGTGCTTTACCCCAAACGCGCGTCTTTTTCGGATATAAACCGCCCGACATCAAACTTCAAGTAATAGCGGAGGTCTTACCACGCAGTACCCCACATTACTATTTCGTCTATCCGACCTGCAGGTACGTGCTTTTTGGGTGAGAGTACGATAGGGACCCCTTTTGGCTAGTTTCACGATTCCGGTATTGTGCTAACCTGGAGTTTCCGTATTATTTATATCTTTTGTAGACTGCGGGCGGTCTGACTGGGAGGAAGGCTAACCTTGAAGACGTGATTTTTTGCCGTCTTTCATCATTTTGATGCAGCATAGTTATATGCGCATCGGACCACTATTCTGAGGTATATTTAACTATCAATGTGACCCAGATTTACGCAGTATAATTTATATATGTTTAGCGCAGATATCTCACGTTCAAACGCTGTTTTGACTTCAACATTATATTAATGCTTTTCACCCGGCCCATAGATAACCATTGAGCCGTACCTGCAATCACTTTATGTTCAAATTTTTAACATGTTTCCTTAGATTAGGATCGCTTTGGTTAATGGAGTTTTGATTGGATCGTATTAGGACCATCGGCACTCTACTGCTTGGTTGCTTACATAACTAGGGGCATATTGAGCAACAAGATGCCAATACATCCCATATCTCCAAGCTACCAGTGCATTTAATTGCATAAGGTGTTTCCCTTGTATGCACACCTCTAATGCATCCCGTCCAAATGATAGTAGATGAATTGCTTTACATAGATATTTAGAGGGTGTCTATAGTGACGATGAATATTTCTTTATAGACACACTGAGAAGGTGGCGAAGTAATAGAAGTGGCCATAACTAAGACAACACTTGTTTTGAATTTCCACGAAGGTAAATGATCAATATTTCTTTCAAAATGTTAATAAGGATATATAATTGATATCTACTCATTTTCGCATCTCTCATTGGACTTTAAAACACTGGCCGTGTTAGGTGTAGAGATATCTTTACAAAATAATGCCCTATATATACACCGAGTCGTAGTGACTGGTATTACGCATATGCACTAGTATACATGTAACAGGCATATCAAAAACTGTATATTTATTTGTGTAATATATGTGATGTATTTCCACAGATATGTGCATGGTTTGTGACATTGTGTTTGTTTAAGGAGCAGTACTGTATTACATGTTGTTGCATTTACAATTAGACAATCAAGAGTTTGTATATCTTATTGTATGTATTTGTTTTTTACAGACATTGTGGTTCTGTGGGATATTTTATTGTTATTTCCTGAAGAAGGTTTTTTGGCTTTGGAAGTGTATGTGCCATAAACCGAAACGCGTCGATGCTCTGGTGGAGGAGCACTAGGCCACAAGAGATAAGAAACTCCTACAAAATTGTGGAATTTATAGATCTGGAGTTACTTAATCACATGTTACTATAATACTGGTGGCTCTCTCTGCTTTTTAATTGGAACCATTTTCCCTTTGTACTGTCCCACATTTTATTATGAATTTTTATTCTGACAATGTACTGTTTTTTAATTTGTTTTTCTTATGAATAAAATGTACAAGGTCTTTTGTATGTCTAATTCATGTTAATCATTTATTGCTCCTTGTTGCATGTATATTTGTTTGCTTGATAGAAAATTGTGGTTTACTCTCATACTCACCCAAAGGGGGTTATTTCTGACAGACTTGTCCCTGAACAGCAACCTGCATTGCTCAGTTGTTAAGCCAAACCCATCAACCAGTGTATTCTTCAGGACTTGGTAATTGTTAGCATCCTCAGCTCTAGTAGTGAGGAGCTTATCTCTACCTTTACCTTCAAAGGAGAGCCACCGTATAGCTGCCCACTGACTCTGGGATGCACTGGACAGTGCAGGCCCTCTCCAAAGCAGTCATCCATTTGTGGATGTCATCCCCTTTTTTTAAAGGGGGGCACTATTTTACTCAGGTGTCTAGTATCAAAACTCCTGTCCTTATCTCTAGGGATAATGCTGCCACCCGTGGGGTCTGCCCCACACAATTTCTGCTCTCTAGCAAAGGCAAGTCTTTCCTTGGCAAGGGCAAGTTCTTCCCTTTCAATCCTCAGATTGACTTCCCTCATCTTAGCTTCATGCTCTCTTCTCTGAGGGGATGTCATCCCTCTGTGAGAAGATGCCTGAGAGCCATTGGTATGAATAGATCTGTTAGAGCCTCTGGAATGAGGCATAACTCGTCTACTCCCAATGTTAAGCCTGCCTGAAAGTGGGCCTGGGGGTCCCCCAATTCCATTTTCATGCATGCTTAAGTTGGTCCTGGTGAGCCTTCTGACTACTACCTGACCTTTGTCTGCCTCATCCCCTGACAACTCCTGATCCTCTTCCTCTCCTTCACTTCCTGTTCCATTGAGGTTGAGGTCAAGGTCCCCAAGGGTTCCCTCTAAGGGGGGCATGCTGCCATCTGGATTAGGGGGGCCTGTGTTAGAAGCCCTCCTGGCATCATAAGTCTCTAAGAGACCTATCAGAAAAGGAGTGGTAGTGTTAGAACCCTGTTTTAGTTTCCTGGAGATACACAGTTGTCTCATCTCCTGGAAGCTAAGAGCTGCATATCTTGACATGACCTGTGGAGGGTCAACTGGCACAAGGGGAGCCACTGAGTTCTCTCCTGTGTCCGACATGCTTTTCTAGTGAGGTGTAAGTGGCGCACTTACCTACACTATGGGTTTACCTACTGATCCCTTGCTAAGAGTTGTAGACAGGGTGTGCTAAGCCCTGTTGCACTACAACAGCTGGTTCAGTAGAACTCAGAGTATTCTAAGCTAAGTTATATGTACCTGGGTACTTATGTGATCTTTCAAATGATATTCTTAGGATACGTGCGAGGTAAAACAACAGCAAGCTCAAATCCCAACCGCTGCACACCAATGTGAGAAGTTGGCCTGATATATAGTGCTGACTATTCTAGTGATCACTGTGTATCATACCAAACGACCCTTATTGATGATTGGTTGTAGGTCAACCTTATAGACCAGCTATCCTAGTAGCGTGGACAAAAGCAGTCTTTAGGCTAAACTCTAGAGGGCGTGTTAAGCCAGCTGTTTTACCATCAAATATACCCCTTGAACACCAAGTGAAAGGACACCACACAAGTTGTTATGAAAATAAAAGGATATTTATTTATAACAAGTCTACCCTGATCTCTTTATGAGTCAGGGAGCTAAGCACACAACAAAACTCTTACGAAAATACTTCAAGTTACACAATTTACACAAATGCCCGGGGGGCACGAAAAACCATATACTCTAAAAGTGGAATGCGAAATACTAGCAGGTAAGTAACAAGATCCAGAGGCTTCAGGATCGCTAGGACTACACTACAGAACTCTAAGGTTAGAAGCAGGAGGCCTAGGGAGATCGGGTGCAGAGTGTGCACTCTCACGCGGGATGCGGGACAAAGTCTATGGAGGCTAGTATTTCTAAAGTCACTGTTTCCGGACGAATCCGACTAGGTAGACTAAAAACGAAAAAGGATCTGGACACTTAGATAGTGAACCTACGTTGGAGCACCGAAATGCTCGGGTTACCTAGCCCAGGGGCTGCGGCTGCATAGGGTTCAAAGGACGTCGGGAATCCTCGTTGTAGTCTATGGAGCCTAAAAGAAGAAGTTGCTGGCAGGCGACCAGTGAAGATGTTCGGTGTGATCCAAGCCTGGATCGGTGATGGAGACGACCTGAAAGCAGAGGGGATTCAGTTCTTAATCACTAGCCAGTGATTGTGTGGGCACCAGGATGGCACCGGATGGAGTCACCTCGACCAGGTGAGTGGGCGACGCTGGACTCTGCAGTCACACGGGCTAGGAGGCGTTGTCGGCGACCAGGCTGGAGGTGCGAGCTGTCCCACGCAGGTCTCTGCTGTCGGCGATGCTGGACCCAAGATGGGGGCAACAAACCTTGGCAAAGGCAAGCCCACGCGGTGGAGTCAAGATGGCGTCTGGAGTGGACCAGGAGGGTCCGGGGTTCTCCTCCTTTGGAAGGGAGCAAGGGCCAGTCTGGAGCAACCAGACCAGCGGTGTAATCATCATGGTGCGTCGTCAAGAAGGCCACTAGCAAACGGGCAAGTGACCGGACAACGCTGTGAGCAGCAAAGAGCAGAAGGGCCCCAGGCAGATCTCGTGGATGCTGGGGGGCTGGACTTCGGTGCTGGATCTGCTCAGGGTTAGGGCTTCTCAATCCCCAAGGCACTCACTCGAGGATCCCTCGGCGGTCGTACTGGTTAAGCGTCGTGCAGTTTCAGAAGATGGCCGGTCCCTCAGGTTTCGTCACACCCACGAATCTCAGCTGGGCTGATGATGCAGGTAGAGGTCAGAGATGCCAGGGAATCCGGGTCTCGTCGAGCTGGTCAGTCTTGATCCGGAGGATGGACTTACAGCAAACCGCGATGCTTAGGTGGTGCCTGCGGGTGCAGGGTGGCTACTCCTTAGCCACAAGGGAGAGTCTTCAGAAAGTATCAAGAGTTCCTTTCGTGGAAAGTAGTTCAAGATTCAGAATTATCTAATTTGGGAAGGGGGCCCGCTCCTACCTGGGATACACAAAAACCTGTCTGGGATGGTGCTAGCACCGCCCCAACAGGAAACCCTTTGTCCAAGCTCTCCTCGCTGGAAGGACTCCCAGCAGCAGGAGGTCAGACTTGTGTCTGTGGTGGCAGCATCCATCTTGTGATGCTGAGGCTCGAGTTAACTTTAACCGGGGTTCACAGTTACATACATGTTGTGTCCCTCTAGAAGGGTGGAATGCTAACCCCGTCGCCAGAATTGGCGAGGGGTTAGTATTCCAATTCATATGACACCTTACATGTTTTGATAAAGCGATACCAAAGTTGGCAAATAACCGCGAGGATTATAATGCACTTAAGAGTATATGGTACGCGTTATCATGGAACAGCTATTAGGACTTGGTTCCGCAAGCTGCAAACGGGCTCAGCTCATGCCAGAGCACCATCTCACATAATTCCAAGCACTCTGCCTTCAGGATTGTTAAGGTCTGCCGTAGGAGTGACTGATAGGAATACATGTGTCTATTTTAGGGTTAGATATAGGAATACTATATCTAAAGCAAAGGGTGTTTACACCACCTTGCCCCAGCTGTCGTGCAGCCAGTTGTGTCAGATTTGGATGGCCAGCCAGGGGTGGCATAATACATGCTGCAGCCCCTGGTAGGCCCTGGGTACACCTATGCCCTGGATACCTAAGGTTTGCTGTACAGGGACTGATAAGGTGACTCAGTATCCAATTAGATATGTACCTAAGGTACATGGAATCCATTTTACAGAGAGAGCAGTGGGCCTGGGGTCCTGTATAGCAGGGTCCCAGGTCAACTAAGTCGAAAAACCAGCAAAACACCAGGCAAAAAGTTGGGGGTAACCATAGTCAGATATCCATCTTCCTACAGTGATTTTTGCGTGTTTTTTTTTTCTTTTTTGGGGTGTTGTTGCGGCCTGGCCATGTGGGTGGGGGCCATTTTGAGGCCTGGTCCAGGCAGGGTCTGGCCATGTGGGTGGGGGTCAAGGGGCCATTTTGAAGCTAGGCAGTGTGCTTTGTGCCATAGGCCTGCACCCAGTCTGCCCTGCTTTCATCCATTATGCACAGGGGTACTCAGTGGTGCATGGACCAAGGTTTCCTGTGGGGTCTCTTGAATTTAAACATCATTTAGGGCATGGATGGCATTGGATTGGGGTGATTTTTGTGTGTTTTATGATTTTTGGGGTGTTGTTGGGGCCTGGCCATGTGGGTGGGGGCCATTTTGAGGCCTGGTCCAGGCAGTGCCTGGCCATGTGGGTGGGGGACAAGGGGCCATTTTGAAGCCAGGCAGTGTGCTTTGTGCCATAGGCCTGTACACAGTCTGTCTCCTTTCATCCATTATATCCAGGGGTACTCAGTGGTGCATGGTCCAAGGTTTTATGTCGGGTCTCTTGAATTTAAACATCATTTAAGGGATAGATGGCATTGGATTGGGGTGGTTTTTGTGTGTTTTTTTTAATTTTTGAGGTGTTGTTGGGGCCTTGCCATGTGGGTGGGGGCCATTTTGAGGCCTGGTCCAGGCAGGGTCTGGCCATGTAAGTGGTGGTCAAGGGGCCATTTTGAAGCCAGGCAGTGTGCTTTGTGACATAGGCCTGCACCCAGTCTGCCTCCTTTCATCCATTATGCCCAGGGGTACTCAGTGGTGCATGAAACAACTCTCTCTGTGTGGTCTATCTTCTATTAATGTAAACATCCATTTTAGATTAGAAATAATAGCAATTTTTATTTTTGGTCTTTCTTTTTTTGGGTGTGTTGTAATAATAATAAATGCCTAGTTGCAAATATTAATTGAAGCCCAACATATGCAACATTTATTTAACTGATGTTCCTATGGCTTCCTTTGCTTTTAGGTGCGCAAAGAGAACCACAAATCATCCTCATCATTCATCATCAGTGCCAGGAAGAAGTCCTGCTGCTGTGTGTGCAGCACAACGCCATGTGACGTCACGTGTGGCCACAGACAAATCTGCAACTCATGCAACTGCGGCCTGCTGTTCTGACATCTGAAGAAGATGGGCCCAAAGAAAGGTGGCCATAGCTCCTCTACAAAGAAAGTTGCCAGTAGGAAGGAGCAGAAGAAGCAAGTGGCGCCACTTACCAAGGAGACTGGTGTGCCCACAGACACTTTTTTGTGAAAAAAAACTACTCCTGCAGCAGCGCTGTCCTGCCGGGGTCCAAGCTGGGAGCAGCACCTCAGCTTCATTGGTCTCAGTGCCGCCACGCCAAGTTAGGCCCAAGGCCATGAGTGCCGCAGAGGCAGCCACTTTAATTGCTCAATCACCATCGACCAGTGATGTTGGTGTTGACTCATCGCATGAAAGTAGCATCCAATCAATGCAGGGTGTAACTCATCTGATGAATGTTCAACCACAGCCGCAACGACAACCACAGGTGCAACAAGGAGAGGCGCAAGGAGAGGCGCAAGGAGAGGCGCAAGGAGAGGCGCAAGGACTGGCGTAAGTAGAGGTGCAAGGAGTGGCGCAAGGAGTGGCACAAGTAGAGGCACAAGTAGAGGTGCATGGAGAGGCGCATGGAGAGGCGCAAGTAGAGGCGCATGGAGAGGCGCATGGAGAGGCACAACTGCCCACAATGCTTGCTCCTCCAGAAGTAGGGGCACATCAGGGAATCGAGATTCAAGAGGAGGTATCATCTGAGCAAGCCACTGCTCCTGATGATCCGTTGTCTTCCAGATCCCCAGCAAGAAAAAGGTCAAGGAGGGCTAGTACAAGTTCTTCTTCAAGCCTCCTTCCTTCTGATGATCTAGATCTTGATTGGAACCCACCAATGCAGTCTGAGAAGGAGGCACGCCATGAGCCGACAAAGGTAGCTAATCCTAAAAGGAAGGTTCCCGCAAAGCTTTCACTTATGGGTGATGACGACGAACAAGAAGTGGAAGAAGTGGTGTATTCTGCTGCTGATGAACAGTCTGACGATGACAACCCAGTCATCACGGTCGTCAGTCCAGCCCCAGCGGGCATGCAGCAGACAGACATTTTACCCTATCCTGAATTGCTGCTGAGCGGGATGTGGGCGGCGTGGCACTGGTACCATCACCAACACAGGTAAATACTACACCAACAGGACCTACATATGCCACATTTTCTCTTCAGAAGGGCCGGCAGGGACCTCCATCCAGCTCGACCTCTGTTACCTCAAGTAGTGGTGCTGTAACTGTGAGTGCACAACAGAGTCAAATTCGGCCAAGCCCATCCTCCACTTTGTCTGGCATTGAAAGTAGCACCTCCACCACCACCACCAGAAATCTCAACTCCCCAGTTTGAGACTTCTTTAGTATTAGCAAAAAGGCAGAAAACCTAGTTGTTTGTTTGATTTGTAAAACTGTACTTAGTCGGGGTAAGCTTGGTACCAACTATGGTACCGGAGGCCAGAGAGGTCATCTCCAAAAACACCACACTATCCAGTGGGAGGCGCACCTAAGTAAGATCTGGGAAACCAAAAGTACACAAATCCAAATGTATCCATTGATATTGCATCTGATGATGACGAGTGGCGGGTGATCATGCAGGGGGGAGGTGAAGAAGCGACAGACATTTTTTCTGATACACACAGTACCCCTGGCAGCAGCACTGCAGTGGTAGTGCCCACACTCTCCTCTACCCCAACAACATCAAGGAGGCATAGTAATTTGGTAGAGACACCAATGCGAAAAAGTACATCAATGAGCCTAACTGGGTTGAAGAGGTCTGGATCCTCCTCATCACATATGAAAACTGTCCAGACCACCATTACAAGCATGTTTTGGTCGGAGGCGCCATTTGAACGCAACCACCCAATGGCATGTCTTTATAATGCAATGCTGGCTAAAATGTTAGCACCGGACCTTCTCCCTTTTTCTTTCGTGGAAGGGGTGGGTGTTCTAGAATTTGTGGCAACAGTCTGTCCTAAATGGAAGGTTCATAGCCAGTTCTATTTTGCCAGAGTTGCGGTTCCAGCACTACATCAAGATGTGCTGGAGGTGATTGGGGCAGCTTTGCAGAAGAGTGCTGTTCACACTATCCACCTGACAACAGACATGTGGACCAGTTGCCAAGCTGTTGATTACATGTGCATCACTGCACACTGGGTCTCTTTTGCAGGGGTTAGAGACAAGATATCTGCAGGTGTTGACAGTGCCAAAATGTTTCAAGCTAGTTGGAAACATGCAACAGTAGCCATGTTTGCTATGGAGAAATCTCATACTGCAGTAACCATTTTGGAGGAGTTTAACAGTAAGGTCTTTAAATGGCTGCATCCAAGAAAGCGCATGATTGATGATGTTTCCACGGATAATGGCAGTAATATAGTTAGGGCCATGAATGATGGTGGCTATTTCAGAGTGCACACAGTATTAACATTGTTGTTCAAGATTACTTGAAAAAAGAAAACAAAGTCAGCAAGTTACTGGCCACCAGCCGAAGAATCTGCACACATTTCAGCCATTCTTTTAAGGCCCGGAAGCAGCTGAGGATCATTCAATGTGGCCGTAGAGTGCCAGAGAGGGGACTCATCCAGGAGGTGGTAACACGTTGGAACTCAACCTTCTACGTGCTTGAGCGTCTGCCTGAGCAGTGCTTGGTAATAAATGAGTATGTCTTTGCACGGAGTTCTTCAATGAAAGACATGAGGCTAGAGTTGGAGGAATGGGACCTAGTTAAAAGCCTGACAGACATGCTTCGTTTTTTTGAGGTCTTCACGCGTGAAGTCAGCAGGGAGGACTGTACTTTGGGCAAAGCTATCCCATTGTTGCGCATGTTAGAGCACCAACTGAAGGCAGTGTCTTCAATGTTCAAAATGATACTGAAAAGCAAGACGCATATCAGTTGGCGGAGAGCTTATTACCCCGCCTAGTTGACAATGAAAGGCTTAAAAAAATACATACAGAACAACATTACATTTGTGCCACTATTCTGGAGCCACGGTACAAAAAGGCACTGGCCAGCAAAGCATTCATTAATTTTAATGAAGCAGATGTTTCAAAGTACAAACATTGGCTAGCTCCGTCAGCCACTCGGTTTGAAAAAGAGCGGCAGGAAATTGAAGGAACCAGCAGAAGTATTACTGAATCAGCAGGCCATCCGGCGGTAAGGTCCACTTTCGTGGCCAAAGGCAGTCACTTTCCCTCACAGCTGTTACCGACACTAGCAACCGTATCATCGTCCTCACCTGCCCCAGGCCCAGCCATAATATTGTCGGAAGCAGATTGGATAACTCATCAAGTGTTTGCTCGTTCCAGTGTTGATGCAAAGGCCTCAAATGGTACGCAGAATTCAGTACCCCTGGATGACCTTGAGTGGAGGGTGCAGGCCTATCTGGATGACCCAACAGAGGTCTACATTGATCACAACCCATTGCTGTATTGGTATGGGAAAAGGGGTCAGTGGCCACTGATCACCAAGCTGGCTCTAAATTATTTGTCTTGCCCACTCGCAAGCGTGTCTTCTGAACGTGTTTTCAGTGCTGCTGGTGCCATTGTAACTTCAAAAAAGACCCGCCGTTCGCCCATAAATATGGAGAGGTTAACAATGATCAAGATGAATCAGCACTTCATGCCACCAGATCACAAAATACGTGAATCCACGCAGGAAGAAGAGGACACCGACTTAGGTGACAGAAGTTCTTCTCTGTTAGCTGACCTACTCCCGTCTCAAATCACAGAGTTTGAGGACGAGCTCTACTTCCCTGACACCTAGGCCTGAAACTGACTTCATTTTTTTTCCGTACTGACTCCTTATTCACTTTTACTCCTGTGTGTCTTTCTTTGTTTTGCAACTTTTACCACAACAAAACTCTAATCACAACAAATCCATCAGCAGCACTGTCTTCATCTTATTCCTTATTGAAGGTGCCGCTGTCTGCAATCCCGAAGTTCACAAGTTCACAACTCAGTCATGCTCCTCTATCCTCCTCCTCCAGATTCCCCCTATCCATTTCCCTCAAGGCAGATGGCTGGATTATGCAGAATGAAGAAACTGTCGCTTCGTAGACAAGTCCCCTCAAAAGAAGTGGGGCTGGAATTACTGACTATATGCTGATTGCTGACAGTTACTTATGAAATTGACACAAGAGGCTGCCTTGTGGGCCTTCACTTTAAGAACAAGATGCGGGCAAAAAGTGGAACAGGTAATGAATAATGAGATGGCATGCAGTGAACAGCACTGGCTGTCTGGCTGTGTTGAAAGCAATTGTTGTTTGTTTGTTGTGCATGAAATGAATCCTATGTCATCTGTTATTATTTAATCTTTTACACACTAAATGTAACTCAAGTCTACTCTGGTTTTTTTACCTTGTTTATTTCAAATTGTACTTCTACTGCAGGGGCCACTACATTGCATTTTTTAATATGCAAAATGTCCTTGGACTCACTGTGTGTGTAGACTGCGACTGCATGAACAACATTGAGTTTGCCAATATACCATGATGATGATGAGTCTTGATGATCAAAGTTATATAATATCTTTTTTCTTTATAGTCACTCACTGGTATGGATGGATCATCATCTTCGGGTTACAGAAGAACTATGGCCATTTCATGAGTGGCAAACAGGTAAACCAGTCAACAACAAATACAGCCGAACTACATGTCTCTCTAGTCGTGGTATGGAGTGATTGAGCCAGTGTAGTGTTGTTATGCCAGAGTCCAGACAGCAGTTCATGTAAAATTGCGGCTATGTGGTTTGCTGCATACAATTAGATATGCTTTGTCTTTCTGTGTCAAAGAGGTATGCTACATCAGGTTGCTTCACTCAGTGGTGCCTGCCTTGACCGTCTGCATGGCTCTGGCCTGCTGTGTGCTAATTACTATCCTTGAAAAGGAGACTCAGAGTACGCACTTTAGAAATTATGCTTGTATGTAATACTGTCGCCTCTGAAACTGAAAGTCTTATTTTTGCACTACACACCGTACCTTATATCTTTTTTTCTTTGGTGTTTTTTAATATCACTTCCTGTTTTTCCATCAACAATTACAGGCCGGCTTTTACCCTGTGCGATGGTAACAATGATTAACTCATGCTTACCATTAGCGATCCGCAATTCCGCATCCGCCAGGCAGGCAGTGGACAGTGTGTCTGTCTGGTCACCAAGATTGATCGATGGAGCGTCAGATGGAATGGAGGAGTACCGCGAATAAGAGGAATGGCTGGATGCATGCAAATTACCAAATTGAACAGGACAACTACAACATACAGTTACAGTATCCTATTCACTTCTCCTTATCTTTTAAATACGGTTATTGTTGTGAAATTCTATGAGTGTGACTCTGTGCGCTAGTTTACTCTCTACTTTAAATTCAACCCTCCAGCTATTTGATAAGTTTCTTTGCTATTTTTAAAACTAATTTAATGTACTAATACGTGTTTATTCTCTCTGAGGGCGGATAGGCAAGTAACATTGCGTAATTACTGCAGCCCTGTACAGTCAAATTGTTTCTTTATAGTTAGTAAGTTGTAGTAAGTACTACTTTTCAGTAACCTAACCATCCATTTAGCAAACAACTTCATGCAACTTCATGCATGCAGTAGTGCACTTTCTTTATGTCCCTTAAAAGATTTATGGATATCTTCGAAAGATTTGTTTTTCTTCATTTGTTGTTTGTCCATGCTGTGTTTTTTTCCTCTCTCTCCACAAAACTTTCCCAAAAACCCCCATTCCCATCCAATTTTCAAACCCTAACACTCTTCCCCCGGGCTGTGTGGTTTTCATTGAGGTGTGACTAAATGACAACAATAATTCCACACACTTGCTGGGGAGGATAAGGTCAAAGCAACAGAAAATCAATTTCAAGGCTGGTGAAGGGATCCAAGGATATATTCTTATTCTTATTCTGCTTGACACACACCCACCAAAGTATTTGCAAATCAAATAAGAATTTCATGTGTGCCATCAAATGGATTGATCATCAACAACATCCTCCTCCTACACGTGATGAATCGAATGCTTACACTGTAGTGTCCTTCACCTTCAATACTATTTCTTGTAGTAGCCATACTCCACGCAACTAGTACTTATATTTTGAATACTTTAGCATTGCTTAGGCTACAATTTATGGCACTGTTCTTGTGTACAGTTCTATCTATTGTACTGTTCTAATGCTACGCTCAGGCCACTCAATGTTTCATTTCCTTTTTTTTCATATGCTGCTACTGCCAGTGTGTACCACTACCACTACTACTACCACCACAACTATGACATTTCATCTGTCCAGGATTTCATAGCCAACCTTAATCGCCATTTGCCATGCACCCAGCCATGTGCCTAGCCCTATTCTCAAACACAAATCACAGGTAAGATAAGCATTTTGGGGGAGGAAGAATAATGGAGTAGGAGGAGAGGAGAGACTGCCGAAAGTACTAGTAAAGTAGCAGGACAATTGAATTCACTAACTCTGTCAGTGGCAATTTTGTACAAATGTGGGCAATTAGACAATTTGAATCAACCAGCCAGTTAAGTTTAAGGAAAAAAACTCACAGTTAACCCCCCCTCCGCCTCCCCCACAAAACAGTAAGAAAAATGTGTATGCTATGTTTAAGTAGAGAAATAAAAATGTATTGGAGCCCTAACAAAAATAAACTATCCCACAAGAAGACCCAACCCACCCCCTTCTCTAACCCCAACCAATGTCCATGAATCAAATAAGTACCCAAAAGTCCAAAAAACCCAACGCTCAATTCCCACCCCCCAAAAGTCTTTAAAAAAGGGGCAAGGAAAAGTCTCTCTACTTCCGCCGGTGGTGTCCTTTGGCCAGGTGGTCACGCAGCTCTCTCCAGAGGTCCTTCAGCAGGGCTTCCTGCCTCGCCCCTCCTGCTCAAGGTGGGACACTCTCAGGGTCAAGCGGTGCACACGACCCTTACACTTACAGGTACTGTGAGGGGCAATTGTTGTTTTTGCTTCTCGGCGGTGGTGGGTGGCTGCTGGGCTGCAGCTCCGTACCACTGGAGGTTTGCGCTGACCGTATGACCCAGGGGCAGCGGAGGAGGATGCGGCTGTCGTGGATATTGTGGTTGACTGAGACTGCGTGTCCTCCTCCTCTTGGGCCACCAGCCGCCAATATTCGGCGACAATTGTCTCCAGCTTCCGTTGTCGGGCCCGTCTAGCCAACTCATTCCTAGTTAGTTTAGAAGGAGTATCTATCTGAAGAAAGAAAAACATACTGTAACCAATGCTCTTTAAGATTAACACAAAATAATTCAGCAGAAAGTTGTGTCACAGTAGCACTAGCAATTTGCAAGCACAGTACATAACATTTGTGGCATGTATCTATCTAACCTCCCACTTCGTCGGCCTCTGCAATACCATTAGTGGGAGTTTCATGAATTCTACTAGCACTATATGGACTGACCACATTAGACTCAGACAGTACACCAGTCTTCTTCTTCTCTCTTGTTTAGCGAAATTGGTATGTAAACTTGTGAAAGCCGGCATAATCCCAGCGCAGTCAACTTGCACCCGAGAAAACCAGAAGCATGCCATGATGACACAGACTTGCGTTACTGTAACAAGTCCAGTACATGCAGGTGGTGAAGCTCTTACTTTTCTATTACGGGTCTCACTGGCCATACTCTGTTAGAAGGGCTACTGCTCAATTAATTTAAGTTTCACCCTGGCCTGCCCCTGACTACTACAAAAGGAAAATTAAGAAGATAATATGATCATCTATCCCTTCACAGGATATTTGCTTACATATGGGATGACTTTAGGTGCTTTGTTTTTGATTGACTGATCACCGATAGGCCACACATCAATGTCAATGACAGAGTTGTAAAAAATATTTTAACAGAGGTAGTGAGTGGTCCCCGTAATCGCCGGATATATGCTGTGCTTGCAAACTACTGTTACTAGTCATGGTAGTATTCTGAAAAATTACAACTTCTTTCCTCGGCTTGCTATTCTGGCACAGAGGTGCGGTGTTACATGCTCTTCAAAGTAACACTCTTCATCCCGTGAGCGTCTACTCTGTTTACATACACCTATGCTATCTATGAGGAAGATACCATCCCTCCATCCATCCATTCAAAGTAAATGTCAATCACTCTTCATAATGTCTCAACTGGACAAACCTTACTTTTTCTCGCCGAAAAGCAACCTTTTTATTTTATTTTGTAAAACGCCGGTCATGCATCTGTGCTTGACTTGTATTTCAATTTGAACCAAAGGATATATTGTGCACAGTCACTCAAAGCCTCCCCCTGTTCCTTCCCCTCCCCTTCCTCCGTCTTCAGTAACCCCCCTCCCCTCGAGTCTCATCCCTGCTCACAGTCACTCAAAGCCCTCCCCTGTCCCTTCCCCTCCCCTTCCCCGCCTTCTCCCCGATCCCTCAACCTGACCCCATGAGCCTCATCCAGGCTCACAGTCATTCAAAGCCTCCCCCTGTCCCTTCCCCTCCCCTTCCTCCGTCTTCAGGAAACCCCCTCCCCTTGAGTCCCATCCCAGCTCACAGTCACTCAAAGCCATTCCCCTGTACCTTCCCCTCCCCTTCCCCCGTCCTCTCCCCTGATCCCTCAACCCCCCAACCCGAACCACAACACACCTGGCGCTACCTCAGATACCCCCATCCCCTTCCTCAACTCTGTGTCACAACGCCTCACAGCTCTCGAAAACCAGATTGTCACAATCACCCAGGGCCTACTGGAGATCCTCTCTAACCTAGGTATAGCCCGCAGACCCTTCAAATGCCCCCCGCTGACGGCTCACTCCGGTAACGCTAACAGCTCTCCTAGGCCCACAGAAACCCCTAGTACCCAACTTCACTATCCCCCCCTCAAGATCTCGGAATCATGCCTACAGCAGACTGCAAAAACCGGAGACCCCTTCCCTAGGTCCAAGACTCATAATCTTTCGAACACTCCTCCTAATCCCTTATCAGACGCAAAACACTTGACTTCAAGGCCTTTAAGAACAGCAGCACCTATGTCAGACAGCGAAGCAGCCCTACTAGCCGCGCATACAACACCCCTACCCTAGATTCTCCCAAATCCAAAATCCAAGTAATCACAGGTCACCGGAAAGTCCCTCCCAGCACAAAATCTCAGAGATACCCGGTCCTCACCCCCATACCAAGGGAGATCAAAGATAAATCCGCCAGCAATCAGGAGCAATTCTCCAATTGCTTGCTAATCAACTGTAGATCGGCCTCACTGCACGCAACAGAAATAGCTGAAGCCATCCTCACTCGCGATATTGACATTGCGTTCCTCACAGAGACCTGGCTAAATAAGATATCCCCTCCCTGCCTTGACTTGCTGGTACCACCTGGCTTCTCCCTCATTACCAAAGACAGGATAGAGCATAGGGGAGAAGGGGTGGCTATCATCCACAAGGACATCCTGGACATCTCGGAAACCACCTCTTTTGACTACGATTTATTCGAATGCTTATCCACCATCATCAAGACCAATGACAGGGACTCTCTACTGTGTCACCTGCTCTACCACCCCCAGGTAAAAACAACCTTTTGGAGAACAACTTTCCGACCTGATTGCACAAGGCGCACTCGGCAACTCCAATAACCTAATTCTTGGGGATCTGAATCTTCGCTGGATCGAGACACACAATCCCCTAATGCAATCGTTATCCAGCCTCCTCCATGATAACAACCTGCAACAACATTGCACCGAGGAGACTCATTACAAAGGAGCCACACTGGATGCTATCATCTCACAAAAGAAATCGATCACGATCAACCACATCCTTCCCGTCGACTGGTCAGACCACCACATGATCCTCTTTCATATCACTCACCACATTACCTCACATAAACCCCCCCAAGACCCCCCAAATGGACAGGAAACCTCTCTCAAATACCCCTGGATAACCTGGATGATCAGTTAAGCTCTCTTCTACCAGCCAATAAAGCGCACTTTTCCACTTATGAGCTCATCGACTGCTACAACTCCGAGCTAGTGTCCATACTCGACAAACTAGCGCCACTAAAGCTCAAAAGAAGCAGAGTTATCCCTTCCAGAATGTGGTTCAATGCTGACCTCAACGCAGAAAGGAGAACTCTAAGAGCCAAGGAAAGAAAGTGGAGAAACTACCCAACGGCCATCCTTCGCGATCAACTGAAAGCAGCCCGAAGGAAATACAAAAACCACATCAAAAACAAAAATCCAGCTTCTTCCGCGAGGCACTGGACAAAGCCAAAAATAGACCGAAGGAGCTTTACAGCATCATCAGGCAACAAACGTCCAAACCACTGTCTTCTTCTGTGCTAGCGTCTAAAGAACTTTGCGACAATTTCGCCCACTTCTTCAACGAAAAGATCTCAAAAATTGAACTTTAACTTGACCCCAACAATTCACACCCCAAGAAGACCAGTTCGGCTGCACCTCAGGCTCTCTCTCCCGGCTCTTTGAGCACCCCCTGGCTTAGCTTCCGCCCTGTCCCAGACGCAGAGATAATCTCGCTGATCTCGTCCTCCAAACCATCAGCTCATATCTCTGACCCCAATCCTCCCTCACTAATCATGAAAATGAAACACTCTCTTGTACCTATATGGGGCAACATCATAAACAGCTCCCTAAAAAACGGAGTGGTCTCTGACTGCCTAAAAATTGGGCAAGTTACCCCCCTGCTGAAAAAACCAGGTCTTGACTCAACAGACCTGAACAACTTCAGACCAATATCTAACCTCCCTCTACTAGCCAAAACATTGGAATGCTTTGTACTCCGGCAACTGACTCATCATCTGGACAACATCAATATCCTAGACCCCCTCCAGTCTGGCTTCAGACAAGGATGCAGCACAGAACCAGCGATGCTGAACATTATAGACGATATCCACGGATCTCTGGATTCAGACAAATGCTGCCTCCTCATTCTCCTTGACCTTTCTGCAGCATTCGATACGGTGGACCACAAACTCCTCACCAGGGCTCTTCAAGAAAGAGCTGGCCTCGGCGAAGTAGTTCTCAAATGGTTCTCCTCATTCATACACAATCAAACACAAATAATAAAAATCAAGAATTTCACCTCCGAAATCCAACAGGTCAATAAGGGCGTCCCCCAAGGTTCGGTGCTCTCGCCTCAGCTTTTTAACATCTATATGGAACCACTTTCCAAGCTACTCAGGAAAGCCAACATCCGCTTTCACCTCTATGCGGACGATACACAAATCTATCTGGAAACTTCCTCTCTCACTGACATCCATAGACTAAATGATGTCCTGAAAGATGTTCAACAATGGCTGACAAACAATCACTTGAAACTAAATCCAGACAAAACTGAGACACTCCTCATCTTGAATAAGGAAGACAACCCTCAAATCACTGAATGGCTAAAAGCAATCGATGCGCTTAAAGGAAATCTTACTCTAGCCGACTCTGTTAAATCTCTTGGCATCATCATAGACCCCAAACTAAACATGGTAAAACACATCAAGAATGCAGCCAAAGGTACTTTCTTTAACCTCAGACTGTTGAACAAGATCAAACCCTACATTCCTAACAAGGATCTCAAACTGGCCACTCAATCTCTGGTACTGTCCAGACTAGACTATGGGAACGCAATCCTAACAGGTATCCCGAAATCGAACTTGGCACAGATCAAAACATCTCTACATGCTGCAGCTAGAATGATTATCGGCATCAAAAAATCGGATCACCTCTCCCCAGCACTCAAATGTAAATGTAAATGTTTTTGAACTTGTATAGCGCACAGCTACCCGCCGTTGGTTTTCCTGGCGCTTGTACGAATACCGCAAGGGAACCCTTCCTGGCTTTCCCTGTGAAGTGTCCACTCCTGGGCACCACTGGAGGAAATGGGGTGAGGATGCACCCCACACCGGACGCACAGCTTTAAGTGCAACACACTGATGCCAAAAGTAATTCAAGTTCATCAATTTTTATTTCTGTTGAAGGTATTCCATCTATTACGCTGTTCATGGTTTATCAGTCACATGTTGGACATGCTATGTTCACATTTAAACTCCTTAATGCTGTAGACATGTCATAACAAGCCTTGTTCTATAGCATGGAATGTTACATAGGTATTCTTCAATTAAATCATTTCCATCGCCCAATGCATTTCGTGCCTTTCTTTGCACTTCGTCAGGGTTTCACTACGATTTTTTAAAAAACATGACTGTTAGGTTATATCTCAAATTGACTATGGTTTATCAAATTATACAACGAATAGACCTTGTGTCAGATAAACAGGTTTGTAACTTAAAGCTCACCCCATAATCAACGTTTTGCCCGCTGAAATTCATTTTATTAAATATCACTTGCTAAATGCCCCATCATTCACTTTGCGCTCCTTTCCAGTCAGTCCCCAAAATGCTTTCAACTTTACCAATCCTCAAAACATTTTCAACTTAACTCCCATCATGTTAAGAAATTTTAGATTGCCTACAGGGTACCCAAGTTTTTTGCGACTTAGGGCATCAAGGCGCAGGAGACAGAGAGACATAGAGTCTCACAAATAGTCAAACATAGAGTCTCAGAAAGGCAGAATAAGATAAAATCAGTAGGCCTGAGAAAAGAGCCAGGTCTTTAAAAGTTTGCGGAAAATCCCCAGTGAGGGTTGCCTGGATAGTTCAGGGGGGAGAGAATTCCAAAGTTTGGGGGCCAAGGTGGAAAAGGCCCCCCCCCAGCCCCCCCCCCCACTTCGCCCTTTTAAATCTGGGGACAGAGAGCAGATTTCTAGAGGCCGAGCAGAGAGTTCTATTAGGAATCTAGGGGCTACACCAGAACCTGATCCAAAAACTGCCCTATGGACCATGCAGATAAGCTTGAAAGAGATCCTGGCCTGTATTGGTAGCCAGTGAAGATCTTTCCTGGCCTGAGTTGCAGATGCAAGCCTAGGAAGGTTCAAGACCATTCTGGCTGCGGCGTTTTGGACCATCTGGAGGAGATGGAGAGACTTCTTATTAATGCCGCCATAGAGCGCATTACAGTAGTCAAGCCTGGAGGAGACTAGGGCAACTGTTGACTGTTTGCAGGCATCAGGCGACAGATATGGGGCAATCTTTTTCAGCGTCCGGATGATGGCACAGCAGGTGGACTCTGTTCTGTTGACCTGGAGGTCAAAAGAGAGGGCCGGATCTATAAGTACGCCCAAATTCCTGGCCGAGTGGGTCGGGTGGGGACAATCCCCCAAGAGGAGGGCCACCAATCCCCAGACAACATATCTTGACTTCCTCCAAAAATCAAGACCTCTGTCTTTTCTCCATTTAGTTTTAGATAGTTCCGTACCATCCATTGCGAGACTGCCTCCATGCAAGCTCGGAACTTGAGGGCAGAATCTTTTGTTGACTGAGTAGTGGAAACAATAATCTGGGTATCGTCAGCGTATGACAATACCTGGTAGCCAAAAGATCGTACCCCTTTGGCAAGTGGGGTTACATAGATCTTAAATAAAAGCGGGATCAGGGCAGAGCCCTGCGGTACCCCACATTGCACAGACTGAGAGGGGGACATAAAGTTACCCAACTTTATTTTCTGCTGTCTCTGATGGAAGAAGGAGGATAGAAGATTTAGGGCACTGCCTCCCACCCCTATACCCTTCAGCCTGTCAACCAGGATTGAAGGGGACAGGGTATCGAAGGCTGCCGTAAGATCGAGCAGCACCAACAGCGTGCTCTGTCCCCTGTCGACCTCAGATCGGATGTTATTGACCACAACTGTGAGGGCAGACTCGGTACTGTGGGCAGCACGAAACCCATGTTGGGAGATATCCAACAGGTTCGCACTCTCCAAGTAGGAGGCCAGATGGCGATTAAGATGGGCCTCAAGTACCTTGACCGGAGCTGGAAGCAATGATATGGGCTGGAAGTTTTTCAAGACTTCAGGGTCCAAAGAGGCCTTTTTCAGAAGAGGCTTGACTACTGCAGTTTTCCAAGATACGGGGAAAATCCCCTCGGTGATAGCCATATTCATGACCTCTAGAAGAGAAGGAAGGACAGCCTCTCTACAAACCTTCACATTTTTTAGAGGACAGGGGTCCAGGGGCGAGCATGACTTAGTGGCATCTAGAAGGCGATTTAGTTCTTCCAGGGTAAAAGAAGGAAAGCTTGTGAAACCGGGACTGGAGCCAAATCTGGAAGCCTCATCTTCGGCAGGAGAAGGGGAGGGAGGCAAGGATGTGCAATTAGTGTCCAGCTCCAAATTAAGAATTTTAAGGGAGTTGTAGATATCCGCAATTTTAGAGTGAAAAAAGCTTGCGATGTTATCGCAGAGCTCCTGTGTCTCAACAACAGAGTTGGCAGCTTTCGGTGTCGACAGAGTATCGATAATTTTAAAGAGCTCTCTCGATGATTTTAGCGAGGCAATGATGTTGCTAAAATAGTTCTTTTTTTCATCGGCTATAGCCCTTTTAGATTCCCTCAGTGCCAATTTGTGTTGAGTTTTCCCAGGGGAGTCGGGACGTGCATACCAGGATCTTTCTTTTTGTCTGCACTTCTGCCGCAAAAACCTTAGACGGTCCGAGTACCAAGGTGACGAGGGACTCTTCCTCGCTGAGAAATGTTTTATAGGCGGCGCTAGGATGTCCATCGCGTTAGATAAAGCGTTGGACAAACCAATTGCAGCGTCATTAGGGTCTGACAAGGAGAGGGAGCTGACGGCCGTCATAAATGGGGCGAGGGCAATGTTAGAGACCTCTCTATTCTTTCTTCTGGTTTCCCATACATTTTTATTCTGTTGATTGGGGGCGGAGGAACTAATGTTGAGATGGAGAGGTACTGCACGATGGTCCGATCAGGATAAAGGAATCAAAGTTCCCGTCACCAGTCTGGGCTCATTCGAGAAAATGCCATCGAGCATGTGCCCAGCAAGATGTGTAGGGCCTTCAACCAATTGGCTCAGCCCACAGGCAGCTAAGCCCTCCACCAAGGACATTGTTTCTCTGTCATCTACCACTTCCAGATGGAAATTAAAATCGCCAAGAAGGGTTAGGTTGGGCCTATTAATGAAGGGCTCTAACAGTTTAAGTATTTCATGTGAGAAAGTGGCCCTGGGGCCAGGGGGCCTATAGCAAAGAATGCCTGAAAAGGAGGCTGTGGGAGCAAGCTGTATGGAAAAATATAATGCCTCAAAATTATCTTGGGGGAACGAGAGGGGGTCAGTGCGACATATAAAGCAGTCTCTACATAAGATTCCCAGCCCTCCACCCCTGTGCCCGATTCGGTCCATTCTAATCAGGGCATAACCATCTGGAATGGCATCAACCAATTCTGGAGAATAGGAATCCGAACCCCAGGTCTCAGTTATGAAGACCCAGGGGGGGTTTCCTCTGTGATACAAAATCGTTGAATGCTACATTGTTTTTGACCAGTGACCTTGCATTAATAAGAAAGCCTGCCTCCTTTACAGGGTTTTCTGAGACCTTAGCTACCTCCAGACTAGCACGGTACTTTCTAGGATGTCGAGTGCGAGCTGGTCTGGGTGCATTACAACCACAGTTGTTGGATGATATATCATCAGGAGTAAGAGTATGAATGCATGGCCTAGGAGGAGGTCTAAGAGCAAGCAAGAAGGAGAGTGAAAAGAACTCATGCTCAGCAGAAAGAGGGCAGCGAGGCCCCACCAGCCTGGCCTGTGGCGCCTTCTCAGCGCGGACGGGCGCAGACGGGCTGGACTCAGGCGTGACTCCAGCACAGATACGTTGCATCCGCTGATCGCGTCCGCTGCGCGGAGACATGCCCGTCCCCTTTTATGCTGTAAACTAGACTGCGCAATGCGCTTCCTCCCACCCAAGATGGCCGCTTCGAAAATTAGCCCACCCGGGACTGAAGGACTCAGCCCCTGACTCGGCTGAGACTGGCCCAGAGTGCGGAGAAATGCAGGAGAATGGGATTACGATTAAAAATGCTTATTATTCAAGCGAAAGTGCAAGGTGAGTAAAAACAAGGCAACACAACACAGCAACCTCCTGGCTTCTGCCTCAGGAGGGAAATACACACAGCAAGGTCTCACGCCTAGCCCAGAGGGCCCCCTTTATGCTGTAAACTAGACTGCGCAATGCGCTTTCTCCCACCCAAGATGGCCGCTACGAAAATTAGCCCGCCCGGGACCGAAGGACTCAGCGCCTGACTCGGCTGAGACTGGCCCAGAGTGCTGGGAAATGCGGGGGAATGGGATTACGATTAAAAACGCTCATTATTCAAGTGAAAGTGCAAGGTGAGAAAAAGCAAGGCAACACAACACAGCAACCTCCCGGCTTCCGCCTCAGGAGGGAAATACACACAGCAAGGTGACTTGGTCAGATGCATTGAGGGCATATGGATTGAGTTTTATACCCAAATCTCTTTGGAGCCTCCATCCTAATAGGTTGTTCCCTCGATTGACCACATATATTTTACCAATAGTCTCCCTGTTCTGGAAAAGCATACTCATCACCACATAGCCAACCATGTAAATGTGTGTACCTCCATAGATTATTGGATTAATGTCGGGAGAGGAGAGTTATATTTCAGGAAACATTTTGTCCCATAATTCAGTACCTACCATTGAAAAGGGAGAACCTGAGTCTGTCAAAACTATAAACAACTTATCCCCAATCACCACTTCACATTCAGGCATACTGATAGACTCAGCATCTACTACACCATCATCTCTCACATTTAATAACTCTGTTCTTGGATTGTCCTTTATAGTAACCACATTCTCCACAGTGCATACTTTCCCCCCAGATCTACAAACCCTAGCATAGTGACCTTTAATTCTTCACTTGTCACAGGTGGAATTTTTCTCATAACAGTTAGTGTTACTAGAGGTATGACCAATGCTCCCAAAATGATAGCATTTCATTTTTGAAGACTCAGTAGGAACTCTAACCCTTGTACCATGAACCACTTCACAAATGTTCTCTACTGAGTATTGCAAAATTTCATTATGTGTCACTTCATGTATACTACTAGGAGTAGGAACATCATCAGTCACAGTTTTGTGGGTTTTCGTTTCTTTAACCTAGCCAGAAGTATTCTCCACTCCCTCCACAATGGCAATAGCTTGCTTCAATGAAGGGTTTCCTGACAAAAGTTTCTCATGCACCCTGGAACTGTTGGTGCATCTGACCAACTGATCGCGTATGAATGAGTCTGGTAAAGCACCAAATTCGCATGTACGTGCAAGTGTCTTCAAAGATGCAATATCGTTTCCAAACTTTTTATTAGGTTATTGGACTCTCATAAAGAATTTATGTTGTTTGAGTTCAACACTGATTCTTGGGCCACAGTAAGATTCGTGTAAGGGATTTTGTTTGAAAATTATACCTTTTAGTGTACTATACACATAGTAACTTAGTGGTTCAGTCCAATTAGATCCTGAGCCTTTAAACAATCAATATATACATCAAATAAAAAAAATATGAACAATCAAAGAATAGAAAAATACAGGAATATCTTATTTCAGAAAACACTAAGTTTTGTATAAATAAAACTTGAGATGGTACAATCAAAGGAAACTAATCCAGCAAAACATCATGAAAGAGAATGTGCAAATTGACCTGCAAATGTGTGTACATCTATGTCAAAATAATTAAAGAAGTAACATATCTAGAGATACAAAGTACAGTTATTTATATACAATACATATTTGGGAAATAGAGAAAGGAGTCGATGTTTCGGTCTGTCGTGGCGTTAGTCCATCAGACCATCTTCAGGATGTTCAGTCAATATTGCATACAAAAGAAACCCTTTGTGCAAGTCTTGTAATGAAATTGGACCAAGACTGGATTTAAGAAAAGTCAAATTCATCCTGAGATTTCAATGTCGGAACAGTCATTATATCGTTTAAACCGCGTCTTGCCTTGGTAATATGAAGACGTAAACAATATGTTTTATTGTAGCTATAGATGTAATTCTAACAGCCCAGTCTAGATGTAAGATTGTGACTGATTAATTTGGTCTCAAAGTAACGCGTTCACGGGCATCAGTCCTGTGAGAGCAGACCCCCGTGAATGAGCTACAATAAAACATATTGTTTACGGCTTCATATTAACAAGGCAAGAAGTGGTTTAAACAATATAGGGACTTTTCTGACATTGAAATCTCAGGAAGAAATTGGCTCTTCTTAAATTCAGTCTGGTTCCAATTTCATTACAGGACCGCCACAAAGGGTCTCTTTTGTATGCAATGTTGACTGAGCGTTCTGAAGATGGTCTGACGGACTAACCCCACAACAGACCGAAAAATCGACTCCTTCATCTATTTCCTAAATATTTATTGTATATATGTAACTATACTTTGTATCTCTAGATATGTTACTTTTTTAATTATTTTGGAATAGATGTACACTCTCATGATTTGCAGGTCAATTTGCACATCCTCTTTCATGATGTTTTGCTGGAATAATTTCCTTTGATTGTTCCCTCTCAAATGTTATTTATATTAAAAAAAATTATTTTCTGAAATGCCCTAAGGGCATGTATGTCTGTCACATGGCACAGGTGTAAATGCACATATTTGCATTTACATAGGAATTCGTTATTTACCACCAACTAATAGTTGGTAGTAAATAACGAATCCTTAAAGCCCAGAAGCACTGTTTACAGTGCTTCCTACATCTCATTTACTGATTCAGTAAATTCCGAATCGGTAAATGACAATTCGGTAAATACCGAATCGGTAAATACTGATTCGTTATTTACCGAATCGGTAAAAAAGCCTCCTACATAGGAAAAGGCTATTACTGGTCGGTAACGGACTAATTCGGCCGATACCGACCGGTAAAATCCTACCTACATCTGGCCCTAAGTTACTATGTGTATAGTACACTAAAAGTAATAATTTTCAAACAAAATCCCTTGCAGGCACTTCTTACTCATCATTTACTTAACGGCCCAAGCTTCCAATGGTATATTGGGTTTCCCCGATGTTCTTAACCTACAGTAAGATTCCAACATTTTTATGGACATTTCAAAAACATCTGAGGGTTGACTATCTCTTTCACCAACTGGTAACTCATCAATGCTTTTATCACATCTGGGGATTGCACCACCAAATTCAGGTTTTACAAGTAAATAGGTCCAACCAGTATCATTATTATTAAATGTCTTTATTCTTCTAGGGTCATAAAAATCAGCCAAGCAGCCAACGTGTTTCCTACAGATTCAGTGAACTTCATCAGGGCTGTAAGAACATATAAAATATATATAGCACGTTCATCAATAGTTCGCTTGATGCCGAATAACAGATGTTTATTGTTACCCAACTCAGTGGTACTCATTGTATTGACCTCAGATGGATGAAAGGCTGAGTGGACCAGCTGGGATTTGAACCTGTGACCATCAGGTCGAACACAGCCCCCTGCAGTGGAAGCATTAGTCTACTGAGCCACCAGACACAGCTAAATGAACCCACAAAGTACACAAACATACATATAAATGTTGCCGCAGTTCTAACACAAAGATCCCAATTTAGGAATTCACACATGGCACTCACACATAAATATTTACATACAAGGAATCCACATAGTGATAGTTATGCATACAAATGACATTAAAAACATATATATACAAAGTGCATATGAGAGATATATCACATATGGAAACAGTACAGACACAATCCTGATTTGTATATACCCACCAGAAGATACTTGTATGCAATTTAGTGGTGTGATGCTGTGGTGTGGGCAAACACTTAATAGAGAGACAAAATGTATAGAATGAAAAGATTTTTGGGAGTAAATAGACTGTGATATATAGTATTTTGTCACACAGAAGCCGAAGAGTCACAAGAAAAAGTGATTTATCCAAGATTTGGTGAGGGAGATAATGAAAGTCTGATCCTTAGTAAAAATAGTGCCAGAAATAGGGTTTTTAAGACAAGTTAGAACAACGTACCTCATTTTTGACATTCGGTTTCTTATCACTGTAAGGAATTGCACACACCTTGTGCTTTCCAGTGTGTTTTTCCACGTTAGAACTATTCCCTTCTGTATCCAGGGAAGTTCATTGATAATCAGATCCTGTGCCTAAAAAGTATAAGAAACTCCTAAGATGTTTTGGAGGCAAAAAATGGAGTACTATCCCCCATCACTAAAATTCCCCATGTCATTTAGAGGAGATTAAAGACATTTGATTTGAATTCAAGAATTGCACAGAGGGTGTCCCCATACAAATGAGAAACCAGGTGCAGCAATTCCAGTACTACTGCCTTTAGCAGCCCGCTTAGCCCGAATTGAACTCTAACTCAATTCCAGTTAAATCTAAAGATAGAACAAGGATGGCCGCAGACAGCCATTTTGCCCGTATAGGACCCTCGCATACTTCCATCAAGGATACCACTCAAGGCGGGCCATCCATACATTTAATAGAGGCAAACCATGTTGCCTCAGGTGACCAATACTAACACACATTAAATTAAGGAGTGTGACTTCAGGCAGCCCTTGCAGTCGATATAGGATATTTCTTTGTTGGGAAGGTGTGTCTTAATAGTTCCTACATTCGAAGACCTGGACCAAGAATCACTTAAAGAATGGGAAGGAAACCTTTTAAACTCATCAATACTATGATGAAAATTTTAATCAGACATGCCAAGAAAAAGGCAGTATCTTTACTGATTGAAATAGATAAAATGGAAAAGGAGGTTGAGGAGAGCCCATTAACTGAAGTGATGAAAAAGACTTATGAGATTCTGAAGAAAGTCATAGAAGGCTATTAAATCTTCCAATGTGATAAGAAAGCTAAGAAGATCAAAAGATATGAGACAGATTATCGTGAGGGTAGGGTGTACACCTTTGCCAAGCAATTTGACAACATGAAAGTATCAGGGACCAAGAAGAGAAGTAGGGAGGAGATCTCAGACTCCAGATCATTTACCAGTTACCAGTTACCAGTAGCTCATTTATATCCACAGAGAGAATCCCGATAGGCGAAGACAGCAGCAACACCACACTACCGTAGGTCCAAAATTCTTTTTTATTAGAAACTGAAAGGTTTCGGCTAAACAGCAAGCAGCCAAGAAGGTACCAAAAAGAAGGAGGGGCGGTAGGAGGTGGGTCAAAAAGAAAGGAACTACCATGAGTTGTAGTGAAACTATGATTGTCCAAAACAAAATAAACATTTCCAATGTGATAGGGGCATGTCCAAGTGGGAGCGGGGCATTTTCCACCATGGTACACAATGACTTAGTCATAGTGAATCTTTCAGACAATTGTACCAAATGATGATGAATGCACAGTACTTAAAAAGGGTTTAGGATTTTGCCCGATGCAGATGGGAAATATTGTTGTGTTATTGTGGATCTCCACAAATTTATACGAATTCTGAAATTAAAGTACTCTTTTCATACAGATCCCAAGTGTAATATGCTTGATGTTGAAAGATCTTTGACCTTCAGTCAGACGGTTGGGGATGTAGAGAATATCCTGTTACTTATATCTCTTTTCGATAATAGCATCATACCCCTGGAACAATTGACTAAAGAACTAGGGATGATGGGAAAGAAAGATATTGACAGTGGCCTAAAAACCAAGTCCAAATTCATGCCACAAATCACACATCCTAATATTGATCTATTTAAGACCAAGTTCAGAAGAAGACTTACACAAACTATTAAATGGACACACACGTAGAGCAATGGGCCCATACAATCTTATCCTAAGAGAAAGACAGGCTTTGAATACACTACGGGACAACGATAATCTTGTCATGCGCGAAGCCAATAAGGGCAGGGACATCATGATTATAAGAAAAAATGACTACATGGGCGAAATAAAAACGCAGTTGAAAGATCACAATTGCTATGAATCAGTGCCGACTAACTCGATAAAAGAATTGACATTGCATATCATCATGAAATTGGGGGACTGGAAAGAAAAGGGATTGCTGACAGAAGAGGAATTTAAATATCTACCTGTCAGCAGTCCCTGTTATCCATGTATTTATGTCCTTCCAAAGGTACACAAGGGGGGTGCCTTTCCCCCTGGCAGAACCATAATTGCTCGGATAGACTACCCGACCGACCGCCTCTCAGAATATGTGGATACATTCTTGCAGCCTTTAGTAATGAATCTACCGGCCTACATCCAAGACAGTAATGACATCCTCAATAGATTTGAGGATGTTATTTGGCTCGAGGGACTTCGATTTGTCACGTTTGAAGTCAACAGCCTAAATACGTGTATTAAGAAACAATTTGGCCTTTGTGCCTTGGGATATTTCCTAAAAAATAGAACAATGGACTGGTATGAGCACAACAAAATACTGATGGCGATGACAGATCTTATTCTGTCTAAAAACTATTTCTTGCACAGGGACGCTGGTACCACCAATTCCAAGGGACAGTGATGGGAGCAAAATGTTCTCCTTCGTACGCCGGACTGTTCATGGGATGGTGGGAGAAAGAACATACCTGAGGTCGATATGCCTCTCCCTGGCTGGAGAACATCATTTTCTGTGGGAGGTATATCGACAACGTGATTGTCATCTGCAACGGCACAGTATAACAGTTGGAAGAATACCATGCGTTTCTAAACAACAATCCATACAATGTATCACTGACAATGACACATGAGGTGGACAAAATCTAGTTCCTAGATGTCATTTTTTATGTCAGGGAAGGACGCATTGAAAGTACACTATATCGGAACCCTACACCTAGTAACAGTACGTTACATGCCACCAGTGCCCACCCTAGAGCCACCATTAATAGCATCACCTATTGAGCGATGGTTCGAGTGGCAGGAATTGTAGCGAGGATGATACTTTTACAGCCAACATAGAGATCTCCAAGGACCAATTGAGAAAAAGAGGCTATAAGGAAAGGGTCTTACAGGATGCAGAGAGCGGATCAGACATAAGTGCAGGATAGACACATTGTAACAGCGAGAGTTAAATGCCAACAATCTGAATAAGAGAACAAATGTGAACTTTGTTACAACAAACAGGGAGTTTATAAGGTAATTCTAAAACATTGAACTCTGCTCCAGGAAGTGCCAGGGCTCAAGGGGGAGACATCGCCAAAACCCAAAGTAACATACCGACGTGGTACAACCTTACAAGATCTGCTTTGTCCCAGTTGTATTACCCCCAAGAAACCAGATACGAGTTGGCTGCCTACACAAACTCATGTTTTTTTCACATGTACGGACTGTAATATCAGTCAGTATGGGAATAACATACTGAAAGAATTCAGATACAACAGACAACAGGTGTATACGATCCGTCATACTATTACGTGTGAAACATCTTTCATAACATCAGTTATTGGCTGTAGCTGCAACATTATTTATGTGGGCAGCACGGTCTCTGCCCTGAAAACTAGGATCCAGGAACATGTGAGAGCAATCAGGTCAAAGGATGTTAGATATCCGATTACATCACATATGACAGAATGGCATGCATCCAAACTTGATATCTGGTTTCATGCGATAGATCACATCTCACAAAGGCCAAGGGGGGGTAACAGGGAACTGGTTCTCTATTGCAATGAGACAGGGTGGATCTGCAGGTTGCGTGGTGTTGCTGTGGGGCACAACACAGATGAGGAGTTGCATTACTTCCAATACGTATTACCAACAGAGTTGATAATAGATATGTATGGATGGATATATACGGCCTGCGGTCAACCTGGATCACCTTGGGAAACAATCTATATCTCCCCCATTGACGTCTTTGGCCAATAGAAAGTGTGGGCTGGATATCCGTTCCGCTCGCGGAGTTTGCAAATTTTTGGCCATTTCGCGGTTCGCGAATCGTGCAAACTTGTCAAAAAAATTGAAATTCTCAAGCTGGCGGATTTTTTTGCTTGGTCGCGCTTCAAAAATACAATCTCGCGTGAGCGGCTTTGACTTACCGTGATTCTGAGTTCGCCTAGTTGTTTTTTCCCCCCGGTTTGCGTGCGCTGTGCCATTTTGGATCTGGCTGCGTGATCGTGCAAGACTTTTCGACCGCGACTACATCATAGCGGCCCGCCATCTTGCACTGCGAGAGTTTGAGAACGCGACTACGTCATAAGGGCCCGCGATCACGCATCGCAGGAGTAAACTATTGCGAACACGTAAATGCACCGCGCAGCTGGCATCCGGCGGGAGATTTGAACAGCTCGCTTTCCCGAATTTGTAAAAATAGCAATGCTGCACAAGAAATCTACCGTAGGCAGCAAAAACCTTCTGAAAATTATAATTTGGATCAGAATACCTCCTCAGATTGACATTTGGCCGCACTTTTTTGTGCAAGGAGTCCATTTTTGGGGGGGTGGGAGGAAGGAAGTGCCCCAGAGTCTCCAACGTTCTGTTCTTGTCCAGCAGGCTCCTCCCAGTGCTTTGTCCATGTACTGGTCACTTTTCATTTGGATCTGGAGCTGGAAGGGTTACTTTTTGTGCCAGCTGCTGGATATTTGTATTTGAGGAATTTTTGTTTGGATCACTTTTGGATTACTTTTGGATTTGAGATTTTACAAGTAAGTTGGTGTTGTTTGTTTGGGGCATTGCAGTTGCTGCAACTACAATTTTTAAACTTTTTCACAACTTTAAAAAATATATATTGAGGGTAGGCACAGTATCCAGTAGGCTCAGGGTTAGTCATGTGTGCATGATACAACTGTTTCTGTGAGTTTTGTTGAACTTAAATATCATTTATGTCATGGAATTGAATAGCTCACTGTTATATGTGGATTTGTATTTTATTTTGGGGTTGCCTGTAAAGCCACACTAGCCAGTAGGCCCAGGGGATAGTCAGTGGTGCATGGACCAAGTCTTTCTGTTGGGTGTCTTGAATTTAAACATCATTTAGGGCATGGATGGCATTGGATTGTGGTGATTTTTGTGTGTTTTTCGATTTTTTGGGGTGTTGTTGGGGCCTGGTCATGTGGGTAGGGGTCAAGGGGCCATTTTGAAGCCAGGCAGTGTGATTTGTGCCATAGGCCTACACCCAGTTTGCCTTGCTTTCATCCATTATGCAGAGTGTTACTCAGTGGTGCATGGACCAAGGCTTTCTGTGGGATCTCTTGAATTTAGACATCATTTAGGGCATGGATGGAATTGAATTGGAGTGATTTTTGCGTGTTTTTTGCTTTTTTGGGGTGTTGTTGGGGCCTGGCCATGTGGGTGGGGGCCATTTTGAGGCCTGGTCCAGGCAGGGCCTGGCCATGTGGGTGGGGGTCAAGGGGCCATTTTGAAGCTAGGCAGTGTGCTTTGTGCCATAGGCCTACACCCAGTCTGCCCTGCTTTCATCCATTATGCCAAGTGTTACTCAGTGGTGCATGGACCAAGACTTTCTGTGGGGTCTCTTGAATTTAGACATCATTTAGGGCATGGATGGAATTGAATTGGGGTGATTTTTGCGTGTTTTTTGCTTTTTTGGAGTGTTGTTGGGGCCGGGCCATGTGAGAGGGGACCATTTTGAGGCCTGGTCCAGGCAGGGCCTGGCCATGTGGGTGGGGGTCAAGGGGCCATTTTGAAGCTAGGCAGTGTGCTTTGTGCCATAGGCCTACACCCAGTCTGCCCTGCTTTCATCCATTATGCCCAGGGGTACTCAGTGGTGCATGGACCAAGGCTTCCTGTGGGGTCTCTTGAATTTAAACATCATTTAGGGCATGGATGGCATTGGATTGGGGTGATTATTGTGTGTTTTATGATTTTTGGGGTGTTGTTGGGGCCTGGCCATGTGGGTGGGGGCCATTTTGAGGCCTGGTCCAGGCAGGGCCTGGCCATGTGGGTGGGGGTCAAGGGGCCATTTTGAAGCAAGGCAGCGTGCTTTGTGCCATGGGCCTGCACCTAGTCTGTTTCCTTTCATCGATTATACCCAGGGGTACTCAGTGGTGCATGGACCAAGGCTTTATGTTGTGTCTCTTGAATTTAAACATCATTTAAGGCATAGATGGCATTGGATTGGGGTGATTTTTGTGTGTTTTTTGATATTTTGAGGTGTTGTTGGGGCCTTGCCATGTGGGTGGGGGCCATTTTGAGGCCTGGTCCAGGCAGGGTCTGGCAATGTGGGTGGGGGTCAAGGGGCCATTTTGAAGCCAGGCAGTGTGCTTTGTGACATAGGCCTGCACCCAGTCTGCCTCCTTTCATCCATTATGCCATGGGGTACTCAGTGGTGCATGAAACAACTCTCTCTGTGTGGTCTATCTTCTATTAATGTAAACATCAATTTTAGATTAGAAATATTAGCAATTTTTATTTTTGGTCTTTCCGTTTTTGGGTATGTTGTAATAATAATAAATGCCTAGTTGCAAATATTAAATGAAGCCCAACATATGCAACATTCATTTAACTGATGTTTCTCTGGCTTCCTTTGCTTTTAGGTGCACAAAGAGAACCACAAATCATCCTCATCATTCATCATCAGTGCTAGGAAGAAATCCTGCTGCTCTGTGTGCAGCACAACGCCACGTGACGTCACGTGTGGCCACAGACAACTCTGCAACTCATGCAACTGTGGCCTGCTGTTCTGACATCTGAAGAAGAAGGGCCCAAAGAAAGGTGGCCATAGCTCCTCTACAAAGAAAGTTGCCAGTAAGAAGGAGCAGAAGAAGCAAGTGGCGCCACTTACCAAGGAGACTGGTGTGCCCACAGACACTTTTTTGTGAAAAACAAAACTACGCAAAAACACAGGAGGTACTCTAAGTCTGGGTGAGAAAAATGGACCCAAGTGGTGTCCAAAAATGCATGCAGACCACACAGTTGATCTTAATAGAAGACACTATTATGTCAGAGAGATGAAAAAGATGAAAAAGGAGAAGATACAAAGTCTTTAAGACTAGAAAACAGTACCCATCAGCCCACTCAAAAGCGGAGTCTCGTCATCTGGGTAGTGGGAGAAAAGGTGTCCTATAGGCTTATCCTCAGCCGAAGTCTAAGGTTGCCTGATCATGGACCCTTAGGTCGAAGCATCCAACCCACAGAAGACAGGATGTGAGCAGACAGGGCAAAAGAAAAGTTGCAGTGCAGAAAATAAAGGAAAAGTGCTCCTAGTGGTTAAAAATGCCTAATTTGATGACATAAGGTAACTTTATTGGATTTGACCATCAAATTGGCATCATTAAAAGCAGTATGCTGATAGCATGGAAGAAATTGCTATCTATCATGCGTGTTACTTGGTCGACATGTTTCAGCCTTTAACGGCTTTCTTCAGGACCTATGATGAGCTACCGCAACACATACTTATCGTGAATAACGACCAATGTCCCCTGGATTCAAAGGAAAAAGGTGTATCTTCTCCTGTATAAAGAGTGTAGGAAACAAAAAATAAGACATCATGTTAAGATCTATACATAATGTAATACACATACCATGATTATGTTGTTAGAGGGTATTTGAATCAGCACTCACCCTAAATGTAGGGAGAGAAAACCTCACCTCGCCTGGCAACTGCTCAGGTAAGAAGGAGGCCACGCACTGGAAAGAAGTGCATGAAAAAGAAAATTAGTTATCAAAAACCTATGATAACACGCGTTCCAGACAGCAACACCACTGAGGCAGATATATAGGACCAGATCTCTAAGAGAGACTAGCAAAATCCCTCTCTAAGAGAGACTGAGAGAGACTGGCGAAATCCCTCTCTAAACAAAATAGGGTTGCAAAAGGCCATTAGAAACCATAAAGGTTTCTTGAAAATGACCGTGGCTTAGATCAGCATGTTGGCGCTAAACAAATGCAAAGAGAAGCGCTCAGCTAGCTGTGGCCCTGAAAAGTTCAAAGCGCGAGTGGAGAGCTCCAAATGACCTACCTCTCCGTCGTTGCCTCGGGTCCGTAGACTGAGCCGAGGGGGAGGTAAAGAGCTCACGTAGTGTGAGTGTTTTTAGAATAAAGCGGCGGACCTGAGAGAAGCCTCTCTTCAAATTTCCCGCTATTGGTTAAATGGCGTGAGCCAATCATGTAGGTGTCAGCAAATTAGACAGGAAGCGCGCACAGTGTTACGCCTTCGAAATGGAGTGTATGCTATTGGCTGCCAGTCAAAGCAAGAACGCCGGCGTGTGTCTCCGGGATATGCTTCCGGGAGGCGGACTTGCACGGAGCCGGTACAAGGAAGGAGACCATTGGTTGACGTGATCAGCCAATGGCAGTGTCTCAATGAGTAAACACACCGTGTAATGTGGTGTGAAATAATACGAGTGCAAACGCGGAGGTGCATTTGCAACCACATCGAACCCGGTCATTGATGTTAACTACAACGGAAGAAGTAACAATCATGTGTGGACACAGAAAGTATCGTCCCAATATACGGGGCAGAGTGTTGTATACGGGGTCATGGTGTACATTGCCTTGCGTGGTGTACCCACACGTTAGCTGTCAATAGGCATGAACCCACTTAGGAGTGATCGTGCATAAGGAATGTTGCCCCTAAGAGATGAAGTAAGTTTGTTTCAATGATTAGGGGTCATGAATAACTATCAAAGTCATAACTATCAAAGTCATACAGATGTGTCCAGAGAGCGGACGTCATACTGTGATCATAGGCGAAGTATATACATCGGAAAGTGTCAGCCAAAGGTTTCGCATCTTCATGTCTACAGCAGTTTAATGACAAACAAGCGCAACCGTGCTGGATTGTGGGGAGGTATCAAGACACTAGTTTACCCAGCAAGGAAAAATCACTGAGTGAGCAACCTCGAAGGATGGAGGTGGTTCACATGTGTCAGTGCAGCGGAAAAATATTCAGCTGCGTGTCGGATATAGTGTATACCCTTATCTGAAACGGGCAGTGTACCAGTGGGTAACAGAAATGTGCCTATTTAAACATGATATAGCTGTGTGTGCTGGATGATTAGTGCAGAGGGTCGCCACAAAGAATGAAATAGCATGAAATAGCAGCTGAAGGGCCACACCTCGTGGACAGTTCAAACAGGTAGAGCAGGGGCCTAAATTCAGTATGGCTCGAAGGGAGGATGTGTGTGCATCTACCTAAAAAAGGGCATGACAGGAAATCAGTCCCGCCCACCTACTTAGTGCTCATAGTTGCATCCAAGGGATATCATCATTCAAACCTTCGCTGTCAGTGCGCAGTTTGAAAACCCACCTTTGCTCTTTCCTGAGGAGGAACAATGGAATGTCGGTTATGTGGCTGGGTATGTGGGGTTGTTCTAAGATCAACCATTTGAGTTCGTCCGGATGATGTTTTTTCTCAAGGAAATGTGTAGTAAGGCGGGTGGCCTGTTTGTTGCGTCTAATAGTGCTCTTATGCTCTTGGATCCGCAATTTGATTTTCCTTGCTGTCATGCCTATATACTTAAGGCCGCATGGACAGGTGATTTGGTAAATGACTTTGTCACTGTTGCAATTCGTGTGGTGCCTGAGTATCCAAGGGCGGTTAGTACCAATGTCAACCTCGAAGGTCTTCTTTGTTTGGGCACACACAGAGCAGTTTCCGCAGGGATGATGTCCCTGTACTGGAGGAAGATTCCACAAGTTGGAAGTGGGTTCAACCAGAATGTCCCGAGGTCTTGTATGTACAAGAGCATCTCTTAGGTTTGCTCCTCTCTTGAAAGAGAACAGTGGTACAGGAATGTGTTCACCTGAGCTGTTCAGGATGCGCCATCTTTGTCTGATAATTTTTTGGATGGTAGACGAAGAGGTGTATCCTGAACAGCTCAGGTGAACACATTCCTGTACCACTGTTCTCTTTCAAGAGAGGAGCAAACCTAAGAGATGCTCTTGTACATACAAGACCTCTGGACATTCTGGTTGAACCCACTTCCAACTTGTGGAATCTTCCTCCAGTACAGGGACATCATCCCTGCGGAAACTGCTCTGTGTGTGCCCAAACAAAGAAGACCTTCGAGGTTGACATTGGTACTAACCGCCCTTGGATACTCAGGCACCACACGAATTGCAACAGTGACAAAGTCATTTACCAAATCACCTGTCCATGCGGCCTTAAGTATATAGGCATGACAGCAAGGAAAATCAAATTGCGGATCCAAGAGCATAAGAGCACTATTAGACGCAACAAACAGGCCACCCGCCTTACTACACATTTCCTTGAGAAAAAACATCATCCGGACGAACTCAAATGGTTGATCTTAGAACAACCCCACATACCCAGCCACATAACCGACATTCCATTGTTCCTCCTCAGGAAAGAGCAAAGGTGGGTTTTCAAACTGCGCACTGACAGCGAAGGTTTGAATGATGATATCCCTTGGATGCAACTATGAGCACTAAGTAGGTGGGCGGGACTGATTTCCTGTCATGCCCTTTTTTAGGTAGATGCACACACATCCTCCCTTCGAGCCATACTGAATTTAGGCCCCTGCTCTACCTGTTTGAACTGTCCACGAGGTGTGGCCCTTCAGCTGCTATTTCATGCTATTTCATTCTTTGTGGCGACCCTCTGCACTAATCATCCAGCACACACAGCTATATCATGTTTAAATAGGCACATTTCTGTTACCCACTGGTACACTGCCCGTTTCAGATAAGGGTATACACTATATCCGACACGCAGCTGAATATTTTTCCGCTGCACTGACACATGTGAACCACCTCCATCCTTCGAGGTTGCTCACTCAGTGATTTTTCCTTGCTGGGTAAACTAGTGTCTTGATACCTCCCCACAATCCAGCACGGTTGCGCTTGTTTGTCATTAAACTGCTGTAGACATGAAGATGCGAAACCTTTGGCTGACACTTTCCGATGTATATACTTCGCCTATGATCACAGTATGACGTCCGCTCTCTGGACACATCTGTATGACTTTGATAGTTATGACTTTGATAGTTATTCATGACCCCTAATCATTGAAACAAACTTACTTCATCTCTTAGGGGCAACATTCCTTATGCACGATCACTCCTAAGTGGGTTCATGCCTATTGACAGCTAACGTGTGGGTACACCACGCAAGGCAATGTACACCATGACCCCGTATACAACACTCTGCCCCGTATATTGGGACGATACTTTCTGTGTCCACACATGATTGTTACTTCTTCCGTTGTAGTTAACATCAATGACCGGGTTCGATGTGGTTGCAAATGCACCTCCGCGTTTGCACTCGTATTATTTCACACCACATTACACGGTGTGTTTACTCATTGAGACACTGCCATTGGCTGATCACGTCAACCAATGGTCTCCTTCCTTGTACCGGCTCCGTGCAAGTCCGCCTCCCGGAAGCATATCCCGGAGACACACGCCGGCGTTCTTGCTTTGACTGGCAGCCAATAGCATACACTCCATTTCGAAGGCGTAACACTGTGCGCGCTTCCTGTCTAATTTGCTGACACCTACATGATTGGCTCACGCCATTTAACCAATAGCGGGAAATTTGAAGAGAGGCTTCTCTCAGGTCCGCCGCTTTATTCTAAAAACACTCACACTACGTGAGCTCTTTACCTCCCCCTCGGCTCAGTCTACGGACCCGAGGCAACGACGGAGAGGTAGGTCATTTGGAGCTCTCCACTCGCGCTTTGAACTTTTCAGGGCCACAGCTAGCTGAGCGCTTCTCTTTGCATTTGTTTAGCGCCAACATGCTGATCTAAGCCACGGTCATTTTCAAGAAACCTTTATGGTTTCTAATGGCCTTTTGCAACCCTATTTTGTTTAGAGAGGGATTTCGCCAGTCTCTCTCAGTCTCTCTTAGAGAGGGATTTTGCTAGTCTCTCTTAGAGATCTGGTCCTATATATCTGCCTCAGTGGTGTTGCTGTCTGGAACGCGTGTTATCATAGGTTTTTGATAACTAATTTTCTTTTTCATGCACTTCTTTCCAGTGCGTGGCCTCCTTCTTACCTGAGCAGTTGCCAGGCGAGGTGAGGTTTTCTCTCCCTACATTTAGGGTGAGTGCTGATTCAAATACCCTCTAACAACATAATCATGGTATGTGTATTACATTATGTATAGATCTTAACATGATGTCTTATTTTTTGTTTCCTACACTCTTTATACAGGAGAAGATACACCTTTTTCCTTTGAATCCAGGGGACATTGGTCGTTATTCACGATAAGTATGTGTTGCGGTAGCTCATCATAGGTCCTGAAGAAAGCCGTTAAAGGCTGAAACATGTCGACCAAGTAACACGCATGATAGATAGCAATTTCTTCCATGCTATCAGCATACTGCTTTTAATGATGCCAATTTGATGGTCAAATCCAATAAAGTTACCTTATGTCATCAAATTAGGCATTTTTAACCACTAGGAGCACTTTTCCTTTATTTTCTGCACTGCAACTTTTCTTTTGCCCTGTCTGCTCACATCCTGTCTTCTGTGGGTTGGATGCTTCGACCTAAGGGTCCATGATCAGGCAACCTTAGACTTCGGCTGAGGATAAGCCTATAGGACACCTTTTCTCCCACTACCCAGATGACGAGACTCCGCTTTTGAGTGGGCTGATGGGTACTGTTTTCTAGTCTTAAAGACTTTGTATCTTCTCCTTTTTCATCTTTTTCATCTCTCTGACATAATAGTGTCTTCTATTAAGATCAACTGTGTGGTCTGCATGCATTTTTGGACACCACTTGGGTCCATTTTTCTCACCCAGACTTAGAGTACCTCCTGTGTTTTTGCGCTATACAAGTTGGGGGACTAGGTACCTATTCGTCTATAAACATTTTTCCCCTCGGACCCTCCAAATACTCTGTATATTGTTGAAAAACAAAACTACGCCTGCAGCAGCGGTGTCCTGCCGGGGTCCAAGCTGGGAGCAGCACCTCAGCTTCATTGGTCTCAGTGCCACCACGCCAAGTTAGGCCCAAGGCCATGAGTGCCGCAGAAGCAGCCACTTTAATTGCTCAATCACCATCGACCAGTGATGTTGGCGTTGACTCAACGCATGAAAGTAGCATCCAATCAACGCAGAGTGTAACTCATCTGACGAATGTTCAACCACAGGTGCAACGACAACCACAGGTGCAACAAGGAGAGGCGCAAGGAGAGGCGAAAGGAGAGGCGCAAGGACTGGCGCAAGTAGAGGTGCAAGGAGTGGCCAAGGAGTTGCACAAGTAGAGGCACAAGTAGAGTTGCATGGAGAGGTGCATGGAGAGGCGCAAGTAGAGGCGCATGGAGAGGCGCATGGAGAGGCACAACTGCCCACAATGCTTGTTCCTCCAGAAGTAGGGGCACATCAGGGAATCGAGATTAAAGTGGAGGTATCTTCTGAGCAAGCCACTGCTCCTGATGATCCATTGTCTTCCAGATCCCCAGGATCTGCGCCGGGAGACCCAATGTGGGTAGCTGCGCGCACTACAAATTTAAAATACAATACAATACAATACAATACAATACAATCCCCAGCAAGAAAAAGGTCAAGGAGGGCTAGTACAAGTTCTTCTTCAAGCCTCCTTCCTTCTGATGATCTAGCTCTTGATTGGAACCCACCAATGTAGTCTGAGAGGGAGGCACGCCATGAGCCAACAAAGGTAGCTAATCCTAAAAGGAAGGTTCCCGCAAAGCTTTCACTTATGGGTGATGACGACAAACAAGAAGTGGAAGAAGTGGTGTATTCTGCTGCTGATGAACAGTCTGACGATGACAACCCAGTCATCACAGTCGTCAGTTCAGCCCCAGCGGGCATGCAGCAGACAGACATTTTATCCTATCCCGAATTGCTGCTGAGCGGGATGTGGGCGGCGTGGCACTGGTACCATCACCAACACAGGTAAATACTACACCAACAGGACCTACATATGCCACATTTTCTCTTCATAAGGTCCGGCAGGGACCTCCATCCAGCTGGACCTCCGTTACCTCAAGTAGTGGTGCTATAACTGTGAGTGCACAACAGAGTCAAATTTGGCCACACCCATCCTCCACTTCATCTGGCATTGAAAGTAGCACCTCCACCACCACCACCAGAAATCTCAACTCCCCAGTTTGGGACTTCTTTAGTTTTAGCAAAAAGGCAGAAAACCTAGTTGTTTGTTAGATTTGTAAAACTGTAGTTAGTCGGGGTAAGCTTGGTACCAATTATGGTACCGGAGGCCAGAGAGGTCATCTCCAAAAACACCACACTATCCAGTGGGAGGCGCACCTAAGTAAGATCTGGGAAGCCAAAAGTACACAAATCCAAATGTATTCATTGATATTGCATCTGATGATGACGAGTGGCTGGTGATCGTGCAGGGGGAGGTGAAGAAGCGACAGACATTTTTTCTGGTACACACAGTACCCCTGGCAGCAGCACTGCAGTGGTAGTGCCCACACTCTCCTCTACCCCAACAACATCAAGGAGGCATAGTAGTTTGGTAGAGACACCAATGCGAAAAAGTACATCAATGAGCCTAACTGGGTTGAAGAGGTCTGGATCCTCCTCATCACATATGAAAATTGTCCAGACCACCATTAAAAGCATGTTTTGGTCGGAGGCGCCATTTGAACACAACCACCCAATGGCATGTCTTTATAATGCAATGCTGGCTAAAATGTTAGCACTGGACTTTCTCCCTTTTTCTTTCGTGGAAGGGGTGGGTGCTCTAGAATTTGTGGCAACAGTCTGTCCTAAATGGAAGGTTCATAGCCAGTTCTATTTTGCCAGATTTGCGGTTCCAGCACTACATCAAGATGTGCTGGAGGTGATTGGGGCAGCTTTGCAGAAGAGTGCTGTTCACACTATCCACCTGACAACAGACATGTGGACCAGTTGCCAAGCTGTTGATTACATGTGCATCACTGCACACTGGGTCTCTTTTGCAGGGGTTAGAGACAAGATATCTGCAGGTGTTGACAGTGCCACAATTTTTCAAGCTAGTTGGAAACATGCAACAGTAGCCATGTTTGCTATGGAGAAATCTCATACTGTAGTAAACATTTTGGAGGAGTTTAACAGTAAGGTCTTTAAATGGCTGCATCCAAGAAAGCGCATGATTGGTGATGTTTCCACGGATAATGGCAGTAATATAGTTTTGGCCATGAATGATGGTGGCTATTTTAGAGTGCCGTGTTTGGCACACAGTATTAACATTGTTGTTCAAGATTACTTGAAAAAAGAAAACAAAGTCAGCAAGTTACTGGCCACCTGCCGAAGAATCTGCACACATTTCAGCCATTCTTTTAAGGCCCGGAAGCAGCTGAGGATCATTCAACGTGGCCGTAGAGTGCCAGAGAGGGGACTCATCCAGGAGGTGGTAACACGTTGGAACTCAACCTTCTACATGCTTGAGCGTCTGTCTGAGCAGTGCTTGGTAATAAATGAATATGTCTTTGCACAGAGTTCTTCTATGAAAGGCATGAGGCTAGAGTTGGAGGAATGGGACCTAGTTAAAAGCCTGATAGACATGCTTCGTTCTTTTGAGGTCTTCACGCGTGAAGTCAGCAGGGAGGACTGTACTTTGGGCAAAGCTATCCCATTGTTGCGCATGCTAGAGCACCAACTGAAGGCAGTGTCTTCAACGTTCAAAATGATACTGACAAGCAAGACGCATATCAGTTGGCGGAGAGCTTATTACCCTGCCTAGTTGACAATGAAAGGCTTAAAAAAATACATACAGAACAACATTACATTTGTGCCACTATTCTGGAGCCACGGTACAAAAAGGCACTGGCCAGCAAAGCATTAATTAATTTTAATGAAGCAGATGTTTCAAAGTACAAACATTGGCTAGCTCCGTCAGCCACTCGGTTTGAAAAAGTGCGGCAGGAAATTTAAGGAACCAGCAGAAGTATTACTGAATCAGCAGGCCATCCGGCGGTAAGGTCCACTTTCATGGCCAAAGGCAGTCACTTTCCCTCACAGCTGTTACCGACACTAGCAACGTATCATCGTCCTCACCTGCCCCAGGCCCAGCCATAATATTGTCGGAAGCAGATTGGATAACTCATCAAGGGTTTGCTCGTTCCAGTGTTTATGCAAAGGCCTCAAATGGTACACAAAGTTCAGTACCCCTGGATGACCTTGAGTGGAGGGTGCAGGCCAATCTGGATGACCCAACAGAGGTCTACATTGATCACAACCCATTGCTGTATTGGTATGGGAATAGGGGTCAATGGCCACTGATCACCAAGCTGGCTCTAAATTATTTGTCTTGCCCACTCGCAAGCGTGTCTTCTGAACGTGTTTTCAGTGCTGCTGGTGCCATTGTAACTTCAAAAAAGACCCGCTGTTCGCCCATAAATGTGGAGAGGTTAACAATGATCAAGATGAATCAGCACTTCATACCACCAGATCACAAAATACGTGAATCCACGCAGGAAGAAAAGAACACCGACTTAGGTGACAGAAGTTCTTCTCTGTTAACTGACCTACTCCCGTCTCAAATCACAGAGTTTGAGGATGAGCTCTACTTCCCTGACACCTAGGCCTGATACTGACTTCCTTTTTTTTCCGTCCTGACTCCTTATTCACTTTTACTCCTGTGTGTCTTTCTCTGTTTTGCAACTTTTACCACAACAAAACTCTAATCACAACAAATCCATCAGCAGCACTGTCTTCATCTTATTTCCTTATTGAAGGTGCCACTGTCTGCAATCCCGAAGTTCACAAGTTCGCAACTCAGTCATGCTCCTCTATCCTCCTCCTCCAGATTCCCCCTATCCATTTCCCTCAAGGCAGATGGCTAGATTACGCAGAATGAAGAAACTGTTGCTTCGTAGACGAGTCCCCTCAAAAGAAGTGGGGCTGGAATTACTGACTATATGCTGATTGCTGACAGTTACTTCTGAAATTGACACGAGAGGCTGCCTTGTTGGCCTTCACTTTAAGAACAAGATGCGGACAAAAAGTGGAACAGGTAATAAATAATGAGATGGCATGCAGTGGACAGCACTGGCTGTCTGGCTGTGTTGAAAGCAATTGCTGTTTGTTTGTTGTGCAAGAAATGAATCATAAGTCTTCTGTTATTATTTAATCTTTTACACACTAAATGTAACTCAAGTCTACTCTGGTTTTTTTACCTTGTTTATTTCAAATTGTACTTCTACTGCAGGGGCCACTACATTGCATTTTTTAATATGCAAAATGTCCTTGGACTCACTGTGTGTGTAGACTGCGACTGCATGAACAACATTGAGTTTGCCAATATACCATGATGATGATGAGTCTTGATGATCAAAGTTATATAATATCTTTTTTCTTTACAGTCACTCACTGGTATGGATGGATCATCGTCTTCGGTTTACGGAAGAAGTATGGCCATTTCATGAGTGGCAAACAGGTAAACCAGTCAACAACAAATACAGCCGAACTACATGTCTGTCTAGTCGTGGTATGGAGTGGTCGAGACAGTGTAGTGTTTTTATGCCAGAGTCCAGACAGCAGTTCATGTAAAATTGCGGCTATGTGGTTTGCTGCATACAATTAGATATGCTTTGTCTTTCTCTGTCAAAGAGGTATGCTACATCAGGTTGCTTCACTCAGTGGTGCCTGCCTTGACCGTCTGCATGGCTCTGGCCTGCTGTGTGCTAATTACTATCCTTGAAAAGGAGACTCAGAGTACGCACTTTAGAAATCTGAAACTGAAAGTGTTATTTTTGCACTACACACCGTACCTTATATATTTTTTTCTTTGGTGTTTTTTAATATCACTTCCTGTTTTTCCATCAACAATTACAGGCCGGCTTTTACCCTGTGCGATGGTAACAATGATTAACTCATGCTTACCATTAGCGATCCGCAATTCCGCATCCGCCAGGCAGGCAGCGGACAGTGTGTCTGTCTGGTCACCAAGATTGATCGATGGAGCGTCAGATGGAATGGAGGAGTACCGCGAATAAGAGGAATGGCTGGATGCATGCAAATGACCAAATTGAACAGGACAACTACAACATACAGTTACAGTATCCTCTTCACTTCTCCTTATCTTTTAAATAAGGTTATTGTTGTGAAATTCTATGAGTGTGACTCTGTGCATGTGTTTACTCTCTACTTTAAATTCAACCCTCCAGCTATTTGATAAGTTTCTTTGCTATTTTTAAAACGAATTTAATGTACTAATACGTGTTTATTCTCTCTTAGGGTGGATAGGCAAGTAAAATTGCGTAATTACTGCAGCCCTGTACAGTCAAATTGTTTCTTTATAGTTAGTAAGTTGTAGTAAGTACTACTTTTCAGTAACCTAACCATCCATTTAGCAAACAACTTCATGCATGCAGTAGTGCACTTCCTTTATGTCCCTTGAAAGATTTATGGATATCTTCATATCGAAAGATTTGTTTTTCTTCATTTGTTGTTTGTCCATGCTGTGTTTTTTTCCTCTCTCTCCACAAAACTTTCCCAAAAATCCCCATTCCCATCCAATTTTTAAACCCTAACACTCTTCCCCCGGGCTGTGTGGTTTTCATTGAGGTGTGACTAAATGACAACAATAATTCCACACACTTGCTGGGGAGGATTAGGTCAAAGCAACAGAAAATCAATTTCAAGGCTGGTGAATGAATCCGAGGATATATTCTTATTCTTATTCTGCTTGACACACACCCACCAAAGTATTTGCAAATCAAATCAGAATTTCATGTGCGCCATCAAATGGATTGATCATCAACAACATCCTCCTCCTACTCATGATGAATCGAATGCTTACGCTGTAGTGTCCTTCACCTTCAATACTATTTCTTGTAGTAGCCATACTCCACGCAACTAGTACTTATATTTTGAATACTTTAGCATTGCTTAGGCTACAATTTATGGCACTGTTCTTGTGTACTGTTCTATCTATCGTACTGTTCTAATGCTACGCTCAGGCCACTTAATGTTTCATTTCCTTTTTTTTCGTATGCTGCTACTGCCAGTGTGTACCACTACCACTACTACTACCACCACAACAATGACATTTCATCCGTCCAGGATTTCATAGCCAACCTTAATCGCCATTTGCCATTCACCCAGCCCTGTGCCTAGCCCTATTCTCAAACACAAATCACAGGTAAGATAAGCATTTTGGGGGAGGAAGAATAATGGAGTAGGAGGAGAGGAGAGACTGCCGTAAGTACTAGTAAAGTAGTAGGACAATTTATTTATTTATTTATTCAAAGTTTTATATAGCGCGAACAAGATCTTTGCAGATATCAGAGCGCTTTACAGAACCAAGGTGTAGGGGCAAGAGGGTGATTAAACAAACTATTGGGTACAATATAGAAGTTGGTAGTAAATGAGTAGCAGGATAGGATAGCAATCATGTAGAGATATAATACCAATAAGCAATCATGTGAAAATATAATAACAATAAACAAACAGGTAACCAATAATACAGAAGCGGTGCAAAGTCTTTGATCCAACAAAAATAGAGTTCAGGTGAACTTAGCCATAAGGATGGCTTTTACCTCTTTCTTTAAAAATGCAGTGGAGGAGATTAGCCTGGTTTCAGGAGGGAGTGCATTCCAGATCCTGGGTGCCATTCCTGAGAAGGAGCGTTTGTATGTTTTTTCCTTCCGGAATCTTCGAGGTTTCAGGAGGAGATTTTTTGTGCTTCTATTGGATCTCAAGCCTCCTGAAATAGTCAACTTTTGAGTGAGGTAGTTGGGTGACTTGTGGTGTACGGCCAAGTGTGTCATACAGGCAATTGTCAGCTGTATTCTAGCTTCAAAAGGCAACCAGTTCAGGGATTTTAAGTCAGGGGATATATGCAAATGTTTTCTTGAACCAGTGATAAGTCTCGCGGCAGCGTTCAAGGAGGCTCTTAGGGGTGCAGTTGTTGATAGGGGGAGTCCGCTGAGAGCCACAATTCCGTAGTCTATGCGAGGGATGACTAGTGCTTGTACAGCAGTTTGGAAGTCCTTAGCTGGGAAGAAGGGTTTAAGTTTCCTCAAAGTGTTGATTTGGAAATTAGCTCCTTTAGTTGCTTGCTAATGTGCTGCTGCATGTTGAGATTGGCGTCAAGTGTGATGCCTAAGGATTTCGCGGAGTCCACGATGGTGGGTTGGACATTGAGTGCAGTTAGGTGGTTGAGCCAGGTTTGGGTGATGGCGATTTTCGCAGGAGGTGAGTTTAGGAGGAACTCAGTTTTCAGAGCATTTAGTTTGAGGTGATTATCGGCCAACCATGACTGGGTGTTTCTGAGTGTGGAGTTCAGAAGTTTGATGTCTTCCGGGGATTGTAGCTTGAGGTAAAGTTGATTGTCATCGGCGTACATATGGAAGTGTACATTAGATGCTTGAAGCAAGGTGGTGAGCGGTTCCATGACGAGGTTGAACAATGTGGGGGATAGGGAAGATCCTTGTGGGACGCCTAAAGTTACAGGCACAGATGAGGACAACTCGTTGTTGATCTTGAACTTCTGAGCCCGGTTTTGTAGGAAGGAAGTGAACCATTTGAAAACAGTCCCGGATAAGCCCATTCTGGTGTTTAACAGCTCCAGTAGATTCTCATGTTTGGCAGTATCAAATGCTGAGGAGAGATCAAGAAGGATGAGGAGGCAGGAATCGTTGCGGTCAAGGATTTGGAGGGCGTCATCAATTATGTGCGTCATAGCCGTTTCCGTACTGTGTTTTGCTCGGAAGCCTGATTGATGAGGGTTGAGGAGGTCAAACTGATCAATGTGTTTTGTCAGTTGGAGTTGTACGCATTTTTCCAGCAGTTTGGCCAAGGTGGGGATATTGGTGATAGGGCGGTAATTGTTTAGGTCAGCCGGGTCAGCTGTAGGTTTCTTGAGTATAGGCGTGACTTGCCCCACCTTGAGTGAGTCTGGGATGAGTCCTTGTTGAAGGGAACTGTTAATGATTTTAGTCCAGAGTGGAAAGAGCAGGGGGGTGAAGTCTTCTACAGCATTAGCAGGTAGGGGGTCTGTGAGGTGATTAGAGGGCTTCAAGGTGCAGAGCAATTTGTGAATTGTTTCTTCAGAGTAGGTGTCGAAGGACGTCCATGACGCGTTGTTTTTAGGTTGAGTGGTAGTCATGCGGATGGGGCTGGAGTATCGGCTTAGATCATTGAGGAGATCTCTCCTTATATTGTCGGTCTTTAGCTTAAAGAAAGCAGAAAAGTCTTCACAGTGTGGAATATCGCTTGTAGTGCTGTTTGATTGTGAAGCTTGCATCTTGGTTTGAGTTTTGACTAGTTCGAACAGTTTTCTTGGTCGGTTTTTTGCTTGGTCCAGCTGGAGGCTAAAGAAGTCAGATTTTGAGCGCTTGATTTTCCTGAAGTAGGCATTTCTCTTATTCTTAAGCGTTTTAAGGTGCAGTGCTGAGGGGTCAGATCTCCAGGTGCGCTCTGCCATTCGCATAGCACGCCTGTCTTCATTGAGTCTACCATCATACCATGGGTTCGAGTTCTTGGTGGAGACTCTCTTCAGTTGCAGGGGGGCGGCTTCGTGGATTATTGAGGTCATAGAGTCGAGGTTGAGGTCGGTCAGAGATTGAACATCAGAGGTGCCCGAAGGGGGAAGGAGGAGACTGCAGGTTTGGGAAGGCAAGGAGTTGGGGTTAAGATTCTTCATGTCCCTTTTCCAGATCTTGAATTTGGTGGGTTGAGCCGGGTTGAGTTTAACTTTTTTGTTGATGAAGAATGTGATAATGTGGTGGTCTGACCAGTCACAGGGTTGGATTGCCCCCAGTTGGGTAGCGTCCTCTTTGACGATGATAAGGTCGAGGATAGAGCCTTTGTCGTGTGTCGGGCTGTTGCAGATTTGGGTGAGGTCAAGCGCATTAAGGAAAGTTTTGAGACTATTCACCACTGCGTCTTTCTGGTCGTTCCAGTGAAGATTGAAGTCACCCAGGTAGATTTGAGTGATCTGCCATCCGGCGTTGGATGAGACCGTGTCCATGAGTTGTTGGGTGAAGGTGAGGTTGTCCCCGGGTGGGTGGTAGATGACATGTAAGGAGCATACAGGTTTGCCCTCGCTGGTGATATCGAGGCAGATGAGTTCACAGGAGGTGAGGGAGGGGGAGCTGACTTTAGTAACAGTGCTGTTGCTCCTAAAAATGCATGCGATTCCCCCGCCCGTCTTGCCGGTCCTGTCGAGTCTAATGATGTGGTAGTTGGGGGGGACTAGTATGTCCATTATAGGTGTAGAGGCTTCAGTTAGCCATGTTTCAGTCAGAACGGCTAGGTCAAGGTCCATTGTTATGATGAGATCCGCGATATCGGAGGACTGTCTCGGGGCCGATCTGCAGTTGAGTAGGATGCATTTGAGACTGGGGGTAAGAAGGGTGGTCGAGTGTTCTAGAGAGAGGGGGACTTTTATGAGATTATTGGGGACTAAGCATGGGCGGAAAATCAGTTCTGCTCGCGGATTTTGCGGATTTTCGGTAAATTCGCAATCCGCGAACGCTCGGAATTTACCGAAAATCCGCAAATTCGCACGCAGCGGATTTTTTTTCTTGGTGATACAATTTTGCGGCGCACGGCGTTCACTTACCGTCATTCAGCGTTTGCAGAGTTGTTTTTCTCAATATTTTGCGAGTGCTGTGCCATTTTGGATCTTGCTGCGAGGAGTTTGACGACCGCGATTACGTCATCGTGCTCGCCACCTTGCACAGTGAGAGTTTGTCAACGCGAGTACGCCGTGATCACGTATCGCGAGAGTTCGCAATTCTGCACAAGAAATCCACCAGCAAGCAGCATAAACCTTCTGAAAATGATGATTTTTATCAGAATAACTCCTCAAGTTGACATTTGCCTGCACTTTTTTTTGCAAGGAGTCCATTTTGGGGGGGGGGGGGAGGAAGGAAGTGCCCCACAGTCTCCAACTTCCTGTTCCTGTCCAGCAGGCTCCTCCCAGTGCTTTTTTCATGTGCTGGTCACTTTCATTCAGATTCTTCACCTGGAAGGATTACTTTTTGTGGATGCTGCTGGATATTTGGATTTGAGGCCTTTTTGAATTTCTTTGGATCACTTTTGGATTAGAAATTTCACAAGTAAGTTTGTTTGGGGCATTACAGTTGCTGCAACTACAATTTTGTAATTTTCAATTTTTGGGCTGTTGTTGGGGCCTTTTGCCCAGGGGTACTCAAAGGTGGGTGGACTGAGTCTTTCTGTGGGGTCTATTTAATAAAAACATCACCGAGGGGCTGGATGGCTTGGGATTGAACTGATTTTTCTGTGATTTTTGTTTTTTTGGCCTGTTGTGGACAGGCCATCTGGTTGGGGGCCATTTTGAGTGCTGGTACAGGCCCTGGCCATGTGCTGTGAGGGAGGGGGCCATTTTGAATGCAGGCAATGTTCTCAGGCCTGCACCCATTTTGCCTAGCTTTCATCCATTATGCCCAGGGGTAGTGAGTGGTGCATGGGCCTAGTCTTTCTGTAGGTTGTCTTGAATTTAAACATCATGGAGGGGCAGGATGGCTTGGGATTGTGCTGATTTTTCTGTGATTTTCGTTTTTTTGGCCTGTTGTGGACAGGCCATGTGGTTGGGGGCCATTTTGAGTGCTGCTACAGGCCCTGGCCATGTGCTGTGAGGGAGGGGGCCCTTTTGAATGCAGGCAGTGTTCTCAGGCCTGCACCCATTTTGCCTAGCTTTCATCCATTATGCCCAGGGGTAGTGAGTGGTGCATGGGCCTAGTCTTTCTGTGGGTTGTCTTGAATTTAAACATCATGGAGGGGCTGGATGGCTTGGGATTGTGCTGATTTTTCTGTGATTTTCGTTTTTTTGGCCTGTTGTGGCCTTTTCACCAGGGGTAGTGAGTGGTGCATGGGCCTAGTCTTTCTGTGGGTTTTCTTGAATTTAAACATAATGGAGGGCCTGCATGGCATGGGATTGTGCTGATTTTTCTGTGTTTTTCGATTTTTTGGGGTGTTCATGGGGACAGGCCATGTGGGTGGGGGCCAATTTGAGTGCTGCTACAGGCCCTGGCCATGTGCTGGGAGGGAGGGGGCCATTTTGAATGCAGGCAGTGTTCTTAGGTCTGCAACCATTTTGCCTAGCTTTCAACCTTTATGCCCAGGGGTAGTGAGTGGTACATAGGCCTAGTGTTTCTGTGGGGTGTCTTGAATTTAAACATCACGGAGGGCTTGGGATTGTGCTGATTTTTCTGTGATTTTCGTTTTTTTGGGCTGTTGTTGTGGCCTTTTCACCAGGGGTAGTGAGTGGTGCATGTGCCTTGTCTTTCTATGGGGTGTCTTGAATTTAAACATCATGGAGGGCCTGGATGGCATGGGATTGTGCTGATTTTTATGTGTTTTTTTCGATTTTTTGGGGTGTTCATGGGGACAGGCCATGTGGGTGGGGGCCATTTTGAGTGCTGCAATAGGCCCTGGCCATGTGCTGGGAGGGAGGGTGCCATTTTGAATGCAGGCAGTGTTCTTAGGTCTGCAACCATTTTGCCTAGCTTTCAACCTTTATGCCCAGGGGTAGTGAGTGGTGCATATGCCTAATCTTTCTGTGGGGTGTCTTGAATTTAAACATCATGGAGGGCTTGGGATTGTGCTGATTTTTCTGTGATTTTCGTTTTTTTGGGCTGTTGTTGTGGCCTTTTCACCAGGGGTAGTGAGTGGTGCATGTGCCTTGTCTTTCTGTGGGGTGTTTTGAATTTAAACATCATGGAGGGCCTGGATGGCATGGGATTGTGCTGATTTTTCTGTGTTTTTTGATTTTTTGGGGTGTTCATGGGGACAGGCCATGTCGGTGGGGGCCATTTTGAGTGCTGCTACAGGCCCTGGCCATGTGCTGGGAGGGAGGGGGCCATTTTGAATGCAGGCAGTGTTCTTAGGTCTGCAACCATTTTGCCTAGCTTTCAACCTTTATGCCCAGGGGTAGTGAGTGGTGCATAGGCCTAGTCTTTCTGTGGGGTGTCTTGAATGTAAACATCATGGAGGGCTTGAGATTGTGCTGATTTTTCTGTGATTTTCGTTTTTTTGGGCTGTTGTTGTGGCCTTTTCACCAGGGGTAGTGAGTGGTGCATGTGCCTAGTCTTTCTGTGGGGTGTCTTGAATTTAAACATCATGGAGGGCTTGGGATTGTGCTGTTTTTTCTGTGATTTTCGTTTTTATGGGCTGTTGTTGTGGCCTTTTCACCAGGGGTAGTGAGTGGTGCATGTGCCTAGTCTTTCTGTGGGGTGTCTTGAATTTAAACATCATGGAGGGCCTGGATGGCATGGGATTGTGCTGATTTTTCTGTGTTTTTCGGTTTTTTGGGGTGTTCATGGGGACAGGCCATGTGGGTGGGGGCCATTTTGAGTGCTGCTACAGGCCCTGGCCATGTGCTGGGAGGGAGGGGGCCATTTTGAATGCAGGCAGTGTTCTTAGGTCTGCAACCATTTTGCCTAGCTTTCAACCTTTATGCCCAGGGGTAGTGAGTGGTGCATAGGCCTAGTCTTTCTGTGGGGTGTCTTGAATTTAAACATCATGGAGGGCTTGGGATTGTACTGATTTTTCTGTGATTTTGTTTTTTTTTTGGCTGTTGTTGTGGCCTTTTCACCAGGGGTAGTGAGTGGTGCATGTGCCTAGTCTTTCTGTGGGGTGTCTTGAATTTAAACATCATGGAGGGCTTGGGATTGTGCTGATGTTTCTGTGATTTTCGTTTTTTGGGCTGTTGTTGTGGCCTTTTCACCAGGGGTAGTGAGTGGTGCATGTGCCTAGTCTTTCTGTGGGGTGTCTTGAATTTAAACATCATGGAGGGACTGGATGGCATGGGATTGTGCTGATTTTTCTGTGTTTTTCGATTTTTTGGGGTGTTCATGGGGACAGGCCATGTGGGTGGGGGCCATTTTGAGTGCTGCTACAGGCCCTGGCCATGTGCTGGGAGGGAGGGGGCCATTTTGATTGCAGGCAGTGTTCTTAGGTCTGCAACCATTTTGCCTAGCTTTCAACCTTTATGCCCAGGGGTAGTGAGTGTTGCATAGGCCTAGTCTTTCTGTGGGGTGTCTTGAATTCAAACATCATGGAGGGCTTGGGATTGTGCTGATTTTTCTGTGATTTTCGTTTATTTGGACTGTTGTTGTGGACTTTTCACCAGGGGTAGTGAGTGGTGCATGTGCCTAGTCTTTCTGTGGGGTGTCTTCAATTTAAACATCATGGATGGCATGGGATTATGCTGATTTTTCTGTGTTTTTTGATTTTTTTGGGGTGTATAACTGAACTGATGTTCCTCTGTCTTCCATTGCTTTTAGGTGCACAAGACTCAAGAGAACCACCAGTGCCAGGAAGTCCTGCAGCGGTGTGTGTGTGCAGCATAACGTCACGCGACGCCACGTCTGGCCACAGACAACTCTGCAACTCGTGCAACTGCGGCCTGCTGTTCTGACCTGCTCTGAAGAAGATGGCCCCAAAAAAAGTTCCCCGTAGCTCCTCTAGCAAGAAAGTTGCCAGTAAGGAGCAGAAGAAGCAAGTTACCAAGGAGACTGGTGTGCCGCCCGCCACATTTTTTGGGAGTAAAAAAAAAGTACGCCTGCAGCAGCAGCCGGATCTGCTGGGGACCAAGCTGGGAGCAGCACCCCCGCTCCATTGGGCTCAGTGCAACCACCACGCCAACTTAAGTCCAAGCCCTTGAGTGCTGCAGAGGCACTTAGTCTAGTTGTTCAATCACCATCGACCAGTGATGTTGGCTCATCGCAAGAAAGTAGCAGCAATGTCCCTCAATCAACACAGGTTGTTTTAACTCATCTGACGAGTGTTGAACAACCACAGCCGCAACAACAACCACATGTGCAAGTACAAGCCCAAGTACATGTGGAAGGAGAGGCAGAGCAAGGAGATGCGCAAGCAGAGGTGCATGGAGGGTCACAAGTGACCACAATAGTTGTTCCTCCCGTAGTAGGGGCACATCAGGAAATCGACAATCAAGCCGAGGTATCATTTGAGGAAGCCACTCCTCCTGATGATCATTCATTGTCTTCCACATCCCTAGCAAGGAAAAGATCAAGGGTGGTGTCTACTTCTTCTTCAAGCCCCCTTCCTTCTGATGATATGGATGACAATTGGGAACCACCACTGCCGTCTGAGAGTGAGGCACACCATGATTTGACAAAGGTAGTTAAGCGTTAAAGGAAGGTCGTAGAAAAACTCATAGTTATGGAGTGTGATGAGGCTCAACAAGAAGTGGCGGATACTGCTGCTGATGAAGGCTCTCACGACGACGACCCAGTCATCATAAAGGTCACTGTAGCCCCAGCGGGCATGCGGCAAACAGACATTTTGACCTAGCCCGAGAAGCTGTTGAGCGTGATGATGTTGTCGACGAGGAGGCAATGGAAGAAACACCACAATCATTGGAGTTAACTAGCACACCAACACGTACCGCTTCCATATTTCTTCCTCGCCAGAAGGGACCTCCATCCACCTCGACCTCAATTAGTGGTGGTGAAAGTGCAAAACGTACTAAAGTTCGGCAATCCATATCCTCCACTTCATCTGGCATTAGCAGCAGGACCACCACCGCCAGTATCGCCGCCTCCAAAGACATTTCAAGTCAGCAGTTTGGGACTTCTTTAGTGTTTGCCCAAAAAAGGAAAACCTCGCCATTTGTAGCATTTGTAAGCATGCAGTTAGTCATGGTAAGTTTGGTACCGGAGGCCAGAGAGGTCATCTTGAGAGACAGCACGCTGTCCAATGGTTTGCGCACCTAAAGGAGATCAAGGAAGCCCGAAGTGCAAGTCAAGAAAACGTTGATGTTTCATCTGATGATGACGAGGAGGAAGAAGACGTGTCAAACACTTCACTTACACCCAGTACCCCTGTCAGCAGCACACCCCATGTGAGCCACACTAAGAGTGTGGGAGACAGTGAGACACCAATGCGAATAAGTTCATCAGCGAGCGTAACTGGGTCGAAGAAGTCATCATCATCCCGTAAATGCTTGGTCCAGGGCAACATTAGAGCCATGTTGTTTACAGAAGCGCCATATGACCGCAACCACCCACTGACGCGTCTGTATAATGCTAAGCTGGCTAAAATGCTAGCTCTGGACCTTCTCCCTTTTTCTTTTGTAGAAGGGATTCGTTTTCTAGAATTAGTGGCAGCGCTCAGCCCTAAATGGAAGGTTCCTAGCCGGTTCTATTTTGCCAGAGTTGCAGTTCCAGCACTACATGAAGATGTGCTGGAGGTGATTGGGGCAGCTTTGCAGAAGAGTGCTGTTCACACTATACATCTGACAACAGACATGTGGACCAGTGGCGCAGGCGCTGATTACATGTGCATCACTGCACACTGGGTCTCTTTTTCAGGGGTTAAAGCAAAGCTAAACGCAGGTGTTGATCCGGACCAAGTTTTTTTAAGCTGCTCGGAAACATGCAACACTAGCCATGTTTGGCTTGGAGAAACGTCACACAGCACAAAACATTTTGGATGAGTTTAACACAAAGGTCCTTCACTGGCTGTCCCCAAAAAAATGCCAGATTGGTTATGTTTCCACGGATAATGGCGCCAATGTAGTTAAGGCCATGGAGCTGGGTCACTATTTCAGAGTGCCGTGTTTGGCGCACTGTATAAACCTGGTTGTTAAAAAATTCTTGATTGATAAAGACAGTCGAGCGTGCGAGGTAGTGGACACCTGCCGAAAAATGTGCAACCATTTCAGCCATTCTTTTAAGGCCCGGAAGCATCTGAGGAGCCTGCTACATGAACGTCGAATGCCAGTGAAAGCACTCATCCAGGAGGTGGCAACACGTTGGAACTCAACCTTCTACATTCTTGAGCGTCTGTATGAGCAGTATACGGTACTCGATCAGTATTTCTTAACACAGGGTAGAGCTCTGAAGGACCTGAGGCTAGATGCGACGCAATGGGACCTAGTTAAAAGCCTGACAGACATGCTTCGTCCTTTTGAGGTCTTCACGCGTTCAGTCAGCAAGGAGGACTCTAATTTGGGAAAAGCTATCCCATTGTTGCCCATGCTGGAGCACCAACTGAAGGCGGTGTCTTCTATGTTTGAAAAAGATGAAAAAAAGCAAGACGCTTTTCTGTTGGCGGAGAAATTATTAGAGCGCCTACTTGGTGATGAACGTCTTAAAATGATCCACTCAGAACAGCATTACATTTGTGCTACTATTCTGGATCCACGCTACAAAAAGGCGCTGGAAGGCCAAGCATTCTTTCCTTTTGGTGATCAAGATGTTACAAAGTACAAACGTTGGCTAGCCTTGTCAGCCAAGAGGTTTGAAAAAGAACGGCAGGAAATTGAAGGAAAAGGCAGTACATCAGCATCAGCAGGCCATCCCAAGTTAAAAGAATCCACTTCTGCACCTGTGGCTGTGGCACAAGTGACCTCTCAGCCGTTAAAGACACTGGCAACCGGATCATCTGCACCAGACACAACAGTAACATTGGATGCAGAAGAGGATTGGCTAACTCAGCTTGGGTTTGGTTCTCAAAAGGTCACAGCAAAAAGTAAGCCTAGTGGGGGAACCTTGGAGGACCTTGAGTCGATGGTGCAGGACTATCTGAATGACTCAACAGAGGTCTATGTTAATTCTGACCCATTGGCGTATTGGCATGGGAAAAAAGAATTGTGGGCACAGCTCTCCAACCTGGCTATAAACTACTTGTCTTGCCCACTCACAAGCGTGTCTTCTGAACGTGTTTTCAGTGCTGCTGGTGGCATTGTAACTTCCAAACGGAGCCGCCTCTCGCCCAAAAATGTGGAGAGCTTAACAATGTTCAAGATGAATCAGCACCTCATACCACCAGATTACAAAGTACGAGAAAGCACGCCGGATGAAGACGAGGTGGCCAGCAACGTAGATGAGGGAATTTCTTCTCTGTTAGGTGACACTGAACTCACCCTGCCTGAATTCGCAGAGTATGATGACGAAGCCTTATTCTTATTCACTGACACCGAGCCCTGAAAATGAGACAATGAATCAATAACTTTCTTTTTCGTCCTTATTCACTTTTATTCCTGTGTGTCTGTCTTTCTTTGTTGGGCACAGTTAATATAATTCAAACTTTAATCACCTAATCACAAAAACAAGCCCATCAGCAGAACTGTCTTCACTTGTTTGCTTACTGATTTGAAGGTGCCGCAGTCTGCATTCCTCAGGTTCACAAGTTCAGACGAACATGCTCCTCTATCCTCCTCCTCCAGACTCCTATTTCCCTCAAAGAAGAGGGCTGGATTACGCCCAATGAAGAAAGACTCAGCACTTGTGGGGGTGTTCTACTTCTTTGCGGGTGAGTTGACGGCTCTGGGGCCATTGCTGGGAAGCTCTAATACCGGATAAAAGTGGTTTTGACCAAATCGGAGGCAGAATTTTTTGTGTGTTTTTGCTGACTTGCTTGCCTTTGAGGTTCACCTTTGGAGGGTTCCAGATGTTTGTGGGTGAGTTTTGGGGTCTGGGAGCACTGCTGGGACAGTCTAATCTTGATTGCATTTGCTTTTCAGGAAATCCGTAGTGGAAAACGGGAGTTATGACCTAGCTGCACAGCGCGTTTGGACCGAAGGCCGAGAAATATTGTAAGTATGAGATTTTCCTTTTAGGCTGTTTGGGGGTGTTGTGCTTTTTGGCGGGTGGGTTGGCGGGTCTTGGGGCATTCCTGGGAAGGTCTAATACCGGATAGAAGTGGTTGGGACAAAATCCATGCAGATTTTTTTCTGTTGCTATTTCTGACATTTTGCTCAATGTAGCGTTTTCGGGGGCCTGTTTGGGGGGCTTCCTGGTGTTTGTGGGTGGGTTTCGGGGTCTGGGAGCACTGCTGGCTATGGATACTTTCGTTTGCAAGAGGTTTGAAGCAATCCATGGTGGCAGGGGGGAATAAGGGCCTAGCTGCATAGCGCGCGCGGATTGATTTGGGAAATTGGCAAAAAAATAACTAAGTCCCCATTTTTGTACTTCTGCTTTTTGGCTGTTTGGGGGTCTTCTACTAGTTTTCTCCTGGGTTGACAGCTTTGGGGCCATTGCTGGGAAGCTCTAATACCGGATAAAAGTGGTTTGGACCAAATCAGAGGCTCACATTTTTTTGTGTTTTTGCTGACTTGCTTGCCTTTGAGGTGCTCTTTGGGGGGGTTCCGGGTGTTTGTGGGTGAGTTTTGGGGTCTGGGAGCACTGCTGGGACAGTCTAATCTTGATTGCATTTGCTTTTCAGGAAATCCGTGGTGGAAAACGGGAGTTATGACCTAGCTGCACAGCGCGTTTGGACCGAAGGCCGAGAAATATTGTAAGTATGAGATTTTCCTTTTAGGCTGTTTGGGGGTGTTGTGCTTTTTGGCGGGTGGGTTGGCTGGTCTTGGGGCATTCCTGGGAAGGGCTAATACTGGATAGAAGTGGTTGGGACAAAATCCATAAGGAAAAGCCTTTTGGCACTCTTTGTAACTTAGGGTTCGTTAGGGTTAGCTCTAGCAGCAGGATTGCATGTGTTTCAGGGTGTTCTAGATTTTTGCAACTGAGTTCTGGGGTCTTAGAGCACTCATGAGAATGTGTAATTTTGGTTGCAAGTCATTTGAAGAAAATCCATGGTGGGAAAGGGGGGATTTGGCATAGTTAAAGAAAGCCTTTGCCACTATTCTTAACTTAGGGTTTGTTAGGGTTAGCAGTTTTTCTATTGCATGTGTTTGGGTGGGGGAGTTTTCGAGTCTTGGAGCGATGCTGGCTATGGATACTTTTGCTTGCTTGCAAGTGGTTTGAATACAATCCACGGTGGGTAAGGGGGTATTTGGGCCTACTTTTACTTTCAAAGTACGTTTTGTCACCAGTTTTCTGCTAGGCCTTGTTTTTTGAGATCTGATTGGGGGTCTTCTACATTTTTGCGACTGGCTTTAGTAAGGGTCTGGGTGGGAGCACTGCTGGGAAGGCCTAATTTTGTTCTAAAACACAGTTTACAGTACACCTAGCTTGAGGGGAAAGATCCGCTAAATTAATTTGCCCATACTTATTTATCCTTCAAAAGGTGACTCAGACAGAGTACGCACTTTCAAAAATATTGTACTGTCTATTAGGAAAATCAAAGTGTGACTTTTTGCACTACACAGCGTACATACCTTATATTTATTTATCAGTGGCGTCGTAATATTATATCACTTCCTGTTTTTCGTTCAATAATTACAGGCCGGGTTTCAGTCTGTGCAATGGGGAAAAAAGGATGGAGTCAGGCTTCACATTAGCGAGCCGCAATTCAGCATCCGCCAGGCAGGCAGTGGACAGGGTGTCTTTTGGTCACCAACATTGATGGACGAAGCGTCAGCTGGAATGGAGGAGTGCCGCTAATAAGAGGAATTGTTTGCTGCATGCAACTTACTTACCAAATTCAACAGGACAACTACAACAACATACAGATACAGTATCCATTGTTTTCTTCTATGAGTGTGACTGCATTTCTTGGATCTCTCTCTGCTTCTAAATTGATCCCTACAGCCATTCTATAGGTTTTACTTTGGCTATTTTTTTAACCTAATTTAATGTAGCCCTGTACTGTTGCATTCTGTCATTCACGGTTGTCGAAAGTACTATTTACTTTTCAGTAACAATGCATTCAGTATTGCATGCACTTCCTTTATGTCACGTAAAAGATTTATGGTTAGCTTTGTACCAAAAAATTTCTTTGTGTTCAATTATTGTTTGTCCATGCTGTGCTTTTTTTTTCTCTCAACAAAACCTACCCAAAAAGAAACCCCCATTCCCATCCATTTTCCAAACCCTAACCCTCTTCCCCCGAGCTGTGTGGTTTTGCTTGATGTGTGACTAATTGACAGCAATAATTCCACACTCTTGCTGGGGAGGATAAGGTCATAACAACAGGCTGGTGAAGGAATCCGAGGATATATTCTAGACTTACTCAGCTTCAGTACTATTTCTTGTAGTAGTAGCCAATGTCAAAGAAATCCAACACAAGTACAAGTTATACTTTCAATACTTTACCATTTGTTAGGCTACATTGTGGCACTGTTCTAGTGTACTATCACCTGCTATATTCTCTATCGTACCGTTGTAATGCTACAGTAAGGACAAACCAGGTTTCATTTTCTTTTTTTTCCATAGGCATGCAACTGCCACTGTGCCACACCACTAGTACCACCGCAATGAGGAGGAAATTTCATCCGCCCTGGATTGCCAACCTTAATCGCCATTTCCCGTGGAGCCTGCCTGGGCCTAGCCCTACTTTCAAACACAAATTACAGGTAAGATAAGCGTTTGGTTGGAGGTAGTATAATGGAGTATTAGGAGAGACGAGAGATTGACGGTAGTACTACTAAAGTCCTAGTACTATTCAGGAAAACAAACTTACTGTTAAACCCCCACCCACCAGACTCAAAAGCAGTAGAAAACAGGTATGGTCAGATAGAGTTTAAAAAAGTATATTTTTGTAGCCCTAACAAAATAATCTCCCTCAAGACCCTCCCTAACCCCAAAGATTGTCCTTCAAAAGTCCCAAAAACAACCCAACTCCCAATTCCCACCCCCCAAAAGTCTCTAAAAAAGGGGCAAGGGACACTACGGCAGGGTGCTGTTGACTTTAGCGGCCAGGGCATCATGCTCCTTGCCGAGGGTGGCATGGTCGAAGCGGAGGCCCTCCACCAAGTTCTTATAGCTTAGGACCTCCTGCTCCAGGTAGGACACTCTGAGGCATAAGAGGCGCTGGCGTGCCTTGCAAATCCTGTGGGAGGCAGCTGCTGTCTTTGCTGCTCGGCGGTGGCGGTTGGCTTTGGTAGCCCTGCTCCGTACCGCTGGAGCACTGCGCTGGCTGGCAGCCCGTGTGGGCACGGAGGAGGATGCAGCTGTCCCAGTGGATGTTGTTGTTGTACCGGTAGACTGCGTCTCCTCCTCCTCCAGGGCCACCAGCCACCGATATTTGGCGACAGTGGCATCCAGCCTCTGTTGCCGGGCCGTTCGAGCCAGCTCCCTCCTCCTTGATGGTCTGTTGGATTTGGAAGGAGCAACTATATGAAGAAAGAAAGACATAGTCTGTAACCAATGCTCCTTAAGATTAACACAAAATGATTGAGCAGAAAGTTGTGTCACAGTACAAGTAGCAAATTGAAAGCACAGTACATAACTATTGAGGACAGTATCTATGTAACCTCCGACTTCTTCTTCCTTGCTCTAACATTAGTGGGAGTTTAAGGAACAAATTCTACGAGCACTGTGGACTTCCATTACAGTCGACTATGACAGTACACCAGTCTTATTCTTCTTCTTCTCTCTTGTTTAGGAAAATTGGTACGTTATCTTATGCAAGCCGGCATAATGCCAGCGCAGTGAACTTGCACCCGAGAAAAACAGACGCACACCATGATGAGTGAGACAGACTTGCGTTACTGTACCGGTCCAGTACATGCAGGTGGTGAAGCTCTTACTTTTCTATTACGGGTGGCACTGAGAATACTCTGTTAAAAGGGCTACTGCTTAATTAATTTAGCTTTCACCCTACAGTGCAAATGAGTACTAGAAAAGGAAAATGAAGAAGCTAAATAATCTGATTAGCTATCACTTCACATGGGATGTATTTGATGACATATGGGATGACTTTAGGTGCTTTGCATATTATTGAGTGAACTGTGATACACCCACACATGAATGACCTACTACTACTAAACTAAAGTTATTAAGAGAGGTAGGGAGTGTCCACCATAATAACCGGATATATGCTGTGCTTGCAGTTGCAATACAAACTACTGCTACTATTCATGGTAGTATTTGGACAAAATTACAACTTCTTTTCCTTGCCTTTCCTACACTGGAACGGACGTGAGGGTGCGGTGTTACATGCTCTTCAAAGTAACACCAGTGACCGTCTACTCTCTCTAGATACACATATGCTATCTAAGAGTCAGATAGTACCATGATCCAGGCATCCATCCATTCAAAGTATATGCACACATACAGTTTCTGTTTCACCCACCCAGGCTGTTCTCCTTCCACCCATCCTTGCTTCATCATTCACCCAGCCATGCACCATACCATATTCTTTCCTTCCCAGCCACCTCGGGGACCAAGCAAACACATATCATTCTTCTTTGCCAGTCATCATTACATTTCTCGTCCTTCCACACTTACTTACACCCTTCTTTCACTTTTCGTTCATCCCATCCATCAAGTTCATCTCAGATCTGATTGGGATTCTTCTCGCCAAAAACTTCACAGCTAAGTCGAAGTACATTTAGAGGAGGCAACTACCTGGTTGATTTATAATACACCCGTGCAGAAAGCACACTCTGCAGTCTTCAATCTCAATAAGTAAGGAATATATACCTTACCTCTGCCCGCCACCACCGTGTTATCCCTCACAGGCATGTTGTCCGGCACTTGCACCGCCTCCTCCCCAGAGTTGTTCCTCTCGTCCAATACCACCGCCTCCGCGCTGGCCCCACCTCCAGATGTTCTACCTACAAAGTACATTTAAGAATGTTAGAATACACCACTCACTACTATATAATATTTGGCCTAGGAGGAAGAAAGAAATGTGAAAAAAACAGAATACAATGTAATAATTTGTGAATGTCTACTCTAAAGTAAAAATGTCCCTTTTTCCAGGGAAGGCTGTTGTCTTGCTGCACCTTTTTGGCACAACTGATGAATGCTTGCTTTTTATTTTTAACACGCACCACTTTTTCTCCTAACAGACAGAAGCTTGACTTCTAAGAACACGAGCAGGATCAAGTTCAAACCAGGTGAGAGCTCGGCTCAACCACAAGAAATGTGTCCAATTAATTGTCAGCACTAAGCACTTTTCCATTTTCAGTTAAACATTTACTTTTATGACAAACTTGATTTTAATAAATGTGTTTACTTTTAATAAAGCTTTTAAACTTAAATAGACTCTGTGGTTTTTGGTCCTCCAGACTAGAGTGGATGAGCTAAAGGTTTTGGAATTTTTGCAAGCATGAGTCCGTGCCTCTGACATCATTGGGGATCAATCATCGGTGACTTTGGGAGCTAAATGACTCTGCCACACTATCTAGTCATTAAGGAGATTGGGGGTTCAACTACAAAGTCTGTTATCACTGAGGTATGTGAAAAGTCTAACAGCACCTATTATAATTGATAAGCTAAGCAATGCATTATTTAGTGTCCATAGTTCTGTTTATGCAGATTTGTCCCTGCAACAGTAGTAGAATGGATTGCCCTACTATCCAAACCAAAAGTAAAGTCGTATCTTATTCTTTCTTGGTGGTCATTCACCTTTTTATTGTTGGCAATTGTCAAAGCATAAACATTTAGAAGACTTGAAAATACATTATGGACAATCCCAGAGGACTGCACTCAGTGCATAGAGCTATTGCTGACTAGAATGGGAGTCCAATGGAATTGCCAAATGTGCAATCTTAGTTAGCTACACAGACAGACTAATAAGAATAATCTAGTAATACCACAGGGAGTCATAGTCGAGGCAGGATAAAAATTTAGATCCAGTCTACAAGAAGATCAAAGACGATTTTGAAAAAATCGAATGAGGAACGCTAGGAAAAAATAAGTACTCTATATTAAAATTAAAACTTACTGGGGCCAGCAAAGGAGCCCTCGCCTGCCCGATCCTGGCCTGCATCCTGAACAGCACTCTCCTCCTCCTCCTCCTCCTGTGTCCTCTTGCCCCTGGGGGGAGCTGATGTACAACATGAAAGAAAGAAAGACCAGAAAACATGGATGATATTTGTCAACCAAATCAAACATTTCAAAAGAACAATAACAAAATATTTTGGCGAAATAGCAAATAGACAACTATTCCACTGGATATATTGACCGATCTCATGTGGTCTACTACGTTATTAGTATTGCTTGATTTGCGGCCGTCGAATTGGAAACTTCTTATGTAACTCACTAAACAAAGTACTAAAAAGGTTTGCCTAGGATTGGCAGGCAGCAGTCCGCAGCACGCGAAGTGACAGACAAAGTCCATCGTGATTGCAGATCAGCGACAACACTAAAGTTTCCTACTACATTAACCAGTCATTAAAATACTCAAACTATCAATCCACCACCACTATTTCTTCTTATCGCCATGTGTACAAAGGAAGGATTGGACTTGAGTCTGTAGGGGCTGATTTAGAAGCCCCTTGCGGCTCTTTTGCTCCATTGTTGCGTGACTTTTGTGACGCAGTGGCAGAACAAAAGAGGCGCAATGGTGCGGTGTATATTAACAATGTGACGCATATGGGAGATGCATCACGTTGTAAAGCCCTGCGCCATCAGGGGGCGGTCCGGCGCAAGGGAGGGCGTTCCTGCGCAGGAACGCATCCTAAAAGTGGCTGAGGGAAATCTACAAGATTTCAATCACTCACTTTAATGACAATGATGCGTGACTCAAACCCTGCGCCTGCTTGAAGCAGACGTACGGCTTGACGCAGCATTGGGAAGATAGGGCACCCCAGAGCATTGATGGAGCTGCGCCATCGTTGCGACGCAACTCCAGCAATGCGCCGCCTTTACGGCACAGATGCGTAACGCTTTGGTGACGTTTTGGGCCCATGGTGGGCCGCATTGTAAATACGGCGCACCATGGGTGATGGTGGCGTGGCGCACAATTACTGGCGCATCCCTGCTACTTTGCAGGGATGCGCCGGTAATTAAAAATCTGAACCTTAGTGTCTAGCATTACGCAGTTCTTTAAACTACACTCATACATAATTTCACAGGCCAATGAAATTAACACAAAATCGAAAACAAATAAGCATAGTAGCAACACTACTGAGAAGGAGAGCAGTGCACCTGAAATGCACAGAAGATTTTGAAATATAATTTACCTACAATGTAATGAGCAGCATTATTGCTCTTGGTAAAAAAACAAAAATTTGCAATATAATATAACACACAGAGCAGGAGAAAACAGAGTAGTAAAGAAATAGCTACTACTACTCACCAAGCCCGGGGATCTCAAGGCCAAGCAGGACGAGCAGATCGCGTTCACGGTCCAGGACACCCGTCCAGCGGTGGGTGGCCTGGTTGTAGGTGCGCCGGACCCGAGAGTGTTGGTACATGGCCCGGCACACCTTCTCCCACCGCTTCCGGCGCTCCCGGATGCCGTACCCGCTACCAATCCTGCCGCCTGCCATGATGGTCCTGGGGAGGCGGCGCTGAACATAAAAAATTAGTGTGCCCACCTCCTCCGGGCTGAAGATCTTCCGGGGTACGACCTTCTCCCCCCTCAAACGCCCGCACGGGAGCCGGGCACGGGGTGCGGGACCCTTCCCCTTCTCGGGATGCTTCCCGGCTCCCTTCACCATGGTCTGGGCAGAAATGAAGCTAAATAATAAAGAAAATAGAATAGGGAAGAGAAGAAAAGTAAAGAGTTGAAAAAAGTAGTTTAAAATTAACCAAAAGTAGCAGAAAACACAAAAATATAGAGCAAGAATAATAGAGAGATAGATAATAAGTAAAATATATCAAAAAAAACTTCAAACAAGCAAAGGATGGCTGAGATACAGAGAGGATACCAAAAGCATGCCCAGAACCATAGCAATGAATGAGAAACAAGATGGCCGCGCCCGTTCACGACCGCGCGGGTAAGTTCGCGCGAGGATTATCCTCGCGAACACCCACGAAATTGTACTAGCGAGCTGCACACTTTGCGAGATTACACTTTGCGCCCGGAAACGGAAATACGTCATGCAAACAAGATGGCCGCGCCCTTGAATGACTGCGAGGGTAACTTTGCGCCTTGCGCTACAAGCGGCTCGCTAAAACGCACAAAACCTTGCGAACTAACACGCCGCAAAAAAATAAAATCACATATTCGCATGAATCGCGGCTTCCGAATCTGATCTCGCGCAAGTTCGCGCCCGGCGAATCCCGCGAAATTGCAGAAAAACGAGTTTTGCAAAACTGAAAGCACTCAGCAGGTGCAAGAGTTCAAACTCATCATTAGTAACCATTCCCTGTAGTGCTTCCTGACTGAGGCCCCTCCAGAGTTCAGTTGCTAGTTGCAACAATTGTATGACCGTGCTCTGACCCTCAAAGCAGGCTCATAGAATAGCTACAAGTAGGCCACAAAGGTCCTGGAAAAAAAATTGCACTGCAACAGAAAGCAAATTACTGATAAGTAAGCAGGTGCCAGACCTGGAATTTTAAAACAGTGACACATTAATAAACTAACCCCAAATTAATTTATGTCAGTTGAAGCAGGGCAGGTGTGCTTGCTTTCCCCCCCCATAATCTACAGTGATGATGAACCAGAGGGTGGCATTGATGTAACAGAGGGTGGCATGGGTGAAACAGAGGATGGCAGTGGTGAAACAGAGGGTGCTGGGAACCTGTGATGATGAACCAGACGTAGAAACAACATAGTCGCGACCGTTGCGAGCCGACAAGTAAGTTCGCAATTGCGAACTGGTACCAAACCCTCGCAAACTGGCAGAAACCCTTGCGAACACAAAAAAAAATTTAAAATCCGCAAATTCGCGAGAATTCGCGGATTTTGCAGATTGCGAGTTCGCAAATATGCAAATTCGCGAACGCCAGATTCGCAAAATTCGCCCATGCTTATTGGGGACCGAACTTCTGTTGCTTAGTCTGGGGGGCCTAAGGAGGTTAGTGAGAATCGTGGGTATGGGGAGGTGTGTGGTGGTTTTGTGTTTTAAGGGACTTGGGCCATATGAGCGGAGGAGGGTGTATAAGTCGTGGTCCGAAAGGGGGTTCAGGGCGCGACGGGGGCGGTAGGTGTGATTGCGAGGGGGGATAGAGGGCCAACGCGGGGAGTATTGAGAGAAAGTGTCTGTGGGGGGAGTGGGCGACTTGATGGAGGTGGTGGTGGGTGGGGGGTGTCTGGGTTGTGTGAAAAGAAGTTCTTTGATGGTGTGGAGTTCTTCTTTGACTTGTAGGAGGGTGGATATAATCATGTCCAGAGTTGGGTTGGGGAAGGTGTTGGGGATGAGAGCCGTGGGCGAATGGTTGAGTAGGGAACTGGTGTGGGAACTGGAGTGGGGGGGAGGGATGTGCTAGCGTTAGAGCAGGGCTCTGCGGAAATAGTAGGTGGGGTGGCATTCGATGGGTGAGAGAATTTGTGGGTGTGGGGTGTGGATGAAATAGGGGGGAGGTTGGTGGCGTAGGTGAGGAGGCTGGTGGGAGGTGGCGCAGGTGAGTTGAGGGATAAGTGTAGGCTGGAGATGGTGGGGGTGCAAGTAAGGTAGTGGGGGCTGAGAATGGGGGGAGAGAGGAGGCGGGGTTAAGGTAAGGGAGGTGGTGTGTTCTGTGAGTCTAGTTGGGAGAGTGGGGTAGTGGGGAGTGAGAGTGGGGGGAAGATAGGGTGGGAGATGGTCCTGCCGCGGGTGGGGGAGATAAGTTCAGGGCGGTGGTGGTTCTGCGGGACTCGAAGGAGGTGTGAGGTGGGGGTAGGGAGGGTAAGGGAATGGAGGATGTATGAAGGGGAGAGATCTTCGCCAGTGGGTGAGGGGTGGGGAGGAGTTACATTGGGTGGGAGACTGACTACAGCGCTCAGTGGAGGCGGGGTTAAGGTAAGGGAGGTGGTGTGTTTTGTGAGTCTAGTTGGGAGAGTGGGGTAGTCGGGAGTGAGAGTGGGGGGGAGATAGGGTGGGAGATGGCCCTGCCGCGGGCGAGGGAGATAAGTTCAGGGCGGTGGTGGGTTCTGCGGGACTCGTAGGAGGTGTGAGGTGGGGGGTAGGGAGGGTGGGGGAATGGAGGATGTATGAAGGGGAGAGATTTTCGCCAGTGGGTGAGGGGTGGGGAGGAGTTACATCGGGTGGGAGACTGACTACAGCGCTCAGTGGAGGGGAGAGGTGAGTGTTGTTCATTTGTTGTGATAGATTAGGCATGTTAGGTTGACGATTGGAGGTGGGGGTGTTGTGTAATCTGAGGTGTTAGGAGTGGAGATCTGCCAGTTGGAGATAAGATCTATGAAGGAGGGGAACAGGTTGTCGAGTAGGTCAAGGTTCCTATCTGTGGATTGGAATAGGATGATCCTGTTGTTGTAGATGGTGATGGTGGCTCTGCCTGGGAAAAGTTGGGATGGTGTGATAGAAAGTGTTAGACCATGAGCGGATTTTCTAGTGGTGGAGATAGTGAGAATGGCGAGGAATGCTTTCCTCCACTGAGCTCTAAGTAGAGTGTAGAGGATGATATCAGTGCTCGTGGCTCCATTTATCAGTGAGAAGTAGGTGTCCACAAACGGGGTTTCAGTATTGGAGCCCTAACAAAAATAAACTATCCCACAAGAAGACCCAATCCACCGCCCTCTCTAACCCCAACCAATGTCCATGAATCAAATAAGTACCCAAAAGTCAAAAAACCCCAACGCCCAATTCCCACCCCCCAAAAGTCTTTAAAAAAGGGGCAAGGAAAAGTCTCTCTACTTCCGCCGGTGGTGTCCTTTGGTCAGGTGGTCACGCAGCTCTCTCCAGAGGTCCTTGAGCAGGGCTTCCTGCCTCGCCCCGCCTGCTCAAGGTGGGACACTCTCAGGGTCAAGCGGTGCACACGACCCTTGCACTTACAGGTACTGTGAGGGGCAGTTGTTGTTTTTGCTTCTCGGCAGTGGCGGGTGGCTGCTGGGCTACAGCTCTGTACCACTGGAGGTTTGCGCTGACCGTATGACCCAGGGGCAGCGGAGGAGGATGCATCTGTCGTGGATATTGTGGTAGACTGAGACTGCGTGTCCTCCTCCTCTTGGGCCACCAGCCGCCAATATTCGGTGACATTTGTCTCCAGCTTCCGTTGCCGGGCCCGTCTAGCCAACTCCTTCCTAGTTAGTTTAGAAGGAGTATCTATATGAAGAAAGAAAAACATACTGTAACCAATGCTCTTTAAGATTAACACAAAATATTTCAGTAGAAAGTTGTGTCACAGTAGCACTTGCAATTTGCAAGCACAGTACATAACTTTTGTGGCATGTATCTATCTAACCTCCCACTTCGTCGGCCTCTGCTATACCATTAGTGGGAGTTTCATGAATTCTACTAGCACTATATGGACTGACCACATTAGACTCAGACAGTACACCAGTCTTCTTCTTCTCTCTTGTTTAGCGAAATTGGTTTGTAAACTTGTGGAAGCCGGCATAATCCCAGCACAGTCAACTTGCACCCGAGAAAACCAGACGCATGCCATGATGACACAGACTTGCGTTACTGTAACAAGTCCAGTACATGCAGGTGGTGAAGCTCTTACTTTTCTATTACGGGTGGCACTGGCCATACTCTGTTAGAAGGGCTACTGCTCAATTAATTTAAGTTTCACCCTGGCCTGCCCCTGACTACTACAAAAGGAAAATTAAGAAGATAATATGATTATCTATCCCTTCACAGGATATTTGCTTACATATGGGATGACTTTAGGTGCTTTGTTTTTGATTGACTGATCACCGATAGGCCACACATCAATGTCAATGACAGAGTTGTAAAAAATATTTTAACAGAGGTAGTGAGTGGTCCCCGTAATCGCCGGATATATGCTGTGCTTGAAAACTACTGTTACTAGTCATGGTAGTATTCTGAAAAATTACAACTTCTTTCCTCGGCTTTGCTACTCTGGCACAGAGGTGCGGTGTTACATGCTCTTCAAAGTAACACTCTTCATCCAGTGAGCGTCTACTCTGTTTACATACACCTATACTATCTATGAGGAAGATACCATCCCTCCATCCATCCATTCAAAGTAAATGTCAATCACTCTTCATAATGTCTCAACTGGACAAACCTTACTTTTTCTCACCGAAAAACAACCTTTTTATTTTATTTTGTAAAACGCCGGTCATGCATCTGTGCTTGACTTGTATTTCAATTTGAACCAAAGGATATATTGCGCACAGTCACTCAAAGCCTCCCCATGTCCCTTCCCCACCCCTTCCTCCACCTTCAGTAACCCCCCTCCCCTCGAGTCTCATCCCTGCTCACAGTCACTCAAAGCCCTCCCCTGTCCCTTCCCCTCCCCTTCCCCGCCTTCTCCCCTGATCCCTTAACCTGATCCCATGATCCGCACCCTGATCCCTCAACCTGATCCCATGAGCCTCATCCCAGCTCACAGTCATTCAAAGCCTCCCCCTGTCCCTTCCCCTCCCCTTCCTCCGTCTTCAGGAACCCCCCTCCCCTCGAGTCCCATCCCAGCTCACAGTCACTCAAAGCCCTCCCCTGTACCTTCCCCTCCCCTTCCCCCGTCCTCTCCCCTGATCCCTCAACCCCCCAACCCGAACCACAACACACCTGGCGCTACCTCAGATACCCCCATCCCCTTCCTCAACTCTGTGTCACAACGCTTCACGGCTCTTGAAAACCAGATTGTCACAATCACCCAGGGCCTACTGGAGATCCTCTCTAACCTAGGTATAGCCCGCAGACCCTCCAAATGCCTCCCGCTGACGGCTCACTCCGGCAACGCTAACAGCTCTCCTAGGCCCACAGAAACCCCTGGTACCCAGCTTCACTATCCCCCCCTCAAGATCTCGGAATCATGCCAACAGCAGACTGCAAAAACCGGAGACCCCTTCCCTAGGTCCAAGACTCATACTCTTTCGAACACTCCTCCAAATCCCTTATCAGACACAAAACACTTGACTTCAAGGCCTTTAAGAACAGCAGCACCTATGTCAGACAGCGAAGCAGCCCTACTAGCCGCGCATACAACACCCCTGCCCTAGATTCTCCCAAATCCAAAATCCAAGTAATCACAGGTCACCGGAAAGTCCCTCCCAGCACTAAACCTCAGAGATACCCGGTCCTCACCCCCATACCAAGGGAGATCAAAGATAAATCCGCCAGCAATCAGGAGCAATTCTCCAATTGCTTGCTAATCAACTGTAGATCGGCCTCACTGCACGCAACAGAACTAGCTGAAGCCATCCTCACTCACGATATTGACATTGCGTTCCTCACAGAGACCTGGCTAAATAAGATATCCCCTCCCTGCCTTGACTTGCTGGTACCACCTGGCTTCTCCCTCATTACCAAAGACAGGATAGAGCATAGGGGAGGAGGGGTGGCTATCATCCACAAGGACAGCCTGGACATCTCGGAAACCACCTCTTTTGACTATGATTTATTCGAATGCTTATCCACCATCATCAAGACCAATGACAAGGACTCTCTACTGTGTCACCTGCTCTACCACCCCCCAGGTAAAAACAACCCTTTTGGAGGACAACTTTCCGACCTGATTGCACAAGGCGCACTCGGCGACTCCAATGACCTAATTCTTGGGGATTTGAATCTTCGCTGGATTGAGACACACAATCCCCTAGTCCAATCGTTATCCAGCCTCCTCCATGATAACAACCTGCAACAACATTGCAGCGAGGAGACTCATTACAAAGGAGCCACACTGGATGCTATCATCTCACAAAAGAAATCGATCACGATCAACCACATCCTTTCCGTCGACTGTTTCTTTCGCAACTTCATCCGCAAACGCATTCCCACGACCAACATCATCCGTAACCTTTTTGTGTGCACTGCATTATACGATCGCAACTTGTAATGGCAAGGTCAGTGACTCGAGAAGCTCATTCACTAACTGACCATGCTGGATCTTAGCACCATGCGACGTCAGGAACCCACGTTCACGCCACAATCGTCCAAAACTGTGAGCCACGCCAAAGGCGTATTAGCTGTCCGTGTACACATTCACTCGCTTTCCTTTCGCCAACACACACGCTCTTGTAAGTGCAATCAATTCTGCTGCTTGTGCTGAGTTGTGTGGGATACGTGCAGTTTCAACAATCGTATGCAACGTTGTCACAGCATATGCTGTAGTCGTATCACCATTCGGCAACTTGAAACACGAACCATCAACCCATAAAGCATCATCACATTCAGGAAGAGGAGTGTCCTGTAAATCTATTCTCCCTCTTGTCTCTTCTTCTGTCCTAAAACAGCAGTCATGTTCTTCGACCTCATCTGTCTCTACTGGAATGGGCAATAACGTGGCTGGGTTTAGTGTGTTGCACCTTTTCATGTGTACATGACTCGCTAATAGTGTCAGCTCATAACTTGACAATCGAGCACTAGTTAAGTGCTGTGTCCTTGTTCTGTTTAACAAAATGTCTACTGCATGTGGGACCATGACGATTAACATATTATTCATCACTAACCCAGCAGACTGTCGAATACAAACAGCTGCTGCAGCAGTGGCTTTTAAGCAACTCGGCAGCGCCTTAGCTACCGGGTCTAAAGTCGCCGAAAAGTACGCGCATGGACGCTGTTTGTCCTCAAAAGACTGTGTCAGAACTGATAATGCACAACCTTCCTTCTCATGGACATACAATGTGAAATGCTTACTGTAGTCGGGAGTACCCAACACAGGAGCCGAACACAATGCATCACGTAACTCGTAAAAACTTTTCTGACACTCTTCAGACCACGGAATGGGTTTTGGTGTATCCTTACAAGTTAATATATGTAAGGGTAAAGGCCCAGGCAAAAAATACAAAGTCTGACAAAAACAGGAAAAAGGGACACACCATAAGGAGAAAAGATACTCAAAAGAAGATTCTATATGATAAAGTACAAAGTTTAATTACATTGATAAAAAGTCAATATGAACATATTCATTGATACACATAGTTGATTTTTATAAAATAAGCTGTTACTCCAAAAGAAATATACATGAATCACAACAGAATATTAATGCCCAATGATTGTTGAGGATGCTGATTTCTGTCGATGCGTTTCGACACACCTCCTCAAAACATTTTCAACTTAACTCCCATCATGTTAAGTTGAAAATGTTTTGAGGATTGGTAAAGTTGAAAGCATTTTGGGGACTGACTGGAAAGGAGCGCAAAGTGAATGATGGGGCATTTAGCAAGTGATATTTAATAAAATGAATTTCAGCGGGCAAAACGTTGATTATGGGTGAGCTTTAAGTTACAAACCTGTTTATCTGACACGAGGTCTATTCGTTGTATAATTTGATAAACCATAGTCAATTTGAGATATAACCTAACAGTCATGTTTTTTAAAAAATCGTAGTGAACCCCTGACGAAGTGCAAAGAAAGGCACGAAATGCATTGGGTGATGGAAATGATTTAATCGAAGAATACCTATGTAACATTCCATGCTATAGAACAAGGTTTGTTATGGCATGTCTACAGCATTAAGGAGTTTAAATGTGAACATAGCATGTCCAACATGTGACTGATAAACCATGAACAGCGTAATAGATGGAATAACTTCAACAGAAATAAAAATTGATGAACTTGAATTACTTTTGGCATCAGTGTTTTGCACTTAAAGCTGTGCGTCCAGTGTGGGGTGCATCCTCACCCCACTTCCTCCAGTGATTCTTCAATTCATGTGGTTGGGCAGTCCACGGTTCCGGGCCAGCACGCTAAACAATGAAAAAAGTATCGTCTACCAAACATGAAGGAATTAGTGTGCACTCTGTCACCATTTTTGTGATTTAAACACTCCTGGGCACCCCCATGGTGCAGACCAGGCATCCCTCGCGTTGTGGGGGCCGTTGTGGAGACTAAGAAAGCTATTGCCCTGAGTTGCAGCGTGGGACCCATGATCAGAATAGGCACTGAGGCGAGAATATCCGGTCAGGGGTATTATTGAGCCCGAGACCCGCCGGGGCAGGAATCGAACCCTGGTCCCTGGCCAGAGCTTTGCATCGAGGTATGCCTGCTCTAACCATTGAGCCACACTTCTCCACTCAAATGGCTCCCAGTAGAAATGTGTAGAAACTTCAGAACGGCCTGCCTAACCCACAAAGCCCTCCATACCGACAAACCCGAAAACCTGGCAAAAAAACTCAAAAAAGCGGGCCAAGCCAGGAATCTAAGAAGCTCTAACTCCTTCCTGCTCAGCCTACCTAAAACCAGAAAGAAAAGAACAGCGGACTGCTCTTTCACTGGAAACGCCCCCAAAATCTGGAACTCCATCCCCCCCCACATCAGAACTATTCCATCTTTTGTGGAATTTAAAAGGCAACTCAAGTCCTTGTTCCTGATCCGCTCCCTTGGTTGTGGATAACCGGGGTCAGCAAGCAACACCTGAACTATGTGACTACAGTGAATTCCATAACCAAAGAAGTTTGACAACTCACCCATGTTCTGCTTACTATGTCACTCATTGAATGCTAATACCTTACATATGTTATGTTTATACAGATTTTTGTCATTCTATTACTGTAAAGCGCTCTGCTACCTCCGGGTCTTGACAGCGCTATAGAAAACTTCCTAAATAAATAAAATAAATACATGTATTTCTTGTCCATAGTTCTGTATGTGCAGAATATTCCCTGCAACAGTAGTAGTATGTCCTCCTATCCAATCAAAAAGTAAACCAGTATCTTATTCTTGGTGGCCATTGACATTTTATTGTTGGGAATTGTCAAAGCATAAACATTTAGAAGACTTCAATAGACATTATGGACAACCCAGACGACTGCACTCAGTGCCTAGAGCTATTGCTGAATAGGAGTTTTGTTTAACACCTTTTGCCAACTGTGCAAGCTTAGCTAGCTACACAGACAGACTAATAATAATCTAGTAGTAGCACAGACAGTCATAGTAGAGGCAGGATAAGAATTTAGAAACAGTCTACAAGAAGATCAAAGACGATTTAGGAAAAAATAGAATTATGAGGAACGTTTGGAATAAATAGGTGCTGTAAAAGATAGGGATGTATAATTAATAATATTAACAGGAAAACTTACTGGGGCCAGGAGAGGAGGCCTCGGTGGACCTATTCTGGTCTTCCTGTTGTTCCTGCTCCACCGGTGCTGCTACCTCCTCCTTCTCTGTCCTCTTGCCCCTGTGGGGAGCTGACGTACAACATGAAACAAAGACACAAATATGGATGATTGTTGTCAACCAAATCAAACATTTTAAAAAAACAATAACAAATTATTTTGGGGAAATGGACAACAATTGCACTAAATTTATTGACCTATCTAATGTGGTCTACTAGGATCTTAGTATTGCTGGATTCGCGGACTGCTAGTTGGAAAGTTATGTAACTCACTAAACCAACTTCAAAAAGGTTCTACTAGGACTGGCAGCCAGCACTCCGCAGCACGCAAAGTGACAGACACAGTCCATCCTGATTGTGGACCACTAAAAAGTTTCCTACTAAATAGTAAATAACCAGTCATAATATACTTAACCTATCAATCCACCACCACTATCTCTTCTTAGTGGCAGGAGTACAAAGGAAGGGCTTGACTTGAGTCTCTATTGACTAGCATTAAGCAGCTCTGTAAAGAACACTCATACATAATCACTCAGGCCAAAGAAGCACAAAATTGAAAACAAGTAAGCATAGTAGCACCTCCAGTGAGCAGGCGAGCAGCCGAGCACCTGCAATCACAGAAGCTTTTGAAACATAATTTACCTGCAATGTAATCTCTAAAGTCTAGCATTACGCACTTCTGTAGAGTACACTCATACATAATCACCCAGGCCAAATGAGCACAAAATTGAAAACAAGTAAGCATAGTAGCACCGCCAGTGAGCAGGTGAGCAGCTGAGCACGTGCAATCACAGAAGCTTTTGAAACCTAATTTATCTGCAATGTAATCGGCAGCATTCTTGCTCTTCAGAAAAAAACAAATATTTGCAGTATCATAACACAGAGCAGGAGAAAACAAAGTAGTGATTAAATAGCTACTACTACTCACCAAGCCCAAGGATCTCCACGCCAAGTAGGTGGAGACGGTCGTGTTCCCGGTCCAGGATTTCGTACCACCGGTGCATCGCCTGGTTGTAGATGCGCCGGACCCCAGACTCCCGATACATAGGCCGGCACACCTTCCCCCCTAGCTGGCGATGCTCCCGGAGCCCGTACCCGGCACCGGGCCTGCCGCGGCGGTCTTGGGGAGGTGGCGCTGGACGAAGAAAACCAGTGCGGCCACCTCCACCGCGCGAAATATCTCCCGGGCAATTACATCCTCCCCACTTAGACGCAGGCAAGGAAGCCGGCTACGGGGTGCGGGACCCATCCCCTTAGACTTGCCGGCTCCCTTTGCCATGGTCCTGGGTGAAAGAAGAAAAGAATAGGGAAAAAAAGTAAGTAAAATAAAAGAGAGAGCTAAACAAAAAAAGTAGTTATTAAAGTAACAAAAAGTTGAAAAAAACACAAAATATAGATGTAGAAACAGAGAGGGATAGATAATGAGTAAAAAAGATCAAAAAAAAGTTCAAACAAACAAAGGATTGCAAAGATTAAAGCAGGATAGAAAAAGCATGCCCAGAACCATAGCAATGAATGTAAAACAAGATGGCCGCGCCCATTGCTACCACGTGGGTAAGTTTGCTCGATATTTCCCCCACGAGCATGCAAAAACAGACGTGAACATCTAATTGCGCCCCGCACGTAGGAAATGCCTAACGCGAGCATGCAACTTGCGCCCGGAAACGGAAATACGCAACGCGAAAACTGAAAACAAGATGGCCGCGCCCATGTACGACCGCATGGGTAACTTCGCGGTAGCTGCGCTAAAAAAAAAAACAGCGAACATGCAAAAATTAAAAATCTGCAAATTCGCACAGATTTGCGAATTTTGCAGACCGCGAGTACGTATTCGCACAAATTTGCGTACCTCGAATTCGCACATTTCGCCCATACTTAGCCAATAGACAAGAACACAACCTCGTGACGAAACTCCCTATATGTAGAAAGCATTGTATTTTTTAGGGGTCAGAGGGTGTGGAATATACAAGTGTACCAGATTATACATGGGGCATTTATCTGTTTATGAGATCAAATAGGTATAAACCTTTATGTTGGAAATGGCCCTTTTTACAGGGCCATCCCTAAACTTTTGGCCTGCCTCTTGTATTTTTTCTGACCTGTTGTTGTTGTTTTTATGACTCTGGGCACTTTACCACTGCTGATCAGTGCTAAAGTGCATATGCTCTCTCTCTGTAAATATGACTGTGAATTAGTATATCCCTGACTGGCTTATTTGGTTTATCTGTTAGTCCCTAGTAGTGTAGCCTGTGTGCCCAGGGCTGGTAACCCAAATGCTGTTGGTTGGCCTGCAGCGCTGGTTTGTGCCACCCACAGAAGCAGCTTGTAAAGTGTACCTCAGACCTGCCACTGCAGTGTCTGCGTGCAGTCCAGAACTCCCATCTTGGCTGTGAAGTGCCCAGACTTCCCAGCCCCTGAACCTTCCCTTGGCATCATATCAGTCACCCCTATGGCAGGGTGTATGGTGTGTGTACGGTAGGACATGGCTTGATATGTGTAGAATGTCCTGGTAATGAATTACACCCCATTTAGTTTTTTCACTGCTGCAAGGCTACCTGTTCTCCATGGGCTAGAATGGGCAGACTGGCTATTACATCTTATAGTCCTATCTGACTCAGGGAACATGGTAGAAATTCGAGTTTAGTATGCCTGAACTCAGAATGATATAATACATCTTTTAGTGAAGTTTGTTTTAACATTCTGTGTTTGAAAATACCACTTTTAGAAAGTAGGTATTTTCTTGCCTAAGCCTTCTAGTGTGCTCCGCTTTTATGTGTATTGACTGATTGGGTTTAGAGGGGCAAGGCAGGCTGGGTCAGACCTGGGTTGATTAGAGAGATCTGCATTTGCAGTAGGGATGGGGTGACCCTTTGATCTGAGCATGGCTGTGCCTGGCAAAGTGAATGCTGGCTCCACCTCCTCCTGTGCGTCGATGGCAGACCCCGTCTTTCTGAAAGGCAAAATGCAGCCTGGTAAACAAAGTGCTCCAGGCCTGAGCAGAACTGGTTCTGGCTGGGTTCAGGGACCAGTGACTCTTTAGAACAAATACGTTTGGGGTATAAATATCTGTGCCCATACCCCTACAATTCGTATTGCTCCTGGGTGTAAAGAGGAACTTCTGTCCGTGTTACTGAAGGAATCTGCAGGAGAGGACTGTCCTTGTGTGCTATTTCTTGATTGGCCTGCAGTAGTTCCCCTTGGACTTGGAAGTAGAGGGAAAAGGACTTTGAGAGAATTTTTATTTTACTAAAGCAATCGCCCAAGGGCTAGAAGAGAGCTAGCCTCCTGCCGGAGTCACAGGCACATCTGACTCCTAAACGACCCTCCTGATTCCTCCCAGCGAGGATTTCTATCTGCAGGTGAGGCTCCTGTGAGTTCCAGGGCCTCTAGTTCTACTACAGAGAAGAGAGTGCTGAAATCGTTGCTAATGCACGTTTGCGTGCCACCGCAGCTGAAGAGTGTAAGAAAATCATTGCACAGCTGCGGCCGAGTGATCGCAAACCAAAAATCATCGCGTCGCACGCTTGCGGGCCACAAAGTGCTCGCTAACACCCAAAGATCATCGCATCATGACATCGCAGTGCGGGCGCCGTGCGTAAGCCATTTTCATCGCATCGCACCCGGATCATCGCTCCCTCTTGGAGCACCATTTTCTTTCATCGCAACAAGATCGCACACGCAACAGGGTCAGCGCATCATCCTCCCTTGCAGCAAGGATTCAATGCATCGCTGGCCTAGCCTGAAGAAGTCTGTCGCTTTGTTCTGCACGCACCCGCAGATCGGCACATCATCCTCCCTTGTGACAAGGATTCAACACATCACTGGTCTCGCATGAGGATATTCATAGCTACAGCTCGTTTGGGACATTTTATTTGTTTTGCTACAAAATCCCGGTACTTTGTAAGTAAAAGGGTCGCAGAGACCAATGCTTGGAACTGAACTCCCATTTGCACATTTTGAACTATTTTTACAGCATCTCAAGAATATCCCATATCTTACAGTATGGTGGCTTTTTATCGTTATTGGTCTTGTATTAAGTCTATATATATAAAGATACTTATTTGTTTATAACTACTTGTGTGGTGTCCCTTTGTAGTGTTCTTCACTGTGTTACTGTTTATGATCATAAATGCTTTACACACTGCCTCTGAGATAAGCCTAGCTGCTCATGTTACGTTACCACAGGGTTGAGCAGGGGTTATCAAAGGGTGTAGCCCCCTTACTCTGACTTAGGAAGAAGGGTCCCTACTTGGACTGTGGCCAGCCACTGCCAACTAGAGACCCCCATTTCTAACACTTTATTATTATTAACCAAGACTATATACCTTTTTGCCTGAATGGCATTCATATACATAACTGTTTACAACTGTGATTTGAATTTTGAATTATGTAAGACATGGTCATATGAATTTAAATATAATGCTAGCACCTTCTTTTTCTCTGTCCTTTTCTCTGTCTTTCCATTTCTATTTTGTTTAGGGTATACTATTTTAACTTTTATGTTGGGAAAACTATTATACAATATTCCCTTTCACGCTCTCAAAATACTTGACACAAACCTTTGGACTTAACTTGTTTATGATTTTGCCTATTATATCGAACATTCAATGACATTATACTTGCTTCTGCCTCATATCTCTGTCTCATACTTCTGGATGCTCTGCTAACAGTGGGAAACGTGTTTTGATTGATCGACATTTCTGTATTATAATTTGTGGGTATTGCTTCATAGATAGAAACAGCATGGGGAGTTGAGAGAGACTGATCGGCCTGGACGTACCACTTGTAAGCTGACACGCCGTATGTTTTTAATTAAAAACAGCTGTGTTGTAGGCTCTCCACCATATGGGGGAAGATGCAGGTTTTGGCATCCCACATTTTCGAACGGTCACAGTGAGTGAGCTTGCGGCATTTGCTCAAATTTGAACCGTGGCCTGTAGGACCTGGGTGATTCATACAGTCTCGCCGGAGGGGGGCCCGCATGCTTTATTTTGTGAATTCAATAGAACTGCAATTATTCAAGGATTCAGCGCGAACTAAATGTGCTGCCTGAATGTGTATTTTCTAACCAAACGCAGGTTAGTAGTTAGTATCGTCACCAGGGCTCCATGGTTTGCCTCCATCGAAAGCAAAGGTTGCCCGAAGTTGCACTATTTAAATTGAGTGCGTGTTAACTAAATGTGCAGCCTGAATTTGTATTTTTTAACCGAACGCGTGTTGACATTCTTTACCAGGGCTCCATGGTTTGCCTCTATCAAATGCAAATGCAAATGTTGGCCGAAGGTACACTATTTAAATTGAGCGCACATTAGCACTTGCTACTAGGGGCATCATGGCTCACCGATATCGAGTGTGAGGGCTTCCTGAAGTTAATGCGAACTAAGTATGCTACATAAAGTTGTATTTTTAACCAAGTGCGAGGACTGCCCTAAATTGAACGTGTGCTAGCACTCGTTACTAAGAGTGCTTTTGTTTCTTGAACCCACCTACAGACTCAGACAGGGGCTAACTTCCAGCCAGTACACGCGCCGTGAGGGAAACGGCATCTGGCTCTTGCCTAATGCCGTGAGGGGAACGGCCTTTGGAGTTTCAACAGCGGGAACGGACCGCAACTCCCAGAAGCCCCAGCCAAGCGCCTGCCAACAGCGTCATCAGGCGGCGCCAGGTCTCCATTAAGGGCCAGCCGGTGCCCCACAGCGCGGGACGTGCTTTTGTTTCTTGAACCCACCTACATACTCGGATTGGGGCTAACTTCCAACCAGTACACGCGCCGTGAGGGAAACGGAATCTGGCTCTTGTCTAACGCCGTAAGGGGAACGGCCATGGGTGTTTCAACAGCGGGACCGGACCACAACTCCCAGAAGCCCCAGCCCAGGCCCCTGCCAACAGCATCATCAGATGGCGCCAGGGCTCCATTAAGGGCCAGCCGGTGCCCCGCAGCGCGGGACATGCGCACGCGTACGCCGGGCTAAGCCCGGGCAAAGGGTGGGCCGTCTGTGGCCGTCAGGGGCAGGCAGTGGCTGGGCTGGGCCCCCTCCCTACGTCCCTGAGCGAGGTGAGTGTATAACAAGTATTATGGGGAAACGTACAGCTACTACAGCCAATACAGGCCTAAAAAGTTCAACCCCCACCACCTTTGAGAGCATGCTTGAAAACGCTGTTAACACGGTCACCTCGGAAATCGAAATTACTGAGAGGAGACTTTCTATGGGCCAATTGTCTTCCTATCTGCACACGTTGGATGGGTCAGAGAGGGGTGACCCAACGGTGCCCCTCCGTTATCACCAACTGTAATAATTAACAAATCTATACGTCAGGAAAAGCTATCTGCAGGCTCTGTGACCGATAAAAATGTAGTAGTAATCTCTGATTGCCAACAGGGCGCCCAAGTTAATATTAGTGCTATCAATCCAGTTTCTACTACAAAGACCTTGGGGGAGAAAAGAAAGCAAGGACCATCAAAAGTGACTGTTAGCAAGAGGAAACAACCATCCCGCCAAAAATCTCAACCTACCCATTTGAGCATGTGGTCACGCGGAGCGTCTGGAACAAGTGGTGCCTCAGTCAGTCCTACTGTACAAATAAACGACAGCTCCGTAGATTTGACCACAACGGAAGCTGTATCTAATTCCGTCTGCACCCAAACTGAGATAATATCTGCAAACGGCGTACAAGGAAGATCAAATGGAAACTTAATTGACACTATAGTAGACTCTACTTTCGATCATTTGAAAAATCTAATGGATAAACAATGTAATGCTATTTCTAAACGTTTGGACAGATTAGAAAGTTTGGTAAAGCAAGAGGAAGCCCAAAGAAAGGGGGTCACTATTATTGACCAAATTAGGGGCGAACAGCTTTTAAAAAACATGGAAGCAATTGAGAAGGGCACTGTGGGGGGAAAATGGCAACTGTATACTTTCTGGCACTTATAATGCATGCGAAAAGTGTGGTAACAATAAGAATTGTCTGTTATCTAATGCCAGGTCTAGTCCTATGACTAGCATGTTGTCCTAGCCAAATGCACCTGTTGATAATAGGCCGTCTAGTAATAATCCATCATACAAACCCACACTGGCCACCCTGCATCGCAGCCCCTGGTCCTACGAAATTGGCTATTGGTTCAGATAGCGACCCCATTTCTGATACACAGGTGAAAAAACCTGTTGAGGTTATTCTCCATTTACCCCCTGAATCTCGTCCCTATGTCGTAATTTTAGCGGGTGTACCCCCCCATTGAAGAAAGATCAAATTGAGTCCAGGGACCAACTTAAAAACAAGTGTATGGATTGGTTGTCTAAGTGTAAGGGGATAGGGAGGGAGATTGCTAATGAAATCTTGATGGTGCGACGGGTGGGATGGGTAGGACCTTCAGTTAAGAACATCATGGGCGACTGTATATTTGTGAACTTTAGGTGCCCCTCCTTGGTGAAATAGTTATTGGAAGGCCAAACCAAATACAATAGTACTCCAACCCTCGTAACTTAATATAAGAGAAAGAAGAACAAAAAACAGTACCTTAAAGTGCTATGACGCGAGATCCAAGTTCCCAGTGCTTCCAAGGTATGGAAATGCGATAATACAAGAACGGATTGAAATTGACAACATTTTGAAGCTTAGGTACACCTTCCCTGCAGCTGTTACCAAGGAAACACACAAAGTAACGGAGAATCAAAGATAGTGGCAACGCCTGCTTGGAGACGCTTGTAAAAGCGTCAGGGGTTTGTGCATGCACGAGGACGTAAGCGTACACTCCAGCGCTCCAGCAAGCATGAGCAGTGCTGCTAGCGTTGCCGTGAGCCACAAGGAGAGCTGTTGAAGGTAAAACTTTACCAAATATTGAGTGCGCCTGTTGTCAATGTTAGTTGGAACAGATTCCACTTCTGTTCGTCATTTCTGTTCTTTTCAGTTCGCCGCTGTAGTCCGTTGCTTTTATCCAATTTGTTTCATTAAGAAAAGTGGTGGGTTCACAGGGTAATTGGTTGTGAACTTATCCCCAACAAGCAATGCTCATCTCCTGTGTTAAGACAGTAAATTGATTTGGAAGGCGTTTATTTGTCAATAAGTCCCACCACTAACTTCAGCTAGCTACCAGCTAGTCAGCCACAAGCCTCCAAATGACACTCAACAATCTCAAGCATCACCATGGAGACCTGGAACAGTCCTAGCACAAGCTACAATACATAACCATAACAACAAGTTCCTTTTAAATGTTGGGTGTATCATAGCACATTTGAAGGAGGACAAGATAATACATTAGCCAGAGACATTCACATTACACCTGAGCCTGAATTGCCAGGTCATGTTAAAGTTCTTTCAGAAATATTTCCATTCTATATTGTTTTCAAAGTCTCAATTCTGCTTAATTCTCAATGTTCTTTAGTTTTTTTGTATATCTCTTAAATATGACATGGTTGTGCTATTAATTGGTCAGCTCAGTCACTCCATTCATGTTGCTCTTCCGGAGTTTCCTTCTATTTAATTGTTCTCCGGATTTCTTTCTTAACTTTATTTATCATTTTACAGTTTACATAAATATAGGCAGTATGCAATCTCACACACAAACCACTTAACATCACAGTTGCATAATTCGAACTATGAAAAAAGGAGCCATCAAAGCACATATAAAATATTGTCAGCTTAATCTCTGTTATGTTAAACATTAAAACCATATGCCAGTACATAGTCAATGAGCAGGGTATCACCCAGCTGAAAGATCCATACATGGTTATTCAGCTTCAACAGCAAGCAACTCCTAGTACTATGTATAATGTTCTCCACCTAATGATGACAGCAAGGCCACCAATGTTAGTCAATCTCACCCTGCTTTGTTTCTCTGAAATCGCGATCACTTAATACCCCTAACTCTGCTGTGGCCATCATTTATATCCCCTAATTCCATTCTTGCTGCCCAATGGAGGTGTGGTGTCTGGCAATTTTTTATTCATAGCTGACCACCCAGCCAGGTTGTGTTACCATACCATCTTTTTCTTAGAGGCTCTCGTATTTAAGTAAGTAAGCATTATTGTATCAGCAGCTAAACCATAATAACTAAAAAGCTTCTCTTCAAAAATACATTGCATGTTAAAACAATCTTAAAAGCAAATCTAACCTCAAAACGACATATGTGCTAAACGAATAGGCCTACTCTCTAGGAATCCACACTAAATCATCAAAGAGTGCAAACAAAATTTCCATTCTTCTCAGACCAACTGATTCATCATATTTGTGTAGAACAATTAACATTTGAACTAGGGATAATGAGGTGCTGGTACACTGTAAACCTCCTACTGAATCCTATCAGATGCGTAGGTTCCTATGGGATAATAAAGTGCATTAACAATGTAGGAAGATAGCCAGCAAGACATCTAAATTGGCAGACACACCCTTCTATCTTGATTGTCTAAGACACGAAGGGCTTAATTTTGATGTAAGTGGAACCACCATGGACAGGGCATTGGTGGCGGTCGCACCGACATCCATGCCTTCGGTCTAACCACCGCATTACAGTGCAGACAGTCGGAGTGCATCGGTCTGACAGACTGCCGCCTTCGACTGGCTCAAGGAGCCCACAGGGGCAGCGGTCAGACAGTGATCTCCACAATGGAGGTGGTGTCTTGTCAGGAGGTCACTGCCAACTCCTTGTCGGGAGGCCAGCTGCCTGCAATGATGGCATGAGGCCCAAAGTGCCTAATTTAGATTTTGGCGGGTGGGTTACTCCATCAAAAAAGTGGAAATCACATCGACATAAGAGTAAGGCATTACGGACGGTTCTAAAACCATTCTGATTAAAATGGTCATCTAGCAAAGACTTACATTCAGTTAGCAACTTGGGACAAGTTATTTATTTATTTATGTATTTATCTATTTATTTATTTATTTATTTGAAGGTTTTATATAGGGCGAAGAAGACCCTCGTGAGTATCAGAGGACTTTACACAGGTGAAAGAACAGAGACATATACAATCAATGTTATAATAATCGAGAAACACTACAAGATGTTTCATATCCCAATGAGGGTGGGATCACCACAATGATAGGACAGATAAATCAAACAGTAATATAACAAGCAAGACGTAATCAATAGCAAAAATGATAAGTCCTGATATGCTCAGAGAGAAGAGTTCTAGTACAGAAATGTGTTCATCAGTAGTTGTTTAACTTCTTTCTTCAAAGATAACGTTCAGGGATTCAGTCTTGTTTCAGGGGGAAGGGAGTACCAAATTCTCTGACGTGGCAAAGCAGGCTCTCTCGTAGATTTACTTTTGAGAGAATCTCTGTGGTTTCAGTAGTATGGTGCAGGAGCTTCTAGAGGATCTGGAGCTCCCAGAGAGGTCAAGCTTCTGAGCAGGAAAACTAGGAGTATTGAGGTGTAGGGCTTTGTGGGTCATGCATGAAATTTTCAGCTGTATTCATTTTTCGTAAGGTAGCCAGTTGAGGGATTTCAAATCAGGGGTGTTATGGTTCTTACTTTTTGATCCATGATGAGCTTTGCCGCAGAGTTGAGGGAGGCACTTTTGGGGGCTGTTTGGATTTGGGCAGGCCGTCTAGGGTTACGCTTCCATAGTCAAGCCTGGAAATCACTAGGGCTTGTGAGGCAGAGTTAAAGTACTGTAGGAAGAGTTTTAATTATCTTAAGATGTTCATTTGGAATTTCGCTACTTTGGTAGCCGCACTATGTGCTTTTGTATGTTAAGGTTCTTGTCAACATATTTTCCCAGTGATCTCATTGAGTCAATGACCTGACGCAGGCAGTTGAAGGCTGTTGGTTGTTTTATTCATTCGTTAATGATGGGTGACTGATTGATTGAGAGGGGCGATTAGGAGGAATTCAGATTTGAGTGTTAAGTTTGAGGTGGCTGAATGTCAGCCATTTTGGGGTTTTGTAGGGTAGGGCTAAGTTAAGGGATTCGATGTCTTCAGGGGAGGACACCTTCAGGTATAGTTGGGTGCCATTAGCATACATGTGATAGAGGATGTTGTATGAGCTCAGAATTAACACTAGTGGCTTCATGAACAGGTTAAAGAGAGTTGGTGAGATGGAGGAACAGCATGGAACCCCTAAGGTGACAGGTGCGGACTTAGACAGTGACTGATTAATCTTGATTTTTTTTAGTTCTGTTTTGAAGAAACAAAGTTAATCACTTTAGGATAGTCCCTGAGAGTCCCATTCTACATTCCAATAGGTCCAGTAGGAAGTTGTGCGTAACCATATCGAATGCTGATTTATTTTGATCCAGCATTTTTAGCGCATTGTCCACTATATGTGTAAGGACTAATTTGGTGCTGTGCCCTGGGCAGAAGCCGGATTGGAATTGATCAAGAAGATGGAATTGATCAATGTGGTTACAGAGTTGGATGTGTACACATTTTTCAAGGAGCTTCACCAGAGTAAGAAAGTTGGAGATAGGGCGTAAGTTATTTAGCTCCATGTGATCAGCCTTGGACCATAGTGGGAGTATCAATAGTTTGATCTCATTAAAAAAGTGGTTGAGTAGTGGGTTTTTGTAGTAGTTTGAGGGTTAAGATCTGCTGGAATTTTGAGAATGACATTGTCCTCAACAGGTTATGAAGGAGTACCACAAAGCATTGTTTTTAAGGATGTACTCCGGAAGACATGAGGGTACAGGAATCTAAGATGGAGAAGGACTTGAGTAAGGTGAGAGAGGACGATACTCCAGTGCCCTCTGCAAATCAGATCTCATATTTTTCGGCTTTTCATGGAAGAAGGAGGCCCATTTTTTGCAGTTTGGTAGCCGACTGGAACTTGCTGGGGAAGCGTTGGGTAGGCCATTTTATTGAAGTTTCAAACGTTCAAATAGTATTTTTGGTCGGTTTCTAACATGATCCAGTTGGTTTCTGAAGAAAGTTGCTTTTGAGTTTCCAATGCTTTCGTAATATGAATTCCTCAGTGATTCTAAATACTTGAGGTGTTCAAGTGAAGCTGAAGATCTCCAGTTTTGTTCCTCTAGTCACTGGTTATGTCTTTCAGCATTGAGGCTGCCATTGTACTGTGGTTTAGAGTCTTTAGTGAACAGTCTTTTGAGCTGTAAGGATTTTGATCATGTCTAGAATGTTCTTCATGGAGCTGGTGTTCTTGGATATCTGACATGTCACCAGGAGACAGAAGGATGTTATTACTGAGCGATGTCATTTCATTCAGGTTAATGTTATGCAGGCTCCTTTTCCATATTTTGGTTTTTGCTAACCGGAATGTGATAAATGATTGTTTGAGTCTGCTAGGGGTGCTACGTATTCCCTGGTTTGTTTACGTTAAAAAAATATTTAATGATATTGACCACCCTGAGTACTTTGTCAATCCAGACTGTTTGACCAAAGTCACAAGTTGTTAAGACTGTCTTCTAATATTACGAAAACATCGGTTAGTGCTAACCAACTGATCCTGACCCATCCAGGGGCCTCATTTATGAAAAGTGACGCATCGCTGCGTGAAAACAGCGATGCGTCACTTTTCACTGCGCACTCCCTGCGACACCAATGATGCGTCATATTTAATGTATGACGCATCATGTCGCAAGGACTTACAGATACGTCAGTATTTCTGACACATCTGTAAGCGCAAAAGTGACGCATTGCTGGAGTGTGTCACAAAAGTGACGCAACTCCAGCAATGCGTCCTTTCACATGGGGCAAGCCCCATGTGAAAGGGCTTGCATCAGTCTTACGCCTGCTTGAGGCAGGCGCAAGATTTTGACGCAACAGCATCCTAAAAGTGACGCAGTGCAATCTCATAGATTTCACTGCGTCACTATTACGAGGCTTTTTGAGGGGGAACGCCCCCTCTGCATACATTATACCTGACGCAGGTATAATGTGGCGCAGGGGTTTAAAAAGTGACGCATCTAGCTAGATGCGTCACTTTTTAAATATGGCGCATTTTTTACGCCGCCGATGCGTCACAAAAAGTGACGCATCGGCGGCGCAAAACTAACGCAAGGCCTCATAAATAAGGGCCCAGGAATTCAACCCTATTTAACTTTTAACCTGAGTGCTTATGATAAGATAATTCTGATGTGTCTATGTCTAGGCAACTTCCATGTAATCGTTACATTCCCCAGGTAAACGATTTGTCACGTTCTTTGTGCCTATGTCCTTGCGACAATATTTCTCCTCAGACAACAATACATGTTATCTTCTTCTGCAAGTTCTATTTATTAATTAGGAAAAGATGGATTGTACCTATTCTGAAATCACAAGTTCTGAGACAATGTTGTCCTGCGTTTATTAAACTGAGCTTCTAGACGATGAAATTCACACCGCTCATATTCGAAAATATCTAAAAGGGGTGGTTAGATTTAGGAGTTTAATGCAGGGACCACCTTTATTGTAACTGTTTATGGATTGTAATTTTATCTGAGATGTGTAAGGATATAAGTATGTTTCCTCTGTTCTTTTTAAAACATTGGGCACGATTATCAAGAAAGGGCGATACATTATCGGCGCTTTTATCGACACAAAACTGCCACTAAAGCAGTGATAATGGGCTTGATAATATGCCCTTGTAAATTCCCATAGAAGCCCAGGTTCTGGTGTTAACCTGGGCTTCTATGGAAATTCACAAGGGCATATTATCAAGCCCATTATCGCCGCTTTAGCGGCAGTTTCCTGCCAATAAAAGCGGCGATAATGTATCGCCCTTTCTTGATAATATGGCCCATTGCTTTCATAAAAGCTTTTATAAAATGTTGTATTATTTATTTATACAAATAGGTATATTGTGTTTTTAACTTTTTGTGTTTTATGATGTGCTTTTATGATTTAATTGTCTTAAATTGAATCAAGCCTAATTTGAGTTGACTTGAGTTCTTGGATATCTGACATGTCACCAGGAGACAGAAGGATGTTCTTACTGAGGGATGTCAGTTCATTCAGGTTCATGTTATGCAGGTTCCTTTTCCATATTTTGGGTTTTGCTAATTGAGCGGTATTTGTTTTATGGATTTCAAAATGAAGAATGTGATGCGGTAGTGGTCAGATCAGTCACAGGGGAGGATAGATTCCAGTTGAATTGAGTTGGTTTAGTAATGATAAGCTCTAAGGTTGCTCCCTTGTTGTGTGTGGGGCTGTCACAGAATTGTATCAGGTTTAGATCAGCAAGAAAGGACTTAAGGCTGTTAATGATAGGGTCATTCAAATCATTCCAGTGGAGGTTGAAGTCTCCAAGGTAGATTTGGGTGCAGTGTTGGCCTGAGTTTGTTGCAATAATTTCCATGATTTCTTATGTGAAAGATAGGTTATCTCCGGGTGGGTAGTAGAATGTATGTAAGCTGCATAGAGTCTGCTGTGCCATTTAATATTGATGCATAAATATTTGCTTGAGGGTAGAACAGGGGAAAGAGAGTGTTTGACTGAAAGGCTGTTGCAGTGAATGCAGGCAACGCCTCCACCTGGTCTACTGGGCTCTCAGATCTGGTGATGTCATAGCCTGCAGGGACTAGTATGCCCAGGATAGTTGCAGAGGAAGTATTTTCCCATGTTTCTGTCAGGAAAAGGGTTTGAAGGTCACGTGTGAGGATAATATCAGGAAAGTCAACTGCGTGCCTAGCAACCAAACTGCAATTGAGTGGCATGCATTTCAGATAGGAGATGGCTCTTGCTGGAGAGGTCTGAGTAAGAGTAACATGCTCAAGTTTGTATTTGTTTAGCACTCTGTGGTTAGGCTTTGATTTTCTGTGTGGGATCATATGAATGGATTGGATTTGACTCTGATTATATATGCTATCAAAGTGTGAGGATTTATAAGATAGGAGGAGGTAGTGGAAATCTTCAGATAGATGATCCTATAATCTAAAGGGTTGAGTGGTGGCATTGGGGCGGTGGTTCATAGGAAGCTGCAGGGCAGCGATGTGCAGTCCTGCATCATTGTAGAGAATGCTGTCAAGGAGAGGCTTGGGATGCAACTGCCTGTGTGAAGGATGCGTTGTGCAGCATTGGTTCTGAAGTGGAGTAATTTTTGCCCCTACACTATCCAACGCTTTCCCTACTATTGCACTCTCTGGAGTGGGAATAGTAATTTTTACCCCTACGCTATCCAACGCTTTCCCTACTGTTGCACTTTCTGGAGTGGGAATAGTAATTTTGACCGCTACGCTCTAACGCTTTCCCTACTGTTGCACTCTCTGGAGTGGAAATAGTATTTTTTACCACTACGCTATCCAACGCTTTCCCTACTGTTGCACTCTCTGGAGTGGGAATAGTAATTTTTACCCCTACGCTATCCAACGCTTTCCCTACTGTTGCACTCTCTGGAGTGGGAATAGTAATTTTTACCCCTACGCTCTAATGCTTTCCCTACTGTTGCACTCTCTGGAGTGGGAATAGTAATTTTTACCCCTACGCTATCCAATGCTTTCCCTACTGTTGCACTCTCTGGAGTGGGAATAGTAATTTTTACCCCTACGCTCTAACGCTTTCCCTACTGTTGCCCTCACTGGAGTGGGAATAGTAATTTTTACCCCTAGGCTATCCAACGTTTTCCCTACTGTTGCACTCACTGGAGTGGTAATAGTAAATGTTACCCTTCCGCTATCCTACGGTAATTTTTTAAAATATTTTTTATTAATCTTACGTTAATATATATGTATATATGTATTAAAAAATAAAATTGTATGGTTTTTTATAACTTAAATAACTTTTTTAATAATTTTAAGATTATTTAAGTATTTTTAAGTATGTTTTATTTAATTATATTTATATTTATTATTTCATTTTTTTAAATTACTTTTAAGAAATTAAAAAAAAAATCGATATTTTGTTTAACTATATTTTTTACAACAATATTTTTCATTCGATATTTTTATACTTACCTGTTTGTAGATAGGAATTCGATGTATTTGGCATTGCTATTTTGCTAAGTCTATATTTTTGTATTCAATATTTTGTTAGTGAACCGTTTCATCTACCCAGTGCCTAATACTGCTGAATGGCACATAAGCAGAATAGGCTTCACAGTAAAATAAATGAATAGTGCAAATTTCACAAGCATAGAGTGAATGTACTTAAATGTGTAACATTTTCCCTTACAAAAGCTAAAAAAGTGAAAGCAAGAAATATGCCACTAATTATGCTCTAGACCACCGACCACAACCAAATTTAAGCATTGAATAAAAGATGAAAATATATACTGATGCATGCCCTCTATTAAAGTGCACCCTTACTCAAAAGTTTTTTAACTTACTTGTTATGATGTCATAGAAGCAAAGTCCTTAAAATCCATTGTCATATATGTGGCAGGAATTGCAGATAAAGAGAGTGATCCTTTGACCCCAAAATCCAAATGAAAAGTGACTGGGAGATGGACAAAGCAGTGGGAGGTCTCTTCTGGACACGAAGAGGAAGTTGGAGTCTTTGTGAAATAAAATAAAGAAAATGCTTTTTGAAAAAAACTACCTGAACTGTCCGTTTGAGTAAAATTTCTACTCAAAAAGGTATTTTCAGGTTGATTTAGCTGCTTCTCAAGTAAAAATCTACTCAAAAAGCAGCCCCAACTGCTTCTGACTCCTGGGGTCCCAAAATGGCACGGGAAGGCCCTGTGGCGACCGGAAATAGCACCAAGGGCTGGAAAATCTCACTTACAAGCATGCTTTGATGGAGCCTCACCCTATTCCCATGAACATTATGAGACTCAAACAGCAGTGTAATTTCGCCATGTCTCGATTGGCAGAATTTGGCAGGAACTCCTCATTGCATGCGCAACGTGGAATTACCAAATTCCGCCAGTTCCGTGAGTGAAATTAAAATTCCGCCCAAGCCTAGTCAAAAGTAGTAGCCTACTTACCTAACTATATAAAATGAAAATATGTAATCTGCATGTTACACGATGTGATTTGCAGCAGGCACATTACCTTCTATGCTACTTTATGAGTCAGCGCTGTTACTGGCCAAAGCACAGAACACTCCTGGAACTGCATTAACCACCAGAGTTTTCATACTGCTATTATTATCCCTGCAAAGTTGTGGGGCACACAAAGATCTCTGCAGCAAGCGTCTTAACCCTGTACGATATTTTAAAATGCAGCATCTCTGTGAGCAATGAAATAAGCTAGAACAGATTAAATGTAGCATTTTCCTTGTTGCCAATGTCTGTGCAGCAGATTTAATTTTAATAAATGCACACTTTGACTGTTAGAATCTGCTTTTCAGCTCCACTACAATCGACTCCATCCCCTTTCTTCTGCCACACCTTGAGCCGCAATGTATTGGTGCCTGAATGTAAACTTTTTCAATTCCAACACTGGTGATCAGTGTATGAATATGAGCATATATGTGTGATTGCTATGGTTCTTTTTAACAATATTGACTTTTATTTGTTTGTACACGCAATTGTTTCTTCTAGAACCTTTCTTATGTATAATTTACTTGTCTATTAAAAGATAATTCGTCATTTACATTTAAATGAATTAACCATTTTTAAGAAAATGTATAGATGGCCCTAGGCTTTAGGTTTATTCGGTAGCCTCTTCTTCTCCTGGCGGCATGATAGCTGAGTGAGTTGAGTACTCACGAGAGACATATGCTGTGGTCTGCAAGCAATGAGTCTGAGTCCCAGCCACACTTTCATCTATCTGAAGGAAGTACATTTGGGCACCATAAATTGGGTATAGCACCTGCTAGTTTCAGCATTTAGAAACAGCAAAAGTTTGGAGTCAAGTGTTTTTCTTTTTAATATATACAATGGAAACATTAGGCTATGTTTCAGTGGCCAAGCTTCTGTTGACACTAATGTTATTGCGACTGCTGCTGGTTGAATTTCATTTGCACAAAAGAAATATGATGATATTGTTTCTCTTGGCTAGCTTTATAGCTGATCACAACCTATTTATGAAAAATATTCGCCCTGTGAAAAATAAATAAATTTGTTTGGAAAAAACAGTGGCTAAACAATTTGCAACCTGAAATGAAATTCACGAAAACAAGAGAGAAAGTGTGTAAACCCTAAGCTGACATTAATCTGATAATTTGGTTGTAATCGTTCAAACTAAAAAGATCAAACATCCCCTTTAGAATTGTGTAAGGCAGTTTCCATAATGAGTGGTTCCTGTGTTGAAACTGAAAGTAGAAGTAAGCAAAGTTATGGCTATGCTAACTTTTGTTTTAAAATGGCATTTTTATTACATTTTCCTGTACATGATACTGTCAATTATACCAGAAACCAGTATAGATGCTGTATCAATGTGAATGGTACAGTTTAAAGATAGTTTTTGAAACGCGTGCACAGGTAAGTTCCCTTTACCCTCTTGCTTTCCCCTGTCAACAACCCCCCCACCCCCCCAAAAAAATCAACAAGTTTGTAAATTAGTGCAAACCCGTATACAGATCCTCTTCATGGGAAGTAGTCATAATTATAAGTATGGGCAAGGTTATATTCCAAAGTAGACATTCCAAAACTGGATGAGATACCCCAAAATCGTATTCAAGCCTGCTGGAAACTCCACCTAGAATAGCTTTATGAGAGGACTATCCTACCAAATATACTTGAAGTCTCTTGTCAGACTGCCAACCCTCTAGCATGCAACACTTTTGTACAGGTGATTTTTTTTTATTGACCACAGGTACGAAAGACAATCTAACAACATGTATCCGTGCCCAGAGCATTACTAGAATATTGAGTAATATCTCCTCATAATTGTGCCCACTGGTCCTCCTCCACCCCTCTACCTATGATTATATATCAGTTTTGTCTCTAAATGCAAGGCTGAGGGACAAAGGATCAATTAGGTTGTTGAATAGGGTAGAAAATATCTCGTTCATGCCATAAACAGCGTTCACACATTTTTCAGTTGGGGTCAAGTCATGAGTGACTGCTTCTCTGATTATAGGGTTCTTCAGAGAGTACCTTAGTTGAGTGTAGCTGATTTTTTCAGATTTATTTAAATGGAATGCCTGCTTAAACATTTCAAAAGTTTAAATCTTATGCACTTGGTACATATCTGATATTACGAGGCAGTTTGCTTGTTTCCCTTTATTAGAATTGCCAGGCTGCAATGCTGGTGAGAAGGCAGGATTGCAATGAATATGGGGCGTGTTAAGGCTAATGCAGTTAGGTTTAAGTGGGTATGCAGACAGAATATCGAGTTGGAAATGTCGACTTACACAAATATTGAGTTGGACATATCGTGATACAGAAATATCGACAGCAAGAATGTTGAGGTCAAGAATATTGACTTTAAGGTAAGAAATAACGGGGCCTATTAGCAATAAATAGCGATATGTATTGCTAAACGTGGTTAGCGACTTTTTTTAACCGATGGCTATCGCTGGATATTTTAGCGAAGTAAAAATGATACTAGCAACGTTTTTCTCCATTGTGCTAAAATATTCAGCGAAAGCGGCGAAATGCGAAATACTGCTGGAAATCCAGCGATATTCTCGCATTAACGCCAATGGGGGCTTAATCTGATAATCCACCCCCCAATGACTATACAGGTAAGTCAACTTTTTAGTTGGCGTCAGTTTATAGCTAACAGTTTGGGTACGCCCACTTTGCATGACATTAGCGATAAATATAACGAATAGTCAGTGGAAACACTGACCGGGAACACACCATGGCCAAGAACTACTAACTACAGACGGGGATATCCGGGATATATCATAATCCCATCGAAATCGTGGCCCAATTGATGAATACGGAGTGGTAACTCTAATGAATTTCTCCATGTGACATAAAGACAAATTACTTTCTGGACTTGACAAACATATTGAGTGAAGCCTGATTATTCCTCGTATATTCGTGAATGTACCCTCTTACATATGCCCATTGAAAGACTACATAAACCCGAGGGACATTACAGTAAAGGGAATTTCTTCCATCTCGTCCAGGCCATTTAAATTTAAATAAGCCTTGAGAAAGCCCAGAGGGCGAAACGCGCGTCGGCCGTAACATTGGAATATCACGAATTTGTGGAAATTAAAGACTTCAAGACAGAAGCTTTGATTGGACTATTTCTGGTGTCAATGAAATTTTCTATGGACTATGTGGACATAGGGTGCTGTGAAAAAAAGTGATGTGTGTGTAAAGATATCCATGCACCCCTCCACATGATAATACAGATATCGGTGTAGCTTGGGTAGTATATTGTTTCATATGTGACCTGGATTCGGCTGAATCTCAGGACAAACTGACACTTTGGTGGGTGGGTGTCATATACCCTTAAGCACCCAGGCCTTGGTTGCCATAGACACGATTTAACTATTACAGTACAACTGGCATTACTCTGAAGATAGTGCGGTTTACTATAGCAAACCCATAACCAATGCTCATATCGCTGACATGCAAAGCGGGCCCCAAAACTGTAGCTATCGCCTAAAAGCTGTCAATAACTGCTGTTAGTGACAGCTTGCTAATAGGCCGGTAAAAATATTGCTGCTTTCGCGGGAAAAAGTCCTACTAAAGCGGCAATATTTCCCTTGCTAATATGCCCCAACGTCATTAACATTGTTTGCAAAAATAAACTTGTTTAAAATATCGATTTTGTAATTATTGTTATGTATTTTAGCATGTATTTTAAATGTATGTGATCTATTTTTTGTATAAGTAGTGTTTTTGTTTCTTGATATATGTGTTAAATTTTTAGTAGTTATCAATTTTATTTTAAAAACCTTTAGCAGTTTTTAGTTCCGTAGCAGGTTGTGGGTTTATAGGGGAAAAGGGTGGGAATTAATTAATGATAATATATTAATGATTGCTTTTATAGTGTTAATTGTGGGAATTCATTTATTATTAGGTTATTATTAATTGCCTGTTAATTATTAATTAATTATTAATTGTTAAATAATTATGTTAGTTATGTCACTTTTTTAGGAGCGGGTTGTGGGGGTAATGGGGGTAAAGGGTAAGACGTAATTTATTTTTAATGAATTAATAATTATGTGTTAATTATTGCTAATTAATTAATAAAAATTTGAATACGTCAATTGTGTCATTAATTTTAGACGGGAGTTGTGGGGTTTATAGCTGGTAAAGGGTGGGAAGTAATTTGTTTTCTATGAATTATTAAGTAGTTGTTAATTGATATTATTTATTATTTTAAAATTAATTATGGAAATTGTGTAATGATTTTTAGGTGTGTGTTGTGGGGTTTATATCGGTGAAGGGTGAAAAGTAATTTATGTTTAAATAATTAATAATTAATTGATCATTAATAATAATTCATCAAATGGTGATTAATTAGGGTGATTGTTTATTTTTTGTGTGAGTTTTGGTTTTATAGGGGTAACGTTTGGGGAGTAAATTAATTTTAATCTGCTTTGATTTGTTTTTTAATGAATAATATTTCTTTAATTGATAGTTAATTATGTTAATTATAGAGGTACCATTTTTTTAAACTTTTGATGTGTGTTGTGAATTGTGCGGTGTTATCGGGCAGGAAATAAAAAAAGATTACATTTATGTAATATTCAATGTTTTTGTTTATAAATAATTTCTAATTAAAAATAGTTATTTGTTTGTCAATTATTTTTAAAGTAATTATTTTGTGTTGGTGATATGTTATTTGTTTTTAATTTTGAATTGAATGGAGGGGAATATTCATTTTTACCCCTCCGCTATCCAACACTTTCCCTATTGTTGCACTAACTGGAGTGGGAATAGTATTTTTTACCCCTCCGCTATCCAACACTTTCCCTAGTGTTGCACTAACTGGACTGGGAATAGTATTTTCTAACCCTCCGCTATCCAACTCTTTCCCTACTGTTGCACTCACTGGAGTGGGAATAATAATTGTTACCCCTCCGCTATCCAACACTTTCCCTACTGTTGCACTCAATGGAGTGGTAACAGTCATTTTAATACCTTTGCTTTTCAACACTTTCCTTACTGTTGCCCTCACTGGAGTGGCAATAGTAATTGTTACCCCTCCGCTTTCCAACACTTTCTCTACTGTTGTACTCACTGGAGTGGGAATAGTAATTTTTACCCCACCGCTATCCAAAACCTTCCCTACTGTTGTACTCCCTGGAGTGGGAATAGTATTTTCTACCCCTCCACTATCCAACACTTTATCTACTGTTGCACTCACTGGAGTGGGAATGGTAATTTTTACCAATCCGCTATTCAACACTTTCCCTACTGTTGAACTCACTGAAGTGGGAATAGTAATTTTTATTCTTCCGCTATCCAACAGTTTCCCTACTGTGGCACTAACTGGAGTGGCAAAAGTTATTTCCCTCCTCCGCTATTTAACACTTCTCCTACTGTTGCACTCACTGGAGTGGGAATAGTAATTTGTACCCCTCCACTATACAACACTTTCCTCACTGTTGTACTCCCTGGAATGGGAATAGTAATTTTTACCCCTCTGCTATCCAACACTTTCCCTACTGTTAAACTCACTGGAGTGGGAATAGTAATTTTTACCCATCCGCTATCCAACACTTTCCCTACTGTTGCACTCACTGGAGTCAAAATAGTAATTTTTCCCCCTCTGCTATCCAACACTTTCCCTGCTGTTGCACTCACTGGAGTGGGAATAGTAATTTTTACCCCTCAGCTATCCAACACTTTCCCTATTGTTGCCGTCACTGGAGTGGGAATAGTACGTTCTACCCCTCCGCCATCCAACACATAAACTACTGCTGCAGTCACTGAAGTGCAAAATTTAAGTTTGAAGACTTTTAAATAGTTTAATGTTTTAATTTATAATATAATGTTTTTTATGTTATTGGTGTATGTATATATATATATATATATATATATATATATATATATATATATATATATATATATATATATATATATATATATATATATATATATATATATATATATATATATATATATATATATATATTACCTACTGGCGGTCGCCAGTAGGTATATATAGTTAGGATTTTTTCTCTATGGGATTTTTGAAAATTCTATGTCTAATAACTTTGGCGTTTGTGGACGGAATTGGCTGAAATTTTCAGGAAAATGGAACATTTTGTTTCTGAGCAGCCCCTGACAATTTGGGGGGGTTTCATCAAGGGGGGGTCGAGAAAAAAGGGGGGTCCCAAAACACGTTTTTCCCATGTTAATTTCCATGGGGCGGTTGGCCTCACTTTTAGCTCGAACGGCTGAATGGATTTGCACGAAACTTGGCAAAATTGTAGGGACTGTTAGCCCGATGTGCCTTTGCTAGGTCTCAATATATGTGCTCCAGTGGATTTTGAGTAATTTAGGTTCAAAAAAAGATATATATCTGGGCGGAGCCTAACTACACATCTGATCTGATTGGCTGTCAGCACTTCATCCAAGAAGTGTTGGCAGCCATCTTGGGACCAATATACATGATAGCACCTCATTAAAAAGCATTGTAGTTAATAGAGGGTTTTAGGACTTTAGTTACATTATAAATCATTTGTTGATGGTACCATACTCGTTTTAGGAATTGTGGTGGGTTCTAAGGTGATTTTACCATGTGAAAAAACCTTCTGCTGTGATATCATGAATATTGTTTGAAAGAAAACTAATATCTCATGATTTTCCCACAGTGGTTTGGAAGGGGATCTATAAGCTAAACTGAAAGCATATTTTCTGTAAATTCACATTATCTTTCTCAGTCATGTGAAAATGAAGTCTGACATTCTCAGTAAAACATGTACATCCAACAAGGACAGAGACTGTCAGTTGATTCCTTTGTGTTCTACTGCAGCCTCCTAGAGTGTTCTAAAGAACAACTAGAGCGCTAACAGTCCTACTTATTACAAAGGTATGGCACACCTGAAGCCATCTTGATTGGAATAAAGTGGTAACTCTTAAAACATTTAATTTAAAAAGAAACAACATGAGGGGGTATATTTTGCCATAGAAAGTATGATTAGTGCTGCAGAATGAAAAATTAGGGCACATTTTGAGTGACTTCTCAAATCCTTTTCTATTTCATTAAAACATTCTGACATGCAGTCTCCCAAAATGGCCACCAGAGACAAAAGAGCCCAAATGTAGCCCAAATATCACCCAGATGTAGCCCAAGTATAGCCCAATGACAGAATGTCACAGAGTGTTCTAAAGAACAACTAGAGCGCTAACAGTCCTACTTATTACAAAGGTATGGCACACCTGAAGCCATCTTGATTGGAATAAAGTGGTAACTCTTAAAACATTTAATTTAAATAGGAACACAATGAGGGGGTATATTATGCAATAGAAGGTATTATTAGTGCTGCAGAAAGAAAAATTAGGGCACATTTTGAGTGACTTTTCAAATCCTCTTCTATTTCATTAAAAAATTCTGACATGCAGTCTCCCAAAATGGCCACCAGAGACAAAAGAGCCCAAATGTAGCCCAAATATCACCCAGATGTAGCCCAAGTATAGCCCAATGACAGAATGTCCCAGAGTGTTCTAAAGAACAACTAGAGCGCTAACAGTCCTACTTATTACAAAGGTATGGCACACCTGAAGCCATCTTGATTGGAATAAAGTGGTAACTCTTAAAACATTTAATTTAAAAAGAAACAAAATGAGGGGGTATATTTTGCCATATGAATTATGATTAGTGCTGCAGAAAGAAAAATTAGGGCACATTTTGAGTGACTTCTCAAACCCTCTTCAATTTCATTAACAAATTCTGACATACAGTCTCCCAAGATGGCCACCAGAGACAAAAGAGCCTAAATGTAGCCCAAATATCACCCAGATGTACCCCAAGTATAGCCCAATGACAGAATGTCCCAGAGTGTTCTAAAGAACAACTAGAGCGCTAACAGTCTTACTTATGACAAAAGTATGGCACACCAGAAGCCATCTTGATTGGAATGAAGTGGTAAGTCTGAAAACACTCAATTTAAAAAGGAACAACATGAGGGGGTTAATTTTGCCATAGAAAGTATGATTAGTGCTTCAGAAAGAAAAATTAGGGATCATTTTGAGTGACTTCTCAAATCCTCTTCTATTTCATTAAAAAAATTCTGACATGCAGACTGAAACATGCACTTTGAATACCAGCAGCAGACGTCCCTGGTGAGCAGTAGCTTTACTACAGTGATCTAATGTGCAACTAGAGTGCTAACATTCAGAATTTATGGCAAATGTGTGACACATCTGAATGCCTTCTTGATGGAACCAAAGTAAACAAGCATTGAAAATGCAATAGATCTCGCCCTCGTTTAAGTTAAAGCCATTCTGTTTGTAATGAGGTGGCTTTTTAGCTTTGCTTTTATTAGTGTTTTTTCAACTTTCATGTAAATAACATGTTTCTGTATGCATATAAGTATATGTATGCATGCATTTATGTTTGTATTTATATAGATATACAGATGATATATGTTTATATATGTATGTATATATATATATTCACTGAAAAAACCATAGTCTATAGACCATATATAGTTAGGAATTAGCTTTACAAAACCTTGAGAATTCACTGAAAAAATCATAGGTTATAGACCATATATAGTTAGGAATTAACATTTACAAAACCTTGAAAATTCACTGAAAAAACCATAGGTTATAGACCATATATAGTTAGGAATTCGCATTTACAAAACCTTATTTTACTCACACAAAACCATTGAAATTCCATATATAGTTAGTTGCACTAACTATATATCGCGCACCCGCAATCCACTGCTGATGATGTCACATATTACATCATTCATGACATGGTCAGTGACATCACTGATGACATCACTGGTGACATCTCAAATGACATCACTGATGACATCACTGATGACAACATCCAGTGACTGTATGTTTCTGTAAAGTTAAAATATGTCTTACATATTGAAGAATGAGTGGATGTATAAGTGTCTGGATGAAGGATTTAGTAGGTGCATGACTGACTGTATGAGTGAGTGATTAAATGTGTCTCACTGAGTACATGGGTTAGTGACTAAACTGTCTTAATTTGTGCATCATTATGTCTGTTGTTCTGTAAACTGTTGCATGTGTTGATAAGTAGCTATATGAGTAACTATATGGGTTATTGATTGGTTGCCCAAGTATTTGTATGGGAGACTGAGTGTGTGTGTGGGTGGCTGGGAGGTGTTTGACTCTGTGCATAGATGTGTGAGCAGTTGATTCACTAGATGTATGGTTTCAAAAGTGCATGTGGAAACAGCTGTATGGGCGGTTGACTGTGTGCATGAGTGTATTGGTGAGTGAATGGATATCTCAGTGCTACATGTCAAAGTAAGTACATATGTAAAACACAGTACATGTGAGAGTTGACATATATAAATAACTGTGCATAAGAGCCAGTGAATGTGTGAGTGGCTGTATGGATCATTGTGAACTTGTATCAGGGATTGTATAAGAGAGTAAATATGTGTTAGTATATGTTTGAATAAGTAAAGTTTGTATAACTGTATAGTTGAGGAAATGGAGGTGTGATTGATTCTTTGCATGACTGACTAGGTGTGTGAGTAACTCCATGGATGAGTGACAGTCTGTGAGTGTCTGTTTACACTGATTGTATCTAAGGTTATATTAGAGTCTGAAGAGGTTCATCGTATTATCACATGAATGATATCATCAGTGATGTGATCAGTAATGTCAAATGAGATGTCATCAGTGATGCCATCAGTGATGTCATTTGAGATGTCATCAGTGATGTCATTTGAGATGTCATCAGTGATGTCATCAGTGATGTCACTGACCATGTCATGAATGATGTAATATGTGACATCATCAGCAGTGGATTGCGGGTGCGCGATATATAGTTAGTGCAACTAACTATATATGGAATTTCAATGGTTTTGTGTGAGTAAAATAAGGTTTTGTAAATGCGAATTCCTAACTATATATGGTCTATAACCTATGGTTTTTTCAGTGAATTTTCAAGGTTTTGTAAATGCTAATTCCTAACTATATATGGTCTATAACCTATGGTTTTTTCAGTGAATATATATATATATATATATATATATATATATATATATATATATATATATATATAAAAAGGATTATGTAGCGGAAGCACATCGTCAGCTAAATGATGTAAATTGTTATGCAAAATCCAATGTTAAAGAGTATGATAAAGCTAAACATGTATTGCACAAATTGTTAGCATCATGGAAAAGACAAGGCCTTATCTCAACAGAAGAAGACAAGTTCATGGTTAATGAGTTTCCTGTACTTTCGGTCCTTCACCTAATTCCAAAAATACACAAAAATGTTTCCCCAATCCCAGGTAGACCGATTATATCGGCCATAAATAGCTTGGGAGAGCATGTAGGCCAGTATATAGATTTTTTTCTACAGAGCTTGGTGATGGCATTACCAAGCTATATAAAAGATACTGGAGATTTCCTACAGAAATTAGATAAATTGCCATGGTCAGAGGACTTGCTTCTTATCACTTTAGATACAGAAGCGTTATATACGAGTATGGATCATGAGAAGGGATTGGCCTCGGTTAAACATTTTTTGGAATCTCGGTCCAGTACATTATATGAACATAACAAAGTGGTGCTGGAACTCATCAAATGGTGTCTCAACAACAATTATTTCCTGTTTGATAAAGATATATACATTCAGATGAGAGGAGTGGCGATGGGGGCCTGCTTCTCCCCAGCTACGCATGTTTACATGTGGGCTGGTGGGAGGAGCAGGTCCTCAAAACCGCCTTTCAGGTGGAATATCAGACACACATAAGATCATACCTCCGGTACATAGATGATGTGTTCATACTCTGGCAGGGGAGTGAAGAAGCTGTTCGGTTTATAAATAAGATTAACAATAACATCTATAATCTTAAATTCACCTCTCACATTCACAAACAGGAAATTGAATTCCTTGATGTTAAGGTCTTTGTCAACAATGAAAAATTTGAAAGTACCCTTCACAGAAAAGTGACTTCTGATAATATCACCTTACATGCAACCAGCTCTCATCCGAAACACCTCATTGCTAGCATTCCGTATGGAGAAATCCTACAGATAAAACGTATTTGCAGCAATGAGGATGAGTTCAATAAATGTCAACAAGAGCTGGTTGACAGACTTACAGTAAGGGGGTATTCACATAAAATCTTACAGGATGCAATTGATAAGGCCAAAACCAAACCTAGAATGAGCTTTTTCGCTCCTGATAAAGATACTTCATCGGTGCCTGGCATTGCTGTTATCTCCACAAGTAACAATACTCCAAGACTAATCACCACCTATAACAGGGAGGTACGGCAGATTAGAGCTATATTGAATAAGCACTGGCCTGTTGTGCAAACAGATAACATTCTTCGAGATAGAATTGCAGTTAAACCTGTCATTACATTTAGAAAAAGTAGCACCATGGGCACAGTATTGGACCGAGCATCACCTGAGGTCAAAAAAGTAACTACTTAGTTGGCATCTAAGAAGGGTTTCATAAAATGCACGTCATGTCGTGCTTGCAAATCTGGTTGCAACATGTCAACTTTCTCCACACCTTTCAGTTCCACTCCTACTTCCATATCAGGAAACTACAATTGCAAAACCGAATATGCTGTATATGTCCTGACGTGCACCTGTGGGCTTAGCTACGTGGGTAGCACAAAGCTACAGGTGCTCGTCAGGATTTTGCAGCATATAAGGGCCATTCTCCACAGCGACGCAACATATCCTGTTGCGAGACACTTTAAGAAGGTACATGCAAACAACATCAATTGCTTGTCTTGTTTTGTAATAGACGCTGTGGCTAAGAAAAGAAGAGGGGGCAATAGGGAGCGTCAACTCCGTCAGCTTGAAACCAAATACATTATCGAGCTTGATTGTAAATGGCCCAATGGTTTGAATACCACTGAGGATATGCGCAGCTTCCTGTAATAACATACTTTAGCTGCAATATTGTGGTTCCCTATGATAAGTGGAGTTGCATGTAAATAGTTCTATGAATAAGTCCTTTTGTAATTATATTAACTCTCTGATTTCACAAATCATTTTTTAACATAATTTGTCTTTCTCTCTTTTTGGTTTCTCAAAATGTATTTATTGTATACATAATCAAATGCTTTTAGGATAAAGGTGGCTGCTGTCAATGATACATGAAGTTTAGAAATTAAATTTATCTATGTTCTGTGAACAGATGGCTTGACCTTATAGTAGCATTTGATGTGTTGAGTAATCAATACTATCTACACTAGCACTTTATATTTATATATGCACTTTTGCACAGACCTTCTCCCACTTGTGTTTACACTGTACAACAAGAATTACAAAGAAAATTGGTCTAAAAACTTGTGACAAAAATAGGTACATGTGGTTTTGTACGCAGGACTCACAGGTCATATTTGTGGAAATGACAATAAGCTGATTTATCCGGTAATATTAAAGTATTGGTGCAGTCACAACGTAGGCAGTCTTGGATTCATCCAATGAGAACTTTTAAAATGATTTGTATTTATTATTTTATGAATACTATGACACTCAGCACTTTACATGTTTTTAGATGTCTTTTTAAAACATGTGTATATAAATCTAATGTGTCGCATTATATTAATCAAACACAACAGGTGATGGACCGAATGTGGATCAATGTCACACACTCAACCCAGTCCAAAGATCTGGGCCCAAATCCATCGTTTTTTTGCACTCCACACCACCCTGGGTTAGACAATGGCGATATTCAAATCAGCTCTGACCCTGTGCCCCATGGGAACAGTCCAGTCCGAACTACAAAAGCCATGTCCTTCCCAGAACGGAATCAAGCATCCGAGGACCAGACCGGTTTCGAGGTAACACCTCTCATCAGCCCGGCTAGCTTGACTCCAGTGGTGTGGAGTGCCCGGGACCCACGTCTGGGCATCCCCAGCGCACTTAGGGCGGAATATGCAAACACAACAGGTGATGGACCGAATGTGGATCAATGTCACACCCTCAACCCAGTCCAAAGATCTGGGCCCAAATCCATCGTTTTTTTGCACTCCACACCACCCTGGGTTAGACAATGGCGATATGCAAATCAGCTCTGACCCTGTGCCCCATGGGAACAGTCCAGTCCGAACTACAAAAGCCATGTCCTTCCCAGAACGGAATCAAGCATCCGAGGACCGGACCGGTTTCGAGGTAACACCTCTCATCAGCCCGGCTAGCTTGACCCCAGTGGTGTGGAGTGCCCGGGACCCACGTCTGGGCATCCCCAGCGCATTTAGGGCGGAATATGCAAACACAACAGGTGATGGACCTAATGTGGATCAATGTCACACACTCAACCCAGTCCAAAGATCTGGGCCCAAATCCATCGTTTTTTTGCACTCCACATCACCCTGGGTTAGACAATGGCGATATGCAAATCAGCTCCGACCCTGTGCCCCATGGGAACAGTCCTGTCCGAACTACAAAAGCCATGTCCTTCCCAGAACGGAATCAAGCATCCGAGGACCGGACCGGTTTCGAGGTAACACCTCTCATCAGCCCGGCTAGCTTGAATCCAGTGGTGTGGAGTGCCCGGGACCCACGTCTGGGCATCCCCAGCGCACTTAGGGCGGAATATGCAAACACAACAGGTGATGGACCGAATGTGGATCAATGTCACACACTCAACCCAGTCCAAAGATCTGGGCCCAAATCCATCGTTTTTTTGCACTCCACACCACCCTGGGTTAGACAATGGCGATATGCAAATCAGCTCTGACCCTGTGCCCCATGGGAACAGTCCAGTCCGAACTACAAAAGCCATGTCCTTCCCAGAACGGAATCAAGCATCCGAGGACCGGACCGGTTTCGAGGTAACACCTCTCATCAGCCCGGCTAGCTTGACTCCAGTGGTGTGGAGTGCCCGGGACCCACGTCTGGGCATCCCCAGCGCACTTAGGGCGGAATATGCAAACACAACAGGTGATGGACCGAATGTGGATCAATGTCACACACTCAACCCAGTCCAAAGATCTGGGCCCAAATCCATCGTTTTTTTGCACTCCACACCACCCTGGGTTAGACAATGGCGATATGCAAATCAGCTCTGACCCTGTGCCCCATGGGAACAGTCCAGTCCGAACTACAAAAGCCATGTCCTTCCCAGAACGGAATCAAGCATCCGAGGACCGGACCGGACCTCTCATCAGCCCGGCTAGCTTGACTCCAGTGGTGTGGAGTGCCCGGGACCCACGTCTGGGCATCCCCAGCGCACTTAGGGCAGAATATGCAAACACAACAGGTGATTGACCGAATGTGGATCAATGTCACACACTCAACCCAGTCCAAAGATCTGGGCCCAAATCCATCGTTTTTTTGCACTCCACACCACCCTGGGTTAGACAATGGCGATATGCAAATCAGCTCTGACCCTGTGCCCCATGGGAACAGTCCAGTCCGAACTACAAAAGCCATGTCCTTCCCAGAACGGAATCAAGCATCCGAGGACCGGACCGGTTTCGAGGTAACACCTCTCATCAGCCCGGCTAGCTTGACTCCAGTGGTGTGGAGTGCCCGGGACCCACGTCTGGGCATCCCCAGCGCATTTAGGGCGGAATATGCAAACACAACAGGTGATGGACCGAATGTGGATCAATGTCACACACTCAACCCAGTCCAAAGATCTGGGCCCAAATCCATCGTTTTTTTGCACTCCACATCACCCTGGGTTAGACAATGGCGATATGCAAATCAGCTCTGACCCTGTGCCCCATGGGAACAGTCCAGTCCGAACTACAAAAGCCATGTCCTTCCCATAACGGAATCAAGCATCCGAGGACCGGACCGGTTTCGAGGTAACACCTCTCATCAGCCCGGCTAGCTTGACTCCAGTGGTGTGGAGTGCCCGGGACCCACGTCTGGGCATCCCCAGCGCACTCAGGGCGGAATATGCAAACACAACAGGTGATGGACCGAATGTGGATCAATGTCACACACTCAACCCAGTCCAAAGATCTGGGCCCAAATCCATCGTTTTTTTGCACTCCACACCACCCTGGGTTAGACAATGGCGATATGCAAATCAGCTCTGACCCTGTGCCCCATGGGAACAGTCCAGTCCGAACTACAAAAGCCATGTCCTTCCCAGAACGGAATCAAGCATCCGAGGACCGGACCGGTTTCGAGGTAACACCTCTCATTAGCCCGGCTAGCTTGACTCCAGTGGTGTGGAGTGCCCGGGACCCACGTCTGGGCATCCCCAGCGCACTTAGGGCGGAATATGCAAACACAACAGGTGAAGGACCGAATGTGGATCAATGTCACACACTCAACCCAGTCCAAATATCTGGGCCCAAGTCCATCGTTTTTTTGCACTCCACACCACCCTGGGTTAGACAATGGCGATATGCAAATCAGCTCCGACCCTGTGCCCCATGGGAACAGTCCAGTCCGAACTACAAAAGCCATGTCCTTCCCAGAACGGAATCAAGCATCCGAGGACCGGACCGGTTTCGAGGTAACACCTCTCATCAGCCCGGCTAGCTTGACTCCAGTGGTGTGGAGTGCCCGGGACTCACGTCTGGGCATCCCCAGCGCACTTAGGGCGGAATATGCAAACACAACAGGTGATGGACCGAATGTGGATCAATGTCACACACTCAACCCAGTCCAAAGATCTGGGCCCAAATCCATCGTTTTTTTGCACTCCACACCACCCTGGGTTAGACAATGGCGATATGCAAATCAGCTCTGACCCTGTGCCCCATGGGAACAGTCCAATCCGAACTACAAAAGCCATGTCCTTCCCAGAACGGAATCAAGCATCCGAGGACCGGACCGGATGCTTGATTCCGTTCTGGGAAGGACATGGCTTTTGTAGTGATTAGTGCTGCAGAAAGAAAAATTAGGGCACATTTTGAGTGACTTATCAAATCTTCTATTTCCTTAAAAAATTCTGACATGCAGTCTCCCAAGATGGCCACCAGAGACAAAAGAGCCCAAATGTAGCCCAAATATCACCCAGATGTAGTCCAAGTATAGCCCAATGACAGAATGTCCCAGAGTGTTCTAAAGAACAACTAGAGCGCTAACAGTCTTACTTATGACAAAAGTATGGCACACCAGAAGCCATCTTGATTGGAATGAAGCGGTAAGTCTGAAAACATTTAATTTAAAAAGGAACAAAATGAGGGGGTTCATTTTGCCATAAAAAGTATGATTAATGCTGCAGAAAGAAAAATTAGGGCAAATTTTGAGTGACTTCTCAAATCCTCTTCTATTTCAATAAAAAATTCTGACATGCAGTCTCCCAAGATGGCCACCAGAGACAAAAGAGCCCAAATGTACCCCAAATATCACCCAGATGTAGCCCAAGTATATCCCAATGACAGAATGTCCCAGAGTGTTCTAAAGAACAACTAGAGCGCTAACAGTCTTACTTATGACAAAAGTATGGCACACCAGAAGCCATCTTGATTGGAATAAAGTGGTAACTCTTAAAACATTTAATTTAAAAAGGAACAAAATGAGGGGGTATATTTTGCCATATGAATTATGATTAGTGCTGCAGAAAGAAAAATTAGGGCACATTTTGAGTGACTTCTCAAACCCTCTTCAATTTCATTAACAAATTCTGACATACAGTCTCCCAAGATGGCCACCAGAGACAAAAGAGCCTAAATGTAGCCCAAATATCACCCAGATGTACCCCAAGTATAGCCCAATGACAGAATGTCCCAGAGTGTTCTAAAGAACAACTAGAGCGCTAACAGTCTTACTTATGACAAAAGTATGGCACACCAGAAGCCATCTTGATTGGAATGAAGTGGTAAGTCTGAAAACACTCAATTTAAAAAGGAACAACATGAGGGGGTTAATTTTGCCATAGAAAGTATGATTAGTGCTTCAGAAAGAAAAATTAGGGATCATTTTGAGTGACTTCTCAAATCCTCTTCTATTTCATTAAAAAAATTCTGACATGCAGACTGAAACATGCACTTTGAATACCAGCAGCAGACGTCCCTGGTGAGCAGTAGCTTTACTACAGTGATCTAATGTGCAACTAGAGTGCTAACATTCAGAATTTATGGCAAATGTGTGACACATCTGAATGCCTTCTTGATGGAACCAAAGTAAACAAGCATTGAAAATGCAATAGATCTCGCCCTCGTTTAAGTTAAAGCCATTCTGTTTGTAATGAGGTGGCTTTTTAGCTTTGCTTTTATTAGTGTTTTTTCAACTTTCATGTAAATAACATGTTTCTGTATGCATATAAGTATATGTATGCATGCATTTATGTTTGTATTTATATAGATATACAGATGATATATGTTTATATATGTATGTATATATATATATTCACTGAAAAAACCATAGTCTATAGACCATATATAGTTAGGAATTAGCATTTACAAAACCTTGAGAATTCACTGAAAAAATCATAGGTTATAGACCATATATAGTTAGGAATTAACATTTACAAAACCTTGAAAATTCACTGAAAAAACCATAGGTTATAGACCATATATAGTTAGGAATTCGCATTTACAAAACCTTATTTTACTCACACAAAACCATTGAAATTCCATATATAGTTAGTTGCACTAACTATATATCGCGCACCCGCAATCCACTGCTGATGATGTCACATATTACATCATTCATGACATGGTCAGTGACATCGCTGATGACATCACTGGTGACATCTCAAATGACATCACTGATGACATCACTGATGACAACATCCAGTGACTGTATGTTTCTGTAAAGTTAAAATATGTCTTACATATTGAAGAATGAGTGGATGTATAAGTGTCTGGATGAAGGATTTAGTAGGTGCATGACTGACTGTATGAGTGAGTGATTAAATGTGTCTCACTGAGTGCATGGGTTAGTGACTAAACTGTCTTAATTTGTGCATCATTATGTCTGTTGTTCTGTAAACTGTTGCATGTGTTGATAAGTAGCTATATGAGTAACTATATGGGTTATTGATTGGTTGCCCAAGTATTTGTATGGGAGACTGAGTGTGTGTGTGGGTGGCTGGGAGGTGTATGACTCTGTGCATAGATGTGTGAGCAGTTGATTCACTAGATGTATGGTTTCAAAAGTGCATGTGGAAACAGCTGTATGGGCGGTTGACTGTGTGCATGAGTGTATTGGTGAGTGAATGGATATCTCAGTGCTACATGTCAAAGTAAGTACATATGTAAAACACAGTACATGTGAGAGTTGACATATATAAATAACTGTGCATAAGAGCCAGTGAATGTGTGAGTGGCTGTATGGATCATTGTGAACTTGTATCAGGGATTGTATAAGAGAGTAAATATGTGTTAGTATATGTTTGAATAAGTAAAGTTTGTATAACTGTATAGTTGAGGAAATGGAGGTGTGATTGATTCTTTGCATGACTGACTAGGTGTGTGAGTAACTCCATGGATGAGTGACAGTCTGTGAGTGTCTGTTTACACTGATTGTATCTAAGGTTATATTAGAGTCTGAAGAGGTTCATCGTATTATCACATGAATGATATCATCAGTGATGTGATCAGTAATGTCAAATGAGATGTCATCAGTGATGCCATCAGTGATGTCATTTGAGATGTCATCAGTGATGTCATTTGAGATGTCATCAGTGATGTCATCAGTGATGTCACTGACCATGTCATGAATGATGTAATATGTGACATCATCAGCAGTGGATTGCGGGTGCGCGATATATAGTTAGTGCAACTAACTATATATGGAATTTCAATGGTTTTGTGTGAGTAAAATAAGGTTTTGTAAATGCGAATTCCTAACTATATATGGTCTATAACCTATGGTTTTTTCAGTGAATTTTCAAGGTTTTGTAAATGCTAATTCCTAACTATATATGGTCTATAACCTATGGTTTTTTCAGTGAATATATATATATATATATATATATATATATATATATATATATATATATGTATATATATATATATATATATATATATATATATAAAAAGGATTATGTAGCGGAAGCACATCGTCAGCTAAATGATGTAAATTGTTATGCAAAATCCAATGTTAAAGAGTATGATAAAGCTAAACATGTATTGCACAAATTGTTAGCATCATGGAAAAGACAAGGCCTTATCTCAACAGAAGAAGACAAGTTCATGGTTAATGAGTTTCCTGTACTTTCGGTCCTTCACCTAATTCCAAAAATACACAAAAATGTTTCCCCAATCCCAGGTAGACCGATTATATCGGCCATAAATAGCTTGGGAGAGCATGTAGGCCAGTATATAGATTTTTTTCTACAGAGCTTGGTGATGGCATTACCAAGCTATATAAAAGATACTGGAGATTTCCTACAGAAATTAGATAAATTGCCATGGTCAGAGGACTTGCTTCTTATCACTTTAGATACAGAAGCGTTATATACGAGTATGGATCATGAGCAGGGATTGGCCTCGGTTAAACATTTTTTGGAATCTCGGTCCAGTACATTATATGAACATAACAAAGTGGTGCTGGAACTCATCAAATGGTGTCTCAACAACAATTATTTCCTGTTTGATAAAGATATATACATTCAGATGAGAGGAGTGGCGATGGGGGCCTGCTTCTCCCCAGCTACGCATGTTTACATGTGGGCTGGTGGGAGGAGCAGGTCCTCAAAACCGCCTTTCAGGTGGAATATCAGACACACATAAGATCATACCTCCGGTACATAGATGATGTGTTCATACTCTGGCAGGGGAGTGAAGAAGCTGTTCGGTTTATAAATAAGATTAACAATAACATCTATAATCTTAAATTCACCTCTCACATTCACAAACAGGAAATTGAATTCCTTGATGTTAAGGTCTTTGTCAACAATGAAAAATTTGAAAGTACCCTTCACAGAAAAGTGACTTCTGATAATATCACCTTACATGCAACCAGCTCTCATCCGAAACACCTCATTGCTAGCATTCCGTATGGAGAAATCCTACAGATAAAACGTATTTGCAGCAATGAGGATGAGTTCAATAAATGTCAACAAGAGCTGGTTGACAGACTTACAGTAAGGGGGTATTCACATAAAATCTTACAGGATGCAATTGATAAGGCCAAAACCAAACCTAGAATGAGCTTTTTCGCTCCTGATAAAGATACTTCATCGGTGCCTGGCATTGCAGTTATCTCCACAAGTAACAATACTCCAAGACTAATCACCACCTATAACAGGGAGGTACGGCAGATTAGAGCTATATTGAATAAGCACTGGCCTGTTGTGCAAACAGATAACATTCTTCGAGATAGAATTGCAGTTAAACCTGTCATTACATTTAGAAAAAGTAGCACCATGGGCACAGTATTGGATCGAGCATCACCTGAGGTCAAAAAAGTAACTACTTAGTTGGCATCTAAGAAGGGTTTCATAAAATGCACGTCATGTCGTGCTTGCAAATCTGGTTGCAACATGTCAACTTACTCCACACCTTTCAGTTCCACTCCTACTTCCATATCAGGAAACTACAATTGCAAAACCGAATATGCTGTATATGTCCTGACGTGCACCTGTGGGCTTAGCTACGTGGGTAGCACAAAGCTACAGGTGCTCGTCAGGATTTTGCAGCATATAAGGGCCATTCTCCACAGCGACGCAACATATCCTGTTGCGAGACACTTTAAGAAGGTACATGCAAACAACATCAATTGCTTTCTTGTTTTGTAATAGACGCTGTGGCTAAGAAAAGAAGAGGGGGCAATAGGGAGCGTCAACTCCGTCAGCTTGAAACCAAATACATTATCGAGCTTGATTGTAAATGGCCCAATGGTTTGAATACCACTGAGGATATGCGCAGCTTCCTGTAATAACATACTTTAGCTGCAATATTGTGGTTCCCTATGATAAGTGGAGTTGCATGTAAATAGTTCTATGAAGTAAGTCCTTTTGTAATTATATTAACTCTCTGATTTCACAAATCATTTTTTAACATAATTTGTCTTTCTCTCTTTTTGGTTTCTCAAAATGTATTTATTGTATACATAATCAAATGCTTTTAGGATAAAGGTGGCTGCTGTCAATGATACATGAAGTTTAGAAATTAAATTTATCTATGTTCTGTGAACAGATGGCTTGACCTTATAGTAGCATTTGATGTGTTGAGTAATCAATACTATCTACACTAGCACTTTATATTTATATATGCACTTTTGCACAGACCTTCTCCCACTTGTGTTTACACTGTACAACAAGAATTACAAAGAAAATTGGTCTAAAAACTTGTGACAAAAATAGGTACATGTGGTTTTGTATGCAGGACTCACAGGTCATATTTGTGGAAATGACAATAAGCTGATTTATCCGGTAATATTAAAGTATTGGTGCAGTCACAACGTAGGCAGTCTTGGATTCATCCAATGAGAACTTTTAAAATGATTTGTATTTATTATTTTATGAATACTATGACACTCAGCACTTTACATGTTTTTAGATGTCTTTTTAAAACATGTGTATATAAATCTAATGTGTCGCATTATATTAATCAAACACAACAGGTGATGGACCGAATGTGGATCAATGTCACACACTCAACCCAGTCCAAAGATCTGGGCCCAAATCCATCGTTTTTTTGCAATCCACACCACCCTGAGTTAGACAATGGCGATATGCAAGTCAGCTCTTACCCTGTGCCCCATGGGAACAGTCCAGTCCGAACTACAAAAGCCATGTCCTTCCCGGAACGGAATCAAGCATCCGAGGACCGGACCGGTTTCGAGGTAACACCTCTCATCAGCCCGGCTAGCTTGACTCCAGTGGTGTGGAGTGCCCGGGACCCACGTCTGGGCATCCCCAGCGCACTTAGGGCGGAATATGCAAACACAACAGGTGATGGACCGAATGTGGATCAATGTTACACACTCAACCCAGTCCAAAGATCTGGGCCCAAATCCATCGTTTTTTTGCACTCCACACCACCCTGGGTTAGACAATGGCGATATTCAAATCAGCTCTGACCCTGTGCCCCATGGGAACAGTCCAGTCCGAACTACAAAAGCCATGTCCTTCCCAGAACGGAATCAAGCATCCGAGGACCGGACCGGTTTCGAGGTAACACCTCTCATCAGCCCGGCTAGCTTGACTCCAGTGGTGTGGAGTGCCCGGGACCCACGTCTGGGCATCCCCAGCGCACTTAGGGCGGAATATGCAAACACAACAGGTGATGGACCGAATGTGGATCAATGTCACACCCTCAACCCAGTCCAAAGATCTGGGCCCAAATCCATCGTTTTTTTGCACTCCACACCACCCTGGGTTAGACAATGGCGATATGCAAATCAGCTCTGACCCTGTGCCCCATGGGAACAGTCCAGTCCGAACTACAAAAGCCATGTCCTTCCCAGAACGGAATCAAGCATCCGAGGACCGGACCGGTTTCGAGGTAACACCTCTCATCAGCCCGGCTAGCTTGACCCCAGTGGTGTGGAGTGCCCGGGACCCACGTCTGGGCATCCCCAGCGCATTTAGGGCGGAATATGCAAACACAACAGGTGATGGACCTAATGTGGATCAATGTCACACACTCAACCCAGTCCAAAGATCTGGGCCCAAATCCATCGTTTTTTTGCACTCCACATCACCCTGGGTTAGACAATGGCGATATGCAAATCAGCTCCGACCCTGTGCCCCATGGGAACAGTCCTGTCCGAACTACAAAAGCCATGTCCTTCCCAGAACGGAATCAAGCATCCGAGGACCGGACCGGTTTCGAGGTAACACCTCTCATCAGCCCGGCTAGCTTGAATCCAGTGGTGTGGAGTGCCCGGGACCCACGTCTGGGCATCCCCAGCGCACTTAGGGCGGAATATGCAAACACAACAGGTGATGGACCGAATGTGGATCAATGTCACACACTCAACCCAGTCCAAAGATCTGGGCCCAAATCCATCGTTTTTTTGCACTCCACACCACCCTGGGTTAGACAATGGCGATATGCAAATCAGCTCTGACCCTGTGCCCCATGGGAACAGTCCAGTCCGAACTACAAAAGCCATGTCCTTCCCAGAACGGAATCAAGCATCCGAGGACCGGACCGGTTTCGAGGTAACACCTCTCATCAGCCCGGCTAGCTTGACTCCAGTGGTGTGGAGTGCCCGGGACCCACGTCTGGGCATCCCCAGCGCACTTAGGGCGGAATATGCAAACACAACAGGTGATGGACCGAATGTGGATCAATGTCACACACTCAACCCAGTCCAAAGATCTGGGCCCAAATCCATCATTTTTTTGCACTCCACACCACCCTGGGTTAGACAATGGCGATATGCAAATCAGCTCTGACCCTGTGCCCCATGGGAACAGTCCAGTCCGAACTACAAAAGCCATGTCCTTCCCAGAACGGAATCAAGCATCCGAGGACCGGACCGGACCTCTCATCAGCCCGGCTAGCTTGACTCCAGTGGTGTGGAGTGCCCGGGACCCACGTCTGGGCATCCCCAGCGCACTTAGGGCAGAATATGCAAACACAACAGGTGATTGACCGAATGTGGATCAATGTCACACACTCAACCCAGTCCAAAGATCTGGGCCCAAATCCATCGTTTTTTTGCACTCCACACCACCCTGGGTTAGACAATGGCGATATGCAAATCAGCTCTGACCCTGTGCCCCATGGGAACAGTCCAGTCCGAACTACAAAAGCCATGTCCTTCCCAGAACGGAATCAAGCATCCGAGGACCGGACCGGTTTCGAGGTAACACCTCTCATCAGCCCGGCTAGCTTGACTCCAGTGGTGTGGAGTGCCCGGGACCCACGTCTGGGCATCCCCAGCGCATTTAGGGCGGAATATGCAAACACAACAGGTGATGGACCGAATGTGGATCAATGTCACACACTCAACCCAGTCCAAAGATCTGGGCCCAAATCCATCATTTTTTTGCACTCCACATCACCCTGGGTTAGACAATGGCGATATGCAAATCAGCTCTGACCCTGTGCCCCATGGGAACAGTCCAGTCCGAACTACAAAAGCCATGTCCTTCCCATAACGGAATCAAGCATCCGAGGACCGGACCGGTTTCGAGGTAACACCTCTCATCAGCCCGGCTAGCTTGACTCCAGTGGTGTGGAGTGCCCGGGACCCACGTCTGGGCATCCCCAGCGCACTCAGGGCGGAATATGCAAACACAACAGGTGATGGACCGAATGTGGATCAATGTCACACACTCAACCCAGTCCAAAGATCTGGGCCCAAATCCATCGTTTTTTTGCACTCCACACCACCCTGGGTTAGACAATGGCGATATGCAAATCAGCTCTGACCCTGTGCCCCATGGGAACAGTCCAGTCCGAACTACAAAAGCCATGTCCTTCCCAGAACGGAATCAAGCATCCGAGGACCGGACCGGTTTCGAGGTAACACCTCTCATCAGCCCGGCTAGCTTGACTCCAGTGGTGTGGAGTGCCCGGGACCCACGTCTGGGCATCCCCAGCGCACTTAGGGCGGAATATGCAAACACAACAGGTGAAGGACCGAATGTGGATCAATGTCACACACTCAACCCAGTCCAAATATCTGGGCCCAAGTCCATCGTTTTTTTGCACTCCACACCACCCTGGGTTAGACAATGGCGATATGCAAATCAGCTCCGACCCTGTGCCCCATGGGAACAGTCCAGTCCGAACTACAAAAGCCATGTCCTTCCCAGAACGGAATCAAGCATCCGAGGACCGGACCGGTTTCGAGGTAACACCTCTCATCAGCCCGGCTAGCTTGACTCCAGTGGTGTGGAGTGCCCGGGACTCACGTCTGGGCATCCCCAGCGCACTTAGGGCGGAATATGCAAACACAACAGGTGATGGACCGAATGTGGATCAATGTCACACACTCAACCCAGTCCAAAGATCTGGGCCCAAATCCATCGTTTTTTTGCACTCCACACCACCCTGGGTTAGACAATGGCGATATGCAAATCAGCTCTGACCCTGTGCCCCATGGGAACAGTCCAATCCGAACTACAAAAGCCATGTCCTTCCCAGAACGGAATCAAGCATCCGAGGACCGGACCGGATGCTTGATTCCGTTCTGGGAAGGACATGGCTTTTGTAGTGATTAGTGCTGCAGAAAGAAAAATTAGGGCACATTTTGAGTGACTTATCAAATCTTCTATTTCCTTAAAAAATTCTGACATGCAGTCTCCCAAGATGGCCACCAGAGACAAAAGAGCCCAAATGTACCCCAAATATCACCCAGATGTAGCCCAAGTATATCCCAATGACAGAATGTCCCAGAGTGTTCTAAAGAACAACTAGAGCGCTAACAGTCTTACTTATGACAAAAGTATGGCACACCAGAAGCCATCTTGATTGGAATGAAGCGGTAAGTCTGAAAACATTTAATTTAAAAAGGAACAAAATGAGGGGGTTAATTTTGCCATAGAAAGTATGATTAGTGCTGCAGAAAGAAATATTAGGGCACATTTTGAGTGACTTCTCAAATCCTCTTCTATTTCAATAAAAAATTCTGACATGTAGTCTCCCAAGATGGCCACCAGAGACAAAAGAGCCCAAATGTACCCCACATATCACCCAGATGTAGCCCAAGTATATCCCAATGACAGAATGTCCCAGAGTGTTCTAAGGAACAACTAGAGTGCTAACAGTCTTACTTATGAAAAAAGTATGGCACACCAGAAGCCATCTTGATTGGAATGAAGTGGTAAGTCTGAAAACATTTAATTTAAAAAGGAACAAAATGAGGGGGTTCATTTTGCCATAGGAAGTATGATTAGTGCTTCAGAAAGAAAAAGTAGGGCACATTTTGAGTGACTTCTCAAATCCTCTTCTATTTCATTAAACAAATTCTGACATGCAGACTGAAACATGCACTTTGAATACCAGCAGCAGACTTCCCTGGTGAGCAGTAGCTTTACTACAGTGATCTAATGAGCAACTAGAGTGCTAACATTCAGAATTTATGGCAAATGTGTGACACCTCTGAATGCCTTCTTGATGGAACCAAAGTAAACAAGCAGTGAAAATGCAATAGATCTCGCCCTCGTTTAAGTTAACACCATTCTGTTTGTAAGGAGGTGGCTTTTTAGCTTTGCTTTTATTAGTGTTTTTCAAACTTTCATGTAAATAACATGCATATGTATGCATATATGTATAGGTATGCATGCATTTATATTTGTATTTATATAGATATGCAGATTATATATTTTTATATATGTATGTATATATATATATATATATACACATACATATATATAAATGCATATGCATATATATGCATATATATATATGTTTATATATGTGCGTGTAGAGAGAGGTAGAGAGGTAGAGGTAGAGAGGTAGAGACTAGTAGAGAGAGGTAGAGAGGTAGAGAGGTAGAGAGTAGAGAGCGAGTAATAGAGAGTAGAGAGGGAGTAGTAGACAGTAGTAGAGCGCAGTAGAGAGAGTAGCAGAGAGTGAGTAGTAGAGAGTAGTAGAGTGAGTAGTAGAGAGTAGTAGAGCGTAAGTAGTAGAGAGTGAGTAGTAGAGAGTAAGTAGTAGAGTGAGTAGTAGAGAGCAGTAGAGAGTGAGTAGTAGAGAGTAGTAAAGAGTGAGTAGTAGAGAGTGAGTAGTAGAGAGTAGTAGAGAGTGAGTAGTAGGGAGTGAGAATAGTAGAGAGTAGTAGAGAGTGAGTAGTAGAGTGAGTAGTAGAGACTAGTAGAGAGAGAGTAGTAGAGAGTGAGTAGCAGAGAGTAGTAGAGAGTGAGTAGTAGGGAGTAGTAGAGAGAGAGTAGTAGAGAGTGAGTAGTAGAGAGAGAGTAGTATAGAGTGAGTAGTAGAGAGTGGTAGAGAGTGAGTAGTAGAGATTAGTAGTTAGTTAGTAGTAGTGAGTGAGTAGTAGAGAGAGTAGTAGAGAGTAGTAGAGTAGTAGAGAATGAGTAGTAGAGAGTGAGTATTAGAGAGTAGTTATGTTATGTTATGTTAATGGGTGACTTATATAGCGCACGGCTACTCCAAGGAGTGTCCCGGCGCTTTCTGACCCATTACTGAAAAAGAAAAAGGATAACAGACATAACAGTATTATTGATTGAAAAGCCACGTTTTCAGGGCCTTTCTAAAGGCAAACAAATTGGAGATGTGGCGGAGACCAACGGGAAGAGAGTTCCATAGTCTGGGGGCAAGATGTTTAAAGGAACGTCCACCAATTCTGGCTTTCTTAATGGGAGGCACCATTGCCAAGCCAAGATTTTCCGACCGGAGAGATCTGGTGGGCTTATAAAAGGAAAGCCGTTTCCTAATGTAAGAGGCCCCAACCAGATGGAGTGCCTTGTGGGCCAGTGTAAGAGCTTTGAATATGATTAGTTTTTTAATCGGAAGCCAGTGCAGGGAGACTAGCAACTCAGAGGCTCTGGCTTGCCGGGGTAGGCCGAAAATGGCTCTAGCCGCAGAGTTTTGTACAACCTGGAGTTTGTGCAAAAGATAATCCGGCAAGCCCAGGTAGAGGATGTTAGAATAGTCAAGCCTGGAACAAATCAGAGCTTGTACTATCAACTTCCTATGGGCAGCGGGGAGCATAGGAAGGAATTTACGAATCATTTTTAGCAGACCAAAACAGGTACCTGTAAGGCCTGTGATCTGCGTTTTCAAAGCAAGGGTGTTATCAATTTTAACCCCCAGGTTTTTTGCAACCGAAGAAGAGGAGGCAGGGGGGGACATGCTCTCTGGCCACCATTCCTGCCAGGGCGGCTCTGCCGGACATCCGAAGAAGAGCACCTCAGATTTATCAGGGTTGCATTTGAGGCTGCTTCGCTGAAACCAGTTGAAGACAGCCCCAAGGCAACCACGGATGCTCTCCCCGTCAAACTCCGTGCCCTTCTTGCAGGTGAAGAGTAGCTGGGTGTCGTCAGCGTATGATATGATCTGGGCACCCATTGACTCCGCCAGCGCCGCCAATGGAGTCATGAAGATGTTAAAAAGGGTCGGGCTCAGCACCGACCCTTGCGGGACTCCGACATCCATGGGCGGAACTTCGGCAGAGTACGGGGGGGCCCAGACCACTTGACGGCGACCCGCTAGAAAAGATCTCAGCCAGCTCAACACCGTCCCTCTGAGACCGATCTCGTGAAGTCTTCTCAAGAGGGCCTCATGCGGGACGGTATCGAAGGCCGCCGACAAGTCCAACATCACCAGCATTGCTCTTCCGCCTGCGTCGAGAACTTCCTTGATGGCTTCGCTAACTTCCAAAAGAGCGGTCTCAGTACTCAGATTGGAGCGGAAGCCAGATTGGGTGGAGTGGAGTAACCCATGGTCTTCAAGGAAGGAAGACAGCACAAGTAGTGGAGTAGTAGAGAGTGAGTAGTAGAGAGTAGTGGAGAATATTCCAAAGTTTGGCACAGCACCACTTGCACAACAAGTCCAATCAAATCATATCACTTAGAGTCCTTATTGAAGCGCTGAATCTTGGTGTATATTCAAATGCTTTTATTATCCTTAAGTTTATGTACCACAGCCAGCCGACGCGTTTCGTTCTGTACAACAGAACTTCTTCAGGGCGTTCTTATTTCCTTCAAGTTATCCTGTTGTCATATAACTAGATATTTCTTCCAAATGTTAGACGAGACGTAAGTACATTCTTATTCAAAGTGACTAGGTATCAATTTTACCCACACAATTCGGGCAGACTTGAGTAATTTATAGCATCCTCAAAGTCAGTCTTTCAAAAATTCCAAAGTATAGGACATGATAATCCAAATCCAAATCTTTCTCAAGAAAAGTCATTTTCAATCATTCGGAATATCGCGTTAAAAAAAAATAATAATTATGGGGCCTGGGGTGTCCTTGTTGGACCCCCTGAGCAGGCCTAGGGGGTCAGGGTGCTTCTACCCTGCTCCCTTTTCGTGTTGTGCACCTTTGTTTCACTGCTTTCTTGTGCCTTCGTTCTACCAAGACACAAGATGGCTGCCAACACTTCCTGGTTTGGAGTGTTGACAGACAGTGGCAGCCAATCAGCATGGCTTCCAGAGAAAGCTGCATGCTCATTGGCTGTCAACACTTCTAACCAGGAAGTGTTGGCATCCATCTTGTGCTAGTGTTGACAGACAGTGGCAGCCAATCAGCATGCCTTCCTGAGAAAGCTGCATGCTAGGGACCCCCAGTATGCAAGGGGAATTATTTCCTACTCTGCCAACACGCCAGGGGTTGCGCTGCAGAGAGGTGTTAAAAAGAGTGTGGCCTCATTACACCTCTCTGCAATGCAGCCCCCTGGCGCATACTGCAGGTTCCAGGAGGGCTAGTTGGCCCCCAGGGAACCCCAGTATGCAAGAAGAATTAGTTACCCCTCTGTAAACACGCCCGGGGGCTGCGTTGCAGAAAGGTGTAAAAAAGGTGTGGCCTCATTACCCCTCTCTGCAATGCAGCCCCCTGGTTTTTACTGGAGGCTCCTGGTGGGCTTGTTACCCCCCAGGGACCCCCAGTATGCAAGGGTAATTAGTTCCTCCTCTGGAAATGCGCCAGGGGTTGCGCTGCAGAGTGATGTAAAAAGGGGGCGTACCCTCTAAACACCTGCCTGCAAAAATGTATGAATCAGTATAAAAAAAAACACAAATTAATACATTTAAAAATTGTCATTTAAAACACCATCTAAATTCAATGAAAAAACCATAGGTTTCAGGCCTTATAAAGTTAGGAATTAGCATTTAAAAAACCTTGCAAATTCACTGAAAAACCACAGGTTTCAGGCCTTATATAGTTAGGAATTAGCATTTAAAAAACCTTGCAAATTCTCTGAAAAAACCATAGGTTTCAGGCCTTATATAGTTAGGAATTAGCTTTTAAAAAACCTTTGAAATTCACTCAAAAAACTATAAGTTTTAGGGGTGTTATAGTTAGCTGGACATTTCAATCATACAACACCATTGAAATTGCTCCTATATAGTTAGTTGTACTAACTATATTTCGCGCATCCGCAATCCACTGCTGATGATGTCACATATTACATCATTCATAACATGGTCAGTGACATCACTGATGACATCTCAAATGACATCAATGATGACTTCACTGATGACATCATCCACGTGACAATCACATACACCTTTTCATACACTAGTAAAATCTTTCATCACTCTTTGTAAAATACAGAGTATCATATTTGAATCCATTGACATAGAAATGCAAGTATTTAAAAACCCACTCATTGATTCCTAGATGTATACACACATCTAATCACTTACCTGTAGATTCACTCATACATGCTGTCAATGAAAAATAGAACACTATCAAAAATACTTATACACCTATATCGACATTACACACCAGCACACAACCTATTCACATATGAAGTTATCCTACTCACTTATGCAAACAATGGATCATACTTACATACTTAGTTAGCTACACACTTATACAAACACCACTTCATCTATTCATTTAGATAGTAAGTCATATTTAGTATATTATAAAATCATTATTACAAGTATAGAAGTTATCCATACAGTCACTCACACAATCATTGAGTCTTATGTATACTTATTTATATACAACAACTGACACATACACTGCCTTTTATTTTTCTAGTTTGTTGGACATGTACCATTGAGACATATATTTGCTCATCACCACACCCATAAAGATATTCACTCACCCAAACAACTGTTAGAACATGTAGTTTTAACTTCATATATCTACTGAATCAACTATTCACACATCTTTGGCCAGTCACACACCCTCCACCGAACCACACACATATTCACTCTCCCATACAAACACTCAATTAACTAATCAATAACTAATATAGACTTTCACATAGCTAGTAACGAACTGGAGAACCAGTTTACACAACAACTGACAAAGTGATACAGATATTCACACAGTTTAGTCACTATCCACTATATTTAGTGAGCCACTATACAATGTTAAAGTCCTCTATCCAAATATTTATTTTTATATATCCACTCATACTTCAATGCAAATTGCTATATATATAATGCATATTTAAGTAACGAAGCAATCCACATTCACTGGATGATGTCATCAGTGATGTCATCATTAATGTCATTTGAGATGTCATCAGTGATGTCACTGACCATGTCATGAATGATGTAATATGTGACATCATCAGCAGTGGATTGCATGTGCGCGAAATATAGTTAGTACAACTAACTATATAGGAGCAATGTTAATGGTTTTGTATGAGTGAAATGTCCAGCTAACTATAACACCCCTAAAACTTATAGTTTTTTGAGTGAATTTCAAAGGTTTTTAAAAAGCTAATTTCTAACTATTGTTTTTTCAGTGAATATATATATATATATATATATATATATATATATATATATATATATATATATATATATATATATATATATATATATTAACGCTCCAAACACGCAGCAAGACACCACGCTTGACGACACCATGTGCTGGCCAATTTTTTTTTATTTAAGTCAGCCCTTCGGACGCGTTTCGCCTGACCTGCAGGCTTGATCACCGAAGTTTCATGTTTCATAGCGGCCATTATAAACACTGTGCAAACAAACCCCTATCACATGACAGTAAACTACACCGTGATAGACATGAATAACAGACTCGTAGTTCAACACATACATTGAATTATCGTAGAGTCAAACCCTTAACATTAAACACATGGTAGTGTGAGTTACAGGGATTAAATACTCTTTTAAATGTGCATATTATACAAATGAGTGCAAGTTATTTTCGGCACGGCTGTTTGCGCAATTGTCTGTTAGGGCTGGAGGAAGCCGTTTTGCTCCACTACCTTTGCCCATTTTTTCCGAAATACAACTTTATCAAAACTTGTACATCATCATTTGTCTTGAATAACGCCCTAGTGGGCATATTAAATATGTGCACACAATATAAATCTTGCATCACTTCTGTTTTGGTATTAAGCCTCCAGTGGGCGTATATTCTCTTATGTCTATTTCCTTATACAAGTGAAATGCCCGTGTTGCAAATTAATTACATTAAAAACCAACATTAAAACCTTAAAGTTGCGCTTAGCTAGGTTACTGTTTCTTAATCCAATTTTTTCACATAATTCAATATTTTGCTAATTCCATATCATAGTAGTGCGGCACTGTTTATAAGTGTGTGATCAGGTCCTCTTCCACGTTCAAACCCATTGGTGCCTTGGTATTTAGCTCAACAATGTAGCGGGATTCCAGGCGTCTCAGTTTTTTCTGCCTGTCCCCACCTCGAGCGCTATGTGGCACATTATCTATAACAAAGTAGATTAATCCTGTGTCATCTGTATTGGGTTCAAGCTCGAAATGGCGGGCCACAGGGTATGCTTTGTCAGCACTTCTTATGGCCCTCATATGCTGTAAAATTCTTAAGTGGACAGGGTTGATTGTGCTCGTCACGTACCTCAGGCCACATGGGCACTGAAGCACCTAAATGGCATAATCAGTTTTACATGTAAAACTACCTCTTATCTTTTTCTCCCTTTTGGATAAATTCGAAGTAAACACTTGCATGTTTTTACCCTGTTTGCACGCTTTACATTTTGTGCATCTTACAAATCCAGGTTTCCTTTTAAGCCAGGTTGCAGTCCTTGTCTTTTGTGGCAGCATATTTGAGACCAACATTTGCTTAAATGATGTAGCTTTCCTGAATGTTATCGCTGGTCTCTTTGGGACTAATGGTTGCAAAATTGGGTCATTATATATTAGGTGCCAGTGCCAATTGAGGATGTTTCTGACCTCCATGTGCTTACGATTGTAAGTGGTGATCATTCTCACCTGGTTTTTGGAAGTATTGTTTTTACCCTGGTCTTTCTTGTTACTGAAAAGGACTGCCTCTCTGCTCTTTTGTTTAGCTTTTTTGATCGAACTACAGATGTTGTCATCTCTGTATCCTATTTCCTTGAATCTTGAACTCAATGTAGCTAGTTCAACTTCTAAATCTGCTGTGTCACTGCAGTTGCGGATTGCTCTTAAACTTTCCCCATAGGGGATGCTTCTTATCAAGTTCTTCGGGTGGAAACTTGCTGCATGAAGCAGTGTATTTCCAGCCGTGGGCTTTCTGTACAGATTTGTGTGTGATTTGGAATCTTTTACAAAAGACTGTAAGATCGAGAAAATTTAGTGATGTATCACTGATATTACATGTGAATTTTAGGTTTAAATAATTTAAACCTATAATTTAATAGAAACCCTTTGGGGAATATATATATATATTCACTGAAAAAACCATAGGTTTCACACCAGTTATAGTTAGGAATTAGCATTTAAAAACCTATTAAATTCACAGTCATTCACATGTCATGAGTGATGTCACTGACCATGTCATGAGTGATGAAATATGTGACGTCATCAGCAGTGCATTGCAGGCGCGCAAGTTATAGTGAGTCCAACTTACTATAACGTGGAATTTCAATGGTTTTATGTCAGTAAAATTTCCAGGTAACTATAACTGGTGTGAAACCTATGGTTTTTTCAGTGAATTTAATAGGTTTTTTAAATGCTAATTCCTAACTATAACTGGTGCGAAACCTATGGTTTTTTCAGTGAATTTCAAAGGTTTTTTAAATGCTAATTCCTTTCTATATCGAGTTTCTAACCTTTTTATTTTTTTTTCAATTTGCTGTTTTGTGTAAGTATACTTTTTTTTTTATATAATTTTTTTCTTTTGCGCTCTGGGTGCTCTGGTAAGCTCTCCGGTAAGCTTTCCGGTAAGCTAACCAGTAAGCTCACCGGAAAGCGCACCCAGAGCGCTACTTTCGTTCGTGATAAAAAATAGGAATGAAAAGTTAATAATAATGCAAAACATTTCGTACCATACAAATAAAATCAGTTTATTTTTATAAGGAAAATGATTATGCATTTCCGTAAAAGTTTGATGACGTCACTTCGGCGCGCAACGTAAGCGCCCTCGGAAGCGCCTACGTTCGCGCCGCGTAAACGCACCCGGAAGCGCCTTCGTTCGCGCCACGTATGCGCCCCGGAAGCGCCTACGTTCGCGCAGCGTTTGCGCACCCGGAAGCGCTCCGGAGCGCGCAGAGTAAGCGCGTCGGGTCATGTGACCTTAAAATAACACTTTTCATTGGTTGCTAACAGTTTTTTTTACAAAGAATGAAATCCCCACCCATTTCCTTCACTTCTTCTTTCACTTTTGTGACTGAAAGACCTGACTTTTGGCTCCTGGATATTTGTTGGTTTTACAATGGCTAGCAGACAATCCAGCAGTGAGGATGAACCAGAATTCATCGATGAACAGCCTCCTCAACGAAAAGTTAAGGAACATTTCATTTGGAAAATTTTTATAATCCCACCTGGACTAAAAAAGGTAAATGCTCCAAAAGTGCAGTGCAAGATCTGCAAAGAAGAGCTGTCACAAGGAAACCCTTTGAAAAAGTACTCTTTTGGGAACTTCACAATGATCCGGCATGTGGAGAGGAAGCACCCCCAGAATTTTGCCGGGGAAAGTGTCAGGGCTCTGGCACAAGAGGTTCCCAGTGATGGGGCCTCTACATCAACCGAAGGAGCAACTTCTTCTGGGAGGGGGCAATCACAGGAGCAGGTGCCAAACATTCAACCTGCATTTAACCATGGTGTCCTCAGATGCCGATACTGCAATCAACTCCTCACCTATGGGGAGCAAAGTGTCCAGCTCATGGTTCGAGCATTGGAGAACCATCGCTGCCCTTCCCACCCCTAATTTTTTTTGTTTTATTTTGCTCCTGTTGAGCAGTTTCCATTCCCTGTTTTTGTTCCTGTTCTGAAAAAAGAAGAAAACCAAAAGTTCTTTTCAGAACTACCTCCAATTCTCATCAAAGAGCTATATTCTTAAAAAAATGAAAAAGAGTAAGTGAAATAGAGTGGATTGATAATTGAAAGGAGAATGAGTAAGAAAGAACAGAAAGGTATGAGAGGAAAAAAGAAGTGAAGTAGGAGGACTGAAAGAAGGTGAGTGTTAGGAAAGAAAGTTATGAGAAGAAGAGTGAATATGGGGAATGTTGATATTCAATGAAAATGTTGAAAAAGAACAGGAGTGTTGAAGGATAAGAAAATATGCATTGCTGGAGTTGAAGGTAGAAGGCCTCATTTATGAAACCATGCAACACTTTAACGCCACCAAAGCATCACTTTTTGTGACACAACATTCCAATAAAAAATGCACCTTATTTATTCATATTTACAAAGTGGCGTTTCTTGGTAAATACATCACTTTGTAAACCCCTGTGCCACATTATTCCTACGTCAGGTGTATTGTATGCAAAAGGGACGTATTGACGCAAGAAAGGGTCGTAGAGGTGACACAGTGAATAAACTGGAGGCCTCATTTCTGAAAAGTGACGCATCGCTACGTGAAAACAGCGATGCGTCACTTTTCAGATATGTCATATTTAATTTATGACTAATCAATTCGCAAGGAGTTACAGATACGTCAGTATTTCTGACGTATCTGTAAACACAAAAGTAACGCATTGCTGGAGTGCGTCACAAAAGTGACGCAACTCCAGTAATGCGTCCTTTCACATGGAAAAAGCACCATGTGAAAGGTCTTGCGTCAGTCTTACACCTGCTGTGAAGCAGGCGCAAGATTTTGACGCAACAGCATCCTAAAAGTGACATAGTGCAATCTCATAGATTTCACTGCGTCGCTATTACAAAGCTTTTTGCGGGGGAACACCCCCTCTGCATACATTATACCTGACGCAGATATAATGTGGCGCAGGATTTTAAAAAGTGACCCATCTACCTAGATGCGTCACTTTTTAAATATAGCGCAACGAGGCGCATTTTTTTACACCGCTGGTGCGATGTGTCACTTTTCTGTGCGCACTCCTTACGACATTCCAGATGTGTCATATTTAATGTATGAGGAATCATGTCGCAAGGAGGTACAGATACGTCAGTATTTCTGACGTATCTGTAAACACAAAAGTGACGCATTGCTGGAGTGCGTCACAAAAGTGACGCAACTCCAGTAATGCGTCCTTTCACATGGGGAAAGCACCATGTGAAAGATCTTGCGTCAGTCTTACACCTGCTGTGAGGCAGGCGCAAGATTTTGACGCAACAGCATCCTAAAAATGACGCAGTGAAATCTCATATATTTCACTGCGTCGCTATTACCAAGCTTTTTGTGGGGGAATGCCCCCTCTGCATACATTATACCTGACGCAGATATAATGTGGCGCGGGGTTTTAAAAAGTGACCCATCTACCTAGATGCGTCACTTTTTAAATATAGCGCAACAAGGCACATTTTTTTACACCGCTTGTGCGATGCGTCACTTTTCTGTGCGCACTCCTTACGACATTCCAGATGTGTCATATTTAATGTATGACGAATCATGTCGCAAGGAGTTACAGATACGTCAGTATTTCTGAAGTATCTGTAAACACAAAAGTAACGCATTGCTGGAGTGCGTCACAAAAGTGACGCAACTCCAGTAATGCGTCCTTTCACATGGGGAAAGCACCATGTGAAAGGTCTTGCGTCAGTCTTACACCTGCTGTGAGGCAGGCGCAAAATTTTGACGCAACAGCATCCTAAAAGTGACGCAGTGAAATCTCATAGATTTCACTGCGTCGCTATTACCAAGCTTTTTGCGGGGGAACGCCCCCTCTGCATACATTATACCAGACGCAGATATAATGTGGCGCAGGGTTTTAAAAAGTGACCCATCTACCTAGATGCGTCACTTTTTAAATATAGCGCAACGAGGCACATTTTTTTACACCGCTGGTGCGATGGTGCTTTCCCCTTGTGAAAGGACGCATTACTGGAGTTGCGTCACTTTTGTGACGCACTCCAGCAATGCGTCACTTTTATGTTTACTTTTATGTCAGAAATACTGACGTATCTGTAACTCCTTGCGACATGATTCGTCATACATTAAATATGACACATCTGGAATGTCATAAGGAGTGCACACAGAAAAGTGACGCATCGCACCAGCGGTGTAAAAAAATGCACCTCGTTGCGCTATATTTAAAAAGTGACGCATCTAGGTAGATGCGTCACTTTTTAAATATAGCGTAACAAGGCGCATTTTTTTAAACCGCTGGTGCGTCACAAAAAGTGACGCACAGGCGGCGCAAAACTGGCAGCGCAAGGCCTTCATAAATATGGTCCTGGATTTTCCCCGTGCTTCGCTCCCTGGTGCGCTTCCCGGAGCGCGTACCGGGCGCTCCCGCCGCGTAAATCGAAAAAAAAAAAATGGACCCTATTTTAGCCCCCACTTCAAACCTAGGGGGTCAGAGGGGGTCTACTCTGCCCCCTTATGGTTATTTGCCCCTTTGTCTTTGCCACCTCTTGCGTCTCAATTTTACCGAGACACAAGTTGGCGGCCTCTCCAGACTGTTTAGAATGTTTACAGACACCCAAGAGCCAATAAGCTTTCTGCGCGCAAGTCGCGTGGCGCGCCCGGTGCGCTCCCTGGAGCGCGTACCGGAGCGCGCCTATAGATATATATATTTTTTTGAACCTAAATTACTCAAAATCCACTGGAGCACATATCTTGATACATAGCAAAGGCACATCGGGTTACTAGTCCCTACAATTTTGCCAAGTTTGGTGTAAATCCATTCAGCCGTTCGAGCTAAAAGTGAAATCGACCGCCCTATGGAAATTAACATGGGGAAAACGCGTTTTGGGACCCCCCTTTTATCTCGGCCCCCGCTTGACAAATCCCCCCAAACTTTCAGGGAAAGACCGGAACTCAACGAGGCCATTTTGAGGAAATTTTCAGGCAGATTCGTGAACTGGTGCCAAAGTTATTCCAAATAGAATTTTGAGATTTAACATTGAAAAAAATCCTAACTATAACTACCTACTGGCGATCGCCAGTAGGTAATATATATATATATATATATATATATATATATATATATATATATATATATATATATATATATATTACCTACTGGCGGTCGCCAGTAGGTATATATAGTTAGGATTTTTTCTCTATGGGATTTTTGAAAATTCTATGTCTAATAACTTTGGCTTTTTTGGACAGAATTGGCTGACATTTTCAGGAAAATGGAACATTTTGTTTCTGAGCAGCCCCTGACAATTTGGGGGGGTTTCATCAAGGGGGGGCCGAGAAAAAAGGGGGGTCCCAAAACGTGTTTTTCCCATGTTAATTTCCATAGGGCGGTTGGCCTCACTTTTAGCTCGAACGGCTGAATGGATTTGCACGAAACTTGGCAAAATTGTAGGGACTGTTAGCCCGATGTGCCTTTGCTAGGTCTCAATATATGTGCTCCAGTGGATATTGAGTAATTTAGGTTCAAAACAAGATATATATCTGGGCGGAGCCTAACCACACATCTGATCTGATTGGCTGTCAGCACTTCATCCAAGAAGTGTTGGCAGCCATCTTGGGACCAATATACATGATAGCACCTCATTAAAAAGCATTGTAGTTAATAGAGGGTTTTAGGACTTTAGTTACATTATAAATCATTTGTTGATGGTACCATACTCGTTTTAGGAATTGTGGTGGGTTCTAAGGTGATTTTACCATGTGAAAAAACCTTCTGCTGTGATACCATGAATATTGTTTGAAAGAAAACTAATATCTCATGATTTTCCCACAGTGGTTTGGAAGGGGATCTATAAGCTAAACTGAAAGCATATTTTCTGTAAATTCACATTATCTTTCTCAGTCATGTGAAAATGAAGTCTGACATTCTCAGTAAAACATGTACATCCAACAAGGACAGAGACTGTCAGTTGATTCCTTTGTGTTCTACTGCAGCCTCCTAGAGTGTTCTAAAGAACAACTAGAGCGCTAACAGTCCTACTTATTACAAAGGTATGGCACACCTGAAGCCATCTTGATTGGAATAAAGTGGTAACTCTTAAAACATTTAATTTAAAAAGAAACAACATGAGGGGGTATATTTTGCCATAGAAAGTATGATTAGTGCTGCAGAATGAAAAATTAGGGCACATTTTGAGTGACTTCTCAAATCCTTTTCTATTTCATTAAAACATTCTGACATGCAGTCTCCCAAAATGGCCACCAGAGACAAAAGAGCCCAAATGTAGCCCAAATATCACCCAGATGTAGCCCAAGTATAGCCCAATGACAGAATGTCCCAGAGTGTTCTAAAGAACAACTAGAGCGCTAACAGTCCTACTTATTACAAAGGTATGGCACACCTGAAGCCATCTTGATTGGAATAAAGTGGTAACTCTTAAAACATTTAATTTAAAAAGAAACAACATGAGGGGGTATATTTTGCCATAGAAAGTATGATTAGTGCTGCAGAATGAAAAATTAGGGCACATTTTGAGTGACTTCTCAAATCCTTTTCTATTTCATTAAAACATTCTGACATGCAGTCTCCCAAAATGGCCACCAGAGACAAAAGAGCCCAAATGTAGCCCAAATATCACCCAGATGTAGCCCAAGTATAGCCCAATGACAGAATGTCCCAGAGTGTTCTAAAGAACAACTAGAGCGCTAACAGTCCTACTTATTACAAAGGTATAGCACACCTGGAGCCATCGTGATGAGAATAAAGTGGTAACTCTTAAGACATTTAATTTAAAAAGGAACAAAATGAGGGGGTATATTATGCAATAGAAGGTATTATTAGTGCTGCAGAAAGAAAAATTAGGGCACATTTTGAGTGACTTTTCAAATCCTCTTCTATTTCATTAAAAAATTCTGACATGCAGTCTCCCAAAATGGCCACCAGAGACAAAAGAGCCCAAATGTAGCCCAAATATCACCCAGATGTAGCCCAAGTATAGCCCAATGACAGAATGTCCCAGAGTGTTCTAAAGAACAACTAGAGCGCTAACAGTCCTACTTATTACAAAGGTATGGCACACCTGAAGCCATCTTGATTGGAATAAAGTGGTAACTCTTAAAACATAAAATGAGGGGATATATTTAGCCATATGAATTATGATTAGTGCTGCAGAAAGAAAAATTAGGGCACATTTTGAGTGACTTCTCAAACCCTCTTCAATTTCATTAAAAAAATCTGACATAGTCTCCCAAGATGGCCACCAGAGACAAAAGAGCCTAAATGTAGCCCAAATATCACCCAGATGTACCCCAAGTATAGCCCAATGACAGAATGTCCCAGAGTGTTCTAAAGAACAACTAGAGCGCTAACAGTCTTACTTATGACAAAAGTATGGCACACCAGAAGCCATCTTGATTGGAATGAAGTGGTAAGTCTGAAAACACTCAATTTAAAAAGGAACAACATGAGGGGGTTAATTTTGCCATAGAAAGTATGATTAGTGCTTCAGAAAGAAAAATTAGGGATCATTTTGAGTGACTTCTCAAATCCTCTTCTATTTCATTAAAAGAATTCTGACATGCAGACTGAAACATGCACTTTGAATACCAGCAGCAGACGTCCCTGGTGAGCAGTAGCTTTACTACAGTGATCTAATGTGCAACTAGAGTGCTAACATTCAGAATTTATGGCAAATGTGTGACACATCTGAATGCCTTCTTGATGGAACCAAAGTAAACAAGCATTGAAAATGCAATAGATCTCGCCCTCGTTTAAGTTAAAGCCATTCTGTTTGTAATGAGGTGGCTTTTTAGCCTTGCTTTTATTAGTGTTTTTTCAACTTTCATGTAAATAACGCACCGTTTTCACCAAATCGACTTTGCCCAAGCACACCCTTCCCTTCGGCCAACAAATCCCAAAAATTCGGCACACCTGCCGATCCACTCTCCCTACAGCTCACCCAAGCCCCGTCCCTCTAGCGCAACTGGAACACCCCAAATTCACCTTCTCCATGCGCACCAAAAACTCCCATTGAATAACATGGCAATTCGCTACTCCGCACAAAAATTGCTCTTTAAAGCACTTCCACTGCTCCGACCCGCTTCAAACTTGGCTGGACACTAGTTCCAGCGATTCCCTAACATCTCACCAAAAATCAGCCCGATCTATCCACTGGAACGGGGACGAATTTCAACCCGAATACGCGCCCCCCGCAAACACAAAAAAAAGCCATAAAACGGCCAAATCTCGACCAAAAACCGCCAAAATCCCTCAAAACCTTGCCAACACCAATACGCACGAAACTGAACCGGCCCCTCAGCCCTAGGCTCCGGGAACCCTACTTAATTGACCCAAAAGCCCTAAAAAAGCAACATAATACACACGAAAACGCCCTAACAACCCTAAAATGCATATAAGTATATGTATGCATGCATTTATGTTTGTATTTATATAGATATACAGATGATATATGTTTATATATGTATGTATATATATATATTCACTGAAAAAACCATAGGCTATAGACCATATATAGTTAGGAATTAGCATTTACAAAACCTTGAAAATTCACTGAAAAAACCATAGGTTATAGACCATATATAGTTAGGAATTCGCATTTACAAAACCTTATTTTACTCACACAAAACCATTGAAATTCCATATATAGTTAGTTGCACTAACTATATATCGCGCACCCGCAATCCACTGCTGATGATGTCACATATTACATCATTCATGACATGGTCAGTGACATCACTGATGACATCACTGATGACATCTCAAATGACATCACTGATGACATCACTGATGACAACATCCAGTGACTGTATGTTTCTGTAAAGTTAAAATATGTCTTACATATTGAAGAATGAGTGGATGTATAAGTGTCTGGATGAAGGATTTAGTAGGTGCATGACTGACTGTATGAGTGAGTGATTAAATGTGTCTCACTGAGTGCATGGGTTAGTGACTAAACTGTCTTAATTTGTGCATCATTATGTCTGTTGTTCTGTAAACTGTTGCATGTGTTGATAAGTAGCTATATGAGTAACTATATGGGTTATTGATTGGTTGCCCAAGTATTTGTATGGGAGACTGAGTGTGTGTGTGGGTGGCTGGGAGGTGTATGACTCTGTGCATAGATGTGTGAGCAGTTGATTCACTAGATGTATGGTTTCAAAAGTGCATGTGGAAACAGCTGTATGGGCGGTTGACTGTGTGCATGAGTGTATTGGTGAGTGAATGGATATCTCAGTGCTACATGTCAAAGTAAGTGCATATGTAAAACACAGTACATGTGAGAGTTGACATATATAAATAACTGTGCATAAGAGCCAGTGAATGTGTGCCTGGCTGTATGGATCATTGTGAACTTGTATCAGGGATTGTATAAGAGAGTAAATATGTGTTAGTATATGTTTGAATAAGTAAAGTTTGTATAACTGTATAGTTGAGGAAATGGAGGTGTGATTGATTCTTTGCATGACTGACTAGGTGTGTGAGTAACTCCATGGATGAGTGACAGTCTGTGAGTGTCTGTTTACACTGATTGTATCTAAGGTTATATTAGAGTCTGAAGAGGTTCATCGTATTATCACATGAATGATATCATCAGTGATGTGATCAGTAATGTCAAATGAGATGTCATCAGTGATGTCATCAGTGATGTCATTTGAGATGTCATCAGTGATGTCATTTGAGATGTCATCAGTGATGTCATCAGTGATGTCACTGACCATGTCATGAATGATGTAATATGTGACATCATCAGCAGTGGATTGCGGGTGCGCGATATATAGTTAGTGCAACTAACTATACATGGAATTTCAATGGTTTTGTGTGAGTAAAATAAGGTTTTGTAAATGCGAATTCCTAACTATATATGGTCTATAACCTATGGTTTTTTCAGTGAATATATATATATATATATATATATATATATATGCAAAGAAACTTCTCCAAGGTAAAGATGAACAAAGACCCTTGGGGAAACGTTTGGAGGCTTTTAATGTGAACACATGGCGGATGCATTTCTGGCCGATGTTTTGCCGTCTTCAGCGCCCAAAGCCTCCACAGGTAAGTGTGCACCTTAGCCAAAGCTCCACGTCTCTTTAAACCTGTTGTTCCAAGTTCGCACCGCCCCCAGTGCTTCCACTCAGCACACCTGTGTAGCAACCCTTGTGCTATGGGAAACTACACATCCCAGAATCCCCCGTAGAGAGTCCCTGGCGGTCGATGCTGGGGGGGTGGATTGTTGTTACCTTCCAATGTGCGCCATGAGGGAGGATGGCCAAAGTGCGCCCTGGGACACACCAACAAATTGCTGATGCAAATCCCGGCTTTATTGTCCACAGCAAAACCTCCTCCGTCTCCCCATGCTGCCTCCGCCTCTGATTCCAGGAGTTCATGTGACAGGGGCTGCAGAACAGTGTCTGCCGCCCAACACGGGGTCCGACTGACCTCGCTCCTGACGACGTTTTTCCCTTGGTCTCCGAGGCAGGCTTAGGACAGTCCAAACACCTTTGGCATACGAAGAACTTAACAGTTCACGTCTGTGCAGTCCAAGCCCAGGATGGTGAGGCGGGGTCTCTGTAAGCGCGCCACAGACAGACGCGTGGGTATGTGCAAAGAAAATTCTCCAAGGTAAAGAAGAACAAAGACCCTTGGGGAAACGTTTGGAGGCTTTTAATGTGAACACATGGCGGATGCATTTCTGGCCGATGTTTTGCCGTCTTCAGCGCCCAAAGCCTCCACAGGTAAGTGTGCACCATAGCCAAAGCTCCACCACTCTTTAAACCTGTTGTTCCAAGTTCGCACCGCCCCCAGTGCTTCCACTCAGCACACCTGTGTAGCAACCCTTGTGCTATGGGAAACTACACATCCCAGAATCCCCCGTAGAGAGTCCCTGGCGGTCGATGCTGGGGGGTGGATTGTTGTTACCTTCCAATGTGCGCCATGAGGGAGGATGGCCAAAGTGCGCCCTGGGACACACCAACAAATTGCTGATGCGAATCCCGGCTTTATTGTCCACAGCAAAACCTCCTCCGTCTCCCCATGCTGCCTCCGCCTCTGATTCCAGGAGTTCATGTGACAGGGGCTGCAGAACAGTGTCTGCCGCCCAACACGGGGTCCGACTGACCTCGCTCCTGACGACGTTTTTCCCTTGGTCTCCGAGGCAGGCTTAGGACAGTCCAAACACCTTTTGCATACGAAGAACTTAACAGTTCACGTCTGTGCAGTCCAAGCCCAGGATGGTGAGGCGGGGTCTCTGTAAGCGCGCCACAGACAGACGCGTGGGTATGTGCAAAGAAACTTCTCCAAGGTAAAGAAGAACAAAGACCCTTGGGGAAACGTTTGGAGGCTTTTAATGTGAACACATGGCGGATGCATTTCTGGCCAATGTTTTGCCGTCTTCAGCGCCCAAAGCCTCCACAGGTAAGTGTGCACCTTAGCCAAAGCTCCACCTCTCTTTAAACCTGTTGTTCCAAGTTCGCACCGCCCCCAGTGCTTCCACTCAGCACACCCGTGTAGCAACCCTTGTGCTATGGGAAACTACGCATCCGAGAATCCCCCGTAGAGAGTCCCTGGCGGTCGATGCTGGGGGGGTGGATTGTTGTTACCTTCCAATGTGCGCCATGAGGGAGGATGGCCAAAGTGCGCCCTGGGACACACCAACAAATTGCTGATGCGAATCCCGGCTTTATTGTCCACAGCAAAACCTCCTCCGTCTCCCCATGCCGCCTCCGCCTCTGATTCCAGGAGTTCATGTGACAGGGGCTGCAGAACAGTGTCTGCCGCCCAACACGGGGTCCGACTGACCTCGCTCCTGATGACATTTTTCCCTTGGTCTCCGAGGCAGGCTTAGGACAGTCCAAACACCTTTGGCATACGAAGAACTTAACAGTTCACGTCTGTGCAGTCCAAGCCCAGGATGGTGAGGCTGGGTCTCTGTAAGCGCGCCACAGACAGACGCGTGGGTATGTGCAAAGAAACTTCTCCAAGGTAAAGAAGAACAAAGACCCTTGGGGAAACGTTTGGAGGCTTTTAATGTGAACACATGGCGGATGCATTTCTGGCCGATGTTTTGCCGTCTTCAGCGCCCAAAGCCTCCACAGGTAAGTGTGCACCTTAGCCAAAGCTCCACCTCTCTTTAAACCTATTGTTCCAAGTTCGCACCGCCCCCAGTGCTTCCACTCAGCACACCTGTGTAGCAACCCTTGTGCTATGGGAAACTACACATCCCAGAATCCCCCGTAGAGAGTCCCTGGCGGTCGATGCTGGGGGGGTGGATTGTTGTTACCTTCCAATGTGCGCCATGAGGGAGGATGGCCAAAGTGCGCCCTGGGACACACCAACAAATTGCTGATGCGAATCCCGGCTTTATTGTCCACAGGAAAACCTCCTCCGTCTCCCCATGCCGCCTCCGCCTCTGATTCCAGGAGTTCATGTGACAGGGGCTGCAGAACAGTGTCTGCCGCCCAACACGGGGTCCGACTGACCTCGCTCCTGACAACGTTTTTCCCTTGGTCTCCGAGGCAGGCTTAGGACAGTCCAAACACCTTTGGCATACGAAGAACTTAACAGTTCACGTCTGTGCATCCAAGCCCAGGATGGTGAGGCGGGGTCTCTGTAAGCGCGCCACAGACAGACGCGTGGGTATGTGCAAAGAAACTTCTCCAAGGTAAAGAAGAACAAAGACCCTTGGGGAAACGTTTGGAGGCTTTTAATGTGAACACATGGCGGATGCATTTCTGGCCGATGTTTTGCCGTCTTCAGCGCCCAAAGCCTCCACAGGTAAGTGTGCACCTTAGCCAAAGCTCCACCTCTCTTTAAACCTGTTGTTCCAAGTTCGCACCGCCTCCAGTGCTTCCACTCAGCACACCTGTGTAGCAACCCTTGTGCTATGGGAAACTACACATCCCAGAATCCCCCGTAGAGAGTCCCTGGCGGTCGATGCTGGGGGGGGTGGATTGTTTTTACCTTCCAATGTGCGCCATGAGGGAGGATGGCCAAAGTGCGCCCTGGGACACACCAACAAATTGCTGATGCGAATCCCGGCTTTATTGTCCACAGCAAACCTCCTCCGTCTCCCCATGCCGCCTCCGCCTCTGATTCCAGGAGTTCATGTGACAGGGGCTGCAGAACAGTGTCTGCCACCCAACACGGGGTCCGACTGACCTCGCTCCTGACAACGTTTTTCCCTTGGTCTCCGAGGCAGGCTTAGGACAGTCCAAACACCTTTGGCATACGAAGAACTTAACAGTTCACGTCTGTGCAGTCCAAGCCCAGGATGTGAGGCGGGGTCTCTGTAAGCGCGCCACAGACAGACGCGTGGGTATGTGCAAAGAAACTTCTCCAAGGTAAAGAAGAACAAAGACCCTTGGGGAAACGTTTGGAGGCTTTTAATGTGAACACATGGCGGATGCATTTCTGGCCGATGTTTTGCCGTCTTCAGCGCCCAAAGCCTCCACAGGTAAGTGTGCACCTTAGCCAAAGCTCCACCTCTCTTTAAACCTGTTGTTCCAAGTTCGCACCGCCCCCAGTGCTTCCACTCAGCACACCTGTGTAGCAACTCTTGTGCTATGGGAAACTACACATCCCAGAATCCCCCGTAGAGAGTCCCTGGCAGTCGATGCTGGGGGGGGTGGATTGTTGTTACCTTCCAATGTGCGCCATGAGGGAGGATGGCCAAAGTGCGCCCTGGGACACACCAACAAATTGCTGATGCAAATCCCGGCTTTATTGTCCACAGCAAAACCTCCTCCGTCTCCCCATGCCGCCTCGGCCTCTGATTCCAGGAGTTCATGTGACAGGGGCTGCAGAACAGTGTCTGCCGCCCAACACGGGGTCCGACTGACCTCGCTCCTGACGACGTTTTTCCCTTGGTCTCCGAGGCAGGCTTAGGACAGTCCAAACACCTTTGGCATACGAAGAACTTAACAGTTCACGTCTGTGCAGTCCAAGCCCAGGATGGTGAGGCGGGGTCTCTGTAAGCGCGCCACAGACAGACGCGTGGGTATGTGCAAAGAAACTTCTCCAAGGTAAAGAAGAACAAAGACCCTTGGGGAAACGTTTGGAGGCTTTTAATGTGAACACATGGCGGATGCATTTCTGGCCGATGTTTTGCCGTCTTCAGCGCCCAAAGCCTCCACAGGTAAGTGTGCACCTTAGCCAAAGCTCCACCTCTCTTTAAACCTGTTGTTCCAAGTTCGCACCACCCCCAGTGCTTCCACTCAGCACACCTGTGTAGCAACCCTTGTGCTATGGGAAACTACACATCCCAGAATCCCCGTAGAGAGTCCCTGGCGGTCGATGCGGGGGGGGGTGGATTGTTGTTACCTTCCAATGTGCGCTATGAGGGAGGATGGCCAATATATATATATATATATATATATATATATATATATATATATTCAAAAGCAAACGTCCCTTGTTGGAGAAGGAGCGGCCAGCCAGCTGGTGCAGGGGACGAGTCAAGGACAAGACTCGTAAATTATTTCAAGCAATTCAAAGAATACACCGTGATCAAGAACATTTACTGTTCGAAATGCATAGGTGAGGAAGTTTTACTAAGCTGGATTAAACTGCTTTAATCATCCGAGAAGAGTGCGGTGTATTCTTTGAATTGCTTGAAATATATATATATATATATATATAAAAGTTCCAAGGTTCCAAAAGGATTTAATGCGCACTCAGAATGAGGGTAGAAAACACCAAATTTTAATCTTTTTTACCGCTACGCGTTTCGAGACCGAACGGTGTCTTTATCACACGATACTGTTCGTATACCGCATTGTGTTTAAATAAAGTTATTCAAAAACCAAGTGTCTAATGTGTAAACATAAAAGAGGTACTGCAAATCAACATACTATAGCTAAAAGCATGGTTGCCATCTTAGAATGTTGTTTTTACATAACATAAGTGTTAATGCATACATTTTTAAACACATTTTTGTTTCTGAGCGTCCCCTGAAAGTTTGGGGGGGTTTCGTGAAGCGGGGGCCGAGAAAAAAGGGGGGTCCCAAAACGTGTTTTTAACATTGAGTTTTCCATAGGGCGGTTGGACTCACTTTTAGCTTGAACGGCTGAATAGAATTACACAAAACTTGGCAAAATTGTAGATATGGTTTGCCCGACGTGCCTTTGCTATGTCTCAATATATGTGCTCCAGTGGATTTTGAGAAATTAACGTTTTTAAAAACAGATATATCTGTGACAGCGCTCCGGTTAGCGCCCCGGTTCGCGTACCTGACGCGTAACGGAACTTCGCGAAGCGAAGCTGATTGGCTGTCGGGTGTCTGTCAACATTCGAAACAGTCCGGAGCGGCCGCCATCTTGTGTCTCGGTAGGATCGGGACACAAGATGTGGCAAAAACAAAGGGGGAAATGAGCATAAGGGGGCAGAGTACATCCTTCCTGACCCCCTAGGTTTGATGAGGGGGCTTTAAAAGGGCCTTGCGGGGTTAAAAAATAATAATTTTTATATCGTTTTTTTTTTGCGGGGGGAGCGCTCGGTATGTGCACCGGGAAGCGGTCCGGGAAGCGTAATATTGGGAAAATAGGATGAAAGAATGTTCAAATATTGTATGTTTATTGATTGTTCTTTTTTTTAAATTTATTTATTTTATTTAAGTACCAACATGTAGGTACAAATGCAGAGTCTAAAAATAAAAATACATTGTTTCCTTTGTAGATATCTTGCAGGTTGTTTCAGAAGTTATTGTGGTATATGGAATTCATAGCGTAGTCTGTCAGGAAAGCAGAAACACCATGGAGGCAGGACATGATAAAGAGATGTTAAATACAGATTGGAGATGATATAGTGGAAGAAAGGAAGTAACTATGAGCAAACTTAAAGTTGCACAGTATATTTAAAGTCTAATTTTACATTATAACCAATTTGCTACTAGTTTAAAAAATACATATAAAAATGAATATTGTCTCAAACAATTTTTGAATTATTATATATAAATTTATTTTTCTGATTTGTTTTCAAAATTAAAAAGAAGTTCTAATAATTCTTGGTCAGATTTTGTCTCATTTTCAATTAAGAAATCCACAGATTCAACACATTGCAGAAGATCTATGTCCATTGATTCATCAAAGAATTCTGATTCATTTTCTGTATCTTGGTTGCATTCTGCAACAATTTCCACGTTATTTTTTTTTTCTCCTTCCATTTTTGTGCTGTAAAATGAATTTTAAAAAAATATATCAGTACAGATAGGGCACTGTTGGTTTAAGTACAGACAGGTAGTTTGGTTTTTTAAACAGTGATTTTTTTTTGGGCAGTGTATGGTATCAGACTGGAAGTAGAAATATCAAAAAATGTATGTGTTAAAGTCTAAGTCAATTCTTAATTATACAAGAGAAGCCTAACTCCATCCATAACTAAAACAGAGAAGTCTATCTTATTCTATAAGTATTACAGAGGGATAGTTTATAACTATCAGAAAATGTTTTCCTAATTAACTTAAAGTACAGAACATACTTCAGTTTTTAAAATAACATCTTACCTTTCAAATAGAAGTTTAAGTTCTCAGTTGAAATGCACTTGATATGTACTTCAAGAAGTAGTAGTCAAAATGGCTGTGTTTCTCCCTCTTTCTTTATATATATTCAGGTACATAACCAATCAAATGTCATGAAATAATAGAAGAGATTGAAAGTAGCATTTTGAATGGTTGTCAATTCTAACACTTCATAAGTGTTTTGGTTAGGTAATTTACCTCAGGATATTTAGTCAGGCTTACAGCATAATTTTCTCAATGGAATTCCATCAAATTTGGGGAAATGGTAGGGACTGCTATGTAGTAGGGGCTATTCTATATTTGATGAAAGTGTCTGTAGTGGTTTTTCTGTAAATTACTTTCCCACCTTTTTTAATCGAGCGCTTACCGGTGCGATCCCCGGTACGCGGATCGGCAGCGTTACGGGAGTCCTCCATTTTGAGTATTGGTAGAATTGAGACACAAAATGGAGGACAAACAATGTTCGTAATGGGTAGAAGGGGGCACGGTAGACACTTTGTGACCCTCTAGGTTTTTGGAGGGGGGATTAGGATGCTGATACATGCAAAAACAAAAAAATAAAAAATTTAAAAATTTCGCAGGGGGAGCGCCCGGTACGCGAACCAGTAAGCGAACCGGGGAGCGTACTTTGGTAAAAAAAAAAAAGTAAGAAAAAGATAAACGTTTTGAATAATAAGAGGTAGGGTAGCTCTGAAAAGAGCTATTGGGTTCTGTCGCTAATTTAGGTACCTACAAGTATGTTCCAATGCACACTTTTAAATAAAGGACGAATATTCTATTCCCTTCATCGGGGAAGTGCACACCATCTCTTCTGTAGATGTCTTGAATGTTGTAACGCAATAATATTTACTATTAAAAAACCATTGAAATTCACTGAAAAAACCATAGGTTATAGACCATATATAGTTAGGAATTAGCATTTACAAAACCATAAAAATACACTGAAAAACCTTAGGTTATAGACCATATATAGTTAGGGATTAGCATTTACAAAACCTTATTTTACTCGCACAAAACCATTGAAATTCGCATATATAGTTAGTTGCACTAAATATATAGCGCGCACCCGCAATCCACTGCTGATGATGTCACATATTACATCATTCATGACATGGTCAGTGACATCACTGATGACATCACTGATGACAACTCAAATGACATCACTGACAACATCACTGATGACGTCATTCATGTGATAATACGATGAATCTGTTCAGACTATAATATAACCTTAGATACACTCAGTGTAAACAGACACTCACAGATTGTCACTCATCCATAGAGTTACTCATACACCTAGTCAGTCATGCAAAGAATCAATCACACCTCCATTTCCTCAACTATACAGTTATACACACCTTACTTATTGAAACTTATTCTAACACATATTTACTCTCTTATACAATCACTGATACAAGTTTTCAATGATCCATGCAGCCACTCACACATTCACTAGCTATTATACACAGTAATTTATATATGTCAACTCTCACATGTACTGTGTTTTACATATGTACTTACTTTGACATATAGCACTGAGATATCCATTCACTCACCAATACATTCATGCACACAGTCAACCACCCATACAGCTGTTTCCACATGCAGTTTTGAACCCATACATTTAGTGAATCAACTGTTCACACATCTATGCACAGAGTCACACACCTCCCAGCCACCCACACACACACACTCACTCTCCCATACAAATACTTGGGCAACCAATCAATAACCCATATAGTTACTCATATAGCTACTGATCAACACATGCAGCAGTTTACAGAACAACAGACATAATGATGCACAAATTAAGACAGTTTAGTCACTAACCCATGCACTCAGTGAGACACATTTAATAACTCTCTCATACAGTCTGTCATGCATCTACTAAATCTTTCATCCAGACACTTATACATCCACTCATTCTTTAATATGTAAGACATATTTTAACTTTACAGAAACATACAGTCACTGGATGATGTCATCAGTGATGTCATTTTATTTGTCATCAGTGATGTTGTCAGTGATGTCATTTGAGTTGTCATCAGTGATGTCATCAGTGATGTCACTGACCATGTCATGAATGATGTAATATGTGACATCATCAGTAGTGGATTGCGCGATATATAGTTAGTGCAACTAACTATATATGCGAATTTCAATGGTTTTGTGCGAGTAAAATAAGGTTTTGTAAATGCTAATCCCTAACTATATATGGTCTATAACCTATGGTTTTTTCAGTGAATATATATATATATATATATATATATATATATATATATATATATATATATATATATATATATATATATATTCACTGAAAAAACCATAGGTTTGACACCAGTTATAGTTCGCTGGAAATTTTACTGACATAAAACCAATGAAATTCCACGTTATAGTTAGTTGGACTCACTATAACTTGCGCGTGTAATGCACTGCTGATGACATCATATATTACATTACTCATGACATGGTCAGTGACGTCACTAATGAGATCACTGATGATACCATCCTTGTGACAGAGAGACTAACCTACTTGCACTCTAAAGTAACCCTTAAAACACATTTTGAAAAAAAAAAAACTAACATATAAAAAAAAGTGGACATACCTTTACCAGTTACAACAACCAATTCAGTAATTCCAACATTTATATACACATCCAATAATTCACTAACAGTTCTATATAGTCACTCGTATATATACTCACTGTTTATATATAGTGATACAGCTATACATCCTGTTATATACCGACAGACATCCAAAAGTAAATCACACACATATTCACACTTGCAAATAAACTAATAAACATCCATTTATTTACATAGACAGATATACACACACTAGCACCTTACTTCTAAGTAAACTTACACTTACTTACTCTTTTAAACAATCACTTATAGAAACACATACTTATTTAAACAGGAACTCTTTCAATCTCTCACTGTCACATATACTCAGTTGTATATATCAATACTTACATAAACTAGATTAAAACATATGTCGTTACTGATAAACACACTAGTGAGGCAGGCATTCACTCACTAACACACACATATACACACTCAGCCATCCATACAGTCCTCCACATCCATTAAGACACTTATATAAAAATTTATTTTTCCATCGACCTCTACATATACATATATAAAACATATTTATTTTTTAAAAAGACAGACATTCACTAGATGGTGTTATCAGTGATCTCATGAGTGATGTAATATGTGATGTCATCAGCAGTGCATTACACGCGCAAGTTATAGTGAGTCCAACTAACTATAACGTGGAATTTCATTGGTTTTATGTCAGTAAAATTTCCAGCTAACTATAACTGGTGTCAAACCAAAGGTTTTTTCAGTGAATTTCATAGGTTTTTCAAATGCTACTTCCTAACTATAACGTGTGTAAAACCTAGGGTTTTTTCAGTGAATTTCATAGGTTTTTCAAATGCTAGTTCCTAACTATAACGTGTGTAAAACCCTTAGTTTTTTCAGTGAATTTCATAGGTTTTTTGAATGCTAGTTCCTAACTTTGAAAGATATACCTGAAATAAATATCGACATAGCAAACTTACGTGCACAACCGAGTGCACGCACCCACCTATTTATTTCATGAAAGCTTTCCAATTTAAACCTAATGAATTTCTTCATAGACCAATGAAAGAACTTATAGTACGTTAAGACACTGAACCTAGGCTTTTTTTTGTCATATAAACCTTTTAATTAAATGGAGCCGAATTTTTTTTAATCGTTTGGGCGTGACTGGTTGTACACACCTTAATATTTTTTTTGAAAAATATAACAAGTTTTATAATTTATTAATTGTATACTTAAATCGAGCTCTAAAAATATGTGAAATCCGTATGTGTTTGAATTCACTTCTTTTCACGTTTTTAAACTTCAGTAAAGAACATCGCTACTTCCAAATCACGTTCGTAACTAGATAGTGTCACCGCCTACACGTCCTGAGAAGCGCATGTAAAGTCATGTGACTTGAAAACAAGACTTCCAATTGGTTCTTAGTAGTTTCTGTTCTGGAATTTACACGAAGCACTCCACCCACTTTCCTCACAATCTTTTCTACTCCCAAGAAACAATAACGTCGAGCATCTTCCGGAAAACTTTGCTGAAATGGCTGCCCTTCCGCATTCATCTTCCGAATCTGAAGGAAATGAGCGACCACCGTTAAGAAGAAAAAAGGAATCTTTCATTTGGCAATTTTTTACTTATCCTGAAGATCAAAAGAAAGTGAATGCGCCAAAAGTAACCTGCACGATATGCAATTCGGAGCTCTCAAGGGGAAATCCAAATAGAAAATATTCCTTTTCTATACACACCATGCTGCGGCATGTTAAACAAAGACACCCTGAGCATTATGCAAAAGCATCGACAAGAGCCCTGGCAACGCTATTACCATCAGAGGTGGCCAGCACATCTTCTGGTGGAGGACCTGTATCTCCATCGAGTGCTGAGATGGACTTGAGACCATATCTTGCGAAGGTGCACATGAAATGCAACGAGTGTGGAGAAATTCTTTTGTATGGAGAGCAGAGCCTCGTTCTTATTAAACTCAAAATTGAAAGTCATAAATGCCCCAAGAAAAGATAAATTTCTTCACTTTATTTTCATAGTATTACATACTGAAAAATGTAGTAGCAACTTTAAGAAATCGAAAGCATCATAACACTTGTTTCCAAAAAAAAAAAAAAAAAAAAAGTTCTTTTCAGAACTAACTCTTTCTACCAAAACGTGCTCCAAGAGCATATTATGACATGTTTTTTCGCCGCTTTATTTTAGTGCGCGACCGGGTGCGCGCACCCTCCTATCGTGTACAGGACCTGAGACTTGCATGTGAAGTCATGTGACTTCAAAACAACACTTCTAATTGGTTCTTGGTAGTTTCTATTCTGGAATTTACACGCAGCACTCCACCCACTTCCATCACTTTCTTTTCTACTCTCAAGAGAGAACAACGTCGAACATCTTCCCGAAGACTTCGCTGCAATGGCTACCGTTCCGCATTCATCTTCCGAATCTGAAGGAAATGAGCGACCACCTTTCACAAGAAAAACGGAGGCCACGCTATTAACCAGCACATCTTCCGGTGGACGACCTGTATCTCCATCGAGTGCTGAAATGGACTTGAAACCATGTCTGGCGAACGTGCACATAAAATGCAACAACTGTGGAAAACTTCTTGTATACGGAGAGCAAAGCTTTATTCTAATTAAACACAAAATTGAGAGTCATAAATGCTCCTAGAAAAGTTAAATTTCTTCACTTTACTTGGATAGTATGACATACTGAAAAATGTCGTAGCAACTTTAAGAAATCAAAAGCATCATAACACTTGTTTCCCAAAAAAAAAAAAAAAAAAAAGTTATTTTCAGAACTAACTCTTTGTACCAAAACGAGCTCCAAGAGCATATTAGCTGATATTTTCTCGCCGCTTTCATTTAGTGCGCAACCGGGTGCGCGCACCCACCTATCGCGTACAGGGGTCGAGACACGCATGTGCAGTCATGTGACTTAAAAACAACACTTCCAATTGGTTCTTACTAGTTTCTATTCTGCAATTTACACGGAACACTCCACCCACTTCCCTAGAAAACCAGTTTATCGAAAAACTTTTAAAGCCTCCCCTTATGAAACATTCGACATCGTTCACATAGCAGTGTAGTAAATAGCACTAGATACACTCCGTCCTTTAATTATAAGAGACTTATTGCTATGTGAGAAAAACGTTTGTTTTCACGTGATAATGTGAAATGCTGAGCCTGTTACAGAATTTTCTTTCACATATATGTTACTATTCTCCTTCGACCACTAACACCGTAGAAAATACCACCAATAGCGGTGATATTTTTTACACCGACAATGGGCGATTTGTATCGCTTAGAGCCCTTGCTATTATAAAGTTTTATTTCCTAAGTCTCTGATCTCCAACTGTGCAACGTGACTCCCCTGTGTGTCGTAATGAGGTGCTAAGAGCACCACGTACACTATACTGTGATTAAGCATCCATAAATTCCGCGGACATTTCTACCCTGCTATCTGCAATTATAAACATCAAAAGGAACTACGCTGCGCCCCTTGGAGAGCCCTCACTCCCACTGCTACAAAGGCTTGGCAGTCGCCAAGATGCACAAAAACAGCGTCTCGGATCCATTGAACTTCTGTGACGGTCTCAATGAAAATAAGCACTAAACAATATTCAAGTATGTAGCAGTCCTTCTACTTGGTTAGAGACTAAACATTTACCGCAGCGCTGCAGCGATTTCTTCCGCAAATAAACCTTGGTATTAATGAGGTTTAACGCAAATGCGGTAAAAATCGTTGCAAAGCATAAGTATCACAGAAAAATAAGGATTATTCATGCATAGCGACCTAATGCTATTAGCCATGTTATCCACCTCCCATTGGATAACATGGCTAAGAACTGCTCAGGGCAGGTGTTAGCTTTTAGAAATATTCCCGCTTAGCGCAAATATCTCCAAAAGCTAGTAATAAGAGATAGCGATGTTAAAGACTATTTTCAGTCGCTAACATCTTGGCACGCCCACTTTGCATCTCATTAGATATAAATGCAACTGACATGCAAAGTGCCGCCCAAAATGTTCACTATCTTCTACTAAGTGTTGCTAACTGGTGTTAGCAGCAGCTAGGTAATAGAGAGATAATTTTATCTCTGCTTTCTTGACGTTTAAAGCAAAAAAAAACACAGATAAACACCCTTCATAATATACCTCTATATTCAAATTGAAGTAGGCGTAGGTCTTGACGCAGCAATCACATGCACAGTTTTGAAAGAATATGGCCCAGAAACTCACTGAGTAAAATCCCATAAATTACAGTCAACCACTTTCAATACGTATTACTTCAGAAGAACACTTCTTTATGATACAGGGCTCTAGAATGACACACATATCTCGTCTTTATAGAAACCCTTCAGGTTTTTTTAACAGCTGTTAAATGCTTCCATACTCATCACAAAGCTGCTCCATCATGAGCATTGCCTCATCTGTCCTCAGGACGAACAACATTTGTGATGAACTTGCCGCTGTGCATGCAGAACACTAACATTGTGCTTCCTTAACACGTTCTATTCACTAAGCAGAACCATGACGGAACCACTCTATCATAAACACACCTGAACCATGCCTCATAAAAGGAGTAGCTCAATCATGACCATACAAGTCCCACTAAGCCCCCCAGCCCCCTAATCTTGAGGCAGAATTGGAACTGCAACACAGGATTTAAAGTCCTGCAAAGAACACCATGTAACATTTAATATCATATACACCATTGTTTTCATATATCACTTTTGCTAAACTCACTCAGTGAAATGTCGCTCATTTTATTAAATCACTTTTAAAGCATACCTTCTAACAATGCACCCAATCCTATGTGGAAGTGTTCAATATAAAAGATGACATTGCTTTAAGAAGGATAGAGAAATAAATAACACAATGTTGTAAAAATGTCTTTATTATATATACTTACCTAATAAAAAGAAAAAAAAAGTAAATTTCTTATTAAAACGTAGCAGCTGTGGAAAAAAATTAAAAATAAGATTATAAAGTATATTATTTAAAGAAAAAACAATAGGAAACAATAAGAGAGATGCAAAGAAAACTGTCAGATATTATTAATTAAACTTACCTTATACATATAATATCTGTGGAGGAGAGTAAAAAAAAAATCTATTATAATACATATTTCTAAATGCAATGTAACAAAATAAGTAAACAACATATTAAATGATTTATTTTTGCTGTTCTCAGAATACATTGATTTTCACTATCAAGAGTGATTTCAATATTAATCATCATATAACAGCGGGGAAAAAAAAAAACAAAATGATTGTGTTTAAAAAACCCATACAAAATCTGCATACATATTATAAATACCTGAAAAAAACATGTCTTGAATGTTTTCCTCAAATTCGCAATTTCTTGAGTAAGCACACTACATCTTCCACAGTTACAACCTAATTAAAGTATACCACTTATTTTTCAAGATATCTCAACAAAGCCCCGTGCAGCAATCTCCTTTAAAAATATGTATTTGAAAGACACAGTTTCATCTCTCATACCTTTCCGCGTGGCCAAATTGTATAAGGTAACTCATTATCTTTTAAATACCTCTCCCAAACACTTGCGTCCATATAAGTTTCTAAATAATTCTCAAAAGTACTCATTTTCTTCTCTCATATTTTTCCACGTGGCCAAATACTATGAGTTAAGTCATTTTTTTCTGAAATTATTTAATCTTAGTCTTATCTATTGTTTTCTGTACTTTCACAATCAAAATTTGTACCATATTTTATACCATCAAACATTAAGTAAATTTGTACCTGATGTTATCACTATGCAAAACACAAATTTCATTTATAGATTTGTACACCCTCATTTACATAATATTTATAAACTAATAAGTTTCAGATCTTGTACATATTCCTACAGCAAACCATTCTACTGAAATTTGGGTTCTAAAAATAACAAATAACAGTTACTTAAGGCAAAAGGCAAACGTATTCTAAAAGTCAATTGGCTATCATTGCAAAGTGTCCAGCCACTACCACACTTCAAATAAGCTGTATAATGTCCTGATGATGTAGAATGCCCTTCATGATAAATAATGGCTACAGTTACAAATGTTCTTCTAGAAATAGAAACTTGAGAAGCCACAACATTTTTAATTAAAGTGGATAATTTACTCCCATCAGCTCTGCATCGTTGAAACATTAAAATTACATATTGTCCGTATCTATGGATAAATAAAGTTGATAACATTTCAGACTTGCATTGAGAACAGACCATGTTTTGATGCGCATCTTTAACTAGTTTATGAAAAGGCACTTCTTTGCAGTCTGGTAATGTCAAATATAGAAATCTTTCACTGGGTATCTCAGTACTACTTAAAAATGAGCAATTATCACACTTATGTTCCCATTTATAAGAAAGACCAAAAAGACTATCAATATCTACACCTTCATCTTCCAAAGCTGTAAACATATACATAATAAATTCCTGACAATCTTGCTGAATATTCTGAGAAAACTGATTTACTCCTGCACATATGTCTAAAACATTCCTTAATTCCGAAACACTTCCTACTTCACTATCACCACTACTACACGTTTCAAATATAGAATTTAAAGAATGACAAAAGGTATGCTCCTGATTTTCTATAATCTGTTCCTTAACATTTTTCAGAAAGAAAACAACATTGACTACTACATTTGCATAGCAGTTGACACCACACCTATTTTCCAACTTAAATCCAACAATCTCTTCAATACTAACAGTTTTGCTAGAGCTACCAACAACAGCTACATCTTTTTTTCGTCGTTTCTGGACTACTTCAGCACATTTGTCCTCATTTTTCCTTTTCTGACCAACTATACGCCTTTCAATTAAAGGATATTGAGGTAAACTTGGAGCATATTCTCTTCTTAACCTATTATACTCCTTCACACAATTTAAATCTGCACTAATCTTTGTCTCATCATAATCAATTAGATAAAGTCCACATAAAGTTCTAACACGCGATAGAGCAACATACGCCATGCCCTCTTTGAATACAGTGCTTCTAATATTTACCAAAGCACAATCTACACTTAAACCTTGAGATTTATGTATAGTCACTGCATATGCTAAACAAATTGGAAATTGCTTACGACGGACATATAAGTCTTTCAGAAGCAAAAAACGAGTTGAACATCGACTAATTTGTTGAACTTCCTCAATCCCATCAAATTTTATCCTCACAAATTCAATCTCATCTCTATTGGTATAATTGACAAAACCAACAACATTACCCATTGCTCCATTTACCAATCCTCTTTCTACATGTAAATTTCTTCTTAAAATTATCCGACAATTTAAACATACATACAGATTTTTCTCTAAACCAGCAGTTTTAGATATAGTTTTTTGAAGAGAATCCAATTTCAATTTCAACTTTTCAGACAAAACAATAGTACTACCTTCATGCTCTATTCTATCTTTAGCTTCCAGTTTCTTAATTTCTTGATTTTCTAAATTCAACATTTCCTCATTAAAAACTGAACATTCTTTCAGAGTTGGCATGAAGCATATCACTGACTTATCTACTACCTCTTTACTATATATTCTTTCAGGAACATTATCTTCATTAGGAAACAACTTGGAAAGTAATCGAGTTCGTAGAGTCTGTTTCGCATCTTCAGTTAATTTTCCAATCCTAATATCTTGAAGAATACTTCCATATTTAGTATCCTTTGCCTGTCGCAAACTGAACTGTTTGAATCAGTTCAGTATATTTGAAATGTGACCATATATTTACATTTCCAATACTGCCCAGGCACTTTCTGGTCTCCTCATGTGTAACAGTTTCAAATACAGGTTGTCCTTTCACAGCAGTCAGCTGCATTAGATCTCCAAAAACTATGACATGTTTACCTCCAAATAACACATCATACTCTGTCTTAAGTGTCTGTTGCATTCTTAAATGCACAAAAGCAAGCATTAAATTGGAGACCATGCTTACTTCATCAATAATAAGAAGTTTCATTTTTTTAAGGACTCTAGAAACTTCAAAACAAGCTTCTCCAGATAGCTTCTGATATTGTAATTTATTTTCATGTTCAACTGGCAGCATCAGCAAACGATGTAAAGTAACACCTTTTATATTATGTGCTGCCAATCCAGTTGGAGCAGTAACAACACACGACAGTGTTGACTGAGTTGTTTGCTGTAAATATGTAGTAATTCCTTTAATTAGGAAACTTTTACCAGTCCCAGCTTCTCCACTTACATATAATCGAATAGGCTCAAATGATATACATGAGCAATCTTTTCTCTCATGACGAAAGCCATGCTCAATGTGCTCTGTCACTTCATCATATATCTGTCTTTGCTCAACATTACACTGCTTCTTTAATTCTTCTAAGTCGATTACTTCCTCTTGACCTTGCTGCATTGCGCTTTCCACCTCATCCATGGTGGTGGCTGCTTCATTTTGAATAATTGGTTGTCCCAGTGGATCTTGACTTAATGATGCCGAACTTTGACTACCTTGTGAACTATCTCTAGCAATCTCTGCTGCAATTGTTGCTTCTTGCTCTATTTCATCATTCAACATTTGGAGATAATTGCTGAAAACAGGACATTCAATACTACTTTTAGATGCCTTGAATGAATCTTCATAACTATCAAAGTCTCCAAGTAGTTCCTCTTCTCTACGCCATGGTTTAAAGAGTTGCAAAAGAGCAAAATAGTAAAATTCTCTTTTATCAGGTGTTTCGCAACTCAGTTTCTGATGATTTATCAAGTGTCCTTTTCTTTGTTTTACCAGACATCCTTCATGTCCAATTACAGCATGTACACCTTTATCAATATTCTCGGTAACATTTCTCTTAAAAGTATAATTTTGAAGTATTTCAAATAGACAAATGTTTTCAAGCACAGTACTTCTATTTGGATAATGTATCCAACATATTTGTTTTCAAAATGTCTGTACTGTTTGGTTCTTTCTGGGCTAAGTACTCAATTTCTTGCACAGGTTTCAGAACACGGTTTCGTGTTTCTGCTAGGCCCAAACTCACCCAGAGAATAGTCCTTGACTTCGCATAAAGACTTGCTGATGATAATCTATCACAACATTCATATGCCTTAATTTCTCGATGAGACAGCATCTTCAAACTGTACGTATATAATTTCTTTCTCAGGCTCTTTTCATGAGAAATGTCTTCCCACATCTCCTTCAGTTCCGTCTTTTCAGATTTCGTGATGTAAGACGTTACATATCGAGCCACAGCAATAGAGTTGTCTGCAACATATTGTATGTCCATGCTAGCATTCCACATGGACAAAATGACTGGGTTATAGTCATTAATATATTTCGATTCTTCACCTCTTCTTAAATTGTACGTATTTTTAGGTGACCTCCTTCTGATATTATGTCGCAAACATGACATCAAATTGTTGACTCTTCCTTTTGAAAGTACCGGTCATGCAAATCCAAAGCGACATTTGGTATAAAATTTGCTCTTTGATTTGAATTTTCGCCGACAATATTTTCCACAACGATGACTTTGAAAACGTAACACTTTTCCTCTTAAGTCCTTATCAGTGGTACTATTAGGTATGTCACAAGTGGCATACTGTTCAATAAAAGACAGTACAGTCTCATCCGAGTCTATTCCAAATTTAGGAGCATCCTTGATCCATAGCAGCATATGAATATGAGGAGCACCTCTTGCTTGATATTCTTTTCTCCAAAAGAAATCCAGTACTTCATCAAGAGGCGGATTTCTCTTGTTAGTAATGAAAGACATCATAGCTTCAAATCTATGATTAAAATACCTGCAAACATTAACTGGATCTAATGAACACAGTTCTCCAGGTGTCTTGTAGTTTATATTTTCTATATTTGCATTCGCCTCCCGAAGAAATTCAATTAAATCTTCCCAAGCATACTCTGCACAGCTTAGAGTTAAAAACCATGTTGGTGCTCCTAAGTTTCTAAGCATGCACTTCAAATCTCCATGATGACGGTACCAATACTCATTAGTACCCCGCTGACAAGCCATTAAATTAATTAAATGAGAATCCAAAACACTATCTTTCTGATGCACTCTATCCATAAATTCCTTTGCTGAAATATTTTGCAGATGTACACCACTTTTTAAGATATGATTTACTGCATAAGACAGACCAGATAAGTCACTCTCAAACAGAAGATGAAACAGATATGGAATGCATTGGCGAAACCTTGGATCTTCTGCATATAATCTAGTTGTCCGGTACTCAGATGCAGGAATCTGCATAGGTCGATCATCATATCATGTACCTTCACCTGTAGGAAATAACTGTGGAAAACAACGACCTTCCAAACTTTCTTCCCAGACACTAATAGGATTTCCTTTCGCCTTTTTCATCTGAAATAATTCAATAGCATTCCCTATTGCTTCTTTGGAATGCAGTGGATGAACACTGTAATGTTCATAAATTTCTTCAGATCTAGATACATCAACTTTTTCAATTTGTCCACTACACAAATCACTATCCTCTTCTTCACTTACATCTTCTTGTTCTACGTATACATCTTTGTAATACTTATTATTTTGCACTAAATACAACGTTGCCTTTTTCACTTTCCTAACATCCACTAAATCTTGCCAGATTTTCTTACTCTTTGTAGGTACACCATTCACTAGAATAACTAGAGGTTCCTCTTCTACATTTTCAACACCAATTGTTTCCATATTTTTTTTAAGATCAAGAGGCAAATACACAACTCTACCCTTTAATCCTCTTAGTAAGTCTGAAGGATTTAATTTACCAGTCTTAGGCTCCATTCGAACAATAGCCTGAAAAGGATGTACACATTGAATCAGAATCGTCTCATAAGTATTTAAATTCATCAATTCAGATGGAATATTTACCAACTCTAAATTATTGTGAACAGCTCTAGCAGGCATTTTATTTTCATCTAATTTATTATAACAATATTTACAAACATGTTGCTCAAAACCCAAATCAAAATAGTTTTCCACCAACAAATAAGTTGCAAAATCTTTCCATTGACCATTACTTTTATCTTCACTTTTTAAATATAAATCAACTAACCTCGTTTGACTTTTGTAATGAATTCGTCGGCAACAGACACAAGAAAAATTTGGTTTCTCACCTGCAATTACCTTAAACTTTATTATTTCTTGTTCAAAGTTTTCAATATTTACATTCCCAACATTTTCTAACACATTTCCTTCTATAATTATATCACCTTCTGCATTATCTTCCTCGGGACCAAAATAACTTACCACAATTTCTGCACAAATCTTCTTAACATCTAATTCACATCCATACAAAAGAGCACTATTTAACTGTTTAAGTTTAGGTGCTGGACTTTTTGCATAGTACAACTTTCTCACTAACTTTCTCATTTTAGTGTGATGCACTGCTAACATCCGGAAGTGATGAAACACACTCTGGCATATTTTTTTAGAGAGACAAGCCAGAGAATGGCCTTGCAGACCTATTTTCTCGCGCACTCTGCATTCATCGAATTCTTGCAACATTTTAATTTTTTTCTATAGACTTTCTTTAGTGTACTTACGTAAGAAATTGCGAAAGAAATCAATTGATTCCTGTCGTACACTACAAATGCTACTACAATTCCAACTGTAAACAGGAGCATTAGGACGTCCCTCTAAAGCTTCTCTAGCCATAACATCTTCTGCATTTCTAACCACAATTTTCTCTTTCTCAATAACACAACCATCCTTCACCTCATACGCTCGACCAGTGGTGTCAACTGCATGCAACAGATCGTTACTTTGAAAGTAACTCTCTTCATTAAAAAATGGCTCAGAAGTTGAAGTATGCATCCACTTCCCAGAAAACACTTTACAAAAATTACTCCTATTTATATGTCTCTTCCATTTACTTTTACTTTTGAAAACTCGAATTGCCTTATTTAAAATATTTATTCCATTAAGTATTAAAATAAATAACTTTCGTTTGGTCTCAAATGCGCGCTCAACAAAAGCCTCTATATATAGTTTTTTTTTAAGAAAAACAGATCTTTTTTTAGAAACTTTTTCCTTTTGTAATAAATTCGCAACGACTCTGTTGTAAAACATACGCTTCCTGATTTGGCTAAATTGATTGGTCCGGGTTTTACTGTACTGACTTTCATCTTTCCTAATTCCAGTAATAGTAGTTTGTTTAACTTCAGATCTCCTTTTAGATGATGAAATCGTTTTCTCCTTCTGAACTTCAATATTTACATTTTTCCTTCCCAAAATGCTTTTAAAAAACTTTTTAGTTTGCTTACCAGGAGTACTCTTCTTTGTATCCGTCCTCTCAGTCTTTGAAAATAATTCTGTACTTTTCTTCTTTAAACTGTACGTCCGTTTTTAGAGTTTCTTTTTTTCAATTCTGGTCGGCATCTTAATTTAAAATTTTGATGAGATTGTGAACCTGTAAGACACAAAAATAACAAATATTATAGTTCAGTACTACCATATACCGTACAAATTAAAACCACACATTCATTTTTTAATAAAATACACATAATAACAGAAAATCTCTGAACAAAGTAGTAAATCCTGTAGTGAATTTTCCTTGTAAATTTATCACACTGTATATTTCTTTAAACTTCATAGACAATTTTTTAAGAAAAATTTAAAAGCATACAAACAGTACACTTTTTTCAAAAACTATTGGTCATCATAAGTGTTTTAATCTTTTTTTCTACAATCTCTTTTACACTTCATGAGAACATATCTTATCACTCTCATGAAGCACTTCATCGACGAATATATCAAGAAAGCTATCATCACGAATGGTTTGCTATCACTTTTTTTTATTTATTTAAAAGTTCATAATTTAAAAGAACTTCTAACATCAGTTCATCAGAGACTTCCTCAAGTCCATTGTCCTCCTCTTCTATCAGCTCTAAATATGCTGAATCTAATGAAATGTCCATAAAATAGTCATTTTCATCTTCTTCCTCTCCAACAACCGCGTCTAATATTTCCTCCATCAGTTCATTTATAATTTCAAAATGCACTTCATTTTCTTCAAAAAAAAATTCCATTGTATTTTTTTCTATAAATTCTTCTTTTTCCTTTTAAAAAAATATAAAGACTAAATTATATCTTTGTCCATAAGTGTATAATTGAAAACTACCTTTACTAATTTTTAAACTACAGATAATTTTATAATCTCTAACTTATTAACTCTATAATTTGTAAGATACCACATTCCTCTTGTTTTGAAAAAGAAAATGGCAATATAACTCTAAACATTGACACTGTGTTTTTTTTTAAATTAAATAATTACTGTTGATAAAAGACATTTCACTGTAAAATTTATTTTTAGATTTTCTACATATTTGAAATATTTATTACCTGTATAATAATTTTTAGAGACCCATTTCTTTTATTTCATCACTACAAAGTGCAATATAAATATATGCACTCTAAAGAAAAGGATCACACTATACAAACCATTTAATTCACTTTACAGATTACACCTTCCCACAGAGACAGTTCCATTTATGTTACAACAGTATACTCACCATGTCAATGTCTTAGCATATGCAAAATGTCATACTTACCATGAACAACCACCTCATATAAAACTCTACATTAATATTTAAAAAAGTGCCTATACATAGTATATTCACAGATATGCAGGAAAATGAGCATTAAATTTAGATCCATATCATAATACCTCTCTGTAATTAAAAATGGAACACTGCCAAACATAATACAACAAGTTTTTAAAAATAATGAGCACTTCACAAGTATTATTAAAACAAACCTGAAAGAATTATACTCCAATCATTTCTAAATCTCAACTCCTTGCAAAAGATCACGGGGCATATTATCAAGCCTGTGCGCTAAAATTATCGCCGCTTTATCGGCCGAAAACGGCCGATAAAGCGGCGATAATGGGCTTGATAATATGCTCTGTGGAATTCCAATCGAAGCCCATGTTAGATGTCTTCATATCTAACACGTGCTTCGATTGGAATTCCATAGAGCATATTATCAAGCCCATTATCGCCGCTTTATCGGCAGTTTTCGGCCGAGAAAGCGGCGATAATTTTAGCGCACAGACTTGATAATATGCCCCCACATATCCCAAGCTCATTAAAACATAATTTGAACTGTCAATGGAGAACATCTCAAAAAACATATGTACTATAAGCAGATAGAACCACATCTGAAAAATTTGAGATAAAATCATGTTCAAAACATTTACAAATTATTCTTTATTATTTTCATCACTACCCACAGAAATTGCCAAAGCATAAAAAGAAACTCACCTGAAAAAAAGAATATATACTCTCATTATATAACTTTAACAGGTTAATCCTTACAGGCACCAAACACTCTAAAAATGGAAAAAATAAAATTTTATTAACTTATAACAAACTTATTTCCTACACAATATACAATCATTATAGCATTGAACAAGCATAAGTAATAAGATTCCCAAAATACTCTCCATTAAAAATAAATACAAAATTTCTCATTTATAAAAGCATTGTGCCACAGATATGTCACTTTTCCCCATATTAAAATTCATGCACCTACAACAGTAGGCTTTCAAAAGTAAAAGGCCAAGTCACAAAACAAAAAAAGCCTTATTAATGAAACATTGCGCCGCCACTGCGTCACTTTTACCATGGGAAAAGTGACGCACGGGTGACGCAAAGCCGTCATAAATAAGGCCCCATGTCCATAGAGAAAAACTACAGGACCAGCTTTATACACATGCAAGCAGTACACTTGCACAGAACCACAAAACACCAAGAGCCACCATGTTAATATATATCCTTAATATAATAAACTTCTGAAAATGGATACATATTTCCGTGGCAAACTCCTTAGCAATATTTAAGTGACTAGACTCCTAGAAAATTTATCAAGTCATTATGCTCCTCTCCACTGCATAGCCGGCGACCTAATTCTGTGGAGTTCCTATACGACCGGCAGTACTGCGCCGTTTCCTTTACCACCTTGGTAAATTCAAAATGGATGTCCCTCCTGCCTTCGCAAACGAGCCGGACCACATACAACTATTTCGGCAGAGAATGCTTCAGTACTACGGCACCTTAACACTCTCAACTTTGAATACTTCATATCGATTATCATTTCGATATTCGTATTTCACTTGTGTGCAGCTTGTATTTCATTGCTTCAGCTGTGATTTCACGTGGGCCCTGGATTTATGTCTCTGCAATTTGGTTCCTCCTGAAGCGAATTACAATCACCTCATGAATCCGTTAATTGATCATGAACAGCTTTGTTCCGACGAAGAGATTATGGCCTTTGCAGCGATACAAGGAGTTCTGGGTCATTGGAATATATTCGCAGCAGCGCAATATTTCCTAACACAGAGCAACATCGAAAACCCACCGAGCTGCCCTATGATGGTAAAAGACGCTCCAATAATGACAGATCATGAATGCTCCTTTCATCTTCTCAATTGGATGGCTGACATGTTTTCAGATAATAACAGTGATTTCTTGTTACAAGCACTTGCTGCCTATTTTGCCTACACAATGGACGGTTAAATCTTTCCTAACAGAGAACTACATCGAAAACCCACCGAGCTGCCCTCTGAAAATAAAAGAGGCTCCGATTTTAACAGATCATGAGTACTGCTTTACTCTTTTCCATTGGATAGCTGACATACTTTCAAATGATAAAAGTGATTTCCTGTTAGAAGCAGAAGCTACCTATTTTGCCTAAACAATGCTTCAATAACTCTTATATAAGCCATTGACGTCCTCATTTCCTTTTGCATCCCTATATTCTTCACGTTCTTTTCCATATTTTCTTTTGAAGAACAGACCTATTGGCTTTACTAACAGTGGACATTATTATTTCGTGCTGGCTAAATTTTGGTCTTTTATATGAACTACATTTGTTTCTTCAGCTACTCAATTTTCAACTTTATTTTTTTACAGTGTAATCTCAATAATTCTATTACATATCTTATCTAAGGTTATTTCAAACATACTCGATGCAAAACTCGCTAATATATGCTACATGTGCCCTAATTAATGTGTAAATTTTGAATGAGTTTTTTATAACTGTAAACGCCATTTCGCATCTCAACTGCTTATTTCCGCCTCACACGCCTCTACTCCTTTAATTTCCTATAAAATTATGTTTTTAAAAAACTTTACAAAAAAATATGTTCTTTCAACAATATTTCCATTATTACTAGTGCTGTATTTCAAATGCAATACTGCAACCTTCAAAAGATATCTCAATACCGTAGTTCTCCTCAATAGTGATTTGCGCAGCATCCAACAGATTACATACATGCACCTCTCACCATTTTATCGCTTTTGGCGCCTTTTTTTTCCCCTCACACACTGACATAACACAAACTTGATAGTGCTTCGCATGTAGACAGCTCATTGATAAAGTAATGATATATAACCACTTGCATTTTCATATATCGTTCCCTAACTGAAAGGCCAGTCACCTCCTTCCATTTATTAAAATATGATATACTTCCTTATAAGAGTGTACAATTTTTTTTCCAACTATATTCATTTTTCTTCAACTATAGCTTTTGTATTCCATGTACTACTGACAATACCAATTACTGTGTTTTTTGTAATTTCTGTACTCATATTACATAATGATTTGCCTTTAAAACAGTACATTTCTAAATAAACATTTCAAATATTCACGGTTTCTCTTTTAATCCATAATCTCAACTGAAATGATTTCATATTGAAAAACTATTCATGGGTTCCACATAACCTTAACTGTAGACACTGAGGACCTTATTTATGAAGACCTTCCGCCGCCGGTGCCTCATTTTTTAAAATGAGAAAAAGTGACGCACCGGTGGCGCAACGCCTTCATAAATAAAGTCCTGAATGTTTTCTTTTCTCGACCTCACTTACTGATACTAGAACCTGCAAGCCAATTACGGCCCGTGAACTCTTTCTTAGTAGGTCGCACACCGTACAGACAGTTATACCACTGTTAATTTTTTTTACTGTTACCAAGCACCGCCACAGTTCCGCTTCACTCAGACTTAATCACTGCTCACACGCTTCTACAGGCCAGACGCTATGTCGTATTTCTCTCCTTATCACCCTTTCATCTCCACAATAACAAACAGTTCTCCGCCAGCCACCAGAGAACAGACTCAGATGCAGAGGCACCAAAGAGTGAAATACGACATACCCTCTGCTCTGAGAAAGCAACCAAGCGGTAATTGTGAAAGAAAACATTCAGTAGCGCTTAAAAAATACAAATGCAATTATATAATTATTTTTTTGAAAACGTTCCAATCACTTTGATAGGACTATCTGTGTGTGCCTCCACAGCAAACTTCCTCAGCCCGGATTGAAGGCAAACACACAGACAATAAGATAACACAGGGCAACGGAGATGCAAAACAGAAGGGACATGAAGATGCAGTCAAACAGCAGAACTGAGAGAGATATTTTTATGCTCCGTTTCCAACCTCAATGTACGAACACATTTACTACACAAATCTCTATACAACCTCATGGTCAAAACTTTTCATTTTATTTCACTCGACCACCTCCCTCACCCCACCAGTGCAAACGACGACCAGAAACCGCACTATAATTTTGACGTCTAACAGAAACTTTGTGAATACCTTAATCATTACCACTTTAGCCCCCTTCCCCGTCCCTCTCGCCCCACCCCCACCAGTGCAGGCCACGGCCACCAACCAGCCTGAAATTTTGTCGACTGACAAAAAGTTTACGAATTCATTAACCATTACCATTTTTTCACAACGGTATCACTAGTAATTTACCATTTCTCTCTCTTTCTGCATTATCTGTGTCTCTGCTAATATCATTTCTTCATTTCCTCAACAACTTCTCTCATTATATATAAACGCTTCAAAATGTCAAAAATAATTACTCTATATTAAAAATATTTTTTACTGCGTATTCAACATTTAAATGGAAGAAATTACTTTTAGAAATACAACACATTATCACAGCCATAAATTAGTTTTTACATGGAAAATCAATCATTGTTTCTGATTAAACTATATTATACGGTACATGACAAAACAAACAGTTACGCACTTACCTTTACCAATGCTTTGAACGATGTAGAACAGTGAAAGTCACAAAACAGATATTCGTTAGCGGAACTCTGAATATTGCTTCTATCACTGCAACCAAAATTCAATGGCACAGATATCCAGTCAATACACACTCATATAACTCTCTTCAGCCAATCACATTTCCTCACGCAAAATTGTAAAATCAAATTTACATTTCAATTGGTTGTCCTTCACAATATTTTCAGACTCACGTGAGAGACACCCATCACCAACTGCCATCTCCGGCTGTTTCCATGGTAACACCTCATTCTGCACCTTGCTGAAGGCACAGGTCAAAAGTTCATGTCTCAACGTTCTATAGCAAACTAAGAAGACTGTTTTCCCTCCAGAAACACCTGCCAATCCACAACTCTGTTACATGTCTTTTTGTCACACCCAATAGTACTTTTCGTTTAACATAAACATTAACATGCAACGTACTCTTCAATCTCCACTTATTATAATCAACCAATCATTTTTATTTTTTTAACCACACCCAGCCTCTTCCTTTTTTTTAATTTAGAATTTCAACTTCTAACTACCATTCCACTTCCAGAACCGAACGGAGGACGACTACAAATCCCTTGAAAATGAAGGTCTGGCTAATAGGACACAGTTATATTCACTGGAGTGAAAAATATGCAGTAAGCAGACGAATTTGCAACCTCGGCTTACCAAATGTACACACAACATGGATTGCCAAAAGAGGATTGAAATGTCACCAATTGATTCCATTGGTGAAAACTTTTATGCATCTCCCAGAACCAGACCTTATAATTGTGCACCGTGGTGGGAACGATCTAGGCACAATCACTGGGGTAGGTCTGGAAATGCTTCTAAAAGACACCTTTCGACAATTGATGACACTTTTTCCTCGATCTGCCTTGGTATATTCCAATATATGCCAAAGACAGAAATGGAATTGGTCCAATCAACATTGTGCACAATTTGAGAAAGCAAGGAGACATGTAAATAAATCTGTTTCTGCGTTCCTCAGAGACTATAGCATGGGTTCTATTTACCACAACAACTTGCGATACCACATGCAAGACGTCTATAGGAGAGACGGTGTTCATTTCACGAATGAGGGAAACAGAATCTTCCCCTGCAACATCAGGCTCTGCATCGGTACTTACTTATAAATGCAGAAAACACTCAATTAACACAAGGGCTCTTTTCAGAGCCACCTTATATCTAAGCACTCAAACTTCTGATTTATCTCCATTTTCACACTCTCGTTAATAGATGTGCGCGACCGGGGGCGCGCACCCCGCTATTTTTTTTCGGAAAAAAAATTATATCTTTTCGCGTTTAAGGGCCTTACTGCACACCCCGAGAAAACCTACACAGCAAGACAATCTCTACCTTCTCCCCTTTCCATGTTTCAACGCTTTGAAATGAACAATATATTTACTCGCAGTGACAAAATGGCGGACAAAACTTCCTGATTTCCTTCGAATCGAACGTTAACAGACGTCACGCAGCAAAAAAACATTCCGCTCACGCGCAGCCGCTTGGGTGCGCGCACGTGTGCGCGCCTATAGATATATAATTGACTTTAACTTTAATTTTCTCAACAACTACTGAACGGATTTACACCATTCCAAAAAAAGCGTAATCTGTGAACAGGACTCTACAGTTTTGCCAAATTTCTTATAAATCCATTCAGCCGTTCGACCTGTAGCCGAGTCTAAAGGTCCTATGGAAAATAACATGGAGAAAACACGTTTTGGGACCCCCCTTATATCTCAGCCCCCACTTGACCAATCCCCCCCAAACATTCAGGAAAGGAGCGCAGCGGACCGAGCCATCTTCTTTGAGAAATTCACAAAGATTCATCCACCAGGGCCAAAGTTATTCCAAATAGAATGTTGAGGATTTCCTATGGAAAACAATCCTAACTATAACTACCTACTGGCGACCGCCAGCAGGTAATATATATATATATATATATATATATATATATATATATATATATATATATATATATATATATATATATTCAATGAAAAAACCATAGGTTATAGTCCATATATAGTTAGGAATTAGCATTTACAAAACCTTATTTTACTCACATAAAACCATTGAAATTCCATATATAGTTAGATGCGCTAACTATATATCGCGCACCCGCAATCCACTGCTGATGATGTCACATATTACATCATTCATGACATGGTTAGTGACATCACTGATGACATCACTGATGACATCTCAAATGACATCACTGATGACATCACTGATTACAACATCCAGTGACTGTATGTTTCTGTAAAGTTAAAATATGTTTTACATATTGAAGAATGAGTGGATGTATAAGTGTCTGGATGAAGGATTTACTAGGTGCATGACTGACTGATTGAGTGAGTGATTAAATGTGTCTCACTGAGTGCATGGGTTAGTGACTAAACTGTTTTAATTTGTGCATCATTATATCTGTTGTTCTACAAACTGCTGCATATGTTGATCAGTAGCTATATGAGTAACTGTATGGGTTATTGATTGGTTGTCCAAGTATTTGTATGGGAAACTGAGTGTGTGTGTATGGGTGGCTGGGAGGTGTGTGACTCTGTACATAGATGTGTGAGTAGTTGATTCACTATATGTATAGATTCAAAAGTGCATGTGGAAACAGCTGTATGGGCGGTTGACTGTGCATGAGTGTATTAGTGAGTGAATGGATATCTCAGTGCTACATGTCAAATTAAGTACATATGTAAAACACAGTACATGTGAGAGTTGACATCTATAAATAACTGTGCATAAGAGCCAGTGAATGTGTGGGTGGCTGTATGGATCATTGTGAACATGTATCAGAGATTGTATAAGAGAGTAAAGTAAATATGTGTTAGTATATGTTTGAATAAGTAAGGTGTGTATAACTGTATAGTTGAGAAAATGGAGGTGTGATTGATTTTTGGCATAACTGACTAGGTGTGTGAGTAACTCCATGGATGAGTGACTGTCTGTTTACACTGATTGTATCTAAGGTTATATTAGAGTCTGAAGAGGTTCATGGTATTATCACATGAATGATATCATCAGTCATGTCAAATGAGATGTTATCAGTGATGTCATCAGTGATGTCATTTGAGATGTCATCAGTGATGTCATCAGTGATGTCACTAACCATGTCATGAATGATGTAATATGTGACATCATCAGCAGTGGATTGCGGGTGCGCGATATATAGTTAGCGCATCTAACTATATATGGAATTTCAATGGTTTTATGCGAGTAAAATAAGGTTTTGTAAATGCTAATTCCTAACTATATATGGACTATAACCTATGGTTTTTTCATTGAATTTCAATGGTTTTTTGAAAGCTAATATTTCTATCTGTAAAATGTATTCTTCTTTAAATCATAAAATATATTGTACATGTTTTTTATACATTTTTAAAAAAAAAAAATTGTTGCGCTCCTAGTCCGCGAACCGGTCAGCTTCCCGTTAGCTGAATTCAAAGCCGCGACTTGGTGCGCGAGCCGGTAATCGTTCCTTAAGCGTAACTGTTACGTTATCATGACGTTTTGCGTTGTCGCGTATTACGTTATCCGACGCGCCAAGTTAGCGGACTCGGAAGCGGATTGGATAGCGGCGCAAAGCGCGAAACGTAAAGACAGCAGGTCATGTGACTCGATAATAACACTTTTCATTAGTTCATTTCACTTTTGGTTTCCTAATGATGTAATACTAGGTCATGTGATCTAAAATTAACACTTTTCATTGGTTTAAAATTTTTCCTTCTCCCAAATGATGAAAACCCCTCCTTCTTTCCTCACTCTGACTTTCATCTTGGTGAGAGAAAGACCCTTTTTGATTCTTCAGCAATGGCTTCAATGGTTGCTTCAGCCAGTGTGCCCCCACCACCTCCTCCACCTCCTCATAGGAAGAAAGGACCACCTGCTTCACTAATTATAGAAGAGGAGGAAAATGAAGAAGAGGAGGAAGAGGAAGAACATCCAGAGTTTTTGCCAGAGGAGCCCAGGAGATATAACAGGAAAGAAAATTACATCTGGCAATTTTTTAAATTTCCAGCTGACCAAAAAAAAGTAAATGCCAGATACGTCTTTTGTCGCATTTGCGGCAATCGTCTTTCAAGGGGCACAGACAAAAAGTACAGCTATGGGAATCATACAATGCACAGGCACATGAGTCGATGGCACCCTAACAATTACAGTAATGCCCAACTTCGCGACCAACAACAAAATCCTCCAGAAATGGCAAGAAGATCTGTTGTTCAGGAGGTATCGGGACCGGAGGCGAGGGAGGTGATCCCGAACATCCAAATCAACATGGGAGAAGTGAAGCAAGTCTGTGTGTGGTGCAACCAGACACTTTGCTACCGCAAAAGTAGCATTACCCTTATAATGAGAGCCATCAACAATCATGTGTGCCCAAAACGCCCAAAAAAGTAAATTCTTCTTTTTTTTGTTGCTCCTGTTGAGCCGTCTTCGATGAATCATTTTTGTTTCCCCCCTCCCCCCCAAAAAAAAAAAAAAATACAAAATGTTCAGAAAAAAACAAAAAAATATAAAAAATGTTCAGAAAACGAATAAAAAAAATTTAAAACAACAAAAACAAAAAAAACTGTTCTTTTCAGAACTACCTCCCCATTATTAAAAAAAAGTGGTAGAATTCTTTGAACTCTGCCAAGCACTGCTTCACAAAAATGACACTCAATGGTACAAAACAGGCATAGAACAATCATAAATCTCTCCCTAATATTTTAAATGATTAATTCAGGATGACGATAAGATGTAGCCTATCTAAAGGTTTGTATAGGCCCAGATCTTTGGACTGGGGTGAATGTGTGTCATTGATCCACATTCGGTCCAACACCTGTTTTGTTTATTTGAGGTGAGGCCAACACATGGTTGCAGATAAGATTTTCACTGAAAAAAACCATGGCGAAAATACATGTGAAGGCCTACCAATGAAATAATTCATTATTTGAAAACCATTACATTTCTGGAAATATGCACTGCTAGTGCTTCATAAGTTGTTTTGGGTCATATTTATAAGGCATTTGAGTGTCTATTATGCTATTTTACGTTCTTCATGGTGCAAATTTCTTGTAAATACGCTCCCACCTGCGGTTGGCAAATTTAGATTTTGATTATGGGAGTTACATAGACATGTTAATAATTTCCCAAAAAAGGTGTATGACCCCAAACAACCTATGAAGCTCTAGCAGGACATATTCAGAAATTTAATTGATTTCAAAAATGGTTTTTAAAAACAACATATCTGTTTCAGCTTACATAAGAGACCATGGAATGGACTTCATATACAACAATAACTTGTGTTACTGCATGCCAGAATGGTGCACCGAATATGCAATTACAATTTCTCAAAGAAACAAAATGTATTTCTATATCACTACAGACAAAGCCACAGTTTAAAAACACAGCTTTCTTCATCATTTTCTCCTTAGCAAGATTTATCGCAAATGCGATAAAAAACGGCTGCAATGCATGAATATCGCTGAAAAGTCAGCTTTATTCATGCATTATCCAGCAAATGCTCTTAGCCATGTTATCCACCTTCCATTGGATAACATGGCTAAGAACTGCTCGCAAAAGCAAAAAAAAACGGCCGCAATGCATGAATATCGCTGAAAAGTCAGCGATATTCATGCATTTTCCAGCAAATGCTCTTAACCATGTTATCCACTTCCCATTAAATAACATGGCTAAGAACTGCTCGCAAATGCAAAAAAAAACGGCAGCAATGCATGAATATCGCTGAACAGTCAGCGATATTCATGCATTTTCCAGCAAATGCTCTTAGCCATGTTATCCACTTCCCATTAAATAACATGGCTAAGAACTGCTCAGGGGCCCATGAGGAACACTATCCATTTTAAAAGGAAAACATAACATCAAAGACACTCAAATGCCTTATAAATATGGCCCAAAACAACCTATGAAGCTCTAGCAGTACATATCCAGAAATGTAATTGATTTCAAAATTCGTTTTTAAACACAGCATATAAATCAATTGTATACCTGCATTCATGAGGAAATGACTGAAAATGTCCTTGAGACACATGAAAGTGTTTTCTGGAATGCCCTAGCACCATTTTTGGGACACTATTAACATGGCTAGGTAACTCCCATAATCAAAATCTAAATTTGCCAAGCGCAAGTGGGAGCGTATTTACAAGACACTTGCCCCATGAAGAACGCTTTCCATTTAAAAAGGTAAACATAACATCAAAGACACTAAAATGCATTCTAAATATGACCCCAAACAACCTATGAAGCTCTAACAGTACATATCCAGAAATGTAATTGATTTCAAAATTCGTTTTTAAACACAGCATATAAATCAATTGTATACCTGTTTTCAAGAGGAAAGGACTGAAAATGTCCTAGAGACACAGGAAAGCGTTTTCTTGAATGCCCTACCACCATTGTTTGGACATTATTAACATGGCTATGTAACTCCCATAATCAAAATCTAAATTTGCAAAGCACAAGTGGGAGCGTATTTACAAGAAATTTGCACCATGAAGAACGTAAAATAGCATAATAGACACTCAAATGCCTTATAAATATGGCCCAAAACAACCTATGAAGCTCTAGCAGTACATATCCAGAAATGTAATTGATTTCAAAATTCGTTTTTAAAAACAACATATCTGTTTCAGCTTACATAACAGACCATGGAATGGGCTCCATGTACCACAATAACTTGTGTTACTGCATGCCACAATGCTACACCGAATATGCAAATACAATTTCTCAAAGTAACAAAATCTATTTCTATATCACTACAGACAAAGCCACAGTTTAAAAACACAGCTTTCTTCATCATTTTCTCCTTAATTCATACTATTCTCTATCTAAAATAAATAAATCTTTTCTCACCTTAGCAAATACTTTTTGAGTGTTGAAAACAGTCTCAGAAATACACCAAATTGTCTTCAGCAGAAGAAAAACGATGCACTCCAGAGGCTGCAGCTATTGAAAGCACAGAAATACAGATATTCATTTCACATATCTCTCATATTAGCCAATCATAACTCTTCCCTCACTTTTTTCAAATCAAAACCCTTCCCCCCTCTGCCCTCTCTGCCTTTTTTCCATAGCAACCACCTCCTGGAAGACCTCTCATGTTTGCAAATTCACACAACAATGTTTCAATTGAACTCTGAACTCTCAGTGCACCTGCGTATCCAGTGCAATCTTTCATTAAATGTTTCTTCCTTGACCATTCAAATTACATCTTTCAAAGAACACATCCATGCACCCTAACTTTCTGTTTTCAGAAATGGAAATGCACCAATCACTGTTAATGAATCATTAGCACTGGAAATCCACAGTTTTTTTTCTTTACAAACTCCTACTGTTTCAACTGCCCTTTCATTACCACACTTCATCTGACTGCAGCACAACCTTCTCCCACCATGTTTAAGGTCTGGATTGTTGGACATAGTTACATCCACTGGGCTCAAAGGTATGCTGAGAACAGAAATTTACACAACCTCAATTTACAGGATGTGGAAATTAAGTGGTTGGGCCAAAGAGGATTAAAATGTCACCAATTGATACCATTGGTGAAAACCTTTATGCATTTGCCAAAACCTGACCTGTTAATAGTGCACTGTGGAGGTAATGATTTGGGCACTTTGACAGGGGTAGGTCTGGAAATGCTTTTAAAGGACACCTTTGAGCAATTAGTGACACTTTTTCCTCAAACTGCTTTGGTATATTCCAATATATGCCAAAGACAGAAATGGAGGTGGTCCAACCAATTTTGTCCACAAATTGAGAAAGCGAGGAAGCATGTAAACAAATCTGTTTCAGCTTTCATGAGAGACCATGGAATGGGCTCTCTGTACAACAATAACTTGCGTTACTACATGCAAGATATCTACAGAGGAGATGGAGTTCACTTCTCAGATGAGGGCAACAGAATTTTCATTCTGAATTTAAGACTGTGCATTGGTACCTACTTATAAGTACCTAAATGTACCATAAACCCAAAAGCTCTTCTCAGAGCTACCCTTCATCTGATCACTCACAATTATTATTTTTTTCTAACTTTTTTCTGTAATTTTCAACAAACTACGCTCAAAGAGCGCTATCTGGTACGCGAACTGGAAGCTAACCGCGCAAACTTTCAAAAATAAAGTTTTTTCTTCGCACATATAGTCCTCCTCAGCCACCCTCAGAAAACGTAGGGGGGCAAACTACTTGTACCATGCCCCCTTCTACCCATTCAGAACATTATTTACCCTCCATTTTATACCTTGATTCGACCGAAACACAAAATGGTGGACTCCCGTTACGCTCCTAGTTCGCGGACCGGACCGCTTTCCAGGAAGCGGTCCAAAAAAAGGTGGGAAAGTAATTTACAGAAAAACGACTAGAGACACTCTCACCAAATATAAATTAGCTCATACTACATAACAATCCCTTTCATTCTCACAAATTTGATTGAAATTTAATTTAGCCATTTAGCCTGTAGACCTCTCCAAGTACCGTGAGGTAAATTACTTCACAAAACACATCTGAAGTGTTGGAATTGACAACCAATGAAAATGTTACTTTCATTTTCTACTTTTATTACCTGACATCTGATTGGTTATATACTTGAATATATAAAGGAAGAGAAGAAAACACAGCCATTTTGACTACTACTTCTTGTTGTACATCACATTTCAATAGCTTCCAAAAACTTCAACTTCTTTGTGAAGGTAAGTTATAATTTTTAAAAATGAAATATATTGTGCACTATAACTTAATATAGTAGACTTTTTCTGCTACATATACACTATCCCTCTGTACTAGTAATGTATTTAGATAGACTTCTCTGTTATAGTTATGAATGGAGTTAGAGTGTCTAGGTTAAATCACATACACTTTTTTATAGTCCTATTTCCACTCTGATACTATACACTGCCAAAAGATAAATTCACTGATAAAAAATGACTATCTAAAATTAATCCCAACAGTGCCCTATCTCTACTAATATATATTTTTTTAATCCAAATTTCAGGCAAAATGGAAGGCGAAAACCAAGTTTCTTTTGAAATGGACCTGCAAGAAAGCAGCCAGGAATTGATTGAACAAATTGACATGGAATTTATGGATCAAAGCTTGGATAATGAACTGCTGCAATGTGTCCAAGCAGTAGATGCCCTCCTTGCAAATGAGGACATTTTACAAGCTCACAGCTTGCAAACAATATTTCAAGAAAATAATGACATTTCAGACACTGAAATGTTAGAAAGTTTAATAAATTATGAAAAACAATCAAAATAAAAAAAAAATTTAAAAATAAAGAAAACAAAAAAAAACAACAAAAACAACAAACAAAACAACAAACAATTAACATTTAGTCTTTGAAAAGTATATCATTCTATTATCCTTATAGTACGCTGCCTAGAACGCTTTCCGGTTCGCGTACTAGGCGCTCAACGCGAAAAAAAAAACAAGAAAAAATTTTTTTGAACCCTGCTGGGCCCTTTTAAAACCTCCACATAAAACCTAGGGGGTCAGGGAGGATCTACTATGCCCCCTTATGGAAATTTCCCCCTTTGTTTTGGCCTCCTCTTATCTCTCGATCCTACCCAGAGACAAGATGGCGGCTGCACCGGACTGTTTAGAATGTTGACAGACACCGAAGAGCCAATCAGCTTTCCGTGCGCAAAGTTCCGTTACGCGAAAAGTACGCGAACCGGATCGCTGCCCGGACCGCTGTTACAGATATATATCTTGATTTAAACGTTAATTTCTCAAAATCCACTGAAGCACATATATTCAGACCTAGCAAAGGCACATCGGGCTAACAGTCCCTACAATTTTGCCAAGTTTCGTGGAAATCCATTCAGCCGTTCGGGCTAAAAGTGAGTCCAACCGCCCTATGGAAATTAACATGGGAAAAACGCGTTTTGGGACCCCCCTTTTTTCTCGGCCCCCCCTTGACGAACCCCCCCCAAATTTCCAGGAGCTGCTCAGAAACAAAATGTGCCATTTTCCTGAAAATTTCAGCCGATTCCGTCCACAAACGCCAAAGTTATTAGACATAGAATTTTCAGAAATCCCATAGGGAAAAAATCCTAACTATATATACCTACTGGCGACCGCCAGTAGGTAATATATATATATATATATATATATATATTACCTACTGGCGTCTCGCCAGTAGGTATATATAGTTAGGATTTTTTCCCTATGGGATTTTTGAAAATTCTATGTCTAATAACTTTGGCGTTTGTGGACGGAATCGGCTGAAATTTTCAGGAAAATGGCACATTTTGTTTCTGAGCAGCCCCTAAAAATTTGGGGGGGTTTCCTTAAGGGGGGGCCGAGAAAAAAGGGGGTCCCAAATCGCGTTTTCCCCATGTTAATTTCCATAGGGCGGTTGGCCTCACTTTTAGCTCGAACGGCTGAATGGATTTGCACGAAACTTGGCAAAATTGTAGGGACTGTTAGCCCGATGTGCCTTTGCTAGGTCTCAATATATGTGCTCCAGTGGATTTTGAGAAATTAACGTTCAAAACAAGATATATATCTGTAACAGCGCTCCGGGCTGCGCTCCGGTCCGCTTTCGCGAAACGGAACTTTGCGATGCGAAGCTGATTGGCTCCCCGGTGTCTGTCAACATTCTAAACAGTCCGGAGATGCCGCCATCTTATCTCTCGGTAGGATCGAGAGAGAAGAAGAGGTGAAAAACGAAGGGGGAATTTAATGAAAGGGGGCAAGGTATACCCCTCTTGACCCCCTAGGAATGTTGTTGGGGTTATTAAAGGGTCCCGTGGGGAAAATGAAAAAAAAAATTTTTTCAAGGTAGAAGCGCTTCACGGGCCGCGAACTGGGCCGCAAACTGGTAGCGAAACGGGAATTCGCCATTTTGTGCTTCGTTTTAATTAAATTACTAGGTATAAGGGGGTGCGGGAGACGTATCCTAATCCCTTATGTTTTCTGAGGGTGGCTGAGGAGGCTCATATATGTTGATACATGTCTTCCAGCGGCTGTGCGTGAGCTTTTTTTTTTTTTTGCTGCGTGACGTCTATTAACGTTCGATTCGATGGAAATCAGGAAGTGTTGACCGCCAATTTGTCAGTGCGATAAAATATTTTGTTATAAATGAATCCTTATTGATAAACATTGTCTGCGCCATCTTGCCTTTTTTCCAATGCCACAATTTTGTTGTGCACGGCAGCCATTTTAGATGCCAGGCCGGTCCCAGGCTATCACCTAGCCCTGCGGATGTAGTTTATGGCCCCAGCTGTAGAGAATCCAGACATGTCAACCCTCCCGATTCAGGCGTGAGACTACTGATTTCAGTGCTAGTCTCCCGCCTCCCGATTTCTGCAAGCAAAAACCCGGGGGCATATTACCAACAACTAGCGATAATTTTTGTCTCTAACTTGTTTAGAGACAAAAATTATCGCCGCACATCGGCGATTTTTATCGCAGATAAACCTTGCTATTAGCAAGGTTTATCGCAAATGCGAAAAAAAACGGCCGCAATGCATGAATATCGCTGAAAAGTCAGCGATATTCATGCATTATCGAGCAAATGCTCTTAGCCATGTTATCCACCTCCCATTGGATAACATGGCTAAGAACTGCTCAGGGCAGGCGTTAGCTTTTGGAGATATTCGCGCTTAGCGCAAATATCTCCAAAAGTTGGTAATAGGAGATAGCGATGTTAGCGACTGTTTCCATTCGCTAACATCTTGGCACGCCCACTTTGCATGTCATTAGTGATAAATATCACTGACATGCAAAGCGGGGCCCAAGATGGTCGCTATCTCCTTTTAGCTGTCACTAACTAGTGTTAGCGACAGCTTGGTAATAGGGAGATAATTTTATCTCCGCTTTCTTGGCTTTTAAAGCCAAAAAAGCGGAGATAAACCCCCTTGATAATATGCCCCACGATTCCTCGGGGGTTTCAGGTGACAGGGCTTGGTATTGTGTTACGTGGTAATTCTTCCAGGAAACGTCAGAGGGTCGATGCAGGGGTTCTAGAAGGGGTGATAAACCATTTAAGCCTCATGAACAAGCGCATGGTGTTTTAAAGATCTGTGAAGTACTCGGGCGGCGTTGTGTGTGTGTCCTCTTTCAGGAGCGGGCGGGGGGGGGGGCACTGCCAGCAACTTGCCAGGCCAGGCAGTGTTCAACACTTGCATCACCCTTTCTCTGCCTGCTATTGCGCTCCATGCTTCGGAAAGGTAAGAAAAAGAACGTGCATTTGAGTTTGAAATGTCCGATCCTGTAGCAGTACACTTGCAAAGCCCACACATGACAATAACCCGATTCAAGGCCCCATTCACCCGATTTTTTAAAAATATATAGCACTCCAACAAAGTAGGATTATAAAACTTTATTAACTTTTAAATATAACGAACGGAAAAAAAACTGTAACAAACATTTAAACATTTTTGACAAAAAAAAGCAACAATGGTCAGAAGCTGTCTTTTGTGCGAATAGTCCCAAGGCAGCACAACGTGCTGAGTTCTGGACGGCACCCAGGTGATGTCACCTGGGTGCCGCACTGGTTTTTGGGATCCTACAATGCAGCTCAGAAAAACAGCGTGGGGCGTCTCGGGTGGTGCGGGGGGAGGCCTCGTCAGTAGCGGTCTGTTGTGCGAATAGTCCCAAGGCAGCAGAACGCGCTGAGATGTGGATGGCACCCAGGTGATGTCCAGTAAACTGCCGCACTGGTTTTGGTATCCTACAATGCTGCTCCGAAAATTGGCGTGGGGCGGCCCGGGGGAGGCGTGGGGGAGGCGGCGTGAACGGGCCTCCCCAAGTGGTGGCCATCCAGCTGAGTTGCGCCCGCTCTTGCGGCTACAGTGTCTCGCTCACCATGTAGTTGAGTTACTCCCACTCTTGCAGTGCAGCGATAGGCGGCTGCCACAGGACTCTTAAAATGGCGGCCGGCTCTTCGGTTTTGGGCCTGGTCCACTAAAATGGCCCTGGGACACCTTGGAACTCGGACGCTTGCCTGCTAGGGCTTGGGCTCCATTCTCGAAAGCGTCCCCTCAGCCGTGAAGATTCTACAAAAGTCTTGGGGGCCCTCGACTCCTGCAGGCTTCCGGTGGGGAGCGGCTGCCATGATTGCTCGCGGAATGACCACGACGGAGCCACGAGATGGTGGTGCTCTCATGCTGACGCCAGCTTCAGTCTGAATCATCCAGAAACAAGGTGGGGCTTTCATCGTTTGGGAAAAAAAAATGTTCTAAACCAATGAAAAGTGTTATTTTTAGGTCATATGACCAAGCCTTCCATCTTTAGGAAACCAAAAGTAAAATGAACCAATGAAAAGTTTTATAAACAAGTCACATGACCTGTTATGCGGCATAGGGTACAAAAAGCGTAGAAAATCCGTTGGCACGTGAGGCGGCGTCAGTAGCGGACCGATGTGCGAATAGGCCGAAGGCAGCACAACGCGCAGAGATCCGGATGGCACCGAGGTGGTGTCCAGCAAATTGCCGTACTGGTGTGGCCATCCTACAATGCTGCGCCGAAAGACGGCGTGTCCAGCTGAGTTTTGGTCACTCTTGCGGTACAGTGACTCGAACGCGCCGAGATCCGGATGGCACCGAGGTTGTGTCCAGCAAGTTGCCGCACTGGTGTGGCCATCCTACAATGCTGCGCCGAAAGTCGGCGTGGGGTGCCCCGTTGGCTTATGAGGTGATGTCAGTAGTGGACCGATGTGTGAATAGGTCGGAACCAGCACAAGGCGCCAAGATCCGAATGGCAAGTCCTGGATGTTGAGTGCCATAGTTGAGAGTTCTGAGCAGTGCTTGTAAGACTATCTGAAGCTTATTTGCACCTGCTGCAGCTTCACTATTGCCCGAGGTGGTGTCCAGCAAATTGCCGCACTGGTGTGGCCATCCTACAATGCTGCGCCGAAAGACGGCGTGTTCAGCTGAGTTCCGGTCACTCTTGCGGTACAGTGACTCGAACGCGCCGAGATCCGGATGGCACCGAGGTTGTGTCCAGCAAGTTGCCGCACTGGTGTGGCCATCCTACAATGCTGCGCCGAAAGTTGGTGTGGGGTGCCCCGTTGGCTTATGAGGTGATGTCAGTAGTGGACCGATGTGTGAATAGGTCGGAACCAGCACAAGGCGCCAAGATCCGGATGGCAAGTCCTGGATGTTGAGTGCCATCGTTGAGAGTTCTGAGCAGTGCTTGTAAGACTGTCTGAAGCTTATTTGCACCTGCTGCAGCTTCACTATTGCCCTGGTGTGGCCAAAGATCGCCCATGACATAGGCGGCCGGCTCCCGAGGTCCGGCGGAACTTTTTTCCTTTTCCTTTCTGCTTCTTGTCCCACAATCCGTTTCACCTGAAGACACGACCAGGTCCCTGAATGTGTGCAGGGGGACGCTATTGATTGAATGAAAATGGAGGTTTGACACAACGCTGACTCAAGCGTTGCTGTTGATGCTATACAGACAAAAATTGGTTTTCAGTTTGTACATTCTTCAGGATTTTTTTTTCCATCCAAGGCTGATTGAGAGTTTGTAGAAAAATGGCTTCAGATTTTCCACATATTACTCTTCAACATTCTTCCTAAATGTAACAATGTAAGACTCACTAGGAGAACGGCTGTTTATCTTTCCTTTCAAAATGCTGCCAACAATATTTTCTGAATGGAAGACACCATCTTGTAGCATAAAGGGCCGAAAGGGGTTCTGGTCTGGCCGATGGTTGGTGGAGACATTTTGACTATATCTTGGACCTGCCCGGCCTCGCCCAAAATGGCGCCGGTATAAATGGGACTCGTAACTCCTTGTTGTGTACTGGTTGAACAACCTTGATATCACGAGATATGAATGCAGTTTTGATGCTCATGGCGGGCGGGGACGAGAATTGATTGAATATTTCGACATCCCTATTGATATTAAGTTCTGATGTGTTATTGATTACTGTACTATTGAAAGTTCGAATTAACGTCACCCATGGTACTTGCACGCAAATGTATATCTAGATAACTTTTTTGTAAGTGGCCCTGTCGTATTTTAATTACAAAATGTACGTCCACCGATTCCGCAACTGTTAGACACCTTAGTTCTTGCAACCTAATGGCTCGTTCGTTACGTTCCTCTATAATGTAAATGTCTCCTCATCATATACGATTTCAGTTTGCTCCGTGGCCGGCCCACGTGGTTATAGGCCCGTATTTGTATACTGACATTTTCACAATAAAGGTTTTTAAAACAAAACATGGTAGTAGTATTTACATTGGTAAAGTTTTTACTTTTAGTCACTGTTTTCGAATCAGTAAAAGGCAAGTGAAATAAAGCAGTCCAATTACATGACGGATAAAAGGTATAATATGTAGGAACGCAGTAAAGATAAATGGTCAAGGGCAGTTGTGTTTTCCATTCCTGCAACATAAAGTGATCGATAAGAATCTGATAATCAGGCGTATCGGCGACTAAGACAGCAGGCCGAGTCTCTTTTACTCAACGGCTCCGTCATGGAACGAAGAAACGCCCTTTTTCTCGAAAAAGGAATATATTTTACTTGCAGGACAGTTGAAATTTTTCCGGGAAAGTACATTAGCCTGGAATATTATAACATATTTGTTCTAAAAAAAAAAGTTCGAAATCAATAAAAAGCGTATTTTTTAGGTCATATGACCAAGCTTTTCATTATTAAAATAACAAAAGTAAAATGAACCAATAAAAAGTTTTATTAACAAGTCACATGACCTGTTATGCTTACGTTATGCGCTGCGCGCCGCGCCCCGGATCACTTCCGGGTGCGCTAACGCGGTGTGTCATATAACGCATTACGCGACAACGTAGGTCAAGAATATAGTCAAAATGTCTCCACCAACCAGCGTTCGGAACACAACCCCTTTCAGCAGTCCAAAAAGTTCTGTAAAATGACAACAGAGGGGACAGGCAATAAGAACCATCAGTCAAAGAGGGGAGGGCAAGTTCTTCTCTACCGGGTCATGTTGGGGCGCTACCGGAACTGATCGAATTGGTAGTCTACAGTGTTTCTGGATGTTTCAGACTAAAGCTGGCGTCAGCATGAGAGCACTACCATCTCGTAGCTCCGTCGTGGCCATTCCATGAGCAGACATGGCAGCCGCTCCCCACCAGAAGCCTGCGGGAGTCGGGGGCCCCCAAGACTTTTGTAGAATCTTCACGGCTGAGGGGACGCTTTCGAGAATGGGACCCAAGCCCTATCAGGGAAGCGTCCGAGTTCCAAGGTGTCCCAGGGCCATTTTAGTGGACCACGCCCAAATTTGAAGAGCCGGCCGCCATTTTGAGAGTCCTGTGGCAGTCGCCTATCGTTGCATCGCAAGAGCGGGAGCAACTCAACTACATGGTGAGCGAGACGCTGTAGTCGCAAGAGCGGGCGGTAAACAGCTGAATGGCGGAAGAGGCACAGTGTAGCAAAAGCGGGCGGAATGGCGACTGAAACGATAAAGGGGCGCCCCACTACAGCGTGTCTTCAGGTCAAACGGATTGTGGGACAAGGTCCAGAATAGAAGAGTCATCAAAAGGCAAAAAGTTCCGCCGGACCCCGGGAGCCGGCCGCCTATGTCGGGGGCGATCTCAGGCTAAACCGGTGCTTATAAGACTTGGGGAGGGGGTCGGAGCCAAGCGTCTTCTCCGAGTCCATGCCATCACACCGCCCCTCGGGGGCCTCCGTCAAGCGGTTTAGGGAGGTACCATATCACATTGTTTTCAAATGCAGTCAGGTCCACAAACGACACTCACTTACTTTGAGAATAGTGAAGCTGCAGTAGGTGGAAATAAGCTTCAGACAGTGTTACAAGCGCTGCTCAGAACTCTGAACTATGGCACCCAACATCCAGAACTTATGCCATTTGAGAATGGCAGTGACATTGAAGCAACTCAGGGACCAAAACCATTAACGTACTTTCACGTATGAAAATCTTACTTGGGGAGGGGGCAGGAGCGAAGCGCCCCCTCCCAGTCTGCGCCACCACACCGTATGTTGAAAATCTGAAGCCATCGTTCTACAAACTCAACCAACCTTGGATGGAAAAATCTAGGAAAATGTACAAACTGAAAACCAGTTTTGGTCTGCATAGCATCAGTAGCAACGCTTGCTATCAGAGTGCATGAGTTTCATGCTCGATCGATTGAGCTAGCCGGATTGGGCAATAAAAAGTATAAAATAGTTATGTAAATAGTTATTTAATAAAACATTTTACCCTGTTTCTTTGCTGGTGTGTTGTCTATATTTTTAATATATGCATAGGGTTTGTCGTTATTTTGGGCGGGGTGGGTGACGGAGCCGAGCTGTCTTGCAGCCCTCATGGTGTTGAGCTCAGTTCATCTCACTATTTTCGTATTTCTCATGAAGGGTTGTTCCTAATATTTCTATTTTAGCGAGGTCAAAAAGAGATCCAATTAGTGGCCTACTGATTTTGCTCGATTAATTTTATTTTTTTACACGATTTTTCACTATCTGCAAAGACTAAACAGAGTATTGCGACTTTGTGCTTGTTTTTAAATAGAGAATGAACCAAAGAGAATCAATTGTAAAACAGTAAATGCTTGGATAACAATCAATCAAATGGAGAGACAAGCAGGCACGACGGATTACAACGGGGGTAAAGGCCTGCGTTAACTACTCTTCACTATCTGCAAAGAGAGAGTACTACTAAGAGAAAAGAGGGGAGGGGGGCAGCGTTCAAAGCACATCAGCGTGCATAAACACGAAAAAGTTTTTACCTATCACGTACTTGACATTTTACAGCTTTTGATATTTGCTATTAAAAAAACAATGAAATTCACTGAAAAAACCATAGGTTATAGGCCATATATAGTTAGGAATTTGCATTTACAAAACCTTGAAAATTCACTGAAAAAACCATTGGTTATAGACCATATATAGTTAGGGATTAGCCTTTTCAAAACCTTATTTTACTCACACAAAACCATTGAAATTTCATATATAGTTAGTTCCACTAACTATATATCGCGCACCCGCAATCCACTGCTGATGATGTCACATATTACATCATTCATGACATGGTTAGTGACATCACTGATGACATCACTGATGACATCTCAAATGACATCACTGATGACATCTCAAATGACATCACTGATGACATCTCAAATGACATCACTGATAAAATCACTGATAACATCTCATTTGACATGACTGATCACATCACTTATGATATCATTCATGTGATAATACCATGAACCTCTTCAGACTCTAATATAACCTTAGATACAATCAGTGTAAGCAGACAGTCACAGACTGTCACTCATCCATGGAATTACTCACACACCTAGTCAGTTATGCAAAAAATCAATCACACCTCCATTTTCTCATCTATACAGTTATACACACCTTACTTATTCAAACATATACTAACACATATTTACTTTACTCTCTTATACAATCCCTGATACATGTTCACAATGATCCATACAGCCACTCACACATTCACTGGCTCTTAGGCACAGTTATTTATATATGTCAACTCTCACATGTACTGTGTTTTACATATGTACTTACTTTGACATGTAGCACTGAGATATCCATTCACTCACTAATACACTCATGCACAGTCAACCGCCCATACAGCTGTTTCCACATGCACTTTTGAACCCATACATATAGTGAATCAACTACTCACACATCTATGTACAGAGTCACACACCTCCCAGCCACCCATACACACACACTCAGTTTCCCATACAAATACTTGGACAACCAATGAATAACCCATACAGTTACTCATATAGCTATTGATCAACATATGCAGCAGTTTACAGAACAACAGACATAATGATGCACAAATTAAGACAGTTTAGTCACTAACCCATGCACTCAGTGAGACACATTTAATCACTCACTCATACAGTCAGTCATGCACCTACTAAATCCTTCATCCAGACACTTATACATCCACTCATTCTTCAATATGTAAGACATATTTTAACTTTACAGAAACATACAGTCACTGGATGTTGTCATCAGTGATGTCATCAGTGATGTCATTTGAGATGTCATCAGTGATGTCATCAGTGATGTCACTAACCATGTCATGAATGATGTAATATGTGACATCATCAGCAGTGGATTGCGAGTGCGCGATATATAGTTAGTGGAACTAACTATATATGAAATTTCAATGGTTTTGTGTGAGTAAAATAAGGTTTTGAAAAGGCTAATCCCTAACTATATATGGTCTATAACCAATGGTTTTTTCAGTGAATATATATATATATATATATATATATATATATATATATATATATATATATATATATATATATATATATATATATATATATATATATATATATATTCACTGAAAAAACCATAGGTTTCACACCAGTTATAGTTAGGAGTTAGAATTTAAAAAACCTATTAAATTCACTGAAAAACCATAGGTTTCACACCAGTTATAGTTAGCTGGAAATTTTACTGATATAAAACCATTGAAATTCCCACGTTATAGTTAGATGGACTCACTATAACTTGCGCGTGCAATGCACTGCTGATGACATCACATATTACATCACTCATGACATGGTCAGTGACATCACTCATGACATCACTGATGACACCATCCAGTGAATGTGTGTCTTTCTGAAAAATAAATATATTTTATATATGTATATGTAAAAGTTGATGGAAGAATAAATGTTTAAATAAGTGTCTAAATGGATGGTTTTTAAAAATTGATTGGTTAACTGGCTTAATAAGACATCATCAGCAGTGCATTGCACGCGCAAGTTATAGTGAGTCCATCTAACTATAACGTGGGAATTTCAATGGTTTTATATCAGTAAAATTTCCAGCTAACTATAACTGGTGTGAAACCTATGGTTTTTTCAGTGAATTTAATAGGTTTTTTAAATGCTAATTCCTAACTATAACTGGTGTGAAACCTATGGTTTTTTCAGTGAATTTCATAGGTTTTTTAAATGCTAATTCCTTTGTATATCGAGTTTCTAACCTTTTTTTTTTTTACAATTTGCTGTTTTTTTTAAAGTATTCATGTTTTTTTTATATAATTTTTTTCTTTTGCGCTCTGGGTGCGCGCTCCGGGAAGCTTTCAGCTAAGCTCTCCGGTAAGCTTTTCCGTGAGCTCATCTGAAAGCGCACCCAGAGCGCAACTGTCGTTCGTGAAAAAAAATATGAATGAAAAGTTAATAATAATGCAAAACATTTTGTACCATACAAATAAAATTAGTTTTTTTTAATAAGGAAAATGATTATGCATTTCTATAAAAGTTTGATGACGTCACTTCGGCGCGCAACGTAAGTGCCCTCGGAAGCGCCTACGTTCGCGGCGCATAAACGCACGCAAAAGCGCCTACGATCGCGCCACGTTTGCGCCCCGGAAGCGCCTACGATCGCGCTGCGTAAACGCACTGGAAGTGCTCCGGAGCGCGCAGCGTAAACGCGTCGGGTCATGTGACCCTAAAATAACACTTTTCATTGGTTGCTAACAGTTTTTTTTTACAATGAATGAAATCCCCACCCATTTCCTTCACTTCTTCTTTCACTTTTGTGACTGAAAGACCTGCCTTTTTTGCTGTTCCATATTTCTTGATTAATCATGGCTGCCAGACCATCCAGCAGTGAAGATGACTCCAATGATTTCATTGATGAAGAGCCTCCCCAGCCGAAGGTCGAAGAACATTTCATCTGGAAATTTTTTAAGTTTCCAGCAGACCAGAAGAAGGTGAATGCACCAAAAGTAGAGTGCAGGATCTGCAAACAGGTCCTGTCACGGGGTAACCCCCCAAAAAAATACTCTTTTGGCAACTTCACCATGATTCGCCATGTGGAGAGGAGGCACCCCCAGAATTTTGCCCGGGAAAGTGTCAGGGCTCTGGCACAAGAGGTTCCCAGAGATGGGGCCTCTACATCAACAGGAGGAGCAACTTCTTCTGGGAGAGAACAATCGCAGGAGCAGGTGGCAAACATACAACCTGCATTTAACCATGGGGTCGTCAAATGCAGATACTGCAATCAACTCCTCACCTATGGGGAGCAAAGTGTCCTGCTCATGGTTCGAGCATTGGAGAACCATCGCTGCCCTTCCCACCCCTAATTTTTTTCTTTTCTTTTTGCTCCTGTTGAGCAGTTTCCATTCCCTGTTTTTGTTCCTGTTCAGTTAAAAGAAGAAAACCAAAAGTTCTTTTCAGAACTACCTCCAATTCTCATCAAAGAGCTATATTCTTAAAAAAATGAAGAGTAAGTGAAATATAGTGCATTGATAATTGAAAGGAGAATGAGTAAGAAAGAACAGAAAGGTATGAGAGGTGAAAGGAAGTGAAGTAGGAGGAATGAAAGAAGGTGAGTGTTAGAAAAGAAAGTTATGACACAGTGAATAAACTGGAGGCCTCATTTCTGAAAAGTGACGCATCGCTACGTGAAAACAGCGATGCGTCACTTTTCTGGACGCACTCCTTATGACATTCCAGATATGTCATATTTAATATATGACTAATCAATTCGCAAGGAGTTACAGATATGTCAGTATTTCTGACGTATCTGTAAACACAAAAGTAACGCATTGCTGGAGTGCGTCACAAAAGTGACGCAACTCCAGTAATGTGTCCTTTCACATGGAAAAAGCACCATGTGAAAGGTTTGCTGTGAAGCAGGCGCAAGATTTTGGCGCAACAGCATCCTAAAAGTGACGCACTGCGTCATTATTACCAAGCTTTTTGCAAGGGAACACCCCCTCTGCATGCATTATACCTGACACTATTTTTTAAAAAGTGACGCATCTAGGTACATGGGTCACTTTTTAAAACTCTGCGCCACATTATATCTGCATCAGGTATAATGTATGCAGAGGGGGCAATCCCTCGCAAAAAGCTTGGTAATAACGACGTACTGAAATCTATGAGATTTTTCTGCGTCACTTTTAGGATGCTGTTGCGTCAAAATCTTGCGCCTGCCTCGCGTCACTTTCATGTTTACAGATATGTGAGAAATACTGACGTATCTGTAACTCCTTGCAACATGATTCGTCATACATTAAATATGACACATCTGGAATGTCATAAGGACTGTGGACAGAAAAGTGACGCATCACACCAGCAGTGTAATAAAATGTGCCTCGTTGCACTATATTTAAAGGATGCAACAGCATCCTAAAAGTGACGCAGTGAAATCTCAAACATTTCACTGCGTCGCTATTACAAAGCTTTTTGTGGGGGAACACCCCCTCTGCATGCATTATACCTCACGCAGATATAATGTGGCGCTTGATTTTAAAAAGTGACCCATCTACCTAGATACGTCACTTTTTAAATATAACGCAACGAGGCACATTTTTTTACACCACTGGTGCGATGCGTCACTTTTCTGTGCGCACTCCTTATGACATTCCAAGTAACGCATTGCTGGAGTGCGTCACAAAAGTGACGCAACTCCAGTAATGCGTCCTTTCAAATGGGGAAAGCAGCATGTGAAAGGTCTTGCCTCAGTCTAACACCTGCTGTAAAGCAGGCACAAGATTTTGACGCAACAGCATCCTAAAAGTGACGCAGTGAAATCTCAAAGATTTCACTGCGTCGCTATTACAAAGCTTTTTGCGGGAGAACACCCCCTCTGCATGCATTATACCTGACGCTATTTTTAAAAAGTGACGCATCTAGGTACATGGGTCACTTTTTAAAACTCTGCGCCACATTATATCTGCGTCAGGTATAATGTATGCAAAGGGGGCATTCCCCCGCAAAAAGCTTGGTAATAACGACGTACTGAAATCTATAAGATTTCTCTGCGTCACTTTTAGGATGCTGTTGCGTCAAAATCTTGCACCTGCCTCGCATCACTTTTATGTTTACAGATATGTCAGAAATACTGACGTATCTGTAACTCCTTGCAACATGATTCGTCATACATTAAATATGACACATCTGGAATGTCATAAGGAGTGCGCACAGAAAAGTGACGCATAACACCAGCAGTGTAATAAAATGTGCCTCGTTGCACTATATTTAAAAAGTGACGCATCTAGATAGATGCGTCACTTTTTAAATATTGCATAACAATGCGCATTTTTTTACACCGCTGGTGCGTCACAAAAATTGACGCACAGGAGGCGCAAAACTAGCAGCGCAAGGCCTTCATAAATATGGTCCTGGATTTTCCCCGTGCTTCGTTGGTGCGCATACCATGCGCTTCCCCCGCGCAAAACGAAAAATTTTTTTAGTCCCTACATCAAACCTAGGGGGTCAGAGGGGGTCTACTCTTCCCCCTTATGGTCATTTGCCCCTTGTTTTTTCAAACCCCTTGTGTCTCGATTTTACCGAGACACAAGATGGCGGCCGCTCCAGACTGTTTAGAATGTTTACAGACACCCAAGAGCCAATCAGCTTCCTGCGCGCAAGTCGCGTGTCGCGCCTGGAGCGCACTCCGGTGCGCGCACCGGAGAGCGCATATAGATATATATATTTTTTTGAACCTAAATTACTCAAAATCCATTGGAGCACATATCTTGAGACATAGCAAAGGCACATCGGGCTACCAGTCCCTACAATTTTGCCAAGTTTGGTGGAAATCCATTCAGCCGTTCGGGCTAAAAGTGAAATCGACCGCCCTATGGAAATTAACATGGGGAAAACGCGTTTTGGGACCCCCTTTTATCTCGGCCCCCGCTTGACGTATCCCCCCCAAACTTTTAAGGAAGGACCCGAGCTCGACGAGGCCATTTTCAGGAAATTTTCAGGCAGATTCGTCAACCGGTGCCAAAGTTATTCCAAATAGAATTTTGAGATTTAACATTGAAAAAAATCCTAACTATAACTACCTACTGGCGACCGCCAGTAGGTAATATATATATATATATATATATATATATATATATATATATATATGTATATTGGGAAATTTTCATAGATACAATTATAAAATAAATTAAAATGAACAGTTTATTAATTTGTCTACAAACGCCGAACCTGACCTGGGTGCTGTCGGTGTGCTTTCCTACTGTGCAGTGGGACCTTCCAAACGCCGAATTACACCTCATAGGAGCCTACCCTTATCCCGGGAGGGATCCGCCGCTTCCGCCGCTTCGTCAACTGCTTGCAGCACCCGCTTCGCGGGTGCCGCTGCGAGGCTTGTGGCGAGGGGTAGAGGCTGCCAAGGCGCTTGGTGTCTGCAGTGAACCGGAGGAAGAGTTGGGAGACAGCAGAGGGAGCGCGCCAGCAGGGACTCTCAAGACCAGGAGTCCCTGCGCTGCACAGGTGAGCACAGCCGCGCCCCCAGCGAGACACGCCCACCCGCCTGCAACGCCCCATATTTAAGCTGAGGCCCGACGCAAAGCGGGACGCAAGCGGGACGCCGAGCGAAGCCCGAGCAAAGGGCGGGCAGTCTGTGGCAGTCAGGGGCTGTCAGAGGCTGGGCTGGGCCACCCCCCCTTCATCCACCATTTCTGGTCCAAGAGCTTGGAGTCTCCCTGTGGGCTCAGAGGCCCACATGTCTACCCGTTCTGGCAAAGCACTGAGGGGTGGGGGAGAAGGTGTCACGGGGAGCTCAATGATAGGCACAATGGATAAATTCATCACAAGAGTAGCAGCGGTCATTGAAAAGGAGATTGTGATGACGGAACGTCGCCTCTCACAAGATTCTTTCCCTTCTAAACGCTCCTCGTTAGGAGCAGTGGCACATGCCCTGTCTCCTATCTCCACCCACCCTGCCTCGCCTCTTCCTGGGAATCTGTCCGAGCAGCCACGGATTGCAGCTATAGGGGCAAGTATTGACAGGTTGGAAAGTTTGATAACAGAACCCTTGCCCTCTAGCCCTAGCCCAGTGGCTACAGAACCCGGACCCGTCACACACCTAAGTACTTCCACTGGCCCCTTCCCCGGCTTACAACCCGTTGCCCTTGGCATGAGCTTGCCTGGTCCGTAACAAGAGGAAAAGGGTTACTAGTATACGGAAGGGGAGTCTTACTTCACTCCATAAGCGTCCGAGGAAGCACGTCCCCAGAGGCCCTACCCTACTCAATGGTGGAGGTCCTGAACCTTCTGGAGGAAATGCTCCTCTGGTACCTGTGGTTGAAACTCCTCTGGTCCATCACTCGGTCCCGGCATCACCCACATTACCACATGAGGCGCCCTCCCCCGAGCTCATTGAGAAATTGGTCAAGTCCTTGCTGGTCCCGCTTATCGACCAAGTCAAGAGTCTGGGGGACAGGCTAGATAGATTCGAACAGACCACCCGGGACAACTTCTTCTCCCTGAAAACTCTCATCAAATTACAGTCTAAACTCAGGGAGGACACTGCGGATGGGAATGATGGGAAAGGGGACTCAGGGGGTTTAATACAGGGAACATCATCGCCAACGTCTGCTCCTGCACTAACCACAGGGAAGGCTTCGACATCTGCGATCCCTGCTAGTGTAAAGCCGACACTTACCACCCATGTTGCCCAGGTCCATGCTAGTACCCCCCCAGTAGTGAGGATTGCAAAGCCCAAACCTGATCAAAAGAAGCTGCACGAGGGAGGGGCCTGCTCTATGTTAAAATGACCAGCCGTCCCATCCACTGATGCCAGGGGAGTAGCCCCGGTATCAAAGGCAAAAACAGTTACTAGCCAACCTGTAATCCCTAGCCCTGCGGTTATACCACAGAAGGTGGCTCAAAAATGTCCCCCAGTTAATCTCCCCCCTGAGTGTCAACCATACGTTGTTGTCCCCATCAAGGTTCCCGCCTTGAGGGACGCTCAGCTGGAAACCCATCAGGCACTAAAGAATAAAGTCATCCACTGGTTGAAAGCCAACAGACCCCTTCCCTTGGGTGTGGATGGCTTGATTCTTGGTGTGCGCAGGGTGGGATGGATTGGACAGGGGAAAAAACTGTTCGAGGGTGACTGTGTGGTGGTCAACTTTCAAGACGTGAGAGCTGCCCACTCAATATGCAGTTTGGGGCAGGCCACGGTTGGTCCTGGTGTTGAAGCGGTTGACTTAACATACTTCTATCCGCGGCCGGTCACGAACTGCTCTGGCCAACCCCCCGTGTATACCTCTCAAAACAGTGCCTGCGGCCAATGGCATTCTGTAACAACTCTAGTCCAGCCGCATGCGGTTTGGCCAAGGTCGAGCTGGGGTCCCAGGGGGTACTGACTCGTCGACTCCCTTGTGGAGGCTCGGGTGGTCCGAACATCTGATGAACAGTCCTATCCATCTGTAAAGTGGATTGACCCCCCGACTCCATTAGGGGAGCAGGTTGCCCTAGTAGTTACACGGGAACCAGGTGAGGGGAGGGACCTAATCGAGCCTGCCATTGCCCATCCTCCCTTGGTAGAGGTAGATTCGGACGGCACTGTCGAGCCCAGTAGCATTGTAGCTGTGACGGACCCACTCATTAGGGTTCTCAGCTGGAAGGTGGCTGGTCTGGACAGGAAGCTGGCCTTGCCCGACTGGAATGCACTTGTGGAGGAGTACTCCATATGTGTGTTTCAGGAAACCTGGAGTAGGGAGCCCTTACACAAGGTGGGGTACTCATCCCATCATATACCCGCTGTCTACTCAGAGACTGGCAGGGGACGTCCCTCGGGTGGCCTCCTTGTTTGGGTAGCTTCCTCGCTTAATTGCAGGGTAGAGGAGCACCAAACAAACTGTCCAGACCTCCTTAATATCATCTTAAAAAGCCCCAAGGGGCGTGCTATTCTCAACATCTTTAATATTTATGCACGGGGTACCAAGGGGGGGCAGAGAATCCCCCACTATAGCCCGCCTTAAGGGGTTTGCTTCGATCTTCCCCCTACAAGTTTTGTACCCTGGTAGCGGGTGACTTCAACTGCACGTTTGAGCCCCTTGGCTCAGAAGTCACCCAAGACCAGGAGGATGATGACTATAGGAGGGGGATACCGGCTCTAGAGCTTAGCCCAATTAAAAGATGGATCGAAGTGGCACTCAAGGTTAATTCCCTAACAATGGAGTTTGACCTGAGGGCCCTCAATGGCAGGACTAGATCTGATAAAGTGGGAGCACATACATATAATAGGCCCAACCATACGTCAAGAATTGACTATATTCTGCTTGACGCCCACCTATGGAGCTCGGTAAAAGAAATGGAGATTATACCTTCCGTTGAGAGCGACCACAACCTGCTCTCGCTTGCCTTGTCTCCTTGGTGGCTAGAAGGTTTAGGGGGCCGGCCCCCATGTGCCACTGTCCCAGACCTAACAGCAGAGTACAAAGTTCCCCAGGGAGCGTGTAACAGTGTGGAGCAAGGAGTTGGTATTGTAAATACCGTGGCTGCGAAGGAAGGGTTCCCTAGTCGGAACTTAGAGAGCCTCACACACCCAAAGTAATAGGCGTGAAACACACCCTTACTAGAGGGTGTCCGGTGTCATCATCGGCTCACTGCCCCTCGTCAGACCGGCGCTGCAATGTCTGACGGAGTCCCCAAAGGTACTCTTTTGACGGGGTTCTTTTGTTCCTCGCCGATGGTAGGTGTGGGTGAGGATGAAGAAAGGTGTAGTCAGTGCAATAGTGAGTGAAAGAAGTAAAAAAGGTAATCAATCCACTTCCAACTTTAATAACGTGGCTGATTCCTTAGTTAAAAGGGGTGGGAGGGGAGTTTAGAGACCGTAAAGGTATACAGAGTAATAACTCTACCCCCTAGTGTGGTCAACATGTTTCTCGCCAAAAGGCGATTCGTCAGGACCTCAAAAAGAAAAAAGTACTACACAAAAACAAATGTGGGCTCAATGCTCAATCTCTATGAAGAAAGCAAATACAACCTCGCTGGGTCGGAGGACAAGAGGGCCAAGGGGTCCTGCTCTATTTAGGCGACCTAGAGGTAGGGGAACAAAATATAAAAACAGAAAGAACAAATCAAGTCAAATACAACATAGTGACTCAATGCTCAAATCGTGCAGCGTGACTCTTGTGACACAAGCTCCACACTGTGAGAAGTGAAGGGGGTAGTGTGGAAGGGAAAAACAATTGAACCAGGAATTTGGGTGCAACGTCCCTTCTATGTCATACACCACCCAAATATCACAATTGGAGAATTTCCATTGTGTGTTTAAGAAAAACTGTGGTATATCGCCGAAGCTTTCAAGGTAACAACCCGTCCCTAGGAAACAACAGCAGGCGTGCAGCGTTAGTCATGTTCTTACCCTGAAGGGATTAAGAATAGGCCCCGCAGCATGCTCCCGTGAGGCCAGCGTTATAAGGTTGGATGCACCTATAGGATGTAAAAATTGGTAGCTGGTAACCTAGACATGTCAGGTAAATGTGACTGGTGGTGCACTTAACAGCAGCAATGGCGGCCCCAGATGGAGCGTAAAACATTCTCCCAGTAGCAAATCATGATCGGGGCAAGAAGGGAGAGAGAGACTGGGCGGGATAATCCCCACTTAATATGGCTCACTGGGTATCAGTACAGTAATGTGATGTTACACACGTACCACTCACACCACTCCAATCCATTGACATACGGGACAGAGAGGTAACCGAGGTACTGCCCTGATCCCCTTCAGTAATAGATCGGGCGGGGATGGGAGCGGGGCGGGTAAATGGCCAAGTAGGCCATAATATTATGCTTAAAATTATGCTTAAAATACGGTCAGCGGGGCCCCAGGGAGGCTTATGTGTAACAAAAGACTGCCCTGTTTCTATGTAGTTAAAGAACGGGCGAGCTAGGGGCGGGTTGAGTGAGGGGCCAGGCGGGGCATGATTTTTCATATAGAGTCTGAATGGCGGGGCCTCCGGGAAGGCTTCCAATCAGCAAGGTGATCTTTGCTGGACACAGGAGATAATAAAACAACTTGGCCCGATATTATCCCGTCATCCACGCTCCTGACATAGAAACCCGGGGCTTTGGTAGTCTCGAAGGGAGCTTACCTTAATGGAGACACTGGAACGGCGGAACACCTACCCCTCACGCTCGCGGCACCTGGTCAGGGTGCGGAGCAGCTGGTAGAGGTTTCCGCTGGTGTCCGCCGTTTTGAAGGAGGTGGGCCTCTGACGTAGGTGCCGGTCCGGTGAAGGCGCATCTGTAATGCGTCATGCGCATGCGCAGCACCCTGTCAGGTCCAATGGGCAGAGCTCGGTAATCGATTGGCTCAGTAAGGGGGCCATGTTGGGAGTGGCAAAAATGTGTAAACAGTTGGAGATTTACTTCGAGATCAATATCTCAGAAAGGCGGGTGTGATTAGACCCGAGCAGAAGACTCAACAAGAAGTGCGTGAATAATTACTCATAAAATGGCCATAAGGTGTGTTGTGGTGTGGATGTTCGCGCATATTGTGTAATAGTCTACACATTATGTCAGTCTGTGCCTGCATTGACTGTGTGCTGCCGGGACTGCGCGACTAAACCCAGTCGGTCCATGGAGTATTGTACTGGAGGTCCTCTGTTAAGAGGAATCAAGGTGGAACGGGATGATAGTGACAGTAAAAGGTTGGGTTGTAGGTTGTGCTGCACCGCTAGTCAGGGGTATATGGCAGGGGAGGTGTATCCAGGATGTGTTACCAGGGCGGGAGGGGTACACAGGTGATAGAGTAGAGGGTATCTATCTCGAGACACTCGCCCAGGGAATAGCGTCATTTAACCCTATAGTGTCTAGCTGGAGACGATGCACCCATCTTTGTTCAAGCCTGAACAAAGCTTGTCTGGTCATGGCTGGTTGGGACTCAAGCACTAGCCATTGGATGCTATCGGCAGGGTGATTATATTGTTGGTAGTGTTCATAAAGTCTCGTGTGGGTCTTGGAGCATCGTATGTTGCTTTTATGCTCCGTTATTCTCAATTTGACCTGTCTCATGGTCATCCCGGCATAGAATTTTCCACAAGGGCAGATGAGGAGATAGACACACTTAGAGCTATTACAATTGGTATGTCTATTCAGTTTCCAAGTGAAAGAGTCTGTTAACGTAATTTCTTTGCACTGTATAGATTGGGGGCAGACGGCACAGCCTCCACAGGGGTAGTGTCCAACCACGGGTGGGAGGTCCCATAATGTACGTTGTCCAGCAACAGGTGATTTCTTAGGACGTGTGTGTATCAGGGAGTCTTTTAGGTTTGTTGTCCGTTTAAATGCAAACCTAGGCTTGGGTAAATCAGTACCCCCTGAGTTGAGGATGCCCCAGTGTTTATTCACTGTTTTCTTAATGAAGTTAGAATTCCTGGTGAAACTAGTGACACATGTTATAAGGTTGTCGCGTTCTTTTTGGTGTACTTCCAGGAGGGCCTCCCTATGGTTGTTGAGGGCTCTCTTACTAGAGTCTCGTATCAATTTGGTGGGGTACCCTCTGTCAAGGAGCTTACATTGTAGGGTATTAGCTTCCTGTCTGTAGTCATCCCTTGAGGAGCAATTCCTACGTATCCTCAAGAATTGACCGAAGGGAAGATTTTCACGTAGTGCTCTGGGGTGATGGCTGTTAAACAGAAGGAGGCTGTTTCTGTCCGTCTCTTTACGGAACAGAGTGGTGCTCAAACCGGCTGGTCCCAGCCGTATCGTGAGGTCAAGGAAGGGCAAAGCTGTCTCTGACATGGTCCCAGTGAATTTCAGGTAGGGGTTCTGTAAGTTAATCCAGGTGCAAAACTGATTACAGCTCTCTCGGTCACCCTTCCATAGTATCAGAATGTCGTCGATGTACCGACGCCATAGTGTAAGATGTTGTCGGAAGGGGTTAGAGTCGGGATAGATGATCTGGTTCTCAAAAGCCGCCATGTAAATGCAAGCAATGCTAGGGGCAAAAGTCGAACCCATAGAGGTACCTCTGATCTGGTGGTACAGCTGTGAACCATATTGGAAGAAGTTTTCCGTCAACGCGATACTTGCACAGGCCATGATGAAAGATGTAGGGGTAGGCGAGGACCACTCCTGCTGCATCAGGGCGGATTCCACGGCTTCTAGTGTGGCTGCTTGGGGAATGTTAGTATATAACGCTTCTACATCAAGTGTGAGAAGTAGGTCCACATCTTCTCTCCCTTCGATTGACTCAATGAGACGTGAGACATCTCTTGTGTCTTGTAGGTAGGAGGGTATTTCTTTTACAATGGGTTGAAGAAATACATCACAAAACTTTGATAAAGGTTCTAGTAATGAGCCAATACCAGAGACAATGGGTCTCCCTGGGACTGGACTGATCCCTTTATGAATTTTGGGCAGAGTATAGAAATACGGGACCACAGGGTGCTTTGTCAGAAGAAACTCTGCCTCTTGTTTAGAGATCCAGCCATTGGCTTCACCTTCAATGATCAGACTGGAGATGTCTGTAATTAGTCTGTTGGTTGGATCTGCTGGGAGGGGTCTGTAGTGGGTAGTGTTGGCCAGTTGGCGCTTACACTCCGTGTCGTAATCGATGGCGTCTTGTATGACAGTTGCTCCCCCTTTGTCAGCTTGTTTTATAACGATGGCGGTGTCATTGCCAAGGGATAGGACTGCTTGTCTTTCAGCTTTGCTCAGGTTATTGTAACTACTGGAGATTGGTTTATTCTCCAAGGACTTGAGTACAGCCTTCTCAAAGGTCAATACCTCCGGAGGGACCATCCCATCCGTTGGGGTAAAGGTGGAGGGGTTATGCAGACCCGTATCAGTTTTTTCACTGGATGGCTGATCCTGGAAGTAGGCCCTAAGGCGCACTTTGCGGAAAAATTGTTTAATCTCGCATATTTCTGTAAAACTGTCCGGGATGGGCGTGGGAACAAACCCTAAGCCCTTTTCAAGAATAGTCGTTTCTATGGGAGAGAGAACTCTGTTTGAGAGGTTGACCACTAAACTCTTCTCCCCCTCGCTGTACTCCTGGTTTCCATCGGGGCGGATGTCGATGGCTGGTCTTGCCACTGCACCCCTCTTGTACCGCTCCGTTTGCGCCCTTTTCCTCTGCCCCAACCTCTGTCGTGAAAAGGGTTCTGGGGGTAGAATTGTGGGGGGCCTTGCGGGTAAAAGGGGTATTGCCATGGAGGCAGCATTTGTGGGGGTCCATGGAACATGGGTCCTTGATGGAAGCCCCGGTTCCAGTTTGGGCGCCGTTGCTGGCGGTTGTTGTTAGGGGTGGTGCTAGTACTGGAGTCACTGCTTGAGGACCCCCTTCGACTTTCAATGCCAGAATTCTCATCGGAGGAGTACCCGGTTTTCTTATTGGTGTATCCTTCCTTGAGGTAAGGGTAGACTTTTTCTTTCTCAAACCTTGCTACATCTTTTTCAAGTTTGGACAATTTCTGTTTAAGGAGATATTCTTGATTATCGGCAATCTCCTGATTGATTTCTGCGAGTTTAGCTGAGAAGGCTGTTTTAGAATTTTTACTAACGGCTGTCTTCATCGTTGTTTCTATAGCTGTAATTTTGTCCAGCAGAGCGTCTGCCAGTCTTTTAGCTGTTTTGACAATCAAGAAAAGTAGGTCTTTCGTACATTTCCAGGAGACCTGGCACCAGTCCCCTTTGAACTGGTTGTCTTCTAGGAAGATCCTAGGGAAGAGGTTGACTATGAGTCCCTGGGGGGCGATATTAGCCCTCAGGTATTCAGCCATCATAAGTCCATGTATGGTGATACGTAACCACTCCTTTTTCAAGGTGGTGAGTGTTGTCCAGTCGTCAGTAGAGGAGCCAGTGGCGGCAGCCTCTGACGTTCCCAGGAGTGAGGGTGTACCTCTCAAGGCTTCGGCTATAGTTTCCTCATCGAAACTAAGACCCGGGACGTCCTCCATGGTGGGACGGTCACCCGGGGGATAGAGTCGTTGGAAGAGATGGGTAAGGCAAGGGGTATGTGGGATACGCTCAAATGCAACCAGTAATTCGAGGTACCCAATGGGCCTCACAGCGATCTGTCGCTGGAGGTAACCTAAATAGTTCCGTGGGTTGGCCCACGCAAAGATTTTTAGCAACGGGGGAACAGAAGAGGACGATATTTAATGGGGTCCAGTGTACATGTCCTAAAGTAGAGCTAACAGCAGAGTACAAAGTTCCCCAGGGAGCGTGTAACAGTGTGGAGCAAGGAGTTGGTATTGTAAATACCGTGGCTGCGAAGGAAGGGTTCCCTAGTCGGAACTTAGAGAGCCTCACACACCCAAAGTAATAGGCGTGAAACACACCCTTACTAGAGGGTGTCCGGTGTCATCATCGGCTCACTGCCCCTCGTCAGACCGGCGCTGCAATGTCTGACGGAGTCCCCAAAGGTACTCTTTTGACGGGGTTCTTTTGTTCCTCGCCGATGGTAGGTGTGGGTGAGGATGAAGAAAGGTGTAGTCAGTGCAATAGTGAGTGAAAGAAGTAAAAAAGGAAATCAATCCACTTCCAACTTTAATAACGTGGCTGATTCCTTAGTTAAAAGGGGTGGGAGGGGAGTTTAGAGACCGTAAAGGTATACAGAGCAATAACTCTACCCCCTAGTGTGGTCAACATGTTTCTCGCCAAAAGGCGATTCGTCAGGACCTCAAAAAGAAAAAAGTACTACACAAAAACAAATGTGGGCTCAATGCTCAATCTCTATGAAGAAAGCAAATACAACCTCGCTGGGTCGGAGGACAAGAGGGCCAAGGGGTCCTGCTCTATTTAGGCGACCTAGAGGTAGGGGAACAAAATATAAAAACAGAAAGAACAAATCAAGTCAAATACAACATAGTGACTCAATGCTCAAATCGTGCAGCGTGACTCTTGTGACACAAGCTCCACACTGTGAGAAGTGAAGGGGGTAGTGTGGAAGGGAAAAACAATTGAACCAGGAATTTGGGTGCAACGTCCCTTCTATGTCATACACCACCCAAATATCACAATTGGAGAATTTCCATTGTGTGTTTAAGAAAAACTGTGGTATATCGCCGAAGCTTTCAAGGTAACAACCCGTCCCTAGGAAACAACAGCAGGCGTGCAGCATTAGTCATGTTCTTACCCTGAAGGGATTAAGAATAGGCCCCGCAGCATGCTCCCGTGAGGCCAGCGTTATAAGGTTGGATGCACCTATAGGATGTAAAAATTGGTAGCTGGTAACCTAGACATGTCAGGTAAATGTGACTGGTGGTGCACTTAACAGCAGCAATGGCGGCCCCAGATGGAGCGTAAAACATTCTCCCAGTAGCAAATCATGATCGGGGCAAGAAGGGAGAGAGAGACTGGGCGGGATAATCCCCACTTAATATGGCTCACTGGGTATCAGTACAGTAATGTGATGTTACACACGTACCACTCACACCACTCCAATCCATTGACATACGGGACAGAGAGGTAACCGAGGTACTGCCCTGATCCCCTTCAGTAATAGATCGGGCGGGGATGGGAGCGGGGCGGGTAAATGGCCAAGTAGGCCATAATATTATGCTTAAAATTATGCTTAAAATACGGTCAGCGGGGCCTCAGGGAGGCTTATGTGTAACAAAAGACTGCCCTGTTTCTATGTAGTTAAAGAACGGGCGAGCTAGGGGCGGGTTGAGTGAGGGGCCAGGCGGGGCATGATTTTTCATATAGAGTCTGAATGGCGGGGCCTCCGGGAAGGCTTCCAATCAGCAAGGTGATCTTTGCTGGACACAGGAGATAATAAAACAACTTGGCCCGATATTATCCCGTCATCCACGCTCCTGACATAGAAACCCGGGGCTTTGGTAGTCTCGAAGGGAGCTTACCTTAATGGAGACACTGGAACGGCGGAACACCTACCCCTCACGCTCGCGGCACCTGGTCAGGGTGCGGAGCAGCTGGTAGAGGTTTCCGCTGGTGTCCGCCGTTTTGAAGGAGGTGGGCCTCTGACGTAGGTGCCGGTCCGGTGAAGGCGCATCTGTAATGCGTCATGCGCATGCGCAGCACCCTGTCAGGTCCAATGGGCAGAGCTCGGTAATCGATTGGCTCAGTAAGGGGGCCATGTTGGGAGTGGCAAAAATGTGTAAACAGTTGGAGATTTACTTCGAGATCAATATCTCAGAAAGGCGGGTGTGATTAGACCCGAGCAGAAGACTCAACAAGAAGTGCGTGAATAATTACTCATAAAATGGCCATAAGGTGTGTTGTGGTGTGGATGTTCGCGCATATTGTGTAATAGTCTACACATTATGTCAGTCTGTGCCTGCATTGACTGTGTGCTGCCGGGACTGCGCGACTAAACCCAGTCGGTCCATGGAGTATTGTACTGGAGGTCCTCTGTTAAGAGGAATCAAGGTGGAACGGGATGATAGTGACAGTAAAAGGTTGGGTTGTAGGTTGTGCTGCACCGCTAGTCAGGGGTATATGGCAGGGGAGGTGTATCCAGGATGTGTTACCAGGGCGGGAGGGGTACACAGGTGATAGAGTAGAGGGTATCTATCTCGAGACACTCGCCCAGGGAATAGCGTCATTTAACCCTATAGTGTCTAGCTGGAGACGATGCACCCATCTTTGTTCAAGCCTGAACAAAGCTTGTCTGGTCATGGCTGGTTGGGACTCAAGCACTAGCCATTGGATGCTATCGGCAGGGTGATTATATTGTTGGTAGTGTTCATAAAGTCTCGTGTGGGTCTTGGAGCATCGTATGTTGCTTTTATGCTCCGTTATTCTCAATTTGACCTGTCTCATGGTCATCCCGGCATAGAATTTTCCACAAGGGCAGATGAGGAGATAGACACACTTAGAGCTATTACAATTGGTATGTCTATTCAGTTTCCAATTGAAAGAGTCTGTTAACGTAATTTCTTTGCACTGTATAGATTGGGGGCAGACGGCACAGCCTCCACAGGGGTAGTGTCCAACCACGGGTGGGAGGTCCCATAATGTACGTTGTCTAGCAACAGGTGATTTCTTAGGACGTGTGTGTATCAGGGAGTCTTTTAGGTTTGTTTTCCGTTTAAATGCAAACCTAGGCTTGGGTAAATCAGTACCCCCTGAGTTGAGGATGCCCCAGTGTTTATTCACTGTTTTCTTAATGAAGTTAGAATTCCTGGTGAAACTAGTGACACATGTTATAAGGTTGTCGCGTTCTTTTTGGTGTACTTCCAGGAGGGCCTCCCTATGGTTGTTGAGGGCTCTCTTACTAGAGTCTCGTATCAATTTGGTGGGGTACCCTCTGTCAAGGAGCTTACATTGTAGGGTATTAGCTTCCTGTCTGTAGTCATCCCTTGAGGAGCAATTCCTACGTATCCTCAAGAATTGACCGAAGGGAAGATTTTCACGTAGTGCTCTGGGGTGATGGCTGTTAAACAGAAGGAGGCTGTTTCTGTCCGTCTCTTTACGGAACAGAGTGGTGCTCAAACCGGCTGGTCCCAGCCGTATCGTGAGGTCAAGGAAGGGCAAAGCTGTCTCTGACATGGTCCCAGTGAATTTCAGGTAGGGGTTCTGTAAGTTAATCCAGGTGCAAAACTGATTACAGCTCTCTCGGTCACCCTTCCATAGTATCAGAATGTCGTCGATGTACCGACGCCATAGTGTAAGATGTTGTCGGAAGGGGTTAGAGTCGGGATAGATGATCTGGTTCTCAAAAGCCGCCATGTAAATGCAAGCAATGCTAGGGGCAAAAGTCGAACCCATAGAGGTACCTCTGATCTGGTGGTACAGCTGTGAACCATATTGGAAGAAGTTTACTTTACTGGAAGGTGGTGGAACTGGGCAAAAGGCAGTCTTTACTTGGCCTTTATAGACCTGAAGACTGCCTTTGACCTGGTTCCTAGGGAGGAACTCTGGAGGGTTTTGTATGGTCTTGGGATGCCCCCCTACATCTTAATGCTCCTCATCAAACTACACAATGCCAACTATGCTCAGGTGCGATGGGGACAGAACGGGGAAAAGACTAATAGGATCCCGGTTGTTAGGGGCGTCCGGCAGGGTTGCGTACTAGCTCACTCTATTTTCCTTGTACGTGAATGGGGTGGTAGAGCACTTGCTTGAAGGACCTGCAGACGCTCCCTCATTGGGGGGCGTAAGGATTCCAACCCTGTTGTTTGCCGACGACACCCTCCTTATCTCCAAAACTCCCCAGGGCCTCCAGAAGCTTTGGAACCGCTTCCAGGACTTTTGTACAAAAAGAGGACTTGTCATCAATGTGGACAAAACCAAATATCTAATCATGCACCCCCCCCGTAAGCTTGGCCGCCCTCCTATACTGAATTCTATTCCCCTTGAAAGAGTATCAGAATTTGACTATTCGGGGATCCGTATGAGGGATGTCATGAGCTGGACTCCCCATATCAATAAAATGACCATCAGCCAAAAAAGGGGGGGGGGAGCTTTGTTGAAGGAGTACAATAATTCTTCCAAACAATGCGTAGCGTCAATAATTGACATTTACAAAGCAAGAGCTGTAACGGCATCTCTCTACGGGGCTGAGCTATGGGGCCTTGGTAACATGGAGGTTTTGACCAAGGCCGAGAACAAATTCCTGAAGGACCTCCTGGCCATTCCGATGAGCACTCCAACAGTTCCGGTGCTTTTGGATGTGGGCTGCAAAGCAATCAAGGACCAGGCTCGCCTCCGGCCTCTTCTCCTTTGGGCTCGTCTCTGGAGGGTTCCTGAACTAAAAACATATGCAGACGGGTTGTCAGAGGTGATGGGTTTGGGTCGCTGGCACAAGATTAAATGGCTCAGGGACATTAAAAATCTCCTGGGGGACCTAGGTCTGGGGTCATGCTGGTCCACACATTCTGCTCCGCCGAAGGCGACCCTAAAAAAACTATACTGGGAATGGGTCTCTGCCCAGCTCATCAGCAACCCGCGTCACTGCAATTCCACAGCAGCTTACCTGAAAATAAAAGACGCTGTTGCTTTTGAACCTTACCTGGACATAATCACAATCTCTGTGGACTGGGCACTCTATATTAAATTTAGACTAGGCACTTTACCTCTAGCAGACTTCCTCTCAAGATGGAATATGCCCGCGCAGGCATCACGCCACTGCGCCCTATGTACAACTAGGCCCGAAACCGTGGCTCATTTCCTTTTTGAATGTCCTGACTACACTCGCCCAAGATCTCACTGGCTTAAACCCCTATGTAAACAACTGGGTACTCGCCAGCATATGGTAGCCTTACGGATTTTATTAACAGATACATCCTCTCCCATAGTTTGTGCTGTATCCAAATTTCTAAAATGGGCATGGTTGATCCGCTTAAAAAGACTGTCCATATCAATTTAATTCACTTTTTAACGAATTTATTTCTGATCAAATTGCTAGTTTCTATCTGCCTTGTTCTTAAATGTACAGTCTTTTACGATGTGCTGTTTTTATATAATTTTTTTGTAATGCTTTTATGATACTTGCATATCGAAATAAAGCTATCAACCAACCAACCAATAAATTTAAATATATATTTATATAATACATTTTGTACACATGTTTACATTTTTTTATTACGTTTATTTGTTATATTTGTACATTAAAAATAATTGCATTTTTTACGCTAATTTTATTATTTAGTACATGTAATATTAATTTTTATACATATATTAAAATCAATATTTTGTGCAACTATATTTTGTACATCAATATTTTTTGGGTGATATTTTTGTACTTACCATCATAAATAAAGGCTGTTGATATTATTGATTTCGATATTTATATCTAGATATTTGTGTATGGGGATTTTTGGGGATGATATTCTATCAGTGAAACTATTAAGGGTTTTGTTAGGGTGCCTCAAACTATCAGTGTATATTCAGGGGCAAACCTTTTAAGATTTTATGCCATGCTTGCATCACAAAAGTGTTGCAAATCAGAGTAAAATCTTTTTGTCCAATTTTCTTTCCAGCGCCGCTGAAAATAACGCTGCTTTGCATTACTCAGCAGCAAGGGATTGGATCATGGGTGAAGCATGGGCATTACCATGCAATCACCCAAGGATGCTAAACCCAATTTACTACATAAAGCAGACAAGGTTTAACATCAGAAAATAGAGCACCCATCTTTACATATTAGCAAGATGGCACCTATGTAGGACGAGGCCTAGCGTCGCTCCCGACTAGAATCCCCCATCGCGGAGGAAAAAAAAACAAAAAGGAGAAAAACTTACCTGAGTGTGCTGCCTGGTCTTGACTTTCTCGAGTGGCTTAGATGAAGCTCAGCGGCAGCCTCTGGTTGGACACGGCAAATTCAGCTGAAGTATAGGGTGCAGGTCCTTCTAAAGATATGTGCCTGTATGCACAGCTCTGGTTCTTTCTGCTCTGCTCCAGGGCTGTTTTGGAGCTGAAAAATCCTCCAGAATGCCTGGCCGCGGGACTCGTTAGACTGGCCTAACTGCTGGCTCAAAAAGTGGACTCCCTCCCCCTTCAACGGACTGTGTTAAGGGGGTGAGGGGCAGTAGAGATCAGGAGGTTGGTCAGGAAAAGGGAAATCTCACACCCAGTGCTATTGGAAGTTGTGTTAGGACCCGATTGGGGAAATCTAGCACTACCGGAAATGTTAATTTCTTTGTTGTTCTCTGGGTGTCCCACAGTTCCACCTATGGCTCAAAGAACAAGTAAGGTACAAGGGGTAAATCCGGCTGGTATGTTGGCTGAGGGAAATGTGGATGCCTCCTTTCTGGAGCAACAGAGTATTATGGCACCTCTGAACAACCCCAAATCTCCTAAGGATGAGACATTATTTTGAAACAATGATTCACAAATCGCCTCCATGACTAATGAAGGGACTGAAGGAGATGTAGTTTTAATCCTGGATGCCCAAATAGGCACTACTCTGGACGATCTAAATGAAGAGTGCAATAAAGTGGGCCGGGGTAATGACGGGTGCAAACAGATGCCATTGAGGGAGATGGATGTGGATGCTCAACAGGAGATACTTACAGACGAGGCTGCTGGGTCTGCTTTGGAGGAGGTACGAGAGCCGGGGGAGGTTGCAAACGAGCTGCCTCTAACAAGTATAGCTAAGTCTGAAGCTGGAAACTAATTTTTCTCACCAACGGATGACTCAGATTGATCTAATATGGACTAGGTATTCTCTTCTTTAAGTGATGGGCCAACCTTTGACTCTTCTTCCGGTGATACCCCGGATGATGTTCTTTTGCAACCCAATGTAAGCTGTCTGGGATAGTCTCTCCGGGGAAAAACAGAGGAACAAGAAAGGGGGAGCCGGTGCTGAAGCCTCCAAAGGCAGTAGTGGGGATGGTTCCACTGGTAATCTCCAGTTGGACTACTCTGCAACTTGACTGGTCTTTTCTGTAGAGGAACTAGAAAGACCCTTAAAAGATCACATTGCTCAAGCTTCTGGCTCACACTTGCAATCTTCCATGGTGGAGGGGTCTCTGGCCACAATTCTGCAAATGATAAAGCAGGCACAGGAAGAAGTCTGGAGTACGAGCCATCAGGCGCTGCTTTGCCACAAGAAAACTGCATGGCGACCATTAAGAAATTTTATAAAAAACTGCTCAGACATTGCAGGCAGAATGACCATGGTCGAGGAGCGGACTCAACATCTAGAATCCGAAGTTAAATCTTTAAAACTGCAGAAAACATTGTAAGCTGCAACAATGGCCTTAGTCCTCTTTAAGTTAGAAGATTATGAGAACTGGCAGAGGTGCAACAACTTGAGAGTCCTGGGAATACCAGAGGGAGTAGAAGGCTCCAATACAAGAGCTTACATAATATCACTCTTTAAGGGCACCTTTTCAGAGAAAACCAGCTGGAATTAGAGTGCGGAAATCCAATGTGTTCACCGGTTCCCTCTATCACTAAAGAAACCAGGATCTAACAAAGCAGTGAGGCCGAAAGTGATCCTGGTCTACTTTGGGAACTTCTTGTTGTGCCAAGCAATTTTCGATGAAGCACATCCTAATGCTAGGAAGGACTTTGGGGGCATCTAATTTTTTGTAAGACCAGATTTTGCTCATGCCACAGTAGAGAGGCGATGGTGGCTTCGGTAGCTGTTTACCCTTTCCATTAATTAGGAGCAGAAGTGTATCTTCAAAACCCTGCCCGTCTGAAAATGATCTTTCAAGGACAAACATGTCGTTTTACCTCTGAGATTGTCGCTCAGGAGTATTTAAGAGAAATTGGCAGAGGAGAGCAGTTAAAGTGTAGTTCAAGTAATGTTTAGCTGCTGTTGTTCCCCTTTGCCTGACCGATATTAGGCTGTAATATCTCAGCTGGGTAGAAATGTTATTGGGGCCTAATGGTTAGCTTAGTTCTATTCCTTATCAGTTACTTAGGATGTTAAGTTTGATGTATACTTTATGGGGGGTTCACAGGTTTAGAGTGATGGGGAATGCACACTTTCACAGGCTCTATCATTCAGGCCCTTTGCCTAATTGCTCATTTGGTGGGGGGTGGAGGAAAGGGAGATTGGAATGGGGTCTAGGTAGTGAGGTTTGGAGGGAGATACACTGAGAAAATGTGTACTCAAAATTCTTGGATTCCAGGAGAGGAAGACACCAATAGATGACCAGTGTCAGAAGTTGAATGAAGTATCGGAAAGACAATTTAAGAAGCAGAGGAAATTAGTAAATTTAGAATTGCCTCAGTGAACATCTGTGGCCTCAACAATAATAAAAAGAGGGCAAAAGCATCCCTGAAAGTGGAAGCCCTCGAGACGGATATATTATGCCTCCAGGAGACCCATATTGAGGGAGCACAGTTGTCCTTACTGGATACCTTGGGCTTTACTTTGGTCACGGGTATGCGTCAGAGTTCGCGGATCTGTGGAGTTGCAATTCTGGCTAAAAGAGATCTGAGTCCGTTTTTTACACATGTCACCACCAATTGACATGGGAGATGGGCTATTTTAGAGTTTCGGTCAACTGCCTGTACTTTTACGCTGTGCTCTGTATATGGCCCAATTCTGGGTGATGCAGGTTTTTATGACTGGCTGACTAACAAGTTGGTGTCTTGGCCGTCCCCTATTGTTTTATGCGGAGATTGAAACATCAATTTACTCAACTGCTGGTCCTGTGAGGAGCATTTTAAGTACAGTGGCAGGAAGCCTAGGGTATTCCAGTCTCTTAAAAATCTCTGTATAGATCATACCCTGATGGATGTGCGGCAGACTAAGAGACAGATTTAACTTATTTTCTGCTCCCCACCAGTCACAAGCCCATCTAGATTTATTTTTTCTGTCTCACACTCTATAATTCAGGAGTGTGAGATAAGAATTTCCCCCACGGGTCATGTCTGATCATAATCCTTCATTTCTAGTACTCAAGAAGGGTGGGTCCCATTAAAAAAAGGGTAGAAATTGGAGTTTCGAGTGGGTACTGTTAGTTAATAACGAGTATCTTACCCATATGAGGACTTGGATTGCAACGTTTGTTAAAGAAAACTTTGCTAGTACCTCCCTGGAAATCATCTGGGATACATTGAAAGCAGGGATTTAGGGGGAAACCCTGCAGTTCACGTTAAGTAGGGTAAAGAAAGAAAAGCAAAAAATGTGTGAGTTATATGCCGTACTAGCTCTGGAAGAAAATAAATGAATAGTGGCCACACAACAGGGGGGCGATATTCAAGAGGTCCAAATGGTGGTTATTATTGCTAAAGCAGCTATAAATTACATTTATTTATTATTTATTTATTTGATAGTTTTATAGAGCGCGAACCAGACCTGTGAGGGTATCAGAACACTTTACAGGATTAAGGGGTAGTATACAAGCATAGGGAAGGGGGATAAATTGGGAAGGGGATACATTGTACAAGAAAAGCACACTGCTTGTTTAAAGTCCAGGCTACATGTGACATAAAAATTAAAACAAGTGGAAACATTATACATGAAGGCATGTAGTCTAAGCTCTTGGGGGGATGCCCAGGAGTGCTGAAAAGGGAACATCTGCATAAGCCATGAATATTGCCGAGGTGGAGATTTAGGCAAGTCAATGGGGTGATTGTAAAGTATTCGTTAGGGTAGGTATTTTCCCATTAAGAAGGTTTTGGTTTCCTTCTTAAAGTGTGCCAAGGACAGAAGTCTTCTAATGGCGGGTGGGAGAGCGTTCCAAATTCTTGGCCCAGCCCCAGAAAAGGCCCGATTGTAGGTTTTGTTCTTCCGGAAGCATGCTGGTTGCAGCAGCAGGTCTTTGGCAGATTGAGAGTAAGCCAGTGGACTGTCAGCTTCAGGTTCTTGTTCAGGGAGAGAATGTCCTCAGGGGAAGAGATGTTTATGTAGGTCTGAGTATCATCAGCGTACATAAGGTATGAGATGTTGTCTGCACGTAGCACCTTGGTGAGAGGTTCAAGGTAAAGCTTGAAGAGGGTAGGGGAGAGGGTTGATCCTTGGCGGTAAATTCTTTAGTGTACAGGGAACAAGACTATGACTATGGTGAATTAGTCGGCCATACACTTGCTATGAGGACCAGGTAAAAGAGTGGCCGAAATGAAGTCAGGGAGATTAGGGATCCCGTTTAGGGCATGATCCTTGACCCAGTAGGCATAAGATCAGCATTCAAAAGATTTTATCAGACATTTTATCTGTATGCTGGGAAGGGTCAGTGTGAAGACGTTTATGACTATTTAGATTTACCTACATTCCCTAGATTTGATGAAGAAGACTGAGCATATTTAAAAGGTGCCCCGCCATGCTTCAGGGAAGGCTGCTGGTGAAGAGGGCATTCCAGAGTATTTTACAGAGTATTTGCAACGAAGCTTAGGGACTGCCTAATGGGATTATTTACACATGTATTTGAAGACAATAAATCTCCTCCTTCATGGTCGCAAGCTAAAATTGTGGTTTTCCCACAAAAGAACAAGCCAGTAACGGAACTTGGGTCCTATAGACCTTTTACGCTAATTAATGGGTACTCCAAAATTTACTCTAAAATCTTAGCCCACTGCTTGTCCACTATCATTAGCAAGGTAGTAATTAGGAGGCAACATGGGTTTATAATGGGGAGAGGCACCAAAGACCATATCAGACGTGTAATCACATTGTTTGATGCTGCCCAGGTGGCGGAAGCCCCTGTGGCCTTGATCCTGCTCGATGCCGAGTAAGCTTTTGATAGGGTCTCCTGGCACTACCTGAGGTTTGTGCTTGAAAAAGTAAATATTGCTGAATTTCTGCAAGCACTTTGAGCACTTTATTTTAAACCTGAGGCTAGAGTATTTGTTGCGGGGGGAACTCTCAGAGTAATTTGCCATTTCAAGAGGAACCAGGTAGGGTTGCCCCTGCTCCCCGCTATTATTTGCTCTGTATGTAGACACTTTGATCCGTAGGTTAGTGTCTAACGTAAAGATTTCTCTCATGGCATATAACGTCTGGGATACCAAAACTCTTGCCTAAGCAGATGATAGCGCCCTAGTCAGGCCCGAACCTGCTACAGCAATCGCAGAGATTGAGGAAGAAGCTGTGGAATTTGGACCGATTATGGGCTACTCCCTAAATAGGGACACAACATTATTTCTGGTAAACAGTCAGTTATCCTTGCAAGGGCATGTTATCTGGGAGTTATCATACCTGACTTGGATTGCATCATTATGGATAATTTCAAACCTTTTCTTGAAAAGTCCAAGAAAGATCTGCATAGGCTGAATAATCTGCACCTATCCCTGGCGGGTCGATGCAATATTATAAAAATTATTTTTTTCCCCAAAAATTCTTTATTTTTTTCATGCCATCCCCTTAGAGATAGGGAACTTGTGGTTTAAAAAGATGGATGAAATGGTATCCCGTTTTGTGTGGTCTTTAGCCTAACCAAAGTGAGCCCTGATTTTTTTTTACTCTGCCTAAAGACCACGGAGGCTGGGGACTTCCACATTTAAAACTGTATTGCTGGGCTACAGTTTTACAGAACTTTGGGCCCTTACAACTGACAAAACATCCCGGCAAGCAGGAGTATTTCCTGTCCCCTTATAAATTATTAGTAGGCGAAGGGGCAAGAGGGAACTTATGGAGACAAATCGAGTAAAATTACTTAAAACGTGTCCACTTTAAGACCTTACTGAATGCCTTAAAAATCTGGTCAACAGTCCGCAAACTAAGGGGTTTGGCCCAGATTAATTTTTATACCCCTTTAGTGCATAATATCTTTCTCCCAGGAATTTTTGGGGACTCATATACCCTACGCTGGGTCAATGCTGGCCTATATACACGCATCTTTTGTTATTCTATTACAGGTGTAAAATCATTCCATGAGATCAGAGACGAATTCAGCCTTAGCCGTAAGGACTTTTTAAAGTTTTTAGAAATCAGGGACTTTCTTTATCGCAAGGCCGGAGGGGTGATCATATTCAAAAAATGCTGGCTGGTTGATGCTTTGTTAGCGGGATGCAAACCTTCAATTGGTTTAATCTATTCCCTCCTTAATAAACATATGAAGGATGATATGGATAAACAGTCTTTGAGATGGCAAGAACAGCTGGCCATTTCAGATGCCTGCTTTCGGGAGTCTTTCAGTCTGGCTCAATCATTATTTATATCTTCCAGATTACAAGTGCTGTATTATAAAACTGTCAGATTCAGTACCTGAGCTTGTGTCTCCACAGGAGCAGAAAGGCTGAACTCGACTGCAAGAGGATAATTTCCCAACTCCCCAAATTCTCTATGAACTAGAGTTTAATCTGCCCACAGTGATGAGGGGGACAGGGGAATGAGAAGAAAAGAGAGACTGCCAGTGCGGTGCTGCTTCAGACGTATTTTCCTTACTGACCTCTTAGCACCTGAAACCACAAAGCTCAAGATTAAATCAGTATACACTACTCTTGACCAGAATAATATTTCTTCACATGAAATCTCTACTATCCTAAGTATTCTTGTTACCTGATTTATGCAGTGGAATAGCTACTCTCTTCTTGTAGTAACTACACATTTGTAACAATTCTCCCTCATAGGATTGTTAATGATTTCCACTAATTATCCTTCCTTCTACTTCTTTCACTCTCTTAGATAATCCCAGAAGAAGCTGAGGACTTGCTGACTTTAGGTAGTTATAGTTAGGACCTAGTTTCCATAGGAAATCCGCAACATTCTATTTGGAATAACTTTGGCACCGGTGGACGAATCTTCGCGAAGAAAATGGCCTGCTCCGCTCTGCTCCTTCCCTGAAAGTTTGGGTCATGATTCGGGAAGCAGGGGCCGAGAATAAAGGGGGGTCCCAAAACATGTTTTCCTCATGCAATTTTCCATAGGACATTTAGCCAGGGCTACATCCCGAGCGGCTAAACGGAATTACACCAAATTTGGCAAAAAGGTAGAGTTCGGTTCGCAGATCACACTTTTTGTTAAATGGTGTAAATCCGTTCAGTAGTTCCTGAGAAAATCCTAAGTAAAATCATAAGTGTATCTATAGGTCAAAAATGTGCACGGTACGCGTACCGTATGTGTACGGTACGCGTATGTATGCATACCTTTCCGAGCACGAGCTGCATGCTTATTGGCTGTTAACACTCCAAACCAGGAAGCGTTGGCAGCCATCTTGTGCTCGGTAGACCGAGGCACAAGAAAGCAGAAAAACAAATGTGTAGAATGCAAAAAGGGGGCAGGGTAGAAACACCCTGACCCCCTAGGCCTGCTCAGGTGGTCCCACAAGGACGTCCAAGGCCCCACATTTTTTTTTAAACCCGGCCTGCGTTTTTTCAAATTACCCCCCGGAGGGACCAAATCCCAGGGGCATAGTGAAAAAGAAGTGTGGGGGCCCCAATTCCCCCCGATCTGCCCCGGGGACCGCCACCCCCCAGGGCAAAGCAACGCAGCCCCCTGGCACATACTGGAGGCTCCTGGTGGGCTAGTTGGCCCCCAGGGATCTCCAGTATGCAAGGGGAATTAGTTCCCCCTCTGAAAAAGCACCAGGGAGCTGCATTGCAGAGAGGTGTAAAAAGGGGCGTGGCCTCATTACACCTCTCTGCAATGCAGCCCCCTGCCACATACTGGAGGTTCCTATTGGGCTAGTTGGCCCGCATGGACCCCCAGTATGCAAGGGGAATTAGTTCCCCCTCTGCAAACGCGCCCGTGGGCTGCGTTTCAGAGAGGTGTAAAAAGGGGCGAGGCCTCATTACACCTCTCTGCAATGCAGCACCATGGTGCATACTGGAGATTCCTGGTGGGCTAGTTGCCCCCCAGGGACCCCCAGTATGCAAGGGGAATTAGTTCCCCCTCTGCAAACGTGCCCAGGGGTGCGTTGCAGAGAGGTGTAAAAAGGGACGTGGCTTCATTACACTCTCTGCAACACAGCCTCCTGGCGCATACTGGAGGTTCCTGGTGGGCTAGTTGGCCTCCAGGGACCCCCAGTATGCAAGGGGACTTAATCCTCCAACTTAGAACACTCTACAGGGCGCGTTTGCACAGTGATGAAGGTAGGGGCGGGGCTTGAGGTGATGTGAGTGCAAACATGCCCTGAGGTTTGCTTTAAGTTGGGGAATTAATTACTGTTCAATCCAGAGGTCCCCTAGGGGGCAACTAGTCCATCAGGTATCTCCAGTAAGCGCCACAGAGCTGTGTTGTAAAAAGGGGGCGTTCCCTTTGAACACCTCTCTGCAACACAGCTGGCTGGTGCATACTGAGGGGACCTGGTCGGCTAGTTGGCTCACAGGGGACCTCAGTATTGAAGAAGAATTAATTCCCCAATCTAGCTCACTACTATTCCTGAAAAGTAAATTTAACTGTACTTACCAGTAACTTGAATTTCCTTCCATAGGATATCATTGCCTGACATATAAAATATATATTAATAAAAAAAATATTAAATGAAAAAAATATGAAATAAAAAAAACATATTACAATTTGAATTTTTTTTAAAACATTTTTTTTTCAATTTATAATAAAAATATGTAATGTAAATTAAAAAATAAAATATCTAAAAATAAATTATTTAAAATAATGTAGTAAATCAGTACAAAAATATAACAATTAATACATTTAAAAATTATCATTTACAAAACCTTTGAAATTCACAGAAAAAACCATAGGTTTCAGACACGATATAGTTAGGAATTAGCATTTAAAAAACCTTAGAAATTCACGGAAAACATCATAGGTTTCACACACGATATAGTTAGGAATTAGCATTTAAAAAACCTTAGAAATTCACTAAAAAACCATAGGTTTCACACATGTTAAAGTTAGCTGGACCATTGAATTTCCTAACTATAACTCGCGCGCCTGCAATGTACTGCTGATGACGTCACATATTACAACACTGACATCTCGAAGGACATCACTGATGACATCACTGATGACATCATCCTTGTGAAAGAGTGGCAGACTTCCTCTCAGCATAATATAACCCTTGATACACACATTCAAAAATAGAAACTCACATTTTCAAGAAAATGGAGATACAACTACCAGTTAGAACAACCTATTCAGTAATTCCAAAATCTACATACACATCCAGTCATTCACTAATAGTTCTATATAGGCACTCATACATGTACTCACTCATCATATGTACTCATACACCTATAGATCTTATTACACACCGACACTCATCTATAGTTACTCACACACATACTCACGCATGCAAATAAACTATCAAACATCCATTTACTTGCATATACAGCTATACACCCACCATTACACTTACTTCTACAGAATCGTACACATACTTACTCTCTTAAACAATCACTTATAGAAACACATACTTATTTATACAGGAACTCTTACAATCTCTCGCTCTCACATATACTCACTTATATACATCAATACTCACATATACTAGTTTAAAACATATATAGTTACTCATAAAGGTACTATTGAAACAGTGATTCACTCACTAACACACCCATACACACACTCATCCACCCATACAGTCCCGCACACATGCTGTCTTCAAAACACATACAAACAGTGAGTCACCCATTCATGCATCCATGCGGTAAGTAATACCCCCCGCCAAACCATACAGGCACTCATACTGATACTCTAAAAACCAACTAATAACCCATATCAACACTCATGTAGTTAGTCACCAACCCATGCAGCCACTTATACACAAAGTGAGACACTGATACAGATATTTACATATTTAAACATTACTCGCTAATATATGTATTCACTAAGATACACTTAATAAGTCAGTTATAGAATAATTTTTTTTTTTTAAACATCCATTTAGACACTTATTTACACATTTATTCTTCCATCGACCTTTAGATATACATATATAAAACATATTTATTTTTCAGAAAGACACACATTCACTGGATGATGTCATCAGTGATCTCATCAGTGATGTCATTTGAGATGTAATCAGTGATGTCATGAGTGATGTAATATGTGACGTCATCAGCGGTGCATTGCGGGCGCGCGAGTTATAGTTAGCTGAACTAACTATAACAGGGGAATTTCAATGGTTTTTTGTGAGTGAAATGTCCAGCTAACTATAACATGTGTGAAACCTATGTTTTTTTAGTGAATATATATATATGAGCGTGAACAAGGGCATACCTTGCCAGAAACGCGTAGCTGCTTTCTGTGTACCGAAAATAAAATCGATATGCTGAAGTTTTGTGGTCCGTCTCCCTTCTGTTTGCTGGTGTGCTAAGCAGGCGCTGGAAACATCGAGAGATCCAGAGGAGTCACGTGGTTCATATATATATATATATAGATATATATCCAGTTTCCAACCTCAGCGCCGCTTGCACGTGCCAAAAAAACGAGAGAGACGGACTCTTCCTTCTTTCAGCAGCCGCTGGTATTTTTATTTTTTCATTTAATCAGTGCATTGCCGTGCTCAAACAAACGCGTTTCGGCGATTCCTGTCGCCTTGCTCGCTGGTAACAAGTGCTCACAATCCCCTTCATTTTTACATAACCGCACCATCAATAATCCAGTCATCACGAAATCATAGAAATCGAGAACAGACTCCTACGGGCATGTAGATACTGACATCCTTGTAATGCAAAGACAGACCCCTTCATTACGGTTACTGTCTTAAAACCCCCTGTGCTTAAATAATACATTTGATTTTTAAAACAAAGCACAATACATATAAATTCAATATATACATAATCAAATATACACCAAATTTAACAATTGGGAATAATTCATCTTACTGTACCAATAAAAAAAATACTTATATAATATACATAATGTTAATAAAAACATCATACAAAAACGCCTGCACATTATTCATACTGTCAGTAAAAACATTTGTTCACAAAACCCCGAATAACAATGTTGCATATCTGTGTTACAACTCCATTAGATGACTGAAGATAGTGCAAAATAATCTCCTCATTGTGTAATGATGTGTTATGTGAACTCCCAGCCGGGAGTGTTAAAAATACATTCATAATCAAAATAAAGGGCAGGAAAACTTGGGCATGATAAAAATCTAAATTCAACTCTAATACCTGTACCAATACTTTTTACATTTCATGTCACTCTACTGGTAATTGCGATAGGCTGTAACCAAACCAGAGAAAGAAAGAGCACCTATCCCATTTAGACTTCTTATGCTGACAACTCCATGATAGTACGTATACCCATATTGAGGTCAAAACACCCATTATGATGAATATGATTTTAAAACATTTAAACATATAGAATATTAAATATGTTAAAAAATGTGTCAAACTAGCGACTCTATTAAATACATAAATAGACAATTCATAATGAGTCCATATCAAAACCCCACCCCAAGGTATTTCAAGACCAGTGATTTTTTTACGATAAACTATTTACAAAAAATGATGTAAATCTTCGCAAATGTTGAGCCCCCTAGGGGTCTTTGTTTCAAGTTCCACTATATACCTTGTTTCCAATCGGCGCAACTGTTTTTCTCTATCGCCCCCTCTTTTATTTAACGGAACACTATCTATCACAAAATACTGCAAAACATTTACGTTATTGTCATGTTCACTTTTTACATGCCTGGCCACTGGGTAAGTTGGGTCAGAATTGACCGTGGCTCTCAGGTGCTGCAGTATTCTAGCCTGTACCGGTAGCTTTGTGCTGCCTACGTATTTGAGGCCACAAATGCATGTCAACACATACACGGCAAAAGCCATTTTGCACGTGTAGTGCCCCCTGATTTTGATAGGTGTATCTGAAAATGCATTTGTGTATGTGGTGGTATTAGAACCAGATCTGCAGGCCCTACACGAGCTACACTTATAGAAGCCGTTCATGGCAGTTAACCAAATGTCTTTGGTGTATAGTTCTGGGCTAGTCTTGACTAGATCTGTTCTCATGGAATGAGCCTTACGGAATGTGAAGTTAGGTTTATTTACATACACCCCATTAAGGACATTGTCGGTCATCACTATAGGCCATTCTTTCGTAATTATCTTTTTAATAGTCTGGGACTGTCGACTATATGTTGTAATAAATCTGCAGGTTCTACTGGATTTACCTTCCTCAGTGGTTTCAGTTGTCCCTTGTTCCTTGCTAAGACAACTTGCTTCTACCTCAGGTTTCTTCTGGAGAAGCATTGCTCTGTCAATCTGGTTAGCTTTTCGCAGGGTTGCATTCACATTTTTTTTCTTTATAGCCACGCTCAAGCATTCTACCTTTCGCTATTGCTTGTGCTTCTGAGAGAGCTTTATTGGTGCTACACGCTCTTCTAATTCTCAAGAACTCACCATATGGCAGACTAGCTATGGTGTGGTTTGGGTAAAAGCTATTGGCATGGAGCAAAGCATTGCCTGCCGTTGGCTTCTGGAAAAGACTTGTTTCAATTTTATTATCCTCTATAGTAACCAGGATATCCAGAAAACTGATGGAGGTGGGATCAATATTTATTTATTTATTTATTTAGGGGGTTTTGTAAAGCGCTTGGTGACGCCCAGCGGCGTGTCCCCGCGCTAAGGAGCAAATACTTACTGGAACCTACAGAAGTGGAATACCTTACTGTTCGAATAGTGCAGTTTTAAGCCTGGCCCTAAATATTAGTTCTGATGGTTCTAGTCGCTATGCTATGGGAAGTTTTCCATCTAGAAGCTGCAAGGTACCTAAAGGATCTTCCGCCGATTCGTGCTCTAGACACCTTGGGGATAGCCAGGAGTCCTGAGCCGGAAGATCTCAGGGAGAGGGACGGCTTGTAAGACGTCAGCAGTTCTTTCAGAGGGAGAGGAGACCTCCCATTGATGATCCGATGGCACGTGCATAGTGCTTTGAATTCTACCCTGCTTCTGATCGGGAGCCAATGCAGAGACCGGAGGGCCACTGAAGATGCGGCTCTTCTGGGTAGTCTAAGCACTAGTCGGGCAGCGGCATTCTGTAAGACCTGTAGGCGGCTCAAATTCTTCTCCAAAGTCCCTAAATAGAGAAGATTGCCATAGTCCATCTTTGATGTAACTAGTGCATGCACCAGGGTTTGACGGGCTCTTACAGGTAAAAACTTCAATGCCTTCCTGAGACTTTTTAGGGTCCCAAAGCATGATCCGACCACCCGATTGATCTGGGGGCCAAAGGTCAGGTCAGAATCGAACCAGATGCCTAAGTTCTTTGCTTTCTGGCACGGGATGGGTGTTGGACCTAGGCAAGGTGGCCACCATGCCGACGTCCACGCCGATTGGCCTCCCCCCACGACCAGCACCTCGGTCTTGCCTCCGTTAAGCTTGAGGCAATTGGCGGAATATGGTAGGTGAACATTAAATTCAGTTGATTCCTATTAATGACATTCAAAAAACTTCTGGCCTCCATTTCCGTTCCCTGCCAAATGATGAAGATGTCATCAATAAACCTCCATAGCCGTACAATGTTTGTCACCCAAAGCACCATGCTCCCCTATGAGGACATGCTCCTCCCACCTGCTCACATGTAAACATGCATAGCTGAGGGAGAAGCATGCCCCCGTCGCCACTTCTTGTGTCTGCCTATAAATTGTTCCATCGAACAAGAATCTGTTATTGTTTAAGCACCAATGCATCATTTTCAACAACATTTTGTTGTGATAATAACATTCAATACCCCTTTGTTTTAAATAGTATTCCACTGCGTTAAGACCATCAGTGTGTTTTATACAGGTATATAATGATGCAATGTCCAAAGTTACCAGTAAGTAGCCCTCCTTCCATTCACACCACTCAATTTGGATAAAAAATCTTGTGAATCTTGAATATATGAAGGCAATTCCCTTACGAATTCTTGCAGATAATAATCCACATATTTCGATGTGTTTTCAAAAGTGCTATTATTAGCAGAGATGATTGGCCGCCCCTGCAGTGGGTCAACTCCTTTATGGACCTTCGATATGAGGTAGAAGGTGGGCATGGTTGGATGTAGATTGAGAAGGAATTTGTGCTCTTCCTTAGTAATTAGCCCTTCTCGCAGCCATTTATTCAGTTCTTTTTTATATTCTTCATTGGTTTTGAACACCTTAGCCCCATTAGAAACCTCATAACACTCAATGTCATTCAAATGCCTGAACGCCTCATCTCTGTACACTTTCTTATCCCAGAGGACAATGTTCCCTCCTTTATCGGCCTTGTTGATGACCACAGAGTCATTCTTTTTCAGCTTATCCATTAGTTGGAAATATTGCCTTTCTTTCTCCTTAATCTTAGTTCTAGATCTGCACGTCCTTTTTTGCAATGTCTTGAGTTCCTCAGTAATCCTTTTGTGGAAGACATCGATAGCGCCCCTTGGCATGACTGGGACGATAGTTGAAGGTGCTCTGAATGGGCTTGCCGCAATTCCACTGGTTGTGATATTTTCATGATCCAGAATCTCCTGTGTGTTTGAGATTGCCTGCTCACTTGTATCCAGCCTCAAATTATGAAGAGTCTTTACTAGTGGAATTTCCTTCACCGTCAGTCCACCAGCCGTTCCCAGTTTTTGTTTTTTCTTTGTTGTTTCATTTTCGCCATGATTTTTTATAGCAAAATATTTACTGAGTTTCAATTTCCTGATGAATTTATAGACATCCACCCTAGTTTGCACAAAGTTGAAGTTACTCTCGGGACAATAGCTGAGGCCTAACGTTAAAAGCTGTTTTTCAGCCTCATTTAATTGTATATCCATCAAGTTAACTATAGTTTGGTCATTTTTCCTTAATTTTGTTTCTTCTTCCAACTGCGTTTTTTTGCTGTCAATTTCCTCGCTTTTTTTGCACATTTTCTACGTTGGCGACGGCTCCGGTTCCTGTCTGTTGTTGTGGGCTTGGCTGCTGTTGAAAACACGGTCTCAGGGACTGGAGTCGTTGTTCCCGGATGTACTCCAGTTCCACTGCGTAAGATAAAGGGCCGAGGGTCTCAGATAGCTGACCTGTACTTCCCCGATCGGAGTCATTGTCACTCGAAACAAAACTCCCATCGGAACTCGAATTGGCAGCTTGAGTAGTGTAAGTGGATGCTTGATTCACTTGATTACCACCTCTCTGCGCAGAAGTGACCATTTTATTTAATTTCTGTTTTTGACCTGATCATATTTCCGGGCAAAAGTGAAAACTTGCCCCGTTTCATAGTCATTTTTGTCCCTTGCAAACTTCCACACCTTCGTCTTCTTTATCGTGTCTTCCAATTTGCTTTTTCTGACGTGCATTTCTCGTAGTGACTTTTCAATTACCTCCTTATTGCTTTCATTCATCAGGGCATTTAGTTCCCCTTGCAAGCGTTCTATTTCTTTTAGATCATTCTCCCGATCAATTCTTGCGTATTTTAAAAGGAGGCAAACCAAGCGCATAGACGCCTCTAAATTACTGTCCGCCCATTCTATTAGTAACATAGGGTTCGGTTTATCGAAACTCGGTGCTAACATGATGTGTAACCCTCGTGGTATTCTCCCCGCATCATGATATTTTTCTAGGGATTTATATATATTACTGCTGGCAGTCGCCAGTAGGTAGTTCTAGTTAGGAAATCCACAACATTCTATTTGGTATAACTTTGGCGTCGGTGGACGAATCTTCGTGAATTTCTCCAAGAAAATGGCCTGCTTGGTTCCGCTCCTTCCCTGAAAGTTTGGGGGTGATTCGTCAAGTGGGGGCTGAGAAAAAAGGGGGTCCCAAAACGTGTGTTCCCCATGCAATTTTCCATAGGGACCTTTACCCAGGGCTACAGCCCGAACGGCTGAACGGAAGTACACGAAATTTGGCAGAGAGGTAGAGTTCTGTTCGCAGATTGTGCTTTTTGTTAAATGGTGTAAATCCATTCAGTAGTTTCTGAGAAAATTGCAAGTAAAATCATAGCGATATCTAGAGTCGGAGTTCAGTACGCGTACTGAAATCTGTTCAATTATGAGCTCGAGCTGCATGCTGATTGGCTGTGAACTGTCTGTCAACACTCAAAACAAGGAAGCTTTGGTGGCCATCTTGTGCCTCACTAGAACCGACTCACAAGAAAACAGTAAAACAAAGTTGAGAAATAAGGGAAGGGGGTAGGGTAGAGATATTCTGACCCTGCAGGCTTGCTTAGGGGGTCGTATATGGATGTTTAGGCTCTATTTTTTGTTAATTTTTTTTAAAGAAAAATCACGGCATACGCTTATGTAAATACCTTCTATTATGAGCAGAAACTGCATGCTGATTGGCTGTCAATACTCCAAACCAGGAAGTATTGGCACCCATGTTGTTTGTCGGAAGAGCAGAGTCACAAGAAAATAGTAAAACAAAGTTGAGAAATAAGGAATGGGGGCAGGGTCGAAACATTCTGGCCTATAGTCTTGGTCAGCGGGTGATACATGGATCTTTAGGGTCAATTTTCATTTAAAAAAAAAAAAAAAATTGGCAGGGTAATTGTGCTGTACTTGTACGCGGTGGAAAAGGTGAATAAAAAGTAGAAGGCTGTTTCATTCATTAGGTCCCAGGGGGGTAAATTAGGGGGGCATTTTTTCTGCATAATGGGGGCTTGTAAGGTGCCCGAGCGCTGGGGAATGGCACTCCTCTGGTTTTATTTTGAAGTATGTGGAGGGGGGTTACGGTCCTACTCCCCGCAGTCTCGGGGAGCGGCACCCCTCGGGTCTTTTTAAAAAAAATATATGTTTTGAGCTCTCTCTCTCTGTCCCCGTACACGTCGCGGGGAACGTCACATTTCTGGGGCAGTGATATGTAAAATGACCTTCCAGCTCCGGGTATCTGCATTGTCTGGAGTTTTTTATTAATGTTGGGAAGGTGGGCTTGATAATACGTCCTTGTTAAGTCCCATAGAAGCCTATGTTCTGGTGCTATCATGGGGTTCATTGGGAAATAACAAGGCGGAGATAATGGAGCTGATAATATGTACTTGTGAATAGCCATAGCAGCCTAGGTTAGGATCAGAACCTGGGCTGCTATGGGAAGTTACAAGGGCCTATCATCAAGCACATTATCGCCGCTTTATCTGCAGTTTCCTGTCGATAAAAGCGGCGCTAATGTATCGCCTTTTGTATGTAAAGCTTTCCTTTTTTTTGGTGTAGCAGTTGTACTCTCTTCGCATGCTCAGCGTCGTTTCGAAGTTCACGTTTCTTTCTTCAAGTTCAACAAGCAAACCTTTCTTTATATCAGTTAGTAAATCTGTCGCTTTCTTTTCCCGGTTCTTGTGATTCATCTGGTGCTGTACTTCTTTACAGTATTAATAGTCATATCTTTTATATATTTATTTGAAAGGTAGTGCCGAGGCACCAAACGTTGATTACGTACACCGTCCACAAATTTTAGTAGTTTCTCACCGTTGTATTTATTATATCAGTTAGTTAGAACTCAGTTGTTTTCAATCCTAGTCTTGAATATCTTACTATAGTATTTCAACATTATTTTTATTGTGGACCGCCATACCCCTCCCCCACAAAATAAAAGAAGTATGTAGTTTTTTTTTATTTAACTTTTATTAAACAATAAATATGCACAAAACTCAATTATAACTATATTAGAACTGGAAAAATAACTTAAACAATGTTATAAATAAATTGTGAAATGGATTCCAAAAGGTGTCCGATTGGTAATCTGCAAAAGAAAAAAGAAAATTAGAGTTTAGAATTATGTAGATGTGAGTAAATGAGCTGAAGCATTACAAGTTGTGGTAACTCTACAGTTTTACATGTGCAGTGTGACTCGTATATATTCCTGTTCTGTTATAGTGCCGCGTTCAAGTGGTGTCTATATGGAAGTGCCTATTGCATTACTGACGCCCGTTATGGCGACTTATTTCAAATGCATTCCTGTGAAGGATTTGTAGATCTAGGCCTCTGTGCTTACCGTTGTATAAAGCTTGCGGGCAAACACTGCAGCCACTGGGATGGACAACTTCAGGTGTGCTGATCTTCTACACGTCCAAGTAGACAGCAGTGTCTAAGTTTAAGAGAGAAAGAGAAATGATGTCACAGAGAGTGAGAGAGAGAGAAAACAACATTAAAACTGTGTTGCAGAGTCTGGAGTTGAGATTTTTTGTTCAACCAGACGTAGATTTATTAGCTCTTTGCATCACTTTACACATGTTAAAAGTGACTCAAAAGTGGCGTAATAAGGTTGATGATCTGTTTGTCAGACTGTTGTAACCTATCTGTTGCCACTGCTCGGAGGTAATTATACATTTTACAGAGAAGCTGCTGTACACTACACACTCTGGGCCATAATATCGAGCCTGGGCGACAAAAATTATTGCCACTTTATCAGCAGGAAAGTGTCGCTAAAGTGGCGATAATGGGTTTGATAATATGCTTCATGGAATTCCAATCGAAGTTCATGCCAGATGTCCTTCATATCTAACATGAGCTTCAATTGGAATTCCATAGAGCATATTATCAAACTTATTATGGCCACTTTAGCGGCAGTTTGTTGCCGATAAAGTGGCGATAATTTTGTCGCCAAAGGTTGATAATATGGCCCTCTCTCGGTTCACAAATAAAGCTAACACTACAGTTTTACGAGTGCAGTGTACCTGGTACATTTTACTTGTTACAGTGCCGCATTCAAGTGGTGTCTATATGGAAGTCCTACTGCGTTACTGACACCTGTTATGCCGAATTATTTCTAATGCATTCCTATGAAGGATTTGTAGATCTAGGCCTCTGTGCTTACCGTTGTGTAAACTTTGCGCCAAACACATTAGGAAGGGGAGTTCACAACTTAAGTTGAGCAGATCTTCTACACGTCCAAGCAGACAGCAGTGTCTAAGTTTAAGAGAGAAAGAGAAATGATGTCACAGAGAGTGAGAGAGAAAGAAAACAACATTAAAACTCTGTCGCAGTCTGGAGTTGAGATTTTTTGTTGAACCAGACTTAGATTTATTAGCTCTTTGCATCACTTTACCCATGTTAAAAGTGACTCAAAAGTGGCGTAATAAGGTTGATGATCTGTTTGTCAGACTGTTGTAACCTATCTGTTGTCACTGCTCGGAGGTAATTATACATTTTACAGAGAAGCTGCTGTACACTACGCACTCTGGGCAATAATATCAAGCCTGGGTGCCAAACATTATTGCCACTTTATCGGCAGGAAAATGTCGCTAAAGTGGCGATAATGGGTTTGATAATATGCTCTATGGAACTCCAATTAAAGCTCATGTCAGATGTCCTTCATATCTAACATGAGCTTCGATTGGAATTCCATAGAGTATATTATCAAACCCATTATCGCCACTTTCCTGACGATAAAGTGGCGATAATTCTGTTGCCAAGGTTTGATAATATAGCCCTCTCTCCTTTCATAAATAAAAGTTACACTACAGTTTTACGAGTGCAGTTTACCTGGTACATTTTACTTGTTATAGTGCCGCGTTCAAGTGGTGTCTATATGGAAGTGCCTACTGCGTTACTGACACCCGTTATGCCGAATTATTTCTAATGCATTCCTATGAAGGATTTGTAGATCTAGGCCTCTGTGCTTACCGTTGTGTAAACTTTGCGCCAAACACATTAGGAAGTGGAGTTCACAACTTAAGTTGAGCAGATCTTCTACACGTCCAAGCAGACAGCAGTGTCTAAGTTTAAAAGAGAAAGAGAAATGATGTCAAAGAGAGTGAGAGAGAGAGAAAACAACATTAAAACTGTGTCGCAGAGTCTGGAGTTGAGATTTTTTGTTGAACCAGACTTAGATTTATCTAGCTCTTTGCATCACTTTACCCATGTTAAAAGTGACTCAAAAGTGGCGTAATAAGGTTGATGATCTGTTTGTCAGTCAGTTGTAACCTATCTGTTGTCACTGTTTGGAGGTAATTATACATTTTACAGAGAAGCTGCTGTACACTACGCACTCTGGGCAATAATATCAAGCCTGGGCGACAAAAATTATTGCCACTTTATTGGCAGGAAAGTGTCGCTAAAGTGGCGATAATGGGTTTGATAATATGCTTTATGGAATTCCAATTGAAGCTCATGTCAGATGTCCTTCATATCTAACATGAGCTTCGATTGGAATTCCATAGAGTATATTATCAAACCCATTATCACCACTTTCCTGACGATAAAGTGGCGATAATTCTGTTGCCAATGTTTGATAATATAGCCCTTTCTCCTTTCATGAATAAAAGTTACACTACAGTTTTACTAGTGCAGTGTACCTGGTACATTTTACTTGTTATAGTGCCGCGTTCAAGTGGTGTCTATATGGAAGTGCCTACTGCGCTACTGACACCCTTTATGCCAAATTATTTCTAATGCATTCCTATGAAGGATTTGTAGATCTAGGCCTCTGTGCTTACCGTTGTGTAAACTTTGCGGCAAACACATTAGGAAGTGGAGTTCACAACTTAAGTTGAGCAGATCTTCTACACGTCCAAGCAGACAGCAGTGTCTAAGTTAAGGAGAGAAAGAGAAATGATGTCATAGAGAGTGAGAGAGAGAAAAAACAACATTAAAACTGTGTCGTAGAGTCTGGATTTGAGATTTTTTGTTGAACTAGACGCAAATTTACAAGCTCTTTGCATCACTTTACCCATGGTAAAAGTGACTCAAAAGTGGCGTAAAAAGGTTGATGATTTGTTTGTCAGACTGTTGTAACCTATCTGTCGTCACTGCTCGGAGGTAATTATACATTTTACAGAGAAGCTGCTGTACACTACGCACTCTGGGCAATAATATCAAGCCTGGGCGGCAAAAATTATTGCCACTTTATCGGCAGGAAAGTGTTGCTAAAGTGGCGATAAAGGGTTTGATAATATGCTCTATGGAATTCCAATCGAAGCTCATGTCAGATGTCCTTCATCATATCTAACATGAATTTCAATTGGAATTCCATAGAGTATATTATCAAACCCATTATCCCCACTTTCCTGACGATAAAGTGGGGATAATTCTGTTGCCAAGGCTTTATAATATGGCCCTCTCTCCTTTCATAAATAAAAGTTACACTACAGTTTTACATGTGCAGTGTACCTGGTACATTTTACTTGTTATAGTGCCGCGTTCAAGTGGTGTCTATTTGGAAGTGCCTACTGCGTTACTGACGCCCGTTATGGCTTTGTAGATCTAGGCTGCTGTGCTTACCTTGTATAAAGAGTGCGGTCACCGGAGTTCACCACTCGACTTGAACTCTGCTTCTATACGTCAAAGTATATTCAATAAGTTGCAGAGAATTCCATTGCTGTTGCTCGATAAGCCGTGGTTGCTTCTAAACGATGTTTGCTGAAGGAAACAAAAGGACATTTTGATTAGTCATTGAAACTGAGTTGCGTAACTACTATCAAAAGTGAATTTTAATGTGGGTTCTTAATATTTCGTAGTTAAGACTGTTGCAGCTCCAGTAAACAAAGGAAGATCAATAAGTTAATAAAGGTCTTGGACGGCGTCGTGACGCAGAAAAAAAAATACTATCATGGACGCACAATTAATATTAATAGAGACCTAAGCACGTGGCGTAGTACAGAAATGCGACACCGAAATTTATGCTCGCACAATTTTTAAGATTAGAGGTGTATAGGACCTCGTGACTTATAAAGAAATATTTTAATTATGTAAGTACAATTTAAAACCATTGAGGGGTAGGAAAGCCATATGAAGGATAAAAAACTAGTATTATGCATATACAATTTACAGTGGAGGCTGATGTTGTGACATCTTCTCTTACCTTTGTTTCTGTCGTCTTTTGCCGTGTCTTGAAAGGCTGTGGTTTCGCTGAGTCTGGGGTGTTTTCGAAAGTCTGTCTGTCATCGCAGCAGAGGCAGGCAAAAGAGAGCGTGCGCAAGTCAGTGCCCGCATCATATGGGAACCGTGGGGGCTGACCAAACCAAGCCCAAAGCCGTCATTGGTAGCGTTTTCGCGGTCTATAAGAATGATGGCCCTGGGGGACATCACATTGGCTAATGTATTGGTTTCCAGGCTAAATGATAGCAAGCATGCTAGGTGGTGGCATGTGGGTAGTGTGGGGGGGCATGCACCGTGCATGTGCAAGTAAGAGTGTGTGCACCAACAATTAACAACAGAGAGAGATGGGGGCGGTGTTATAATGCACACAGAGGCAGGCCCAGAATCAGGTCTGCAATGAGTCAGCACTTCTAATCATTGTCCTTAGCGCGCCCTGAGCTCTGATTTGTCACTGAGAGGCTGATCGCACCATAGTTTGTACTGCTTATCATACTCAGCGTGTACCCACGCATACGGTACGAATATGCTTTGACGTTACGCGTCGCATTAAAGCTTCGGTGTGACGTCATGTACGGCGTTCTGTATGCGAAAGGGGTCAATGTTTCTACTTGGTTTAAAACTTGTATGTATTTAATGTACATACTAAGGGCAGACATTTGGGATAACTATGATTTTTTTAATACTTGTAATAATCATATATTACTTTTAAAAAGAATTACACAAATCGCTGTATAACATCATGCGTACTTGTATTAAATTGAGCTGCGCAAACGCATCATAAGCGTACGCAAAGCCAGAGATTTGATTGGTTCATAACTTTTCCTATTGCGAGTGTTGAAAGTTCTGTCCCATTTTAATTATTCGGCTTTGACTTTCTAAGAAGAAGCATTTGTTGTGAGAATCTTCTCAAATAGAAGGAAGATCACCATAATAAGAACAATGGAGTCATATTCCAGGAGTTCTTCAGCGGGAGATTTCATTCTTGAACAAGCTCCAAAGAAGAGGAAAGAAGCTCTAATTTGGAAGTTTTTCACTTTTCCAGAAGGTCAAAAAAAGGTTAATGCTGCAAAAGTAACCTGTAAAATTTGCCAAGCAACTCTTTCAAAGGGTGATCCATGTAAAAATACTCCTTTGGCACAACAAATATGGCGCGACACATGAAGAACTTGTACCCCAAGAACTTTGCTCGAGCTGAAAGACGGAGGTTGCACGAGAACCCACCTGCTGCTACACCAGCACATAAACTGCGGCAGCATTTTCAGCAAGCAGTCCACACCCACATATTGATTCTGACTTTGCTAAAGTTAAATTTCTTTGCATTTATTGCGATTGTTGGACTTGGCCCTTCTGGCAGGTTCACCCCTGAACTTTTTGCTTTTTACCTGTGACCTGGGGATGGTGATTCTAGGTTTCTGCGCCCTTTCACTATGTCCCAGTGAAAAGTGCGTGCGCACTCTGAGTGCATGTGGTCAGATAGGCCTGCCCTCCCATAGGAATGCATGGGGAATGTATGTGTCCCTGGTAGTTCCTAAAGCGTGGGGTGTGCAGGCTCGAGTCTGGTGTGTGCGGACTCGTGTGATTAAATGCTGCACAATGACGTGTGCAGTGTGTTTGTGTCTAAAATGAAAGTGCCACTTCTAGAAGTGTGCCTGTCTGTGCAGTGAGTGTGCTGGCACGTGATTGGCTGGAGCTGGCTGGTGAGCCTGGCTCCAGGAGTCTGGATGTGTCTGCCCGGTGGTGAGTGTTGAGATTAGTATGTGTGATGTGAGGGAGTGGTGCACCTGGGACCTGAATAGGGCTGGGCTTTCCCCACACAATGCTGGCTCCACCCCCTGTGGTGCGTCTAATGTCCCTAGCCTGGCCAGTAAAAGGAAAGGGTGGTTGAGCACATCACAGTACTCCAAAACCAGCTGCAACTGTTTTTCCCCCCACCCTGCACCCTGAGACAAAGGAATTCACTGTATAAAAAGGGTCTGTGTCCCCTTACAAACTGTTCTTGTTTCCCACTCGAATCTACCGGGGGTGTGCTGCTGTTGGAGCCCAGGGGAAGAATTGCCTCCCTGGGCCCTGCCCAGCCCCTGGACTGCTGATGTCCTGGACTCCTGAAAGGACTTTTTCTGACCTTTGTGCTGGACTGGTGTTTTCCTAGCGCCTGGGAGCGCTTCATGGTTTCCCTAGCACCTGGGAGCGCTCTTAATTTTCCTACAGCGCTTGGGAGCACTGTATTCCCCTCTAAGCACCTGGAAGCGCTTTATTTGCGATTATAGCACCGGGGAGCGCTTTATCTTTTCAGCCGGTGCTCACCCAGCATTTCCCCACTAGATTGCGGCATCACGGGAGCCCACCCCGCGCATTGCTGTGATTTTCCCCAATGTTATTGAGCCTCAGCAGCGCGACCAGAGCCGAGGGTAGAGGCTCGTCAGGGAGGGCGTGCTGCCATTGGCTGCCGAGTCAGCCTGTGCACAGATAGAGGGGGGCAGGAAGTCCCGCCCCCACCGCAGCCACCCACCGCAGCCACGAGACGAGGGAAGGAAGCTGCCTGCCGGGTTCCCCGGGGCTCCCGAGTGTAGGGAGAGCCCTGGAGGTTTTGCTGATCTCCAGGGAGGCCGGGAGCCTACCCCGCCTCCCAGGACGCCCCCACCGCAGAGGAGAAGACTCGAGCAAGGCCCCGCATCGCTGAAGAGGAGCCCCTCCACCGTAGGTCCTGGTGAGTGGGGGCCAGGCATTTCTATTAGGAAGAGGGGGGCGTCGGGGCACATTGCCAGTAGCCAGCCCCCCTCAGTGGTGCAAGTGTTGGTTGCGGGGCAGGGCGGAGAGTAGAGCTGCCCCGGCTTCCAGCGGGTTGCTCCCCCAGCAAGGAGCATCGTCCTGCGGGCCCCCACAGGTACAGGGGGCAGCTTTCTGGTCCTGAGTTCCCCGAGCAGGACTCCAACGAAACAGGCACCATTTTGTGAAGGAGCCCCCGAGAGGCTCCAGGCGGGCATTTTGGAATTTAGAGGGCCTCCTTGTTCTTCCGGATCCCCTGAGAGGGACCCCAATGACCCGCAGACACCGGGGAGGGTCGAGCGGCCCCAGCTGGCAGCGGGCCGCTTCCCCCCACCAGGAGACATTTTTTTCTGCAGAGCCCAGCGGGGCTCCGGCGACCTCAGGGCCATTTTTATTGGTAGAGCGGCCCCAGCTGGCAGCGGGCTGCTCCCACAGTGTTGGCATCATTGAAAAAAATGGGGTAAACCCAGTAAGTCAAAGGACCCCCGCTATTGTCCCCCCCCGCTATTGTCCTGAAGAAGACCCGCAGCAGAGGTCATGAATTTCCCGTTTTGCGCCAGGGTCGAAACGTCGACGATTACGCCCCTATTAGTTTGAGGCCTACACCATTTACTCCCTTGTCCCTGTTCCATGTCCCTTGTTTAATAAAATAATGTATATAGAATTGTATGGGTAGGCTTTGGTTGTGCAACAAAAATTGTCTTTTAGTTGTACAGAATTACTTTAATTTTGTTCTTTGAGCTATTTTTCCCCTTCAATTCACTTGAGAACCCTTTTCTCTTCTCTCCTCCTCCTTTTTTAACTATTTCATGAATATGTAAATAAAATTGTGATATAAATGTGACATTAAGTAATATTGGTGTTCGATATGGTTGTGTTGGGTTTGCTGCATGTACAGCGTATTATGCAAGTAATATATCTCCTCCTCTTGGTTACAGATTTAGTCTGATCATTCGTTTTGAAAAATTAAGATTTGCATTCATTGATATTTAGAGTTTTGTCTAGGCCCACAGTGTTGGCAGCATTCCTGTCCAGAGCCCACGAGGCTCCCACGCCCCCCTTATTGTTTCAGAGCCTAGAGGGCTCTAAAATGCACAAAATTCATTCCCTGAGCCAGATGGCTCCAACCCCTTTGCGCAGTTTTTCCTCCAGAGGGTCAGTGAGGGTCCATGTCGCAGTTTGTCCTTCCCAGCTGCCCAGCAAGTAGTGGCCAGCTGCACCGTTTAGGTTCTTTCTTTTAGGGACATGTACTCTGGACTTTAGGAGTGAGGCGCACTCCTTCATCCCTACTCTGGCCTTCCCCAGCTGCGCAGCACTTAGTGCCAGCTGCAGCGTTTAGGCCCTGTCTTGTCCCTCAGCTGCCCAGCAAGTAGTGGGCACCTGCTACGTTTAGGTTTTGGCACAGTGGCGCAACCTGGACTTTGTTGTAAGTTCTGTGCTAATGTGATTTCTGCGAATTGTTCTTTGCTGCACCTCTGAATGTGTTTTGATGCGTCATGTGCCTTGTTCTTACACCGCTAAATGTATAGTTATGCATCATGTGTTTTCCTTTCCTACACCTCTGAATGTTGTGATGCATCATGTGTAATATGTTCATGCTTATACCCCTAAATGTATGGTGATTCTTAGGTGGTTCTTCTTCCTAGTGCAGGTGTTGCTAGTGAGGTCCTGGTTCCCTGCGTGGCATTCTCCTAAGGTGGTTTGGGTTTCGTGGGTGGTACTTACCTCTTACCAGTAGTTACTGCTTGTGTGTTCTATATGCTATTTGGTGCTACAGTGATTTTATATTCTAAGTGCTAATTTTAACAAGTATCCTAGTTCTAAAAGTGCATATTCCTGACATTGGTCCATGTGGCCCTGTCCTGTACATATCCCCTGTAAATTCTGCCCGTGCCTGTTGGCACATTGTAAAGTGTGTGTTTCTATCTAATGTGTTTTGCAATACAAAGGCAATTTTTACATATACCTTGTGTGGAGTTCCTTTTGTGGGGGGCCTGGGATGTTGTTGCTGGTGGGTGCATGCGCAAATACATAACTTACATTGCCTCCGGGGTAAGCCTTACTGCTCATGCCACGCTACCAAGGGGGTGAGCAGGGATTACCTTGGCGTGTAACTTTCTTGCCCTGACTAGAGTGGTGGTTTCTGCCTGACTTTGGCGCAAGCCTCAGCCAACCAGAAATCCCATTTCTAACAGCGATAAACTTTTGTGTTATGGGGAACAGTCTATCGACCTGATAAAATGCAGGATCCTTGCTGTCCTCGACATTAGTTGTTCTTTTTTTCATTCTTTTGTTCCGCTTGGAATTTGTTGAGAAAACACAAAAAAAATACAAAACAAAAAAAGCTGTTCTTTTTAGAACTACCTTCACTGGTCAAAGAAAGAACTATATTTCTATGTTAGTGTGTAAAAGTTTGTCAGAATTAATGTGTAGTTCATAAATGAATGTTTGAATATATTACTAGTATATGCAGAATGTGAAAGTGCAGAACTATAAGGAAGTGCTACAGCATAAATCTACAAGGTGTTTACCTATAGTATACTGTAGTATGTGCGAAGCACTTGAATGTAACATATGTACATAAATATGTTAGAAGTCTATGCTTCAATTTGCGCTGCTGGTGAAACTGCCTGGGTGAATTTGTATGTGTTAGGGGCGGATTTACAATCCCCTTGTGCCTCTTTTACACAGCCGTTGCGTCACTTTTGTGACACAGCGGTGGTGAAAAAGATGTGCCATGGTGTGTGCTATTAACAATGTGACGCATCTGGAGGGTGCATTACATTGTAAAGCCCTGCACCAGAAGAGGCTTTCCTGTGCAGAAGGGGGTGCAGCAAAGCCCCCTAAAAGTGACTGAGTGAAATGTATAACATTTCATTCAGTCACTTTTGAGCTTATGCTGCATCAAAACCTTGCACTTGCTTGAAGCAGGTGTAAGGATTGATACAGCTTTGTGAGCATAGGGCCCACAGCATTGCTGGAGTTGTATTATACTTACAACCGAAGTCAAGCAATAATTAATCCAAAAATTACTTTGCAATTTTTTTTTTTTTTTTTTTTTTTATTGAGAGTTCATAAAAAATAGGTAAACATTACATGTCAATTTTCGCATCGGAATTTAAAAAGTGCAGAATAAATTATCTGAAAATAGGCAGGCTGACAGTAGATCATACTGGTGTCAATCCATATTTAAATTGTAAGAGAAGATATTCTTTTAAAGTGCAATGTGCAAAGTGCAATATATAGATAATAAAAATCATTAACAATACGTTCCAAAAATATATACATTAAAAAAGAGGAGGAAGTTAGCAATCAATGACTAGCATTCAAACACACTCCAGTATTTATTTTATTTTCTAAGGGCCCCTGATCTCAGTGCATATTTCTTTTCCCTTCCCTGAATCTTCAATATTTTTGCTTTCCATGCATTGAGTGTTGGTACTTTATCTGTTTTCCACAGTTGCAGAATAAGTGATTTTGCTACCAGTGATGCTATGAACAAGGACTCATATTACAGAGTGGAAGTAGGAGAACATCCAAAAACTGCAATGAATTCATTAAATGTAATTGTAACGTTGAATATATTACTGAGATATTTTCCTATATCTGTAATAAACTCCTTTATCTGTTTTTTATGCAGGGTTAAGATACAGATAAAGGAGTTTATTACATATAACAAAGATACTGCTAGTATACTCTCAGTGTGGGATGCCTGTAAGGCCTTTATTAGAGGAATAGCTCAACAATATATATTTAAACAAAATGCAACAAGGAAAAAAGAAACAAAGTTAATGACAGATAATATTTTACACATTGAAAAACTATTGGCTGACAAGCTTAGAGATGGGGATCGGAATAGCATAGATATATCACTTTTGGAAAATAGACTTATGAACATACGCACAGACATGAAAAGTTCTTTCAGGGAAAAAAACAGTTGCAAGATACTTAAATACAAAATTTCATAGTATGAATCTGGGGATCGAATAGGAAAGCTCCTGGCATACAAGGTAGCCGAAGACCGAGCATCTACATTAATTAAATCTATAAAAGGCCCCAATGGTATTATTTATACACAGCCTGGAGATATAATGGAGCAATTTGCTTCATACTATGAAGAACTATACACTCCAGAGACTAGGGCTAGTTCAGAGCAGATTCAATCTTACTTAAATGATAATCTCCCCATAGGACACTTTTTAGATCAGGAGATTTTAGATAATTTGGAACATAATTATACAATAGAAGAATTACGCTTAGCTGTGCTCTCACTCCCTTCTAATAAAGCGGCAGGGGAGGACACGATCCCTATTGAATTGTATAAAATATGCGCCGAAGAGTTACTTCCTCTGTTCTGCTCAGTGGTGAACTCAATAGGCACATCAGGCAAGGCCCCGGAATCCTGGAAAACGGCGACAATTATGTTTTTTTTAAAAAAACATAAACCTCCAATGGAATGTGGGTCATATCGGCCTATTTTTTTAATAAATACCGATGCTAAGGCCTACTCTAAACTAATATCAATTCGACTGGCATCTATTATGCCGCAGTTAGTCAATGATCAACAGCATGGTTTCATAGCTGGAAGGGATACCACCGCCCACATTAATATGGCGATTACGGCATTTGATATAGCGGCAACCAATCTCACCCCACTCTGTATGATTTTACTGGACGCAGAAAAAGCGTTCGACCGAGTGGGGTGGGATTATTTGTGGAAAGTGTTAATGCAGTGTGGGTTCAAAGATCGCTTCCTTAGAGGTATACAGGCTATATACAGGGATCCTAACGCTAAAATTAGTTATGCGGGGGTACTTTCATCAACTTTCGCAATATCAAGGGGGACCCGACAGGGGTGTCCACTTTCACCCCTGCTGTTTGCCCTCTCTATGGAGCCTTTTATAAATGCCCTGCAGAATCAAGAGAAGATAACTCCGGTAGAGCATGAACATAAAACTCTTAAAATTACTGCATATGCAGATGATTTAGCTATATTTACCACCAATGTAATAGATGCCCTATCAGGAATCACAGACGAAGCGAAAAAATTTGGAGACATTTCCGGTTATAAATTAAACTTTAATAAAACTCAAACCATCATGAACTATCAAACTAACCAATCAGTCACTGGGCTATGTAATTCGGCTGTTTACTTAGGGGTGACCATATCTTCTAAAATAAATGAAATAATCAAACTGAACTATGAACCTTTACTTAAACAGGTTACAGCGATGCTTAAAAAATGGCACAAAATTCCATTGAACATTTTGGGAAGAATTAATTTGATAAAAATGAATATTTTGCCCAAATTTTTATATTTTTTTCGCTCTATTCCCCTTCGAGTTAATAATATATTTTTTAAGAAGTTGGAAGGAATATGCAGTAGCTTTATTTGGAGCTACAAAAAACCTAGGAGGTCGATGGCGATACTAAAACTACCCCTAGAGAAGGGAGGATTGGATTTCCCGGACTTTAAGTCTTATTATTTTGCATCTTTTATAGGACGTTTTAGGAGCTTATTAAATAAGAATAAAACTTTTTTCTTTCATCAATTTATGTTAGGTATAAACTCATCTTAATTTTTAACAAGAATACAGGACCCGAACTTTTTCAAACGAGTCAAATTCAAGACAGCAAGGGACATGGTAGGGATTTTTAATTTAGTTATGAAATTTTGTGACACCTCTTTTTTCCACTCAGACTTACCATTATGGGACAACCCAGGGCTACCTGGTATTTTTAATGATAAAGTCGGGAGAGAGTGGGCCAGCTATGGGATTAAGAGATTGGGAGACTTATATGGCCATGAGGGTTTTCTTCAGTTTTCAACTTTACAATTAATTTATTCGCTACCAAGTGAAATGATACTCAAGTATTTGCAAGTAAGGGACTACCTTATACGGAAAATGAATTTGAAAAAAATTACTAGTTCGGATATTTGGGAATTTTTGTATAGTTCTAAAGAGAAATCACTAATTAGCACAGGATACAAACATTTAATTCAGCATAATTCGGATGTTTGTCCCCGACTGTCTCAAAAATGGACGCTTGAATTGGGAATTAATGTGACACCACAGAATATCTCAAATGCTTTCACAATTCTTAATAAAACTATTCATTCTTCGAGTTTAAAGCTTCAACTATACAGGACGGTCAGCCAACTTTATCATACTCCCCAGAAAATTGCCAAATGGTTACAAAACAATGAGCGTACCAAATGCCCTAAGTGCTATTTGGGGGCAGCAGATCTTATCCATATAATCTATTCCTGTCCAGTACTGAACCTGTTCTGGGGAGTAATAGAAACTACTTTATATCAAAAACAACTGATTAGCTCTCCACTTACCTCATCTATGGTATTACTTTCTATACATGAGAGGGGCAAAAATAATCTAAGTTGGTTAGACATAGCGATTTCCTGTGCTAGATTGGTAGTAGCTAGAGCCTGGATTTCACCGAATCCACCTCATAGGAGGGAGTGGTTAATGTTATTACATGAAATATACACTATGGAAAAGGCTCTTGCTAAGAACAGGAGCCGAAAATCCGTAGATAGAATGGAAAAGATTTGGGCTAATTTTGTATAAACATTAAGTGTTATGAGATGAACTTACTTGTCTTTTCTTCCCTTCTTTCTGTCTTTTTTCTTTATAAAAGTCTTATTGTTTGGCTAAGTTGTAACATTTAAAGAATGCTGGCTTAATTAGTATATTGATGCCATCCCTGATATCACTCTAAATTATGTTATGTTTTTTCTTTTTTTGTTATAATGTCTTTTTGTTTGTGACTTGTCTGCCAAATAAAAAAAATTTAAAAATAAAAATAAAAAAAAGAGATATTTTCCTATATCTTTCCAATAGTCCTGTATTTTGGTACATTCCCAGATTATGTGTTTCCAGGTACTCTTTTCTTCACAGTGAAAACACTTATCCTCCACTTGAGGATATATATTGTGGAGAAACAAGGGTGTTCTATAAGGTAACCATTTGCTGAAGAATTGCATTCGCTTAAAATTAGCACCTCGGAAAACGGACTTATTACATTTATTAACTTTATCCAATGTTAATTTGTTAATCTCAATATCTTCTCTCTTTCTCCATCTGTCTCTAGCCTTATTGTATAATACAACTGAGTTATCTTGATTGAGACTTTTTATCCAGGTGCTAATTTTCCTCTGCGTCGCACTATTTAGTGCTTCAGTTATATGTATTTTATCAAAAAAATTACCTATATCTAGCTTTCTTAGTTCCACATGTAGGCTAATAAAGGACCATTTCAGGATTGAATTTGAGTGCTGAATCTCCCTTTTGATTTCCTCCCAAGATATCCATCTACTCCCTATTGAAAAATCCTCAATTCTTTCAAAGCCGTTATCATTCCAGAATCTCAGAATGTTTTTATCCAGGGTACCCATCTCTCCTATGTTTAAATTCATTAAACTAGTTGAGCTGTTTGTTCTAAGAATGTCGTAATATTTCAGGAACTGGGTTTTTTGCTTAAATAGCCACTGTATAGACTTATAACGTACCTTCTTTGGGTATTTAGTGATTCTTACTGGGTCATTGATTTTGAGTTCAATCAACATCTTCCTCATAAAAAAATTATCTGCTTCATGATTTTCTGTGTAAAAAAACCTAAAACTATGATGTGCAAAAGTAGCATGATAATACTCTCTATTATTTGGAAGAGACAACCCTCCCTGTGTGGTCGGGAAGTTCAAGGCACTAAGTGCTAAACTCTGAGTCTTATTTGCCCATAAAAAGGAAAAAAACATAGCATCCACTTTCTTAAAAAATGAAAACCTGAATTGCACATGGAGCTGCACTAAAAAGGAAATTAAAGAGTGGTAGGATAGACATGCGAATTAAGGCGGCACAACACATTATTGATAAAGGCAATTGGTTCCTTCGATCTAATTGTGAACCAACCCTTTTCAGTAGAGGTATATAATTTAGCGGGTAAAGATCTTCCAGGTTTTCTGAAATAAAAATTCCCAAATATCTTTTAGGAAGAGTATTATATATCTGCCTAAATTCCGTTAATAAAGTGTCTACCGTGCAATTACATAAAATGATTTCCGCTTTATCCGTATTTATCTTATAGCCTCCTAGTTTTTGGAAATCTGACAAGATTTTTAAAATTTCCACTTGACTGGTAGGCCTTGGGTTTAAAAAGAGGACAATCTCATCGGCATAGAGTTTTATGTTCGTCATTCCGGCCACTGGTACTGTGCCGGTCGTTTTCCCCCTAATCGCAATTGCCAACGGCTCAATAATAAGGTGAATAAAATTGGAGATAGGGGGAAACCTTGGCGCGTGCCTCTGGTAATATGACATGTCCCCACATTTATATTATTAATATTAATCTGTGCCCTAGAATTCTCATATATTTGTTTCAAGAGAGAGATAAAATCAATCGGGAAATCAAAGCTGTGCAAAATCGCAAAAAGACAGTCCCATGACACGAATTTGAAACCCTTTTCAGCATCTAAAAGCCAAATCTGCGCTTCGACTTTATTAACGTTAAATGGTGTGGAGGGGTCTTCCTGCTATAAAACCGCACTGGTCTGGTCCGACAAGTAATCCTACTATTTTATTCAGTCGGTTCGCCAGGAGTTTCGTAAACATTTTGTAGTCTGTATTTAAAAGACTTACTGGCCTATACGAATTCATATTTTCCTTATCTTTTCCTTTTTTCAGAATACTGACTACAACTGCAGTGCGGAAGGATTCCGGCGGCGGACCTCCTTGTAATATATAATTAGCTAGCTAATAACAGGAACTCTTTACGAAGCGTACCATCGAATTTAAAACAAAAATTCCCCTTGGACACCATCCTCACCAGTGGCTTTGCCGCTAGGTAGGGAGCTAATTACCAGATCTAATTCTGCCTTTGTGAACTCCTCTACTAAAATTTTTTATACTCGTTTCCTAATTTGGGAATTTGAAGTGCCCCTAGAAACTCAAAAATGGTATCACTTGCAGCCCCTTCACTAGCCTGATAGACTCCCTCATAGTGTTTTAAAAACATCTCTCCAATAGATGCAGTAGACTTCGCATGCACTTTGGTGGCAGGGTAAAAAAGGTGATCTATCCTATTGCGGACTTGGTTTTCCTTAGCTTGCCACGCTAGGAGTCTACCTGTGTATTCACTCTCTTCAAAGAGCTTCTGTGCGTAAAGACTACTAGTTGTATCACCTAAATCATAATAAAATTCCCTCATTCTTTTTTTGCCTCTGTTACCTTCTGCCCACTAATTAAAGATCTGACTCTGTAATGTTCTTGGTTTGCATGCACAAGATTTGTCTGTAAATTATTTTCTCCTCTCTTTTTTCCCTCTGTTTAGGTATTTCTTTGGACGTAATTATTCCCTTCAATGTGGACTTGAATGCGTCCCAAACCACATTGATTATAGCAGACCCTCTATTCAGATCAAAAAATTCCTCTATTTACTGCTCAATTTCTGTACACCATTGGGGATCTGCGAGATTCATTTTATTAAAATACCATCTTCTAGGTACCTAATTTTTCTGGTTTCCTATAATCATTTCCATTTTAAGTAGTGCATGGTCTGAAAATACATTACGTAGATGTTTGTAGTTGCGAACTTCTAGACCATGGGATATTAAAAAGAAGTCCAACCTAGAAGCTGAGTTGTATTTTGCAGAATGACAAGAGTATTCGCGCTTAGATGGATTTTGGGAACGCCAACAATCAAAGATATCCAGATCTGTTTTGCAACTCTCTAAAGCAATGGCTACTTGGGGCGTATTTTGGCGTTGATCTTTTTTGGATGAATCAATTTTAGGATTTTGTAAACAATTAAAATCACCCCCATATTATTTGCCCTGGTATCTCCGTCAATGCTTGTTTAAGTTGCAGGATTGGGAGTGGGTCATCTATAACTGGTGCATATATTGTAACTAGTAATATATTTACCTGATTTAGTTTACCATAAACAAATGCCCATCTACCACTATGGTCTGTATGTGACCCTTCCACTAGGAACCCTTCATGTTTTCCTACTAGAATACTTACCCCTCTCTGCGCCAGTCCAGCTACTGACGAGACTCTATAACCTGCCGAGCCCTTTAGAATTTTCTTGGAGTCGGCCAGGGATCTGTGGTGAGTTTTTTGCATAAAAATAACATCTGGACAGAGATTTTTTAACCAACATTTTATAGCGTTTGTTTAACGAACATTATTAAAACCATTTGCATTAAAGGGCAAAAAGTTCAGCTTTTTTCTCATTATTGTTCAAACTATCATGTAAACTGAATACTCCTGTAGAACAGACATTGTACATTGTACAGAAATTCGTCTAAACCAATCTTGTGTCGACATATTGAATGGGCAGCTATCGATGAGCAAACACGCAAACACTGAAGTGAAAAAAACGATTACGAACATTGTGTGCAAAGTTAAAATGCTAAAATGACAAAAATCATAGGATTCAGACAGCCTCCTTTGTGCAAACCAAGCTTGTATTCCAAGTTAATGCTAAAAATACATAGAACTTAGGGCTTAAACAACCTCCTTTGTGCAAAATACGCAAACTTCCACTCTAAGAAAGAGAAAGGAGCAGAAATTGTACAAAGTCACCATTTAAAGTGCAATATAAAAGGATTTTGAACAATTCGCAAAGTGCATCATGTGCAGGTCTAAGCTCTAAAAAGGGAAGCAGCAGAATGTGCAAAAACTTTATTCGCAGAATGTGCAAACTCAGCAACCATGTGCAAATTATATCGGCTTCCAATATCTGGCTGCGGCAGAATTCCTTAAAGTGCAAAAGTGCAAAAGTGCTCCGATTAGTGCAATTATTAAGACTTTCAAAATAAATTGCAAGTGCCTTCAAGGGCAGAAAAAGTGCCTTAACGTGCAAAGAACTAATACTGATAACTTCTCCCATAACTTGACTGTGCAGCCAACTGACCATATAACTTCCTGCAATATGAACTCTCCCCCCCCCCTGCTACACCCCCTTCACCAATCCCCTCCCTATACCCCCTAGAAGGGATGGAAACCCCCAGTGACCCACTTCCGTCCCCAGCTGTTTTCTTTTCTTCTTTGTGGATGCCATTGTATTGCATCCGTGAGTGCTTCCTGAGTCATCTTGCGACCGCCCCTTTCAATCGCAAAGACTATTCATGGGATCTTAAGTTTTCCAGAAATTTCTACTAAGTTTTAATTATCTCAAACCTGGCTATGCAGAGAGACCCTCTATAAATGACTGAGCTTCTTGTATATCTGTAAATATTAAAAAAATTCCCTTGGCTAGCACCTTCAACTTGGACTGCTGGACAATCATTGCTTGAGCGCCCTCAGTCTTAAAAGAGTCGATCATCTTAACGAAATCCCTACGCCTGTGAGACGATTCTGCTGACATATCCGAGAAGATCCAAAAGCTTTTTGCTTCGTCGGCATTAAAAGTTCTTCTTGAAAATGCTGTATTCAAAATGTTCTCTTTAACTCTATAATCCGAGAAATTCAATAAAATGGTACGCGGATATTTAGGGCTATTGGGCTTATGTGCTGGGACTCTATGCGCTATTGTGGTTGTTAGGTCACCTTGCAGCTCCGGTATAGCCTTTTTTAGAAGTGGCTCTGACCATTTTACCACATCAGCACCTTCCAGTCCTTCGGAAAAACCCACTAATCGTCGGTTGGATCGCCTGTTATAATTTTCTAAGTCCTGCAGTTTAGCCTCTACTTGAGATTTCTCTTTATTTGCTGCCTGAAGGTCTTTTTGCATAGCAGTTAAAGTGTCTTCCAGGGTTGATACTCGGATTTCTGCCCCCGAGACCCTTCTGGGGAGATTTCCAAAGTGTTCCTTGATCTTTGTAAGCCTGCTATGAAGTTGTGATATCTCATGCGCTTGGGAGATTTTAAGGTCCCTTATTTCCTGAAGGATAGTTAACAATATCTCCTCTACCGAGTTTTCTTTTGATACCTTGGGGAGGATACAGAAAACATCTTCTCGGGTCTTTTGTGGGCTTGCACCTGAACCCGAGCCTGCCGGGTCTATTGGAGATGGAATGGTTAGCGAAGGGAGAGTGTTCACAGGTGGTGCTTCTTCTGCTTGTTGAACTGCCTTTGTAATCTTATCAGGATTGAGCTGATGATGGGGATGGGGTAGTGGGGCAGAGTTGAGATGTAGTCTGAGATGTAGTATGAGTCAAGGTAGCATGGAGCTGTGGTGACTGTGTTAGGAAAGTCGAGGGAGCCGGATTGGCATTTGGCACTGCCACTGCCGCTGCCTCTGCCGCTGCCTCTACCACTGCCACAGGCGATGCTGCTTTTGTCATATCCCCTTCTTCTCTGCCCTCTTCTCTCTCCTTGGCTCCCTTTGTCTCCTCCCGATTTGGGGTACTCGTGAAACGCCCCTGCTGGCCTAGCGGTTTGGAAAAAAGAGGGTATTGCTTAGAGCTTAGTTGACTTTATGTTCCCTTATTCATGCTCTTACCAGTTTTGTCCGCTGTATCTGTATTGTCCGCCTTGTCCGCCTTATCCGCCTTGTCCTCCCCATTCCCCTCATTCTTGTCTTTGACAGCTAACAAACTCAATTCTGCCGATAGTTCAGATAATGTCTCCGCATCTTCATCTTCTTCTCCCAAGTCTTCATCCTCCTCCACAGATTTAGTTGAGGTATTGTGTTTGCTTTGTCTGTTTTTTTCCGCCGCTTCCATAGCTTTAATTTTTAAGGCGTTTCTTTGTTGTGCCCTTCTTCTACCTTTGGACACGAGTGCAGATACGACCACTGTCGGTGATGTGCCAGACTTTAAGAGCTCTTTCGCCATGTTAGCTTGTTTGCCCCTAGCCCTTGCTGCCATCTTCGTGGATCGATAAGTAGCTGTGATGACCCCGCTCAACTGTACTGTAAGCATAAACGGGAGAACAGTATGACAGTTCAGATGCAGACGCAGATCCAATAGCAATCGTGCACTCCCAGCACAGCTCAGCACAGGGGGTCGGTCGCTTACGTCTAGATCCGCTTGTTGCTTGACTTGACTTGTTGGCTTGTTAGCTTCAGGCCCCTCGGCGTGCAAGAAAATCTGTGGCTGGCTGAGACCGCTGTGAAACCGGGCCCCCCCAAAGAGCGCAGATGAGCAGCTCAGTAGTTGTTTAGTTTTGTTATTATTTTATAATAGGAATATGAAATATAATCTAAAAAATTAAATACATATAAATATTTATATTAAAAATATAAGAAATTAGTGTAAAAATAATTAATACATTTATAACTTATCATTTACAAAATTCACTGAAAAAACATAGGTTTCACAAACGTTATAGTTAGGAATTAGCATTTAAAAAACCATGCAAATTCATTGAAAAAAACCATAGGTTTCACACACGTTATAGTTAGGAATTAGCATTTAAAAAAACATGCAAATTCATTGAAAAAACCCTAGGTTTCACACGTTATAGTTAGCTGAACATTTCTCTCATACAAAACCTTTGAAATTTCTCTGTTATAGTAAGCTCAGCTAACTATAACTTGCGCGCCCGCAATGCACTGCTGATGACGTCACATATAACATCACTAATGTAAATGTTGTAGTACTTGTATAGCGCCCGAATCACCCCTACATGTAATGAGCTGGAGCGAAGAGCTCTGAGGGGAAATAGGGAGTGGCTACAGGGTACAGTATGGCTGGACCTTTTCTGTGTATAGCTTTCTGGACCAAGCACATAGCTTTAAATTGTACCCTGGCTGCCTCAAAGCAGATTTGGCCGACTGCCAGCGAGGAATTTGGTAGCTGAGCTAACTATATCTGTGGAATTTCAAAGGTTTTGTATGAGAGAAATGTTCAGCTAACTATAACGTGTGAAACCTATGGTTTTTTCAATAAATTTGCATGTTTTTTAAATGCTAATTCCTAACTATAATGTGTGAAACCTATGTTTTTTACAATGAATATATATATATATATATATACACTAGCTTACCCGTTGCGCGTTGCTGCGATCTCAGAAGAAAGGAAATTCAAGGAAACTTGTTATGATAACATTAAATTTACATTGTGTCATTGTTATTGAAACTTATTTGTTTTATTTTTGAAAACATTTCTAAGTGTGGCTTGAGCAGTGCATCCTCGATTGGCTTCCAATCTTGGTTCTGGTTGCTGCTCTGTTTCATTCGAGCGGGCTTGAGCAGTGCGTGATTGATTGTTTTCCAATCTTGATTCTCGTTGCTCTCCTGTTTCATTCGAGCGGTCTTGAGCAGTGCATAATCGATCAGTTTCCAATCTTGATTCTCGTTGCTTGTTCGTTTGAGAAGAACAAGCTAGAGCAGTGCGTACTCGATCGGCTTCCAATCTTGATTGTCTTTGCTCGTTCGTTTGAAAATTACGGGCTTGAGCAGTTTGTATTCGAACAGCATTACGGGCTTGAGCAGTTTGTATTCGAACAGCTTCTAATCATGTTTCTCGTTGCTCGTCTGTTTCTGAAGCTCGTAATGCCTTTTTCTTTCGTGCTTCTGATGTAAATTGACCAATCTATTTCCGTTTGGGGGTCATAACTGTCGATGATGCTTGCAAATTTGCTGTATATTTCAGTATTCGAAAGATTATGAGGGCCCTGGGGGGCCGACTTTTAAAAAAAACGTTTGACAGAAACCTTTGCGGGAGTGTACTCAACAACTTCCCAAAGTTTCATGGTGAACGGATGAATGGTGTAGTAATACATAAAGGACAAACAGACAGACAGACATACTTTTGTTTTTATGTATATAGACTAGCTTACCAGTGGAGCGTTGCTGCGATCTCCTAAGAAAGGAAATTTAAGGAAACTTGTTATGATAACATTAAATTTACATTGTGTCATTTTTATTGAAAGTTATTCATTTTAATATGGAAAACATTTTAAAGTGTTGTTTTAATTCTGTTTATTTATTCGAGTGCTTGTGGATACACAGTATTTTTTGTTTTTCCATCTGGTGTATACACGAATAAATCAGAACGTTTTCCGACGCATGAGCTTGCCACATACAGTTGTCCATGTGAGAAGCACGGATTCTCCAAATCTATTCTACACACTTGCATCGATTGTCGTGCTTTGTTGATGGTCATTGCAAAAGCGAGTTACACCGTAAACTGTAAACGTTCAGTATTGGAAAGATTATGAGGGCCCTGGGGGGCCGATATTTAACAATTTTTTTATTTATTTTGTTGCCAGAAACCTTCGCAGGAGTGTACTCAACAACTCTGAACAATTTGTTATTTTCTTTTTTGCGAGAAACCTTCGCGGGAGTGTACTTAACAACTTCCCAAAGTTTCATGTCGATCGGATGAATGGTGTAGTAATGCATAAAGGACAAACGGACATACTTTCGTTTATATATATATATACGGGGGGCTCCACGTTGGTTGGTGGGAGGACATGTCCTCAGAGTTACACACTCCACATTTTGGTTGAACAAAATTGTTAAATACTGGAGATACATCGATGATGTATTTATCATCTGGGAAGGTTCGAGTGAACTGGCACTACAATTTGTTGAGAATATCAATAATAATAATTTAAATCTGACCTTCACTGCTGACATCAGTGCCAAGAAAGCAAGCTTTTTAGATGTGCAAGTGCAGATAAGAGACAATACTGTGACTACCAGTCTATTTAGGAAAAGCACCGCAGGCAATTCCATATTGCATGCGCAGAGCTTTCACCCACAGCACACTATTCGAGCTATTCCTTATGGTGAATTTCTGAGGATACATAGGGCCTGTAGTTCTACTGAACTCCGCGATTACCATCAGCTAGAAGCAAAAGCCAGACTGATAGCGAGGGGTTACAATTCCCACACCCTCGATGTGGCGAGGCAGAAGGCCAACCGCCTCAATCGTCTCAAACTACTAGACCCCCTCAGATTATCCAATTCACAAACAAGTGAGGACCAGGAGAGTAACAACATCAGACTAATCACTGGATTTAGTCGCCAAGCCCGACAGATTGTCTCCATGGTTAAAACACAATGGCCGGTCATACTTACCGACCCTGTACTTAGAGACATTCTGCCCAACACTCCAACCATCACCTATAGGCGAGCTTTTGGTATGCGTAATGAATTAGTCACCAATAGTCCAGAGCTGTCTAAGAGTGACAACTGGTTATCCCCACGAAAGGGCTTTTTCCGATGCAGCTCTTGCAGGGCCTGCACTTTCGGAATTAATACCAAGTCATACACAACCCCCTTCAGCATAAAACCGGTCTTTCTGAGTGCACTCTAATTTGTCTCTGTTGTCGCCTAGCCGAGCCTGCCTGCCAGACCGAACAGTCAAGCACAGATCCCCGATCGGAGGAAGAGAACGCCGGAAGAGAACGCCGGACTAACGGACTGTCAAAGACGCCGAGGATCTCGACAGTGGGGGCCCCTTAGCAGCGAAAATAATGGTGAGACCTTGTGAGACCCCCTCTTGAGACTCTCCGCACCCCCCCACACACGCGGCTCGCGCCGAACGCAAAGCGCGAAGCGTGGGGAATTGCAGGGCTGCAGTTTGGCTGAATGCCGCAGGCTGCCGTTTGAAGAAAAAGAAAACCCCTGATAGTAAAGTTACTGGCAACCGGCACCGGGCATATAAATTGTAAAGTGTGGGGTGAGGATCACCGTAGGGCAGCCGGTTGGCAAAACGCCATAGAACGCAGGGCGCTTGGAAGCCTGCACCTGCGTAACGCTTCAAGTCACTACCCACCCGGGTGGAACGCGCAGATCACGGCGCACGCGTGCATCAGCCTGAAGGCCTGAAAGGTGCTCTACCGTGCAGCCCCCTAACCCCCCACCCCAAGGAATTACATTAAGAGGGGGTGACTGCTCTGAAAATCGCATTTGCCAGGATCCAGCAGAGGCAAGCCGAGGTGCAGTAGGGGAGGGGCCAAGCAGAACCTACATCTTTCCACAAAAAGGGGAAGCCAGACAAAAACAAGGAATTACCTGAGGCACCAGCACGAGAAAGGAGCCAAGGAGCCAAGAACTGAAGGTGCATTTCTAGTATTATGGACATATCCCCCTGCATAGTATAAGGAGAATTAGCTTATGAAAAGCTTGAAGACATCGAAGAGAGGACAACAAAGAGCGAAAAAGGCAGGCTGGTGGGTACAGGCACAACAGAGGTAAGTGTATGAATTTAGGTACTCTTATAAAAGGTTACTATTTTTAAATTACAACTGAGAAACGAATAACAGCAGTACTACAGTAAAGTACCATATTTAAGAAATGGCACCAAAAAGAGGGCAAAATCAGCGTAAAGAAGATAGCCCAGAGAAGAGTAAAACATTGGAGGGCTCAATATCACTGGTAGAGAGCCAGGAAAGCCAGGCTTCAATCACGGACATTAACAAGGGGCGACGTAAGAAAAGGAAAGTTAAAAGGTCAACAAAAAATGCCCAGCAGGCTAAAAGGGACTGTATTCAAACATCGTCCAAACAGAAAGATAACCCGGCAGCGTCCAAATCTATAAAGGACTTTGTAGGGAAACACTACAAATCTATAGACCTAGTAATAAGCCAGGACCATGAGGAAGATGTGGAGGAACATGGCGCGGAGGGAGAAGAAAAGGCAGGGGCAACAGCTATGACCCAGAAAAGGAAAGAACCTGAAGAATTCCCCGAAGAAGAACCACCCGATACTGTGGCAGGAAGGGAGGACCCCTTACCAATAAACCTGACCCTCTTGAGCCAAAACCTCCATATATCAGCGCCGCCACTCTCATCATCCCCCAAAATGTTTTCATTGCAGTCATCGGGAAATAAAGGGATAAGGGGAAATGAAAGTTAGAGTCAGAGTATCATCTGGGGAGGCGAGCCAGACCTTACCCCAAAACATCAAATCGCCCAAAATTCCCTACGGCAGCAAGACTCAATAAGAACTGGCCACCATACAACCTCAGACAGAAATCACACACAGGATCTGGAGCTCTCTGTAACACCTTCTTCATCATTGGTGGACATATTATTGATGTTACAGAAGACACTACAAGGAATCCTAGAAGTAACACTCTCAAATAATGGAGTGCTGAAAGCTCAGAAACGGTACAAAAGGGGGTGGTAATGGACGGAGCATCTGAACCAATCAAACACTCACACCCAGTCAAAAGATCTGGGTTTAAACCATCACCGTTCTTTAGCCCACTCTGCCACCCCAGTTCAGACATGGCTATATGCAAATCAGTCTGACCCTGTGCCTCATGGGAACAGTCCAGCCCGAACTGCCAAGCCATGCCTTCCCTGGACCGGAAACAAGCTTCCGAGGACCGGTTTCTGGCATTCCAGCCATCTTCAGCCCGGCTTGCTTGAATCCAGTGGCAAAGTGAGCAAGGGACTCACGTCTGAGCATACCCTGCCACACTTATGGTGGCCAAAAGCGGTACAAAAGGGGGTGGTAATGGACGGAGCATCTGAACCAATCAAACACTCACACCCAGTCAAAAGATCTGGGTTTAAACCATCACCGTTCTTTAGCCCACTCTGCCACTCCAGTTCAGACATGGCTATATGCAAATCAGTCTGACCCTGTGCCTCATAGGAACAGTCCAGGCCGAACTGCCAAGCCATGCCTTCCCTGGACCGGAAACAAGCTTCCGAGGACCGGTTTCTGGCATTCCAGCCGTCTTCAGCCCGGCTTGCTTGAATCCAGGGGCAAAGTGAGCAAGGGACTCACGTCTGAGCATACCCTGCCACACTTATGGTGGCCAAAAGCGGAACAAAAGGGGGTGGTAATGGACGGAGCATCTGAACCAATCAAACACTCACACCCAGTCAAAAGATCTGGGTTTAAACCATCACCGTTCTTTAGCCCACTCTGCCACCCCAGTTCAGACATGGCTATATGCAAATCAGTCTGACCCTGTGCCTCATGGGAACAGTCCAGCCCGAACTGCCAAGCCATGCCTTCCCTGGACCGGAAACAAGCTTCCGGGGACCGGTTTCTGGCATTCCAGCCGTCTTCAGCCCGGCTTGCTTGAATCCAGTGGCAAAGTGAGCAAGGGACTCACGTCTGAGCATACCCTGCCACACTTATGGCGGCCAAAAGCGGTACAAAAGGGGGTGGTAATGGAAAGCTCAGAAACTACACCTAAAAAAGATCGAAGAGGAACTAGCGGGGATAAAGATTCAAATGCCAAAGAAGTTAAGCCCAATAGTTACTGCATCACCCACTAATGAAAGTGTAGAGAATGAACTGGAAGAGGCAGCTGTGGCAAATCCATCAGGGTCTCCACAACCTATAGATCAAAGTATAACAAACGAATCAGTTGAGGTGCTAGATAACGTATATATCTCCAGACCCCCAATGCTGATAAAAAGGCGCGGGGTGTATACAGTGGCCCCCCTCAAGAATAGGGTTGGAAGGAAGCGAGCCCTAAATCTAACAACAAAGAGAAAAGGGAAGAAGGAGGGTGTGGGAGCACACTGCTCACCTCCCAGCAGAGTCGCCCCTGGGCATCATGGTAGATGCAGTTCAGATCGATAAGCGAGTACACTTAGAAAGTCTTGAGTGTTTCACCAGGTGGGTGCAGATTAGTGCTGGCCATCTCTGGACACGTGTTTCTGGATTATTATCCGTCTTCAGCAGAGATTAGGCAAAATGATTTGGGGTTGCTGAGCAGGCTGCCGTATCCTTGGAACGTAGTATCTCTCCAGGCGCGCAGGTGCCTCTCCACGAGCTCGTCAGCCCACAGCAGCTCGAGGGCAGCCTTTAAGTAGAAGGAGGGTGTGGGAGCACACTGCTCACCTCCCAGCAGAGTCGCCCCTGGGCATCATGGTAGATGCAGTTCAGATCGATAAGCGAGTACACTTAGAAAGTCTTGAGTGTTTCACCAGGTGGGTGCAGATTAGTGCTGGCCATCTCTGGACACGTGTTTCTGGATTATTATCCGTCTTCAGCAGAGATTAGGCAAAATGATTTGGGGTTGCTGAGCAGGCTGCCGTATCCTTGGAACGTAGTATCTCTCCAGGCACGCAGGTGCCTCTCCACGAGCTTGTCAGCCCACAGAGGCTCGAGGGCAGCCTTTAAGTAGAAGGAGGGTGTGGGAGCACACTGCTCACCTCCCAGCAGAGTCGCCCCTGGGCATCATGGTAGATGCAGTTCAGATCGATAAGCGAGTACACTTAGAAAGTCTTGAGTGTTTCACCAGGTGGGTGCAGATTAGTGCTGGCCATCTCTGGACACGTGTTTCTGGATTATTATCCGTCTTCAGCAGAGATTAGGCAAAATGATTTGGGGTTGCTGAGCAGGCTGCCGTATCCTTGGAACGTAGTATCTCTCCAGGCGCGCAGGTGCCTCTCCACAAGCTCGTCAGCCCACAGCGGCTCGAGGGCAGCCTTTAAGTAGAAGGAGGGTGTGGGAGCACACTGCTCACCTCCCAGCAGAGTTGCCCCTGGGCATCATGGTAGATGCAGTTCAGATCGATAAGCGAGTACACTTAGAAAGTCTTGAGTGTTTCACCAGGTGGGTGCAGATTAGTGCTGGCCATCTCTGGACACGTGTTTCTGGATTATTATCCGTCTTCAGCAGAGATTAGGCAAAATGATTTGGGGTTGCTGAGCAGGCTGCCGTATCCTTGGAACGTAGTATCTCTCCAGGCGCGCAGGTGCCTCTCCACAAGCTCGTCAGCCCACAGCGGCTCGAGGGCAGCCTTTAAGTAGAAGGAGGGTGTGGGAGCACACTGCTCACCTCCCAGCAGAGTCGCCCCTGGGCATCATGGTAGATGCAGTTCAGATCGATAAGCGAGTACACTTAGAAAGTCTTGAGTGTTTCACCAGGTGGGTGCAGATTAGTGCTGGCCATCTCTGGACACGTGTTTCTGGATTATTATCCGTCTTCAGCAGAGATTAGGCAAAATGATTTGGGGTTGCTGAGCAGGCTGCCGTATCCTTGGAACGTAGTATCTCTCCAGGCGCGCAGGTGCCTCTCCACAAGCTCGTCAGCCCACAGCGGCTCGAGGGCAGCCTTTAAGTAGAAGGAGGGTGTGGGAGCACACTGCTCACCTCCCAGCAGAGTCGCCCCTGGGCATCATGGTAGATGCAGTTCAGATCGATAAGCGAGTACACTTAGAAAGTCTTGAGTGTTTCACCAGGTGGGTGCAGACTAGTGCTGGCCATCTCTGGACACGTGTTTCTGGATTATTATCCGTCTTCAGCAGAGATTAGGCAAAATGATTTGGGGTTGCTGAGCAGGCTGCCGTATCCTTGGAACCTAGTATCTCTCCAGGCGCGCAGGTGCCTCTCCACGAGCTCGTCAGCCCACAGCGGCTCGAGGGCAGCCTTTAAGTAGAAGGAGGGTGTGGGAGCACACTGCTCACCTCCCAGCAGAGTCGCCCCTGGGCATCATGGTAGATGCAGTTCAGATCGATAAGCGAGTACACTTAGAAAGTCTTGAGTGTTTCACCAGGTGGGTGCAGATTAGTGCTGGCCATCTCTGGACACGTGTTTCTGGATTATTATCCGTCTTCAGCAGAGATTAGGCAAAATGATTTGGGGTTGCTGAGCAGGCTGCTGTATCCTTGGAACGTAGTATCTCTCCAGGCGCGCAGGTGCCTCTCCACGAGCTCGCCAGCCCACAGCGGCTTGAGGGCAGCCTTTAAGTAGTGCTGACGAGGGTTGAAAACCCGAAACACGTGTCCATGGATGGCGAAGACAGCGAAGATAGCAAGATCGAAAGATGATGCATCGCGAACACTCTACTACAATGACCAGAGTCCTTAGGGGCAACTTCCGCCGGTGTGTGAGTAGTGTGCGACCCCACCCCCCTTTTTGTAACTTAAAGCTCCCTTGAGCAGCGGGCTGACGAGCCTGGGATCCCGCACCTACGCGCCGGAGTGGTACTATACCTGGCAGATATTGGCAGCCATCGGCGACCCCAGAACACTGCCTATCCCTGCTGACGAGGGTTGAAAACCCGAAACACGTGTCCAGGGATGGCGAAGACAGCGAAGATAGCAAGATCGAAAGATGATGCATCGCGAACACTCTACTACAATGACCAGAGTCCTTAGGGGCAACTTCCGCCGGTGTGTGAGTAGTGTGCGACCCCACCCCCCTTTTTGTAACTTAAAGCTCCCTTGAGCAGCGGGCTGACGAGCCTGGGATCCCGCACCTACGCGCCGGAGTGGTATTATACCTGGCAGATATTGGCAGCCATCGGCGACCCCAGAACACTGCCTATCCCTGCTGACGAGGGTTGAAAACCCGAAACACGTGTCCAGGGATGGCGAAGACAGTGAAGATAGCAAGATCGAAAGATGATGCATCGCGAACACTCTACTACAATGACCAGAGTGCTTAGGGGCAACTTCCGCCGGTGTGTGAGTAGTGTGCGACCCCACCCCCCTTTTTGTAACTTAAAGCTCCCTTGAGCAGCGGGCTGACGAGCCTGGGATCCCGCACCTACGCGTCGGAGTGGTACTATACCTGGCAGATATTGGCAGCCATCGGCGACCCCAGAACACTGCCTATCCCTGCTGACGAGGGTTGAAAACCCGAAACACGTGTCCAGGGATGGCGAAGACAGCGAAGATAGCAAGATCGAAAGATGATGCATCGCGAACACTCTACTACAATGACCAGAGTCCTTAGGGGCAACTTCCGCCGGTGTGTGAGTAGTGTGCGACCCCACCCCCCTTTTTGTAACTTAAAGCTCCCTTGAGCAGCGGGCTGACGAGCCTGGGATCCTGCACCTACGCGCCGGAGTGGTACTATACCTGGCAGATATTGGCAGCCATCGGCGACCCCAGAACACTGCCTATCCCTGCTGACGAGGGTTGAAAACCCAAAAACACGTGTCCAGGGATGGCGAAGACAGCGAAGATAGCAAGATCGAAAGATGATGCATCGCGAACACTCTACAACAATGACCAGAGTCCTTAGGGGCAACTTCCGCCGGTGTGTGAGTAGTGTGCGACCCCACCCCCCTTTTTGTAACTTAAAGCTCCCTTGAGCAGCGGGCTGACGAGCCTGGGATCCTGCACCTATGCGCCGGAGTGGTACTATACCTGGCAGATATTGGCAGCCATCGGCGACCCCAGAACACTGCCTATCCCTGCTGACGAGGGTTGAAAACCCGGAACACGTGTCCAGGGATGGCGAAGACAGCGAAGATAGCAAGATCGAAAGATGATGCATCGCGAACACTCTACTACAATGACCAGAGTCCTTAGGGGCAACTTCCGCCGGTGTGTGAGTAGTGTGCGACCCCACCCCCCTTTTTGAGAAAAGGGAAGAAACTGGAGAGGGAGGAACAGTCAGGCCTAAATGCACTAGCCCCGAGCTATGTACCAACTAGACCAATGCAATCGGAGCCAAACATAACTAAGACCCCGATAGTCCAAAGAAAAAACGGGAGACCCAAGGCCACAAAAGAGAAACCAATAGCATCTCGTACTGTAAAACCTAAAGTAAGGATAGATACAGATCAACCCAATAGAGGTTATAGAGCTGAAATCACACAGGCCCAGGTAACAACTGGTACAGGAAATAAAGGGTCGCAGATAGAGAGATCAAAGGTCAGACAGCAAAAATATGAAACCCCTAAGAAAGTCCAAGAGGGGGAGAATAATAAATGGGTATACTTGGATCACATGCTGGTGGGGAAAAGGGGAAATACGTCGAGAAAAATGAACCCCTTAAATAGGGCACAGAATTTGACCACCTTTGCCAAATGTAGTAGCCTGTGTGGGTTCAGCACAAATGACCTTCGGCAAATTGGTTTTGTAAAGAACAGAAACGGTAAAGAAATAACAAAAGTGTCTCTTCACTCAGACCTGGTAAAAATGGCAATCATAAAAGCCTCTAGTGAGATAAATCACCTGGCAATAAGGATAATCCCGGAGAGGGAAGTAATAACCCCTATAGATAACACCTTCCTAAAATACCACGCAGGTCTGGGGAGGAGACAAGTGAATCTATATAGAGATGAGGAACGAAACCAGAGCTGTTGGATGAGGGGGTGCCGCAAAGTCTAGGTCTTATAACATGGAATGTGAATGGGCTAGGCAATGAGATGAAGCGAGAAAGTATAAAGGATATAGTAAATAAAGTGGACATTGCCTGCCTACAAGATACCTGGACATGCGACGAAACCCCAATCTTCGAGGGTTATCTTCAATTAAGTCGCCCGGCCACGAAGAAAAGCGTAGGTCGACCCTCGGGAGGACTAATGACACTGGTTTCAACAAAAGTGCTAAAAGATGTAACATCGTTAAAAATGAGTTGTAAATGGGCCCTGGCCAGTAGATTAGAACTATTGTTGGTGGAAAAGAAATATAAAATGTTGAGAGTGATAAATGTATACATGCAGTGGGAAAATGGGGTAGAATATGAGAATGAGATGAGATGTTTTAAAGAGGATGTCGACGTTATACTAGAAAAATATGCATCGGATATTGTGATAATAATGGGGGATTTTAATCATAAATTAAACCCCAAAAAAGCTGACCTCTGGAATAGAGAACTGTTAGAGGTGTATGGAATAAACCCAGCTATCGTCCCGGCAGGGGAGATATCGAAACAGGATTCAGAACTCATACAATTCTTTGGAGGTAGGGGCTTCCAATGCTTGAATGGTAGAACAAAGACAGATTGTCCAGCAGGGAAGACCTTTAAAATAGGCTCACAGAATTGCCCAATCGACTACATGTTTATTCAAGCCTGGAACTTTTCCCTAGTACAGGAATTTACATTAGAACAAAAAGAGATCAGTGACCATAACTTACTGCACCTAATAATAGTCGGGGGAAGAAACAGTCCCAGAGATAAAGTGATCCCCCAGGAGGTCGAGTACCCCAAACGTGTGACGACATGACTCACGGAGGAGTACCAAGCAAAACTGTCAGCAATGCAAATTAAAATTGAGCCCGAAAACCTAGAGAATAAAAACCTGAAATGGTTTATAGGAAAGCTAGATGATGTAGTCCGGTGTTTGAAAGTAGAACTAAAAAGGGATAAAAAAACAAGTGGGAAACCACCCAGCCGAGTAAAATGGTTCTCTGTCGAGTGCCAATCTAAAAAAAGGGAGATACGGGCAGCACAAAGAAGACAAAAAAAGAACTTCACCCTTGAGAGACAGGATCACATAAGTAAGCTAAAAAAGACTATAAAAAAAATGGTAAATTACGCTAAAAGGTCATTTAAAGAGAAATGTTGGTCAAACCTGTTGGAAGCAATTGAAGAGAAAAATCTTAGACAATTTTGGAAATTGGTAAAGGCAGCGATTGGCCCAACCGATGGCGAACTAAAATGTGTAGTTAGTGAGGCAGCATGGGAGAAGTATATAAGGGAACTGTATGGGGTAAGAGTCCCTAGAATCCACGTAGAGACCCAAAAATGGCAAGAAATATCAGAAGATCTAAAATCTAAATTTAATGCAAAGCAAGTAGAACAAACTATAAAAGAATTGAAGCTAACCCGTGCGGCAGGACCGGACAATCTTCCTGCAATAATATTGAAGTCAGAGGTAAAGTGGTGGGCAAGATTTTTTGCGCAGATGTTCCATATAATATTAACGGAAGGCTTAATGCCACCTAATTGGAAGGGCGCAATAATCAGGCCAATCCACAAGGAAGGAAGTATGGAGGCACCACAAAATTACCGGCTGATTAATCTCTTAGACATAGGAGAGAAAGTTTTTTCAAAAATTGTATTGAAACATCTAAACGCATGGGTAAAGGAGCGTCAAATTGTCCCCATAGAACAGGGAGGATTTAGGGAGGGACACTCCACGATAGATCATGGTTTTGCATTGTGGGCTATGGCAAAGAAGTCAACGGAACAAAATGGCAAGTTATGCTGTTGTTTCGTTGACTTCCGAGCAGCCTTTGATTCAGTTGATTGTGTATGCCTATGGGAATCACTATTAAAGATAAATATCCCCAGAGATCTTCTGACCATAATAATGGAACTACATAGTGGGAATTGGGCGCAAGTTATTAAGGATACGGCGGGATCATTGACACAAAAAATACCCATAGACAACGGTCTAAGACAGGGCTGTGTCCTAGCCCCTCAGTTATTCTCAATATTCCTATCAGACCTCCCGGCCATACTAGAGGTGGAGGGTAGTGCAAGCCCCAGAATGGATGGTAACAAGGTGCCCTGCCTACTATATGCCGACGATCTGGTAATAGTAGACCAGACCGAGAGAGGCCTCCAGAGAAAGCTTAATGCCTTTAACGCATACTGTGCCAGTAAATTTCTAACGGTCAACCAAGATAAAACAAAAATCCTATGTTTTGGGAAAAAAATAAGCAGATTTAACTGGTACCTAGGTGAGCTTAAACTGGAGACGGTTAATGAGTATCGCTACCTAGGGATATGGTTTGACAAGAGACTAAACTGGTACACGCATCTGGAAACACAAAAAGCAAAAGCACATACCTCAATATGTGGCCTAAAATGTTTAATAGGGACTATGGAGAGATGTCTCACCGCCCAATGCTAAGAGCCTTTGAGGCAATGATCCCCCCCCCAAGTCCTGTATGGAGCGGAAATCCTTTATTTGAGCGGTAAGGGAACCTGGGACTTGGTGGAGGGGAAATGCCTTAAAGGTCTCCTTTCTCTCCCCCAATCATCTATGATACAAGCTGTAAGAAGAGAAATAGGCACAAAGTCCTGGGAGATACAAATACAAATGGCAATAATCAGACTATGGAAACGTTTTGAAGATCCAGATGGGCAAAAAGTAGCACAATGGTGTAGGAATGAAATCCAAAAGAGTGACTTAAAATGGGCAAAAGCATGTAAGGAAAGATTGACGGAAATTTGTAAAAGATTAAAGGTAGAGGTGTCCCAGGAAACTCAACAATTACTTTGTACTAGGAGCGAGTTGAAACTAAAGGCGAAGGAAACATCTGAAATGCTTGATATGAGTTACTTAGTAAAAAAGAAATCAGTAACACACATGATGAGTTCCTGGGCAAACGAAAATTGGTTTTCTTACCTAGACATCCTGTCCAACCGTGGTTTTAGGCAGGAGATTTTAAGGCTGCGGATTGGTCTCAACCCATGGTTAACAAATAAAGATCTGAAAACGAAAATGTTGGATCAGAAAGGGTGCTGCAGGTGTAACCTGGGATGTAAAGGAGACCTGTTACATATCCTACTCGACTGCTTGACACTAATGGAACAACGGAAACGGTGGCTGCGCCCCGTGTTCCTAAAATATGATATAAGAACGAGGGCACAGGCAGCCGACCTATTAACTGAAATTCCCGCCGTTAATATCGCAATTGCCCTTGGAAAATACATAAAAGTAGTACTGAATGACTTAAGAAACCAGGAATAACTTGTAGGACTGTATGAATCTTAATCTAATGAATTATTTTTAATAAGGGAAACTACCGGTTTTAACTGTAAATGCCAAGTTTTACTTTAAAGGCAATATTATTAGCGTGGGTAACAGCATAAGGGTATGTAAGTGTCTAAACTAAAATCGGATCAATTTATATTGTTTTATCGTTTTTATGTGAATATTTTAAACTTGTGATACTGTTCCTTGTACATGTTTAAAGACCATGGTCATAATAAACTTATACTTGACTTGACTTGAATGCACATTATACTTGTAGGACAGAACTGGCAGTATATGTGCTTACTTGTAGTTGCAACTTGAGATACGTTGGCAGCACCGAACTACCGGTGTACCAACGCATATTACAACATCTAAGGGCCATTGTGAACGCTGACCAAAGCTACCCTGTAGCGAGACATTTTCAGCAATTCCACAAAAAGAGCCTGGCACAATTGAAATATTTTGTGATCGATGCTGTGACCACCTCTAAAAAAGGTGGAGATTATGAATCAAAACTCAGGCAGCTCGAATCACGATATATTGTGCAACTCAACAGTAAAATACCGGGGGGTCTAAACATGGGGGAAGATTTAAGCAACTTTTTGTGAGAATCTTTTGACCGTTTGTCCAGTAATATGATAAGACAATTAATATCATCCCTGCAACTTACTATGCCTACCATCGCTTCAGAAATTTAAGAATCCCTATATATGATGGTTTCTCTCTGCTTAAGTTCATGTTAATAAACAGATACCTACTTGGAGACAAAATATTACCGTATGTACCATATGACCTATTTAGAGCAGATTTTTGACAATTTTTCCCTTTTATTTCCCCTTGCAATAATATTGGCTTTAATTCATTCATTTTTTGAAGGATTGACCTTGTGCATTATTTTTCAGTTGCCACGTTTTTCTCCTCATGCACTTATTGTTTTGATTCAAATTAATTTAATATAGACCACTATGGCAATAGCATTAGCATACAGAGATGCTTTATCTAGTATGTGCTCCGACAAACCATTAGGATGATATGAATTTGCGCTACTCTCCATGTATTCAATATGGTGCGCACTACAGGGAAATCACTTTCCAAAAAGGGGAATGAATTATCATAGAGGGGCATCATGAACATTTAATGATCATATTATTATGTTGAGACAAGTTGATATTATAGGTGTACATTTATGCATATTTGCACAGCAAGATAAAGAAGCACTTTTGCACTTTATTATGCAGAATTTTGCACATACGAATGTTTACATATTGCACTAGGCACTTTATTATATAATGTCACCTAGTTCTTGGATCATAAAATCAACATTGATATATGATTTAATTTGCAGTATTGTTGAAAATTATTATGTATGATTTCCCATGTTTTAATTCAACCCAAATATTGTAAGGGTAGATTCATCTATAATCCCTGACACAATTTTGTGAATAGTTTACTTACATGTATTTGTACGGTCATTGTTTTTTAGCAACTGATATTTGTATCGTAATTTGCACGATTTGATCCGATGTGCACATTTTTACAACTGTCCGAGCATGTATAATTAGTAGACAGCTGTGCAATGATTATATGCAATAGTATGTTGTGCATTGACAGCGTTTCACTTGTACCATTCCAAAATGGCGCCCATTGTTCATGTTTTCGAATTTGGGCGCGTTTACGCCAAATGTATGCTATATATACTAACTGTGGTCCACACTCCCGCCAACAGTGAGCAAGGACGCTTTGTCCAAAATGCGTCTGTTCGGCATCTTTCACCCTGCACTTTATAATTTAATAAAAGCAGTAAACATCTAAAGACTGGCTTTGGCATATTTCTGTGTCCACGCGCTGGATTCTGTACTTGGAATGTTGGCGCGGCTACCGGCTGGATTGTAATATATATATATATATATATATATATATATATATATATATATATATATATATATATATATATTCACTGAAAAAACCATAGGTTTGACACCAGTTATAGTTAGCTGGAAATTTTACTGAGACAAAACCATTGAAATTCCCACGTTATAGTTAGTTGGACTCACTATAACTTGCGCGCCTGCAATGCACTGCTGATGAAGTCACATATTACATCACTCATGACATGGTCAGTGACATCACTCATGACATCACTGATGACACCATCCAGTGAATGTGTGTCTTTCTGAAAAATAAATATGTTTTATATACGTATATGTAAAGGTCGATGGAAGAATAAATGTTTAAATAAGCGTCTTAATTATTTTTTTTTTTATTGATTGGTTAACTGGCTTATTAAGTGTATCTTAGTGAATACATATATTAGCGAGTATTGTTTAAATATTTAAATGTTTGTATCAGTGTTTCACTTTGTGTATAAGTGGCTGCATGGGTTGGTGAGTAGCTACATGTGTGTGTATATGGGTTATTCGATGTTTTTTTAGTATCAGTATGAATGTCTGTATGGTTTGGTGGGGGTGTTACTTAGCACATAGATGCATCAATGACTGACTCACTGTTTGTATGTGTTTTGAAGACAGCATATGTGCAGAACTGTATGGGTGGATGAGTGTGTATATGATGTGTTAGTGAGTGAATGACTGTCTCACTAGTGTCTTTATCAGTAATTACATATGCTTTAATCTAGTATAGTTGAGTATTGATGTATATAAGTGAGTATATGTGAGAGTGAGAGATTGAAAGATTTCTTGTTTAAATAAGTATGTGTTTCTATAAGTGATTGTTTAAGAGAGTAAGTATGTGTAAGTTTCCTTAGAAGTAAGGTGGTAGTGTGTGTATAGCTGTATATGCAAATGAATGGATGTTCAATAGTTTATTTGCATGCGTGATTATGTGTGTGAGTAACTTTTGGATGACTGTCGGTGTGTAACAGGATGTATAGGTGTTTCACTACATATGATGAGTGAATATATGTATGAGTGACTATAGAGAACTGTTGGTGAATGAGTGGATGTGTATATAGAAGGTGGTATTACTGAATTGGTTGTTGTAACTGGTATGGGTATCTCTATTTTTTTGAAAATTTTAGTTTCTATATTTGAATATGTGTTTCAAGGGTTACATTACACTGAAAGGAGGTCTGTCACTCTGTCACAAGTATGGTGTCATCAGTGATGTCATGAGTGATGTCACTGACCATGTCATGAGTGATGTAATATGTGACGTCATCAGCAGTGCATTGCAGGCGTGCAAGTTATAGTGAGTCCAACTAACTATAACATGGGAATTTCAATGGTTTTATGTCAGTAAAATTTCCAGCTAACTATAACTGGTGTCAAACCTATGGTTTTTTCAATGAATTTAATAGTTTTTTTTAAATGCTAATTCCTAACTATAACTGGCGTGAAACCTATGGTTTTTTTCAGTGAATTTCATAGGTTTTTTAAATGCTAATTCCTAACTATATAAGGCCTGAAACCTATATTTTTTTCAGTGAATTTCAAAGGTTTTTTTAATGCTAATTCCTAACTATATAAGACCTGAAAGCCCACCAGGAATCTCCAGTATGCGCCAGGGGACTGCATTGCCGAGAGGTGTAATGAAGCCACGCCCCTTTTTACACCTCTCTGCAACGCAGCCCCCGTGCATGTTTGAAGAGGGGGAACTAATTCCCCTTGCATACTAGGGGTCCCTGGGGGCCAACTAGCCCACCTGGAACCTCCAGTATGCGCCAGGGGGCTGCATTGCACAGAGGTGTAATGAGGCTATGCCCCTTTTTACACTTCTCTGCAACGGAGGCCACATATCTGCCCAAACACCGATATTCCGAACGATTGAAAATGACTTTTCTTGAGAAACATTTGTATTTGGATTATCATGTCCTATACTTTGGAATATTTGAAAGACTGACTTTGAGGATGCTATAAATTACTCAAGTCTGCCCGAATTGTGTGGGTAAAATTGATACCTTGTCACTTTGAATAAGAATGTACTTACGTCTCGTCTAACATTTGGAAGAAATATCTAGTTACATGACAACAGGATACCAACATAACTTGAAGGAAATAAAAACGCCCTGAAGAAGTTCTGTTGTACAGAACGAAACGTTTTGGCTGGCTGTGGTACATAAACTTAAGGAAAATAAAAGCATTTGAATATACACCAAGATTCAGCGCTTCAATAAGGACTCTAAGTGATATGGTTTGATTGGACTTATTGTGCAAGTGGTGCTGTGCCAAACTTTGGAATATTATCCACTACTCTCTACTACTTACTCTCTCCTACTCCACTACTCTCAAATACTCACTCTCTACTACTCATTCTCTACTACTCTACTACTCTCTACTACTCTCTCTCCACTACTCACTCCCTACTACTCACTATCTACTACTCTCTACTACTCACTCTCTACTACTCTCTCTCTACTACTCACTCTTTACTACTCACTCTCTACTACTCTCTACTACTCACTCTCTACTACTCACTCTCTACTTCTCACTCTCTACTACTCTCTACTACTCACTCTCTACTACTCTCTCTCTACTACTCACTCTCTACTACTCACTCTCTACTACTCACTCTACTACTCACTCTCTACTACTCACTCGCTACTACTCTCTCTCTACTAGTCTCTACTACTCACTCTACTACTCACTCTCTACTACTCTCTACTATTCTTTCTCTCTGCTACTCACTGTCTACTACTCTACTACTCACTCTCTACTACTCTCTACTACTCTCTCTTTACTACTCTCTACTACTCACTCTCTACTGCTCTCTACTACTCACTCTCTACTACTCTCTACTACTCACTCTCTACTACTCATTCTCTACTACTCTCTACTACTCGCTCTACTATTCACTCTACTACTCTCTCTGATAATCTCTCTACTGCTCTCTACTACTCTCTACTGCTCACTCTCTACTCTCTATTACTCACTCTCTTCTCTCTACCTCTCTACCTCTCTCTACTTCTCTCTCTACTAGTCTCTACTTCTCTACCGCTACCTCTCTACCTCTACCTCTCTACCTCTACACCTCTACCTCTCTCTACACGCACACATATACACATACACAGGACTTGTTTGTGTGCTTCCCGGACCACACTTCCCAGAATGCACAGACTCATTTGAGCCTCCCATCGGTGGGTGTGTTATACATAAAATGGGGAAGTGGGTCGGCGGCTGCGCACACCGCTTCCGTTAAAGCCCCTGAAGAGAAGCAGATGGAGCTTCGAAACGCGTCGGGCAGATCCCGTACGGAGCGGCGTCTATGAGTGGATCCCCGTCCTCACCTATACATAAACCAAGCTGCTGTTTGCGTGCTACTCAAAGGTGGACACCTTCGAGCATTGATATATATATATATATTCACTGAAAAAAACATAGGTTATAGACCATATATAGTTAGGAATTAGCATTTACAAAACCTTGAAAATTCACTGAAAAAACCATAGGTTATAGACCATATATAGTTAGGAATTAGCATTTACTAAACCTTATTTTACTCACACAAAACCATTGAAATTCGCATATATAGTTAGTTGCACTAACTATATATCGCGCACCCGCAATCCACTGCTGATGATGTCACATATTACATCATTCATGACATGGTCAGTGACATCACTGATGACATCACTGATGACATCTCAAATGACATCACTGATGACATCACTGATGACAACATCCAGTGACTGTATGTTTCTGTAAAGTTAAAATATGTCTTACATATTGAAGAACGAGTGGATGTATAAGTGTCTGGATGAAGGATTTAGTAGGTGCATGACTGACTGTATGAGTGAGTGATTAAATGTGTTTCACTGAGTGCATGGGTTAGTGACTAAACTGTCTTAATTTGTGCATCATTATGTCTGTTGTTCTGTAAACTGCTGCATGTGTTGATCAGTAGCTATATGAGTAACTATATGGGTTATTGATTGGTTGCCCAAGTATTTGTATGGGAGACTGAGTGTGTGTGTGGGTGGCTGGGAGGTGTATGACTCTGTGCATAGATGTGTGAGCAGTTGATTCATTAGATGTATGGGTTCAAAAGTGCATGTGGAAACAGCTGTATGGGCGGTTGACTGTGTGCATGAGTGTATTGGTGAGTGAATGGATATCTCAGTGCTACATGTCAAAGTAAGTACATATGTAAAACACAGTACATGTGAGAGTTGACATCTATAAATAACTGTGCATAAGAGCCAGTGAATGTGTGAGTGGCTGTATGGATCATTGTGAACTTGTATCAGGGACTGTATAAGAGAGTAAATATGTGTTAGTATATGTTTGAATAAGTAAGGTGTGTATAACTGTATAGTTGAGGAAATGGAGGTGTGATTGATTCTTTGCATGACTGACTAGGTGTGTGAGTAACTCCATGGATGAGTGACAGTCTGTGAGTGTCTGTTTACACTGATTGTATCTAAGGTTATATTAGAGTCTGAAGAGGTTCATCGTATTATCACATGAATGATATCATCAGTGATGTGATCAGTAATGTCAAATGAGATGTTATCAGTGATGTCATCAGTGATGTCATTTGAGATGTCATCAGTGATGTCATTTGAGGTGTCATCAGTGATGTCATTTGAGATGTCATCAGTGATGTCATCAGTGATGTCACTGACCATGTCATGAATGATGTAATATGTGACATCATCAGCAGTGGATTGCGGGTGCGCGATATATAGTTAGTGCAACTAACTATATATGCGAATTTCAATGGTTTTGTGTGAGTAAAATAAGGTTTAGTAAATGCTAATTCCTAACTATATTTGGTCTATAACCTATGGTTTTTTCAGTGAATTTTCAAGGTTTTGTAAATGCTAATTCCTAACTATATATGGTCTATAACCTATGGTTTTTTCAGTGAATTTCAATGGTTTTTTAATAGCAAATATCAAAAGCTGTAAAATGTATTCTTATTCTAATTCAAAAATATATTTTTTATATTTTTGTATTATATTTTTTTAATTTAAATATTTATTTAATTAATTTTTTTTTGTTTCGCTGCCGGTCCGCTAACCAGGCAGCTTCCCGTTAGCTTCAATTTGTTCCGAGACCCGGTCCGCCAACCGGTAAACGTTCCTTTAACGCAAGTACCGCGTTAGAAAGCAACATCGTGACGCGTCCCGTAAGCGCGACGTATCGCGTTACCGCGTAATGCGTCTTATGACGCGCCGCGTTAGCGCACCCGGAAGCGCTCTGGAACGCGAATCGAGGCGCGAAGCGCAGCGCCCCGGAAGTGATCCGGGACGCGGCGCGGAGCATAACAGGTCATAACAGCATAACAGGTCATGTGACTTGTTTATAAAACTTTTCATTGGTTCATTTTACTTTTAGTTTCCTAATGATGGAAGGCTTGGTCATATGACCTAAAATTAACACTTTTCATTGGTTTAGAAATTTTTTTTTTCCCAAATGATGAAAGTCCCACCTTTTTTCCTCACTCTGACTTTCATTTCTATGAGAGAAAGACCTACATTGACGACCTTACAAATGGCTTCAATGATTGCTGCAGCTGGTGGACCCCCACCACCACCACCACCTCCAAGGAAGAGAGGACCATCTCCTCAGGTCATCCTCCAACAAGAGGAGGAAGAAGAGGAAGAAGAGGAAGAGGAGCAAGGGACAAGGAGGTTTTTTAAAGAACAGCCAAGGAGGTCCTATATAAAAGAAAATTTTATTTGGCAATTTTTTTCATTTCCCCCACATCAAAAAAAGGTAAATGCCCGGTATGTTACCTGCCTGATTTGTAAAGATGAACTGTCCAGAGGAACAGAAAAAAAATACAGTTATGGTAATTATACCATGCAACGCCATATGGAGAGGTGGCACCCGATAAATTACAGTGCTGCCCAAATACGTGATCTGGTGGATAACCCCCGACCTGTGGCCAGTACATCCACCAATGAAGAGGCAGTGACGGGATCAGAGGCAAGGGAGACAGTCCCAAATCTACAGATGAACTTTGGCCAAATGAAATTAACCTGTTTAACTTGCGGCAAATTAATTTCCTGTGGAGAGAGGAGTGTAACTCTAATCAATAGAGCTTTTGAACATCATCAATGTACAAAACGTCCCAGAAAATAAATTTTCTTTTTTTTTTTGCTCCTGTTGAGCCCTTTCTAATGAATCATTTTTGTTTCCCCCCCCAAAAAAACAAAAAAAATATAAAACAACAAAAATAATAAAAAAAAGTTCTTTTCAGAACTACCTCCCCTTTATAAAAAATTGCTAAAATGTTTAGCACTCTAGCAACCTCTATTTCTTTTGATTCGCTTCCCGGTTCGCGCGCCGGTACGCGAACCGGAAGCAAACTGATTTTTTTTTTTTTTTTAAAGAAGAGTAAGTAAACAGAGAGTAATGTTAAAAGAAAGACAAATAGAAGGAGTAACACACAGTTACTGTTGAAAGAGGGACTGAGAAAAGGAGTGGAAAGAGTAGCATAAGTAAGTAATAGAAAAAGAAATGAGGGAAGTAGCAAAGGCAGGAAACTGAGGGTTAAAGAAATGAAGCAGTGGAACTAATAAAAGTTAAATTTGATAGAGATGTAACGTAAAGAGTACTAAACACTTACCTTATAATTGTCGTTAACTTAGTCAATTGTAATTTTTATACTTTTAATCTGTGTAAGAAAGAACAACAAATTTTAAATTAATAGAAGGTAGTAAAAAAAGAGTGAGCATGAGACAAGATGAATACATATTATAAATCACAATTCAAAGTACAAAATTAATTATACATATTTAATGGTTTATTTTTGCTGTTCTCAGAATATATCAAATTTCACTGAAAACAGTGAGTTGAAGATATTCATCATATAACAGCGGGGAAAAAAACACAATCAAAATGATTGTGTTTAAAAAACCCTTAAAATATAATCAATCAGAAATAAGAACTCCTCAAAAGTAACTATGACGTCAAAGGATGTCCTATGAACAGCTTATACTCTGTTGTGCTGTTACTATTTTCTGCCCGTCACTTTCTGAAAGATAAACTCCATTGTTTTAAGAAAAATGAGACATACAAAGCAATTTAAAACAGCACACTAAATTACAGCAACACCTAGAATCATTATGGTCCAGTTATCAACCCTAAATTCTCACTTCAGAAAACAAGTCAAAAGGCAACATTGCTTCATACTCAATTGGTAATGTTTGTTGAAAGACTAGCCTTTTTTTTATTTCAAATAAGCTGTGTAATATCCTGATGTTGTCAAAGGACCATCTTAATATATAATAGCTGCAGTTGCAAATGTTCTTCCTGAAATCGATGACTGTGTAGCCAAAACATTTTTAATTAGACTTGACAACTTATTTTCATCCAGTTTATGTAGTTGAAATTGTAAAATGACATTTCACCCATAAGTTTCCATAAATAATATGGACAGCATTGCAGACTTACATTTCCTCTACTCCTTGTTTTGATCTGCTGCTTGAATTAGCTTATAAACACAAACAGTTTTCGCTCTGTACTACACTTATCCACAAGGCCATATAGAGTAGGAGCTATTAGAACCTCTTGAAATTCCTCAGAACAAATCCCAAGATTCCTTCCCTAAAATTTTGGTTGTAAGAACACCAGGTAAGAATTTTGAAGGTGGAAAGGCAATCTTTTTTTGAAAGTTAAAACAGAATCATTGCAGAATGACCAGCCGTTTCCAGATTTTAAATAAGCTGTGTAATGTCCTGAAGTTGTTGAAGGACCGTCATGATATATAATTGCTGTAGTTACAAAAGTCCTTCCTGATATTGACAACTGCGAAGCCACAAAATTATTAATTAAAGTTGTCAATTTAGTTCCATCAGGCCTACATCGTTGGAACATTAAAATGACATACTGGCCATAACTTCGGATAATTAACGTGGACAACATTGGCTACACTCCATGTTTTGATCGGCTGCTTTTACTAGCTTATTGAAGGATACTGATTTACTGTCAGGCAAAGTTAAATATATAAATCTTTCTGAGTCTACACTAGTAGTACTTGATAGCCTACAGTTCTCGCAATCATTCTGCCATTGATAAGAAAGGCCAAACAGATAATCTACATCTACACCTTCATCTTGCAATACATCAAGCATATACATTAAAAACTCCTGACAATCCTGCTGAATATTTTGAGAGAATTGTGTTTGACCTGAACATTCGTCTAACAGATAACGAATTTCAGACACACTTTCTACTCTTGTTCTATCAGCGCTACATTTCTCTAACACAGAATTCAACAAACAGCATAAATTTTTTCCGAATTGATCACAATCTGTTCTTTTAAAGTCTCTAGTGAAAAGACAACATTAACCACTACATTAGCATAGCAGTTGACACCAGAACTATTTTCAAATTGATAACCAACAACATCTTCAACAGAATTCATTTTCTTTCTGCTTACAATTTTCGGTTCATCAACTTTTGGTCTTTTTGCTACAACCTCCCTACTATTACTGATATTTCTTCGTTTCCGGCCTACCACACGTTTCTCAAACAAAGGATATTGAGGCAAATGTGGCGCATACTCTCTTCTTAACCTATTGTATTCCTTAACACAATCTAGATCCACACAAATGTTTGTGACATCACAGTCAATCAAGCACAATCCTGATAAAGTTCTGACTCGTGACAATGCTACATAAGCCATACCCTCTTTGAACACAAAACTGCCAATATTCACTAAAGCAGTGTCTACACTTAAACCTTGCGATTTATGGATTGTCACCGCATATGCCAAGCAAACAGGAAACTGCTTACGGCGAATATATAAGTCTTTTACAAGCAAAAACCTACTGTGCAATGACCAATTAGCTGTACTTCCTCAATACCATCAAATTTAATTTTTAAAAATTCAATTCCATCTCTACTCTGTATTCCTCAAAATCAACAACATTACCCATTGATCCATTTACCAGACCTCTTTCAACATGTAAATTCCTTCTCAAAATGATACGGCAATTTAAGCACACATTCAGAGTCTTTTCAAAACCCGCAGTTTTAGATATAGTCTTCTCTAATGAAACCAATTTAGATTTCGAATTCTCAGACAAAATAATTGTTGCTCCCATATGCTCTATTCTGTCAATAGCTTCCAGTTTCACAATCTCTTGGTTTTCTAAATTCAACATTTTGTTGTTGAAGATGGAACATTCTGCAAGAGTTGGCATCAAACATATTCCAGATTTCTTCTCAGTAATTTTCTGAAAAATATCCTCTGGCAGAACGTCTTCTTCTGGATACAAATTTGACAGTAATCGTGCATGTAAAGATTCTTTCCCACGCTCGGTCACTTTCCCGATTCTAGCATCTTGTAGAATATTCTTGTAATCTTCGTCCTTCGCCTGACGCATATTTTCACGCAGCTCAGCATAATTGAAGTTTAACCATATGTTAACGTTGCCAATGCTCCCTAGGCACTTCCTGTTATCTTCATGCGTAAGCAGTTTAAACACTGGTTGTCCTTTCACTGGTGTCAGCTGCAGAAGATCACCGAAAACAATGATGTGTTTGCCACCGAATAACACATCATACTCTGTTTTAAGAACTTCCTGCATTCTCAAATGCACAAAGGCAAGCATGACATTGGAAACCATGCTTACTTCGTCAATGATAAGAAGTTTCATCTTCTTCAGGACTCTAGATACTTCACAACAAGCATCCCCAGATAACTTGTGGTATTGTAATTTGTTATCATGCTCCACAGGCAGCATCAGTAGACGATGCAAAGTAATACCTTTATTGTTATGTGCTGCCAGTCCAGTTGGAGCAGTGACAACACAAGACAGCGATGACTCAGTCCTTTTCTGCAGATAACATGAAATTGCTTTAATGAGAAAACTTTTTCCAGTTCCTGCTTCTCCACTCACGTACAGTCGGACAGGCTTCAACGACGTACATGAGCACTCTTTCTTCTCATGACTTAATCCATGCTCAATTTGTTTGGTAACTTCGTCATATATTTTCCTCTGTTCAACGTTGAGTTGTCTTTTCAAATCTTCTAAGTTAACCGCATCCTCCTGAGCATGTGCCATGGATCTTTCCACTTCAATCATAGCAGTGGCAGCTTCATTTTCGATAACTGGTTCTCCTAGTGGATCCTGACTCAATGAAACAGAACTCTGACTGTCCTGAGAACTGTCTCTAGCAATCTCAGCTGCAATTGTTGCTTCCTGCTCGATTTCTGCATTCAACATTTCTAGATATTTTGGAAAAACAGGACATTCTATGGACTCCTTGGCTGCATTAAAAGAGTCTTCGTAACAGAGGAAATCTCCAAGCAGTTCCTCTTCTGCACGCCAAGGCTTGAAAAGTTGTAAAAGAGCTAAATAGAAAAACTCTTTTCTTTCTGGAGATTCGCAATTCAATTTTCGATGATTTACCAATTGACATTTTCTTTGCTTGACCAGACATCCCTCACTTCCAATTACAGCATACACTCCTTTATCAATATCTTCTTTGATGTTCCTCTTGAAAATGTAATTTTGTTGAACCTCATACAGACAAACATTCTCCAGGTGACTGCTTCTATTTGGATAATATGTATCCAACATGTTGGTCTTCAAAATATCTGTACTGCTTGGCTCCTTCTCCGCCAAATACTCAATTTCCCGTACAGGTTTCAGAACTCGATTACGCGTTGCAGCAAGACCAAGACTCGCCCAAATGATACTCCTAGATTTTGCATAGAGACTTGCTGAAGATAACCGGTCAGAACATTCGTAAGCTCCGATTTCTCGATGCGACAACATCTTCAGACTGAAACTGTACAACTTCTTACTGAGGCTCTTTTCATGGGAAATATCCTCCCACATATCCTTCAGTTCTGTCTTTTCTTTTTTGGTGATGTAAGACGTCACATACCGAGCCACAGACATACAGTTGTCAGCCACAAACTGTATATCCATGTTAGCATTCCACATGGACAAAATCACTGGGTTGTAGTCGTTAATGTACTTGGACTCTTCGTTTCTTTTCAAATTGTATGTGTTTTTGGGTGATTTCCTCGTCACATTATGTCGCAGCGAAGACATCAAATTGTTCACTCTTCCTTTAAATTTCACTGATCGTGGAAATGCAAAACGACATTTGGTGTAGTACTTGTCCTTGTTTCTGAATTTACGACGACAGTACTTTCCACAACGATGGCTTTGAAACCGTAAAACTTGTTCTCTTAGACTTTTATATTCCTTTGTCTTTGGAACAGCACATGTAGAATACTGTTCTATGAAACTCATCACTAAGTCATCCGGATCTGTTCCAAATTTGGGTGCATCTTTGATCCATAGCAGCATATGTATATGAGGAGCACCTCTTGCTTGATACTCCTTTCTCCAGAAGAAATCCAACACCTCTCCAAGACGTGGATGTTTCTTGTTCGTGATGAAAGACATCATAGCTTTAAATCTATGATTGAAGTACCTGCATACATTCACTGGATCCAAAGAGCACAGTTCTCCGGGTGTCTTGAATTCGATATTTTAAATGTTTCCATTTGCCTCTCGTAGAAATTCAAGTAAGTCTTCCCAGCCATACTCAGCACAGCTGAGAGTGAGGAACCATGTGGGAGTTCCTAAGTTCCTCAGCATACATTTTAAGTCACCATGACGGCGGTACCAATACTCATTAGTACCACGCTGACAAGCCATGAGATTAATCAGGTGAGAATCCAAAATACTGTCTTGCACATTGACTTTATCCATAGAGTCCCTTGCTGAGATATTTCGCAGTTGTACACCACTTTTCAAGATGTGGTTCACTGCATAAGACAATCCAGAGAGATCACTTTCAAACAGTAGATGAAACAAATAGGGAATGCATTGACGAAACCTAGGATCTTCTGCATACAATCGTAAAGTCCGGTATTCTGAAGCAGGAATTTGATCAGGTCGCTCATCATATCGTCCTCCTCGACCTGTGGGAAATAACTGTGGGAAACATGGAGCTTCCAAACTTTCCTCCCAAACACTAATGGGACTCCCTTTGGCTTGTTTCATTTGAAACAACTCAATAGCATTCCCCATGACTTCCTTGGAATGCAAAGGATGAAGACTATAATGTTCATATATTTCTTCATTTTTAGAGGCTTCTACTTTCTCAATTTGTCCAGCACACAAATCGCTGTCCTCTTCTTCACTTACTTCCTCTTCTGCAACACATACATTCTTGTAGTACTCATTGTTTTTTATCAAATACAATGTTGCCTTTTTGACTTTCCTAACATCCACTAAATCTTGCCAGATTTTCTTACTCTTTGTCGGAACCCCATTAACTAAGATAACCAGAGGTTCCTCTTCCACTTTCTCTACTCCAATTGTATTAATGTTTTTCTTCAAATCTAAAGGCAAATAAACAACTCTTCCCTTTAATCCTCTCTGTAAATCTGATGGAGGCAATTTCCCTGTCTTTGGCTCCATTCGTACAATAGCCTGGAAGGGATGGACACTTTGAATCAAAATAGATTCATAAGTATTTAAATCCTTCAATTCAGAAGGAATGTCAACCAATTTCAGATTATTATGAACCGCTCTAGCATGCATCTGGTTTTGGTTTAATTTGTTAAAACAATAAGTACACATACGTTGGTCCGCTCCCAAATCAAAACAATTTTCTACCATCAAGTATGTGGCAAAATCCTCCCATTCACTATTGTTTTCCATATCACTTTTTGCATATAAATCCACTAACTTAGTCTGATTCTTATAATAAGTCCGTCGACAACACACACAAGTGAAATTAGGCCTCTCACTTGATTTCACCATAAACGTGGAAATTTCCTTGTGAAACTTATGTGTACTGAAAATCTGTACACTCTCTTCCACATTACCTTCTTCTAGTGGGTCAATTTCAACATTGTTCTCTTTACCAGCAAAGTAACAGAACTCAATTTCTTGACAAATATTCTTCACATCTACTTCAGAACCATGCAAAAGAGCACTGCTTAATTGTTTAAGCATAATTGCTGGACTCTTAGCATAATACAACATTCTAACTAATTTCCTCACTTTATTATGATGCACTGCTAGCATCCTGAAATGATGAAAAATACTCTGGCATACTCTCCTGGAAAGACAAGCCAGTGAATGACCATGCAAACCTGTCAATTGTCTCGCTCTGCAAGGATCTAATTCTTGCAACAACTTTATTTTTTGTTTTAAACTTTTCTTATTAAATGTCCGTACAAAATCACAAAGCAAATTGATGGAATCCTGTCGCACACTGCAAATAGAACTACACTTCCAGGTGTACACTGGTCCCTTAGGACGTCTCCCTAAAACCTCATCACTTAACACCTCTTCTGCATCTGCAGACACAAGTTTTTCTTTTTCAACTGGACGACCATCTTTTACCTCATATGCTCGACCACTGGTGTCAACTGCATGCACCAAATCATTGTCCTGAAAATAACTCTCCTCATTAAAAAATGCCTCACAACTTGAACTATGCATCCATTCTCCTGAGAAAACTTCACAAAAATTACTTCGATTAACTACTCTCTTCCATCTACTATTTGATTTGAAATCATAAATTACCTTGTTTAGTTTCCTAATTCTATTGATTACCAAAATAAATAACTTTCGCTTAATTTCGAAAGCCTGATCAATAATTTTCTCTACATTTTTCTTTTTCTTATAAAATGCCACTTTCTGTTGGCCTTTCTTAAATTGTTTTAGCAAATTGACAATTATCCAGTTGCGGAACATTCGCCTACGAATGTCCCTGAATGTATTTTCCCTTCTACTGCCATGCACAGAGTTATCTCCTGCTCTAGCAGAAACTTTTTTGACGGGCCTTTCCTTTCCATTTAAATTGGCTCTCTTTTTCAGGACTAAAACTTGTTCTTTAGTTATACTTTTGTTTCTACAAATGTTTCTAAGGAATGATTTCGTTCTCTTACCCGGAGCTTTCTTCGTGACTTGACAAGATTTTATTGTAGAGGACTGCTGCAAGCATTTAGTAATCTGCTGTCTTTGACGTTTCGTAGCCTTTCGGATTCTATCCTTAGACGGCATTGTCTAATTTCTAAATAATCTGCAGTTGAATCTGTGGTAAAATATAATAAAAAATGTTATTAACCACTATTACCAAACAGTAAATCAATAACAGTAAGGATTTGATTCAGCAATGCCATAAAGATGATTCAGTGAAATCTTCTTAATTTTACTGTGTTAGTTTTACAGGGCTTTCATGCAAATGACTGCCCACCTTGCAACAAAAAGCCCACATGAAACTTGACACACGTTAAATTGTGTACTTACCTGCAATAATCCATATGCCAGTGTTTAGGTCCCTCCACCCTGCCCCTCCCCCTCCCCGCCTCCCTGCCCCACCGTAACTCCCTCCACGACCCGCGGCTTCTATCTTGCAACATGGTGCATCTTGTAAATCACTGCTGCATTATAAAAGTGACGCAACAGCAGCACAAAAGAGGCGCACAGCCATCATAAATCTGCCCCTAACACTTTAAATGATTGATTCATGATGACGATAAGGTGTGGACTATCTAGAAGTTTGTTTGAGGTGAGGCCTACTCAGGGTTGCAGATGAAATTTAGGCTTGTTGAAGAGTACAGAGGTGATAATACATGTACAAGCCTACCAATGAAGTGAATCATGTCCACTGCACTCTTGAACAAAGGTCAGACCTCCTCTATCTCCCTGAACACGACTAAACCTCATCTGCACAATATGATTCGTAATGTTAGGAAACACAAGTGATATAATTGAAAAACGTGCAAATATTTTTGCACATTTAACAATCACATCACCTGTATTTCTTCAGCTTAGTTATCTCGTTGTGCAGATGTAGTCTACGTCCTATGTAGAAGCACACCATATCAATACTTAAATTACCCAAGCACACATGGGAGCGTATTTACAAGGACCTTGCTCCACGGGGAAATGTCTTAAATTTAAATGGGAAAAATTACATCAAAGGGACTCAAAGGCCTTGCAAATATGCCCCAAACAACCTATGACACACTAGCAGTACATATCAAGAAACCTAATTGATTTCAAAAAACGTTTTTAAACCTTTTATGTAAAACAATTATATACATACATTCATGGGGAACTGAATTAAAATGCCCTAATACACATGAAAACGTTTTTTTAAGGCCCTTGCACCTTTTTTTCCATCACTTTTAACATGGCTATGTAACTCAAACAATCAAAGACAAAATTTGCCAGGCACACATGGGGGCGTATTTACAAGGACCTTGCACCACGGGGAAAGTGACTACAAATGACCAAACACACATGGGGATGTATTTACAAGGCCCTTGCACCAGGGGGAAGTGACTTGAAATGGTCAAGCACACATGGGGACGTATTTACAAGGACCTTGCACCAGGGGGAAGTGACTTGAAATGGCCAAGCACACATGGGGACGTATTTACAAGGACCTTGCACCAGGGGGAAGTGACTTGAAATGGCCAAGCACACATGAGAGCGTATTTACAAGGCCCTGGCCTTGCACCAGAGGGAAATGACTTGAAATGGCCAAGCACACATAATGGCGTATTTACAAAGAACTTGCACCAGAGAGAAGTGACTTAAAATTGCAAAGTACACATGAGGACATATTTAGAAGACCCTTTCCCCAGGGGGAAGTGACTTAAAATGACCAAGCACACATAGGGGTGTATTTACAAGGCCCTTGCACCACTTATGCATCACTTTTAACATGTACACTGTGGAGCACCATGGGGCAAAAACAACACAGATGCATCATGCATCTGTTCCGCAAAAGCGACGCATTGCAGGAGTCACATGGCAAGTAAATAAATTCTCATAAATTTTAAAAGCATTCCTTTTCCTTAAAAACGATTTTCTAATCATAATTTGAAAACACAGCACGGCTCCTATGTACAACCACACCTTGTCAGTACTAATACTTTACATTATCTGCAATTACAATTTGTAAAAGAATGCAAAATCTTCTTTAAAAACATAATGCAAACACTTGACTCAAAACATCATTTTAAATGCACAGCTGGCTTTCTTATTTTCTCAAAACAACATACTAGTCTCTATCTAAAATAAAGAAACGATATCTCACCTTAACAAATGCTTTTTGAATTTCAAAACAGTCTCAGAAACACACCAATTTTTCTTTAGCAGAACAAAAGGTATGCACTCCGGAGGCTGCAACCAAGAAAGGCACATAAATGCTGATATTCATCACACATATCTCTCATGTCAGCCAATCAAAACTCTTCCCTCACTTTTTTCAAATCAACACCCTTCCCCCCTCTGCCCTTTCTGCCCTTTTTCCATAGCAACTACCTCCTGCTAGACCTCTCATGTTTACAAGTTCACACAACAATGTTTCAAATGAACTCTGAACTCTCACTACACCTGCTAATCCACTGCAATCTTTCATAAAATCATTTTTTATTAACCATTCAAATTACATCTTTCAAAGAACACATTCATGCACCCTAACTTTCTGTTTTCAGCAATGAAAATCCACCAATCACTGTTAATGAATCATTAGCACTCAAACTCCACAGTTTTTTTCTTTACAAACTCCACTGTTTCAACTGCCATTTCATTCCCACACTTCATCTGACTGCAGTAGAACCTCCTCTCGCCATGTTTTCTGTCTGGATTCTAGGACATAGCTACATCCACTGGGCTCACAGGTATGCTGATAACAGAAATTTACACAACCTCAATTTACAAAATGTGGAAATCAAATGGATTGGGCAAAGAGGATTGAGATGTCACCAATTGATACCATTGGTGAAAACCTTTTTGCATTTGCCAAACCCTGACCTCATAATAGTGCACTGTGGAAGAAATTATTTGGGCACTTTGACTGGGGTAGGTCTGGAAATGCTCTTAAAGGACACCTTTGAGCAATTGATGGCACTTTTTCCTCAAACTGCCTTGGTATATTCCAATATATGCCAAAGACAAAAATGGAGGTGGTCCAATCAATTTTGTCCACAAATTGAGAAATCGAGGAAGCATGTAAATAAGTCTGTTTCAGCTTACATGAGAGACCATGGAATGGGCTGCATCTACAACAATAACTTGCGTTACTACATGCAAGATATCTACAGAGGAGATGGCGTGCACTTCTCAGATGAGGGGAACAGAGTTTTCATACAAAATGTAAGACTGTGTATTGGTACCTACTTATAAGTACCTACAACTTACACAGAACCCAAAAACTCTTTTCAGAGCTACCTCAACTTTAATTACTCTTTAAAAATTTCGAATATACCTTTTTTCACTAATTTTCACTTATGTTCGCTTCCCGGTTCGCTACCCGGTTCGCGTACCGGCAGCTAACCGCGCGAAAAATTAAAAAAAAAAATTATTTTTTCTCGCACATGTGGGACTCCTCAGCCACCCTCAGAAAACCTAGGGGGTCAGGATACATCTACCGTGCCCCCTTCTACCCATTCTGGACATTATTTACCCTCCATCTTGTATCTCAATTCTACCGAAACACAAAATGGAGGACTCCCGTAACGCTGCAGGTTCGCGTACCGGGACACGCACTGAGAAGCGCTCGCTTAAAAAAGGTGGAAAAGTAATTTACAGAAAAACCACTGGAGACACTTTCACCAAATATACATTAGCTCATACTACATACCAATTTCTACCATTTTCACAAATTTGGTTGGAATTCCATTTAGCCATTTAGCATGTAGACCTCTCTAAATTCCCTGAGGTAAATTACTTCACAAAACACATCTGAAGTGTTGGAATTGACAACCAATTAAAATGTTACTTTCATTTTCTACTTTTTTTACCTAACATTTGATTGATTATTACCTGAATATATATAAAGAAAGAGAGAAAAACACAGCCATTTTGACTACTACTTCCTGAAGTACATTGCAAGAACATTTTCACTGACAACTTAAACTTGTTTTTAAAAGGTAAGATGTTATTTTAAAAATTTGACCGGAGAACTATGTTATACAATTTAAATTAATTTGGAAAACATTTTCAGATAGTTATATACTATCCCTCTGTAAGAGTTAGACATTGAGAAAGGCTTGTTTATTATAATTATGGATTGATTTACGTTTCTGTGTTATAATTATGAATTTACTTAGGCTTTTTCGCAAGCACTTTTTAATAGTACTACTTCACGCCTGAAACCATACAGAGCCCATAGATAACTTCTCTGTTATAAACTCACAAGTACCTGTCTTAAACCCAACATTGCCCTATCTCTACTGATATATTTATTTTTTATGCAAATTTTAGCACAAAAATGGAAGGAGAACAGAACGTTTTCTTTGAAATTGCCCTAGAGATAAAAAATGAGGAAATAATTGAAAGCATTGACTTGGAATTCATGGACGAATCACGAGACCAAGAACTTCTACAATGTGTAGAATCTGTGGATTTGTTACTTCATTATGAGGACGATAAAATGTGGGAAGTTATGTTCACTCAACAAGAGGACATTTCGGACAGTCAAATGTTAGACAGTCTATTACATTTTGAAAAAGAATCAGAAGAATAAATTTATATTTAATAATCAAAAATTGTTCGAGTCTTTAATCATTTTTATATGTAATTCATAAACTAGTACCAAATTAGTACCAAATTGATTATAATGTAAAGTCAGACTTATAGTATACTGTGCAACTTTTTTATGTTACTGCATTGGTACCTACATTTTGCTACTTAAATAAAAAAAAAAAAAAAAACAACAAAATGAACAATCAATAAACATACAATATTTAAAAAGTCTATCATTCTTGTTTCCTTATAGTACGCTCCCCGGACCGCTTTCTGGTGCACGTACCGGGCGCACCCCACGCAAAAAAAAACGATTTTTTTTTTCTTTTTGCCCCGCGGGGCCTTTTTAAATCCTCCACTTCAATCCTAGGGGGTCAGGGAGGATCTACTATGCCCCCTTATGGTCATTTCCCCCTTCGTTTTGGCCTCCTCTTGTCTCTCGATCCTACCGAGAGACAAGATGGCGGCCGCTCCGGACTGTTTAGAATGTTGACAGACACCGGAAAGCCAATCAGCTTCGCTTCGCAAAGTTCCGTTACGCGAAAAGTACGCGAACCGGAGCGCTACCCGGGACGCTGTCACAGATATATCTGTTTTTTAAAATGATAATTTCTCAAAATCCACTGGAGCACATATATTGAGACCTAGCAAAGGCACATCGGGCTAACAGTCCCTACAATTTTGCCAAGTTTCGTGCAAATCCATTCAGCCGTTCGAGCTAAAAGTGAGGCCAACCGCCCTATGGAAAACTCAATGTTAAAAACGCGTTTTGGGGCCCCCCTTTTTTCTTGGCTCCCCCTTGACGAAACCCCCCCAAATTTTCAGGGGCTGCTCAGAAACAAAATGTGCCATTTTCCTAAAAATTTCAGCCAATTCCGTCCACAAACGACAAAGTTATTAGACATAGAATTTTCAAAAATCCCATAGGAAAAGAATCCTAACTATATATACCTACTGGCGACCGCCAGTAGGTAATATATATATATTACCTACTGGCGGTAGCCAGTAGGTATATATAGTTAGGACCTAGTTACAATAGGAAATGGCAAACATTCTATTGGCAATAACTTTGGCGCCGATTGAGGGATCTGCCTGTAATTTTCCTCAAACTTGCCTCGCTGCGCTCTGCTCCGTCCCTGTAAGTTCCGGGGGGATTCAACAAGTGGGGGCCGAGATAAAAGGGGGGTCCCAAAACATGTTTTCCCCATGTTAATTTCCATAGGGACATTCTGACAAGGCTACAGGTTGAACGGCTGAACGGAATTACACAAAATGGTAGAGCCTGGTATGGAGCAGTGCCTTTTGTATGTTTGGTGTAAATTCGTTCAGTAGTTTTTGAGAAAATTGAATGTGAAATTGAGACCTATGCAATTTTTACATTGGACCTTTAGAAACAGCTACAGCCCGAACGGCTGAATGGAATTACTGCAAACTGGGTAAAATTGTAAAGACTGATATGCAATAATTTATTTTGTATATTTGGTAAAAATCCCTTCAGTAATTAATGAGAAAATCGACTTTTTTCAAATTATATATCTATAGGCGGGACACGGTGCACGCCCGTGCGCGCACCGTCCTTGCACCGTCCTTGCACGTGCGCTGACTTTAGCGTGCGCGCGCGGAATTCTGATTGGCTGTTGGACGTCTGTCAACATTCCAAAACAGAAATTGTTGGCAGCCATCTTGTACCTCGGTAGACTGAGGCACAGGAAAGCAGAGAAACAAACATGTAGAAATCAAAAAGGGGGCAGAGTAGAAGCACCCTGACCCCCTAGGCCTGCTCAGGGGGTCCCACAAGGACCCCACGGGCCCCAATTTTCATTAATTTTTTTTCGAAAAATCGCGTGGGGGACGCGCACCGTGCGTGCACAGTACGAGTACCGTATGAGCACCGTGCGTACACCGTGCGAGCACCCCGTGATTAAAACAGTAAATTAGGGTGCATATTTTTTTTTTGTAAAAGATGCAATTCTAATGGTTCAGAAAAGATCATTGAAAGGAACATTTTACATGAATATCTGTTATATTGAAAGCTCTAACAAGCTTCCTGGGTTTATTTGCAACTTAGTTTGATGAACGTTTCAACTCTGTTCTTAGGTGGGAGTTTCTATGGTAACAGGTTCAGTGAGCAGTAGGGGGATGGGTGACTTTTATGTGAGTTTGAAAGTGTGGGAGTGTAGAACCAATTGGAATGTTAGTTTAGTTTTGAAATAGTGTATGAAGTAAGTTGATTGGTTAAGAGCAGAGATATCTGTGAAGAACAGTGGGAAACTGCCATTTCTGCTTCCAGTCTCTGAGATGCAGATCAGGGATTCTCTTTAAGAAAGGCTGCTGTGTTTTTTGACACTGTTCTCTTTTTTCAAAAGCGATTTTTAAGGTGAGTACTGGTAGCAGTATTGGGAAGCATAAGAAACATATTGGGCTTTATTAGTGTTGGTTTTAAAAAATAAGTGAGGTTTCTGCTTTGTATTATGTTTGTGTGTTTTTCGAATTTTGGTGTGGTGTTGGGGCCTGGCCATGTTGCTGGGGGTCAAGGTTACATTTTGAATCCAGACAGTGTGCTCAGGCCTGCACCCAGTAATGTAGTGCATATTGAAATGGGCTGTGTTCTGTTTGAAAAATGATTTACCAAGTATAATGATTTTTGGAGAAATGTGTGGTATAATATTTTTGAAAAGGGTCACATTTTGCACAATGTTTAACATGGGTTTGTAAATATGCCCCTCTTTGATTCTGAAATATATCTCTCTATTTCTAGATTGTTTCTTGTGCTTTGCTCAAATGTTGGTATATCATGTTTTTATTAAATGTGACAGAAAGGGATTGTAAATATGCTCCACTTTTTTGTCCCTGCCTGGACCAGGCCTCAAAATCTTGAATTAAAACATTATTGAGGGCAGGGATGTCAATGGATTGTTCTGATTTTTGTGTGTTTTCTGAATTTTTGGTGTGGTGTTGGGGCCTGGCCATGTTGCTGGGGGTTAAGTGTATATTTTGAATCTAGGCAGTGTGCTCAGGCCTGTACCCAGTTTGCCTTGCTTAGATATATTATGCCCAGGGGTAGTGAGTGGTGCATATTAAAGAGGAGCATATTTACAAGCCCCTTGGTATCAATTGAGATAGAATATAGAAATAAAGGGTATATTTACAAGCCTCTTCTGTACCACTCACTACCCCTGGGCATAATGGGTGTAAGCAAGGCAAACTGGATGCCAGCCTGAGCACATTGCCTGGATTCAAAATGGATCCTTGACCACTCACTGCTCCTGGGCATAATGGGCGAAAGCAGGGTTAACTGATTGTAGGCCTCAGCACATTGCTTGGATTTAAAATGGATCCTGGGCCTTCACCCCAGCAACACGGGTAGTCCCTGCCTGGACCAGGCCTCAAAATTTTGAATTAAAACATTATTGAAGGCAGTGATGTCAGTGGATTGTGCTGATTTTTTTGTGTTTTCTGCATTTTTGGTGTGGTGTTGGGGCCTAGCTATGTTGCTGGGGGTCAAGGTTACATTTTGAATCCAGGCAGTGTGCTCAGGCCTGCACCCAGTAATGTAGTGCATATTGAAATGGGCTGTGTTCTTTTGAAAAACTGGTTTACCATGCTGTATGATTTTGGGAGAAATGTGTGGTTATAATATTTTTTAAAAGGGTCACATTTTGCGCAATGTTTAACATGGGCTTGTAAATATGCCCCTCTTTTTTCTGATATATATATCACTTTTTTTCTAGATTGTTTTTAATGCTTTGCTCAAATGTTGGTATATCGTCTTTTTATTAAATGTGACAGAAAGGGTTTGTAAATATGCCCCAATTTTTGTTAAAGGTGATGCAAGGGGATTTAATGCTTAACATTAATGCTGGTATAGAGATTGTGTAATGGTTTCATCACTGATGACATCTCAATTGAGATCACTGATGACATCATTCATGTGATAATACGATGCACATCCTCACACTCTAATCTAACCTTTGATATACCCAGTCTTAAATACAAACTACCATTCTTGAAAACATTGACACACCAATACCAGTTACTACATACGCACTCACTGATTCCTAGGTCTACACACACATCCACTCATTCACCCATACAATCACTCATACATACAGTCATCAGGGGTTGTTCCTGAGGTTTTTAAGCAGGCCATTGTGTTACCCATTTTGAAGAAGCCTAGCGCAGACCCTCTTGTGATGAGTAATTATAGACCCATCTCTCTCCTCCCCTTTCTGGGAAAGATCTTGGAGACTTATGTAACCAAGTGCCTCAGCTCCTTTATGGAAACTTCCTCTTTCCTGGACCCTCATCAGGCTGGCTTCCGCCCACTACATTCCACAGAGACGGTGATTGCGGCAGTAATGGACACTCTCAGAACCGGCGCCGACAATAACATCCCTCAGGCTCTTGTCTTGTTAGATTTTTTGACACGGTCGACCATACCATCTTGATCGACCGTGTCAACAACGCCGGGATCCGTGGGGTCGCCCTTGATTGGGTTCGATCCTTCTTACAAGGCCGCTCTCAGGCTGTCCACCTCTCCACTTTCTCCGCCCCTTTCTCCCCCCTCACCTGTGGTGTTCCCCAAGGCTCAGCCCTTTCCCCGCTTCTTTTCAATTTATATATGCAACCACTCCTGGCATCCCTTCGTCACTCCCCAGCCACCATATACAACTATGCAGATGATCTGCAACTGATTTTTCCCCTGGACACTTCCCTCACCTCCCGTCTTAACATCCAAACCACAATGCTACTTATTTCTGACTGGATGGCTCATAGCCAACTCAAGTTGAATCCGTCCAAAACGGAACTCGTCCTGGTGGGCGGCCCCTCCAACCCTTGGGATGATAACTTCTGGCCATCTTCCCTTGGTGCCCCCCCTCGCCCAGTCAGTACCGTGAACAGTCTAGGAGTGATCATCTCGGAGGATTTATCTATGAAACCTCAGATCTCTGCAGTCACATCATCCTGCTTTTTCCAGCTGCGCAGGATTCGCAAGATCTGCAGATTCTTAACCAGAGAGGCACTTATTCTAACCATCTTGGCCTTGGTCATCTCCAGGGTTGACTTCTCTAACATCCTGTATGCGGGGATTCCCGCCAACCAGCTTCAAAAACTCCAGTTAATTCAGAACCAGGCTGCTCGCCTGGTGTTTCGTCAACCCAAACATCAGCATGTTTCCCCTCTTCTGAAGAGCCTTCATTGGCTCCCTGTGGCCAAACGGTGCTCCTTTAAACTCGGTTGCACCTTATTCAAATCCCTTCACAACCACGCCCCTGAGTTCATTTCTTCCAGACTCAAGCGATACCTTCCATCCCGCAACCTTCGATCTTCTGCCGACAATCTCCTATGCATTCCGCTGTTCCGCCGAAAAAAACACGGTGGCCTCCGGTTTTCTTTTCTAGGCCCCACTTTTTGGAATTCCCTCCCTGCTTCCTTTCGTCACTGCCCCACCTACGAATTGTTCCGAAAAACCCTGAAAACTCACCTTTTTAAGTTGGCCTTTGAGTAATGCTCCCTGCCTCTGCTCGCCATGTCTGTTATGAGCGCCAAGAAACCGTCTCGGTGTACGTGCGCGGTACAAATTTTTTAACATAACATAACATAACATACAGTCACTCATCAATACAATACTATCATATGCACTTATACATCTATAGAGAAACTCACACACTTTCACTCATCCATGCAGTTTCTCACATACCTAGTCAGTCATGCAGAGAATCAATCACACTCCCATTTCCTCATCTATACAATTATACACACAACACCTTACTTATTCAAACATATACTAACACATACTTACTCTCTTCTACAATCACTGATACAATCACTGATACAAGTACACTTTGATCTGCACAGAGTCACACACCTCCCAGCCAGCCACTTACACACTCAGTCTCCCATACAAATACTTGGGCAACCAATCAATAACCCCTATAGCCACTCATACGGCTACTGATCAACACATGCAACAGCTTACACAACAACAGACATACTGATGCACACATTCAGACAGTTTAGTCACTAACCCATGCATTCAGTAAGACACATTTAATCACTCACTCATAGAGTCAGTCACGCACCTACTAAATCCTTCATCCAGACACTTATACATCCACTCATTCTTGAATATGTAAAACATATTTAAACTTTACAGAAACACACAGTCACTGGATGATGTCATCAGTGATGTCAAATGAGATGTCATCAGTGATGTCATTAGTGATGTCATTTGAGATGTCATCAGTGATGTCACTGACCATGTCAAGAATGATGTAATATATAGACATCCTCAGCAGTGGATTGCGGGTGCACGAAATATAGTTAGTCCAACTAACTATATAGGTGCAATTTCAATGTTTTTTTAAATGCTAATACCTAACTATATATGACCTGAAACCTATGGTTTTTTCAGTGAATATATATATATATATATATATATATATATATATATATATATATATATATATATATATATTCACTGAAAAAACCATAGGTTATAGACCATATATAGTTAGGAATTAGCATTTACAAAACCTTATTTTACTCACACAAAACCATTGAAATTCGCATATATAGTTAGTTGCATTAACTATATATTGCGCACCAGCAATCCACTGCTGATAGCTGATAGCGGAACATTAGCGATTCGGTAATAGCTAATCGCTAATGAGGAATGGCTTTCCCATTGCGATTCCTACATGCATCCCGTTTTGCGAGTCTTTAATAGCGATTCCTTAAAATTTGCTATTAAGGACTCGCAAAACATAACTTTGATGCATCCGCCAGTATGTTAGTTATTGATTAGTTAACTGAGTATTTTTATGGGAGAGTGAATGTGTGTGTGGTTCGGTGGGGGGGGGTGACTGCTCAAAGATGTGTGAATAGTTGATTCAGTTGGTGTATGAGGTTAAGACTACATGTTATAACAGTTGTTTGGGTGAGCGAATATCTTTATGGGTGTGGTGATGAGCAAATTTATCTCTCAATGGTTCATGTCCAACAAACTAGAAAAATATAAGGCAGTGTATGTGACAGTTGTATATAAATAAGTATACTTAGGACTCAGTGATTGTATGACATAATAGATAACTGTATACTTGTCTAGTGATTTTATAGCACACTAAGTATGAGTTACTATCTATATGAAACATTAAGTGGTGTTTGTATAAGTGTGTAGCTCAGTAAATGTAAGTATGATCCATTGTTTGCATTAGTGAGCAGGATGACTGAATAAGTGAATAGGATGTGTGCTGGTGTGTAATGTTGATATAGGTGTATAAGTATATTTGATAGTGTTCTATTGATAATTGGCAGCACGTATGAGTGAATCTATAGGTAAGTCATTAGATGTGTGTGTAGATCTAGGAATCACTGAGTGGGTTTTTAGAAACTTGTATTGGTGTGTCAATGGATTCAAATATGGTACACTGTATTTTAAGGTGAGTGATGAAAGGTTAAACTAGAAACTAGTGTATGATGAGGTGTATCTCACTTCTAAGGTTTTTTGAATTTGCTAATTCCTAAGTACAACATGTCTGAAACCTATGGTTTCTATATATATATATATATATATATATATATATATACTTGCGATAGAATTGCTGAACAAGTTCTGTTAGTGGCTGAATTAATTTGTAATGGAGCAATAGGGTGAAGCATTAATGAGCGCTGCTTGAAGAAAGATTCTTAGTAGCTTTTGAAATGATAGAGATTAGTTCAATTAATATATTCAAGCAGTATACTTTCCACCGAAATAAGGAAACAAGTCTTTGACGATATGCTGTGAAGAATTTTCTTTTTTAAACTTTTACCCTCTGGACGAAGACTGCACTCTCTCAAAGTATGCCTAAATTGCATATCACCGTTCTGAAAACTTTCTCAGTGATAATAGTTCACAAGTCCCTATAATTCTTATGCACTATAGATGGCAATGGGAGAGTTTTTTAAAAAGACTGAAATACTCTCTTGCCCCGAGAAATACCTTATCTTCTCCCACAAATCTCTATGCTAGCGAACACAGCTCACCGTCCTCCGAACCTGGAACTGCCAGCAGAATTCAAATGTGCGGAATGAGGATTCCAATGCACATTAATTCCTGACAGGAACGTGAAATGCCATATCAAAACACTGCCTTACCCTGTGAAGAGACGGTTGAAGTTGAAAGCGTGTTAGGAGCGCAAGCACAAAACCGCCGTCAATCGAGAAACCTGGAAAAACATTAGAGAGCTAACTTCATTACTAGAAGCGTCCGCCATCTTGAAATTCCGCTGATGCGGTCGGACAGGAAATAATCCTAAACTGATGAAAATCATCTGGCTTAAAATTGACTCCACATTACTGTAGTTTGTCTGACAACTGCCACTTGTTTTGCTCTAGAATGAGGCCTAGAACCTAACAGACTGGAGCATGAGTGCCCAGTCCTGACAAAAAGTTGCTTTAATCTATACTACACGCCTAGCAGGATTATTAAATGGGGGATGGTAATGGTTTCTCTACACATCCACATGGGACAAGGGTCTAAGTGACAGTTTACCGACCTCACCAGATTTAATCCCCAATTCCACTATATTCAATACATTAAAATCTGGGGGTCACACAAAAACCATTGAGAAAAGGAATAATAGAAAGAGATAAAACAACCATCAGTCATCCCTCTAAGACCATTGCGAATCAGTCAAATTTCCATCAACTGCCACACATGGCCAGTGTCATCATTTGGATATCCTTCTTCTCTCACCTCTCAACCTCTTCGGCACAATCAGAGGTGATGTGGTATGAGTTTCGCATCGGTCTCTGTGACCTTTACATGAAGTAGCAAAAAAGAAGAAACCAGTAACCAAGTATATTACTAAATCTTCTGGTGTGTCTAAAGGATATCCACTAGATTGTGTGATGGAAAAGTATTAAGTGCAATGCAAGTGACGTGGTGATCTAAAAAGGATATGTGAGAGAAAAACCTTTTATTCTAACAACTCTCACAAACCTAATAAAATAATTGCAGAAAGGACGTTAACCAAATATGTCACTGCTTGTGAAAATAATTTCATTTTTTTCACAAGCAGCGACATATTTGGTAAACATTGTTTCTGCAACTATTTTATTAGGTTTGCTACTTCATGTAAAGGTCACAGAGACCGATGCGAAACTCATACCACATCATCTATTATTGTGCCGAAGGGGTTGAGGGGTGAGAGAAGAAAGATATCAAAATGATGACACTGGCCACGTGTGGCAGTTGATCGAAATATGACTGATTCGCAATGGTCTTAGAGGGATGACTGATGGTTGTTTTATCTCTTTCTCTTATTCTTTTTCTCAATGGTTTTTGTGTGACCCCCAGATTTTTATGTATTGAAAAATGGGATGGTAATGGTACCCGATGCCCTAGATGATTGACGGGGGCCAATATAGTACACATTTTTGCCACTTGCCCGTCTTCATCTCTTTTAAAATTCCAGATCACCGACTTTTTTCTCAATTAATTAAATATTCAGGTATCCCTATCCCCTGTGGTGATTCTTCTTGGAGTGCCTGAAACAGAGAATTTGGCAAGAGGTAGGGCGTTGGTTTTTATTACCATGGCCATTTACCGTTTATGTGTTGCCTCGGCCTGGTTAGACAGTCATGAACAGTGTTTCAACAATGGCTAGCTAGGGTGTTGGCAACCTGTAATCTTGAAAGGGCAATCTTCCAACAGAAGGGGACTCGGAGTAAGAGGAATGGCCTTAGGAGACGGGGTCTGTTACTGGACTGGATTGAATCAAGGAGTGTTTGAGGTTTGCCACCTAGCACTTTATTCTGGTGTGTATTAAGAATCTATGGACTTTACATGACCTTATTGGACCTGTTTACATTTTTTTGTCTCTTTCTTCTTTTTTTGTTGTGTTTTCCATTTCTCTCTCTCTTGGTAGTGTATTAACTTTTATTGACTAAATGAGTTTGCCTTTTAACAAATCCAGTACCAACAATGCAATTATGTTATTTAAATGTGTAGCTGGGGTGGGTGGGTTGTGGTTTTTTTATTGGGATAAAATGCTGGTCTTTTTGTATATTATGTGGTCACATCTGATAATAAAAAATATTTTAAAGCAAAAAAAAAAGAAAATAGCGCACCCTTCAATCAAGGGATACTTGGGAAAATGTTTAAAAATAGTCTAAGCATAGTATCTTGTGGTAGAAGGGTGTTATTCTAGTGCAAAACCTATGCTAGCCTCATGGAGACACCCTTGCACTATGGTGCAAAGGAGTCCCTGTGGCATACAGCAGCTAATTTCAACGTCAGCACTAGAGAGAGGAGAGGAGAGTGCTGTATTTTAGTAAATTTGCCACTCTCCTGCTCTCTCCTCAACGCAGCACAGTGTTTGCAGCTGCAGCATTGTGCTGTAGGTGAATTGGGATAATCGTGCCCTTAGTGTATAACTTATTATTACATTAAGAGGCACCCTAGGACATTATGAGACACATGCCTTGCCTTGATATTTTTACCTAGGTTCGTAATTAGTGAGATATTGGCCTCACACATCATAGGTGCCTCCCCCCTCATTCATCAATATTTTTAAATGTAGAGTCAAATGAGGGTGCAAAGAGTTAGCATAGTTTTAATAAAAGCCTCTAATATAGCCAACCAGGCCTGGAGCTTTTATGCCTACTGAACAGTGTTACGAGCAAGCGAGCAGTGACGTTTAATGCAGATGCAAGGTGGGGGGCTGTACAGCGAGCGGCGGCAGAGCAGTTCAGAGCTCGGACCTCCCATTATTCCTGGTATTCCTGATTTTCAAATTCCCCCAAGCCTCCAATGTCCCGGACCGATGCATGCTCTTGATCTCTTTGCGCTCCGGGTCCTGGTTGGCAGTGGCTCCACCGCAGGTGATGGTGGCCCTTTCTGCTGACCTCCTGCCTGTGTTCAATGGTGGTTTGGTTTAGTGCAGTGAATGTCAGAGAGTTATATACAGAGTACTGTGGTCCGACGGACCTGGAGACGGAACCGGAGGGCGGTGAGTAAGGAACTTGTATCGCTTGTGGCTCCCTCTGAACTTCCTCATGCGTTGCAGCTCGCGTATCCTGCAGTCTCAGTTGACAAGTCTAAGATCTTCCTTTGGGAAGTGGGCAGCATGTGTGGCGGCGGTCTAGGACCGGACTAAGAACTCAATTTTAAGGAGTAAACTAGGTAGGAAAACACTGCCTGCACCCCATCCCTTCCATAGCTACAGGGGAGTGGGTTCTGTTACTTCGTTTTCCTACCTTGCTTTGAACCGGGGAATCTTCAAGACTTGGTATGTGTGAATATTAACAGCTTCAACACCAGTAGCAGCATTGGAGACTGGTGCCTTGGTAAAGCCTGTTCTCGCGGAGGCGGCTGGCATCAGGCTGGTGCGGCTTGCGAACCAGAGTGTCCACCTAGTTCCCAGAAGCTGCGCTCGTGACTAGAGTCAAAATTTGGACCCGCCAAGCCTCCCCTCTCTAGTAGGATTCTGGAGTGTGGGCCTTCAGTCTTGCTCGCCATTGCTGTGAGCCTAGTGATGGTAGTGGCCATAGTTGACTAACGTCTCTTCAAGGAAGTATATGGGATATAGGATCGCCCGGGAGAGACATATCAGTTTGGCATGGTAGCATCCAGTGGAGCACAGACAACCGAATCTAAAGTTTGTCAAAGCTCTACCCCTCTCCAAAGATTTAATGTGAGTTTTATTTACAACTAGCTTACCCGTCGTGCGTTGCTGCGATCTCAGAAGAAAGGACATTCAAGGAAACTCGTTATGATAACATTAAATTTACATTGTGTCATTGTTACTGAAACTTATTCATTTTATTTTTGAAAACATTTCTAGGTGTGGCTTGAGCAGTGCGTCCTCAATTGGCTTCCAATCTTGCTTCTGGTTGCTCTCCTGTTTCATTTGAGCGGGCTTGAGCAGTATGTAATTGATAATTTTCCAATCTTGACTCTCGTTGTTCTCCTGTTTCATTCGAGCGGGCTTGAGCAGTGCGTAATCGATCTGTTTCCAATCTTGGTTCTCGTTGCTTGTTCATTTGAGAAGAACGGGCTTGAGCAGTGCGTACTCGATCGGCTTCCAATCTTGATTGTCTTTGCTCGTTCGTTTGAGGATTACGGACTTGAGCAGTTTGTATTCGAACAGCATTACGGGCTTGAGCAGTTTGTATTCGAACAGCTTCTAATCTTGCTTCCCGTTGCTCGTCTGTTTCTGAAGCTTGTAATGCCTTTTTCTTTCGTGCTTCTGATGTAGATTGACCAATCGATTTCCGTTTGGGGGTCATAACTGTTGACGATGCTCGCAAATTCGCTGTCTATTTCAGTATTCGAAAGATTATGAGGGCCATGGGGGGCCGATTTTAAAAAAAATGTTTTGACAGAAACCTTCACGGGAGTATACTCAACAACTTCCCAAAGTTTCATGGTGATCAGATGAATGGTCTAGTAATGCATAAAGGACAATCAGACAGATAGACATACTTTTGTTTTTATATATATAGACTAGCTTATCCCTTGGGTGTTGCTGCGATCTCATAGGAAAGGAGATTTAAGGAAACTTGTTATGATAACAATCAATTTACATTGTGTCATTTTTATTGAAACATTCATTTTAATATGGAAGACATTTTAAAGTGTTGTTTTAATTCTGTTTATTTATTCGAGTGCTTGTGGATACACGGTATTTTTTGTTTTTCCGTCTGGTGCGTACACAAATAAATCAGAAGCTTTTCCAACTCGTGAGCTGGCCACATACAGTTGTCCATGTGAGAAGCACGGATTCTCCAAACCTAGTCCACACACTGCAGCGATTGTCCTTGTGCTTTGTTGATGGTCATTGCAAAAGCGAGTCGCACCGTAAACTTTAAACGTTCAGTATTGGAAAGATTATGAGGGCCGATATTTAACAATGTTTTCTTTTTTGCCAGAAATCTTCGCGGGAGTCTACTCAACAACTTTGAACAATTTTTTTTTTTTTGCCAAAAACCTTCGCTGGAGTGTACTCAATAACTTTCCAAAGTTTCATGTTGATCGGATGAATGGTGTAGTAATGCATAAAGGACAAACTGACATACTTTCGTTTTTATATATATAGATTATGACCGTAAAAAAACTACGTTCAGGAAAATTGGTATTTATAAGAGCATGTAAAAAAACAAAGCCAACCTCTGAGGAATAAGTAAGGACAGATAAATACTTTAAAAGGATTTAATGCCATCTCCACCCTTTTATCAAAAAAAGAGATAAGTCGAAATAATGAGGCAATTACGGAGCCTAAGTCAGAAGCTGCTAGCACTTTGGCTTGTGTAATACGAACCTCAAAAGTTTTTCTGTAGTCTGGGGTCAAGCAAGTACATGATACTGTTGATAAGTAGGCAAACTGCTCTTCATCAGAGGAGTGTTCAGGAGACTGTATTGTAGAGTAGAGATCTCAAAAGACTTCCAAATTGTTTTCTTCCAAGAAATGTATCAAACTTGCAGGGAGCAGTAGAAATATTCTTGTTTAAGTTTCAATTGTCTTGCAAGGTTAGAACCCACTTTGTTACCCTGATGATATATATGTTTTTGAAGGCAGAGTGAAGGTAGTTCCACCTTCTTTGCAGTGACAGCATTAACCATGCCCATTAGGCCTGTGGCAGTGTGTACAAATCTGTGGGTGAGACCTGTTTTTTATGCATTTTTAGCCTGCGAAAGTCCATCCTCTGAGAGGTCTTATTTGTTTATGTTCCAGCTTATTCAGCATGCCAATAATATCAATGCATTTTGCCTCTTAAGACTGGGTTAAAGGCATACCATATGCATAGAGGACACACATCATCAAGTGTATTCAAGTGGAATTATTCCTCTCTGTTCACTTGAAGTACTGCTTCCAAGATTGGATCCCTAAGCTGAGAAGACATTAATATGGCTGGAACACCCTGATTGAATCCTTCGGGATCTGCATACTACAGGAAACTTGGTGTTTAGAACCCCGTCACAAGGTGGGTTACACTACCTACTTTGTTCCTGCATCACAACCATATGGCACCAAAGGGCGCCCATCAGGTGGCCTTCTAATTTGGGCTAGTATTTCTCTGGGCCTCTCTATTAGGCACCTATCTACAAAATCCCCTGATCTACAGAGAATATCAGTTAGAGGGCCGGGGGGGAAAAATCTGGAAATATTTAAAATCTACCTTAGGGGGGCAAGGGGTGGTGTTTCCACGTTGCCACTGACCTGTATAGAGGAAGAACTTGGAACATGTAATGCTAACTCTCTTGTTTTACTTGCTGGGGACTTTAACTGTTCCTTCGAACCTCTCTCCAGTGATGACATCCTAGACACTTGGGAGGAAGACATTAGGAGAAGCATCCCCTTACTAACACTCAATCCTATTAAAAAAATGGTCACAGGGGGCCATAGATCTCAATGCCCTTTGTATGGAATTTGGCTTAAGGGCAACCAATGGCAGATCCAAATCTGATCCTAATGGGGCACACACATACAACAGGGTCGGTCACACTTCTCGGATCGATTATATTCTCCTTAACTACAAGCTTTGGGCTCACCTGCTCGACATGAAGGTCTTAGCAACAACTGATAGTGATCACAACCAACTGGCATTGTCATTGTCACCCCCTTGGAATGGTTCGAAGCTAAATCTTCCCCCTCACTTATGGAAATCTACGCACGATGTGTGCCCCTCAAATTGTGGAAGGAGGCTTAAATGGAGAAAAGTTGCTACGGACGAAGGAAAGATGGCCCTGGCAAATTCCATAATGTCCAACGTCAAAGCGGGGCTTGATGCCATGAGCCCTGGTACCGTGGACGTCAGGCTCCTTTTAGCCGAAACAACTAAAGCTCTGGGACAACTGTTCACTGTCGCCCCAGCAGTTGGGAGACGAAAGAGTAAAAACACTCTAAAAGACGGAGTATCTTGGTTCACCCCTTCCTGTCACTCTGCAAAACGCGAACTTATCAGAGCAGTGAAAACCAAGGATGCCAACCTCATAAAACTTGCCAGGAAATGCTATCGGAGGACACTAACTACAGCTAAGCTTGAGCACGAAACTCAATTCTGGATTGACCTAAAAGCGGCAAGTTCTAGGAAAGACTCAAAGGGCTTTTGGGACCTGGTGAGACTGAAAAACAAACCCGATGACTCCCTTATTACTTGTAACATCATTGGAGAGGTGTGGTTTGCTCATTTTTCCCAGCTCTATTCCCCAACTGGGGGCCCCACATCTAGCCCCATGGTCCAACTGCCTGGCGTTCATCCTCACCCTAATAGCTTAGTACTCAACGAGGCTGATCTTTTTACTATCAAAGAAGTTGAGGGGGCAATCAAATGTTTGGTACCGAATAAGGCTGCGGGGCCCGACGGAATCCCAGGTGACTTACTAAAGGTTAGCACAACTCAGTGGAGCAGTCTAATCGCCGCACTTCTAAATGCCGTTCTGATGGGGGGGTCCCTCCCGGACTCATGGAAGGGTGCGGAGGTCGTCCCTATTTTCAAAAAAGGGACTCGGGACGACCCTGCGAACTATCGCCCAATCAGTTTGCTTGATTCTACACAGAAGATAGCGGGTAAAGTAGTCCTAGGGAGGATCCAACAGTGGATAGAGGAAGGAAAAATCCTGTCGGATTATCAGGCGGGGTTTAGATCAGGCACTGGTACTATCGAGCAAACATTTCGGCTCCTATTGATCCTCTGGAAAGTGGTTGTCCTTGGTAAGGGCAGCTTGTACCTTGCCTTCATAGACTTACGAACTGCGTTCGATTTAGTCCCACGAGACCAACTGTGGCGCGTTTTGGACACAATGGGCATTCCCCAGCACTTACTAACTATGCTCATAAAACTACACGAGGGCAACTTTGCTCAGATCAGGTGGGGAGACCAGGGCCAAAAAACATCTTGCATCCCTGTGAATAGGGGAGTCCGCCAGGGTTGCATGCTTGCCCCCACTCTATTCTCCTTATACGTCAATGGAGTGGTGGAGCATCTCCTTAAACATCCAGCTGACGCACCTTCCCTGGCTGGCAGGAAAATCCCTACTCTCCTCTTCGCAGACGATACCCTCCTGATCTCAAAAACACCAGTAGGTCTGCAACGCCTACTCACTGGCTTTAAGGACTTCTGCGACGCAAGGGGTCTATCAATAAATGTGAGCAAAACCAAGTTCCTGGTCCTGAATGCCCGGAAGAAAACTGTCATCCCACCTTCTTTGGACTCTGTCCCACTCGAAAGGGTAAAGGAGTTTGACTATTTGGGCATTCGCTTAAGTGATTCAATGAGCTGGCAACCCCACCTGCAAAAGGCATCGCTGGTACACAAGAAGGTTGTGGGGGCACTTCTGAAAGAACAACGGACCTCGGTTCTTAAACCCATTGGACCTGTATTGGACATTTACAGGGCAAGGGGGGTGAGGGCAGCACTGTATGGATCCGAACTATGGGGCATCCAGAATTTAGATCTGTTGACCAGAGCGGAAAACAAATTTCACAGAGACCTTATTGGCCTGCCGCACAGCACTCCTGCACTTCCAATCCTCCAAGACTCAGGTACCCGTCCCATAGGGGATCAGGCGAGGTTGCGCCCCCTCCTCCTCTGGGCACGCATATGGAGGGTACCAGAATTGTCTAGTTACACTGATGGTCTAAGGGAACTACTTTTAACTCCTGGCTGGTCCAATATCCGCTGGTTCAAGGAAGTCAAGCGTCTTCTCATCGAACTGGGCCTTGAGGATGCGTGGGCAAACAGATCCGCCCCGCCCAAACAGACACTAAAGTCGCTATACTGGTCATGGGTGATGGCCAACAGAAACTGCAATTCTAAACTCCGTAGAACTTCTGTTGAATTTCTCTTGATCAAAGACGTCCCCTACTGTAACCATATTTAGATATGATTACCAAATCTTGGGACAGATCATTATACATCAAAATTAGGTTGGGGTTATTGCCAGTGGGAAAATTGATTGCCAGCTGGAGGACATCGATGCATCCATCTTCTCTTTTTCCTTTTTGTAGTAGTAGGATAGAGTCTGTGCCCCACCTACTCTTCGAGTGCCCAGCCTATTTTGCCCCTCGCCGCATCTGGTTAAAACTAGATCTCATCTCGAAGCTCTACGAATTTTAAGATCTGACCCACGCCCTCTGTTTGCTACCTGCCTTGCTAAATTCTTGGCTTGGGCATGGCGGATCAGAACATTGAAGCTACCTACAGTACCCCAATAGCTAGCTGTCTATCCCGTACCTATGTACCACATCGTTTCCATGTAAACAATGAAATGAAAAGTTTTTTAACATTGTATTGTGTTTTAAATATACATGTGCTTTTGTAATGCTTTTTAAGATATGTGTTATATATCGCAATAAAGCTTGTTTCAATCAATATCCACATCCACTGGCGGCAAGACCAGAGGGCCCCATGTTGAGTGAGCTAAATGATTGAGTGATCTGAGAGCACTGTGTGCACACTTTGTCATCATGTGCAAGACACATTAAGGGAGGTATTCACCAAAATATAGTCAGTTCTGCAGTATGTCCACTGAACATAGGAAAAAAAATCAGGAAGCAATTCTGTTCCCTTTGAAATTATCTCAAAGGATTGAGCATTACCAGATTTCTTTTGCATATTTTTAAGGGTATTGAAAAAGCCTCTGAATGTGTCAGAGAGATGCCTGACCTATCTTTATGAAAATCCCATTCTAGGTTAAAGTCTCCAGATAATATCATGTCACCCTCTGCAAATCCTGCTACAGTGTCCAAAATAATATTAAAAGCCTGTCCTGGTCAACATTTAGGACACATACAGTGGTTATGTTTATGTGTCTGCTCTGTGTCCACCATTTGAACATGATGCATCACCTCCCATTCCCTTATGAGGGCAAAACTCAAGAACCCAGAGAAGAGGAGGGCTATGTTGTCTTTTTAGGGGAGACAATGGGAGTAGTAGGTAGGGATACCATTGCCTCAAACTCTGGCCGCAAAAGTGACAGGTCTGGTCTTAAACTGCTGGTCTTAAAAGTGACAGGTCTAGTCTTAAAAAATGACAGGTCTGGTCTTAAACGGCTGGCAGCAATTGTGACAGGGGTTAGTCCCAAAAATGACAGGTCTGGCCGAAAACTGCTGGCAGCAATCCGTCAGGTCTTAAAAAAGGGTGACATGTAGAACTAGTCCCAAAAGTGACAGGTCTATATGCAAAACAGGGGTAATTGTGTATGTGTTTAAAAGTGGGGGTTGCAGACAGCTGTTGGCTGAACAGCTGCGGAGCAGTCCTGAGTCCCCAGCCAAGGCCTGGGAGGAAGGCTATGCCATGTACGTGTCAAAGTGGTGAAGGGTCCTCACAAACCTTCCTATGGCAATTCTCAAACATAGGTTAATACAAACCCCTTATAAAATAATAAACCACAGCCACTCAGGAGCTTTGAGATGCGAAAAAAGACAGGTGGCATGCAGAGCCAAAGCTTCCCATGAGACCCTGAAACAGGTGAACAGCTGGTAGGATGTAATTCACACACACTGCAAAGCACAGAGTTCCCAAAAGTGACATACCTGGCAGGAAAAGTGACAGGCTGGTCCCAAAAGTGACATGCCTGGCAGGAAAATTGACAGGCTGGTCCCAAAAGTGACAGGTCTGGCAGGAAAAACTCTGGCCTTAAAAAAAAATGACAGGTGGTGGGGTTTAAGATTGGAGATAGATCCTTTTCCCGTGATCCCTCCTCCCCAGGAGAAGGTCCAAACAGCTTTAACACCTGAGGCCCATTATAAAAGTGTCAAGAAGGTGTAGAGAGTTTTGCGATGGCCATCCAAGCACCGGTGTATAACCCTACTCTTCCCGACATAGGCCGTGAGTTTGAGTTTTTTGATTTTTTGCAGATAAATACTGACATTTATTCTCAAAACACATTCAAAACAAAACCATAGTTAAAGTAAAAGACCAATTAAAAAATAAACCACATATCGAGCAACTGTAACTTAACAGACTGTGAAAGGTTTAAAAATAACTGGCCCTTATTGTGCAGCTTATTTATCATTCCGTGTAAATGACAGACATATGCCTCTAAATAAATTATGTTATTTCATCTGTGCTAACATTGAGTCTAAAAGTACGTGGTTCTTTTGATTATTTTAAAAAGAATATCTGAGGCACTAGCTAGTGTTCCAATCCTGTGCAAAGCAAAATAAAAGTGCGCCCAGACATTTCCTAAGTGCAAATGCAGATATCTGCATAACAAGGCTCAAGTAGCCAACCTTGGTGATGACAGCTCCAGCCCGTGACTGTTAGAGACAGGGGGGGGGGGTGTGGGCTCTCCTGCATCCTAATGCACACACCTTGGTGAAGGGAGCAGGAAGCCAGGAGTAAACAGCAGCAAGTGTGACTCGCTGGAAAGGCTGAAGGCTGAAGATCTGACAAAGCGTGTTTGGGACTGTGCTCACAGCTTGAACTTGAAAAAAGTATCGTTCTTAAGTGCAGCAAATGCAGAGCAGCATTATTCCTATGCAGACCAGAGCAGCTGATTTTGGAAGTTATACCGTAGATAAAATCTGGGGAAATCACTTTCTCTCACTCTGCTTTAGAAAGAAAAAAACAGCGCAGCAATGTAATAACCTTTGGTCAGGTTTGCACTATAGCCAAGGCGTAGCAGTACTACACCACACTAAGTCAGTGCTAGTATTTTAAGGAACAGTTTTGACGCATGAATTTTGAAACCTTCTTGATTCCAGCCACCTTGACTACTCCAATAGTAAACTTAGAGGCAAGTCAGTTAAGTGGACCACTTAGATGGCCTGGGATGCTATTCTACAAGGACAACATTTTAAGTAAAACTAAATGTTGGAGATGTTTTCGTACAGCGCACATTCTAAAGGTATTATTTCAAGATCGTATTATATGTAATAATGAAGAACAAGCATCGGCAAAGCCAATATGGTTTTGCCTGTGCAAAATATATTGTCATTGTCAATGTTTTTTGTACATATTGCAAATGACTACACTAAAGATGTGAAATAACAGAAAGAGCTGCCGAACTGGGGAACAGTGTTCAAGTCTCGATGTCAGCTTAACATCTTGTGATTCTGGTCAAATCATGTCATCTCTCTAGTGCCATATAAAAGTGTCTTTGTGCAGAATACATGGTGCTCATATAAAGGGCTGTAATTCTTTATAGAATTTTTAAGTGTTTTTTTTTTAAAGCTGCTCATAGTGTGCAAAGTGATGGTCCACACACTTTTAAGTGGGGGCAGTATCTTAGGTGCTTGTGATTCTGGTCAAATCATGTACTCTCTCTAGTGCCATATAAAAGTGTCTTTGTGCAGTATACCTGGTGCTCATATAGGACTGTAATACTTTATAGAACTTTGAAGTGTTTTTTTTTTTTAAAGCTGCTCATAGTGTGAAAAGTGATGATCCATACACTTTTAAGGGGGGGCAGTATCCTAGGTGAGGAGAAGAGGAAGCCTACGAGGGAGGAAGCCAGAGAGGGTATAGAGGATGAGTCAGAAAGAGCAGCAGCAATAGAGAAGGCAGCATGCGCACTGCGCCACAGGGAGCAATGCAATGACAGGCAGTTAGCAGGGAGCAGGGAGACATCAGCCAGAGCTGGTTCTGAATTGAGGGTAGTAGTAAAATATGGCAAAAATTGGCATTCAGTGGGTTTCCTAGGCTGCTTGGCCCTTGTGCCAGTGCACCTGCTGCACCATTCAAATCATTACACGAGTGGCTGCAAGGTAATTGCACTTGTGAATGCTAATTTATTAGAAAAATGTAGAAATAATCAGTGTACAGTGTGTTTCCTAGACCTTTGGCCCATTTGTCACTGCACCTCCTGCACCAAAAAAATCATGACCCTAATGCCTGGAAGGGCAAATAAGGAAATCGTTTATATGGTGTAATATATGTGTTTTGAAAAAGGGACAATTGCAGATGGAATACATAATTATTTTGTAGCTAAACATAAACACAAGGAATAACAAAAAAAGTACCGCCACAATTGAGTTAGGATTTGATGCCAGATCTGTTCAATGACAATATCTTTAATTTTACAAGGTTCCACGGGAATACACATTGTGTGTGTCTTAGGGATTGCCTCCCCTCTACACTAGCCTCATTGGGGTTAATGTGTGATTCTCTAACTACAGATGCACAACAACCATCTCCCCCTACCAAGCTGAGCTTATTACTTTGGGTGACAACTCCTATTTCCATCATGTACTACCAGCTCCCGCCTTCCCTCTAGCTAGTCACTCTCATCATTTTCTTTGGACAACGGTGAACATGTAGGTGTATTTACCATAAAAGTTGTATTTCTGTTGCCTTCTAGATGACTCTCAGGCCTTAGGGGAGGGTTTCCTTGGATTTGGCTCGTACGCTCCTTCATGGGCTGTTTTTCCTCCTGGGGGTACATTCCCATTCTCCCGCCTGGTACCCCTAGAGAGTGAGGGAAAAATGACTTTGTCCTAATACCCTCCAGGGAATGTCCTATACCATGTTTTACAAGGGTTCCTGATGCTAAACTCCATAGGGGCATAGGAGGTCTCCTTTGATAAAGCGCCCCTAAAATTAGACTGCATATAATCACTGGATGTAAACGAAGATGTGTACTCCAGGAGTTTATTAGGACCCGTCACTAGGTCAAGCTGCTGTGAGGGGTACATCCCAGTGTTTTCCCAACTCGTGACAGTCTGTGGTCTCGTATTTCCTTGAAACCTAAGTACCTCTTTACATTTTCCATATGAGTTTATCGTCTTATTTTAACAGTGAGTGACCTCAAGTTCGCTCTTAATAGGGAAACTTCATCAACTCATTTTTTTAATGATTTCTCTGAGCTGCCTTAATTTACTCTGGCATGTACAAATAGTACCCACATTGTTGTGCCCAAATGCTCTCTTAGCTCCTGCAACGGCAGAGCCGCATGTATCATCATTTTCATTACAAACATTTAAATGTGCTACAGGATAAAAAAACTTTTGTGCATGCAATTTCTGCTCCTACAACTAGGCTCAGAGTATCACCCCACTTTTATTAGTTGATGTATTGCCTGACAATGCAACAATGGGGTTGCATACCCCAACATTGCTACCTTCAATATCTGCATAGGTCACAACTTTATTATCCACAGAGGCTAGAAGCATAGAAGGAGCTTTCCCTAGTGCAGGCGGGTCAGAGGATTTTTCTTTTTAAAAATTTCCAGGACTTTTTGGCCTAAAGCACTCTGTTTGGAGGAGTTCCTGCTGCTAAGTAAAGTTTCCACCTCTTCAATTAAGTTATCAATATTCAACACACAGTTACTTTTACCCATGATAAGAAAGATGCCTTACCTGTAGATTCCTGGGCTTGAATGTCAGGAGAATGAGGTGGTGAGACCTTAAACACTGGATGGAGCCAAAGGCAGTAGAAGTTAATAGTTCTGTCCTGTCTCTTCCTGTCTCAGACGGGCCCATATGTGTTCGGTCTTTACCTGGGCGCAATCTTGGGGGTGCACCACACTATAGGACAGATCTGGCTTCTTTCAGCCCGTCAGCTGATGGTGGGCCCTCCTTTTTCCCTGAGAAAGCTGAGGGACGTAGTTCAACTCCAGGTGCAGGGCTGCAAAGCATCTCTGTGTGGAGTTCAGACACAGGGCAACTGCTGATAATTTCTGGCTTTTTTTTAGCGTGCCACCTGCTTGTTGCCCTTCCTCTTTCACAGAGGAAGCTGGGGGACCTAGTACCACCTCTGCTGCAGGGCTGCAAAGATACTTAGAAAAGATAGGTTCTACATGAAAGAAGTAATAATGGCAGAGAAATAAGGCAGAGTGCGCAGGAGTGGACGCCTCACAGGAAAAGCCAGGACGGGTTCTACAGCGGTATTTGTACAAGCGCCTTGAGACCCTTGCGGGTGAGGAGTGCGCTATACAAGTATCAATTTACATTTATTGACTCTGCTACTCTATGTTGCACTCTTTCCCCCATGTACTGTACTGAATAGATTACTAACAAGCAGTTAAAATGACAAAATGACTAAAACAGCAGAATCACGATAAGAATGATATTTCATGCCAATTATAAAGATTGAATTGAACAGTAATTTTAAGAAAGGCAGGATGCGAAGCACAAACAAGATAAATACTAGAATACCCAATATATTAAGATGGTGGTCTCTTGACTTACAATGAATATATTTAGCTCTAATAATATAAGCTTTAGGGAAAGTACGGTATGTATCTGGATATTAAAAGCAAGATAACCGTATATTTATACTAAGAACTTAAAGGTGGGCCAGAATTCCAAAGGAACAATATGATAAGTAATACTGCTACAAATGGATTGAGAATATAAATATGTAAAAGTAAGGATGGTATTCGCAATAATAAAAAAATCGACTACGTATGTAACTAAAAAAATGGGCGTACTCAAGCGACCAATACCAGATTCCAACCCATTCCAAGATAGCCGAACCAGTGAAAACATAGGGGCATATTATCAAGGGGGTTTATCTCCGCTTTTTTGGCTTTAAAAGCCAAGAAAGCGGAGCTAAAATTATCTCCCTATTACCTAGCTGTCGCTAACACCAGTTAGCGACAGCTAGTAGGAGATAGCGACCATCTTGGGCCCCACTTCGCATGTCAGTGATATTTATCACTAATGATATGCAAAGTGGGCGTGCCAAGATGTTAGCGACTGAAAACAGTCGCTAACATCGCTATCTCCTTTTACCAACTTTTGGAGATATTCGCGCTAAGCGTGAATATCTCCAAAAGCTCACACCTGCCCTGAGCAGTTCTTAGCCATGTTATCCAATGGGAGGTGGATACATTGGCTAAGAGCATTAGCTCCGTAATGCATGAAAATCGCTAACTTTTCAGCGATATTCATGCACTGCGGCAATTTTTATCGCATTTGCGATAAACCTTGGTAATACCAAGGTTTATTTGCGGAAAAAATCGCAGCAGCTCTGCTGTAAATTTTTGTCTCTAACCAAGCAATAGCGATAATTATCGCTATTGCTTGGTAATATGCCCCATAATAATTAACAATTTGACTGCCGAATATAAAATAGAATACCGAAAGGGCATGATAATAACCCATTTTTTATAGACTGTATAACATGGGTAGACAAATCTAAAAATAACAAAGACTTGGCTGCGTGGTAAAATCCGTATAGTTCGTGTGCCCATAACGAACACGATTTTGAACATAAAAGTAATACTGCTGTAAAAGGATCGAGAATATAAACATGTATAAATAAGGATGGTATTCGTAACAATAGGAAAATCGACCATGTATGTAACCTAAGAAAATGTATGTACTTAAACGACCAACACGAGATTCCAACCCATTTCAAGATGGCGGAACCAGTGAAAACATAAAAACTCATAGTTTGACCCCTGAATATAAAATAGTATTCTAAAAGGGCATGATAACGACCCACTGTCTACAGACTGTATAACATGGGCAGACAAATCTAAAAATAACAAAGATTCGGCCGCGTGTCCAAATCCTGGTCGATCGTGTGTCTATAACGCACGCAGTTTTTGAACAATTACTCTTTGTGGCCCAAATTAAATTCGATTAGTTTTAGATTAAGGTAGATTAAAAGGACTATAAAACTATAGATAATACAGTTAATAAAGTCCTCAATTCAATAAATAAAGATTACAATAAACAGAACTTGACTAAGCAACACATTACAAGATGGCAGAAAGAGACATACAAACAAGATCGGCTTTCGATCTCCACTTCTCGGAGCCCAAAACAATTAGACATCAATTATCCACTCAAGGAGCGTATAAATAAACAGCAAAATCGAGCATCTATCTCAGTTGCAGTTTTGACACAGGACGGAGTGGATGCAGTGCTGTAAAACTGCAGGTAAGGAGAACACCTAGGACGAGATATCCCAGCCATTAAACAGCAAACGTTTTATAGTTAATAGAAGGAATGAGACCTCTTTTCCTCCCTTTTCTTATAAATAGAATTGCCTGAAAATATAAGATCAGGACTATTAAGAAGCAGACAAATCAGAAAAGAGAAGATTGTGTACTGCACCATAAAACTCTACTGTAAAACAAGGTAATAATAACTTTGTTAGAATTACATGAGTGAAAATTAGAATATGCATACCCCTATTAGTCATAAACAATAATACTGGGTTGTGCTCTTTACAGTTATCTGATGTTCAGATCACAGCCATCCTGCAAAAGATCCCTAGGGCAAAGAACTAGAGGTAAGACCCTTGTTCCAAAATACGCTTGATAACAAGAAGATGATTGGTCAGTTCTTTACATGACCCTATGTATTTGTTATAGTTCTAAGAAAACCACCAGTGAAGAAATTGAAAATCAACACTGGAAACTTAAACTATCTAACCACAATTAACTAAGTAACTCCAAACAAGTTGTTTTTATTGAAGGTCAGTACTGAGTTAAAGCTGCTCACCCATAATTTTAAGTGCGAACATATCATACAAAATATTAAAAGAATCCCTGTCCTTACAGTTAACCCAGGGCAATATATAACCAGCAACACGAGTAAGAAATCAAAGAATATAAAGCTATAAAAACCAAGCCTGACAAAACATAAAGTAAGTCTACTTAGCAACTTCCAGTAATCTTTAACAAAGAAAAATTAGAACCCCTATTTTAAGATCACACTTTCTTTGCGTAGGAGAGTAGGGTCTGCTATCCTATGGTCACCCCAAATGTTTGCTTTAGCTTCACTGGTTTCGACTTAATGTGGCTGTGGGCCTGCTAATCAGACCCACAGCCTGCTGCTCTCTCTCTAAATTCACATACATGTACTATAGGTACATAACCCAATGGGAACTGGACACCTAGTCAGCCCCTGTACCATGCACAATAGGTGCTCAGGGCATAGGTGCAGCCAAGGCCTACCACGGGCTGCAGCATATCTTTTGCCACCCCTGGCTGGTAATCGACACAACTGGCTGATCACTCAGCTAGGGCAAGGTGGTGTAATCACCCCTTGCTTAGATATCGTATACCTATATCTACACCTATATCTGGACACATACATACCTATAAGTCACTCCTATGGCAGGGATTAACAGTCCTGGAAGCAGAGTGCTTGGTTTTATGTGAGATGGAGCTCTAGCATGAGCTGAGCCTGTCTGCAGCTGTCGGGACCAACTCTCTTAGCTGTTCCGGAATATTGCCATACCATATACTCTTAAATGCATTATAATCCTCGCGGTTATGTGCTAACTTTGGTTTGGCTTTATCAAAACATGTCGTGTTTGGTTTCATACAACTTGGAATACTACCTCCTCGCCAGTCCTGGCGACAGGGGTAGCATTCCACCCTTCTAGAGGGAGAAGACATGTTACTTTACTAAAACGCGGTTAATCCTAACCAGAGCCTCAGATCCACAAAATGGATGCTGCTGCCCTGACACAAGTCTGACCTCCTGCTGCTGACCGAAACTTGGCAGAGGACGCCTGGACAAAGGGTTTCCTGTCACAGGGAGGTGCTACACCACCCCAGACAGGAGATAGTGGATTGGAGCAGGGAGGGCTGTAATAAACTAGACACTGCCTGGGGCGCACAAGGTGTCCCAGGCAAAATCCAGTCAAACCGGTTCTGGGGCACTCCAGCCCCAGTCCCAGCGCGACCCTGGACAAAGGGAAAGGGGTGTAACCACCCCCTTCCTGGGTCCCACCCATAGGAGGGACCTAGCAGGTAATCCAGCCCCCAAGATTGGAATAAAGGTGGGAGCAGTGCCAATGCACATCAGATTATCCTGACTGAAACTTACCAAACAAAACTCTGGACCCTTCGACATCCTACTCGACGTAGAAGACTGAAGAATCTCCCTTGTGGTCAAGGAGTGACCACCCTATGCAAACAGGCACCATCCAGCACCTCACCATTTTCTTTGTTGTAGTTCCCACCAGAACTCGAGCAACAGAGATCAACAAGACCCAGCGTTCCTGCCTTCTAACAGCCCGATCCACAGTCCCTGCAAAGCTGAGACCCGTGGAGGCGACCTGAAGCGTGGGGCCAGCCATCTTAGAAAAACTATGAAGCGCTGACCGTGCAGCTCCCGAGGCTTCCTCGACACTGTGCATTAGGGTTTGAGAAGCCCTAGCCCCGAGCAGCTTTAGCACCAAACCTCACCCCTCCACACTCACGGAGTGCTGCATGGGGCCCTTCTGCATTTTCCTGCTTGACGCGTTGATCCGGTCGCTTGCCCGTTGGCTAGTGGCCCCAGTACCAACGAACCTTTGAATTTTCCCTGCTAGTCTGATTGCTCCAGACTGGCCCTTGCTCTCCTGAAAAGGAGCACCCGCTCAGACCTTGCTGGTCCGAGTAAGAAGCGATCTTCGAATCCTGCGTGGGTTGCCTTTATCAAGGCTTGGTAGCTCCAATCCGGAAGCTGACACCGTCAACAGCGAGAGCCTTTGGGGGACAGCTCGTGATCCACTCCTGGACGTCATCGATGCCCCAGAGTCCACGTGGCAGCGGAGACAAGCTTCTCAACAACCACCTGATTGCACCCGACATCGCCTGGTTCCTTCCTGGTTCCACCCTGGTCACTGCTGAGTGACCCAGACTCTATCCCCTCTGCTTTCAGGTACTCTACATCTTCGATCTACCCTTGGATCGCAACGGACACTTCTCTTCTGGCCGCCTGCAGCATCTTCATCTCCAGGCTCCATAGATCTACACGACGAGACCCGACACGCTTTTTCACCTGTGCACCCGCTTCCTGTGGGTGAGGTAACTCTTGAACGCCGGTGCTCCTGTAGTGGTATACACCTCTAGTGTCTAAGTCTAAAGTTGTGTCCTTCTAGTCCAGTCGGAAGACTCTTAAAACTGTAACTCGCTAACATTCACGCACCATTGACTTTCATTGGTGCATGTGTGTGCTTTAAGCGCTGCACCCGATTCCCGCGGGCTTCTCCCGACTTCATCACTGCTAGTCCGAGTAGTCCCAGCGATTCCCCAGGCCCTAGGCCTGACCACTGTTTGATTAGTGATACTTATACCACTTTTTAATATATGGTTTGAGAGGCCACCCGGCCTCATCCATAATTGTGCAACTTTCATATGTTTAACTGTGCTTTTGTTTAAACGCTTGTGCCTCTGCACTCAAGTCAAGTCAAGAAATACTTTATTCGGTTCAATTTCCAAAACCACAAAAGTACAAAAACACACAAAATGGTCCACAAGACACCATGCAGCATAATAACATAACAATACGATATAGGGAGTACCCAATTTTAAAAAATGCTAAAAATGCTAACACATGGTGTGAAGATTTAAGAACAGCAATATGTACATCATTAGATAGTTAAAAAAGAAACATAAGAAAATTTAATTTAAAATTTGATTCAAGTTGCGGGAATTGATATTTACGATAATTCATCTAGGACCAGTTAATCTTTTTACTGAGTCTCACCGCTATGCTTAAAAATCTGGCCACATTGTAGATCTCCCATACATTTGATAATAATTGTAGATATAATATAGCTGGCTTGACTTGCTTAAACCCTTTCCCCTTCAACAGGGGTATGATGAACTTTTTCCTGATAACTCTAAAATGTTCACAGAAAAACAGGAAGTGTGCAGTATCCATGATTGAGCAGCCATCACAGTTACACAACTCTAGATCATGCTGCTTGGTCCAACCAGGACGGCCAGAAATTAGCAGGTGAATTTTGTCTAATCGGAACTTGGTTAAAAGGAATCTATGATTTGAATTATTCACAACCTTTAGGTAAAGTTCCAGAGTATGTCCAGAGGATGCAATCAGTTGATGAGTCCTGACAGATGGCTTTAACAGCTCTACCCCTTCTCTGTCCATCCCTCGATTCAACAAAAAAGTGTTTTTAACCCATTTCAAGTCACCTTTCACTAGGTTAGATGGTTCGTTAAACAATTTAGGCCGATCTAACTTTACACATAGTTCTTGTACATATTTCAGCCAGGGGATCTTGTCCCAATGATCTGGCGTTAGACAGTCCTTAAAAATGTCATGGTTCACTTCCAGTTCCAAGTTCAGCCAAACTGAGATCCATTTTAGTAAGGGGGCCATGGCGATTCGATCTTCCAGATAATCCACGCCGCATTCCTGATGTACTATGAGGCCGGCCGTGGATCGTGGCAGGGAGAGAATCGTTTTAAGGAAGTTATCTTCCGTTACCTGAAGCATTTTAACTGGCCTAAAACCCCATAAGTCTGCACCGTACATGGCGATGGCGATACACTTAGCAGCATAAACCTTTAAAACTGCCTCCATTGGTTTCACCCCTAGTTTACGTGAAAAGCCCAGCACTGCAGAAATGGAACGTGCCAGGGCATTTCTTTTCTCCAGCAATTGGGGGTGCTACGTCGAACAATCATCAAATACAACCCCCAAATAGGGAAATCTGGAGACCCTTGTCAATTTATGCCCATTGCATTGCAGTGTCATTACATTTTTCCTGACCTTCCCTTTCTGGGCCACCACCATGACATGGGATTTTCCATAGTTAACACTTAAATCAAGGTTTATCATAAAATCATAAAATGAACTCAACAGGCATTGAAGACCCACTGCAGTTCTGGATAGGAGAGCAGCGTTGTCCGCATATAATAATGCGGGCAAAAGGTACTTCCCTGCCCTCGGGATGTCCTTGTTTGCTTCTCCCAAAACACCACCCAGATCATTTATATATAGTGTGAAGAGCAGGGGAGCTAAGATGCATCCCTGCCTTACACCATTGGTGATTCTGATTTTACCCGTGCAGTTACCTTTTCTATCAAATCTTACCCTGGCTGTTAGATCCCTATGGAGGTCCGCTAGGAAATGCACAATATTAGGATCTATTCCTATTTTGAGAAGCTGGCCCCATAACTTGGATCTGTTTACTCGATCAAATGCCGAGGACAGATCCATGAAGGCAATATACAGGGATCCTGGCTTCGCAATTGTGTATTTCCCTATAAGCAATTGCAGATTCAAGCTTTGGTCTATGGTGCTACGCCCCTTTCTAAAACCATACTGTAAGGGAGAGAGGGTATTAGTATCCTCTAACCAGTCAGTAGGTTTACATAGAACTTTTACCGCAGAATCAATAAGAGATATGGGGCGGTAATTGCCAGGGTCACCCCTATCCCCTTTTTTATAGATAGGGACAATCACCGATTGGGACCATGTCTCTGGAATGCCAGTTTTAGAAATTCTATTAAAAACATTTGCTAAAATTTTGGACCAAAATGAAATATTGACTTTAAAAAGGTCGGAGGGAACACCATCCGGCTCTGGAGCCTTGTTACTAGTCATTTTACCAATAGCTACGGCCACCTCACCCTCATCTACAGTTAAAGTGTAAGGCAGTTTGGTAAAGGTGGTCGAAGCCTCTGCCCCCAAAGTTTCTTGTTCATTGACAGACTTAAAGTGCAAGTGCCATTTATCCTCTTGTATTCCACAATCCATTTCGTTGTTACTAGAGTTAGAAAAGTAGGGTTGATTGACCACAGCCCAGAACTTAGCGCTGCTTTTCAGTACATCAATTGATGTCAACTCAGCCCAAGCGTCCTCTCTAATCTCGCGCCGCCTCCTTTCAACGACTGACTTATATTCTTTCCTAAGGGTAGCCACGAGCAATCTATCAACTGGTTTGGATTTAAGGGCCGCTTTTAGTTTATGGTTGGCCACAGAACAGTTCTTGCCAAACCAGCCTTCCTTCCCTTGCGCTTTGCCTTTACCCTGCCGTGTCAGGTTGGAGACTATGTCGAGGCAAACCTTTTTGTACGCCTCCACCACTTCATTGTCCCCCGCCTGATCGTCCATACAAAGCTTTAGTTCCTCCCGGCTACTGCAACAAAGATTACAGAAAAACTCCTCAGGAACTATCTTGCACCACTTAATTCTATGGGCTTGGTCAGTCAACCGCATGTCGCATTTGTGCACCAAGTTCGAGCTACTTTCCATAATTACAATTACATTTTTAACCCTTAATACAACTGGGTTGTGATCACTAAAATGAGACCGCACAACTGAATAACTGGTAATATGGCTTCCACAACTGCGGCTTGAAAAAATATAATCAATTACAGACCCGCTACCATGTCCTGTAAATGTTGGAATATCCTCATTGCACCCATAAGGTAGCATTAACTCATTTTCGGCCAGCAGAGTTTCCAAAAATATACCCTGGTCTGAATGCTCAAAGTGAATATTCTCCTCATTCGGAGAGCTAAATAAGACATTAGAGGGACATTTGTCCTGACAACTATGGACATTAAAATCCCCCATTAACATAATAGTACATTCAGACTCCGATGACTCATTAAATTTAAGAAGAAAAGAGTTTAACATCATCAGATTACTAATCGAATGAGCCCTATCAAAAGAATTATAAAAATTCACTCCCAGGACATTATGAGAACCCTTACGGGTAATTTGAACTGCGAGACAGTAGGGACATCCAGTAGCTATTTCCTTGTAGGTGCCTGAGATTTTAGCAGATACCAGAGTAACCAAGCCCCCTCGGGCACGCCCCCAAGCAGAGGTGACAGCTGGAAGAAAAAAAGTAGTAAAGCCATCAACTGTGAGTATATTTTGTGTGTCCCAGGTTTCCTGTATGGCTATTATATCCATAGTGCCTATAAAGTCCCTCCAAATGGGATCATCAATTTTACTCCTGAGACCAGAAATGTTCCATGTTTCCACAATCATCTCACCCTTCCCCAATGCTTTATCCTTTTTTGCGGGCAATGAGTCCCCTCCTTCAACACCCCGATTGATAATAGGAATTAAATCAATGTTTGACTCCTGCACAACCTGGAAACTATTTTCATTTTGTGTTGGGGTTGGGGGGATATTTTGCAACAAGCTAAGCGATGAACCCTGTTTTTGTCAATCGACCCAGTCCAAATTTGACAAACACTCATAGCGATTGGCCATTTGGGTGTTAAAATGGTTTTCATACCCATTCACATTCTGGGGATAATTGTAAAGGTGGCCATTCAGTAACCCTACACCAAACCCACCTTGGATAAGTCTACCTCTTCTTCTCTTAACCAGGTTCCAGTTGTCATCTCCACCCTCATCCCAACCATAGGATTGCCCCTCCCATGGGGAATTGAACCTCCGCCTACTTTTTTGGCCATTTGTACCCCTTAGCCAACTCCATCTTTTATCCACTTGGTTCTCAGGCGAGTAGAAATAAGAGAGTGGCCTAGCAGTGACAGTACTGGCTTGGTAACGAGAGGTTCCTCTACAGATATGTTCTACCACCTGTGGATTCTCAAAGGTTACCACAATGCAGTCCCCTTGTAAGTTTTTTCTGTTCCCACCCACCCAAGGGGCTCTCTCCACCATTAGGATGTTACTGGGGATGTTCGGTGGTAGGGGGTGATTATTTGATAACCAGTGGCAAACTTTATTTTTAATGTCTGGAAGGATTCCACATAAGATGGTGATATTTCTGTTACCCCAGTTAAAATCACTACATAAGGGCAGGCATCTGGGGGAAGGTGGATATTTCTTCGAGCCTCCACCTTATCTCTCGGGGCTGAGTCTAGATTTGGGGTCAAGGGTATAGGATCTCTAAATTTAACTTGAGGGGTTGTCTTGGGTTTAGCTGGATTGGGTATTAAGTTAGGGTCGGGGTCTTAGCTTTTGCACCTCCAGAGTTTGGGGTATTGGTCGGGTTCTTTGGCACGATGTTTTTACCCAGGGTGACATTTTTATCGGCCAAGGGTTGCTTATTTACTCAGGTCACCACCTGGGAAGCCGTGTTATTTAGACTGAAACTAGGGGCACTTATATCTTTGTGGATGTTTTTCAACACCGTTTCTAAACAGCGTAGCCTTGCCTCTATAGGTTCGAGGAGGGTCCTTAGCATTTCGAAAATATTGTTATTCGTCACATTTGTCCCACTTCCATCTAGCCTAATTTCAGCCGGGTTGTTCTCTTCACCACTTACTTCCATAATTTCCTCCAAACTACTGTCTACAATTGTGTCATCTGGGAGGCTCAATGGTAACCCAGCAGTTGCCGGGTGTGCCCCCTCTTTTTCCTCTGCACCTATCGCCAGGTCCCTACTCACAGCCACAGGGTCTAGGGTGGATGCATCCTGATTGTGGGGGTTTTTAACTTTCCTGGCTTTACGAGTAGTCGATTTATTGACCTTATATTTTGGGAATTGCCCCCTCTTTCAACCCTCTTTCATTTATGTCAGTGGCCGCCGGTCGATTATTCGCCCTCGCTGTTACCAAATCGATATCCGGACCGCCCTCTGATAACAAGATGGGATATGGGGGGGCCTCAAGGCCCTGTTGGGAACTTGGTAAATGCTGGTCCCCGTCATTGTCTAACCTGGCCAGGGTGTTTGGGCAAGTCATGGTGTTGGGCATACGTGCCTGAGCAATGAGGCCTAAGGAAGATCTTTTAGCCATGGCCAAATCTTGGGACACCCTTCTGTCCATTAAAACAATCCCTTCATCAATTAAGGAATTAGTACGGACAATAAAATCATCAAGGGTGCCAGTTAGCTTTTTTGATGCCCCAGCAGCCATACTTCTAGTCTCTCGGCAGTCCATGACAATACTTGCTCCCAATTACTAGTACGACAGTAGAATTATATCAACACAGAATTGGCAATCCCTGGTCATTAATGAATAAACAACAACAACGGGAACAAACAAAATATAGACACCCCTGTTAATATAACAAGATTACAGGTTTACAGCTATATACTGCACCTATGCTTAGTGGTCAGGTGTCCGATAGTCATTAGGTTGGAATGGATCGGACAGGGGGTGTGGCCCAGGCCAGGCTCCTCAGGCCTCTGAGGGCCACAGAGGGCCCGCCCTTTGCCCCCGCGCTTGGTCCCGCTTGCGTCCCGCTTCGCGGAGGGGGTGTTGGTGTTTTATGCGCCTCCGGGCGCCTGCTTTCACGTCACTGTGCACGCCCCCGCAAAGGCTCCTGGGGGTTGAAGTCCCCCCGCACTGCGGCCGCGTTGATGGTGAAAAGCGGCGGCGGGGGGGACTGGGCTCCTGCTCCTGCTGCCTAGATGGGATCGCTGCAAGGCTCGGTTTCTCCTATCTCCAGGTAGCGTTTCCTTTAGCTATCAAATTCAGCGTTCGTTTGGCCTCTGCACTCATAAAGAGTACAGAGGATTATTTCGAGAATAAATACATATATTTTTATAATATATAACTTGTGTGGTGTCATTTCCTTTGATATTACAGGATTGCATATGGTAAAACAGCTGGCTTCACATGCCTCTTGAGGTAAGCCTTCAAGGCTGCTTAGTCCATGCTACCCTTAGGATAGCTTGTCTATAAGGTTGACTTACAACCATCACCATAAGGGATTGTTTGGACTGATACAAGGTGCCCCCAGAATTGGAGACATCATATATCAGGCCAACTTCTCACATTGGTGTGCAGCGGTGCGGATTTGAGCTTGCTGTTGTTTTACCATTGCAATCTTTTTATCAAATTGAAAGATCACATTAAGTACCATAGGTACATATAAACAAAGCTTACCTATTAAGTTCTACTGAACTTAGTAGTTGTAGATCAAAGGGCTTAGCACACCCTGCCTACAACTCACTAGCAAGGTACAGTAGGAAAACACTTAGTGTAGGTAAGTGCACCACTTACATCTCACTAGCAGTCATGTCTGGCGCAGGTGAAGCTTCCAGCTCTCTACCTGCGGTGGTTGACCTTACCAAGGCACCCTCCAGCTATGACAAACTCAGCCATAAGGACTTGGGTGCCCTGTGCACTGCAAGAGGGCTGAGAAGGGGTCACAACCCCACCATTCCCATCCTGATAGCCATCCTGGAGAAGGATGATCTTGAGAAGGCTAGTGCAGCTCCCTTAGGGTCAGGAGATGGAGTGAACCCCCCAGAGACTGAGAACACCACCCCAGAGGTAGAAGATGTGGAGTTGGAACCTGAATCAGAAGGTGAAGATTCAGATCAGGATCAAGGGAACATCCAGGTACAAGTGGGGAGGCTTAGCCAAGCCAACTTAGACCTACATGGCAATGGAGAGGGCCAGCACCTCCCCAGAACCCATAACATAGTACATCCAGGCAATAGAAGAGTGAGATCTCCTTCCAGGGAATCCAACCTTTCTATTGCCTCAAGGGAATCTTAAAGGGGAATGACTTTCCCCCAGAGAAAAGAGCATAGGGCCAGAATGAGGGCTGTCCAACTCCAGATAGAGAGGGAAGAGGTAGCCCTAGCTCAAGCTAAACTTGCTTTAGCAATAGAACAAAGACTGTCTGGGGAGATACCCACTGGTGGCAGCATTATTCCTAGAGAGAAAGACAGGTCCTATAATAATAGAAATCTGACAAAGAGTTTAGCCCCCTACAAGGAAGGGGATGACATCCACAAATGGATGACTGCTCTGGAGAGAGCCTGCATGGTACAGCAGGTACCTCAAGAACAGTGGGCTGCAATTTTATGGTACTCTTTTTCTGAGAAAGGGAGAGATAGGCTCCTCACTGTTAGACCTGAGGATGCCAAAAACTACTCTGCCCTGAAGAGTGCTCTCATTGAGGGGTTTGGCCTAACCACTGAGCAATACAGGTTGTTGTTCAGAGATACCCAAAAAGCTCAGACTCAGGACTGGACTGATTTTGTTGATTGTACCACTAAGGCTCTGGAGGGTTGGCTGCAGGGAAGTAAAGTCTCAGACTATACAGGATTGTACAATCTTATAATGAGAGAACAGATCCTTAATACCTGTCAGAACCAGCTATTGCATCAATACCTTATTGACTCAGATCTGACCTCTCCCCAAGAATTGGGAAAGAAGGCAGACAAATGGGTCAGAACAAGGATTAAGCAGAAACCCCAGAACCATGGAGGTTTTCAGAAGAAAGCAGACCAGAAGGGTGGGGATGAGAAAGAAAAAGAAAAAGACCAGAAGTCTTCAGGCCCCCAAAATAATTCTAATAAGGAGGGTGGTTCCCAGAATGGAAACAAGAAAAAGAAGAATGATGGCCCAAAGAAACCTTGGTGCAATACCTGCAAATCAGTTTCACACTGGGGCAGTGAATGCACTAAGAAAAATCCAGTCCCTACCACTGCAGCCCCTAAGGCACCTGCACCCCCTAGTACAGTCAGCAGTGGTAGTACACAACCAAAGGGTATAGTAGGGTGAACCCTGGGTACTGAGATGGAGCCTGGCCTAGTCAGAATCCCTACTCAGGCAGTTCTGCTCTATGATGTGGACATATCCATGGCCACTACTAAAAGTCCCAATACTTTGGGCAAGTATAGGCTGACGCCTTTAATCAATGAGAAACTGGCTCAGGCCTACAGGGACACATGTGCCAGTGTCACTATGGTGACACCTAACTTTGTGGACCCTGGACAAATCATACTAGGTGAGAATTACCTAGTGACCAATGCTAGCAATGCCACTACTACACATAGTGTGGCTGTTGTTAAATTCTCCTGGGGAGGGGTAACTGGCCTCAAGAAAGTTGTTGTGAGTGAAGACCTCCCAGTTGACTGTCTTTTGGGCAATGATCTAGAGGAACCCTTATGGTCAGAAGTGGAGAACAGGACTCATGCAGAAATCCCAGGGATTTCCACACATGTCCTTGCTGTAACCAGGACTCAGGCCAAGAAGATCCTACCTGAACCTGTGGTGGATCTTGAAACGATAGACCAACCACAACCCAAGAGGAAGAGCAAGAGGGTTAAGGCTGTGCCTTCCCACTTGCCCCAGGTTGTGGATCAGATCTCAAAGGAGGCTGATTGCGTGATCCAAGAGGAGACTGTCTCTGAAGAACTTGAACCTGATCAGGTTGAGTTTCTGGGGACAGGGGACCCTCAAGGGCAAACCTGGGGCAGGCTCAGTTAACTCACCCTTCTCTTGAACCCCTCAGAAAGCAGGCTGCTGCTGAGGCTGCTGGGAATGCTCAAGGTACCCATAGAGTGTATTGGGATGATGGGCTCCTTTATTCAGAGGCTAGAGACCTTAAGCCTGGTGCTACCATGAGGTTGGTTATACCTCTGCAATTTAGGGGCTTCCTTCTCACCTTGGCCCATGATATTCCCCTTGCAGGACACTTAGGCAAGAACAAGACTTGGGACATGTTTGTCCCTCACTTTCACTGGCCTCACATGTCAGAAGATACCAAGGAGTGTTGTCGCTCCTGTTTCACTTGCCAAGCCAGTGGCAAGTCAGGTGGCACAACAAAGGCCCCCCTGATACCACTACCTGTGGTGGGGGTGCCCTTTGAGAGAGTTGGGATTGACATAGTTGGACCAACGGATCCCCAAACAGCATCTGGGCACAGATTTATACTGGTGGTAGTGGATCATGCCACCAGGTATCCAGAGGCAATTCCCCTGAGGACCACAACAGCACCTGTTGTGGCAAGGGCCCTTCTTGCAGTATTCTCAAGAGTGGGCTTTCCAAAGGAGGTTCTTTCAGACAGAGGTACCAACTTCATGTCTGGATACTTAAAAGCAATGTGGAAGGAGTGTGGAGTAAACTATAAGTTTACCACACCCTATCATCCACAGTGCAATGGGCTTGTTGAAAGGTTCAACAAGATCCTAAAGGGAATGATAAAAGGGTTACCAGAAAAGCTTAGGCGAAGATGGGACATCATTTTACCCTGCTTGCTCTTTGCTTACAGAGAGGTCCCACAGAAGGGGGTTGGCTACAGCCCTTTTGAACTTTTGTTTGGCCACCCTGTAAGGGGTCCATTGTGTCTTGTGAAGGAAGGATGGGAGTTACCTCTCAAAAAGCATGAGCTTCATATTGTGGACTATGTACTTGGTCTCCGCTCCAGGATGGCAGAGTACATGGAGAGAGCATCCAAAAACCTGGAGGCCAGCCAAGAATTACAGAACGCTTGGCATGACCAAAAGGCTGTTCTGGTTGAGTACCAGCCAGGGCAGAAGGTGTGGGTGTTGGAGCCAGTGGCCCCAGCAGCTCTCCAAGACAAATGGTCTGGACCCTACACCATCATTGAGAAAAAGGGAGAAGTCACCTATGTGGTGGATTTTGGCACCCCTAGGACCCCCCACAGGGTGCTCCATGTAAACAGATTGAAAGCATTTGTTGACAGGGAAGCCATGGGTTTAGTTATGGCTACAGTTAGGGAACAGGAGGAAGAGAGTGACCCTCTCCCAGACCTGCTTTCCCAAAACCCTAATGATGGTTCAGTTGATGGAGTAGCCTTGGCAGGCAGCCTCACTGACCTGCAACAGATGGACTGCAGACATGTGTTGAAGGCCCAGAGACATATGTTTTCTCTCACACCCAGTCAAATTAACTGGTGCACCCATGAGGTGGACACTGGTGACAGTCTGCCTGTGAAGAATAAACTCTACAGGCAACCTGACCATGTCAGGGATTGTATAAAGGCTGAGGTGCAGAAAATGCTTGAACTTGGAGTAATTGAGCCATTAGAGAGCCCATGGGTCAGCCCAGTAGTCCTTGTGCCAAAACCCATACCCAAGATGGAAAGAGAGAAATTAGGTTTTGTGTGGACTACAGAGGTCTCAATGCTGTCACTAGGACAGATGTTCTTTCTATTCCAAGGGCAGATGAGCTCATAGATAAATTGGCTTCTGCCAAGTTTCTGAGCACATTTGATTTGACAGCTGGCTATTGACAAATCAGGTTAGCTGAAGAGTCCAAAGCCAAAACAGCATTCTCTACCCCCGGTGAGCATTATCAGTTTGTGGTGATGTCCTTTGGTTGAAGAATGCACCTGCCTACCTGCTACCTTCCAAAGGTTGGTGAATCAAGTCCTTGCTGGGTTGGATGATTTTTGTGCAGCATATCTAGATGATATTACTGTCTTCAGCTCCACCTGGGAGGATCACCTGATCCACCTGAAGAAGGTTCTGGAGGCCCTGCAAAAGGCAGGCCTGACTTGACTATCAAGGCTACCAAGTGCCAGATAGGGCAGAGCAAGGTTGTGTACCTGGGCCACCTAATAGGCGGGGGTCAGGTTCAACCACTGGAGAGCAAGATCCAGACCATAAAGGACTGGGCTCCTCCAACTACCCAGACACAAGTCAGAGCCTTCTTGGGCCTGACTGGGTATTACAGGAAATTTTGTAAAGAACTATGGGTCCGTTGTGATACCATTAAATGACTTGACATCCAAGATGCCAAAAAAGGTTCAGTGGACAGTTAGCTGTCAAAAGGCATTTGAAGACCTGAAGAAGGCCATGTGCTCTGCACCTATCCTGAAGAGTCCTGACTACTCCAAACATTTCATTGTTCAAACAGATGCTTCTGAGTTGGGGTTGGGAGCTGTGCTTTCACAACTTGATGTAGATGGTCAAGACCAGCCCATTGCTTTTATTAGCAGAAGGCTGACCCCCAGGGAGAAACGTTGGTCAGCTATTGGGAGGGAGGCCTTTGCTGTGGTTTGGGCCCTGAAGAAGTTGAGACCATACTTGTTTGGGACTCACTTCCTAATTCAGACAGACCATAAGCCCCTCTTGTGGCTTAATCAGATGAAGGGTGAAAATCCCAAACTGCTCAGGTGGTCCATTTCCCTACAGGGGATGGACTTTACAGTGGAGCACAGACCACGGACTGACCATGGCAATGCAGATGGTCTCTCCAGGTATTTCCACTTAGAACATTAAGACTTATCTGGTCAAGGTTAAGTTTAATGACCCTGCGTTTGGGGAGGGGGGGTTGTGTAGGAGAGTAGGGTCTGCTATCCTATGGTCACCCCAAATGTTTGCTTTTGCTTCACTGGTTTTCGACTTAATGTGGCTGTGGGCCTGCTAATCAGACCCACACCCTGCTGTTCTCTCTCTAAGTTCACATACATGTACTATAGGTACATAACCCAATTGGAACTGGACACCTTGTCAGCCCCTGTACCATGCACTATAGGTGCTCAGGGCATAGGTGCAGCCAAGGCCTACCAGGGGCTGCAGCATATCTTTTGCCACCCCTGGATGGTACTTAAATCGACACAACTGGCTGATCACTCAGCTGGGGCAAGATGGTGTAATCACCCCTTGCTTAGATATAGTATCCGTATATCTAAACCTATATCTGGACACATATAAACCTATAAGTCACTCCTATGGCAGACCTTATCAATCCTGGAGGCAGAGTGCGTGGTTTAATGTGAGATGGTGCTCGAGCATAAGCTGAGCCTGTATGCAGCTGTCGGGACCAACTCCCTTAGCTGTTCCGGGATATTGCCATACCATATACTCTTAAGTGCATTATAATCCTCACGGTTATGTGCTAACTTTGGTTTGGCTTTATCAAAACATGTCATGTTTGGTGTCATACAACTTGGAATACTACCCCCTTGCCAGTCCTGGTGACAGGGGGAGCAGCATTCCAGCCTTCTAGAGGGAGAAGACATGTTACTTTACTAAAACGCGGTTAATCCTAACCAAAGCCTCAGATCCACAAAATGGATGCTGCTGCCCCGACACGAGTCTGACCTCCTGCTGCTGACCGAAACTTGGCAGAGGAGGCCTGGACAAAGGGTTTCCTGTCACAGGGAGGTGCTACACCACCCCAGACAGGAGATAGTGGATTGGAGCAGGGAGGGCTAAAAGAAACTAGATACTGCCTGGGGCGCACAAGGTGTCCCAGGCAAAATCCAGTCAAACCGGTTCTGGGGCACTCCAGCCCCAGTCCCAGCACAACCGTGGACAAAGGGAAAGGGGTGTAACCACCCCCTTCCTAGGTCCCACCCATAGGAGGGACCTAGCAGGTAACCCAGCCCCCAAGATTGGAATAAAGGTGGGAGCAGTGCCAATGCACATCAGATTATCCTGACTGAAACTTATGAAAAGAAACTCTGGACCCTTTGACATCCTACTCGACGTAGAAGACTGAAGAATCTCCCTTGTGGTGAAGGAGTGACCACCCGGTTCAAACAGGTACCATCCAGCACCTCACCGTTTGCTTTGTTGCAGTTCCTGCCAGAACTCGAGCAACAGAGATCAACAAGACCCAGCGTTCCTTCCTTCTAACAGCCCGATCCACAGTCTCCGCAAAGCTGAGACCCGTGGAGGTGACCTGAAGCGTGGGGCTGGCCATCTTGGAAAAACTATGAAGTGCTGACCATGCAGCTCCCGAGGCTTCCTCGATGTTGTGCATTGGGGTTTGAGAAGCTTCACGCCCGAGCAGCTTTTACACCAAAGCTCACCCCTCCCCACTCACCGAGTGCTGCGTGGGGCCCTTCTGCATTTTCCTGCTTGACGCGTTGGTCCGGTCGCTTGCCCGTTGGCTAGTGGCTCCAGTACCGAAGAACCTTTGAATTTGCTCTACTAGTCTTGTTGCTCCAGACTGGCCCTCGCTCCCCTGAAAAGGAGCACCCGCTCAGACCTGCTGGTCTGAGTAAGAAGCGATCTTTGAATCCTGCGTGGGTTGCCTTTGCCAAGGCTTGTTAGCTCCAATCCGGAAGCCGACACCGCCGACAGCGAGAGCCTTTGTGGGATAGCTTGTGATCCACTCCTGGACGTCCTTGATGTCCCAGAGTCCACATGGCAGCGGAGACAAGCTTCTTGACAACCACCTGATTGCGCCCGACATTGCCTGGTTCCTTCCTGGTTCCACCCTGGTCACTGCTGAGTGACCCAGACTCTTTCCCCTCTGCTTTCAGGTACTCTACATCTTCGATCCACCCTTGGATCGCACCGGACACTTCTCTTCTGGCCGCCTGCAGCACCTTCATTTCCAGGCTCCATAGATCTACACGACGAGACCTGACACGCTTTTGCACCTGTGCACCCGCTTCCTGTGGGTGAGGTAACTCTTGAACGCCGGTGCTCCTGTAGTGGTATACACCTCTAGTGTCTAAGTCTAAAGTTTTGTCCTTCTAGTCCAGTCGGAAGACTCTTAAAACTGTAACTCAATAACTTTTACGCACCATTGACTTTGCATAGGTGCATGTGTGTGCTTTAAGCGCTGCATCTGATTCCCGCGGGCTTCTCCCGACTTCATCACTGCTAGTCCCGAGTAGTCCCAGCGATTCCCCAGGCCCTAGGCCTGACCACTGTTCGATTAGGAATACTTATACTACTTTTTTAATATATGGTTTGAGTGGCCACCCGGCCTCATCCATAATTGTGCAACTTTCATATGTTTAACTGTGCTTTTGTTTAAACGCTTGTGCCTCTGCACTCATAAAGAGTATAGAGGATTATTCTGAGAATAAATACATATATGTTTATAATATATAACTTGTGTGGTGTCCTTTCATTTGATATTACAGGATTGCATATGGTAAAACAGCTGGCTTCACATGCCTCTTGAGTTAAGCCTTTAAGGCTGCTTAGTCTGTGCTACCCTTAGGATAGCTTGTCTATAAGGTTAACTTACAACCATCACCATAAGGGATTGTTTGGACTGATGCAAGGTGCCCCCAGAATTGGAGACATCATATATCAGGCCAACTTCTCACACTTTGTTATAGCACTAATCAAACAAGAAGCGCCCAAAGGAAGAGTAACCTGGAGGACGTTCAGTGCAAAGCCCTATAGAACAGAGCAGAGTCATTTATGACAAAAAGTGAGTACTACGTCCATTCAATAAATCCTTTACGTTAGAGTGGATCAGAACATGAGGCACCATGCGGTAACAAATGTTAGAAGATCTAATAAACTGTTTTCGAAATTGTTCAAGTGATACATGCTCAAGAATCCCCTAAGCCTAGATGGTATGTCCCAACCTGATGAATAAGATAAAATGTCTTAGTATCTTGATTTTTAAACTGACTATAGTTACAAGAATGTATATAATACACAGATGTTATTTTGTACTAGAATGTTTGGCTAATAAAATCTTTTTACATATATCTCCCCACATAGATTGTTTTTAACCATAAAAAAGCATTGTCCTGAAGAAGGTGTTCAAGCCAGTTCAACGAAACGCCGCGTCAACAGTTATTGTGCTTTTTCTTCTCTTTTTTAAATTAAAATGTATTGTTCTCTCATGCTTTTAATAAATTGAATGTGATAATTTGTTTTTATGAAATTTTAATGAATGTATAACATCACCTTTTGTTATAATAATTACAATAAATGTGATAATTTTAATCATCAGCAACTCTAGTATTTGATCATTTGACCTCTTGTTTTATTATCTATGCAATTCTGAATTTCGTTTGTAATGCTGTTAAACTGTATTACTTACATTCGCTAGTTTTCAATTGTAAATTTGTTACCATGTGGGGTGCCTCATACCTAATTATACTTCGAGCAGATTTTTGAATTATTATTTGATAGTAGAACTGCCCAAAATAGTCTGATCTATCACGTACAACCAGGAAAAGGGAAACCTTTTTTTTTGTATTTCACTTCATACCCATTCCCTTTTCGGTAATAAGGGTATCTCCCTAACCTTTATATCGCTGCTCTTCCTGACCCATCCTCTATACCCTCTCTGGCTTCCTCCCTTGTAGGCTTCCTCTTCTCCTCACCTAGGATACTGGCCCCCCTTAAAAGTGTATGGATCATCACTTTTCACACTATGAGCAGCTTTAAAAAATAAATACACTTAAAAGTTCTATAAAGTATTACAGCCGTTTATATGAGCACCAGGTATACTGCACAAAGACACTTTTTATATGGCACTAGAGAGATTACATGATTTGACCAGAATCACAAGCACCTAGGATACTGGCCCCCCTTAGAAGTGTATGGATCATCACTTTTCCCACTATTAGCAGCTTTTAAAAAATAAATACACTGAAAAGTTCTATAAAGTATTACAGCCCTTTATATGAGCACGAGGTATTCTGCACAAAGACACTTTTATATGGCGCTAGAGAGATTACATGATTTGACCGAACTGGTTCTCCAGTTCGGCAGCTCTTTCTGTTATTTCACATCTTTAGTGTAGTCATTTGCAATATATACAAAAAACATTGACAATGATAATTTATTTTGCATAGGCAAAACCATATTGGCTTTGCCGATGCTTGTTCTTCATTATTACATATAATACGATCTTGAAATAATACCTTTAGAATGTGCGCTGTACGAAAACATCTCCAACATTTAGTTTTACTTAAATGTTGTCCTTGTAGAATAGCATCCCAGGCCATCCAAGTGGTCCACTTAACTGACTTGCCTCTAAGTTTACTATTGGAGTAGTCAGGGTGGGTGGAAGCATGAAGGTTTCAAAATTAATGTATCAAAACTGTTCCTAAAAATACTAGCACTGACTTAGTGTGGTGCAGTACTACTACTATGATGAACAGTTCTGCATGTGAATAACATACATTTTTGAGATTTTTAGGACACTTTATCAAATTTCTTTTATACTTGTGTTCCAGAATAACTCGAAAAATGAAGATGGCCCAAAAGTTAACAGCAGGACTCCATAGTTACTTGCTTTCTTTCACATCAATTAACTTGTAAATAAATGCTTGCCCAATTTGAACAGGAGGCCACATTAAAAGATCAGGAGTGTGCTTGCCGCCCCCAGACTATACATTTGAGGGGAAGGTATAGTACAAACTATATTGCAGCGCTGGCTACACTGCAGCACAGCTGCAAGTAAAAAAAGAAGCTATAACGCTAGGTTTGTCAATAAGCTATTTTTTCTATGCTTTCAGCCTTTTGCATATGGCTAAAAACGATTGGCAAAGCCAAAATGACCCCCTTTAGGCCAGACCAATGCTTGTTTATAAATAGCTGATGCTTTTTGCAAGTAGGTGGTTGATTAATTTTCAGAAGCGCATCCCACCTCAGTAAGACCCAAAGAGAAGATGGTGATGACTTAAATGTTCAAGGAAAAAATAATGATAAGCAGCCAAAATATGAAGTTAAAGGGGTTTTCCTTAATAAAACAAAACATGCATTACACTTTCTGTTCTTGTGCCGGCGAAGTCACTATGCTGTTCTGTTTAATACATGCATTGGTACAGGGTGCTTAGCTCTTATCAACTCGTGAGGTTGCCTTGGCTATGGTGCAAACCTGACCAAAGGGCATTACACTGATGTGCTATTTTTTTTCTTTTTAAAGCAGAGTGAGAGAAAGTGATTTCCCCAGATGTTAACTAAGGTACACTTTCAAAATCAGCTGCTCTGGCCTGTATAGGAATAATGCTGCTCTGCATTTGCTGCACTTAAAAACAATACTTTTTTCAAGTTCAGGCTGTGAGCACAGTCCCAAACACGCTTTGTCAGATCTTCAGCCTTCAGCCTTTCCGACGAGTCAGACCTGCTGCTGTTTACTCCTGGCTTCCTGCTCCCTTCACCAAGGTGTGTGCATTATGATGCACTAGAGCCCATTCCCCCCCTGTCTCTAACAGTCAGGGCCTGGAGCTGTCATCACCAAGATTGGCTACTTGAGCCTTTTTATGCAGATATCTGCATTTGCACTTCTTTGGTTGGCAGTGGAAATGTCTGGGCGCGCTTTTATTTTGCTTTGCACAGGATAGGAACACTAGCTAGTGCCTCAGGTATTCTTTTTAAAATAATCAAAAGAACCACGTAGTTTTAAACTCAATGTTAGCACAGATGAAATAACATAATATATTTAGAGGCATATGTCCGTCATTTACACGGAATGATAAATAAGCTGCACTATAAGGGCCAGTTATTTTTAAACCTTTCAGAGTCTGTTAAGTTACAGTTGCTCGATATGTGGTTTATTATTTTATTGGTCTTTTACTTCAACTATAGTTTTGTTTTGAATGTGTTTTGAGAATAAATGTCAGTATTTATCTGCAAAAAAATAAAACTCAAACTCACGGCCTATCTCGGGAAGAGTAGGGTCAGACACTGGTGCTTGGATGGCCATCGCAAAACTCTCTACACCTTCTTGACACTTTTATAATGGGCCTCAGGTGTTAAAGCTGTTTGGACCTTCTCCTGGGGAGAAGGGATCGCGGGAAGAGGATCTATCTCCAATCCTAAACTCCACCACCTGTCATTATTTTATTTTTTTAAGGCCAGAATTTGTCCTGCCAGACCTGCCACTTTTGGGACCAGCCTGTCAATTTTCCTGCCAGGCATGTCACTTTTGGGACCAGACTGTCACTTTTCCTGCCAGGCATGTCACTTTTGGGAACCCTGTGCTTTGCGGTGTGTGTGAAATACATCCTACTAGCTTTCACCCTGTTTCTGGGTCTCATGGGAAGCTTTGGCTCTACATGCCACCTGTCTTTTTTTGCATCTCAAAGCCCCTGGGTGGCTGTGGTTTATTCTTTTATAAGGGGTTTGTATTAACCTGTTTTTAAGAATTGCCATAGGAAGGTTTGTGAGGACCCTTTACCACTTTGACACATACATGCCATAGCCTTCCTCCCAGGTCCTTGGCTGGGGACTCAGGACTGCTCCGCAGCTGTTAAGCCAACCGCTGTCTGCAACCCCCAGTTTTAAACATCCCAAGACATTTCCCTCCTACATGCACACACTTTTCTACACACTTTTGAACACATACACAATTACCCCTGTTTTGCAGATAGACCTGTCACTTTTGGGACTAGACCTACATGTCACACTTTTTTAAGACCAGATGGATTGCTGCCAGCAGTTTGCAGCCAGACCTGTCATTATTGGGACTAGGCCCTGTCACAATTGCTGCCAGCCGTTTAGGACCAGACCTGTCATTTTTTAAGACTAGACCTGTCACTTTTAAGACCAGCAGTTTAAGACCAGACCTGTCACTTTTACAGCCAGAGTTTGAGGCAATGGTATCCCTACCTACTACTAATGGGATTGAAATCGGGTATTGTTTGTGATTGATCAGAGCTCATCATGTAATGGTCTGTGTGTTTCTTGAAAGATTATAATATCATACCTCTCCTACTAAAGAGGATGCCAAACTTTGAACTTATTGCATGAATTAAACCATTTTGCAGTCAATTAAACAATTTTAACCTGTCTGTATACTCATGGTATGAGTATTTAGCGAATGTGTGAGACAGACCCCTACCAATGCCAACCCTGAGATGTCTTTTGAAAAAGAATGAATTAAATGTTAGTCCACCCAAGCCTTGCTGGTAAAATACATAAACCTTTTGACTACCAACATATCACCATAACACTCAAACATCAGAACAAACAATATTTATAGGTTATCCTGTTTTAGGTTTAATAAATATTATAACTGATAAAACCCCACTGAAAGGGAAATAACCCTCACCAGTGTAAACATGTAAGCATTGGTAATCACCAGCACAACCACAAACTAAATGTCAATCAAAGAAAGGAAAAGCAGAGTGAAAGAGTCTTTTTCATTTCTTAATGAAGGGACCAATAGAATGTAACTTTCTTACACAAGGTAGGAGCACGAAAGACTGGTCTAACATTATTCTGCTTGAATTTTGTTGTTTATGGGTAGCACTAAAATATTGTTACTTCTTCCTTTTGCTTTTTCCAGTTTTGTGGTCTTTGGTCTAAAGATGCAGGGTTTAGAAGCATATTTTAGGTCTTATTTAAATATTGTATAAACTGTAGAGATTCAGGAAATATAAAAATCATACTTGACATTTTGGCTATGTTTGATTCTTCAATGATAGGTAAAACGGCTGGTTTCCTAAGAAGCTTTCCCAATATGTACCATCACATTTACCACAGAAATTGAATGGCTGAAATACTTTGATACATCAACCCCTCTTTCTAGCTAGCCAGTATTGATAGTAGGTGGATTGCCAAACAGACCAAACTTTAAACATTCAATGCAAGGTGCAGTGATAGGTATATTCTAAAAGAGTGCTTTCACCAAGCATCTGTGATAGTGGTGAGGACAGGGCACCAGACATTTGGAAAACATGGAATGCAGTGCCACTTGGAATGCGGCTGAAAAACGTTCTTACAAAGTTCAACAAAGATTGGAGTGATATTGTTTGTATTTCCAGTGATTCATCTACCTATATGAAAAAGTTGTGCGATGACTTGTCAAAATTGATACCTGAGTAGAAGGGCTTCCCTGTTAGAGATCCTTGCCACTTGCTAGATGGTATGTCAAAAGCATCCTTACAATCTTCAGAGTTAATGAAGAATGCTATTGACTTTGTAGTACATTCTGTTGCACTGTTTCATTATGCGTGGGAACTAAAATTCAAATATTTCTCATTTTGTGCTTTGTGTGGCATCAAAGAAAAAATCATCCCAACTGTGTAATTTAGCCTAGGCCGTGAATGCTATAGTAACCATGTGGGACCTTTTACACAAGTTTTGCTTAGTGATGACGCCAAAGGCAAGAAATGTGATGATCTTTGGTCGCATATTGAAAGTGATGTAAAAAAAAGTACACTCTACTGCATTCTTTGATTTTCACAGGAAAACATGACTGCTGTAGTGGACATAATCAAAAAACTAGAGTCTGAAAAAACCCTTCTCTCCCAAGTGTTCAGTGTAATTGGTGTAGATGTGAAACATCTCCTTGAGAGTAGGTTGGGCGACACTTTTAGTGACTTTGACACTGCAGCATATTCCATGTTAGAATGCTTGCCACTTGGTAAGCAAAGAAATACTGAGGAGCAATTCAGGAAATTCTATTTTACAAAGCATGCAAATTTACTTGCAATGATGCATAGAAAACACAATGGATTAAGGCCCAGATCCCTGTACTGGGACTGAATGTTTAACAATGTTCAGCATCCTGTCAATCACCTTTTTGTCTTGCATGCATAAAGTAGAATAGTCAGCTTATGTCCTTACTGAGTATAGCAGAGCAGTGTCCATTGGCTCAGGTTCAAGGCAAATATGGGCCCTTAGTAAGAAGGGAATTCACCACACCCCATCGCATCAAGGCAAAGTTTTTCAATTCCAGAGGGAGCATTTTGACATTTTCCATTTTAGTCACAGGGAGAACCTTTGGTGCTTTCGGTGGTAGTGTACTGTGGCAGTGTGATAGTGCTAGAGGAGTCCTCTTCAGAAACAGAGGGTAGGATTCCGAGTTGAGGCCTGTTTGGCCCAGTAACTCAGGGCTTGGTGGCAGAAATACTTAAGATAATGAGATTTTGGGAAATAGCTTTGAAATTGCACAGATGTTCACATGTTCTGTGTCCCTATCCCACAGTCATCATCTGGAGACTGTGTCTGCTTTTAGCCACTACAGTTTCAGTGTGAAATATATACTTAGGCCTTTATAATTTTTTCACACAGCTCAACACAGCAAGACACCATGCCACGCTTCGCTGTGTGAAAGGAAATGGGCATGAATGCACCGTATTAAACATTATATGGTGCATTCCTGCCCTTTCCTAATGCTAGCGCAATTTTGGCTGCCTAGTGCCAATGTAGGACCCCTTGCATCATAGCACAAGGGTGCCTGCATTGTAGCAAAGACTGTTTTAGTGCAGGAAAGGACGCCTTCCTGCACAAAAATAATCTCAGACTCATTTTCCTCTGCAGATTGCAGGAAACGTAGAAAGAGGAAAAAACAAGGAGAAATCAACATTTTTCCCTGTTTACCCCTCACCTTGGATGGTGGAGCATTTTGACACATTCCCAGGTGGACCACCAATTGTAAATCTGGAAATGCACCAACATTCACAGGTGGATGCTTGGGATTACCCATTCTCCTCCCATGGAATGTCTCTCTGGGACAGAGGAACACAAGGCAGTGAATTGCTCTGCCTTGCGTTACTCTAGATTTATCAAGCCTTGCGGGCCACGTAAGATGGCCTTGCGTGACTTGATAAATCTCACTTGGCGCAAGAGCGACGCAAAACATTGATAAATCAGGCCCTTATTCTCGATGGGGCCGGCAGTTCACGTTCCAGCCCCATAAAGATAACCAAGGGTACTTGCAATGAGGCCCATAGTAGCGAAATTCCAAATATTGAGTCTTGGTTTACTTTCTGAAGGTATTGGTATTCATGCTATTGAAGACCTCAAATAGCAAAATCATGATCTCTGCAGGCTTTTGTGGTGTATATAAATAATAAAAATTAGATGGAATCTCCTTATCAATGGAATTTTAAGTAAAATAAAGATGCAAAGAGATAATTAAACAAAGAGATAATTTAACTATTATAACTATGAATGCATTTTAAATTTCTAAAATGCAAGAAATAAATCCATAATCGCAGATGTGTAACTTTAAATTAGCCGACGACACATTAAAGTTGTTTTTCCATTCAAATGAAGTCTTGCAAATATATTCACACAGGAATGGCTACGTTTGAACAATTTAACTATGATATAACACAGACATTGCTTACAAAGCAATGATTCTTTGCATGATGCATGTTTTAAATGACATGCCCTAAGGCCTGCATGCAAATATGGCCGTCTTATCGGTGGTTGGAAAAAATATGCAACTCATTATTCACCCTGTGAGAATCGTTTCCTGAGATTGTCAAATGTGCTTACATTTGTCAACATTCTTTTGATGCTTAGCTATGCAATTTCACACATGACTGCTCAATAAAACAAAAGTAGATGGTTAATTTCCTTAAATCTAAACCAGGCACATGGAATTAGTGGCATAATGCTCTAGGCTTTGATGCCTCTGTGCACGTGACATTTAAAATGGTTCATAGGTTAAACCAAACCATTCAATCTCTCGTCCCTTGCTGGACAGCACTTCAAAGCCAAGGGCTTTCTTTCATTCTGAAAGGATTTAACTGGTCGGTGCAGATTTATGCAGGCAAATTTAAGCTGAGGAGATGTCTTCACCGGGCAGACAGAAAAAAATGCCCTTAAACAAGCCATGCAGTGAATGCAAACCTTTCCAGCAGTTGGACATTTGTCTCTTTAATACAAATTGCAATCCTTCAAAGCTGCAGAATCGTTGTTAACTAGAGTAAAATAAAATGTCAGTTTACGGAAAATGTTAGGCTTTCCACGTGCAACCACTATTAATTCTACCTCGTATCACGTTTTTGGCAGTAAGTAACATTCGTATAAGTATAACAAATAATTACTGTTCGCAATCTGGTAAATAAATGTTTTATTAATTATTCGTTTTTGCTCATTCTTCGTAAGGAGATACCCCATCTGTCTAGTTATTCTTTGCAAAGTGCCTAACAGCTTTCTTGGTAAAGTTGCGCTCTATCAAAATTAGCTACACGCAACATAGTCTCGATGTCCTTTATTAACGGGTTACAACGAAGTGTTGGCACCTTCAGGCGAATTATTCAGTGAACTCTTCACTTCGTAACGAATTATGAAGTTTCGAGTTCGTCCAACATCCTGGTAATTTAACATAACCCATTCTTGAATTTGGATGCCCAGTCTAACATTAATTGGATACGAGGCTGCGAGGAGAATATGCGCTACAATTGATTGCCCCATTTTAATCATGCATAAACAAAACGTTGCCAGTCTTTCGAAGCTGCTTGTGTTTAAAAGCAATTTTTGGAGAAGTGGTTGTAAATTATATTCAGTTATTAATTTATTAGTTGTAGGATGTGTGGCCACTGCAAGTAATAGGTCCACAATTGTTTCCTCGGTGGGAACCCAGTACCCCATTTAAGAACCTACCTCTCTCAGGGTAGTGAAGCAGAGCCGTCAAATACCTATTCAGGGGATATAGCATGACTAGCAATCCCAATTTACTAGCACACAATTGCAGCAGCCAATAAATGATGGTTCAGTCAGTGCTTTTTCAATGAAAGACGAAAAGTTCAACAAATTCCAAATATGTGCATTAGGTAGGTGGAAATACCTTTGGTGACATTCGGAAATCCAATTTGACCCTTAGTGAGGCATGACACCCTACAGTCATAATATCCCCCATCTATACTTCATAAAACATCACAATCTAATGGTGTGTAATTTTTATATAAAACAGTGCCATTGGCTTTGTCAGGGGGGGGGGGGCTTTTATAAGACAAACTTATTGGCTTTGTCAAGGGTTGGTCAACATAATAAAATATGTCAGGCCTATTCTAAAAAACTCACTGGGGTGTGCTTCGGGTCCCTAAAAGCCATGAGGAAGATTTTTCCTTATCTGCCTTCTCCAGCAAGAGAGTCGGTTGCAAGAGCCCTTATTTTATCACGACTCGATTATGCCAACTCTCTGCTGTGTGGTTCTCCGGCTTTTTTGGTCTCAAAGCTTCAGATCATCCAAAATGCGACTGTTCGCCTACTGTGCAATGTGCCATATAGAGAAAGTACTCGGACTCACATGAAGGAACTACACTGGCTGCCAGTAGCGCAGAGGATAACCTTTAAAATTCTTACTATAGCCTTTAAAGCAGTTCATGACCTTGGCCCCTCTTATTTGAGGGACAGATTTTCCCGCTATGTTCCTACTCGGGCTCTGCGTTCAGCTGATTGTAATTTTTTAAGAGTACCCCGATTTCAGCGAGTTCGCTTGGGAGGCCAATCACTTGCTGTCACCGCGGCCAGGACTTGGAATACCCTCCCCCTTTCCCTGAGATTAACTGAAAATTTTGTGACATTCAAGAAGGCACTTAAAACTTATCTCTTCAGAATGGCTTATTAAATCCCTCATAGTAAAAGAAAATTCTGATCTCTTCTTTCTCTCCGGCCACATGCATGTTTCTTTTTTACGCGCCAGGACACTCTGGTAGTATATGAGCGCGATATAAAACAGCTAAAATAAAATAAAATATTCGTTTTGTCAAGGGTTCACCACATTACACAATCCCCACCTGTCAAAAAATCACCAATATATCACTAAAATCACAAACGGCAGACACTGAAGAAAAACATGTGCAGCTCAATTAACATTTTGTTACGGTGAATGAGACTAGAGTAGTGAGGCTCACCATCAATCAATCAATCTACTTATAAAGTGCACTACTTACCCGTGAGGGTCTCAAGGCGCTGAAGGAGGGGGTGCCGCTACTGCTCGAAGAGTAAAGGTCCAAAAACTGGTTGATCAAACAGCAGGAAATCTGGGTGGATTAAATGGGTGGAACCCATTTTGCTATTGTGGTCATGGTTTCAGTCTAGACTAATGTGCCACTCTGGGGCTCCTCCAGAACATAACCTCAATGGCTTTTGTTGCTCAGTTATCCATTGCCCTTGAAGTCCTCATCTCAAAGGGGATGGAGAGGTGAAATTGAAAGAGTGGGGTAGGACTTAACCGAACTTTGATCTGCTGTGGGTGAGCAGCTAAGAAGGCATCACACATGTTTCAAAGGTAGGCTCCTTCATGCTTCTTACAAGGTTCCCCTTAAACACTTTGTGGTAAAAAGCAATTTGAATAAATGCTATTGAGTCCCAGTATTTTCTGGTCAATGGGCAGAAAGGACAGTAGACAAGAATTCAATGTAAGACAGTGGGTTACAATGGGCGGATAACCAAGATGGCATCCCCTGCTATGATGGAGTCAGGCACTGAGAAATGTTGAAGCATGGATGGTGCCATTTTGAGACAACAGCACTCCCATGCTACTAAGATCTGAATCTGACCATGGAGCAGTGGAGGAAAAGCACAAAAATCCTCAACCAGAGAGCTATAACAGCTGCAAAGGAAGGCCCTGTGGGGGACAGGGAGCTGAGGCTCATGGGATTGCAACCCTACACCACATTTTTTAAAAGGGAGAAAGGAAGAAGTTGACTTGTGGCTGTGCTCCCCTCCAGTCACATATAACACTAAAAAGTAGGCAGACTTTGAGGGAGGGAAAGTCCCTAGGACCCAGAAAAAAGGCATGGCTTGGAGGGCACCATCTCACCTAATATGCATAGAGACGTATGACACACGCTTAACCACCGGCCTTGAAAATACTGTTGGGTGGAGTGGAAGCCCACTAGATTTGAACAAGGTGCATTCATCACCTGCCCCAGGGCAAATATTCTAAAGCTAATTGAAAGAATTATGGTTATTGGTTGTGAAGAATGTGAGTTCTCAAATCAAAATCAAATCAAATCAGGTGTTTGTTAAGCGCGACTACTCACCCGTACGGGTCTCAAGGCGCTGGGGGTTCACAGGTTCCAGTCCATCAAAGAGGGGGTCTTTCGAAGAGCCATGTTTTGAGGTTTCTTGCAAAGATGGGGAGCAATGTTATCTGTCTGAGGTTGAGCTGAATATTGTTCCAGGCTTTGGCCGCCTGGAAGGAGAAGGAGCTGCCTCCCAATCTGGTCTTTCTGGTACCAGGGACCACGGCGTAGGAGAGCTGGGCTGTTCGTAGGGTCCTTTGGGGTGCATGGAATTTGAGTCGGCTGTTCAGGTATGCTGGTCCGGTGTCGTGGAGGGCCTAGTGAGTGTGGGTTAACATCTTGAAGGTGACTCTAGCTGCGATGGGGAGCCAGTGGAGTGTGTGCAGGTGCTGGGAGATGTGGCAGTGTCTTTGCAGGTTGAGGACCAGTCTTGCGGCAGCGTTTTGGATGCTCTGTAGCTTGCGGGTGAGGTTTATGTTTATTCCGGAATAGAGTGCATTGCCGTAGTCGAGCCTGCTGGTGACCAGGGCGTGAGTGAAGATCTTTCTGTGTTCGAGGGGCATTCAGTTGAAGGTCTTACATAGGAGGCGGAGGGTGTGGAAGCAGAAGGACGAGACATAGTTGATCTGGCGGTCCATTGTGAGCCCTGAGTCCGAGATGATTCCCAGGTTGCGTGTGTGGTCTGTGGGGGTGGGCAGGCTTCCGAGGGCTGGGGGCCACCAGGTGTTGTTCCAGGTGTCTGGGTTTGGGCCCATGATAAGTTCTTCCATTTTGTTGGTGTTTAGTTGTAGGCAGGTGTTTTTCATCCATTTGGCGATGGCTTCCATGCCTTCACCAAAGTTGTGTCCGGCAGTGCTGGGTTCATTGGATAGGGAGAGGATGAGTTGGGTGTCATCTGCGTATGACACAATGTTGAGTCCGTAGGTTCTGACGATGGGGGCGAGCGGAGCCATGTAGACGTTGAAGAGCGTAGGGCTGAGGGAAGACCCCTGGGAGACTAGCATGTGGTTGGTGTAGGGTCAGAGAAAAAAGGCGGGTCTGACCCACTGCGTTCTGCCAGAGAGGAAGGAGCGGATCCAGTCGAGGGCCTTGTCTTGGATCCCTACGTTGTGGAGTCTGCGTAATAGGGTGCGGTGAGAGACTGTCGAACCCCGCTGAGAGGTTGAGGAGGATGAGGGCTGCTGTTTCTCCTTTGTCCAGTAAGGTACAGATGTCGTCTGAACAGCAAGGATGGTGGTTTCCGTACTGTTTTTTTCTGAATCCGTATTGGGAGGAGTCAAGGATGTTGTGCTCTTCGATGAATGTGGAGAGTTGGCTGTTGATGGCTTTCTCAATGACTTTTGCTGGGAACGGGAGCAGGGAGATGGGTCTGTAGTTTTAGAGGTCGGTGGGAACCGCCAAGGGTTTCTTCAGGAGGGGGTTGATGTCCGTGTGTTTCCAGTCATCAGGGAACGAGCCAGTTGCCAGAGAGCTGTTGATGGTGTGGCAGAGCATGGGTGCAATGGTGTCAGCGGCTCTGTTGAAAATATGGTGGGGGCAGGGGTCCATGGGGGCCCGGAGTGGATTGACTTCATCGTTTCCATTGTGTCTTTGATGGTGAGAGCTGTCCAGTTGTCGATCGCTGGCTTCAGGGTTTCCGGGGTGGTTAGTGAGAGTTCAGTGTGTTTGTTGTCTTCGTCAAAATTGTAGTAGATGCTCTTGATTTTGTGATAAAAAAAGGTGCTGAGTTTGTCACAGAGATCTTGTGAGGGAGGGATGTCGGTGGACTCCCTGGTGGGTTGGGCCAACTCCTTCATTATGTTGAAGAGTTCTTTGCTGTTGTGTGTATGAGTGGAGATTCTGTCTTCAATCACTTTTTTCCTTGTTTTTCTGATGAGTTGGTAGTGGGCGTTGATGGCGGTTCTGAAGTTGTTGTGGGTTTCTGTGGATTTGGTGCTCCTCCAGGCCTTTTGAGGTGGCGGCAAGTGCTTCCGGACTCTCAAAGTTCGGTGCGTGAACCATATAGCTTTCTTGGCATGGGTGTTGTTGTTTTTCTTGAGGGGGCTATGGTGTTGGCGCTGTTGGAGATCCATCTGTGCAGGATTCGGGCTGCGGTGTTGGCAGCGTCGTTTTCCGCGATGGTTGGGGTGAAGTTGCTGAGTGATGAGGTTAGATGGTCGTTGGTGATTCTGCTTTAGTTTCTTCCTGGGAGCAGGTGCTGGTGTCTGTGGATGGTGGGTGTTCTGAAGGTGAAGTGGACGCATTGATGGTCAGTCCATGGGAGTTTGGTGGTGTGGCAGAAGGTGATGGAGTTTCCTGTTGTGAAGAGGGAGTCAAGGGTGTGTCCTGCTGAGTGCTTGGGTTCGGTCACTCTGGCGGAGTCCGATGTTGTGGAGGTTGTGCAGGAGGGATATGGTGCTGGGGTCCATTTGGTTGTCAAGGTGGAAGTTGAGGTCTCCCAGTAGGGTTTAGTTGGTGGACGCAATGGCATGCCGGGAGATGGTGTCCTTGATGGAGTTGGTGAAAAGTCCCCGGGGTCCAGAGGGTCAGCAGATGAGAGTTCCTCGGAGGGTGGAGGAAGGGCTGGCCAGTATCTTGAAGTGAAGGTGTTCCATCAGGTCTGTGGGCACGTCAGGAGTGCGCTCAGGTGGAGGGTGGATTTGTGGACGATGGCGATTCCTCCTCCTGGGGCGGTCCTTCCTGGAGATCTTGTATCCTTGGTGAATAGCGATGGCGATGTCCAGTCCCAAGGTGGTGTTGGTCCAGGTTTTGGTAATGAATGCTACGTCCGGGGTAGTGCTGTCAAGGAGTGGCCACGCGAGCAGCAGCAGTGGGGAAAAAAGGGGCTGAAAAAGTCAAAAGGAAAAAAGGCAAACAGAGAGAGAAAAGTGCAAATAAAGCAGCAAAAGTGCAAGATAGAGTGGAGGAAAGACACAGTGGACACTGGAGAGTAAAAGAGGGAGGTTGAGATGAGGGTAAAAAAGGAGTGAAAAATGGAGAAAGACACAGAAGGTGAGTGAAGGGGGAGCTTGAAATGAGGGGAAAATGACAGACAAAGCGCAAGAAAGAGTGGAGGAAAGATATAGAGGACACAGGAGAGTGAAAGGAGGAGATTGAGATGAGGGTAAAAAACGAGTGAAAAACAGAGGACAGACACAGAAGGCGAGTGAAGGGGGAGCTTGAAATGAGGGGACAACAACAGAAAATGGAGGAAAGACCCAGAAGGAGAGTGAAGGGGGGAGATAGAAGCGAGGGAAGAAAATGGGTGAAATAAGAGAGAAAAGGAGGAGCGAGAGCTTGGAGACAGAGGTCCACTGGACCACCAGGGATGAAGCACAGGTTAAACCTGCGGGTGGAGGAGGGCCTCGAACAGTAACACTGGAGAGTGCAGGGGCTGGGGAAAGGCCTTACTTAATGGTGGCGCTGTGAGGGAGGGGGAGCAATTTCACTGACAATGAGTCAGTCACTCACTTCATAAGTAATAGGATAAAAATTGTCTTGTAGGCACTTTAATCTCTCAGGGTAGCGAAGCAGAGCTGTACATGGCCTACTCAGGGGAGGTGGTGTAGGCTAGCTATCACAGTTCACTGTCATGAAAAACCGCACTCACTACATTATTATCCAGTCAGTGTTTTTTATTTTAAAAAGGGAAGGTACATTTATTAAACACACGCTACTGAAAACGACACATTAAATTACAAATATGTTCATCAGGTAGATGGAAACTTCTTTGGTGACACCCTAATATCACCTTAAACCCATAGCTTGCCTGAACTCTATAATTACAGTAGCCTCCACACCAATATCAGATGCAACATCACAAAACAAGGGGTGTCATTAAAGCAGGCCTACTGGTTTTGTAATGGGGTCACCACAATATTATATGAGTCAGGCTTTTTGGCTTCTGCACGACTTCCCACATCAATACCAATAGTATATAACTAAATATATAACAATATAACTAAAAATAAATATTTGCATTACCTGCAAACATTTGTACAACAGTCTAAATATTAATAAATATCTATATTTATGTGTGTGTTTGTGTATATATATATATATTCACTGAAAAAACATAGGTTTCACACACGTTATAGTTAGGAATTAGCATTTAAAAAACCTTGCAAATTCATTGAAAAAAACATAGGTTTCACATGTTATAGTTAGCTGAACATTTCTCTCATACAAAACCTTTAAAATTCCTCCGTTATAGTTAGCTCAGCTAACTATAACTTGCGCGCCCGCAATGCACTGCTGATGACGTCACATATTACATCACTCATGACATGGTCAGTGACATCACTCATGACATCACTCATGACATCTCAAATGACATCACTGATGACATTATCCAGTGAATGTTTGTCTTTCTGAAAAATACATCTTTTTTATATATGTATATCTAAAGGTCGATGGAAGAATAAATGGGTAAATAAGTGTCTAAATGGATGTTTTTTTTGTAAAATTCATTGTATAACTGATTTAGTAAGTATAATTTAGTGAATAGGTGTACTAGCGAGTAATCTTTAAATATTTAAATATTTAAATATCTGTATCAGTGTCTCACTTTGTATAAAAGTGGCTGCATGGGTTGGAGAGTAGCTACATGAGTGTGTATATGGGTTATTAGTTGTTTTTTTGAGTACCAAAATGAGTTTTTGCATGGTTCGGTGGGGAGTATTACTTAGCGCACAGATGCATGAATTGTATATATGTGTTATGAAGACAGCATGTGTACAGGACTGTATGGGTGGATGAGTGTGTGTATGGGCGTGTTAGTGAGTGAATGACTGTCTCAATAGTATCTTTATGAGTGACTACACATGTTTTAAACTAGTATATGTGAGTATTGATGTATATAAGTGAGTATATCTGAGAGCGAAAGATTCTAAGACTTCCTGTAAAAATAAGTATGTGTTTCTATAAGTGATTGTTTAAGAGAGTAAGTATGTCTACGATTCTGTAGAAGTATTGGTCGGTGTATAACTGTATATGCAAGTAAATGGATATTTGATTGTGTGAGTATATGTGTGACTAACTCTATAGATGAGTGTCGGTGTATAACAGGATATATAGGTGTATGAGTACATATGATGAGTCAGTACATGTATGAGTGACTATATAGAACTGTTGGTGAATGAGTGGATGTGTTTGTAGATTTGGGATTACTCAATAGGTTGTTCTAACTGGTTGGTATCTCCATTTCTTTGAAAATTGTAGTTTATAATTTTTATCGTGTGTATCAAAGGTTATATTATAGTAAGAGGAGGTGTGCCGCAAGGATGATGTCATCAGTGATGTCATCAGGGATGTCATTTGAGATGTCATCAGTGATGTCATGAGTGATGTCACTGACCATGTCATGAGTGATGTAATATGTGACGTCATCAGCAGTGAATTGCGAGCGCGCAAGTTATAGTTAGCTGAGCTAAATATACCGGAGGAATTTCAAAGGTTTTGTATGAGAGAAATGTTCAGCTAACCATAACGTGAAACCTATGGTTTTTTCAATGAATTTGCAAGGTGTTTTAAATGCTAATTCCTAACTATAACGTGTGTGAAACCTATGGTTTTTTCAGTGAATTTCATAGGTTTTGTAAATGATAATTTATAAATGTATTATTTATTAGGTCTTTCTTTTTATACTAATTTCTTATATTTTTAACATAAATATTTATATTTATTTTATTTCACCCAGGCACTTTCACCAGCAGCGCAAATTGAAACATAGACTAGTAACATATTTATGTACATATGATACATCCAAGTGCTTCGGACATACTACAGTATACTATAGATAAACACCTTATAGATTTATGCTGTAGCAGTTCCTTATAGTTCTGCACTTTCACATTCTCCATACACTAGTACATATTCATTCATTCTTTTATGAACTACACATTCATTCGGACAAACATTTACACACTAACATAGAAATATAATTCTTTCTTTGACCAGTGAAGGTAGTTCTAAAAAGAACAGTTTTTTTTTGTTTTATATTTTTTTTGTGTTTTCTCAACAAATTCCAAGCGGAACAAAAGAATGAAAAAAAGAACAACTAATGTCGAGGACAGCAATGATCCTGCATCCTGCGTTTCATCAAGTCTATAGACTGTTACCAATAACACAAAAGTTTATCGCAATAAATGCATAGAATTTTAACTTTAGCAAAGTCAGAATCAATATGTGGGTGTGGACTGCTTGCTGAAAATCCTGCTGCCGCAGTTGATATGCTTGGTGTAGCAGCAGGTGGGTTCTCGTGCAACCTCCGTCTTGCAGCTTGAGCAAAGTTCCTGGGGTGCAAATTCTTCACGTGTCGCACCATATTTGTGGTGCCAAAGGAGTATTTTTTACATGGATCACCCCTTGAAAGAGTTGTTTCACAAATTTTACAGGTTAATTTTGGAGCATTAACCTTTATTTCACCTTCTGGAAAAGTGAAAAACTTCCAAATTAGAGCTTCTGTCCTCTTCTTTGGAGGTTCTTCAGGAATGAAATCTCCCTCCTTCTGGAAGATGACTCCATTGCGCTTATTATTGTGATCTTCCTTCTATTTGAGAAGATTTTCAGAACAAATGCTTCTTCTTAGAAAGTCAAAGTCGAATAATTATAATGGGGCGGAACTTTCAACAGTCGCAATAGGAAAAGTTATGAACCAATCAAATCTCTACTTTTTAAGGCACATGGCTTTGCGTACGCTTATGATGCGCTTGCGCAACTCTTTCAATACGAGTACGCAGGATATTCTATCGCGATTTGTGTGATTCTTTTTAAAAGTAATAAATGATTATTACAAGTATTAAAAGAAAATCATAGTTATCCCAAATGTCTGCCCTTAGTATGTACATTAAATACATACATGTTTTAAACCAAGTAGGAACATTGCCCCCTTTCGCATACAGAACGTCGTACATGATGTCACTCCGAAGCTTTATTGCGACGCGTAACGTCAAAGCATATTCGTACAGTATGCGCGGGTACACGGTGACTATGATAAGCAGTACAAACTATGGTGCGATCACCTTTCAGTGACAAATCAGAGCTCAGAGCACGCTAAGGAGAATGATTAGACGTGCTGACTCATTGCAGATCCGATTCTGGGCCTGCCTCTGCGTACATTATAACACCGCCCCCATCTCTCTCTGTTGTTAATTGTTAGTGCACACACTCTCACTTGTACATGCACGGTGCACGCCTGCCCACACTACACACATGCCACCACCAAGCATGCTTGCTATCATTTAGCCTGGAAACCAATACATTAGCCAATGGGATGTCCCCCAGGGCCATCATTCTTGCAGACCGCGAAAACAATACCAATAACGGCCCAGGACTTGGTTTTGTCAGCCTCTGCGGTTCCCATATAATGAGGGCACTTACGTGAGCACGCCCTCTTTTGCCATCCTCTGCTGCGATGACACACAGTCTGTCGAAAACACCTCAGACTCAGCGAAACCACAGCCTTTCAAGACACGAAAAAAGATGACAAAAACAAAGGTAAGAGAAGACGGCACAACATCAGCCTCCACTGTAAATTGTATATGCATAATACTATTTTTTCATCCTTCATGTGGCTTTCCTATCCCTCAATGGTTTTAAATTGTACTTACATAATTGAAATATTTCTTTATAAGTCACGAGGTCCTTTACACCTCTAATCTTAAAAATTGTGCGTGCAAACATTTCTGTGTCGTATTTGTGTTCTACGCCACATGCTTAGGCCTCTAATATTAGCGGACGCGCTTACTTGGTGAGGCGCTAGCTGCTCTGTTACGGAGCACCCTGCTTTGCTATTTGCATTTTTAATTACATTGTTGGAAGCGTATTGTGTGTATTTTTTAACTCACGTGTCACTGCTGCTATCGCCGGTCATCATGCCCCGTTCCACCACGGCTGGTGCCGCTTGAGTGGAGGGCGTATTGACCTATAGTGGAGCTCTCCTCAGAGAGTCTCACTTCCGGGCACGGAGCAGGCGGGCCTTCCCGGGTGATTACTATTTCAGGGAATAGCGGCACCGTCGCGCAGCGGACGCGCTTACTTGGTGAGGCGCTAGCTGCTCTGTTACGGAGCACCCTGCTTTGCTATTTATATGAAATTCATTTATATTGTCCAGTTCAGTCATTATTTGCACAAGCGCTGATCTGTTTTTATGCGAGGAGAGCTACTCCTTTTTGATTACATTGTTGGAAGCGTATTGTGTGTATTTTTTAACTCACGTGTCACTGCTGCTATCGCCGGTCATCAGCCCCGTTCCACCACGGCTGGTGCCGCTTGAGTGGAGGGCGTATTGACCTATAGTGGAGCTCCCCTGAGAGAGTCTCACTTCCGGGCACGGAGCAGGTGGGCCTTCCCGGGTGATTACTATTTCAGTGAATGGCGGCACCGTCGCGCAGTGGACGCGCGCAGCTGGCGTGCCAAGGGCACGCCAAAGGTGAGCCCATCCGCGCCAGGTCGGGCCCAGGGGCTAGGACCCCTGGCCCCCTCTTGGTATACTCCAGGCAGACCCTGAATTGTTGTGAAGCCGTGGCCTGCCCATTACCCGATAGAGCATTATTAAAACTCAAGCAGGAGGGCCTTCTGAGACCTGAGGCTAGCTCTCAATTGGTAATTAGGGCCCTGCCGCCAGCCATTCCATCAAAGCAGGCGAGCAGGTATGGGTGCAGGTTTTCATTACTCAATACCCGCTCCCTACAGAGGCTCTGTTTGGAGATTTTCTCCCTATTACAGTTGAACAACCTGGATCTCCTTTGCGTCACCGAATCCTGGCTCAACGATTGATCAACGCCAGATCTGGTGGCAGCCCTGCCCCCTAACTTCACCGCTATCCATGACAATTGTGCTGATAACATGAGGGGGGGTGGTGTTGCCTTTCTTTTTAAAGACACTCTGAAAACGGAAACACTCTGCTCAGAGTGCATTGAAGGGGTGGACATACTGGGTGTGAAGTTCTGTTCCCCTACAAACTGTGTGGTTCTCCTTTTAGTATACCGTCCACTTAGCACAACAATTAGATTCATGGAACCTTTCCTGAAAACGGTTCATAATCTCCACACTCGTTATGAAAGACTGGTGGTGCTTGGGGACTTCAATTTCCACTGGGAAATAATCCCGAAGGATGGTCAGGCTAAACATCTCGAAGAGGTTCTAGTCTCTTTGGGACTTACTCAGCTGGTGGGGGAGTCTACACATGAGAAGGGCCATACGCTAGATCTGATTTGGTCATCTTGCCCACTTCTGGCCCCGCTTGTGATCTCCCCTTGCCCCTGGTCTGATCCCTATTTGATTGAGGGACACTTCCCACTCCTCACAGGACAGCGGGAAGTTAAGTCAGATTGGAAACTGCTGCGATGCTGGAATCAGGTCAAAGCCCCCGACCTCGCAGCTATTTTATTACAATCTGATTATTCCCCACTCTCCGTGGAAGATCTGGAAATTGAAAGCACGGCCCTGATGACTATACTCAAGGAGGCTATTGAGGTAGTTGCTCCAGCCCATGCAGTTAGACTGAGAGATAAGGGTAAAGGAGCTTTATGGTTCAACAAAGCTCTTAGGAAACAAAAACAAGTCCTCTGCCAATGTGAGAGAGCCTGGCGTAAGTCTTGCATGCCTAGTGCACGGGAGGCTTATACTGTGCAGTTCGCACTATATAAAAAAGCCATCCGTTGGAGGAAAGCCGAATTTTATAAGGCGGCAATACAGGAGGCGGCTAACCCGCAGCAAGAAGTATTCAAAGTCCTAAATGATTTTGCGGACAGTAAGGAGGCCAAATCCGACCTTTAATTTAAAAGACTGTCAAGACTTTCAAGACTTCTTTATAAACAAAATAAAGGATCTGATGGTAGATATCAGACAGACCCGTAATCTTTCCTGCTCTACTAAACCTCCCTCCTTCTGTCCAAGGCCAATAACAAACTACCTGACGGAATTGCCTGCCCTCACCAAGGAGTCTTTATCCCTTATTATGAACCGGGTGAAATCAGGTTCCCCGGCGGACCCCTGCCCACCTAAGATTTTTAGATTAGGATGGGCTGGGATGGAGAATAAAGTCCTTGCCCTGCTAAACCGCTCCTTGGAGATGGGATTGGTTCCCTCCAAATTTAAAGAGGCACGGGTAGTTCCTCTCCTAAAGAAACCTGGTGCCAGTCCTAAAGATTTAAAGAATTTTCGGCCAATTTCCCAGCTACCTCTTATCGCTAAAATCCTGGAGAAACATGTGTTGCACTCTCTTACCCACTTCCTCGAAGGGAATCATCTTCTTGAGCCCAATCAGACAGGTGTCAGAGCCCATCACAGCATGGAATTGGTGATGCTTTCCGTGCTGGATGACCTGAGACTTAAGGCTGACAAAAAAAACCCTGTGCCCTGGTCCTTCTCGACCTTTCCGTGGCGTTTGATACTGTGAACCATCACCGGCTTTTATCGCGGATCAGGGACCAAGGGATACGGGGCGCGGCTCTGGACTGGCTGACTTCCTTTCTTAAAAATCGCTCGCAACGAGTTCAACTAGCAGACCTAGTGTTAAATCCAGCCGAGTTGACTTGTGGAGTGCCCCAGGGGTCAGCCCTTTCTCCCCTGCTTTTTAATTTATACCTGCAGCCATTGATTGCAGCGCTGAATAGGTTGGACTGCAGGGTTTATAACTATGCCGATAACACCCAAATCCTGATCCAGATTGACCACTCTCCCACAGCTCATTTGAGAATACAAGACATTCTCAAGTTCACGATCAATTGGATGTCAGACAATTCGTTAAAAATAAACCCTAATAAAACGGAAGCTGCCAACCCATGGAGCGACCTTTTCTGGCCGGCCAATCTGGGGCCTTTTCCAGAACCAGCAGTAGTAGTAAAAAGCCTAGGCATCAGAATTGATGCCCGGCTATCCATGACACAGCAGGTATCGGAGGTGGTGAGCACCTGTGTTAATCTGTTGTGTCAGCTGCGAAAACTATCCCCATTATTGTCCTTTACCACTCTTAGGCTGGCGGTCTCTGCTCTGATCCTGGCACGGCTGGATTACGGCAATTCCTTATACTATGGTCTCCCCAAAAACCTCCTGGCTAGACTCCAGGTGGTGATAAATGACGCAGTCGGGCTCATTTTTAATAAACCCAGGCAAACCCGGGCCTCGCCCCTATTGAAGGACCTTCACTGGCTGCCAATCGCTCAAAGAGCTAAATTTAAGTGCCTGTGTGTAGCACACAAGGCCGTTTATGGCTTAGCCCCCAGCTATATCAAGGACCGGCTCAGAAACTACATGCCAAGCAGGACCCTCTGGTCTGCTGAGGCGTGTAATCTGATGTGTCCTCGGTTCAACCTTGCTTCTAAGGGTGGCAGAGCCTTTTCTAGCACTGTCCCCTTGGCTTGGAACCTTCTCCCAGCTGAACTTAAGAAAGAAGCCAATCTCTAACTTTTTAGAAAGAACTGGAAGACAGTGCTTTTCTTGGAGGCTTGGGGGCCTATGTGATTGGGTGGTCCAGTGCCTCACTGTTGTTGTGTGTCCGCTGATAGCGCTTAGATACCTCGGGTGATATAGCTTAACGATGACTAATCAAAATGTCCTTTTACTTCCTTCAGCAAACATCGTTCACAAGCAACCACGGCCTATCGAGCAACAGCAATGGAATTCTCTGCAACTTATTGAATATACTTTGATGTATAGAAGCAGAGTTCAAGTAGAGTGGTGAACTCCGGTGGCCGCACTCTTTATACAAGGTAAGCACAGCAGCCTAGATCTCCAAAGCCTTCATAGGAATGCATTAGAAATAAGTCGGCATAACGGGTATCAGTAACGCAGTAGGAACTTCCATATAGACATCACTTGAACGCGGCACTATAACAACTGAAATATACCAGGTACACTGCACTCGTAAAACTGTAGTGTTAGCTTTATTTGTGAAACAAGAGAGGGCCATATTATCAAGCCTGGGCGACAAAATTATCGCCACTTTATCTGCAGGAAAGTGGCGATAATGGGTTTGATAATATGCTCTTTGGAATTCCAATCGAAGCTCATGTTAGATGTGAAGGACATCAGACATAAGCTTCGATTGGAATTCCATAGAGCATATTATCAAACCTATTATCGCCACTTTAACAACACTTTCCTGCCGATAAAGTGGCGATAATTTTGTCACCCAGGCTTGATATTATGGCCCAGTGTGCGTACTGTACAGCAGCTTCTTTTTTAATTCTATAATTACCTCCGAGCAGTGACAACAGATTGGTTACAACAGTCTGACAAACAGATCTACAACCTTATTACGCCACTTTTGAGTCACTTTTAACATGGTTAAAGTGATGCAAGGAGCTTGTAAATCTACATCTCACTTTTCAATAAAAAATCTCAACTCCAGACTCTGCAACACAGTTTTAATGTTGTTTTCTCTCTCTTTCCTCTCTCTCACTCTCTGTGACATCATTTCACTTTCTCTCTAGAATTTAGACACTGCTGTCTCCTTAACCATGTAGAAGAATTGTTGAAATCAAGTTGTCAATCCAACTGCCTGAAGTGTTTGGCCGCAAGGTTTATACAGCGGTAAGCACATAGGCCTAGATCTACAAATCCTTCATAGGAATACATTAGAAATAATTCGGCATAACAGGCATAAGTAACGCAGTAGGCACTTCCATATAGACACCACTTGAATGCGGCACTATAACAACTGAAATATACCAGGTACACTTTAGTGTAACTTTTATTTATGAAAGGAGAGAGGGTCATATTATCAAAACTTGGCAACAATATTATCGCCACTTTATCAGCAGCAAACTGCCACTAAAGTGGCCATAATAGGTTTGATAATATGCTCTATGGAATTCCAATCGAAGCTCATGTTAGATGTGAAGGACATCTAACATGAGCTTCGATTGGAATTCCATAGAGCATATTATCAAACCCATTATCGCCAGTTTAGCGTCACTTTCCTGCCGATAAAATGGCCCAGAGTTATAATGTTTTCTCTCTCTCTCACTCTCTGTGACATCATTTCTCTTTCTCTCTTAAACTTACACACTGCTGTCTGCTTGGACGTGTAGAAGAAATGTTGATGTGAAGTTGTGAAGTCTACTTCCGTATGTGTTTGGCCGCAAGGTTTATACAACGGTGAGCACAGAGGCCTAGATCTACAAATCCTTTATAGGAATGCATTAGAAATAATTCAGCATAACAGGCGTTAGTAACACAGTAGGAACCTCCATATAGACACCACTTGAACGCGGCACTATAACAAGTAAAATGTACCAGGTACACTGCACTCGTAAAACTGTAGTGTTGGCTTTATTTGTAAAACGAGAGAGGGCCATATTATCAAGCCTTGGCGACAAAATTATCACCACTTTATCGGCAGCAAACTGCCGCTAAAGTGACTATAATGGGTTTGATCTATAATTACCTCCGAGGAATGACAACAGATAGGTTACAACACTCTGACAAACAGATCCACAACCTTATTACGCCACTTTTGAGTCACTTTTAACATGAGTAAAGTGACGCAAGGAAAAAATCTCAACTCCAGACTGTTTTCATCGGTGCCCACCGCCTGGGGCCGCCCTCCCTGACCCCCATACGTCCCATGTGCTTCCAGAGGACCTGCCCCGCTGACCTGCCGGGGACGGCATCTTGGGACCCCTACCAAGGACCTGGAGTGACTGGAGCTAAGGTGAGGAGGGGGTGGGGAGGAGGGTGGTGCCCCCTGAGGGTCTCGCCTGTGGACTGCTGGCCAGGCTGGGAGACCTGCCCCTGCACCCCCCACGCAGCGCTAGACCTTCTCACCTATAAACGGGTTGCCCCTCCATCCCCTGGAGGACTGGACCAGACCCCCCTGCCCGGGGGTGCCGGACTGCCTTCCGCGGTGCATTGGCTGCCGCCTGCCTCCCGGGCCTGCGCCATGGTACCCGCGCAGTAGCCTGTCCACTGCTGCCACCTGTCACAGGATTGGGACCCCAGAGGTGGATCTCTGACCACTGCACCATCGCCGCTCGTCATCTGGGGGCTTGGACGGCGTGGAGGACCAGTGGGGGACACCGGGACCCGGGGGCCGTGCTGCCGGAACTCTGATCTGCCCCGCTGCGCCCGAGCTGGGCCTGCTGCCGTTTGGACGCACCGATTGGGGCGTACGCCTGGGGGTCCTCCTCCAACTTCGCTCTCTGTGCCGGGACTGCGGTGGTTCCCCTTCATCTCACCCTCTGTGATCTTGCGCCTCTCCGCCCACGTTTATGGGAGTTGCGGAGGTCTGAATCTAACGGACGGTCCCGCCTGCACTGCCATGGGCTCCAGATACCCAGGTCCACTGCGGGATCAAGCGGCTTCACGCGTCTGCCTGAACACAGCGACAATCCTTCCAGACCCTTGACCGCCCGGTGCAGCCATGGTCAATGGAAAGACCCCACAGACCCCTGTCCTCTTATCTCAGCTGCGCATGGACCAATTTGGCAGGGCGGAACGTGCCTCCGATGCCGGGCTGCCGCCTCCCCCTGGTGCGGAGGGAGGGGACTTGTCTAAAATCCTTCAGGCGATCAGCACCTCATAAACATCAGTTGAGACTAAAATAGGGGAAGTAAGAGTGGATGTGGCTCTCATTCAACAACGCCACGGCGCGTATTATCGAAGCCGAGTCCCGTATCTCAACGACGGAGGACGACCTGACCTCCCTCAAGACTCAAGTGGTCCGTCTCCGGACACTGACGTTGGATCTCCACCATAGGGCGGAAGACGCTGAAAACCGGGCCCGCAGGAACGAACTACGCCTCCTGGGCTTTCCGGAGGGGGTGGAGAAGTACCCCGCGGCTGACTTCCTGGAAACCTGGATCCGATCCTGGATGCCCGTGAAAAAACTCCCCCCCTGGTTCGCCATAGAGAGAGCCCACCGATCCTTGGCGCCCAAACCACCCCCTGGATGCCCAGCCCGACCCTTCATTTTCCGTATCTTTAACTTCCGCGACCGCGACGCCATCTTGGGAGCGGCCAGAGACTTGGGCCCCCTGCTCTTCCAGAACTCTAAAATAATGATATTCCCGGATTATTCCAGGGAGGTCCAGTCTCAGAGGAGGTCCTATGATGGTCAAGCAAAAACTCAGAGCGCTGGGTCTGCGGTATGGCCTCCTGGTCCCGGCCCTGCCTCAAGGTCCTTTTCCAGGACAGGTCCTTCTTCTTTGACACTAAGCAGGCCGCCTGGACCTGGCTCACAGAGGAGAGTCCCCTTCTGCCTGGCCCGTGGCCGTCCCCAGCCCGAGGGCCCAACATCCGCCCTGCCCACGAGGGACCCAAGCCACGGCGTCGTCGGACCGGCTCCCGCAGGTGAGGTCGCAAACGTCAAGATGCATCTCGCTCACCAGGGGGGGTGCGGTGGTCACCCCCGCCCCTGGACCGGAAGGTCCCTCCAATGGCAGTGTCTCCATCCCTGGCTATCATCGGCGGGCCCTTGGACTCGGGCACAAGACTACGCAAGTCCAGATCAGACTCAGATTTGTCCGGCAGCCCTGTGATCCGGGACTCCCCGCAAGATGCAGTGGCCTGAGCTGAGCCGCAGGATGTCTGCCGGTGGCGACCACCCCGCTTGGCCGGGCTGCCTTTGAATGGCCTCCCGGGCCTTATCCAAGGCCCGGAGGGCAGACTGCCTGGAGGGAACTCCCTCCGGGAACTGGACTACAAACTGCTCATGTCTTCCTTCCCTTCTATGCTCTATTCTCAACTATCTCTCCCTTCTGATACTACATCCTTCTGTCCCTTGTGCACCTGCTGCAACTCTCTGTAATACGATTTCCTTGAACCTTCACTATTCATGGCTGTTGGAGTTCGGCAATATGGAGGGGGATCCTCCTTTGTTTGACTCTAACCTAGTGCTACTGCTACCAACTAACCATTTAGGTTTAGTGCCTATCCCCTAGCGGGGGGCATATTTTTGGGGTGTTTATACTTTAGGGCAACAGATGCTACCTGTTTTGAAGTGTAGGATGGGTGGAGTTGAGGGGTACCGGGGTGGGGGGGGGGCGTTGTCTCCCATGTGTTTTCTGTTCCGAGCCACCTACGCGCCACTTTTAGGTTTTGCATTGGTCGGCCACCCCTCAGCCTCAGTTGTTGCTGGTTGCAGCTCCTCCTACTGCTGTCCGGTGGTGGGTACATCCTTGTCTGGCAAACACCTTCTGTCCTCTGCTGTTTTTGGCTACCTTGGGTCCCGCGGGCTCCTCCAGGTGCACGCCACGGGTGGCCGCTCCCCCCCTGCCCCTCACTTGGACCCCGTGCATCTGGGCCCTGCTGCTCCGTCTCGAACACTTCCTTTTGCACTGGAGCAGGGTGACGGGTCCTCCCCTGAGACATGTCCCATGTTGTTCCCATGGTCTCCCATGTCCCCCCATCCCCCAATGGCACACACTCTGATTAGACCCCTTCATGTTCTCTCCTGAAATGTCAATGGTCTCCTTGACCGTATCAAGCGCGCTGCGGTCCTTCGAGCGGCGCATCCCCACTCGGCGGATATGCTCCTTCCCCAGGAGACCCACCTTTTAGGTACACAATGGAACTTCCTGGGCCGATACGGGTTTGCGATGGTCTGGCACTCTGGGTTCCAGCGCGGGTCCCGCGGGGTGGCGATTCTGCTTTGGAAGGGTCTCCCCTTCACCCTTGTTCAAGCTCACACTGACCCGCAGGGATGATACATGGCGATCTCAGGTATGGTGGAGGGTTGTCCTTTAAACTTCCTACACCTCTACGTCCTGCCCGCTCTCCTGTCCCCGACGCTTCGATGCCTCACACAGGTCATCACCACCTTCCCACTCGGCCTCACAATCGTTGGCGGCGACTTCAACGCAGTGATGAGCCCGGAGCAAGACACGACCGGTCCCCCTTCAGCCGCACAATACACTCATACCTCGGCCTCCCATCATACCCAATCCCGCATCGATCTCCTCCTGCTCCCGGCCCGGACCACGGACTGCCACTTGGTCTCCAGAGCGACTATCTCGCTGAGGGGACTTTCCGATCGTCCCCCGTCTCCCTATGTGTTGGCTCCACTCTAGGGGGGTAGCGTGCGGTATGGCGCCTTAATGCATGGTTCCTACAGGATCCGGCGCTGGTAGACGAGCTAGGGCAGGAACTGACCCACTACTTCACTGCCAATGAGGGTTCGGTTCCTTCACCGGGGACCCTCTGGGAGGCTGGTAAAGCGGTGATTCGTGGGGTGGCAAGGGGGGCTTTGTCCACGCCAAACGTGCGACTGGCTGGCCCGGCTCATGGAGTTGGAGTCCCAGGCTGCCCGGCTAAAAGCCGAGCAGTTCGCAGTCGGTCGTGAGGACCCCACCCGACAATTGGCGATGGTCCGAGAGGAGCTCCGCCAGGTCTCACTTGATGCGGCTCAGCAGCTGTGGCAGTCGTCGGTGGCACGGATCTACGGCTGGGGGGACAAGAACAGTAAACTCCTCCATGATTTGGTCTCCAACCTTAGGATCCACCGCATTATTCCGGAGGTCCGCGCACCGAATGGAACCCTCCAGGTGACCTCCGAGGCCATAGTCAGAGCCTTCACCGACTTCTCCACTCGCCTCTATGCGGCGTGCCCACCCGATGCGCTCTGACTGCCCTCCTAAGCAGGGCTGGTATTCAGCTGCCCTCCCTGGCTCCAGAGGATGCAGATGCTCTAGAGAAGCCCTTCACCCAGGACGAAGTCCGGGAGGCCATCCCCCTTATGAACCATGGCAAGACACCCGGGCTGGACGGGTTCCCACAGGAGTTCTATGCGGTGTTCCGTGACACTCTGGCCCCCCAGCTGCTGAGTCTCTTCCAGCATGTGATAGAGTAGGGCTCCTTCCCCCCAGAATCGGACTTAGCCACGATTGTGGTCATTCCCAAGACCCATCCGCCCTCTGTGAACTGTGCGGACTTCCGCCCCATCTCCCTCATTAACACCAAGATCAAACTCTTCGCTATGATGCTATCCCAAAGGCTAAAACCCTTTTTGCAGGATTTGTTCTTCCCGGACCAGTGTGGTTTTGTGCCGGCCAGCGGTACCCGCCACTGTATCCGATGCCTCCACCTGGCCCTAGCCCATCGCTCCCGCTTATCCCCATATCTGGCCCTTCTCTTTCTCGACTTCGAGAAAGCCTTCCATACGGTGGGCTGGGCGTATCTGCAAAATGTGTTGGAGGAGATAGACTTTGGCCCACGGTTCCGCCAGTATGTTGGGATTCTCTACGTGAGCCCCAGGGCCCGGGTGTTGATCATTTCAGTCGCTTTCGGAGGCCTTCCCGATATGCAGAAGCACGTACCAGGGGTGTCCCTTATCTCCACTCCTGTTCGCGCTACAGATGGAGCCCCTGGCGACCCTCATCCGGCATGACAGCCTCGTTCAGGGGTGGGCCTGGAATGAGAGTCACATAGACAAAATAGCCCTGTACGCCGACAACATGCTCCTGTATTTGGCGGACCCGGCGACTTCCGGCCCTAAATGTCTGCAAATCCTTCTCGACTTCAAGAAAGTCTATGGCCTCTTACTTGACGCAGCCAAGTCCACCCAGGTCCCGTTGCACCCCTCCCGGGAATGCTTTGACTGGCAGTCTTCCCTTCCCCTCAGATGCCACTCGGTTAACTACCTGGTCACCTGAATGCGATCGGACCTGAAGAAGTGGCAATCCCTCCCCCTCAATCCCGTGGGGCGGAGTGCACTGTTTAAAATGATAGTCCTCCCCCGCTTCCTCTACACTCTGCAAAATATTTCCATCCCCCTTTCCCGTGCTTGGTTCCGAGAGCTCGACGGGACCCTATCCAGGTTCCTCTGGGGTGGTGGACGACCACGGATTTCATTCGCACACAGCCGCATCCCCCCCTTTGATGGTGGCCTAGGGGTGACTCACCTTTACGTCTACTACCTCGCCACCAAACTGATCGTCATACATGACTGGTATGTGGGCGGCTGGTCCGAACCAGCGTACCGGGTGGAACTGGAAGAGACGGACTTCCCACAGCTGCAAGCGCTCCTCTATGGTTGCTCAGTCCCACAAACCATGGCCCCAATTATAAAGACGGTCTTGATGGCTTGGCGCACCGCCCTACGACACACGGGATGGGACCGCAAACTTACCCGACAGACGGCACTCTAGCACGGCAATTGGCTCTGAGAGGTTGCGTCCCTGGGCGGATTCCGGCATTGGGACCTCATCGGGGTGTCAGTGCTTGGGGATGTTTGGGTGGGAGACCACATTCGAACCTTTGCTGACCTACAACAGCGCCACCCCCTTCCCCATACCCAACACTTCAGGTATTTACAACTGGGCCACGCCATTCATGCACATCTCCCTGCGCCCACCACCCTTCCAGAGTTTAGCCCACTAGAAGCCCAAGTGATGATGGGGGATCTGGGGAAGGGCGGAGTGTCCCAAACTTACCGGACCCTAGTGAATATTAGCCCCTCGTCCCTTGACCAGCTACGTACCCGGTGGGAGGGATGGGTGGGACCCCTGGTGGAGGACGACTTGAGAGATGCCTTGATGGCCCCGCGCATTCTGACCACATCATCCAAGCTGCGGCTGGCGCAGACATACTTTCTACACACATCCTACCTCACCCCAGAGAGGCTCTTCCGAGCCCGCTTGCGACCCTCCCCAGACCGCCCAAGTTGTGGGCATTCTCCGGCCGACTTCTACCTACCACATGGTGTGGGTGTGCCCGGGGCTTGTGAGGTTTCGGAGGGGAGTGGAACGGGAGCTTTAACAGGCTCTGGGCTGGGAGGTCCCTCATGACTCACTACGACTGCTGCTGGGGATCTTTGATGGCCTAGATGGCTCCCGATCGGATAGACGCCTGTTGGGGATGGTGATGGCCGTGGCCAAGCGAGACATAGCCCGAAACTGGTTACGGTCTGATGCACCCACGGTGGGGGGATGGAGGAGAGGGGTGAACTGGTGCGGGCCCAGGAAGAGGCCCTATTCGAATCCCGGGGCTCTCCTGACCTCTAAAATATGGGGGAAATGGTTAAACATGCTCCCGCCGTGACCCCGAATGTATACACTGTCTTCCAATTGTGGTTATTGTTACGCAAATTGTGATGTCGGATTTGACTGGATTAACCCTACTCATATGTACTGCTGCATTTCAATCCTTGTACCTGTTGATTAAGGAGATGCTGCAAATTAATTTTATATGTTGGTTTAAAATGCTGAATTAAGTTGATTATCAAAAAAAAAAAAGATATTCAAGATTAGGATTGAAAACTACTGAATTCTAACTATCAGATATAATAAAAACAATGGTGAGAAACTACGAAAATGGCGATGGGCAGAGTACGTAATCAACGTTTGGCGCCTCGGCACTACCTTTCAAATAAATATATAAAAAATATGACTATTAATACTGTACAAAAGTACAGCAGCGGATGACACACACGAACCGGGAAAAGAAAGTGACAGATTTACGACCTGATACAAAGAAAGGTTTGCTTGTTGAATTTGAAGGGAAAAAAAAAGTGGGCTTCAAAACGACGGTGAGCATGCGAAGAGAGTACAACTGCTACACCAAAACAAAATTGAAAAGCTTTACATACTATCATAGAAATGAAAATTTTAACACCGGCCTTTGATAATGTGCACCTAAGTTTACTGGTCAAAAAAAAGAGCAATAAGTCATATTATCCACAAAAGTCAATGCCGCTTTTATCGACAGGAAACTGCCGATAAAGAGGCGATAATAGGCGCGATAATAGGCCCTTGTAACTTCCAATAGCAGCCAGGGTTCTGGTATTAACCTGGGCTCCTATGGTTATTCACAAGGCCATATTATCAAGTCCATTATCGACGCTTTATCTGCAGTTTCCTGCCGATAAAAATGACGATAATGTATCGCCTTTTGTGGATAATATGATTCATTGCTCTTTTTTTTTACCAGTAAACTTAGGAGCATATTATCAAAGACCGGTGTTACAATTATCGCAGTTTTATTGGCAAGAAACTGCTGATAAAATGGCGATAATGACCATCATAATACGGCATTGTTATTTCCCATTGAAGCCCATGTTAACATAAAAAATAGGCTTCTATGGCAATTAACAAGGACGAAACATAAAGCCCACCATCCCAATATTAATAAAAAACCATAGGCTCTTCTAAATTCCCATAGCAGCCCAAGTTCTGATCTTAACTTGGGCTACTATGGTTATTCACAAGGGCATATTATCAAGCCCATTATCGCCACTTTATCGTCAGTTTCCTGACGATAAAAACGACGATAATATATCGCCTTTTGTTGATAGTATGGCCCATTGCTTTTTTTTTTTACCAGTAAACTTGGGTGCCTATTATCAAGTACCGGTGTTAAAATTATCGCCATTTTATTGGCAAGAAAATAGCCGATAAAATGGCGATAATGAGCTTCATAATAAGGCCTTGTTATTTCCCATAGAAGCTCATGTTAACACCGGAACATAGGCTTCTATGGGAATTTACAAGGACGTATTCTCAAACCCACCCTTCTAACATTAATAAAAAACTCTAGACAATGCAGGTACCCAGAGCTGGAAGGTCATTTTATATATCACTGCCCCAGAAATGTGGTGTTCCCCGCGACGTGCACGGGAAGAGAGAGAGAGCTCAAAACATTTTTTTTTTTTTTAAAAGACCCGAGGGGTGCCGGTCACGGAGACTGCGGGAGTAGGACCGTAACCCCGCAAACTTCAATAAAGGGTTCTGTGAACTTATTTTTCGTGGAGTGGCGTCCTTAAGCAGAAGGCCATTTGAAGTAATTTTCATACACGGAAGCCTCGCCATGAAGGATGCACCGCCATTAAATGGAACATGGGTCTGCAAGGTTGGAACAGTGCTTAACCTGTCTGCAGCACGAGAAATACAATAAGAGGAACCGGCATGACTTTCTGAGGCCCACTGGAGGGCTTAGACAGAAACCGAACAATTAACACTGTTTTAAACTATGTCTGTAAGCAAAACACAGACCCCACTGCTGGGGGAGAATTGGGCACAGCACAAAGACTTCCAGTCCCAGGATGCTTACGAACTTACTCACCTGAAAGTGCGAGGCCTCTGGAGAGGCTAATTAATGAAAAAAATAAATTGAAGGCTGGAAAATGTGCTGCGCAGATCTGTGGCTGACAGTTTGTGTTTCTCCCTTTGAAAAAGAAGCAAGGTGCTTTGAAACGCATCAGGGATGGTAATTAACTTTTGGAAAGCTGAGCCGGTTTTAAGAATAAAGGGTTCTGTGAACTTATTTTTCGTGGAGTTGCGTCCTTAAGCAGAAGGCGGGGTCGCGGTAATCTACAAAGATACTTTCACGGTCACTCTTCTTGACCAATGTTGTACTAACGATATTGAGATTTTGGTTTTTAAAATTGGTTCCTCGCCCCTAGCTTATTGGAAGGGAGCATTGGTGTACCGCCCTCCGGGTCCCTACACTGAGGCCTCGACCATCCTCCTGGAGACTCTAGCTCCCCATATCAGATCAGTGACTAATTTCGTACTCCTGGGGGACTTCAATGTCCACAGCGAACTATCAGACAATGCTGAGGCTTGCAAACTGCTGACTGATCTATCTGCCCTAGGCTTCAAACAGTGCAATTGGGGACCGACTCATCAGGCCGGTCATACCCTCGATTTAATTTTATCTAACTCTCACTACCTGACCTGTCACCCCCCTACACAGGTGGAATGGATTGACCACTTTATAATCAGCTTCTCGCTCCCCACTCTTTCGAAGGAACGCCCCCACGCTATCCCCCTGCCGCTATGGCGCAGGCAGTGGCATAAGGTGTCTGCTGATACTTTTAAAGTGGCTTTTATACCTCCTGACTTTCTCCCTTCAGACTCCCCCAATTTGGCCTTGTCCAAATTCAATAATGCCTTGAGTACGGCGGTCAACCTTATCGCCCCCCTAAGACGCTGCAATCAGCGGTCGGACCGCAAGCAAGAACCATGGTACTCGGACTTACTGCGTGCGGAGAAAAGAACCTGCAGAAAGTTGGAGAAATCTTGGAGACTCTCGCGCAGCACTGTCGATAGAGACAGGTATAGCTCAGCAATGAGACTCTACCATAAAAACATCAGAGCTGCCCGTAAGTCCCACATTATCTCCCAACTCTCTGGGGCCGGTAACGACCCCAAAATGTTGTACCAGGTGCTTTGCACATTCACCAAGCCTGTCGCTTGTGACAGTGCAGAAGTGCTGACCCAAAAACTGTGCGATGACACGGCCAGTTTCTTTTCGGATAAAATTGATGCTATTTACCGAAATATCTCCCAAGCAAGCCCTTCCACGGATGAAAATGTCTCCTCTCCCAGTCTCCAGCCTGGAACAGCTGGCGCTGCTCCAGCCACATTATCATCCATCCCTGAGATAACCTTAGACCAGGTCAACTCCCTGATTGCGACCATTAAGTCTGGCAGCCCAGCAGATCCTGTACCTGCCCGTGTTATGCACCTCATTGGGAGTGTCCTTAGCCCCTGCATTCGGACGGTGATCAATCGCTCCTTGTCGGAGGGACTGGTCCCCCGGGTGTGGAAGGAGGCTATGGTCAAGCCTATCAGGAAAAACACCGCCATCCCCTGGTCAGATATGACCAATTTGAGGCCAATTTCCCTTCTGCCGTTCATCGGCAAACTGACGGAGAAGCACGTCAATTACCATCTTTCCACCTTCATTGAGCAGACCGGAAGTCTAGACCATTCTCAGTCCGGGTTCAGGCCTAGGCATAGTACGGAGACTGCCCTCCTCTCCGTCACAGATGCCATACGTCTATCTCTGGACAGAGGGCTGTCTGTGGTGTTGGTGCTGTTGGACTTGTCTGCAGCATTCGACACCATATCCCACGCCATTCTCCTTACCAGATTAAAGGAGATAGGCATTGACAGATCTGCCTTGGCGTGGTTCACCAGCTTTCTATCAGAGCGCACCCAGAAGGTGAATATGGGCTCCTTTAGTTCCACCTCGGCCAATATCATCAGAGGAGTCCCGCAGGGCTCCTGCCTTAGCCCTACGTTGTTCAACGTATATGTCTCCTCTCTGGCCAACATGACGAGGTCCTTTGGGTTTATGCCAATCTCCTACGCCGACGACACGCAGCTGCTGTTTACTTTTAAGACCTTTACCCCGGAGATAAGACAAGCTTTCTCCAACGGCATGACTGCAATCGCCGGCTGGATGGCCAAGAACTTTCTACAGTGCAATGTAGGAAAGTCTGAGGTCATGTTATTTGGGGAGGCGAGAATCCTCTGGGCCCCAGATTGGTGGCCTTCTAGCCTGGGGCAGGCCCCGCTCCCTAAACAGGTAGTAAAAAACCTGGGGGTTCGTCTAGACCATGACCTTACCCTTTCTCATCATGCCAGCACCATGGCAGGGTCCTGTTTCCATGTTATTGGCCTCCTTCGGAAGGTGTTTCCCCTTCTACCTGACGACACTCGGAAGACCTTGGTCCAGGCCCTCGTTTTGAGCCGCCTGGACTATTGTAATGGCCTACTTCTAGCTGCCAATGAGGGAGTGCTCAATAAACTACAGGTGGTGCAGAACACCGCGGCTCGGCTGGTGACCAACACCCCCCCCAGAACACCGTCCCTCCCCCTCCTTAGGGCCCTTCACTGGCTTCCTATCCGGAAACGGGTCGAATTCAAGATTTGCTGTGTGATACACAAGAGTCTACACAATCTGGGACCCTATTACTTGGCGGATAAATTTGTTTACCACCGTCCATCCCGCATCCTTAGGTCCACCAACCAACTGCTACTTCAGGTTCCCAGGCATTACAAGACCAGACAGGGAGGTCGTGCCCTATCCATCATGGGTCCACGTCTATGGAACAACCTCCCCCTTTCCCTTAGAGAATGCCCAAGTCACTCAGTTTTCAGGAAATGCCTAAAGACAGCACTTTTCTAGGAGGAGCTCCCTCGACCTGTTCACCTCACAGCTCCGCGCGGAGATACACCTTCGGGTGTGATGCCGGCGCGTAATAAGCCTATAAATAAATAAATAATAAATAAATAAAGGCCATTTGAAGTAATATATATATATATATATATTTGAATGTGACTTTCTGTGAAAATTAGAGGAGGTGATGTGGACTCCTGATTTGCTGCTGGTAACATTGGATGTCAGTTCTTTATATACTTGTATAAAGCATAGGGATGGCCTGCATGCGTGTGAATACTATCTGAGCCGCAGGCCAATGGAACTGGCCCACCACACCAAAATGCTTTTGGAAATGCTGACATTCTGCCTCAATAATAACTTCTTCATGTTTAATGGACAAATGTACCAACAAGTTCAGGGTGTAGCAATGGAGGCCAGTTTCTCCCCCAGTTATGCGTGCCTGTTTATGGGGTGGTGGGAGGAACTGGTCCTTAAGCGTAAATTTGAGAAGTACTGCACCTCCAATATAACTTGTTGGTTTCGTTTTATTGATGATTTATTTATTGTATGGCATGGTTCTGAGGGGAGTATTTTAAATTTCATACATGACATCAATGGAAATGATCTTAATTTGCATTTTACCTCTAATGTAAGCAGGGAGTCGGTGACATTTTTAGATGTACAGGTTTTTATATCTAATAATATTCTTACCAGTACCCTTTTTAGGAAACCGACGGCAGGAAATACACTTTTACATGCAACAAGTGCCCATCCACAACATCTAATCAAATCAATACCCTACGGTGAGATGCTTCGCATCCGCCGTATTTGTACCAATAACGATGACATGATTGCTAAGCAACAAGAAAGTTTTTTGAGATTTGTGTATAGGGGTTACAGTGCTAAGATACTGAATACTGCTATGAGGAAATCCAGGCTTAAAAATAGGTGTGACTTGTTAACTTACAAAGAGAAACCTAAGACATTGCAAGGTAACAATGCCAATGAAGTCAGACTAATATTGACATACTCCAAGCAGGAAAAAGAAATCAGGAGTATAGTCAGAAGAAACTGGCACTTTGTCAAAGATGATCCCACTATCGGAGACGTGATGCCCCCAAACCCTTTAATAACTTATCATAAAGGTTTGAGCATGGGTTCTATCCTCTCAAAAAATAGTGAGGAACATCTTGGAAAAGAACCGTGGCGGCCTATTAGTAAGGGCTTTTACAAATGCCTGGCATGTAAGGCTTGTCAACATGGTGTCAGTACCTAAAAATACACCACAGTAATTCCCAGAATCACCAGGGAGATAAAACAGCATCTAACTTGCAGAACAGAATATTGTGTGTATATATTGGAATGTGATTGCAAACTCAGATACATTGGTAGCAGCAAACTACAAATTCATAAGCGTATCTTACAGCACCTCCGCGCCATTGTTAACAAAGATCAAAGTTATCCGGTGGCTAGACACTTTGAGTCATGTCACAACAGCAGACCTCAGTGTCTTAAATACTTTGCCATAGAATCAATTCCGTTAACACAAAGAGGGGCGACAGAGAGGCATGTATGCGCAGGCTGGAAACCAAATATATTCTTGAGTTTAATTCCAAGTGGCCAGGGGGTCTTAACACCACGGAGGACCTCCACACATATTTATGATCTGCTTGAACAACTGCTGGACTGTAGTCATATGCCAAATAGCACCTTAATCATAGTATAAGAGGAGTTGGATTATACATTGCACTTTTTGCACAATATGTATTTATACTTTTATATATTGTGTAATATTTATAAATTAGTGTGATGTGTATGTATATGAGTTGATTGATTTTAGCCGTCTTTTAAACATTGGGGTAGTTTTTATCCTAGTGTTTTTTATGATAGCTGATTTTAGTCATGTCACCGATTCCCTCTTTTTATAGATTGGTTTTATGGTGCTGATATTTATGTTTGCTTCATTGGTACTGTATGATCTTCTCTAGTCTTGAATCAAATGACTATAATTCTTGCTGAAAAATGTGAAACCTTCCCCTCCTTACATGAATTCATTCCTTCGTAATCCCCAAGCACCAGTCACTTTAATCATATTGCACTAATTGACACGAAGTCACTTTAAGTTGGTGCCACAAAACTTATGTGGCAAATAGCTTGTGCAATAATGTAGTTAAAGCGGTGAATATATTGATATAAGCAAAATAATACCAAGTGGTAATATACCTTGTATTCCAATATTTAGTGGCTGGAATAATGTTCAAAATGGAATCATCTCTTTCGCATGGTCCTTTTAGATAAATTTGACCATAATTTTTCTTTTTGGATCTTTCTTTCTCTATTATTATGAAATAATAGAGACTATTAATATTTGTATTTTGATTTAAAACACGTTGGTGAGCACCAATTTATGCACTATAACAATTCAATAATTGATGGACAAGTTTGAAACAATCTTATATGCACTTCTCTGTGGTAGGAATCAGCATTTATGATGTTACTTAAATGTTTAAAATTTAACTTATCTCCATAAGTGTATATTGAATTGTCAATATTTTTCCAATAGAACAATGCAGGAGTGTTTTATGTATTTATACAGCTAGTAACTACCATCAGTAATGTGGAAATAATATATAATTGTATTTATACATGTAGTACTTTGTTTATGTCCATCATGGGAACATGTGACTGCACGATATCACTTTAAAAAGGGCTAAAGCAATCTGTAATGCCATGTGACCAAGGCCGTTGGGACGGCCGAAACACGTTATGACAAACTGTCTAATGGCTGAATAAAAGAATGCTGAAAAAAGGTGGTCCTTGCCTCGTATTTCGCTGGGAAAGCGTCGTTGCTGCGAGGTATTTCCAGATATATATATATGTATATATATATATATTCACTGAAAAAACCATTGGTTATAGACCATATATAGTTAGGGATTAGCCTTTTCAAAACCTTATTTTACTCACACAAAACCATTGAAATTTCATATATAGTTAGTTGCACTAACTATATATCGCGCACCCGCAATCCACTGCTGATGATGTCACATATTACATCATTCATGACATGGTCAGTGACATCACTGATGACATCACTGATGACATCTCAAATGACATCACTGATGACATCACTGATGACAACATCCAGTGACTGTATGTTTCTGTAAAGTTAAAATATGTCTTACATACTGAAGAATGAGTGGATGTATAAGTGTCTGGATGAAGGATTTAGTAGGTGCATGACTGACTGTATGAGTGAGTGATTAAATGTGTCTCACTGAGTGCATGGGTTAGTGACTAAACTGTCTTAATTTGTGCATCATTATGTCTGTTGTTCTGTAAACTGTTGCATGTGTTGATAAGTAGCTATATGAGTAACTATATGGGTTATTGATTGGTTGCCCAAGTATTTGTATGGGAGACTGAGTGTGTGTGTGGGTGGCTGGGAGGTGTATGACTCTGTGCATAGATGTGTGAGCAGTTGATTCACTAGATGTATGGTTTCAAAAGTGCATGTGGAAACAGCTGTATGGGCGGTTGACTGTGTGCATGAGTGTATTGGTGAGTGAATGGATATCTCAGTGCTACATGTCAAAGTAAGTACATATGTAAAACACAGTGAATGTGAGAGTGGCTGTATGGATCATTGTGAACTTGTATCAGGGATTGTATAAGAGAGTAAATATGTGTTATTATATGTTTGAATAAGTAAAGTTTGTATAACTGTATAGTTGAGGAAATGGAGGTGTGATTGATTCTTTGCATGACTGACTAGGTGTGTGAGTAACTCCATGGATGAGTGACAGTCTGTGAGTGTCTGTTTACACTGATTGTATCTAAGGTTATATTAGAGTCTGAAGAGGTTCATCGTATTATCACATGAATGATATCATCAGTGATGTGATCAGTAATGTCAAATGAGATGTCATCAGTGATGTCATCAGTGATGTCATTTGAGATGTCATCAGTGATGTAATTTGAGATGTCATCAGTGATGTCATCAGTGATGTCACTGACCATGTCATGAATGATGTAATATGTGACATCATCAGCAGTGGATTGCGGGTGCGCGATATATAGTTAGTGCAACTAACTATATATGAAATTTCAATGGTTTTGTGTGAGTAAAATAAGGTTTTGAAAAGGCTAATCCCTAACTATATATGGTCTATAACCAATGGTTTTTTCAGTGAATTTTCAAGGTTTTGTAAATGCAAATTCCTAACTATATATGGCCTATAACCTATGGTTTTTTCTGTGAATTTCAATGGTTTTTTAATAGCAAATATCAAAAGCTGTCAAATGTCAAGTACGTGATAGGTAAAAACTTTTTCGTGTTTATGCACGCTGATGTGCTTTGAACGCTGCCCCCCCCCTCTTTTCTCTTAGTAGTACTCTCTCTTTGCAGATAGTGAAGGGTAGTTAACGCAGGCCTTTGCCCCCGTTGTAATCCGTCGTGCCTGCTTGTCTCTCCATTTGATTGATTGTTATCCAAGCATTTACTGTTTTACAATTGATTCTCTTTGGTTCATTCTCTATTTACAAACAAGCACAAAGTCGCAATACTCTGTTTAGTCTTTGCAGATAGTGAAAAATCGTGAAAAATCATGTAAAAAAATAAAATTAATCGAGCAAAATCAGTAGGCCACTAATTGGATCTCTTTTTGACCTCGCTAAAATAGAAATATTAGGAACAACCCTTCATGAGAAATACGAAAATAGTGAGCTGAACTGAGCTCCACACCATGAGGGCTGCAAGACAGCTCGGCTCCGTCACCCACCCCGCCCAAAATAACGACAAACCCTATGCAAATATTAAAAATATATACAACACACCAGCAAAGAAACAGGGTAAAACATTTTATTAAATAACTATTTACATAACTATTTTATACTTTTTATTGCCCGATCCGGCTAGCTCAATCGATCGAGCATGAAACTCATGCACTCTGATAGCAAGCGTTGCTACTGATGCTATGCAGACCAAAACTGGTTTTCAGTTTGTACATTTTTCTAGATTTTTCCATCCAAGGTTGGTTGAGTTTGTAGAACGATGGCTTCAGATTTTCAACACACAGTGTGGTGGCGCGGACTGGGAGGGGGCGGTTCGCTCCTGCCCCCTCCCCAAGTAAGATTTTCATACGTGAAAGTACGTTAATGGTTTTGGTCCCTGAGTTGCTTCGATGTCACTGCCATTCTCAAATGGCATAAGTTCTGGATGTTGGGTGCCATAGTTCAGAGTTCTGAGCAGCGCTTGTAACACTGTCTGAAGCTTATTTCCACCTACTGCAGCTTCACTATTCTCAAAGTAAGTGAGGGCCGTTTGTGGACCTGACTGCATTAGAAAACAATGTGATATGGTACCTCCCTAAACCGCTTGACGGAGGCCCCCGAGGGGCGGTGTGATGGCACGGACTCGGAGAAGACGCTTGGCTCCGACCCCCTCCCCAAGTCTTATAGCACCGGTTTAGCCTGAGATCGCCCCCGACATAGGCGGCCGGCTCCCGGGGTCCGGCGGAACTTTTTGCCTTTTGATGACTCTTCTATTCTGGACCTTGTCCCACAATCCGTTTGACCTGAAGACACGCTGTAGTGGGGCGCCCCTTTACCGTTTTAGTTGCCATTCCGCCCGCTTTTGCTACACTGTGCCTCTTCCGCCATTCAGCTGTTTACCGCCCGCTCTTGCGACTACAGCGTCTCGCTCACCATGTAGTTGAGTTGCTCCCGCTCTTGCGATGCAACGATAAGCGACTGCCACAGGACTCTCAAAATGGCGGCCGGCTCTTCAGATTTGGGCGTCACATGACCTGTTATGCTTACGTTATGCGCTGCGCGCCGCGCCCTGGATCACTTCCAGGTGCGCTAACGCGGCGTGTCATATAACGCATTACGCGACAACGTAGGTCAAGAATATAGTCAAAATGTCTCCACCAACCAGCGTTCGGAACACAACCCCTTTCAGCAGTCCAAAAAGTTCTGTTAAATGACAACAGAGGGGACAGGCAACAAGAACCATCAGTCAAAGAGGGGAGGGCAAGTTCTTCTCTACCGGGTCATGTCGGGGCTATACCGGAACTGATCGAATTGGTAGTCTACAGTGTTTCTGGATGTTTCAGACTAAAGCTGGCGTCAGCATGAGAGCACCACCATCTCGTGGCTCCGTCGTGGTCATTCCGCGAGCAATCATGGCAGCCGCTCCCCACCGGAAGCCTGCAGGAGTCGAGGGCCCCCAAGACTTTTGTAGAATGTTCACGGCTGAGGGGACGCTTTCGAGAATGGAGCCCAAGCCCTAGCAGGCAAGCGTCCGAGTTCCAAGGTGTCCCAGGGCCATTTTAGTGGACCAGGCCCAAAACCGAAGAGCCGTCCGCCATTTTAAGAGTCCTGTGGCAGCCGCCTATCGCTGCACTGCAAGAGTGGGCGCAACTCAACTACATGGTGAGCGAGACGCTGTAGCCGCAAGAGCGGGCGCAACTCAGCTGGATGGCCGCCACCTGGGGAGGCCCGTTCACGCCGCCTCCCCCACGCCCCCCCCGGGCCGCCCCACGCCAATTTTCGGAGCAGCATTGTAGGATACCAAAACCAGTGCGGCAGTTTACTGGACATCACCTGGGTGCCATCCACATCTCAGCGCGTTCTGCTGCCTTGGGACTATTCGCACAACAGACCGCTACTGATGAGGCCTCCCCCCGCACCAGCCGGGACGCCCCACGCTGTTTTTCTGAGCTGCATTGTAGGAAACCAAAAACCAGTGCGGCACCCAGGTGACATCACCTGGGTGCCGTCCAGAACTCAGCACGTTGTGCTGCCTTGGGACTATTCGCACAAAAGACAGCTTCTGACCATTGTTGCTTTTTTTTGTCAAAATTTTTTTACATGTATTTACAGTTTTTGTTGCGTTCGTTATATTTAAAAGTTAATAAAGTTGTATAATCCTACTTTGTTGGAGTGCTATATATTTTTAAAAAATCGGGTGAATGGGGCCTTGAATCGGGTTATTGTCATGTGTGGGCTTTGCAAGTGTACTGCTACAGGATCGGACATTTCAAACTCAAATGCACGTTCTTTTTCTTACCTTTCCGAAGCATGGAGCGCAATAGCAGGCATAGAAAGGGTGATGCAAGTGTTGAACACTGCCTGGCCTGGCAAGTTGCTGGCAGTGCCCCCCCCCCGCCCGCTCCTGAAAGAGGACACACACACACCGCCGCCCCGAGTACTTCACAGATCTTTAAAAGACCATGCGCTTGTTCATGAGGCTTAAATGGTTTATCACCCCTTCTAGAACCCCTGCATTGACCCTCTGACGTTTCCTGGAAGAATTACCACGTAACACAATACCAAGCCCTGTCACCTGAAACCCCCGAGGAATCGTGGGGCATATTATCAAGGGGGTTTATCTCCGCTTTTTTGGCTTTAAAAGCCAAGAAAGCGGAGATAAAATTATCTCCCTATTACCAAGCTGTCGCTAACACCAGTTAGTGACAGCTAAAAAGAGATAGCGACCATCTTGGGCCCCGCTTTGCATGTCAGTGATATTTATCACTAATGACATGCAAAGTGGGCGTGCCAAGATGTTAGCGACTGGAAACAGTCCCTAACATCGCTATCTCCTATTACCAACTTTTGGAGATATTCGCGCTAAGCGCGAATATCTCCTAAAGCTAACACCTGCCCTTAGCAGTTCTTAGCCATGTTATCTAATGGGAGGTGGATAACATGGCTAAGAGCATTTGCTCGATAATGCATGAATATCGCGGACTTTTCAGCGATATTCATGCATTGCGGCCGTTTTTTATCGCATTTGCGATAAACCTTGCTAATAGCAAGGTTTATCTGCGATAAAAATCGCCGATGTGCGGCGATAATTTTTGTCTCGAAACAAGTTAGAGACAAAAATTATCGCTAGTTGTTGGTAATATGCCCCCGGGTTTTTGCTTGCAGAAATCGGGAGGCGGGAGACTAGCACTGAAATCAGTAGTCTCACGCCTGAATCGGGAGGGTTGGCATGTCTGGATTCTCTACAGCTGGGGCCATAAACTACATCCGCAGGGCTAGGTGATAGCCTGGGACCGGCCTGGCATCTAAAATGGCTGCCGTGCACGACAAAATTGTGGCATTGGAAAAAAGGCAAGATGGCGCAGACAATGTTTATCAATAAGGATTCATTTATAACAAAATATTTTATCGCACTGACAAATTGGCGGTCAACACTTCCTGATTTCCATCGAATCGAGCGTTAACAGACGTCACGCAGCAAAAAAAAAAAAAAAGCTCACGCACAGCCGCTGGAAGACATGTATCAACATATATGAGCCTCCTCAGCCACCCTCAGAAAACATAAGGGATCAGGATACGTCTCCCGCACCCCCTTATACCTAGTAATTTAATTAAAACAAAACACAAAATGGCGAATTCCCGTTTCGCTACCAGTTTGCGGCCCGGGAAGCGCTTCTACCGTGAAAAATCAATTTTTTTTCCCCCACGGGACCCTTTAATAACCCCAACATCATTCCTAGGGGGTCAAGAGGGGAATACCTTGCCCCCTTTCATTAAATTCCCCCTTCGTTTTTCACCTCTTCTTCTCTCTCGATCCTACCGAGAGACAAGATGGCGCACGCACAGCCGCTGGAAGACATATATCAACATATATGAGCCTCCTCAGCCACCCTCAGAAAACATAAGGGATTAGGATACGTCTCCCGCACCCCCTTATACCTAGTAATTTAATTAAAACTAAGCACAAAATGGCGAATTCCCGTTTCGCTACCAGTTTGCGGCCCAGTTCGCGGCCCGGGAAGCGCTTCTACAGTGAAAAATAATTTTTTTTTATTTTCCCCACGGGACCCTTTAATAACCCCAACAACATTCCTAGGGGGTCAAGAGGAGTATACCTTGCCCCCTTTCATTAAATTCCCCCTTCGTTTTTCACCTCTTCTTCTCTCTCGATCCTACCGAGAGATAAGATGGCGGCCGCTCCGGACTGTTTAGAATGTTGACAGACACCGGGGAGCCAATCAGCTTCGCATCGCAAAGTTCCGTTTCGCGAAAAGTAAGCGGACCGGAGCGCAGCCCGGAGCGCTGTTACAGATATATATCTTGTTTTGAACGTTAATTTCTCAAAATCCACTGGAGCACATATATTGAGACCTAGCAAAGGCACATCGGGCTAACAGTCCCTACAATTTTGCCACGTTTCGTGCAAATCCATTCAGCCGTTCGAGCTAAAAGTGAGGCCAACCGCCCTATGGAAATTAACATGGGGAAAACGCGTTTTGGGACCCCCCTTTTTTCTCGGCCCCCCCTTGAGGAAACCCCCCCAAATTTTCAGGGGCTGCTCAGAAACAAAATGTTCAATTTTCCTGAAAATTTCAGCCGATTCCGTCCACAAACGCCAAAGTTATTAGACATAGAATTTTCAAAAATCCCATAGGGAAAAAATCCTAACTATATATACCTACTGGCGAGACGCCAGTAGGTAATATATTCACTGAAAAAACCATAGGTTTTACACACGTTATAGTTAGGAAATAGCATTTGTAAAACCTATGAAATTCACTGAAAAAACTCTAGGTTTTACACACGTTATAGTTAGGAAGTAGCATTTAAAAAACCTATGAAATTCACTGAAAAAACCATAGGTTTGACACATGTTATAGTTAGCTGGACATTTTACTCATATAAAACCAATGAAATTCCCCGTTATAGTTACTTCAGCTAACTATAACTCGCGCGCCCGCAATGCACTGCTGATGACTTCACATATTACATCACTCATGACATGGTCAGTGACATCACTCATGACATCACTAATGACATCTCAAATGACATCACTGATGACATCATCCTTGTGGAAGAATTGAGCATTAGCCCATGTACTCATCAAGATATACTTAAGATATACTTAATCAGTCAGTAATACAATCTATTTTTCACCTAAAAAGCAGCTATATATGCACTTATATGCTCAATTCTTCCACAAGGATGATGTCATCAGTGATGTCATTTGAGATGTCATTAGTGGTGTCATGAGTGATGTCACTGACCATGTCATGAGTGATGTAATATGTGAAGTCATCAGCAGTGCATTGCGGGCGCGCGAGTTATAGTTAGCTGAAGTAACTATAACGGGGAATTTCATTGGTTTTATATGAGTAAAATGTCCAGCTAACTATAACATGTGTCAAACCTATGGATTTTTCAGTGAATTTCATAGGTTTTTTAAATGCTACTTCCTAACTATAACGTGTGTAAAACCTAGGGTTTTTTCAGTGAATTTCATAGGTTTTACAAATGCTATTTCCTAACTATAACGTGTGTAAAACCAATGGTTTTTTCAGTGAATTTCATAGGTTTTTTGAATGCTAGTTCCTAAGTATGAAAGATATACCTGAAATAAATATCGACATACCAATCTTACGTGCACAACTGACTGCACGCACCCACCTATTTATTTCATGAAAGCTTTCCAATTTAAACCTAATGAATTTCTTCATAGACCAATGAAAGAACTTATAGTACGTTAAGACACTGAACCTATTCAGAAAAGGGGGTGGTGATGAACAGAGTGTCTGAATTAAGCAGACCACTCTTACCCAGTCCAAAGATCAGGGCTTGATCCATCACCGTTATTTATCTCACTGCACCATCCCAGCTCAGAACCTGGCTATATGCAAATCAGTCTGTCCCTGGCCCAGTGCATCATGGGAACAGGGCAGACTAAACTACCAAGCCAATTCTTCACCAGAAAGGAGACAAGCTACCGGGGACCGGTTTCTGGCATTTCAGCCGTCTTCGACCCGGCTTGCATGAATCCTGATGGTGCAGTGAGAAAGGGACTCATGTCTGAGTATACCCTGCTACACCTATAGTGGCCAAAAATGATTCAGAAAAGTGGGTGGTGATGAACAGAGTGTCTGAATTAAGCAGACCACTCTTACCCAGTCCAAAGATCAGGGCTTGATCCATCACCGTTATTTATCTCACTGCACCATCCCAGCTCAGAACCTGGCTATATGCAAATCAGTCTGTCCCTGGCCCAGTGCATCATGGGAACAGGGCAGACTAAACTACCAAGCCAATTCTTCACCAGAAAGGAGACAAGCTACCGGGGACCGGTTTCTGGCATTTCAGCCGTCTTCGGCCCGGCTTGCTTGAATCCTGATGGTGCAGTGAGAAAGGGACTCATGTCTGAGTATACCCTGCCACACCTATAGTGGCCAAAAACGATTCAGAAAAGGGGGTGGTGATGAACAGAGTGTCTGAATTAAGCAGACCACTCTTACCCAGTCCAAAGATCAGGGCTTGATCCATCACCGTTATTTATCTCACTGCACCATCCCAGCTCAGAACCTGGCTATATGCAAATCAGTCTGTCCCTGGCCCAGTGCATCATGGGAACAGGGCAGACTAAACTACCAAGCCAATTCTTCACCAGAAAGGAGACAAGCTACCGGGGACCGGTTTCTGGCATTTCAGCCGTCTTCGGCCCGGCTTGCTTGAATCCTGATGGTGCAGTGAGAAAGGGACTCATGTTTGAATATACCCTGCCACACCTATAGTGGCCAAAAACGATTCAGAAAAGGGGGTGGTGATGAACAGAGTGTCTGAATTAAGCAGACCACTCTTACCCAGTCCAAAGATCAGGGCTTGATCCTTCACCGTTATTTATCTCACTGCACCATCCCAGCTCAGAACCTGGCTATATGCAAATCAGTCTGTCCCTGGCCCAGTGTATCATGGGAACAGGGCAGACTAAACTACCAAGCCAATTCTTCACCAGAAAGGAGACAAGCTACCGGGGACCGGTTTCTGGCATTTCAGCCGTCTTCGGCCCGGCTTGCTTGAATCCTGATGGTGCAGTGAGAAAGGGACTCATGTCTGAGTATACCCTGCCACACCTATAGTGGCCAAAAACGATTCAGAAAAGGGGGTGGTGATGAACAGAGTGTCTGAATTAAGCAGACCACTCTTACCCAGTCCAAAGATCAGGGCTTGATCCATCACCGTTATTTATCTCACTGCACCATCCCAGCTCAGAACCTGGCTATATGCAAATCAGTCTGTCCCTGGCCAAGTGCATCATGGGAACAGGGCAGACTAAACTACCAAGCCAATTCTTCACCAGAAAGGAGACAAGCTACCGGGGACCGGTTTCTGGCATTTCGGCCGTCTTCGGCCCGGCTTGCTTGAATCCTGATGGTGCAGTGAGAAAGGGACTCATGTCTGAGTATACCCTGCCACACCTATAGTGGCCAAAAACGATTCAGAAAAGGGGGTGGTGATGAACAGAGTGTCTGAATTAAGCAGACCACTCTTACCCAGTCCAAAGATCAGGGCTTGATCCATCACCGTTATTTATCTCACTGCACCATCCCAGCTCAGAACCTGGCTATATGCAAATCAGTCTGTCCCTGGCCCAGTGCATCATGGGAACAGGGCAGACTAAACTACCAAGCCAATTCTTCACCAGAAAGTAGACAAGCTACCGGGGACCGGTTTCTGGCATTTCAGCCGTCTTCGGCCCGGCTTGCTTGAATCCTGATGGTGCAGTGAGAAAGGGACTCATGTCTGAGTATACCCTGCCACACCTATAGTGGCCAAAAACGATTCAGAAAAGGGGGTGGTGATGAACAGAGTGTCTGAATTAAGCAGACCACTCTTACCCAGTCCAAAGATCAGGGCTTGATCCATCACCGTTATTTATCTCACTGCACCATCCCAACTCAGACCCTGGCCCAGTGATGCACTGGGCCAGGGTCAGACTAATTTGCATATAGCGAAGTTCTGAGCTGGGATGGTGCAGTGAGCTAAAAAACGGTGATGGATCAAGCCCTGATCTTTGGACTGGGTAAGAGTGGTCTGCTTAATTCAGACACTCTGTTCATCACCACCCCCTTTTCTGAATCATTTTTGTCCACCATAAGCGTGGAAGGGTATACTCAGATGTGAGTCCCTAGCTCATTGCACCATCAGGATTCAAGCAAGCCGGGCCGAAGACGGCTGAAATGCCAGAAACCTGTCCCCGGTAGCTTGTTTCCTTCCCAGTATAAGAATTGGCTTGGTAGTTTGGTCTGCCCTGTTCCCATGATGCACTGGGCCAGGGTCAGACTAATTTGCATATAGCCAAGTTCTGAGCTGGGATGGTGCAGTGAGCTAAAAAACGGTGATGGATCAAGCCCTGATCTTTGGACTGGGTAAGAGTGGTCTGCTTAATTCAGACACTCTGTTCATCACCACCCCCTTTTCTGAATCAAGACACTGAACCTAGGTTTTTTTTTTGTCATACAAACCTTTTAATTAAATGGAGCCGAATTTTTTTTAATCGTTCGTGTGTTACTGATTGTACACACCTTAATATTTTTTTTAAAAAATATAAAAGGTTTTATAATTTAATAATTGTATACTTAAATCGAGCTCTAAAAATATGTGAAGTCCGTATGTGTTTCAATTCACTTCTTTTCACGTTTTTAAACTTCACTAAAGAACATCGCTACTTCCAAATCACGTTCGTAACTAGATAGTGTCACCGCCTACTCGTCCTGAGAAGCGCATGTAAAGTCATGTGAATTGAAAACAACACTTGCAATTGGTTGTTGGTAGTTTCTATTCTGGAATTTACACGCAGCACTCCACCCACTTCCATCACTTTCTTTTCTACTCTCAATAGAGAACAACGTCGAACATCTTCCCAAACACTTTGCTGCAATGGCTACCGTTCCGCATTCATCTTCCGAATCTGAAGGAAATGAGCGACCACCTTTGACTAGAAAAACGGAGGCCACCCTATTACCATCAGAAGTGACCAGCACATCTTCTGCAGAACGACCTGTATCTCCATTGAGTGCTGAGATGGACTTGAAACCATATCTGGCGAACGTGCACATGAAATGCAAGAACTGTGGAAAACTTCTTGTATACGGAGAGCAAAGCTTTATTCTAATTAAACACAAAATTGAGAGTCATAAATGCTCCAACAAAAGTTAAATTTCTTCACTTTATTTGGATAGTATGACATACTGAAAAATTTCGTAGCAACTTTAAGAAATCAAAAGCATCATAACACTTGTTTCCCCCCCAAAAAAAAAGAAAAAAAAGTTCTTTTCAGAACTAACTCTTTGTACCAAAACGAGCTCCAAGAGCATATTAGCTGATATTTTCTCGCCGCTTTCTTTTAGTACGCGACCGGGTGCGCGCACCCACCAATCGCATAGAGGCAGCGACACACGCATGTGAACTCATGTGACTTTAGAACAACACTTCCAATTGGTTCTTACTAGTTTCTATTCTGCAATTTACACGGAACACCACCCACTTTCCTGGAAAACCAGTTTATCGAAAAACTTTTAAAGCCTCCTCTTATGAAACATTCGACATCGTTCACATAGCACTGTACTAAATAGCACTATATACACTCCGTCCCTTAATTATAAGAGACTTATTGCTATGTGAGAACAACTTTTGTTTTCACGCGATAATGTGAAAGGCTGAGCCTGTTACAGAATTTTCTTTCACATATATGTTACTATTCTCCTTCGAGCACTAACACCGTAGAAAATACCACCAATAGCGGTGATATTTTTTACACCGAGAACGGGCGATTGGTATCGCTTAGAGCCCTTGCTATCATAAAGTTTTATTTCCTAAGTCTCTGATCTCCAACTGTGCAATGTGGCTCCCCTGTGTCGTAATGAGGTCCATAGACAAAAACTACAGGGCCAGCATTATACACATGCACAGAACCACAAAACCACAAGAGCCACCATGTTAATATATATCCTTAATATAATAAACCTCTGAGAATGGATACATATTTCCGTAGCACCCCATAACAGAAATTTGGCGTCCTCTGACTCTGCTCCATTACCAAACACCCTAACCCCCCGCCCCCCACACTCTTCACTAAACTCCGCACTCCACCCCACCCGGACCCCCTATTACAAACCCCCAACCTACCCTCCCTGCCCAGCCCACCATGAACCTCAAACCGCCCCTGGAAAACTTATAAGACACAGGATTACTAAAACTCAAACAATAGGCAACAGGCAGATAATCTAAATAGTACATAAAGGCACATATTTTTTCCATAATACTATTGAAAAACATGTTCTATTTTTTTAAAATCTATCATGCATCTGACCCTCTAGAACCGCTTTCAAAACGTGAACTATAAACCTCTACATTTCATTTTCAAACCATACACTTTCAATTACATTATTTTTTTTTTTTACAATTCATGTAATGTTACACACCTTTTCTAAAATACACCAGTCCCTGTTATTTATAAGGATTTATTTTCAGTCTTCATCAGTGACACTTTCTTAACATATAATGAAAATCACTGTAACTTTTTAAACGACAATGCTAACGCGGTAAAAATAACCCTCCATTTGCTTTCCTTTAAGAATGCAGACTATCTACCCCACGCATGCGTTTCTTGATATTTGCATTTGGCAGCGAATACCGACCTTGAATCGGAAGACATGAACAAGAGCTCCATTGTCACATTTAAAAATGAACGTAGCATCTGCTCACACACATATCTGTCACTTAGCTAACATTCACAGAAAACAGCAATGATGTAAAAAAAAATTGACCTTGCTTTACAACTTGCTCAAATGACTCCCTTATTTTCTAACGCATCCGCCACTTCAAGAAAAGCTACTTTTTTGATAACTACTGAGCAATATTTAAGTGACTAGACTCCTAGAAAATTTATCAAGTCATTCTGCTCCTCTCCACTGCATAGCCGGCGACCTAATTCTGTGGAGTTGCTATACAACCGGCAGTGCTGCGCCGTTTCCTTTACCATCTTGGGAAATTCAAAATGGATGTCCCTCCTGCCTTCGCAAACGAGCCGGACCACTTAGAACTATTTCGACAGAGAATGCTTCTGTACTACGGCACCTTACCACTCTCAACTTTGAATACTTCATATCGATTATCATTTCGATATTCGTATTTCACCTGTGTGCAGCCTGCATTTCATTGCCTGAGCTGTGATTTCACGTGGGCCCTGGATTTATGTCTCTGCAACTTGGTACCTCCTGAAGTGAATTACAATCACCTCATGAATCCGTTACTTGATCATGAACAGCTTTGTTACAACGGAGGGTTTATGGCCTTTGCAGCGATACAAGGAGTTCTGGGTCATTGGAATATATTCGCAGCGGCGCAAGATTTCCTAACAGAGAGCTACATCGAAAACCCACCGAGCTGCCCTATGATGGTAAAAGACGCTCCAATAATGACAGATCATGAATGCTCCTTTCATCTTCTCAATTGGATGGCTGACATGTTTTCAGATGATAACAGTGATTTCCTGTTAGAAGCACTTGCTGCCTACTTTGCCTACACAATGGACGGTTAACTCTTTCCTAACAGAGAACTACATCGAAAACCCACCGAGTTGCCCTCTGATAATAAAAGAGGCTCCGATTTTAACAGATCATGAGTACTGCTTTACTCTTTTCCATTGGATAGCTGACATACTTTCAAATGATAAAAGTGATTTCCTGTTAGAAGCAGAAGCTACCTATTTTGCCTAAACAATGCTTCAATAACTCTTATACAAGCCATTGACGTCCTCATTTCCTTTTGCTTCCCTATATTCTTCACGTTCTTTTCCATATTTTCTTTTGAAGAACAGACCTATTGGCTTTACTAACAGTGGACATTATGATTTCGTGCTGGTTAAATTTTGGTCTTTTATGTGGACTACATTTGTTTCTTCAGCTACTCGATTTTCAACTTTATGTTTTTTACAGTCTAATCTCAACAATTCTATTGCATATCTTATCTAAGGTTATTTCAAACGTACTCGATGCAAAACTCGCTAATATATGCTACATGTGCCCTATTTAATGTGTACATTTTAAACGAGTTTTTTATAACTGTAAACGCCATTTCGCATCTCAACTGCTTATTTCCGCCTCACACGCCTCTACTCCTTTAATTTCCTATAAAATTATGTTTTAAAATACTTTACAGAAAAATATGTTCTTTCAACAATATTTCCATTATTACTTGTGCTGTATTTCAAATGCAATACTGCAACCTTTAAAAGATATCTCAATACCAATTACTGTGTTTTTTGCAATTTCTGTACTCATATTACATAATGATTTGCCTTTAAAACAGTACATTTCTAAATAAACATTTCAAATATTCACGGTTTCTCTTTTAATCCATAATCTCGACTGAAATGATTTCATATTGAAAAACTATTCATGGGTTCCACATAACCTTAACTGTAGTCACTGAGGAACTTATTTATGAAGACCTTCCGCCGCCGGTGCCTCATTTTTTAAAATGAGAAAAAGTGACGCACCGGTGGCGCAAGGCCTTCATAAATAAAGTCCTGAATGTTGTCTTTTCTCGACCTCACTTACTGATACTAGAACCTGCAAGCCAATTACGGCCCGTAAACTCTTTCTTAGTAGGTCGCACACCGTACAGACAGTTATACCACTGTTAAAAAAATGTTTTACTGTTACCAAGCACCGCCACAGTTCCGCTTCACTCAGAGTTAATCACTGCTCCCACGCTTCTACAGACCATACGATATGTCGTATTTCTCTCCTTATCACCCTTTCATCTCCACAATAACAAACAGTTCTCCGCCTGCCACCACAGAACAGAGTCAGATGCAGAGGCACCAAAGAGTGAACCCATCACCAACTGCCATCTCCGGCTGTTTCCATGGTTACACCTCATTCTGCACCTTGCTGAAGGCACAGGTCAAAAGTTCATGTCTCAACGTTCTACAGCAAACTAAGAAGACTGTTTTCCCTCCAGAAACACCTGCCAATCCACAGCTCTGTTACATGTCTTTTTTTTTCACACCCAATAGTACTTTTCGTTTAACATAAACATTAACATGCAACGTACTGTTCAATCTCCACTTATTACAATCAACCAATCATTTTTATTTTTTTAACCACACCCAGCCTTTTCCTTTTTTTTTATTTAGAATTTCAACTTCTAACTACCATTCCACTTCCAGAACCGATCGGAGGACGACTACAAATCCCTTGAAAATGAAGGTCTGGCTAATAGGACACAGTTATATTCACTGGAGTGAAAAATATGCAGTAAGCAGACGAATTTGCAACCTCGGCTTACCAAATGTACACATAACATGGATTGCCAAAAGAGGATTGAAATGTCACCAATTGATTCCATTGGTGAAAACTTTTATGCATCTCCCAGATTCAGACCTTATAATTGTGCACTGTGGTGGGAACGATCTAGGCACAATCACTGGGGTAGGCCTGGAAATGCTTCTAAAAGACACCTTTCGACAGTTGATGACACTTTTTCCTCGATCTGCCTTGGTATATTCCAATATATGCCAAAGACAGAAATGGAATTGGTCCAATCAACATTGTGCACAATTTGAGAAAGCAAGGAGACATGTAAATAAATCTGTTTCTGCGTTCCTCAGAGATTATAGCATGGGTTCTATTTACCACAACAACTTGCGATACCACATGCAAGACGTCTATAGGAGAGACGGTGTTCATTTCACGAATGAGGGAAACAGAATCTTCCTCTGCAACATCAGGCTCTGCATCGGTACTTACTTATAAATGCAGAAAACACTCAATTAACACAAGGGCTCTTTTCAGAGCCACCTTATATCTAAGCACTCAAACATCTGATTTATCTCCATTTTTACACAATTGTGAATAGGTGTGCGCGACCGGGTGCGCGCACCCCGCAACTTTAAAAAAAAATATATATATATCTTTTCGCGTTTAAGGGCCTTACTGCACACCCCGAGAAAACCTACGCAGCAAGACAATCTCTACCTTCTCCCCTTTCCATGTTTCAACGCTTTGAAATGAATAATATATTTACTCGCAGTGACAAAATGGCGGACAAAACTTCCTGATTTCCTTCGAATCGAACGTTAACAGACGTCACGCAGCAAAAAAAATTCCGCTCACGCGCAGCCCCTTGAGTGGGCGCACGCGTGCGCGCCTATAGATATATAATTGACTTTAACTTTAATTTTCTCAACAACTACTGAACAGATTTACACCATTCCAAAAAAAGCGTAATCTGCGAACCGGACTCTACAGTTTTGCCAAATTTCTTATAAATCCATTCAGCCGTTCGACCTGTAGCCGAGTCTAAAGGTCCTATGGAAAATAACATGCAGAAAACACGTTTTGGGACCCCCCTTATATCTCAGCCCCCACTTGACCAATCCCCCCCAAACTTTCAGGGAAGTAGCGCAGCGGACCGGGCCATCTTCTTTGAGAAATTCGCTAAGATTCTTCAACCAGAGCCAAAGTTATTCCAAATAGAATGTTGAGGATTTCCTATGGAAAACAATCCTAACTATAACTACCTACTGGCGACCACCAGTAGGTAATATATATATATATGTATTCATTGTAAAAACCATAGGTTTGACACATGTTATAGTTAGCTTGAAATTTTTCTGACATAAAACCAATGAAATTCCACGTTATAGTTAGTTGGACTCACTATAACTTGCGCGTGCAATGCACTGCTGATGACGTCACATATTACATCACTCATGACATGGTCAGTGACATCACTGATGACACCATCCTTGTGACATAGTGACAGACCTCCTTTCACTGTAATGTAACCCTTGAGACACATATTCAAAAATAGAAACTGAAATTTAAAAAAAAAATGGAGATACCTATATCAGTTACAACAAGCAATTCACTAATTCCACTATCTATATACACATCCACTCAATCACCAACAGTTCTATATAGTCACTCATACATATACTCACTCATCATATGAAGTGATACACCTATACATCCTGTTACACACCGACAGTCATCCAAAAGTTACTCACACACATATTCACACGTGCAAATAAACTATTGAACATCCATTTATTTGAATATAGAGTTATACACACACTTCCACCTTACTTCTATTGAAAATTACACATATTTATTCTCTTAAACAATCACTTATAGAAACACATACTTATTTAAACAGGAACTCTTACAATCTCTTACTCTCACATATACTCACTTATATACATCAATATTCATATATACTAGATTAAAACATATGTAGTTACTGATAAAGACACTAGTGAGACAGTCATTCACTCACTAACAAACACATATAGACACTCATCCACCCATACAGTCCTGTACATATGCTGTCTTCAAAACACATACAAACAGAGAGTCAGTCACTCATGCATCTATGTGCTAAGTAATACCCCCACCAAACCATGTAGACACTCATACTGATAATAATAAAAATATCTAATAACCCATATACATACGCATGTAGCTACTTACCAACACATGTAGCCACTTATACACAAAGTGAAACACTAATATATATATTTAAATATTTAAACATAACTCACTAATATTTATTTTTCAGAAAGACACATATTCACTGGATGGTGTCATCAGTGATGTCATGAGTGATGTCACTGACCATGTCATGAGTGATGTAATATGTGACGTCATCAGCAGTGCATTGCACGCGCAAGTTATAGTGAGTCCAACTAACTATAACGTGGAATTTCATTGGTTTTATGTCAGTAAAATTTCCAGCTAACTATAACATGTGTCAAACCTATGGTTTTTTCAGTGAATTTCATAGGTTTTTTAAATGCTACTTCCTAACTATAACGTGTGTAAAACCTATGGTTTTTTCTGTGAATTTCATTGGTTTTTAAAATGCTAATTCAGAAAAATTTCGTGTATGCAACCTATACTTTTGGCAATAAAGTTCTGGCAATATTTTTTTCGAAAACAAGCCGTTTTCTTCACTGTTCAAGTTGCATAGAGACTCCTTGTAAAGCGATACAGAATTCGAAAGTCTGTACCTTGCCTTTTTTTAAACACATTAAAATTTGTCTGTAAATAAAAATAGCCTTACTAAACTTTCGTGCGCGACCCGGTGTGCGCACTCTCGGCAACAGTTGTCAATAAAATGGATATCGCATTTCCAGGCTTTCGTGCGCGACCGAGTGTGCGCACCTGCCTATATATTTCGTGAAAACTTTGCAATTTGAACTTTCCAAAAACAGCTCCAGGAGCATATTATAAAGGGCGTTTATCGGCTTTCGATCGTGCGCGACCGTGTGCGCGCAACCGCCTATATATATATTTCGGGAAAAGTTCGCGATTGCAACTTATTAAATTTCTTCATACACCCACCATAGAACTTATACTACTCAGAAGATATATTAAATCCGGATATGTTTCGATTTACTCCTTTTCACGTTTTGAAATTGGACCGCTACTTCCAACCAGATACTATCACCGCGTACACGTCCTGAGACGCGCATGTGAAGTCATGTGACTTGAAAACAACACTTCCAATTGGTTCCAGTAGTTTCTATGCTGCGTCAATACCTACGCCCGCTTCAAACACATGCACAGTTTTGAAACAGCATGGGCCTGAAAGTCACTGAGTGAAATATCATACATTACAGTCAGCCACTTTCAAGACGCATTCCTTCAGAGGAACACTTACCGTTTATTAGAGGTAGATCGTCCGACTCCACCGGAAAACACCCCTAATAAAAAAGACATATATATAAAATGCGGACTAGCCGCTGTATCGTACTAGCAAACTTTAACTTAAAACTCGTTAGAGAAAACAAAAGGAATCGAACAAAATCAATAGGCCACTGATAGGATCTCTTTTTGACCTTGCTAAAATAGAAACATTAGGAACAACCCCTCATGAGAAATATGAAACTAGTAAAACTAGTGAGAGAAACCGAGCTCGACGCCATCTTGCCCCCTTTTAGGCCCCATCACGAACATAGATAGCCCTACATAGCAAAACGTGATCTTATCGCCTGCCCAACTTCAGATCTGACCCCCCCCTTTTGCTCTCATGTCCTGTCAGAATGTCCGGCTGTAGATTACAATCACATGTTCCATTTGGGAGGGGAAACGACATCAGAGCAACAAATATTAGAAATATACCACACGACAGCAAAATAACAGATTAAAACGTTTTTATTCTTGAACAAAAATATATTAAAACAACTATGGAGAACCATTACGCGAATAGTCCGGAGGCGACACCATGCGCCAAGGCCTGTCCCCAGGATGAACCAAGGAATCCGTTCCTGGGACCGTGGCAAAGAGCAGCCGGTCGCCATCAGCCAGAGAAGGCATGGGCCCGACCCGAGATGTAGTTGTCTTCCCATTCTCTTCCTCTTTCGGCGCCTTGCAGGCCACGAGGGGGGGATGTCTTGCATATGCCTCCGACCCCCCCCCTCTCTTCATCGCCTGGTCCGGCCATAACAAATGTCAGCAAAACGCCGTGGGGTACACTGGGAGGGAGAGACGGTGCGGACGATAATCTTTCGGCGCCTTGCAGGCCACGAGGGGGGATGTCTTGCATATGCCTCCGACCCCCCCCTCTCTTCATCGCCTGGTCCGGCCATAACAAATGTCAGCAAGACGCCGTGGGGTGCACTGGGAGGGACAGGCGGCGCGGACGATCCTCTCCCGCCTCCCCACGTGCAGGCCCCTCACCTGCACCCCCAACGCTCCACGCACCCGTCAAAGGACTCGTCCACTCTTGCGGTACAGCGACGCTCCATGCACCTGGCAAAGGACTCGTCCACTGTGGCGGTGCAACGATGCTTCGCCCGACAGGCTTGAGTCCATCAGCTCCTGCAACCCAGTGACTGCCGGTGGTTGCAGATCTTTCCTTTCAAAATGCTGCCAACAATATTTTCTGAATGGCGTAGCCACGAGACGTTGGCGCTCTCATGCTGACGCCAGCCTCAGTTTGAATGACCAACAATCCGGGGCGCGGGGCGGAGCGCGTAACGTAAGCATAACAGGTCATGTGACTTGTTAAGGCTTTTCATTGGTTTAGAAATATTTTTATGAGCATATTTGACTATTTTATTAAAGACACTACACATAACCTGTTTTTCAAGTTATGTTTAATTTTAAATGAAACGGTTTACATTTTCACTTTTTATTTCCAGTAAATTTGAAAAATAAATGTTTATAGTTCCATATGCTGAAGCACGTCAGCTTCCCACCCTATGTCATACAATTCTGACAAATCGGCATCCTCATCATGTTCTTCATCATCCTCAGGATTTAAATCATCTAAGGGTTCCACTTCCACTGACGTTTCAATGACATGTTCAACAATAAGATCGAGACCAACGGATTGCTCATTATCACTCATGGTTAATGTCCTTATCTTTAAAGAAAGAGAACAACAATGAGATGTTGCAGAGTAAGAGACAAATCTCAGACACTATAATAGTAAAATTGTTTAACAACAGTAACATTTTGCAGCTATTATTTAGCCATATCCAGCGATGCTGAGGAGGTGAGTCCTATGTCCAAGTTTTCAGTGAACAGGACTCATCTCTTTTTAACTTTCGATAAGCTTCACCAACTCTGTGTCCCCTGCTCATACTTAAATGTAAAGGAGCAGATTTATGTTAACTGGCGCATCCCCAGAGATGCACCAGTTAATGTGCACCGCTGCTCTGCCACCCATGGTGTGCCGCATTTACAATGTGGAGCACCATTTACTCGCAGTGACAAAATGGCGGTCAACACTTCCTGATTTCCTTCGAATCGAACGTTAACAGACGTCACGCAGCAAAAAAAAATTCCGCTTGCGCGCAGCCCCTCCTTCCCCAAAGTAGCAATGTTGGGCTACTTTTGGGCTGCTTTCTAGTAGGGTTTTTGAGCGTCAGAAAGTCTACAAAAGCCGTCGGCAACGGCCTGGGGTGGAGAACCATTACGCGAATAGTCCGGAGGAGACACCACACGCCAAGGCCTGTCCCCAGGATGAACCAAGGGATCCGTTCCTGGGGCCGTGGCAAAGAGCGGCCGGCCGCCATCGGCCAGAGAAGGCATGGGCCCGACCCGAGATGTAGTTGTCTTCCCATTCTCTTCTTTTTTCGGTGCCTTGCGGGCCACAAGGGGGATGTGACATACCTAATAGTATAACTCATATATATCCGACCTCCCCCTCTCTTCATCGCCTGGTCCGGCCATAACAAATGTCAGCAAGACGCCGTGGGGTCCACTGGGAGGGAGAGGCGGCGCGGACGAGCCTCCCCAGATGGAGGCCCCTCAGCTGCACCCCCAACGATCCATGCACCCGGCAAAGGGTTCGTACTCTGTGGTGATATAGGGACACTCCACGAGCCCAGCAAAGCGTTCGCATACTCTGGCGGTATAGGGACGCTCCACGAGCCCAGCAAAGGACTCGCCCACTGTTGCGGTACAGCGACGCTCCACTCACCCAGCAGGGTATCGTCCACTGTGGCGGTGCAACGATGCTTCGCCCGACAGGCTTGAGTCCATCTGCTCCTGCAACCCAGTGACTGCCGGTGGTTGCAGATCTCCTAAAAATGGCGGTCGACTTTGCAGGAATGGGCCTGGCGTGAAAAGTTGGCCTGGTCACCTGTTAACCAGAAAATGGGCCCCTGTCTTTCCTTTCAAAATGCTGCCAACAATATTATATCAAACTCTGCATCGGTACTTACTTATAAATGCAGAAACAACTCAATTAACACAAGGGCTCATTTCAGAGCCACCTTATATCAAAGCACTCAAACTTCTGATTTATCTCCATTTTCACACTTTTGTAAATAGGTGTGCGCGCCCGAGTGCGCACACCCCGCAACTTTTTCGAGAAAAAAAAAATATATTTTCGCTTTTAAGGACCTTCCTGCACACCCTGAGAAAACCTACGCAGCAAAACAATCTCTACCTTCTCCCCTTTCCATGTTCCAACGCTTTGAAATGACAATATATTTACTCGCAGTGACAAAATGGCGGTCAACACTTCCTGATTTCCTTCGAATCGAACGTTAACAGACGTCACGCAGGAAAAAAAAATTCCGCTCGCGCGCAGCCCCTCCTTTCCCAAAGTAGCAATGTTGGGCTACTTTTGGGCTGCTTTCTAGTAGGGTTTTTGAGCGTCAGAAAGTCTACAAAAGCCGTCGGCAACGGCCTGGGGTGGAGAACCATTACGCGAATAGTCCGGAGGAGACACCACACGCCAAGGCCTGTCCCCAGGATGAACCAAGGGATCCGTTCCTGGGGCCATGGCAAAGAGCGGCCGGCCGCCATCGGCCAGAGAAGGCATGGGCCCGACCCGAGATGTAGTTGTCTTCCCATTCTCTTCTTTTTTCGGTGCCTTGCAGGCCACAAGGGGGATGTGACATACCTAATAGTATAACTCATATATATCCGACCTCCCCCTCTCTTCATCGCCTGGTCCGGCCATAACAAATGTCAGCAAGACGCCGTGGGGTCCACTGGGAGGGAGAGGCGGCGCGGACGAGCCTCCCCAGATGGAGGCCCCTCAGCTGCACCCCCAACGATCCAGGCACCCGGCAAAGGGTTCGTACTCTGTGGCGATATAGGGACACTCCACGAGCCCAGCAAAGCGTTCGCATACTCTGGCGGTATAGGGACGCTCCACGAGCCCAGCAAAGGACTCGCCCACTGTTGCGGTACAGCGACGTTCCACGAGCCCAGCAGGGTCTCGTCCACTGTGGCGGTGCAACGATGCTTCGCCCGACAGGCTTGAGTCCATCTGCTCCTGCAACCCAGTGACTGCCGGTGGTTGCAGATCTCCTAAAAATGGCGGTCGACTTTGCAGGAATGGGCCTGGCGTGAAAAGTTGGCCTGGTCACCTGTTAACCAGAAAATGGGCCCCTGTCTTTCCTTTCAAAATGCTGCCAACAATATTATATCAAACTCTGCATCGGTACTTACTTATAAATGCAGAAACAACTCAATTAACACAAGAGTTCTTTTCAGAGCCACCTTATATCAAAGCACTCAAACTTCTGATTTATCTCCATTTTCACACTTTTGTAAATAGGTGTGCGCGCCCGAGTGCGCGCACCCCGCAACTTTTTCGAGAAAAAAATATATATATTTTCGCTTTTAAGGACCTTACTGCACACCCTGAGAAAACCTACGCAGCAAAACAATCTCTACCTTCTCCCCTTTCCATGTTCCAACGCTTTGAAATCACAATATATTTACTCGCAGTGACAAAATGGCGGTCAACACTTCCTGATTTCCTTCGAATCGAACGTTAACAGACGTCACGCAGCAACAAAAAAATTCCGCTCACGCGCAGCCACTTGGGTGCGCGCACGCATGCGCACCTATAGATATATAATTGACTTTAACTTTAATTTTCTCAACAACTACTGAACGGATTTACACCATTCCAAAAAAAGCGTAATCTGCGAGCCGGACTGTACAGTTTTGCCAAATTTCTTATAAATCCATTCACCCGTTCGACCTGTAGCCGAGTCTAAAGGTCCTATGGAAAATAACATGGAGAAAACATGTTTTGGGACCCCCCTTTTATCTCAGCCCCCACTTGACCAATCCCCCCCCAACTTTTTGGGAAGGAGCGCAGCGGACTGAGCCATCTTCTTTGAGAAATTCGCTAAGATTCTTCAACCAGGGCCAAAGTTATTCCAAATAGAATGTTGAGCATTTCCTATGGAAACTAGGTCCTAACTATAACTACCTACTGGCGACTGCCAGTAGGTAATATATATATATATATATTCACAGAAAAAACCATAGGTTATAGTGGATATATAGTTAGGAATTTGCATTTACAAAACCTTGAAAATTCAATGAAAAAACCATAGGTTATAGTCCATATATAGTTAGGAATTAGCATTTACAAAACCTTATTTTACTCGCATAAAACCATTGAAATTCCATATATAGTTAGAAGCGCTAACTATATATCGCGCACCCGCAATCCACTGCTGATGATGTCACATATTACATCATTCATGACATGGTCAGTGACATCACTGATGACATCACTGATGACATCTCAAATGACATCACTGATGACATCACTGATCACAACATCCAGTGATTGTATGTGTCTGTAAAGTTTAAATATGTTTTACATATTGAAGAATGAGTGGATGTATAAGTGTCTGGATGAAGAATTTAGTAGGTGCATGACTGACTGTATGAAAGAGTGATTAAATGTGTCTCACTGAGTGCATGGGTTAGTGACTAAACTGTCTTAATTTGTGCATCAGTATGTTTGTTGTTGTGTAAGCTGCTGCATGTGTTGATCAGTATCTATAAGAGTGGCCATATGGGTTATTGATTGGTTGCCCAAGTATTTGAATGGGAGGCTGAGTGTGTGTGTGGGTGGCTGGGAGGTGCGTGACTCTGTGCATAGATGTGTAAGCAGTTGATTCACTAGGAGTATGAGTTCAAGAGTGCATGTGGAAACAGCTATATGGGCGGTTGACTGTGCATGGGTGTGTTGGTGAGTGAATGGATTTCTCATTGCTACATGTGCAAGTAAGTACGTATGTAAAACACAATACATGTGAGAGTTGACATATATAAATAACTGAACATAAGAGCCAGTGAATGTGTGAGTGGCTGTATCGATCACTGTGAGCTTGTATCAGGGATTATATAAGAGAGTAAATATGTGTTATTATATGTTTGAATAAGTAAGATGTGTATAACTGTATAGTTGAGGAAATGGAGGTGTGATTGATTCTTTGCATGACTGACTAGGTGTGTGAGTAACTCCATGGATGAGTGACAGTCTGTGAGTGTCTGTTTATACTGAATGTATGTAAGGTTATATTAGAGTCTGAAGAGGTTCATTGTATTATCACATGAGTGATGTGATCAGTGATGACAAATGAGATGTCATCAGTGATGTCATTTGAGTTGTCATCAGTGATGTCATCAGTGATGTCATTTGAGATGTCATCAGTGATGTCATTTGAGTTGTCATCAGTGATGTCATCAGTGATGTCATTTGAGATGTCATCAGTGATGTCATCAGTGATGTCACTGACCATGTCATGAATGATGTAATATGTGACATCATCAGCAGTGGATTGCGGGTGCGCGATATATAGTTAGCGCTTCTAACTATATATGGAATTTCAATGGTTTTATGCGAGTAAAATAAGGTTTTGTAAATGCTAATTCCTAACTATATATGGACTATAACCTATGGTTTTTTCATTGAATTTTCAAGGTTTTGTAAATGCAAATTCCTAACTATATATCCACTATAACCTATGTTTTTTTCTGTGAATTTCATTGGTTTTTTAATAGCAAATATGAAAAGCTTTAAAATGTAAAGTACGTGATAGATAAAAACATTTTCGTATTTATGCACGCTGATGTGCTTTGAACGCTGCCCCCCTCCCCTCTTTTCTCTTAGTAGTACTCTCTCTTTGCAGATAGTGAAGAGTAGTTAACGCAGGCCTTTACCCCCGTTGTAATCCGTCCTGCCTGCTTGTCTCTCCATTTGATTGATTATTATCCAAGCATTTACTGTTTTTCAATTGATTCTCTTTGGTTCATTCTCTATTTACAAACAAGCACAAAGTCGCAATACTCTGTTTAGTCTTTGCAGATCGTGAAAAATCGTGTAAAAAAATAAAAGTAATCGAGCAAAATCAGTAGGTCACTAATTGGATCTCTTTTTGACCTCGCTAAAATAGAAATATTATAAACAACCCTTCATGAGAAATACGAAAATAGTGAGATGAACTGAGCTCCACACCATGAGGGCTGCAAGACAGCTCGGCTCCGTCACCCACCCCGCCCAAAATAACGACAAACCCTATGCAAATATTAAAAATATAGACAACACACCAGCAAAGAAACAGGGTAAAACATTTTATTAAATAACTATTTACATAACGTTGGTTTATAAGATGATGTCAGTAGTGGACCGATGTGTGAATAGGTCGGAAGCAGCACAAGGCCCCAAGATCCGGATGGAAAGTCCTGGATATTGGGTGCCATAGTTCAGAGTTCTGAGTTTGAGCCTTTTTCAATGCCTGTGCTTTGTTGTTTCCCCTCCATCAAAAACAAAAAAAATATATAAAACTGTGCAAAAATACAAAAAAAACAAAAAATGTTTACAAAAGCAGTGCTTGTAAGACTGTCTGAAGCTTATTTCCACCTACTGCAGCTTCACTATTCCAAAGTAAGTGAGGGTCGTTTGTGGACCTGACTGCATTTGAAAACAATGTTATATGGTACCTCCCTAAACCGCTTGACGGAGGCCCCCGAGGGGCGGTGTGATGACACGGATTCGGAGAAGACGCTTGGCTCCGACCCCTTCCCCAAGTCTTATAGCACTGGTGTAGCCTGAGATCGCCCCCGACATAGGCGGCCGGCTCCCGGTGTCCGGCGGAACTTTTTGCCTTTTGATGACTCTTCTATTCTGGACTTTGTCCCACAATCCGTTTGACCTGAAGACACGCTGTAGTGGGGCGCCCCTTTACCGTTTTAGTTGCCATTCCGCCCGCTTTTGCTACACTGTGCCTCTTCCGCCATTCAGCTGTTTACCGCCCGCTCTTGCGACTACAGCGTCTCGCTCACCATGTAGTTAAGTTGCTCCCGCTCTTGCGGTGCAGCGATAGGCGGCTGCCACAGGACTCTCAAAATGGCAGCCGGCTCTTCGGTTTTGGGCCTGGTCCACTAAAATGGCCCTGGGACACCTTGGAACTCGGACGCTTCCCTGATAGGGCTTGGGTCCCATTCTCGAAAAGCGTCCCCTCAGCCGTGAAGATTCTACAAAAGTCTTGGGGGCCTCCGACTCCCGCAGGCTTCTGGTGGGGAGCGGCTGCCATGATTGCTCGTGGAATGGCCACGACGGAGCTACGAGATGGTAGTGGTCTCATGCTGACGCCAGCTTTAGTCTGAAACATCCAGAAACACTATAGACTACCAATTCGATCAGTTCCGGTAGCGCCCCAACATGACCCGGAAGAGAAGAATTTGCCCTCCCCTCTTTGACTGATGGTTCTTGTTGCCTGTCCCCTCTGTTGTCATTTAACAGAACTTTTTGGACTGCTGAAAGGGGTTGTGTTCTGAACGCTGGTTGGTGGAGACATTTAGACTATATTCTTGACCTACGTTGTCGCGTAATGCGTTTTATGACACGCCGCGTTAGCGCACCCGGAAGTGATCCGAGGCGCGGCGCGCAGCGCGTAACGTAAGCATAACAGGTCATGTGACTTGTTAATAAAACTTTTCATTGGTTCATTTTACTTTTGTTAATTTAATGATGAAAAGCTTGGTCATATGACCTAAAAATTAGGCTTTTTATTTTTTTCGAACATTATTTTTTTTTCAAACATATGTTATAATATTCCAGGCTAATGTACTTTCCCGGAAAATTTACAACTGTCCTGCAAGTAAAATATATTCCTTTTTCGAGAAAAAGGGCGTTTCTTCATTCCATGACGGAGCCGTTGAGTAAGAGAGACTCGGCCTGCTGTCTTAGTCGCCGATACGCCTGATTATCAGATTCTTATCGATCACTTTATGTTGCAGAAATGAAAAACACAACTGCCCTTGACCATTTATCTTTACTGCGTTCCTACATATTATACCTTTTATCCGTCATGTAATTGGACTGCTTTATTTCACTTGCCTTTTACTGATTCGAAAACAGTGACTAAAAGTAAAAACTTTACCAATGTAAATACTACTACCGTGTTTTGTTTTAAAAACCTTTATTGTGAAAATATCAGTATACAAATACGGGCCTATAACCACGTGGGCCGGCCACGGAGCAAACTGAAATCGTATATGATGAGGAGACATTTACACTGTAGAGGAACGTAACGAGCGAGCCATTAGGTTGCAAGAACTAAGGTGTCTAACAGTTGCGGAATCGGTGGACGTACATTTTGTAATTAAAATAAGACAGGGCCACTTACAATAACATTTTCTAGATATACATTTGCGGGCAAGGAGTTACGAGTCCCATTTATACCGGCGCCATTTTGGGCGAGGCCGGGCAGGTCCAAGATATAGTCAAAATGTCTTCACCAACAATCGGCCAGACCAGAACCCCTTTCGGCCCTTTATGCTACAAGATGGTGTCTTCCATTCAGAAAATATTGTTGGCAGCATTTTGAAAGGAAAGATAAACAGCCGTTCTCCTAGTGAGTCTCACATTGTTACATTTAGGAAGAATGTTGAAGAGTAATATGTGGAAAATCTGAAGCCATTTTTCTACAAACTCTCAATCAGCCTAAGTCATGGGCGATCTTTGTCCACACCAGGGCAATAGTGAAGCTGCAGCAGGTGCAAAGGAGCTTCAGACAGTCTTACAAGCACTGCTTTTCTAAACATTTTTTTGTATTTTTGCACAGTTTTATATATTTTTTTTTGTTTTTGATGGAGGGGAAACAACAAAAAACAGGCATTGAAAAAAGCTCAACAGTGCAGGGCGCCTTGTGCTGCTTCCGACCTATTCACACATCGGTCCACTACTGACATCACCTCATAAGCCAACGGGGCACCCCACACTGACTTTCGGCGCAGCATTGTAGGATGGCCACACCAGTGCGGCAACTTGCTGGACACCACCTCGGTGCCATCCGGATCTCGGAGCGTTCGAGTAACTGTACCGCAAGAGTGACCGGAACTCAGCTGGTCACGCCGTCTTTCGGCGCAGCATTGTAGGATGGCCACACCAGTGCGGCAACTTGCTGGACACAACCTCGGTGCCATCCGGATCTCGGCGCGTTCGACTCACTGTACCGCAAGAGTGACCGGAACTCAGCTGGACACGCCGTCTTTCGGCGCAGCATTGTAGGATGGCCACACCACTGCAGCAATTTGCTGGACACCACCTTGGGCAACAGTGAAACTGCAGCAGGTGCAAATAAGCTTCAGATAGTCTTACAAGCACAGCTCAGAACTCTCAACTATGGCACTCAATATCCAGGACTTGCCATTCGGATCTTGGCGCCCTGTGCTGGTTCCGACCTATTCACACATCGGTCCACTACTGACATCACCTCATAAGCCAACGGGGCACCCCACGCCGACTTTCGGCACAGCATTGTAGGATGGCCACACCAGTGCAGCAACTTGCTGGACACAACCTCGGTGCCATCCGGATCTCGGCGCGTTCGACTCACTGTACCGCAAGAGTGACCGGAACTCAGCTGGACACGCCGTCTTTCGGCGCAGCATTGTAGGATGGCCACACCAGTGCGGCAATTTGCTGGACACCACCTCGGTGCCATCCGGATCTCGGCGCGTTCGAGTCACTGTACCGCAACAGTGACCGCAACTCAGCTGGACACGCCGTCTTTCGGCGCAGCATTGTAGGATGGCCACACCAGTACGGCAATTTGCTTGACACCACCTCGGTGCCATCCGGATCTCAGCGCGTTGTGCTGCCTTCGGCCTATTCGCACATCGGTCCGCTACTGACGCCGCCTCACGTGCCAACGGATTTTCTACGGTTTTTGTAGCCCTATGCCGCATAACAGGTCATGTGACTTCTTTATAAAACTTTTCATTGGTTCATTTTACTTTTGGTTTCCTAAAGATGGAAGGCTTGGTCATATGACCTAAAAATAACACTTTTCATTGGTTTAGAACATTTTTTTTTCCCAAACGATGAAAGCCCCACCTTGTTTCTGGATCATTCAGACTGAAGCTGGCGTCAGCATGAGAGCACCACCATCTCGTGGCTCCGTCGTGGTCATTCCGCGAGCAATCATGGCAGCCGCTCCCCACCGGAAGCCTGCGGGAGTCGGGGGCCCCCAAGACTTTTGTACAATCTTCACGGCTGAGGGGACGCTTTTCGAGAATGGAGCCCAAGCCCTAGCAGGCAAGCGTCCGAGTTCCAAAGTGTCCCAGGGCCATTTCAGTGGACCAGGCCCAAAACCGAGGAGCCGTCCGCCATTTTAAGAGCCATGTGGCAGCCGCCTATCGCTGCACTGCAAGAGTGGGAGCAACTCAACAACATGGTGAGCGAGACGCTGTAGCCGCAAGAGCGGGCGCAACTCAGCTAGATGGCCGCCACCTGGGGAGGCCCGTTCACGCCGCCTCCCCCACGCCCCCCCCCGGGCCGCCGCACGCCAATTTTCGGAGCAGCATTGTAGGATACCAAAACCAGTGCGGCAGTTTACTGGACATCACCTGGGTGCCTGTCGTACATGTTGTGTCAGCCATGTGACACTGGACACAGACCGCTACTGACGAGGCCTCCCCCCGCACCACCCGGGACGCCCCACGCTGTTTTTCTGTGCTGCATTGTAGGATCCCTAAACCAGTGCGGCACCCAGGCGACATCACCTGGGTGCCGTCCAGAACTCTGCACGTTGTGCTGCCTTGGGACTATTCGCACAAAAGACAGCTTCTAACCATTGTTGCTTTTTGAGTTGAGAAATGTTTAAATGTTTTTAGTTTTTGTTCCGTTCGTTAAAGTTAGTAGTTAATAAAGTTTTATAACCTTACTTTGTTGGAGTGTTATCTATTTTTTTAAAAACGGGTGAATGGGGCCTTGAATCGGGTTATTGTCATGTGTGGGCTTTGGAAGTGTGCTGCTGCAGGATCGGACATTTCAAACTCAAATGCACGTTCTTTTTCTTACCTTTCCGAAGCATGGAGCGCAATAGCAGGCAGAGAAAGGGTGATGCACGTGTTGAACACTACCTGACCTGGCAAGTTGCTGGCAGTGCCCCCCCGCCCGCTCCTGAAAGAGGGCACACACACACCGCCGCCCCGAGTACTTCACAAATCTTTAAAAGACCATGCGCTTGTTCATGAGGCTTAAATGGTTTATCACCTCTTCTAGAACCCCTGCATCGACCCTCTGACGTTTCCTGGAAAAATTACCATGTAACACAATACCAAGCCCTGTCAGCTGAAACCCCCAAGGAATCGTGGGGCATATTATCAAGGGGGTTTATCTCCGCTTTTTTGGCTTTAAAAGCCTTGAAAGCGGAGATAAAATTATCTCCCTATTACCAAGCTGTCGCTAACACCAGTTAGTGACAGCTAAAAGGAGATAGCGACCATCTTGGGCCCCGCTTTGCATGTCAGTGATACTTATCACTAATGACATGCAAAGTGGCGTGCCAAGATGTTAGCGACTGGAAACAGTCCCTAACATCGCTACCTTCTATTACAAACTTTTGGAGATATTCGCGCTAAGCGCGAATATCTCCAAAATCTAACACCTGCCCTGAGCAGTTCTTAGCCATGTTATCCAATGGGAGGTGGATAACATGGCTAAGAGCATTAGGTCGATAATACATGAATATCGCTGACTTTTCTGCGATAATAGCAAGGTTTATCTGCGATAAAAATCGCCGATGTGCGGCGATAATTTTTGTCTCTAAACAAGTTAGAGACAAAAATTATCGCTAGTTGTTCGTAATATGCCCCCGGGTTTTTGCTTGCAGAAATCGGGAGGCGGGAGACTAGCACTGAAATCAGTAGTCACACGCCTGAATCGGGAGGATTGGCATGTCTGAATTCTCTACAGCTGGGGCCATAAACTACATCCGCAGGGTTAGGTGATAGCCTGGGAACAGCCTGGCATCTAAAATGGCTGCCGTGCACGACAAAATTGTGGCATTCGAAAAAAGGCAAGATGGCGCAGCCGCTGGAAGAGATGTATCAACATATATCAGCCTCCTCAGCCACCCTCAGGAAACATAGGGGATTAGGATACGTCTCCCGCACCCCCTTATACCTAGTACTTTAATTAACGAAGCACAAAATGGCGAATTCCCGTTTCGCTACCAGTTTGCGGCCCAGTTCGCGGCCCGTAAAGCGCTTCTACCGTGAAAAATCATTTTTTTTTTATTTTCCCCACGGGACCCTTTAATAACCCCAACAACATTCCTAGGGGGTCAAGAGGGGGATACCTTGCCCCCTTTCATTAAATTCCCCCTTAGTTTTTCACCTTTTCTTCTCTCTCGATCCTACCGAGAGACAAGATGGCGGCCGCTCCGGACTGTCACGCAGCAAAAAAAAAAAAAAGCTCACGCACAGCCGCTGGAAGAGATGTATCAACATATATCAGCCTCCTCAGCCACCCTCAGGAAACATAGGGGATTAGGATACGTCTCCCGCACCCACTTATAACTAGTAATTTAATTAACGAAGCACAAAATGGCGAATTCCCGTTTCGCTACCAGTTCGCGGCCGCGCTTCTACCGTGAAAAATCATTTTTTTTTTATTTTCCCCACGGGACTCTTTAATAACCCCAACAACATTCCTAGGGGGTCAAGAGGGGGATACCTTGCCCCCTTTCATTAAATTCCCCTTTCGTTTTCCACCTCTTTTTCTCTCTCGATCCTACCGAGAGACAAGATGGCGTCCGCTCCGGACTGTTTAGAATGTTGACAGACACCGGAGAGCCAATCAGCTTTCTGCGCGCAAAGTTCCGATAAGCGAAAAGTAAGCGGACCGGATCGCTTCCCAGAGCGCTGTTACAGATATATATCTTGGTTTGAACGTTAATTTCTCAAAAACTACTGGAGCACATATATTGAGACCTAGCAAAGGCACATTGGGCTAACAGTCCCTACAATTTTGCCAAGTTTCGTGCAAATCCATTCAGCCGTTCGAGCTAAAAGTGAGTCCAACCGCCCTATGGAAAAATGAATGGGAAAAACGCGTTTTGGGACCCCCCTTTTTTCTCAGCCCCCCCTTGACGAAACTCCACCACATTTTCAGGGGCTGCTCAGAATCAAAATGTGCCATTTTCCTGAAAATTTCAGCCGATTCCGTCCACAAACGCCAAAGTTATTAGACATAGAATTTTCAAAAGTCCCATAGAGAAAAAATTCTAACTATATATACCTACTGGCTATCGCCAGTAGGTAATATATATATATATATATATATATATATATATATATATATATATATATATATATATATATATATATATATATATATATATATATATATATATATATATATATATATATATTACCTACTGGCGGTCGCCAGTAGGTATATATAGTTAGGATTTTTTCTCTATGGGATTTTTGAAAATTCTATGTCTAATAACTTTGGCGTTTGTGGACGGAATTGGCTGAAATTTTCAGGAAAATGGAACATTTTGTTTCTGAGCAGCCCCTGACAATTTGGGGGGGTTTCATCAAGGGGGGGCCGAGAAAAAAGGGGGGTCCCAAAACGCGTTTTTCCCATGTTAATTTCCATAGGGCGGTTGGCCTCACTTTTAGCTCGAACGGCTGAATGGATTTGCACGAAACTTGGCAAAATTGTAGGGACTGTTAGCCCGATGTGTCTTTGCTAGGTCTCAATATATGTGCTCCAGTGGATTTTGAGTAATTTAGGTTCAAAAAAATATATATATCTGGGCGGAGCCTAACCACACATCTGATCTGATTGGCTGTCAGCACTTCATCCAAGAAGTGTTGGCAGCCATCTTGGGACCAATATACATGATAGCACCTCATTAAAAAGCATTGTAGTTAATAGAGGGTTTTAGGACTTTAGTTACATTATAAATCATTTGTTGATGGTACCATACTCGTTTTAGGAATTGTGGTGGGTTCTAAGGTGATTTTACCATGTGAAAAAGCCTTCTGCTGTGATATCATGAATATTGTTTGAAAGAAAACTAATATCTCATGATTTTCCCACAGTGGTTTGGAAGGGGATCTATAAGCTAAACTGAAAGCATATTTTCTGTAAATTCACCTTATCTTTCTCAATCATGTGAAAATGAAGTCTGACATTCTCAGTAAAACATGTACATCCAACAAGGACAGAGACTGTCAGTTGATTCCTTTGTGCTCTACTGCAGCCTCCTAAAGTGTTCTAAAGAACAACTAGAGCGCTAACAGTCCTACGTATTACAAAGGTATAGCACACCTGGAGCCATCGTGATGGGAATAAAGTGGTAACTCTTAAAACATTTAATTTAAAAAGGAACAAAATGAGGGGGTATATTATGCAATAGAAGGTATTATTAGTGCTGCAGAAAGAAAAATTAGGGCACATTTTGAGTGACTTCTCAAACCCTTTTCAATTTCATTAAAAAATTCTGACATACAGTCTCCCAAGATGGCCACCAGAGACAAAAGAGCCTAAATGTAGCCCAAATATCACCCAGATGTACCCCAAGTATAGCCCAATGACAGAATGTCCCAGAGTGTTCTAAAGAACAACTAGAGCGCTAACAGTCTTACTTATGACAAAAGTATGGCACACCAGAAGCCATCTTGATTGGAATGAAGTGGTAAGTCTGAAAACACTCAATTTAAAAAGGAACAACATGAGGGGGTTAATTTTGCCATAGAAAGTATGATTAGTGCTTCAGAAAGAAAAATTAGGGATCATTTAGAGTGACTTCTCAAATCCTCTTCTATTTCATTAAAAAAATTCTGACATGCAGACTGAAACATGCACTTTGAATACCAGCAGCAGACTTCCCTGGTGAGCAGTAGCTTTACTACAGTGATCTAATGAGCAACTAGAGTGCTAACATTCAGAATTTATGGCAAATGTGTGACACATCTGATTGCCTTCTTGATGGAACCAAAGTAAACAAGCATTGAAAATGCAATAGATCTCGCCCTCGTTTAAGTTAAAGCCATTCTGTTTGTAATGAGGTGGCTTTTTAGCTTTGCTTTTATTAGTGTTTTTTAAACTTTCATGTAAATAACATGCATCTGTATGCATATGTGTATATGTATGCATGCATTTATATTTGTATTTATATAGATATACAGATTATATGTTTATATATGTATGTATATATATATATATATATATATATTACCTACTGGCGGTCGCCAGTAGGTAGTTATAGTTAGGATTTTTTTCAATGTTAAATCTCAAAATTCTATTTGGAATAACTTTGGCGCCGGTTGACGAATCTGCCTGAAAATTTCCTGAAAATGGCCTCGCGGGGTTCTGGTCCTTCCCTGAAAGTTTGGGGGGGATACGTTAAGCGGGGGCCGAGATAAAAGGGGGGTCCCAAAACGCGTTTTCCCCATGTTAATTTCCATAGGGCGGTCGATTTCACTTTTAGCCCGAACGGCTGAATGGATTTCCACGAAACTTGGCAAAATTGTAGGGACTGGTAGCCCGATGTGCCTTTGCTATGTCTCAAGATATGTGCTCCAGTGGATTTTGAGTAATTTAGGTTCAAAAAAATATATATATCTATAGGCGCTCTCCGGTGCGCGCACCGGAGTGCGCTCCAGGCGCGACACGCGACTTGCGCGCAGAAAGCTGATTGGCTCTCAGTTGTCTGTAAACATTCTAAACAGTCCGGAGCGGCCGCCATCTTGTCTATCGGTAAAATCTAGTCATAAGAGGTGGCAAAAACAAAGGGTGGAATTGACCATAAGGGGGCAGGGTAGACCCCCCCTGACCCCCTAGGTTTGATATGGGGGCCATTAAAGGGCCCCGCGGGGCCTCAAATTTTTTTTTTTTTTTTTCGATTTTCGCGGGGGAAGCGCCTGGTGCGCGCACCGGGGAGCGTATCGAGGAGGGTACTATGGAAAAATAATCACTTCAAAAAATTGTATGTTTATTAATTGTTTTTTTTTTTATTTTTTTATTTTATGTAAGTACCTACATGTAGGTACTAATGAAGAGACTTAAATTTAATGTTCACCATCTTCTTTGTAGACATCTTGCATGTTGTTATTGTATTTTTTGTGGTATATGGAATTCATAATATAGTCTGTCTGGAAAGGAGAAACAGATCTTTTAAGCACTCCCTGAGAATTTCTAGGGGATCATGAGTAGTCTATCCTGCTCACTTATGAAAATGAGGTGTAAAATATTCATATGAGATAATATAGTGGGAGAAAGGTAGTAACTATGAGTAAACTTACTATGTAACAGAAAAATAGTTGAACAGTATACTATAAGTCTCACTTTATATTTTAAACATTTTTGGTAATACTTTATGAATTACATATAAAAAAGAATATTGTCTGAAACAATTGAAATTATTAAAGATAAATTTATTCCTCTGATTCTTTTTCATAATTTAATAAAATTTCTAACATAATATTGTCCGGAATTTCCTCATAATTATATGTACATGATTCAATTTCTTCCAAACATTCTATAAACTGTTCATCCAAAGAGTCATCCATGAAATCAACTTCTTTTTTTTCATCTTCTGGTTTTTCCACCTTTACTTTGATAGAAGTATCATTTGCCTTATTTTCTCCTTCCATTTTCTTTCTGAAAATTGCATATAAATTAACTATATTAGTAGAGCTAGTATACCAGAGAAGCCTAATTCAATCCATAACTATTACAGAGAAGTCTATCTCTATCTCTAACTATTAAAGAGGGATAGCATATCACTAACAGAATATTTTTTAAGAAATAAACTTAAAGTGTACAATATATTTCCATAATTAGAAGTTACCTTAGAGAAATTAGTTGAAGTTGTCAGTGAAATTTGTTTTCAAGTGTACTTCAGGAAGCAGTAGTCAAAATGGCTGTGTTTCCCTCTCTTCTTTTATATATATTCTTGTACTTAACCAATCAAACGTCAGGAAATAATCGTAGAAAATGAGAGATACTTTTTAATTGGTTGTAAATTCTAACATTACAAGTGTGTTTTTGTCATGTAATTTACCTCAGGATATTTAGACAGGCCTGTAGCCTAAATGTCTCAATGGAATTTCACCAAATTTGGGCAAATGGTAGGGACTGCTATGTAGTAGGGCGTATTCTATATTTGATGAAAGTGTCTCCATTGGGTTTTCCGTAAATTACTTTCCCACCTTTTTTTAACGAGCGCTTAGGGGTGCGCGCTCCTTTACGCGCACTGGCAGCGTTACGGGAGTCCTCCATTTTGTGTTTCGGAACAATCGAGACACAAGATGGAGGGTAAACAATGTTCGGAATGGATAGAAGGGGGAACTGTAGAGACTTCTTGACCCTCTAGGTTTTCTGAGGGGGGCTTAGGAGGCTCATAAACGTAAAAAAAAAAAAAAAATTCTTTAATTTTTCGCGGGGGTAGCGCCTGGTGCGCGCACCTTTAAGCGTACCCGAAAGCGTACTTTGGTGAAAAATAGTGAAAAAAGTTAGAAAAAAATAAACGCTTTGAATGATCAGAGTTAGGGTAGCTCTGAAAAGAGCTTTTGGGTTCTGTGGTTGATTTAGGTACCTACAAGTAGGTTCCAATACACATTCTTAAATTCAGGAGGAATATTCTATTCCCCTCATCTGAGAAGTGCACTCCATCTCCTCTGTAGATGTCTTGCATGTTGTAACGCAAGTTATTATTGTATAATGAACCCATTCCATAGTCTCTCATGTAAGCAGAAACAGATTTATTTACATGTTTCCGTGCTTTCTCAAATTGTGGACCAAATTGGTTGGACCAGTTCCATTTCTGTCTTTGGCATATATTGGAATATACCAAGGCAGTGTGGGGAAAAAGTATCATCAATTGATGAAAGGTGTCCTTTAATAGCATTTCCAGACCTACCCCAGTTAATGTGCCTAGATCGTTTCCACCACAGTGCACAATTATAAGGTCAGGTTCTGGCAGATGCAAAAAGGTTTTCACCAATGGTATCAATTGGTGACATTTTAATCCTCTGTGGCCAATCCACTTGATTTCCACATTTGATAAATCAAGGTTATGAAAATTTCTGCTAGCTGCATACCTTTGAGCCCAGTGGATGTAGCTATGTCCAATAACCCAAACAGAGTACATGATGTGAGAAGGTTCTGGTCCAGTCAGATGAAGTGTGGGAATGAAATGGCAGTTGGAACAGTAGGAGTTCACAAAAAAATAATTGTGGAGTTTCTGTGCTCTTGAATCACAAGCAATGATTGGTGGATTCAGATAGTTGAAAACTGAAAGTTAGGGTGTATGGTTATGTTGTGTGAAAGAAGCAATTTGAATGGTTTAAAAAAAGTCACCAAAAGCAAAAATACCCTGTATAGGCTGCTGTATTGACAGGTCAAACATCCTTGCTGAGTTAATTTGCAACATTGTAAGATAAACTTTTGAACCTTACAGTTCAGTTAGGAGGGAGTTGCTATGGTAACAGATAGAAAGGTTTGAGAGGGGGATGGGTGTTGGTTTGAAAATAGTGAGGGAAGAGTTTTCATTGGTTGAATTAAGGCATATGTGTACAAAGATAGAGATTTTCTATGCCAGTCTTGGTTTCAGTGTATTGAGAGCACACCTTTTCCTCTGCTAAAGAAAAATTGGTGTGTGTGTCTGACACTGTTTTCAATCTCCAAAAGCATTTGTAAAGGTAAGTAATGATTCATTTAATTTAGATAGAGATTTATTTGCTCTATGGAGAATATTTGGAAGCAGATAGTTTTGTTTTAGAAGTGAAATTGTATGTTAGTATATAAGTCCTGCGCAGTGTTTTTTACATGTTATTTAAAAATCGATTTTGGGTGCAAATGAATGGTATTTTTATTTGGCCTTTTTTATGATTGCCATGTGCAGTTGATGCATCACTTTAAACATGGGTAATAAGTGATGCACTGGTGGCGCCAGGCCTTTATAAATGAGGCCCTGACTTTGTTTGATGATATTGAGTGGTTGTACTTAGGTTCTGTGCAGTGTTCCTTACATGTTATTCAAAAATCGATTTTTGGGTGCAATTGATTGGTATATGTATTTGGCCCTTATTTATGATTGCCATGTGCAGCTGATGCATGACTTTAAACATGGGTAATAAGTGACGCACTGGTGGCGCAAGGCTTTCATAAATAAGGCCCTGACTTTGTTTGATGATATTGAGTGGTTGTACTTAGGTTCTGCGCAGTGTTCCTTACATGTTATTCAAAAATCGATTTTTGGGTGCAATTGATTGGTATATGTATTTGGCCCTTATTTATGAATGCCATGTGCAGCTGATGCATGACTTTAAACATGGGTAATAAGTGACGCACTGGTGGCGCAAGGCTTTCATAAATAAGGCCCTGACTTTGTTTGATGATATTGAGTGGTTGTACTTAGGTTCTGTGCAGTGTTCCTTACATGTTATTCAAAAATCGATTTTTGGGTGCAATTGATTGGTATATGTATTTGGCCCTTATTTATGAATGCCATGTGCAGCTGATGCATGACTTTAAACATGGGTAATAAGTGACGCACTGGTGGCGCAAGGCTTTCATAAATAAGGCCCTGACTTTGTTTGATGATATTGATTGGTTGTACATAGGTTCTGCACAGTGTTTCTTACATGTTATTCAAAAATCGATTTTTGGGTGCAATTGATTGGTATATGTATTTGGCCCTTATTTATGATTGCCATGTGCAGCTGATGCATGACTTTAAACATGGGTAATAAGTGACGCACTGGTGGCGCAAGGCTTTCATAAATAAGGCCCTGACTTTGTTTGATGATATTGAGTGGTTGTACTTAGGTTCTGCGCAGTGTTTCTTACATGTTATTGAAAAATCGATTTTGGGTGCAAATGAATGGTATTTTTATTTGGCCCTTATTTATGATTGCCATGTGCAGCTGATGCATGACTTTAAACATGGGTAATAAGTGATGCACTGGTGGCGCCAGGCCTTTATAAATGAGGCCCTGACTTTGTTTGATGATATTGATTGGTTGTACATAGGTTCTGTGCAGTGTTCCTTACATGTTATTGAAAAATCGATTTTTGGGTGCAATTGATTGGTATATGTATTTGGCCCTTATTTATGATTGCCATGTGCAGCTGATGCATGACTTTAAACATGGGTAATAAGTGACGCACTGGTGGCGCAAGGCTTTCATAAATAAGGCCCTGACTTTGTTTGATGATATTGATTGGTTGTACATAGGTTCTGCGCAGTGTTTCTTACATGTTATTCAAAAATCGATTTTTGGGTGCAATTGATTGGTATATGTATTTGGCCCTTATTTATGATTGCCATGTGCAGCTGATGCATGACTTTAAACATGGGTAATACGTGACGCACTGGTGGCGCAAGGCTTTCATAAATAAGGCCCTGACTTTGTTTGATGATATTGATTGGTTGTACATAGGTTCTGCGCAGTGTTTCTTACATGTTATTCAAAAATCGATTTTTGGGTGCAATTGATTGGTATATGTATTTGGCCCTTATTTATGATTGCCATGTGCAGCTGATGCATGACTTTAAACATGGGTAATAAGTGACGCACTGGTGGCGCAAGGCTTTCATAAATAAGGCCCTGACTTTGTTTGATGATATTGAGTGGTTGTACTTAGGTTCTGCGCAGTGTTTCTTACATGTTATTGAAAAATCGATTTTTGGGTGCAATTGATTGGTATATGTATTTGGCCCTTATTTATGATTGCCATGTGCAGCTGATGCATGACTTTAAACATGGGTAATAAGTGACGCACTGGTGGCGCAAGGCTTTCATAAATAAGGCCCTGACTTTGTTTGATGATATTGAGTGGTTGTACTTAGGTTCTGCGCAGTGTTTCTTACATGTTATTCAAAAATCGATTTTTGGGTGCAATTGATTGGTATATGTATTTGGCCCTTATTTATGATTCCCATGTGCAGCTGATGCATGACTTTAAACATGGGTAATAAGTGACGCACTGGTGGCGGAAGGCTTTCATAAATAAGGCCCTGACTTTGTTTGATGATATTGATTGGTTGTACATAGGTTCTGCGCAGTGTTTCTTACATGTTATTCAAAAATCGATTTTTGGGTGCAATTGATTGGTATATGTATTTGGCCCTTATTTATGATTGCCATGTGCAGCTGATGCATGACTTTAAACATGGGTAATACATGACGCACTGGTGGCACAAGGCTTTCATAAATAAGGCCCTGACTTTGTTTGATGATATTGATTGGTTGTACTTAGGTTCTGCGCCGTGTTTCTTACATGTTATTGAAAAATCGATTTTGGGGTGCAATTGATTGGTATATGTATTTGGCCCTTATTTATGATTGCCATGTGCAACTGATGCATGACTTTAAACATGGGTAATAAGTGACGCACTGGTGGCGCAAGGCTTTCATAAATAAGGCCCTGACTTTGTTTGATGATATTGAGTGGTTGTACTTAGGTTCTGCGCAGTGTTTCTTACATGTTATTGAAAAATCGATTTTGGGTGCAAATGAATGGTATTTTTATTTGGCCCTTATTTATGATTGCCATGTGCAGCTGATGCATGACTTTAAACATGGGTAATAAGTGATGCACTGGTGGCGCCAGGCCTTTATAAATGAGGCCCTGACTTTGTTTGATGATATTGATTGGTTGTACATAGGTTCTGTGCAGTGTTCCTTACATGTTATTGAAAAATCGATTTTTGGGTGCAATTGATTGGTATATGTATTTGGCCCTTATTTATGATTGCCATGTGCAGCTGATGCATGACTTTAAACATGGGTAATAAGTGACGCACTGGTGGCGCAAGGCTTTCATAAATAAGGCCCTGACTTTGTTTGATGATATTGATTGGTTGTACATAGGTTCTGCGCAGTGTTTCTTACATGTTATTCAAAAATCGATTTTTGGGTGCAATTGATTGGTATATGTATTTTGCCCTTATTTATGATTGCCATGTGCAACTGATGCATGACTTTAAACATGGGTAATAAGTGACGCACTGGTGGCGCAAGGCTTTCATAAATAAGGCCCTGACTTTGTTTGATGATATTGAGTGGTTGTACTTAGGTTCTGTGCCGTGTTTCTTACATGTTATTGAAAAATCGATTTTTGGGTGCAATTGATTGGTATATGTATTTTGCCCTTATTTATGATTGCCATGTGCAACTGATGCATGACTTTAAACATGGGTAATAAGTGACGCACTGGTGGCGCAAGGCTTTCATAAATAAGGCCCTGACTTTGTTTGATGATATTGAGTGGTTGTACTTAGGTTCTGCGCCGTGTTTCTTACATGTTATTGAAAAATCGATTTTTGGGTGCAATTGATTGGTATATGTATTTGGCCCTTATTTATGATTGCCATGTGCAACTGATGCATGACTTTAAACATGGGTAATAAGTGACCCACTGGTGGCGCAAGGCTTTCATAAATAAGGCCCTGACTTTGTTTGATGATATTGAGTGGTTGTACTTAGGTTCTGCGCCGTGTTTCTTACATGTTATTGAAAAATCGATTTTTGGGTGCAATTGATTGGTATATGTATTTGGCCCTTATTTATGATTGCCATGTGCAGCTGATGCATGACTTTAAACATGGGTAATAAGTGACGCACTGGTGGCGCAAGGCTTTCATAAATAAGGCCCTGACTTTGTTTGATGATATTGATTGGTTGTACATAGGTTCTGCGCAGTGTTTCTTACATGTTATTCAAAAATCGATTTTTGGGTGCAATTGATTGGTATATGTATTTGGCCCTTATTTATGATTGCCATGTGCAGCTGATGCATGACTTTAAACATGGGTAATACGTGACGCACTGGTGGCGCAAGGCTTTCATAAATAAGGCCCTGACTTTGTTTGATGATATTGAGTGGTTGTACTTAGGTTCTGCGCCGTGTTTCTTACATGTTATTGAAAAATCGATTTTGGGGTGCAATTGATTGGTATATGTATTTGGCCCTTATTTATGATTGCCATGTGCAACTGATGCATGACTTTGAACATGGGTAATAAGTGACGCACTGGTGGCGCAAGGCTTTCATAAATAAGGCCCTGACTTTGTTTGATGATATTGATTGGTTGTACATAGGTTCTGCGCAGTGTTTCTTACATGTTATTCAAAAATCGATTTTTGGGTGCAATTGATTGGTATATGTATTTGGCCCTTATTTATGATTGCCATGTGCAGCCGATGCAAAACTTTAAACATGGGTAATAAGTTATGCACTGGTGGCGCAAGGCCTTTATAAATCAGACCCTGACTTTGTTTGATGATATTGAGTGGTTGTACTTAGGTTTTGCGCAGTGTTTCTTACATGTTATTGAAAAATCGATTTTTGGGTGCAATTGATTGGTATATGTATTTGGCCCTTATTTATGAATGCCATGTGCAGCTGATGCTTGACTTTAAACATGGGTAATAAGTGATGCACTGGTGGCGCAAGGCCTTTAAAAATAAAGCCATGAGTTGCTATTGTATAAACTTAAATATGTTGCAATTTATTGTTTATATTGTTTGCTTTTTAACATTACTTTGTTGTTTGCTAATAGTGGTCTTTCATGTGTTTTTTTAACAGAACAACAGATTCAAATCAACTTCTGAAAAGGAAGCAAAAATGCCTTCAAGGCAAAGAAATATCAAAAATACCATACGGAAAAGGAGAACATCAACAACAGAGTTTATGGAATCCTCTTCAACAACTACTTCAAAAAACACCAGAAAAGCTTCTGGTAAGCCAATTAAGTCTTTTCTTCGCAACATATGTCGTAGGAAAAAAAATGAAATTGCTAATGTGAATATACAGAAAAAGTCAACAAATCTAAAAAGGAAAGAGAAGCCCACAAAAAATGTTTCCATTGGACCAGGAGAGAAGAGAATGGTTAGCAATAGAAGGGTAAATGTTTTTAGGGACATTCGTAGGCGAATGTTTCGCAATAGGGTAGTTTTAAATTTGCTAAAAAATGAAAAGAAAAGTAAACTAAAAGCTGCTTTTTACAAGAAAAAGAAAAGTGTAGAAAAGATTGTTGATCAGGCTTTTGAAGTTAAGAAAAAATTATTTATTTTAATAATCAATAGAATTAGGATACTTAATAAGGCAATGGATGTTTTCAAATCGAACAGTAGATGGAAAAGAATTATTAATCGGAGTAATTTTTGTGAAGTATTTTCTGGTGAATGGATGCATAGTTCAAGTTCTGAGCCTTTTTTTAATGAGGAGAGTTACTTTCAGGAAAATGATTTGGTGCATGCAGTTGACACCAGTGGTCGTGCATATGAGGTGAAAGATAGTTGTGTGATGGAAAAAGAGAAACTTGTATCTAGAGATGCAGAAGAGGTGTTAGCTGATGAAGTTTTAGGGAGACGTACTAAGGGTCCAGTGTACACATGGAAATGCAGTAGTATTTGTAGTGTGCGACAGGAATCAATTGATTTGCTTCGAAATTTCTTACGTACATATAGTAAAAAAAGTCTCAAACAAAAAATGAAGATCCTGCAAGAGTTAGATCCTTGCAGAGTGAGAGAAAGCACAGGTTTGCAAGGGCATTCACTAGCATGTCTTTCTAGAAAAGTTTGTCGGAGTGTTTTTCATCATTTTAGGATGTTAGCAGTGCATCATAATAACGTAAGGAAATTAGTGAGGAAGTTGTATTATGCAAAAAGTCCTGCACTTAAGCTTAAACAGTTAAATAGTGCTCTTTTGCATGGATCTGAAGTGGATGTGAAGACTATTTGTGAAGAAATTGAGTTTTGTTATTTTGGGAACAAAGAGGACAGTGTAGAAATAGATATAGTAATGGATGGTAATGCAGAAGATAATGGACAAATTTCAAGTATTGAAAAGTTTGATGAGGAAATTATCAAGTTTAAGGTGAAATCAAGTGAGAGGCCTAATTTAACTTGTGTGTGTTGTCGACGGACTCATTATAAAATTCAGACTAGGTTAGTTGATTTATATGCAAAAAGTGAATTGGAAAATAATAGTGAATGGGAGGATTTTGTAAGTTATTTGTTGGTGGAGAATTCTTTTGATTTGAGTTTGGATCAGCGTATTTGCACTTATTGTTTGAAAAAATTAAATGAAAATAGAATGCCTGCAAGAGCAGTTTATAATAATCTTCAGTTGATAGATATTCCTTCTGAATTGATGGATCTAAATACTTATGAATCTATTTTGATTCAATGTGTCCATCCTTTTCAGGCTATTGTACGCATGGAGCCTAAGACAGGGAAATTGCCTCCATCAGATTTACTGAGAGGATTAAAGGGAAGAGTTGTTTATTTGCCTCTAGATGTAAAGAAAAATATTAATACAATTGGTGTAGAAAGAGTAGAAGAAGATCCTTTAGTTATTCTAGTTAATGGGGTTCCAACAAAGAGTAAGAAAATTTGGCAAGATTTAGTGGATGTTAAAAAAGTCAAGAAGGCAACGTTGTATTTAGTTAAAAACAATGAGTACTACAAAAATGTAAGTGTTGGAGTAGAGGAAACAGCTACAGAAGAAGATAGTGATTCTTCAGTTGGTCAAATTGAAAAAGTTGATGTGTCTAGAACTGAAGAAATATATGAACATTATACTGTTCATCCTTTGCATTCCAAAGAAGTAATGGGAAATGCAATTGACTTGTTTCAAATGAAGGCAGCAAAAGGAAGTCCCATTAGTGTATGGGAAGAAAGTTTGGAAGCTCGTTGTTTTCCACAATTATTTCCAACAGGTTGTGGTGGACGATATGATGATCGACCAGTTCAAATTCCTGCAGCTGAATACCGGACTCTAAGATTATATGCAGAAGATCCAAGGTTTCGTCAATGCATTCCATATTTATTTCATCTACTGTTTGAAAGTGATTTGTCTGGGCTTTCTTATGCAGTTAATCATATATTAAAAAGTGGACCTCATTTGCAAAATGTTTGTGCAAGGGACTTTATGGAGAAAGTTAATCTGCAAGACAGTATTTTGGAATCTCAGCTAATCAATCTCATGGCATGTCAACGTGGAACCAACGAGTCTTGGTTTCGTCGTCATGGAGAATTGAAATGTATGCTAAGAAACTTAGGAACTCCTACATGGTTCCTCACTCTTAGCTGTGCTGAGTATGCATGGGACGATTTACTTCAATTTCTACGAGAGGCAAATGAAAACATACCAAATATAGAATTGAAAACACCAGGAGAACTGTGTTCTTTAGATCCAGTGAATGTTTGCAGATATTTTAATCATAGATTTGAAGCTATGATGTCTTTTATTACCAACAAAAAAAATCCTCCCCTTGGAGAGGTTTTGGATTTCTTTTGGAGGAAGGAATATCAAGCGAGAGGTGCTCCTCATATACATATGTTGTTGTGGATTAAAGATGCACCCAAATTTGGATCAGATTCAGATGAAACAGTGATGAGTTTCATTGAAGAGTATTCAACATGTGCTGTTCCAAAATCTACTGAAGAAAACAATTTAAGGCAACAAGTTTTACGTTTTCAATCTCATCGTTGTGGAAAGTATTGTCGTCGAAAATTTAAAAACAAGGAAAAGTACTACACGAAATGTCGTTTTGCATTTCCTCGACCAGTGATTTCTAAGGGAAGAGTAAATAATTTGATGTCATCTCTACGACATACTGTGACGAGAAAATCTCCCAAAAACACATATAATTTGAAAAGAAATGAAGAATCTAAGTACATCAACGATTACAACCCAGTGATTTTGTCCATGTGGAATGCTAACATGGATATTCAGTTCGTTGCTGACAACTCTATTGCTGTGGCTCGATATGTGACATCTTACATCACCAAAAAAGAAAAGACAGAACTGAAGGAAATGTGGGAGGACATTTCACATGAAAAGAGTCTAAGCAAGAAATTATACAGTTTCAGTCTGAAGATGTTGTCGCATCGAGAAATTGGAGCATATGAATGTTCTGATCGGTTATCATCAGCAAGTCTCTATGCCAAATCAAGAACAATCATTTGGGTGAGTCTTGGTCTTGCTGCAACACGAAACCGAGTTTTGAAATCTGTACAAGAAATTGAATATTTGGCGGAAAAAGAACCAAACAGTACAGATATTTTGAAGACAAATATGTTGGATACATACTATCCAAATAGAAGTACTCACCTTGAGAACACATGTTTGTATGAAGTTCTTCAAAACTACAGTTATAAGAGGAACATCACAGAAGATATCAATAATGGAAAATATGCACTCATTGGCTATGAAGGATGTCTAGTGAAGCAGAAAAAAGGCCATTTGATTAATCATCGAAAATTGAGTTGTGAAGTTCCAGACAAAAGAGAATTTTACTATTTAGCTCTTTTGCAACTCTTTAAGCCATGGCGTACAGAAGAGGAACTACTTGGAGATTTTCTCTGTTATGAAGACTCTTTTAATGCAACTAAGGATACCATAGAATGTCCTATTTTTCTAAATTATCTGCAAATGTTGAATGAAGAAATGGAGCAAGAAACCACAATTGCTGAAGAGATAGCTAGAAACAGTTCTCAAGATAGTCAGAGTTCTACTTCATTGAGCCAGGATCCACTAGGAGGACCAATTATCCAAAATGAAGCTGCCACTGCCATGGATGAGGTGGAAAGAGCTATGGAACAAGCTCAAGAGGATGGAGTTAACTTAGAAGATTTGGTAACGCAACTAAACATTGAGCAGAAAAAGATATATGATGAAGTCACAGAGCAGATTGAACATGGATTCAGACATGAGAAAAAAGAGTGCTCATGTATATTATTTGACCCTGTCCGACTGTATGTAAGTGGAGAAGCGGGGACAGGAAAAAGTTTTCTAATTAAAGCCGTTGCAAGTTATCTGCAGAAAAGGACTGATTCACCACTGTCTTGTGTTGTAACTGCTCCAACTGGTCTGGCAGCACATAACATTAAAGGGATTACTCTACATCGTTTATTGATGCTGCCAGTTGAACATGATAATAAATTGCATTACAACAAGCTATCTGGAGATGCGTGTTCTGAAGTTTCAAGAGTCTTGAAGAAAATGAAACTTCTTATCATAGATGAAGTAAGCATGGTCTCAAATCTAATGCTTGCTTTTGTGCATTTGAGAATGCAAGAAATTCTTAAAACAGACTATGATGTGTTATTTGGAGGAAAACACATTATTGTTTTTGGAGATCTATTGCAGTTGACTCCAGTAAAAGGACAACCAGTGTTTAAAATGCTCACGCATGAAGATACCAGGAAGTCCCTTGGAAGCATTGGAAATGTTAATATATGGCTAAATTTTAAATATGCTGAACTGCTTCAAAATATGCGACAGGCCAAGGATGAAGATTATAAAAATATTCTACAAGATGTAAGAATTGGAAAAATGACTGAGAAAGGGAAAAAAGCTTTGCATAGTCGATTAATTTCAAATTTGTATGCAAATGAAAACATTCTTCCAGAGAATATTTTTAAAAAAATGACTGAGAAGAAATCTGGGATATGTTTGATGCCAACTCTGCAAGAATGTTCCATCTTCAATCAAAAAATGTTAGACTTAGAAAATGAAGAGATTGTGAAACTGGAAGCAATAGATAAAATAGAGCATATGGGTGCAACAATTGTTTTGTCAGAAAATTTGAAAACTAAATTGCATTCATTGGAGAAAAGTATTTCAAAAACAGCTGGTTTTGAAAAGACTCTGAATGTGTGTTTAAATTGTCGTATCATTTTGAGAAGGAATTTAAATGTTGAAAGCGGTCTGGTAAATGGAGCAATGGGTTATGTTGTTGATTTTGTGAATTACAGAAATAGAGATGGAATTGAATTTTTAAAAATAAAATTTGATGGCATTGAAGAAGTACAACAAATAAGTCGTTGTTCTGCTAGATTTTTACTTGTAAAAGACTTATATGTTCGCCGAAAACAGTTTCCTGTTTGTTTAGCGTATGCGGTGACAATTCATAAATCTCAAGGTTTAAGTGTAGATAGTGCATTGGTGAACATTGGAAGATCTGTGTTTAAAGAGGGTATGGCATATGTGGCATTATCTCGAGTCAGAACTTTATCAGGATTGTACTTGATTGCGTGTGATGAGACAAAGATTTCTGCCGATCTAGATTGTGTTAAAGAATACAATAGGTTAAGAAGAGAGTATGCTCCACATTTGCCTCAATATCCTCTGTTTGAAAAACGTGTGGTAGGCCGAAAAAGAAGAAATGAGGATAATTGTAGTGAGGTAGTTGCAAAAAGACAAAAAGTAGAGAAAACTATAATTGAAAACAGGAAGAAAAAGAATTGTGGAGAAAATGTTGTTGGATTTCAGTTTGAAAATAGTTCTGGTGTCAACTGCTATGCTAATGTAGTGGTTAATGTTGTTTTTTTTCTTAAAAGTTTACAAGAACAGATTGTTGAAAATCGGGATCAAAGATTGTGTGGTTTATTGAATTCTGTGTTTCAGAAATGTAGCAGTGGTACACCACAAATAGAAAGTGTAACGGAAATTCGAAATATTTTAGATTTGTGTTCTGGTCAAGATAAATTTTCACAAAACATTCAGCAGGATTGTCAGGAATTTTTAATGTATATGTTTGGTGTTTTGGAAGATGAAGGAGTAGATGTAGATAATCTTTTCAGTCTTTCTTATCAATGGCAGCATGACTGCCACAATTGTAGTTTATCAAGTACTACTAGAATAGACACTGAAAGATTTATATATTTGACTTTACCAGACTGTAAATCAGTGTCTTTTAAAAATCTAGTTAAAGCAGCAGATCATAATATGGTGTGTACCCAATGTAACTGTACAATGCTGTCCACATTATTTATACAAAGGTATGGGCAGTATATCATTTTAGTTTTGCAACGATGTAGACCTGATGGAACTAAATTGACAACTTCTATCAAAAATTTTGTGGCTTCTCAGTTATCAATTTCTGGAAGGACCTTTACAACTGAAGCTATTATTTATCATGATGGACCTTCGACCACCTCAGGACATTATACATGCTACTTAAAATCTGAAAATGGATGGAGTTACTGCAATGATTCTCATTTAACTTATAAACAACGTTTGCCTTATGACTCTACAAATTCTTATCTAGTGTTTTTAAAACCAAAGTTTTAGTAAAGGGAATTGGCCTTTGAAGACGGGAATAGTTAATAAAAGTTAGTTAGTTAGTTAGTTAATCTAATATTTTAAATTATTTATCTCATGTAGATACTTTAAGTGGATCTCAAAGTAAAAAATACCGATATATCAGACACAAATTGGCCGTGAGGATTGTGTATGGTATGATGTTTTTAGATCTTTTTTCATAGGAAGTCGATGAAATGAAACTTATAAGGAACAGCAGACTTTTTTTCTACCAAAAGGACCTTCACTATCTTCTACTTGGCCTCATGGAAAAGTAAGTGAATCAAAGATTAGTGTACATATATGAGATGTATGTTTGAAAGGGTTTTTTTAAACACAATCTTTTAGATTGTGTTTTTTTTTTCCCGCTGTTATATGATGAAGACTTTGAACTCACTAATTTAAGTGGAATTCAATATATTCTGAAAACAGCAAAAATAAATAATGTAACATATTGTAGAAGTTATTGTGTAGTTTGCATTATGTAATTTATATTGTGTTCACATTGTTATGCACTCATTTTCTTTTTCACCCTTATTTACCTCTCTTTACTAATTTACACTCTTTTTTCATCGCTGTTTCTTTACTGCACTTCATTCACAACTTCTTAATCTAATAGGGACTATCTGCATTTCCTCAGTTCCTTCCACCACTTTTTATCTTTTCTATATTCTCACAGTACCACTGCTTTAGTGTCCTAACCCTCTTTCTCTTTCTCCTTTTTTTTTCTTTTACACTCATTATACTGTAGTTCAGTTAGTTCTTCCTTTTGTCTTTCTTTTACTCTCTCTCTTCTTTCTCTCTATTACTCCCCATGTGTTGCCCTTATTCACTTATATGTACCCTCTTTCACCCCTCTTTACTTATATTCACTGATATTTACTTTCTCTCAATCACTGCTATTCTTTTCCTCTGATTCCGTCACTACCTGTCATTCTCATACTTAACTGTCCTTCTTTTTACTTTCAATATCCATTTATATTCTCCCTTAACCTCTGCTTTAGTGTTCTTCCTATTTCTTCTTTCTTTTGCTCTCTTATTCATTTTTCTTTTCTTAGTTACTTCCTTTTACACTTTTTATCTGTCTTACTATCTATTACACAGTCCCTCCTTCATTATTTTTTTTTTCTTTTTTTTTATAAGTGCGCTGACGGTACGCGCACCGGTGCGCGCACCGAAAGCGCACCAAAGTGAAATATAAAAAAAAATATTTTAAATTAAAAATATTATCTCAATATACATTATAGTGTTCATTTTTACAAAAACATACTTTAGCAATTCACTAAAAAACACATAGGTATGAGTCTGTATAAAAAGTTAGGAATTAGCATTAAAAAAACCTATGAAATTCACTGAAAAAACCATAGGTTTCACACCAGTTATAGTTAGGAATTAGCATTAAAAAAACCTATGAAATTCACTGAAAAAACCATAGGTTTCACACCAGTTATAGTTAGGAATTAGCATTAAAAAAACCTATGAAATTCACTGAAAAAACCATAGGTTTCACACCAGTTATAGTTAGGAATTAGCATTTAAAAAACCTATTAAATTCACTGAAAAAACCATAGGTTTCACACCAGTTATAGTTAGCTGGAAATTTTACTGATATAAAACCATTGAAATTCCCACGTTATAGTTAGTCGGACTCACTATAACTTGCGCGTGCAATGCACTGCTGATGACATCACATATTACATCACTCATGACATGGTCAGTGACATCACTCATGACATCACTGATGACAACATCCTTGTGACACAGTGACAGACCTCCTTTCACTGTAAAGTAACCTTTGAAACACATATTCAAAAATAGAAACTAACATTAAAAAAAAAGTGGATATACCCATACCAGTTACAACAACCAATTCAGTAATTTCACCATCTATATACAAATTTACACATTCACCAACAGTTTTATGTATTCACTCATACATATACTCACTCATCATATGTAGTGATACCCCTATTCATTCTGTTACACACCGACAGTCATCAAAAACTTACTCATACATATACTCACACATGCAAATAAACTAATAAACATCCATTTATTTGCATATACAACTATACACACATTAGCACATTACTTCTAAGGAAACTTGCACATACTTACTCTCTTAAACAATCACTTATAGAAACACATACTTATTTAAACAGGAACTCTTTCAATCTCTCACTCTCACATATACTCACTTATATACATCAATTCTCATATATACAAGATTAAAACATATGTAGTTACTCATAAAGACACTAGTGAGAGAGGCATTCACTCTCTAACACACACATATACACACTCATCCACCCATACAATCCTACACAAATGCTGTCTTCAAAACACATACAAACAGTGAGTCAGTCATTGATGCATCTATGTGCTAAATAACAGCCCCACCAAACCATACAGACACTCATACTGATACTAAAAAAGCATCTAATAACCCATATACACACACATGTAGCTACTCACCAACCCATGCAGCCACTTATACACAAAGTAAAACACTGATACATATATTTAAATATTTAAACATTACTCGCTAATATATGTATTCACTAAGATACACTTAATAAGCCAGTTAAGCAATCAATTTTTTTTAAAAAAACATCCATTTAGACACTTATTTAAACATTTATTCTTCCATCGACCTTAACATATACATATATAAAATATATTTATTTTTCAGAAAGACACACATTCACTGGACGATGTCATGAGTGATGTCATTTGAGATGTCATCAGTGATGTCATGAGTGATGTCACTGACCATGTCATGAGTGATGTAATATGTGATGTCATCAGCAGTGCATTGCACGCGCAAGTTATAGTGAGTCCGACTAACTATAACGTGGGAATTTCAATGGTTTTATATCAGTAAAATTTCCAGCTAACTATAACTGGTGTGAAACCTATGGTTTTTTCAGTGAATTTAATAGGTTTTTTAAATGCTAATTCCTAACTATAACTGGTGTGAAACCTATGGTTTTTTCAGTGAATATATATATATATACATACACATACATATATATAAATGCATATGCATATATATGCATATATATATGTGTATGTGTGTGCATGTAGAGAGAGGTAGAGAGGTAGAGAGGTAGAGGTAGAGAGGTAGCGGTAGAGAGGTAGAGACTAGTAGAGAGAGAAGTAGAGACAGGTAGAGAGGTAGTGAGTAAAGAGTGGGTAGTAGAGAGAGGTAGAGAGCCAGAGAGAGAGTAGCAGAGAGTGAGTAGTAGAGAGTAGTAGAGTGAATAGTAGAGTGAGTAGTAGAGAGTAGTAGAAAGTGAGTAGTAGAGAGTGAGTGGTAGAGAGCAGTAGAGAGTAAGTAGTGAAGTGAGTAGTAGAGAGCAGTAGAGAGTGAGTAGTAGAGAGTAGTAGAGAGTAGTAGAGAGTGAGTAGTAGAGAGTAGTAGAGAGTGAGTAGCAGAGAGAGAGAATAGTAGAGAGTAGTAGAGAGTGAGTAGTAGAGTGAGTAGTAGAAACTAATAGAGAGAGTGTAGTAGAGAGTGAGTAGTAGAGAGTAGTAGAGAGTGAGTAGTAGAGTGAGTAGTAGAGAGTGAGTAGTAGAGAGAGAGTAGTAGAGAGTGAGTAGTAGAGAGTAGTAGAGAGTGAGAAGTTGAGAGTGAGTAGTAGAGAGTAGTAGAGAGTGAGTAGTAAAGAGTGAGTAGTAAAGAGAGAGTAGTAGAGAGTGAGTAGTAGAGAGTAGTAGATAGTGAGTAGTAGGGAGTGAGTGGTAGAGAGAGAGTAGTAGAGAGTAGTAGAGTAGTAGAGAATGAGTAATAGAGAGTGAGTATTTGAGAGTAGTGGAGAATGTTCCAAAGTTTGGCACAACACCACTTGCACAATAAGTCCAATCAAATCATATAACTTAGAGTCCTTATTGAAGTGCTGAATCTTGGTGTATATTCAAATGCTTTTATTTTCCTTAAGTTTATGTACCACAGCCAGCCGAAACATTTCGTTCTGTACAACAGAACTTCTTCAGGGCGTTCTTATTTCCTTCAAGTTATGTCGGTATCCTGTTGTCATATAACTAGATATTTCTTCCAAATGTTAGACGAGAAGTAAGTACATTCCTATTCAGAGTGACTAGGTATCAATTTTACCCACACAATTCGGGCAGACTTGAGTAATTTATAGCATCCTCAAAGTCAGTCTTTCAAAAATTCCAAAGTATAGGACTTGATAATCCAAATCCGAATGTTTCTCAAGAAAAGTCATTTTCAATTGTTCGGAATATCGGTGTTTGGGCAGATATGACCCAGGGACCCCCAGTATGCAAGGGGAATTAGTCCCCTCTCTGCAAACGTGCCATTGGCCTGCGTTGCAGAGAGGTGTAAAAAGGGGCATAGCCTCATTACACGTTTTTGCAATGCAGCCCCCTGGTGCATACTGGAGGTTCCAGGTGGGCTAGTTGGCCCCCAGGGACCCCTAGTATGCAAGGGGAATTAATTCCCCCTCTTCAAACAAGCACGGGGGCTGCGTTGCAGAGAGGTGTAAAAAAGGGTGTGGCCTCCTTACACCTCTCTGCAATGCAGCCCCCTGGCGCATACTGAAGGCTCCTGGTGGGCTAGTTGGCCCCCAGGGGCCCCCAGTATGCAAGGGGAATTAGTTCCCCCTCTTCAAACATGCACAGGGGCTGCGTTGCAGAGAGGTGTAAAAAGGGGCGTGGTTGTTTTTCACTGAAAAAACCATAGGTTTCACACCAGTTATAGTTAGGAATTAGCATTTAAAAAACCTTTGAAATTCACTGAAAAAAACTATAGGTTTCACACCAGTTATAGTTAGGAATTAGCATTTAAAAAACCTATTAAATTCACTGAAAAAAACATAGGTTTGACACCAGTTATAGTTAGCTGGAAATTTTACTGACATAAAACCATTGAAATTCCCACGTTATAGTTAGTTGGACTCACTTTAACTTGCGCGCCTGCAATGCACTGCAGATGACGTCACATGTTACATCACTCATGACATGGTCAGTGACATCACTCATGACATCACTGATGAAACCATCCTTGAGACAGAGTGACAGACCTCCTTTCAGTGTAATGTAACCCTTGAAAAACATATTCAAAAATAGAAACTAAAATTTTCAAAAAAATGGAGATACCTATACCAGTTACAACAACCAATTCAGTAATTCCACCATCTATATACACATCCACCAACAGATCTATATAGTCACTCATACATATACTCACTCATCATATGTAGTGATACACCTATACATCCTGTTACACACCGACAGTCATCCAAAAGTTACTCACACACAAACTCACACATGCAAATAAACTATTGAACATCCATTTATTTGCATATACAACTATACACACACTACCACCTTACTTCTAAGGAAACTTACACATACTTACTCTCTTAAACAATCACTTATAGGAACACATACTTATTTAAACAGGAACTCTTACAATCTCTCACTCTCACATATACTCACTTATATACATCAATTCTCACATATACTAGATTAAAACATATGTCGTTACTGATAAAGGCACTAGTGAGACAGTCATTCACTCACTAACACACACATATACACACTCATCCACCAATACAGTCCTGCACATATGCTGTCTTCAAAACATATACAAACAGTGAGTCAGTCATTGATGCATCTATGTGCTAAGTAATACCCCCACCAAACCATACAGACACTCATACTGAAACTAAAAAAACATCTAATAACCCATATACACACACATGTAGCTACTCACCAACCCATGCAGCCACTTATACACAAAGTGAAACACTGATACATATATTTAAATATTTAAACATTACTCGCTAATATATGTATTCACTAAGATACACTTAATAAGCCAGTTAACCAATCAATTTTATTTTTTAAAAACATCCTTTTAGACACTTATTTAAACATTTATTCTTCCATCGATCTTTACATATACATATATAAAACATATTTATTTTTCAGAAAGACACACATTCACTGGATGGTTTTCCGTGAATATATATATATATATATATTCACTGAAAAAACCATAGGTTATAGACCATATATAGTTAGGGATTAGCATTTAAAAAACCTTATTTTACTCGCACAAAACCATTGAAATTCCATATATAGTTAGATGCACTAACTATATATCGCGGACCCGCAATCCACTGCTAATGATGTCACATATTACATCATTCATGACATGGTCAGTGACATCACTGATGACATCACTGATGACATCTCAAATGACATCACTGATGACATCACTGATGACAACACCCAGTGACTGTATGTTTCTGTAAAGTTAAAATATGTCTTACATATTGAAGAATGAGTGGATGTATAAGTGTCTGGATGAAGGATTTAGTAGGTGCATGACTGACTGTATGAGAGAATGATTAAATGTGTCTCACTGAGTGCATGGGTTAGTGATTAAAGTGTCTTAATTTGGCAATCATTATTTATGTTCTTCTGTAAACTGCTGCATGTTTAAATCAGTAGCTATATCATTAACTATATGGGTTATTGAATGGTTGCCCAAGTATTTGTATGGGAGACTGAGTATGTGTGTGGGTGGCTGGGAGGTGTATAACTCTGTGCATAGATGTGTGAGCAGTTGATGCCCTAGGTGTATGGGTTCAAAAGTGCATGTAGAAACAGCTGTATGGACAGTTGACTGTGTGCATGAGAATATTGGTGAGTGAATGGATATCTCAGTTCTACATGTTAAAGTAAGTACATATGTAAAACACACTCCATGTGAGAGTTGACATATATAAATAACTGAACATAAGAGACAGTGAATGTGAGAGTGGCTGTATGAATCATTGTGAACTTGTATCAAGGATTGTATAAGAGAGTAAATATGTGTTAGTATATGTTTGAATAAGTAAGGTGTGTATAACTGTATAGTTGAGGAAATGGAGGTGGGATTGATTCTTTGCATGACTGACTAGGTGTGTGGGTAACTCCATGGATGTGTGACAGTCTGTGAGTGCCTGTTTACACTGAGTGTATCTAAGGTTATATTAGAGTCTGAAGATGTATTATCACATAAATGATATCATCAGTGATGTAATGAGTAATGTCAAATGAGATGTCAGTGATGTCATCAGTGATGTCATTTGAGATGTCATCAGTGATGTCATCAGTGATGTCATTTGAGATGTCATCAGTGATGTCATCAGTGATGTCACTGACCATGTCATGAATGATGTAATATGTGACATCATTAGCAGTGGATTGCGGGTCCGCGATATATAGTTAGTGTATCTAACTATATATGGAATTTCAATGGTTTTGTGCGAGTAAAATAAGGTTTTTTAAATGCTAATCCCTAACTATATATGGTCTATAACCTATGGTTTTTTCAGTGAATTTTCAAGGTTTTTTAAATGCAAATTCCTAACTATATATGGTCTATAACCTATGGTTTTTTCTGTGAATTTCATTGGTTTTTTAAAAGCTAATATCTATAGCTGTAAAATATATTCTTTATTAAGTGACGTATCACGTAGCCCGTGAGACGCCTCAGGATGCATCGCATAACCGTGACGTATCGTCTCTGCAGCACAAACCAAACCCAAAACGTAAGCGCGCCAGAACACGCTTAAAGATATATATATTTTTTTTTAACCTTAATTAGACAAAATCCACACGTGCACATATCATAAACATTCAAAAAACACAATATGTCGGACTCCCGTTACGCTGCCGGTTAGCTGCCCGGTTAACGTACCAGGAAGCACCTTTACCGCGAAAAATCGCAATTTTTTTTTTCACCCCCCAGTGAACTTTAATAGCCCCCTCATCAATCGTAGGGGTTCAGGAGGGGTTTGCCTTACCCCTTTCATTCATTTACACCTTTTTTTTTTCCACCTCTTGTCTCTCGATCCCACAGAGAGACAAGATGGCGGCCGCTCCAGACTGTTTACAATGATAACAGCCAATCAGCTTCTCCTCAGACTCCCGTTACACTGCCGGTTAGCTGCCCGGTTAGCTGCCCGGTTCGCGTACCAAGACGCGTCTCTACGGCGAAAAAAACTGATTTTTTTTTTTGTTTTTTTGGGCCCAGCGTGGCTCTATAATATCCCCTCATCAATCCTAGGGGGTCAGAAGGGGTCTACCTTGCCCCTTTCCTTCATTTCCCCCTTTGTTTTGGCCTCCTCTTGTCTCTCGATCCTACCGAGAGACAAGATGGCGGCCGCTCCGGACTGTTTACAATGTTGACAGCCAATCAGCTACTCGTCAGACTCCCGTTACACTGCCAGTTAGCTTCCCGGTTAGCTGCCCGGTTCGCGTACCAAGACGCGTCTCTACGGCGAAAAAATCGGAATTTCTTTTTTTCTTTTTTTTGGGGCCCAGCGTGACTCTATAATATCCCCTGATCAATCCTAGGGGATCAGAAGGGGTCTACCTTGCCCCCTTTCCTTTATTTCTCCCTTTGTTTTGGCCTCCTCTTGTCTCTCGATCCTACCGAGAGACAAGATGGCGGCCGCGCCGGACTGTTTAGAATGTTGACAGACACCGGAGAGCCAATCAGCTTCGCTTCGCAAAGTTCCGATACGCGAAAAGTAAGCGGACCGGAGCGCAGCCCGGAGCGCTGTTACAGATATATATCTTGTTTTAAACGTTAATTTCTCAAAATTCACTGAAGCACATATATTGAGACCTAGCAAAGGCACATCGGGCTAACAGTCCCTACAATTTTGCCAAGTTTCGTGGAAATCCATTCAGCCGTTCGGGCTAAAAGTGAGTCCAACCGCCCTATGGAAATTAACATGGGAAAAACGCGTTTTGGGACCCCCCTTTTTTCTCGGCCCCCCCTTGACGGACCCCCCCAAATTTCCAGGAGCTGCTCAGAAACAAAATGTGCCATTTTCCTGAAAATTTCAGCCAATTCCGTCCACAAACGCCAAAGTTATTAGACATAGAATTTTCAGAAATCCCATAGGGAAAAAATCCTAACTATATATACCTACTGGCTATCGCCAGTAGGTAATATATATATATATATATATATATATATATATATATATATATATATATATATATATATATATTACCTACTGGCGGTCGCCAGTAGGTATATATAGTTAGGATTTTTTCTCTATGGGATTTTTGAAAATTCTATGTCTAATAACTTTGGCGTTTGTGGACGGAATTGGCTGAAATTTTCAGGAAAATGGAACATTTTGTTTCTGAGCAGCCCCTGTCAATTTGGGGGGGTTTCATCAAGGGGGGGCTGAGAAAAAAGGGGGGTCCCAAAACGCATTTTTCCCATGTTAATTTCCATAGGGCGGTTGGCCTCACTTTTAGCTCGAACGGCTGAATGGATTTGCACGAAACCTGGCAAAATTGTAGGGACTGTTAGCCTGATGTGCCTTTGCTAGGTCTCAATATATGTGCTCCAGTGGATTTTGAGTAATTTAGGTTCAAAAAAATATATATATCTGGGCGGAGCCTAACCACACATCTGATCTGATTGGCTGTCAGCACTTCATCCAAGAAGTGTTGGCAGCCATCTTGGGACCAATATACATGATAGCACCTCATTAAAAAGCATTGTAGTTATTAGAGGGTTTTAGGACTTTAGTTACATTATAAATCATTTGTTGATGGTACCATACTCGTTTTAGGAATTGTGGTGGGTTCTAAGGTGATTTTACCATGTGAAAAAACCTTCTGCTGTGATATCATGAATATTGTTTGAAAGAAAACTAATATCTCATGATTTTCCCACAGTGGTTTGGAAGGGGATCTATAAGCTAAACTGAAAGCATATTTTCTGTAAATTCACATTATCTTTCTCAGTCATGTGAAAATGAAGTCTGACATTCTCAGTAAAACATGTACATCCAACAAGGACAGAGACTGTCAGTTGATTCCTTTGTGTTCTACTGCAGCCTCCTAGAGTGTTCTAAAGAACAACTAGAGCGCTAACAGTCCTACTTATTACAAAGGTATGGCACACCTGAAGCCATCTTGATTGGAATAAAGTGGTAACTCTTAAAACATTTAATTTAAAAAGAAACAACATGAGGGGGTATATTTTGCCATAGAAAGTATGATTAGTGCTGCAGAATGAAAAATTAGGGCACATTTTGAGTGACTTCTCAAATCCTTTTCTATTTCATTAAAACATTCTGACATGCAGTCTCCCAAAATGGCCACCAGAGACAAAAGAGCCCAAATGTAGCCCAAATATCATCCAGATGTAGCCCAAGTATAGCCCAATGACAGAATGTCCCAGAGTGTTCTAAAGAACAACTAGAGCGCTAACAGTCCTACTTATTACAAAGGTATGGCACACCTGAAGCCATCTTGATTGGAATAAAGTGGTAACTCTTAAAACATTTAATTTAAAAAGAAACAACATGAGGGGGTATATTTTGCCATAGAAAGTATGATTAGTGCTGCAGAATGAAAAATTAGGGCACATTTTGAGTGACTTCTCAAATCCTTTTCTATTTCATTAAAACATTCTGACATGCAGTCTCCCAAAATGGCCACCAGAGACAAAAGAGCCCAAATGTAGCCCAAATATCACCCAGATTTTTTAAATGCTAATTCCTAACTATAACTGGTGTGAAACCTATGGTTTTTTCAGTGAATATATATATATATACATACACATACATATATATAAATGCATATGCATATATATGCATATATATATGTGTATGTGTGTGCATGTAGAGAGAGGTAGAGAGGTAGAGAGGTAGAGGTAGAGAGGTAGCGGTAGAGAGGTAGAGACTAGTAGAGAGAGAAGTAGAGACAGGTAGAGAGGTAGTGAGTAAAGAGTGAGTAGTAGAGAGAGGTAGAGAGCCAGAGAGAGAGTAGCAGAGAGTGAGTAGTAGAGAGTAGTAGAGTGAATAGTAGAGTGAGTAGTAGAGAGTAGTAGAAAGTGAGTAGTAGAGAGTGAGTGGTAGAGAGCAGTAGAGAGTAAGTAGTGAAGTGAGTAGTAGAGAGCAGTAGAGAGTGAGTAGTAGAGAGTAGTAGAGAGTAGTAGAGAGTGAGTAGTAGAGAGTAGTAGAGAGTGAGTAGCAGAGAGAGAGAATAGTAGAGAGTAGTAGAGAGTGAGTAGTAGAGTGAGTAGTAGAAACTAATAGAGAGAGTGTAGTAGAGAGTGAGTAGTAGAGAGTAGTAGAGAGTGAGTAGTAGAGTGAGTAGTAGAGAGTGAGTAGTAGAGAGAGAGTAGTAGAGAGTGAGTAGTAGAGAGTAGTAGAGAGTGAGAAGTAGAGAGTGAGTAGTAGAGAGTAGTAGAGAGTGAGTAGTAAAGAGTGAGTAGTAAAGAGAGAGTAGTAGAGAGTGAGTAGTAGAGAGTAGTAGATAGTGAGTAGTAGGGAGTGAGTGGTAGAGAGAGAGTAGTAGAGAGTAGTAGAGTAGTAGAGAATGAGTAATAGAGAGTGAGTATTTGAGAGTAGTGGAGAATGTTCCAAAGTTTGGCACAACACCACTTGCACAATAAGTCCAATCAAATCATATAACTTAGAGTCCTTATTGAAGTGCTGAATCTTGGTGTATATTCAAATGCTTTTATTTTCCTTAAGTTTATGTACCACAGCCAGCCGAAACATTTCGTTCTGTACAACAGAACTTCTTCAGGGCGTTCTTATTTCCTTCAAGTTATGTCGGTATCCTGTTGTCATATAACTAGATATTTCTTCCAAATGTTAGACGAGAAGTAAGTACATTCCTATTCAGAGTGACTAGGTATCAATTTTACCCACACAATTCGGGCAGACTTGAGTAATTTATAGCATCCTCAAAGTCAGTCTTTCAAAAATTCCAAAGTATAGGACTTGATAATCCAAATCCGAATGTTTCTCAAGAAAAGTCATTTTCAATTGTTCGGAATATCGGTGTTTGGGCAGATATGACCCAGGGACCCCCAGTATGCAAGGGGAATTAGTCCCCTCTCTGCAAACGTGCCATTGGCCTGCGTTGCAGAGAGGTGTAAAAAGGGGCATAGCCTCATTACACGTTTTTGCAATGCAGCCCCCTGGTGCATACTGGAGGTTCCAGGTGGGCTAGTTGGCCCCCAGGGACCCCTAGTATGCAAGGGGAATTAATTCCCCCTCTTCAAACAAGCACGGGGGCTGCGTTGCAGAGAGGTGTAAAAAAGGGTGTGGCCTCCTTACACCTCTCTGCAATGCAGCCCCCTGGCGCATACTGAAGGCTCCTGGTGGGCTAGTTGGCCCCCAGGGGCCCCCAGTATGCAAGGGGAATTAGTTCCCCCTCTTCAAACATGCACAGGGGCTGCGTTGCAGAGAGGTGTAAAAAGGGGCGTGGTTGTTTTTCACTGAAAAAACCATAGGTTTCACACCAGTTATAGTTAGGAATTAGCATTTAAAAAACCTTTGAAATTCACTGAAAAAAACTATAGGTTTCACACCAGTTATAGTTAGGAATTAGCATTTAAAAAACCTATTAAATTCACTGAAAAAAACATAGGTTTGACACCAGTTATAGTTAGCTGGAAATTTTACTGACATAAAACCATTGAAATTCCCACGTTATAGTTAGTTGGACTCACTTTAACTTGCGCGCCTGCAATGCACTGCAGATGACGTCACATGTTACATCACTCATGACATGGTCAGTGACATCACTCATGACATCACTGATGAAACCATCCTTGAGACAGAGTGACAGACCTCCTTTCAGTGTAATGTAACCCTTGAAAAACATATTCAAAAATAGAAACTAAAATTTTCAAAAAAATGGAGATACCTATACCAGTTACAACAACCAATTCAGTAATTCCACCATCTATATACACATCCACCAACAGATCTATATAGTCACTCATACATATACTCACTCATCATATGTAGTGATACACCTATACATCCTGTTACACACCGACAGTCATCCAAAAGTTACTCACACACAAACTCACACATGCAAATAAACTATTGAACATCCATTTATTTGCATATACAACTATACACACACTACCACCTTACTTCTAAGGAAACTTACACATACTTACTCTCTTAAACAATCACTTATAGGAACACATACTTATTTAAACAGGAACTCTTACAATCTCTCACTCTCACATATACTCACTTATATACATCAATTCTCACATATACTAGATTAAAACATATGTCGTTACTGATAAAGGCACTAGTGAGACAGTCATTCACTCACTAACACACACATATACACACTCATCCACCAATACAGTCCTGCACATATGCTGTCTTCAAAACATATACAAACAGTGAGTCAGTCATTGATGCATCTATGTGCTAAGTAATACCCCCACCAAACCATACAGACACTCATACTGAAACTAAAAAAACATCTAATAACCCATATACACACACATGTAGCTACTCACCAACCCATGCAGCCACTTATACACAAAGTGAAACACTGATACATATATTTAAATATTTAAACATTACTCGCTAATATATGTATTCACTAAGATACACTTAATAAGCCAGTTAACCAATCAATTTTATTTTTTAAAAACATCCTTTTAGACACTTATTTAAACATTTATTCTTCCATCGATCTTTACATATACATATATAAAACATATTTATTTTTCAGAAAGACACACATTCACTGGATGGTTTTCCGTGAATATATATATATATATATATTCACTGAAAAAACCATAGGTTATAGACCATATATAGTTAGGGATTAGCATTTAAAAAACCTTATTTTACTCGCACAAAACCATTGAAATTCCATATATAGTTAGATGCACTAACTATATATCGCGGACCCGCAATCCACTGCTAATGATGTCACATATTACATCATTCATGACATGGTCAGTGACATCACTGATGACATCACTGATGACATCTCAAATGACATCACTGATGACATCACTGATGACAACACCCAGTGACTGTATGTTTCTGTAAAGTTAAAATATGTCTTACATATTGAAGAATGAGTGGATGTATAAGTGTCTGGATGAAGGATTTAGTAGGTGCATGACTGACTGTATGAGAGAATGATTAAATGTGTCTCACTGAGTGCATGGGTTAGTGATTAAAGTGTCTTAATTTGGCAATCATTATTTATGTTCTTCTGTAAACTGCTGCATGTTTAAATCAGTAGCTATATCATTAACTATATGGGTTATTGAATGGTTGCCCAAGTATTTGTATGGGAGACTGAGTATGTGTGTGGGTGGCTGGGAGGTGTATAACTCTGTGCATAGATGTGTGAGCAGTTGATGCCCTAGGTGTATGGGTTCAAAAGTGCATGTAGAAACAGCTGTATGGACAGTTGACTGTGTGCATGAGAATATTGGTGAGTGAATGGATATCTCAGTTCTACATGTTAAAGTAAGTACATATGTAAAACACACTCCATGTGAGAGTTGACATATATAAATAACTGAACATAAGAGACAGTGAATGTGAGAGTGGCTGTATGAATCATTGTGAACTTGTATCAAGGATTGTATAAGAGAGTAAATATGTGTTAGTATATGTTTGAATAAGTAAGGTGTGTATAACTGTATAGTTGAGGAAATGGAGGTGGGATTGATTCTTTGCATGACTGACTAGGTGTGTGGGTAACTCCATGGATGTGTGACAGTCTGTGAGTGCCTGTTTACACTGAGTGTATCTAAGGTTATATTAGAGTCTGAAGATGTATTATCACATAAATGATATCATCAGTGATGTAATGAGTAATGTCAAATGAGATGTCAGTGATGTCATCAGTGATGTCATTTGAGATGTCATCAGTGATGTCATCAGTGATGTCATTTGAGATGTCATCAGTGATGTCATCAGTGATGTCACTGACCATGTCATGAATGATGTAATATGTGACATCATTAGCAGTGGATTGCGGGTCCGCGATATATAGTTAGTGTATCTAACTATATATGGAATTTCAATGGTTTTGTGCGAGTAAAATAAGGTTTTTTAAATGCTAATCCCTAACTATATATGGTCTATAACCTATGGTTTTTTCAGTGAATTTTCAAGGTTTTTTAAATGCAAATTCCTAACTATATATGGTCTATAACCTATGGTTTTTTCTGTGAATTTCATTGGTTTTTTAAAAGCTAATATCTATAGCTGTAAAATATATTCTTTATTAAGTGACGTATCACGTAGCCCGTGAGACGCCTCAGGATGCATCGCATAACCGTGACGTATCGTCTCTGCAGCACAAACCAAACCCAAAACGTAAGCGCGCCAGAACACGCTTAAAGATATATATATTTTTTTTTAACCTTAATTAGACAAAATCCACACGTGCACATATCATAAACATTCAAAAAACACAATATGTCGGACTCCCGTTACGCTGCCGGTTAGCTGCCCGGTTAACGTACCAGGAAGCACCTTTACCGCGAAAAATCGCAATTTTTTTTTTCACCCCCCAGTGAACTTTAATAGCCCCCTCATCAATCGTAGGGGTTCAGGAGGGGTTTGCCTTACCCCTTTCATTCATTTACACCTTTTTTTTTTCCACCTCTTGTCTCTCGATCCCACAGAGAGACAAGATGGCGGCCGCTCCAGACTGTTTACAATGATAACAGCCAATCAGCTTCTCCTCAGACTCCCGTTACACTGCCGGTTAGCTGCCCGGTTAGCTGCCCGGTTCGCGTACCAAGACGCGTCTCTACGGCGAAAAAAACTGATTTTTTTTTTTGTTTTTTTGGGCCCAGCGTGGCTCTATAATATCCCCTCATCAATCCTAGGGGGTCAGAAGGGGTCTACCTTGCCCCTTTCCTTCATTTCCCCCTTTGTTTTGGCCTCCTCTTGTCTCTCGATCCTACCGAGAGACAAGATGGCGGCCGCTCCGGACTGTTTACAATGTTGACAGCCAATCAGCTACTCGTCAGACTCCCGTTACACTGCCAGTTAGCTTCCCGGTTAGCTGCCCGGTTCGCGTACCAAGACGCGTCTCTACGGCGAAAAAATCGGAATTTCTTTTTTTCTTTTTTTTGGGGCCCAGCGTGACTCTATAATATCCCCTGATCAATCCTAGGGGATCAGAAGGGGTCTACCTTGCCCCCTTTCCTTTATTTCTCCCTTTGTTTTGGCCTCCTCTTGTCTCTCGATCCTACCGAGAGACAAGATGGCGGCCGCGCCGGACTGTTTAGAATGTTGACAGACACCGGAGAGCCAATCAGCTTCGCTTCGCAAAGTTCCGATACGCGAAAAGTAAGCGGACCGGAGCGCAGCCCGGAGCGCTGTTACAGATATATATCTTGTTTTAAACGTTAATTTCTCAAAATTCACTGAAGCACATATATTGAGACCTAGCAAAGGCACATCGGGCTAACAGTCCCTACAATTTTGCCAAGTTTCGTGGAAATCCATTCAGCCGTTCGGGCTAAAAGTGAGTCCAACCGCCCTATGGAAATTAACATGGGAAAAACGCGTTTTGGGACCCCCCTTTTTTCTCGGCCCCCCCTTGACGGACCCCCCCCAAATTTCCAGGAGCTGCTCAGAAACAAAATGTGCCATTTTCCTGAAAATTTCAGCCAATTCCGTCCACAAACGCCAAAGTTATTAGACATAGAATTTTCAGAAATCCCATAGGGAAAAAATCCTAACTATATATACCTACTGGCTATCGCCAGTAGGTAATATATATATATATATATATATATATATATATATATATATATATATATATATATATATATATATATATTACCTACTGGCGGTCGCCAGTAGGTATATATAGTTAGGATTTTTTCTCTATGGGATTTTTGAAAATTCTATGTCTAATAACTTTGGCGTTTGTGGACGGAATTGGCTGAAATTTTCAGGAAAATGGAACATTTTGTTTCTGAGCAGCCCCTGTCAATTTGGGGGGGTTTCATCAAGGGGGGGCTGAGAAAAAAGGGGGGTCCCAAAACGCATTTTTCCCATGTTAATTTCCATAGGGCGGTTGGCCTCACTTTTAGCTCGAACGGCTGAATGGATTTGCACGAAACCTGGCAAAATTGTAGGGACTGTTAGCCTGATGTGCCTTTGCTAGGTCTCAATATATGTGCTCCAGTGGATTTTGAGTAATTTAGGTTCAAAAAAATATATATATCTGGGCGGAGCCTAACCACACATCTGATCTGATTGGCTGTCAGCACTTCATCCAAGAAGTGTTGGCAGCCATCTTGGGACCAATATACATGATAGCACCTCATTAAAAAGCATTGTAGTTATTAGAGGGTTTTAGGACTTTAGTTACATTATAAATCATTTGTTGATGGTACCATACTCGTTTTAGGAATTGTGGTGGGTTCTAAGGTGATTTTACCATGTGAAAAAACCTTCTGCTGTGATATCATGAATATTGTTTGAAAGAAAACTAATATCTCATGATTTTCCCACAGTGGTTTGGAAGGGGATCTATAAGCTAAACTGAAAGCATATTTTCTGTAAATTCACATTATCTTTCTCAGTCATGTGAAAATGAAGTCTGACATTCTCAGTAAAACATGTACATCCAACAAGGACAGAGACTGTCAGTTGATTCCTTTGTGTTCTACTGCAGCCTCCTAGAGTGTTCTAAAGAACAACTAGAGCGCTAACAGTCCTACTTATTACAAAGGTATGGCACACCTGAAGCCATCTTGATTGGAATAAAGTGGTAACTCTTAAAACATTTAATTTAAAAAGAAACAACATGAGGGGGTATATTTTGCCATAGAAAGTATGATTAGTGCTGCAGAATGAAAAATTAGGGCACATTTTGAGTGACTTCTCAAATCCTTTTCTATTTCATTAAAACATTCTGACATGCAGTCTCCCAAAATGGCCACCAGAGACAAAAGAGCCCAAATGTAGCCCAAATATCATCCAGATGTAGCCCAAGTATAGCCCAATGACAGAATGTCCCAGAGTGTTCTAAAGAACAACTAGAGCGCTAACAGTCCTACTTATTACAAAGGTATGGCACACCTGAAGCCATCTTGATTGGAATAAAGTGGTAACTCTTAAAACATTTAATTTAAAAAGAAACAACATGAGGGGGTATATTTTGCCATAGAAAGTATGATTAGTGCTGCAGAATGAAAAATTAGGGCACATTTTGAGTGACTTCTCAAATCCTTTTCTATTTCATTAAAACATTCTGACATGCAGTCTCCCAAAATGGCCACCAGAGACAAAAGAGCCCAAATGTAGCCCAAATATCACCCAGATGTAGCCCAAGTATAGCCCAATGACAGAATGTCCCAGAGTGTTCTAAAGAACAACTAGAGCGCTAACAGTCCTACTTATTACAAAGGTATAGCACACCTGGAGCCATCGTGATGGGAATATAGTGGTAACTCTTAAGACATTTAATTTAAAAAGGAACAAAATGAGGGGGTATATTATGCAATAGAAGGTATTATTAGTGCTGCAGAAAGAAAAATTAGGGCACATTTTGAGTGACTTTTCAAATCCTCTTCTATTTCATTAAAAAATTCTGACATGCAGTCTCCCAAAATGGCCACCAGAGACAAAAGAGCCCAAATGTAGCCCAAATATCACCCAGATGTAGCCCAAGTATAGCCCAATGACAGAATGTCCCAGAGTGTTCTAAAGAACAACTAGAGCGCTAACAGTCCTACTTATTACAAAGGTATGGCACACCTGAAGCCATCTTGATTGGAATAAAGTGGTAACTCTTAAAACATTTAATTTAAAAAGGAACAAAATGAGGGGGTATATTTTGCCATATGAATTATGATTAGTGCTGCAGAAAGAAAAATTAGGGCACATTTTGAGTGACTTCTCAAACCCTCTTCAATTTCATTAAAAAATTCTGACATAGTCTCGCAAGATGGCCACCAGAGACAAAAGAGCCTAAATGTAGCCCAAATATCACCCAGATGTACCCCAAGTATAGCCCAATGACAGAATGTCCCAGAGTGTTCTAAAGAACAACTAGAGCGCTAACAGTCTTACTTATGACAAAAGTATGGCACACCAGAAGCCATCTTGATTGGAATGAAGTGGTAAGTCTGAAAACACTCAATTTAAAAAGGAACAACATGAGGGGGTTAATTTTGCCATAGAAAGTATGATTAGTGCTTCAGAAAGAAAAATTAGGGATCATTTTGAGTGACTTCTCAAATCCTCTTCTATTTCATTAAAAAAATTCTGACATGCAGACTGAAACATGCACTTTGAATACCAGCAGCAGACGTCCCTGGTGAGCAGTAGCTTTACTACAGTGATCTAATGTGCAACTAGAGTGCTAACATTCCGAATTTATGGCACATCTGAATGCCTTCTTGATGGAACCAAAGTAAACAAGCATTGAAAATGCAATAGATCTCGCCCTCGTTTAAGTTAAAGCCATTCTGTTTGTAATGAGGTGGCTTTTTAGCTTTGCTTTTATTAGTGTTTTTTCAACTTTCATGTAAATAACGCACCGTGTTCACCAAATCGACTTTGCCCAAGCACACCCTTCCCTTCGGCCAACAAATCCCAAAAATTCGGCACACCTGCCGATCCACTCTCCCTACAGCTCACCCAAGCCCCGTCCCTCTAGCGCAACTGGAACACCCCAAATTCACCTTCTCCATGCGCACCAAAAACTCCCATTGAATAACATGACAATTCGCTACTCCGCACAAAAATTGCTCTTTAAAGCACTTCCACTGCTCCGATCCGCTTCAAACTTGGCTGGACACTAGTTCCAGCGATTCCCTAACATCTCACCAAAAATCAGCCTAATCCATCCACTGGAACGGGGACGAATTTCAACCCGAATACGCGCCCCCCGCAAACACAAAAAAAGCCATAAAACGGCCAAATCTCGACCAAAAACCGCCAAAATCGCTCAAAACCTTGCCAACACCAATACGCACGAAACTGAACCGGCCCCTCAGCCCTAGGCTCCGGGAACCCTACTTAATTGACCCAAAAGCCCTAAAAAAGCAACATAATACACACGAAAACGCCCTAACAACCCTAAAATGCATATAAGTATATGTATGCATGCATTTATGTTTGTATTTATATAGATATACAGATGATATATGTTTATATATGTATGTATATATATATATATTCACTGAAAAAACCATAGGTTATAGACCATATATAGTTAGGAATTAGCATTTACAAAACCCGAAAATTCACTGAAAAAACCATAGGTTATAGACCATATATAGTTAGGAATTCGCATTTACAAAACCTTATTTTACTCACACAAAACCATTGAAATTCCATATATAGTTAGTTGCACTAACTATATATCGCGCACCCGCAATCCACTGCTGATGATGTCACATATTACATCATTCATGACATGGTCAGTGACATCACTGATGACATCACTGATGACATCTCAAATGACATCACTGATGACATCACTGATGACAACATCCAGTGACTGTATGTTTCTGTAAAGTTAAAATATGTCTTACATATTGAAGAATGAGTGGATGTATAAGTGTCTGGATGAAGGATTTAGTAGGTGCATGACTGACTGTATGAGTGAGTGATTAAATGTGTCTCACTGAGTGCATGGGTTAGTGACTAAACTGTCTTAATTTGTGCATCATTATGTCTGTTGTTCTGTAAACTGTTGCATGTGTTGATAAGTAGCTATATGAGTAACTATATGGGTTATTGATTGGTTGCCCAAGTATTTGTATGGGAGACTGAGTGTGTGTGGGGGTGGCTGGGAGGTGTATGACTCTGTGCATATATGTGTGAGCAGTTGATTCACTAGATTATGGTTTCAAAAGTGCATGTGGAAACAGCTGTATGGGCGGTTGACTGTGTGCATGAGTGTATTGGTGAGTGAATGGATATCTCAGTGCTACATGTCAAAGTAAGTACATATGTAAAACACAGTACATGTGAGAGTTGACATATATAAATAACTGTGCATAAGAGCCAGTGAATGTGTGAGTGGCTGTATGGATCATTGTGAACTTGTATCAGGGATTGTATAAGAGAGTAAATATGTGTTAGTATATGTTTGAATAAGTAAAGTTTGTATAACTGTATAGTTGAGGAAATGGAGGTGTGATTGATTCTTTGCATGACTGACTAGGTGTGTGAGTAACTCCATGGATGAGTGACAGTCTGTGAGTGTCTGTTTACACTGATTGTATCTAAGGTTATATTAGAGTCTGAAGAGGTTCATCGTATTATCACATGAATGATATCATCAGTGATGTGATCAGTAATGTCAAATGAGATGTCATCAGTGATGTAATCAGTGATGTCATTTGAGATGTCATCAGTGATGTCATTTGAGATGTCATCAGTGATGTCATCAGTGATGTCACTGACCATGTCATGAATGATGTAATATGTGACATCATCAGCAGTGGATTGCGGGTGTGCGATATATAGTTAGTGCAACTAACTATATATGGAATTTCAATGGTTTTGTGTGAGTAAAATAAGGTTTTGTAAATGCGAATTCCTAACTATATATGGTCTATAACCTATGGTTTTTTCAGTGAATATATATATATATATATATATATATATATATATATATATATATATATATATATATATATATATATATATATATATATATATATATATATATATATATATCCAAGAGAAATTTCCCATGTACAAGGAAACGTTACGACAACACTACAGAAGTTGCTGTGCTTAAGAATATAATATATATATATATATATATATATATATATATATATATATATATATATATATATATATATATATATATATATATATATATATATATAGTTAAGCCAATTTACATCTCGGCTGGTGGAGTCCACGAAGATTGCCGTGAACTGCAGCAGGTGAAAATTATTTCTCCGGGGGCGGAGCCTCTTTGTACATACAAGGAGGCAGCAGGACTTACATTCTGTGAGAAGGAAGCCTTTGACTGACTTGGGCGCTGAGGAAGGCAAACCAATGCCGAAATGCATTCGCCAATATTTTGTTAAATAAAGTGCTTCCAAATGTCCCCCGCCGTGGCCTCTGCTCTTTCGTGAGGAGGAGTTCTTTTGGAGACATTTCCTGTGTTTGCCAGCGACGCAGTACAGAGGCCCCTGCTTCGAGAATGGGCCCGGACCACACTGGCTCTGCTCCGGCAATTTTCTTGTGTTCCAAGTGATTGGAATGGACTGTGGCCCGCCATGATGCTCGGGGAGAGACAGGGCGGTAGTGAGGTTATTAACCTCATGCTGGGCGGCGTGTATTTACAGTGCTGCCCCCGCTGAGTTATAACCTGAGCTTCGTGGCTGAAGCAGTTGTGGGGACCCGAGGAGGTGCTTTGCTTAACACCACAAGCAGCAGAACTGGGCTTTCTAACCATCGCAAACCTGCTTTCCGCCAAAAAACATCTGATGCTATCAACAACCCTTGCATCACCTACCTGGAATGAAAAACACTGCATTCTGGGTGTTGGAGTCCACGAAGATTGCCGTGAACTGCAGCAGGTGAAAATTATTTCTCCGGGGGCGGAGCCTCTTTGTACATACAAGGAGGCAGCAGGACTTACATTCTGTGAGAAGGAAGCCTTTGACTGACTTGGGCGCTGAGGAAGGCAAACCAATGCCGAAATGCATTCGCCAATATTTTGTTAAATAAAGTGCTTCCAAATGTCCCCCGCCGTGGCCTCTGCTCTTTCGTGAGGAGGAGTTCTTTTGGAGACATTTCCTGTGTTTGCCAGCGACGCAGTACAGAGGCCCCTGCTTCGAGAATGGGCCCGGACCACACTGGCTCTGCTCCGGCAATTTTCTTGTGTTCCAAGTGATTGGAATGGACTGTGGCCCGCCATGATGCTCGGGGAGAGACAGGGCGGTAGTGAGGTTATTAACCTCATGCTGGGCGGCGTGTATTTACAGTGCTGCCCCCGCTGAGTTATAACCTGAGCTTCGTGGCTGAAGCAGTTGTGGGGACCCGAGGAGGTGCTTTGCTTAACACCACAAGCAGCAGAACTGGGCTTTCTAACCATCGCAAACCTGCTTTCCGCCAAAAAACATCTGATGCTATCAACAACCCTTGCATCACCTACCTGGAATGAAAAACACTGCATTCTGGGTGTTGGAGTCCACGAAGATTGCCGTGAACTGCAGCAGGTGAAAATTATTTCTCCGGGGGCGGAGCCTCTTTGTACATACAAGGAGGCAGCAGGACTTACATTCTGTGAGAAGGAAGCCTTTGACTGACTTGGGCGCTGAGGAAGGCAAACCAATGCCGAAATGCATTCGCCAATATTTTGTTAAATAAAGTGCTTTCAAATGTCCCCCGCCGTGGCCTCTGCTCTTTCGTGAGGAGGAGTTCTTTTGGATATATATATATATATATATATATATATATATATATCCAAGAGAAATTTCCCATGTACAAGGAAACGTTACGACAACACTACAGAAGTTGCTGTGCTTAAGAATATATATATATATATATATATATATATATATATATATATATATATATATATATATATATATATATATATATATATATATATATATATATATATATAGTTAAGCCAATTTACATCTCGGCTGGTGGGAGGAACGGGTGCTCGGGGCGGTCCCCTGGACCATTGGACTGAACATATTCTATTGTGGGTTAGATTTATCAATGGTCCGGGAGGAGCTCCGCCAGGTCTCACTTGATGCGGCTCAGCAGCTGTGGCGGTCATCAGTGTCGCGGATCTACGGCTGGGGGGGCAAGAACAGTAAACTCCTCCATGATTTGGTCTCCAACCCTAGGATCCACGGCATTATTCCGGAGGTCCGCGCAACGAATGGAACCCTCCAGGTGACCTCCGAGGCCATAGTCAGAGCCTTCTCTGACTTCTACACTCGCCTCTATGCGCCGTGCCCACCCGATGCGCTCTGACTGCCCTCCTAAGCAGGGCCGGTGTCCAGCTGCCCTCCCTGGCTCCAGAGGATGCAGAGGCTCTAGAGAAGCCCTTCACCCAGGACGAAGTCCGGGAGGCCATCCCAATTATGAACCATGGCAAGACACCCGGGCCGGACGGGTTCCCACAGGAGTTCTATGCGGTGTTCCGTGACACTCTGGCCCCCCAGCTGCTGAGTCTCTTCCAGCACGTGATAGAGTAGGGCTCCTTCCCCCCAGAATCGGACTTAGCCACAATTGTGGTCATCCCCAAGACCCATCCGCCCTCTGTGAACTGTGAGGACTTCCGCCCCATCTCCCTCATTAACACCAAGATCAAACTCTTCGCTATGATGCTAGCCCAAAGGCTAAAACCCTTTTTGCAGGATCTGTTCCTCCCGGACCAATGTGGTTTTGTGCCTGCCAGCGGTACCCGCCACTGTATCCGCTGCTCCACCTGGCCCTAGCCCATCGCTCCTGCTTATCCCCATATCTGGCCCTTCTCTTTCTCGACTTCGAGAAAGCCTTCCATACGGTGGGCTGGGCGTATCTGCAAAATGTGTTGGAGGAGATAGGCTTTGGCCCATGGTTCCGCCAGTATGTTGGGATTCTCTACGTGAGCCCCAGGGCCCGGGATTTGATCATTGGGCCGCTTTCGGAGGCCTTCCCGATATGCAGAAGCACGCACCAGGGGTGTCCCCTTTCTCCACTCCTGTTCGCGCTACAGATGGAGCCCCTGGCGACGCTCATCCGGCATGACAGCCTCGTTCAGGAGTGGGCCTAGAATGAGAGTCACATAGACAAAATAGCCCTGTACGCCGACAACGTGTTCCTGTATTTGGCGGACCCGGCGACTTCGGGCCCTAAATGTCTGCAAATCCTTCTCGACTTCAAGAAAGTCCATGGCCTCTTACTTGACGTGGCCAAGTCCACCCAGGTCCCGTTGCACCCCCCCCCCCGGGAATGCTTTGACTGGCAGTCTTCCATTCCCATCAGATGCCACTCGGTTAACTACCTGGGGATATGGGTGTCCCTGTTGTCGGAATTGGAGTGGGCTCTAAACATAAAACCCCTGGTCACCTGAATGCGATCGGACATGAAGAAGTGGCAATCCCTCCCCCTCTCTCCCGTGGGGCGGAGTGCACTGTTTAAAATGATAGTCCTCCCCCGCTTCCTCTACACTCTGCAAAATATTTCCATCCCCCTTTCCCGTGCTTGGTTCCGAGAGCTCGACGGGACCCTATCCAGGTTCCTCTGGGGTGGTGGACGACCACGGATTTCACTCGCACACAGCCGCATCCCCCCCTTTGATGGTGGCCTAGGGGTGACTCACCTTTACGTCTACTACCTCGCCACCAAACTGATCATCATACATGACTGGTATGCGGGTGGCTGGTCCGAACCAGCGTACCGGGTGGAACTGGAAGAGACGGACTTCCCACAGCTGCAAGCGCTCCTCTATGGCTGCTCAGTCCCACAAACCATGGCCCCAATTACAAAGACGGTCTTGATGGCTTGGCGCGCCGCCCTACGACACACGGGATGGGACCGTAAACTTACCCGACAGACGGCACTCTGGCACAGCAATTGGCTCTGAGAGGTTGCATCCCTGGGCGGATTCCGGCATTGGGACCTCATCGGGGTGTCAGTGCTTGGGGATGTTTGGGTGGGAGACCACATTCGAACCTTTGCTGACCTACAACAGCACTACCCCCTTCCCCATACCCAACACTTCAGGTATTTACAACTGGGCCACGCCATTCATGCACATCTCCCTGCGCCCACCACCCTTCCAGAGTTTAGCCCACTAGAAACCCAAGTGATGATGGGGGATCTGGGGAAGGGCGGAGTGTCCCAAACTTACCAGACCCTAGTGAATAATAGCCCCTCGTCCCTTGACCAGCTACGTACCCGGTGGGAGGGATGGTTGGGACCCCTCGAGGAGGACGACTTAAGAGATGCCTTGATGGCCCCGCGCACTCTGACCATATCATCCAAGCTGCGGCTGGTGCAGACATACTTTCTACACACGTCCTACCTCACCCCAGAGAGGCTCTTCCGAGCCCGCTTGCGACCCTCCCCGGACTGCCCAAGTTGTGGGAATTCTCCGGCAGACTTCTACCTACCACATGCTGTGGGTGTGCCTGGGGCTTGTGAGTTTCGGAGGGGAGTGGAACGGGAGCTTTCACAGGCTCTGGGCTGGGAGGTCCCTCATGACTCACTACGACTGCTGCTGGGGATCTTTGATGGCCTAGATGGCTCCCGATCGGATAGACGCCTGTTGGGGATGGTGGTGGCCGTGGCCAAGCGAGACATAGCCCGAAACTGGTTACGGTCTGATGCACCCACGGTGGGGGGATGGAGAAGAGGGGTGAACTGGTGCGGGCCCAGGAAGAGGCCCTATTCGAATCCCGGGGCTCTCCTGACCTCTAAAATATGGGGGAAATGGTTGAACATGCTCCCGCCGTGACCCCGAATGTATACACTGTCCTCCAATGGTGGTTATTGTTACGCAAATTGTGATGTCGGATTTGACTGGATTAACCCTACCCATATGTACTGCTGCATTTCAATCCTTGTACCTGTTGATTGAGGAGATGCTGCACATTAATTTTATATGTTGGTTTAAAATGCTGAATAAAGTTGATTATCAAAAAAAAAAAAGATATTCAAGACTAGGATTGAAAACTACTGAATTCTATCTAACGGATATAATAAAAACAATGGTGAGAAACTACGAAAATGGCGATGGACAGAGTACGTAATCAACGTTTGGCGCCTCGGCACTACCTTTCAAATAAATATATAAAAAATATGACTATTAATACTGTACAAAAGTACAGCAGCGGATGACACACACGAACCGGGAAAAGAAAGTGACAGATTTACGACCTGATACAAAGAAAGGTTTGCTTGTTGAATTTGAAGGGAAAAAAAAAGTGGGCTTCAAAACGACGGTGAGCATGCGAAGAGAGTACAACTGCTACACCAAAACAAAAAAGGAAAGCTTTACATACTATCATAGAAATTAAAATTTTAACACCGGCCTTTGATAATATGCACCTAAGTTTACTGATCAAAAAAAAGAGCAATGAGTCATATTATCCACAAAAGTCGATGCATTATTGCCGCTTTTATCGACAGGAAACTGCCGATAAATAGGCGATAATAGGCGTGATAATAGGCCCTTGTAACTTCCCATAGCAGCCCAGGTTCTGGTATTAACCTGGGCTCCTATGGTTATTCACAAGGCCATAATATCAAGTCCATTATCAACGCTTTATCAGCAGTTTCCTGCCGATAAAAATGCCGATAATGTATCGCCTTTTGTGGATAATATGATTCATTGCTCTTTTTTTTACCAGTAAACTTAGGTGCATATTATCAAAGACCGGTGTTACAATTATCGCAGTTTTATTGGCAAGAAACTGCCGATAAAATGGCGATAATGACCATCATAATACGGCGTTGTTATTTCCCATTGAAGCCCATGTTAACACAAAAACATAGGCTTCTATGGCAATTAACCTCATAGATGCTATTAAATATTCCTCCCCAGTGCTGTGCTGTCCATTGGAACTAGTGCTGAATGGACGTCCAATGGTCGTGCGCAGCACTGGGGAGGTAGTGCTGCCGTCGGCCAATGCACCGAGGCAGCACTTAAGGGGTTAACAAGGACGTAACATCAAGCCCACCATCCCAACATTAATAAAAAACCATAGGATCTTCTAAATTCCCATAGCAGCCCAAGTTCTGATCTTAACTTGGGCTTCTATGGTTATTCACAAGGGCATATTATCAAGCCCATTATCGCCACTTTATCGTCAGTTTCCTGGCGATAAAAACGACGATAATATATCGCCTTTTGTTGATAATATGGCCCATTGCTCTTTTTTTTTACCAGCAAACTTGGGTGCATATTATCAAGTACCGGTGTTAAAATTATCGCCATTTTATTGGCAAGAAAATAGCCTATAAAACGGCGATAATGAAATTCATAATATGGCCTTGTTATTTCTCATAGAAGCCCATGTTAACACCAGAACATAGGCTTCTATGGGAATTTACAAGGACGTATTCTCAAACCCACCCTTCTAACATTAATAAAAAACTCTAGACAATGCAGGTACCCAGAGCTGGAAGGTCATTTTATATATCACTGCCCCAAAAATGTGGGGTTCCCCGCGACGTGTACGGGAAGAAAGAGAGAGCTCAAAACATATTTTTTTTTTTTAAAAGACCCGAGGGGTGCCGGTCACGGAGACTGCAGGAGTAGGACCGTAACCCCGCAAACTTCAATAAAGGGTTCTGTGAACTTATTTTCCGTGGAGTGGCGTCCTTAAGCAGAAGGCCATTTGAAGTAATTTCCGTACATGGAAGCCTCGCCGTGAAGGATGCACCGCCATTAAATGGAACATGGGTCTGCAAGGTTGGAACAGTGCTTACCCTGTCTGCAGCACGAGAAATACAACAAGAGGAACCGGCATGACTTTCTGAGGCCCACTGGAGGGCTTGAACAGAAACCGAACAATTAACACTGTTTTAAACTATATCTGTAAGCAAAACACAGACCCCACTGGTGGGGGAGAATTGGGCACAGCACAAAGACTTCCAGTCCCAGGATGCATACGAACTTACTCATCTGAAAGTGCGAGGCCTCTGGAGAGGCTAATTGATGAAAAAAATAAATTGAAGGCTGGAAAATGTGCTGCGCAGATCTGTGGCTGACAGTTTGTGTTTCTCCCTTTGAAAAAGAAGCAAGGTGCTTTGAAACGCGTCAGGGATGGTAATTAACTTTTGGAAAGGTGAGCCGGTTTTAAGAATAAAGGGTTCTGTGAACTTATTTTTCGTGGAGTGGCGTCCTTAAGCAGAAGGCCATTTGAAGTAATTTTCATACACGGCAGCCTCACCGTGAAGGATGCACCACCATTAAATGGAACATGGGTCTGCAAGGTTGGAACTGTGCTTAACCTGTCTGCAGCATGAGAAATACAATAAGAGGAACCGGCATGACTTTCTGAGGCCCACTGGAGGGCTTGAACAGAAACCAAACAATTAACACTGTTTTAAACTATATCTGTAAGCAAAACACAGACCCCACTGGTGGGGGAGAATTGGGCACAGCGCAAAGACTTCCAGTCCCAGGATGCATACGAACTTACTCACCTGAAAGTGCAAGGCCTCCGGAGAGGCTAATTGATGAAAAAAATAAATTGAAGGCTGGAAAATGTGCTGCGCAGATCTGTGGCTGACAGTTTGTGTTTCTCCCTTTGAAAAAGAAGCAAGGTGCTTTGAAACGCGTCAGGGATGGTAATTAACTTTTGGAAAGCTGAGCCGGTTTTAAGAATAAAGGGTTCTATGAACTTGTTTTTTGTGGAGTGGCGTCCTTAAGCAGAAGGCCATTTGAAGTAATTTTCATACACGGCAGCCTCGCCGTGAAGGATGCACCACCATTAAATGGAACATGGGTCTGCAAGATTAGAACTGTGCTTAACCTGTCCGCAGCATGAGAAATACAATAAGAGGAACTGGCATGACTTTCTGAGGCCCACTGGAGGGCTTAAACAGAAACTGAACAATTAACACTGTTTTAAACTATATCTGTAAGCAAAACACAGACCCCACTGGTGGGGGAGAATTGGGCACAGCATAAAGACTTCCAGTTCCTGGATGCATACAAACTTACTCACCTGAAAGTGCGAGGCCTCCGGAGAGGCTAATTGATGAAAAAAATAAATTGAAGGCTGGAAAATGTGCTGCACAGATCTGTGGCTGACAGTTTGTGTTTCTCCCTTTGAAAAAAAAGCAAGGTGCTTTGAAACGCGTCAGGGATGGTAATTAACTTTTGGAAAGCTGAGCCAGTTTTAAGAATAAAGGGTTCTGTGAACTTATTTTTCGTGGAGTGGCGTCCTTAAGCAGAAGGCCATTTGAAGTAATTTTCATACACGGCAGCCTCGCCGTGAGGATGCACCGCCATTAAATGGAACATGGGTCTGCAAGGTTGGAACTGTGCTTAACCTGTCTGCAGCACGAGAAATACAATAAGAGGAACCGGCATGACTTTCTGAGGCCCACTGGAGGGCTTGAACAGAAACCGAACAATTAACACTGTTTTAAACTATATCTGTAAGCAAAACACAGACCCCACTGGTGGGGGAGAATTGGGCACAGCGCAAAGACTTCCAGTCCCAGGATGCATACGAACTTACTCACCTGAAAGTGCAAGGCCTCCGGAGAGGCTAATTGTTGAAAAAAATAAATTGAAGGCTGGAAAATGTGCTGCGCAGATCTGTGGCTGACAGTTTGTGTTTCTCCCTTTGAAAAAGAAGCAAGGTGCTTTGAAACACGTCAGGGATGGTCATTAACTTTTGGAAAGCTGAGCCGGTTTTAAAAATAAAGGGTTCTGTAAACTTATTTTTTGTGGAGTGGCGTCCTTAAGCAGAAGGCCATTTGAAGTAATTTTCATACACGGCAGCCTCGCCGTGAAGGATGCACCACCATTAAATGGAACATGGGTCTGCAAGATTGGAACTGTGCTTAACCAGTCTGCAGCACGAGAAATACAATAAGAGGAACCGGCATGACTTTCTGAGGCCCACTGGAGGGCTTGAACAGAAACTGAACAATTAACACTGTTTTAAACTATATCTGTAAGCAAAACACAGACCCCACTGGTGGGGGAGAATTGGGCACAGCATAAAGACTTCCAGTCCCAGGATGCATACGAACTTACTCACCTGAAAGTGCGAGGCCTCCGGAGAGGCTAATTGATGAAAAAAATAAATTGAAGGCTGGAAAATATGCTGCGCAGATCTGTGGCTGACAGTTTGTGTCTTTGAAAAAGAAGCAAGGTGCTTTGAAACGCGTCAGGGATGGTAATTAACTTTTGGAAAGCTGAGCCGGTTTTAAGAATAAAGGATTCTGTGAACTTATTTTTCGTGGAGTGGCGTCCTTAAGCAGAAGGCCATTTGAAGTAATATATATATATATATATATTCACAGAAAAAACCATAGGTTATAGTCCATATATAGTTAGGAATTTGCATTTACAAAACCTTATTTTACTCGCATAAAACCATTGAAATTCCATATATAGTTAGATGCGCTAACTATATATCGCGCACCCGCAATCCACTGCTGATGATGTCACATATTACATCATTCATGACATGGTCAGTGACATCACTGATGACATCACTGATGACATCTCAAATGACATCACTGATGACATCACTCATCTCGTTTGACATGACTGATCATATCACTGATGATATCATTCATGTGATAATACCATGAACCTCTTCAGACTCTAATATAACCTTAGATACAATCAGTGTAAACAGACAGTCACAGACTGTCACTCATCCATGGAGTTACTCACACACCTAGTCAGTTATGCAAAAAATCAATCACACCTCCATTTTCTCAACTATACAGTTATACACACCTTACTTATTCAAACATATAATAACACATATTTACTCTCTTATACAATCCCTGATACATATTCACAATGATCCATACAGCCACTCACACATTCACTGGCTCTTATGTACAGTTATTTATATATGTCAACTCTCACATGTACTGTGTTTTACATATGTACTTACTTTGACATGTAGCACTGAGATATCCATTCACTCACTAATACTCTCATGCACAGTCAACCGCCCATACAGCTGTTTCCACATGCACTTTTGAACCCATACATATAGTGAATCAACTACTCACACATCTATGTACAGAGTCACACACCTCCCAGCCACCCATACATACACACTCAGTTTCCCATACAAATACTTGGACAACCAATGAATAACCCATACAGTTACTCATATAGCTACTGATTAACATATGCAGCAGTTTGTAGAACAACAGATATAATGATGCACAAATTAAAACCCAGTCACTAACCCATGCACTTAGTGAGACACATTTAATCACTCACTCATACAGTCAGTCATGCACCTACTAAATCCTTCATCCAGACACTTATACATCCACTCATTCTTCAATATGTAAGACATATTTTAACTTTACAGAAACATACAGTCACTGGATGTTGTCATCAGTGATGTCATCAGTGATGTCATTTGAGATGTCATCAGTGATGTCATCAGTGATGTCACTGACCATGTCATGAATGATGTAATATGTGACATCATCAGCAGTGGATTGCGGGTGCGCGATATATAGTTAGCGCATCTAACTATATATGGAATTTCAATGGTTTTATGCGAGTAAAATAAGGTTTTGTAAATGCAAATTCCTAACTATATATGGACTATAACCTATGGTTTTTTCTGTGAATTTCATTGGTTTTTTAAAAGCTAACATCTGTAGCTGTAAAATGTATTCTTCTTTAAAACCCAAAATATATTTTAGATGTTTATTGATAATTTTTATTGAAATATTTTTTTTCTTCGCTTCCGGTAAGCGAACCGGGAAGCTTTCCGTTAGCTCATCTTGATGCCGCGATCTAGTACGCGAACCGGTAAACGTTACGTTAGCGGAACTGTGACGCGTCGCGGAAGCGCGACGTATCATTGTCGCGTAATGCGTCTTATGACGCGCCGCTTTAGCGCTCCCGAAAGTGCTCCGGACCGCGAACCGGAAACGATGTGGGACGCGGCGCGCACCGCGTAACGTAAGCGGAACAAGTCATGTGACTTGTTTATCAAACTTTTCATTGGTTCATTTCACTTTTGGTTTCCAAATGATGTATGACTAGGTCATGTGACCTAAAAATAACACTTTTCATTGGTTCAGAACTTTTGCTTTTCCCAAATCATGTAAACCCCTTCTTCTTTCCTCACTCTGACTTTCATCTTGGTGAGAGAAAGACCATTTTCCATTTTGATTGCAATGGCTTCTATCTTTGCTTCAGCTGGTGGACCCCCACCACCACCTCAACCTCCTCATGACAAGAGAGGACCACCATCACAATTCATCTCCAACAGAGAGGAGGAAGAGGACGACTTAGAAGAAGAGGACACTGATGAACCTGAATTTATTCAGGAGTTGCCCCGTGTTTCCCGAAGGAAAATAAGTTTTATATGGCAGTTTTTCTCAATTCCTCGAGGGGAGAAGAAGGTTAATGCCAAATATGCCACCTGCCTAATTTGCAAAAAAAGATTATCTCGAGGCACAGAGAAAAAGTATAGTATGGGCAACTATACTATGCATCGCCATATGGTCAGGTGGCATCCATTAAATTACAGCCGGGCAGAGTTAAGGGACCTGCAAGATAATCCCCCGACAACTCCTGTGGCCAAATCAACTTCAAATATATCTTTGACTGCAAGAGAGGCACAGGAAACTGTGCCAAACATACAGCCAAACTTCAAGCACATGAAGTTTACGTGCATACATTGTGGTGCTATGCTCTCATGTGGCAACATGAGCGTAAACTTAATCAACTTGGTGTTTGATAACCATAACTGCCCTAACCCACCCAAGCAGTAACTTTTTTCTTTGCTCCTGTTGAGCCCTTTTCAATGCCTGTTTTTTTGTTGTTTCCCCTCCATGAAAAACACAAAAAAAACATAAAACTGTTCTAAAAATACAAAAAAACAAAAAATGTTCAGAAAAAAAAATAAAATAAATAAAACAACAAAAACATTAAAAAAAAGTTCTTTTCAGAACTACCTCCCCTTTCAAATAAAATTGCTAGAATGTTTAGCACTCTGGCAAGCTCTATTTCTTTTGGTTCGCTTTCCAGTTCGCTGCCCGGTTCGCGAACTTTAAGCGAACCAAAAAAATATTTTTTTAAAAAAAAGAAGAGTTAGTATAAGGGAAGTAAACAGAGAGTAATGTAAAAAGAAAGACAGCTATAGGGAGTAAACCAGAGATAGTGTTTAATAGATCTATTTATTAATTCAGGATGACGATAAGGTGTGATGTCTCCTGAGGTTTGTTTAAGGTGAGACCTACTCAGGGTTACAGATCAATTTTACACTTGTTGAAGAATACAGAGCAGATAAAGCATGTGAAGGCCTACCAATGAAGTAAATCATGTCCTCTTATTACATCATTCATGACATGGTCAGTGACATCATCAGCAGTGCATTGCGGGTAAAAAGAGTAGAAAACATTTACCTTATAATTCTTGTTACCTTTTTTAAATATTTTTTCATACTTTCAATCTGTAAAAGAGAGAACAAACATTTCCAAAAATATTACAACATGTATTTAAAAATTAGAAAAGAAAAGGGAAAAGGTTCAAGAAGAAACACTTTTTCAACAACTTTGACATTTACAGAAGCCTCTGCTTCTCTACGTCCCCCACACAATCCTAAAGATATATATTTTAAACAAACAGTATCTTCATGCTGATGAACTGAGACCTATTTTGGAACATGGTACTTCTTTTGCACTGCTGATGTCTCACAATAGTGATGCAATAGCAGCGCAAAAAAGATGTAAAGCCATCATAAAATTGTGTCTAATATTTTAAATGATAGTTTCAGGATGCAAATAAGATGTGTGCTTTCAAGAGCTTTCTTTGAGGTGAGGCCTATTCCTTTTTTTTAAAAAAAACAGTACCCAGAAGTACAGCACTGTAAGCATTAAAATTGACACTTACAGAAGACTCAGTTTCTCCATATCTACCTCATATTTCTAAATGTATATCATAAGTACAAACAGAAGAACATTAATTATACATGTTATATGGTTTATTTTTGCTGTTCTCAGAATGTATCAAATTTCACTTAAATCAGTGACTTGAAGGTATTCATCATGTAAATGCGGGGAAAAAAAAACACAATCAAAATGACTGTGTTTAAAAAACCCATACAACCTAAGAAATCTGATTTCAAAACTCCTTAAAATTAACTTACTTTCAATGACGTCGAAGGATCTCCTATGAACAGCATCCACTCTGTTGTGCTATAAATATTTCCAGCCCGCCACTTTCTGAAAGAAAACCTCCATCGATACGAAAAATATGTTACATAGAAGAAAAGACTTCTCTCATTCTATCACATGTTTCCACTAGGCCAAATCATGTTGCCGCGATTCGCAACTCTTGTAATTCTTCCAATCAAATCCCGACATTTTCTATTTTCGCAACTTTCAAAAAGAATACATTTAAGATTATTTTCACAATCCTGGACTACTAATATCTTACCCTTCTTTGTCACTCATGTTCTCCTTTTCCTATGACACTGATACTGCTTACTATGAAGCAGACTTACTTGCATCAGGTTTATATAGTTGGATTTTTAAATTGACATTATAATTAAAAGTTTTGGACCAATAATCTAGACAGCATTGCAGACTTACATTCCCTCTACTTCATGAACCTTTTGCAATTCTTCACAGGAAATCCCGAGATTCTTTCATTAAAATTTTGGTTTTAAAAACACCAGGTAAGAATTTTTAAGGTCAAACGGCAATTTTTTTTTGAAAGTTACAACGGAATCATTGCAGAATGACCAGCCGTTTCGAGACTTTAAATAAGCTGTATAATGTCCTGATGTTGTTGAAGGACCATCGTGATAGATAATTGCTACAGTTACAAAAGTCCTTCCTGATATTGAAAGCTGAGAAGCCACAAAATTTTTTATTAAAGTTGACAATTTTGATCCATCAGGCCTACATCGTTGAATCATTAAAATGACATACTGTCCATATCTACGTATAAATAATGTTGACATCATTTCAGATTTACATTGGCTACACTTCATGTTGTGATCCGCTGCATTTACTAGCTTATTAAAGGAGACTGATTTACTGTCTGGCAAAGTTAAATATATAAATCTTTCTGAGTCTACACTAGTAGTACTTGATACCCTACAATTCTCGCAGTCATGCTGCCATTGATAAGAAAGCCCAAACAGGTGATCTACATCTACACCCTCATCTTGCAATACATCAAGCATATACATTAAAAACTCCTGACAATCTTGCTGATTATTTTCAGAGAAGTCTGTTTGACCTGAACATTCATTTAACAGATAACGAACTTCAGACACACTTTCTACTTTTGTTCGATCAGTGCTACATTTCTCGAAAACAGAATTCAACAAACAGCATAAAATTTGTTCTGAATTCAACAGAATCTGTTCTTTTAAACTCTCTAGTGAAAAGAGAACATTAACCACTACATTTGCATAGCAGTTGACACCAGAACTGTTTTCAAATTGAAAACCGACAACATCTTCAACAGAATCCACTTTCTTTCTGCTAACAATTTTCGGTTCATTGACTTTCAGTCTTTTTGCAACAACCTCCCTACTATTACTGATATTTCTACGTATCCGGCCTACCACACGTTTCTCAAACAAAGGATATTGAGGCAAATGTGGCGCATACTCTCTTCTTAACCTATTGTATTCCTTAACACAATCTAGATCCGCACAAATGTTTGTGACATCACAGTCAATCAAGTACAATCCTGATAAAGTTCTAACTCGTGACAATGCCACATATGCCATACCCTCCTTGAACACAGAACTGCCAATATTCACCAATGCACTGTCTACACTTAAACCTTGCGATTTATGAATTGTTACCGCATATGCCAAGCAAACAGGAAACTGTTTACGGCGAACATATAAGTCTTTAACAAGCAAAAACCTAGCAGAACAACGACCAATTAGCTGTACTTCCTCAATGCCATCAAATTTAATTTTTAAAAATTCTATTCCATCTCTATTTCTGTACTTCTCAAAATCAACAACATTACCCATTGATCCATTTACCAGACCTCTTTCAACATGTAAATTTCTTCTCAAAATGATTCGGCAATTTAAACACACATTCAAAGTCTTTTCAAAACCCGCTGTTTTAGATATAGTCTTCTCTAATGAATCCAATTTTGACTTCAAATTTTCTGACAAAATAATTGTTGATCCCATGTGCTCTATTTTGTCAATAGCTTCAAGTTTCACAATCTCTTGCTTTTCTAAATTCAACATTTTGTTGTTGAAGATGGCACATTCTGCAAGAGTTGGCATCAAACATATTCCGGATTTCTTTTCAGTAATTTTCTGAAAAATATTCTCAGCCACAATCTCTTGTTCGGGATATAAATTTGAAAGTAATCGTGCATTTAAAGCTTCTTTTCCATGCTCGGTCACTTTTCCAATTCTAATATCTTGTAGAATATTCTTGTAATCTTCATCTTTTGCCTGACGCATATTTTCATGCAGTTCAGCATAATTGAAGTTTAACCATATATTGACGTTGCCAATGCTCCCTAGGCACTTCCTGGTATCTTCATGCGTGAGTATTTTGAACACAGGTTCTCCTTTTACTGGTGTCAGCTGCAGAAGATCTCCGAAAACAATGATGTGTTTGCCACCAAATAACACATCATATTCAGTTTTAAGTACTTCTTGCATTCTCAAATGCACAAAGGCAAGCATGACATTGGAAACCATGCTTACTTCGTCAATGATAAGTAGTTTCATTTTCCTCAAGACTCTTGAAACTTCACAGCAAGCATCCCCAGATAACTTGTGATATTGTAATTTGTTGTCATGCTCCACCGGCAGCATCAGTAGACGATGCAAAGTAATACCTTTAATGTTATGTGCTGCAAGTCCAGTAGGAGCGGTGACAACACAAGACAGCGATGACTCAGTCCTTTCCTGCAGATAGCATGAAATTGCTTTAATGAGGAAACTTTTTCCAGTTCCCGCTTCTCCACTCACATACAGTAGGACAGGCTTCAACGATGTACATGAGCACTCTTTCTTCTCATGACTTAATCCATGCTCAATTTGCTTGGTAACTTCATCATATATTCTCCTCTGCTCAACGTTGAGTTGTTTTTCCAAGTCTTCTAAGTTAACTGAATCCTCCTGAGCATGTGCCATGGCTCTTTCCACTTCATTCATAGCAGTGGCAGCTTCATTTTCGATAATAGGTCCTCCAAGTGGATCTTGACTCAATGAAACAGAACTCTGACTGTCCTGAGAACTGTCTCTGGCAATCTCGGCTGCAATCGTTGCTTCCTGCTCAATTTCCAAAGTTAGCATTTCTTGATATTTGGGAAAGCAGGACATTCTATGCTATCCTTAGCAGCAGTGAAAGAGTCTTCGTAACAGAGGAAATCTCCAAGCAGTTCCTCTTCTGCACGCCAAGGCTTGAAAAGTTGCAAAAGTGCTAAATAGAAAAACTCCTTTTTTTCTGAAGATTCGCCACTCAATTTTCGATGGTTTACTAATTGGCATTTTCTTTGCTTGACCAGGCATCCCTCACTTCCAATTACAGCATACACTCCTTTCTCAATATCTTCTTTGATGTTCCTCTTGAATATATAATTTTGTAGAACCTCATATAGACAAACATTCTCAAGGTGACTGCTTCGATTTGGATAATATGTATCCAACATGTTGGTCTTCAAAATGTCGGTACTGTTTGGTTCCTTTTCTGCCAAATATTCAATTTCCCGGACAGGTTTTAGAACCCGATTTCGCGTTGCAGCAAGACCAAGACTCGCCCAAACAATACTCCTGGATTTGGCATAGAGACTTGCTGAAGACAATCGATCTGAACATTCGTAAGCTCCGATTTCTCGATGCGACAACATCTTCAGACTGAAACTGTACAACTTCTTGCTGAGGCTCTTTTCATGGGAAATGTCCTCCCACATATCCTTCAGTTCTGTCTTTTCTTTTTTGGTGATGTAAGATGTCACATACCGAGCCACAGCCATACAGTTGTCACCCACAAACTGTATATCCATGTTAGCATTCCACATGGACAAAATCACTGGGTTGTAGTCGTTGATGTACTTGGACTCTTCGTTCCTTTTCAAATTGTATGTATTTTTGGGTGATTTCCTCGTCACATTATGTCGCAGTGAAGACATCAAACTGTTCACTTTTCCTTTAGAAATCACCGGTCGTGGAAAGTTGAAACGACATTTGGTGTAGAACTTGTCCTTGTTTCTGAATTTACGACGACAGTACTTTCCACAACGATGGCTTTGGAAACGTAGAACTTGTTCTCTTAGGCTTTTCTTCTCCGTTGCATTTGGAACAGCACACGTAGAATACTGTTCTATGAAATTCATCACTAAGTCATCCGGATCTGTTCCAAATTTAGGTGCATCCTTGATCCACAACAACATATGTATATGAGGAGCACCTCTTGCTTGGTACTCCTTTCTCCAGAAGAAATCCAACACCTCTCCAAGAGGTGGATTCTTCTTATTTGTGATGAAAGACATCATAGCTTCAAATCTATGATTGAAGTACCTGCATACATTCACAGGATCCAAAGAACACAGTTCTCCAGGTGTCTTGAATTCAATGTTTTCAATATTTCCATTTGCCTCTCGTAGAAATTCAAGTAAGTCTTCCCAGCCATACTCGGCACAGCTCAGAGTGAGGAACCATGTCGGAGTTCCTAAGTTCCTCAGCATACATTTTAAATCACCATGACGACGGTACCAGTACTCATTAGTACCACGCTGACACGCCATGAGATTAATTAAGTGAGAATCCAAAATACTGTCTTGGACATTGACTTTATGCATAAAGTCCCTTGCCGAGATATTTCGCATCTGTATACCACTTTTTAAGATGTGGTTCACTGCATATGACAGTCCTGACAGATCGCTTTCAAACAGGAGATGAAACAAATAGGGAATGCATTGACGAAACCTAGGATCTTCTGCATACAATCGTAAAGTCCGGTATTCAGACGCAGGAATTTGATGAGGTCGCTCATCATATCTTCCTCCTCGACCTGTGGGAAATAGCTGTGGGAAACACCGAGCTTCCAAACTTTCCTCCCAAACACTAATGGGACTCCCTTTGGCTTGTTTCATTTGAAACAACTCAATAGCATTCCCCATGACTTCCTTGGAATGCAAAGGATGAACACTATAATGTTCATATATTTCTTCACTTTTAGAGGCCTCTACTTTCTCAATTTGGCCAGCACACAAATCGCTATCCTCTTCATCACTTACTTCCTCTTCTGCAACATATACATTCTTATAGTACTTATTATTTTTCTTCAAATACACTGTTGCCTTTTTGACTTTCCTAACATCCACTAAATCTTGCCATATTTTCTTATTCTTTGTCGGAACCCCATTAACCAAGATAACCAGAGGTTCCTCTTCCACTTTTTCTATTCCAATTGTGTTAATGTTTTTCTTCAAATCTAGAGGCAAATAAACAACTCTTCCCTTTAATCCTCTCTGTAAATCTGCTGGAGGCAACTTCCCTGTCTTTGGCTCCATTCTTACAATAGCCTGAAAGGGATGGATACTTTGAATCAAAATAGATTCATAAGTATTTAAATCCTTCAATTCAGAAGGAATCTCAACCAATTCCAAATTATTATGAACTGCCCTAGCAGGCATCTGGTTTTGGTTTAATTTATTACAACAATAAGTACACACACGTTGATCCGATCCTAAATCAAAATAATTTTCTACCATCAAGTATGTGGCAAAATCCTTCCATTCACTATTATTTTCCCTTTCACTTTTTGCATATAAATCCAATACCTTAGTCTGATTCTTATAATAAGTGCGTCGACAACATACACAAGTGAAATTAGGCCTCTCACTTGATTTCATCTGAAACGTGGCAATTTCCTTCTGAAAATTATCTGTACTGGAAACCTGTACATTATCTTCAACATTACCCTCTACTTCAGGGTCAATTTGAACATTCTCATCTTTACTACTAAAGTAATAAAACTCAATTTCTTCACAAATATTCTTCACATCTATTTCAGAACCATGCAAAAGAGCAGCACATAATTGTTTAAGCATAATTGCTGGACTCTTAGCATAATACAACATTCTCACTAATTTTCTCACTTTATTATGATGCACTGCTACCATCCTGAAATGATGAAAAACACTCTGGCATACTCTCCTGGAAAGACAAGCCAGTGAATGACCACGCAAACCTGTCATTTGTCTCACTCTGCAAGGATCTAAATCTTGCAACAACTTCATTTTCTGCTTCAAACTTTTCTTATTAAATGTCCGTATAAAATCACAAAGCAAATTGATGGAAACCTGTCGCACACTGCAAATAGAACTACACTTCCAAATGTACACAGGACCCTTAGGACGTCTTCCTAAAACCTCATCACTTAGCACCTCTTCTGTCTCTGTTGTCACACGTTTTTCTTTTTCAACTGGACAACCATCCTTCACTTCATAAGCTCGACCACTGGTGTCAACTGCAAACATCAAATCATTATCCTGAAAATAACTCTCCTCATTAAAAAATGCCTCAGAACTTGAACTATGCATCCATTCTCCGGAAAAAACTTCACAAAAGTTACTACGATTTACTACTCTCTTCCATCTACTGTTTGTTTTGAAATCAGAAATTACCTTGCTTAGTTTCCTAATTCTATTGATTACCAAAATAAACAACTTTCGCTTAATTTCAAAAGCATGATCAATAATTTTCTCTACATTTTTCTTCTTCTTATCAAATGCCGCTTTCTGTTGGCCTTTTTTAATATTTCTTAATAAATTAACTATTATCCTGTTACGGAACATTCGTTTTCGAATGTCCCTAAACTGTTGTTTCCTTCTACTATCATGCACAGAGTTATCTCTTCCTCTACCAGTAACATTTGTGATGGGTCTTTCCTTTCCATTTAAATTACTCTTCTTTTTCTGAACTGAAACATTTTTGCGAAAAATACTTTTTTTACTAAAAATATTTTTTAAGAATGATTTTGTGCTCTTACCCGGAGCTTTCTTGGTGTTTTGATAAGTATTTGGGGAAGAGGACTGCTGCAATAAAACATCATCCTGCTGTCTTTGACGTTTTCTAGCCTTTCTAATACGATTTTTCGTTGGCATTTTTCAAATTAAAAAAAGATCTGCAGTTGAATCTGTGGAAAAATATAATAAAAAATGTTATTAACCACTATTACCAAACAGTAAATGAATAACAGTCATCAAAAACTTAACGCCCTACTTATTATTTAACATAGAAAATCTTTTGCACCAGCACTGCATCACAAGGACATTTTCAGTCATTTCCTCTTGAATGCAGGTATACAATTGATTTATATGCTGTGTTTAAAAACGATTTTTTGAAATCAATTACATTTCTGGATATGTACTGCTAGAGCTTCATAGGTTGCTTTGGGTCATATTTATAAGGCATATGAGTGTCTATAATGTTATTTTTCCTTTTTAAATGGAAAGCGTTCTTCATGGTGCAAGTTTCTTGTAAATACGCTCCCACCTGCGAAACGGAACTTTGCGATGCGAAGCTGATTGCCTCCCCGGTGTCTGTCAACATTCTAAACAGACCGGAGCGGCCGCCATCTTATCTCTCGGTAGGATTGAGAGAGAAGAAGAGGTGAAAAACGAAGGGGGAATTTAATGAAAGGGGGCAAGGTATACCCCTCTTGACCCACTAGGAATGTTGTTGGGGTTTTTAAAGGGTCCCGTGGGGAAAATAAAAAAAATATATTTTTCACGGTAGAAGCGCTTTCCGAACACCGAACTGGGCGGCAAACTGCTGGCGAAACGGGAATTCGCCATTTTGTGCTTCGTTTTAATTAAATTACTAGGTATAAGGGGGTGCGGGAGACCATTTTGTGCTTCGTTTTAATTAAATTACTAAGTATAAGGGGGTGCGGGAGACGTATCCTAATCCCTTATATTTTCTGAGGGTGGCTGAGAAGGCTCATATATGTTGATACATGTGTTCCAGCGCCTGTGCGTGAGCTTTTTTTTTTTTTTTGCTGCGTGACGTCTGTTAACGTTCGATTCGAAGGAAATCAGGAAGTGTTGACCACCAATTTGTCAGTGCGATAAAATATTTCGTTATAAATGAATCCTTATTGATAAACATTGTCTGCGCCATCTTGTCTTTTTTACAATGCCACAATTTTGTCGTGCACGGCAGCCATTTTAGATGCCAGTCCGGTCCCAGGCTATCACCTAGCCCCAGCTGTAGAGAATCCAGACATGCCAACCCTCCCGATTCAGGCGTCAGACTACTGATTTCAGTGCTACTCTCCCGCCTCCCGATTCCTGCAAACAAAAACCCGGGGGCATATTACCAACAACTAGCGATAACTTGTTTAGAGACAAAAATTATCGCCGCACATCGGCGATTTTTATCGCAGATAAACCTTGCTATTAGCAAGGTTTATCGCAAATGCGATAAAAAACGGCCGCAATGCATGAATATCGCTGAAAAGTCAGCAATATTCATGCATTATCCAGCAAATGCTCTTAGCCATGTTATCCACCTCTCATTGGATAACATGGCTAAGAACTGCTCGCAAATGCAATAAGAAGCGGCCGCAATGCATCAATATCGCTGAAAAGTCAGCGATATTCATGCATTATCCAGCATATGCTCTTAGCCATGTTATCCACCTCTCATTGGATAACATGGCTAAGAACTGCTCATGGCCCCATGAGGAACGCTTTCCATTTAAAAAGGAAAAAATAACATCATAGAAAAGAATCGTTTTTAAACACAACATATAAATCAATTGTATACCTGCATTCAAGAGGAAATGACTGAAAATGTCCTTGAGACACATGAAAGCGTTTTCTGGAATGCCCTAGCACCATTTTTTGGACATTATTAACATGGCTATGTAACTCCCATAATCAAAATCTAAATTTGCCAAGCGCAGGTGGGAGCGTATTTACAAGACACTTGCCCCATGAGGAATGCTTTCCATTTAAAAAGGAAAAAATAACATCAAATACACTCAAATGCCTTATAAATATGACCCAAAACAACCTATGAAGCTCTAGCAGTACATATCCAGAAATGTAATTGATTTCAAAAATGGTTTTTAAAAACAACATATCTGTTTCAGCTTACATAAGAGACCATGGAATGGGCTTCATATACAACAATAACTTGTGTTACTGCATGCCAGAATGCTACACCGAATATGCAATTACAATTTCTCAAAGTAACAAAATCTATTTCTATATCACTACAGACAAAGCCACAGTTTAAAAACACAGCTTTCTTCATCATTTTCTCCTTAATTCATACTATTCTCTATCTAAAATAAATAAATCTTTTCTCACCTTAGCAAATACTTTTTGAGTTTTGAAAACAGTCTCAGAAATACACCAAATTGTCTTCAGCAGAAGAAAAAGGATGCACTCCAGAGTCTGCAGCTATTGAAAGCACAGAAATACAGATATTCATTTCACATATCTCTCATATTAGCCAATCATAACTCTTCCCTCACTTAGCAAGGTTTATCGCAAATGCGATAAAAAACGGCCGCAATGCATGAATATCGCTGAAAAGTCAGCGATATTCATGCATTATCCAGCAAATGCTCTTAGCCATGTTATCCACCTCCCTTTGGATAACATGGCTAAGAACTGCTCGCAAATGCGAAAAAAACGGCCGCAATGCATGAATATCGCTGAAAAGTCAGCGATATTCATGCATTTTCCAGCAAATGCTCTTAGCCATGTTATCCACTTCCCATTAAATAACATGGCTAAGAACTGCTCAGGGCCCCATGAGGAACGCTTTCCATTTAAAAAGGAAAAAATAACATCATAGAAAAGAATCGTTTTTAAACACAGCATATAAATCAATTGTATACCTGCATTCAAGAGGAAATGACTGAAAATGTCCTTGAGACACATGAAAGCGTTTTCTGGAATGCCCTAGCACCATTTTTTCGACATTATTAACATGGCTATGTAACTCCCATAATCAAAATCTAAATTTGCCAAGCGCAGGTGGGAGCGTATTTACAAGACACTTGCCCCATGAGGAATGCTTTCAATTTAAAAAGGAAAAATAACATCAAAGACACTCAAATGCCTTATAAATATGACCCAAAACAACCTATGAAGCTCTAGCAGTACATATGCAGAAATGTAATTGATTTGAAAAATTATTTTTATAAACAACATATCTGTTTCAGCTTACATAAGAGACCATGGAATGGGCTTCATATACAACAATAACTTGTATAACTGCATTCCAGAATGCTACACCGAATATGCAATTACAATTTCTCAAAGTAACAAAATCTATTTCTATATCACTACAGACAAAGCCACAGTTTAAAAACTCAGCTTTCTTCATCATTTTCTCCTTAATTCATACTATTCTCTATCTAAAATAAATAAATCTTTTCTCACCTTAGCAAATACTTTTTGAGTTTTGAAAACAGTCTCAGAAATACACCAAATTGTCTTCAGCAGAAGAAAAAGGATGCACTCCAGAGTCTGCAGCTATTGAAAGCACAGAAATACAGATATTCATTTCACATATCTCTCATATTAGCCAATCATAACTCTTCCCTCACTTAGCAAGGTTTATCGCAAATGCGATAAAAAACGGCCGCAATGCATGAATATCGCTGAAAAGTCAGCGATATTCATGCATTATCCAGCAAATGCTCTTAGCCATGTTATCCACCTCCCATTGGATAACATGGCTAAGAACTGCTCGCAAATGCGAAAAAAACGGCCGCAATGCATGAATATCGCTGAAAAGTCAGCGATATTCATGCATTTTCCAGCAAATGCTCTTAGCCATGTTATCCACTTCCCATTAAATAACATGGCTAAGAACTGCTCAGGGCCCCATGAGGAACGCTTTCCATTTAAAAAGGAAAAAATAACATCATAGAAAAGAATCGTTTTTAAACACAGCATATAAATCAATTGTATACCTGCATTCAAGAGGAAATGACTGAAAATGTCCTTGAGACACATGAAAGCGTTTTCTGGAATGCCCTAGCACCATTTTTTCGACATTATTAACATGGCTATGTAACTCCCATAATCAAAATCTAAATTTGCCAAGCGCAGGTGGGAGCGTATTTACAAGACACTTGCCCCATGAGGAATGCTTTCCATTTAAAAAGGAAAAATAACATCAAAGACACTCAAATGCCTTATAAATATGACCCAAAACAACCTATGAAGCTCTAGCAGTACATATGCAGAAATGTAATTGATTTGAAAAATTATTTTTATAAACAACATATCTGTTTCAGCTTACATAAGAGACCATGGAATGGGCTTCATATACAACAATAACTTGTATAACTGCATTCCAGAATGCTACACCGAATATGCAATTACAATTTCTCAAAGTAACAAAATCTATTTCTATATCACTACAGACAAAGCCACAGTTTAAAAACACAGCTTTCTTCATCATTTTCTCCTTAATTCATACTATTCTCTATCTAAAATAAATAAATCTTTTCTCACCTTAGCAAATACTTTTTGAGTTTTGAAAACAGTCTCAGAAATACACCAAATTGTCTTCAGCAGAAGAAAAAGGATGCACTCCAGAGTCTGCAGCTATTGAAAGCACAGAAATACAGATATTCATTTCACATATCTCTCATATTAGCCAATCATAACTCTTCCCTCACTTTTTTCAAATCAAAACCCTTCCCCCCTCTGCCCTCTCTGCCTTTTTTCCATAGCAACGACCTCCTGGAAAACCTCTCATGTTTGCAAATTCACACAACAATGTTTCAATTGAACTCTGAACTCTCAGTGCACCTGCATATCCAGTGCAATCTTTCATTAAAAGTTTCTTCCTTGACCATTCAAATTACATCTTTCAAAGAACACATCCATGCACCCTAACTTTCTGTTTTCAGAAATGGAAATACACCAATCACTGCTAATGAATCATTAGCATTGGAAATCCACAGTTTTTTTTCTTTACAAACTCCTACTGTTTCAACTGCCCTTTCATTACCACACTTCATCTGACTGCAGCACAACCTTCTCCCACCATGTTTAACGTCTGGATTGTTGGACATAGTTACATCCACTGGGCTCAAAGGTATGCTGAGAACAGAAATTTACACAACCTCAATTTACAAGATGTGGAAATTAAGTGGTTGGGCCAAAGAGGATTAAAATGTCACCAATTGATACCATTGGTGAAAACCTTTATGCATTTGCCAAAACCTGACCTGTTAATAGTGCACTGTGGAGGTAATGATTTGGGCACTTTGACAGGGGTAGGTCTAGAAATGCTTTTAAAGGACACCTTTGAGCAATTAATGGCACTTTTTCCTCAAACTGCCTTGGTATATTCCAATATATGCCAAAGACAGAAATGGAGGTGGTCCAACCAATTTTGTCCACAAATTGAGAAGTCGAGGAAGCATGTAAACAAATCTGTTTCAGCTTTCATGAGAGACCATGGAATGGGCTCCCTGTACAACAATAAATTGCGTTACTACATGCAAGATATCTACAGAGGAGATGGAGTTCACTTCTCAGATGAGGGCAACAGAATTTTCATTCTGAATTTAAGACTGTGCATTGGTACCTACTTATAAGTACCTAAATGTACCATAAACCCAAAAGCTCTTCTCAGAGCTACCCTTCATCTAATCACTCACAATTATTATTTTTTTCTAACTTTTTTCACTAATTTTCCACAAAATACGCTCCCCGAGGTGCTACCCGGTTCGCTAACCGAAAGCTAACCTCGCGGAATTTTTTTAAAAAATGTTTTTTTTCCGCACATATAAGCCTCCTCAGCCACCCTCAGAAAACCTAGGGGGTCAAGATAAGTCTACTGTGCCCCCTTCTACCCATTCTGAACATTATTTGCCCTCCATCTTGTATCTTAAAGCGACCGAAACACAAAATGGTGGACTCCCGTGACGCTTAAGGTTCGCTAACCGGGCTGCTTTCCAGAAAGCGGTCCTAAAAAAAGGTGGGAAAGTAATTTACAGAAAAACGACTAGAGACACTCTCACCAAATATAGATTAGCTCATACTACATAACAATCCCTTTCATTCTCACAAATTTGATTGAAATTTCATTTAGCCATTTAGCCTGTAGACCTATCTAAATACCCTGAGGTAAATTACTTCACAAAACACATCTAAAATATTGGAATTGACAACCAATGAAAACTTTACTTTCATTTACAATTTTTATTACCTGACATTTGATTGGTTATATACCTGAATATATATAGAGGAAGAGAAGGAAACACAGCCATTTTCACTGCTACTTCCTGAACTACATTTCAAGAGCCTTTTCACCTCCCTGTAAAGTAAATTGATAATTTGTAAGTGGCACTTTAAATTAATTTGTAAAAACTTTATTGATAATTATTTACTGTCCCCCTGCTATAGTTATAGATACAGATAAGCTCCTCTGTTACATTTATTGATTGACTTACACTTCTCTGCTATAATTATGAATTTACTTACTTTAACTTCACTGTTAAAAAAACAGAACTACATGTCTGAACTTAAACCCAACAGTGCCCTAACTCTTCTAATATAATTATTTTTTTATGCAATTTACAGCAAAAAAATGGAAGGGGAGCACGAAAAAACCAATGTTTCCTTCGACATTACAACAGAAGACATTTTAACTGAAAAAAATGTGGATGAAGATTTTATGGATGAATCTTTTGATGAACAATTTATTGAAAGCTTACAAGACACAGAAACATCCATGTTTGACGAGATTCCAGATGATGTAATGCTGGAAGTTTTAATGAACTATGAAAATAATAAATAATTTTTTTTTTAAATCAAAATAAATAAATAAATAAATAAAAAACGAACAAAAACAACAAATAATTAACATACAGTATTAGAAAAGTCTATCATTCTTTTATCCTTATAGTACGCTACCCAGAACGCTTTCCGGTTCGCGAACTTGGCGCTTACCATGCAAAAAAAAAAAAAATATATTTTTTTTTTGGACCCTCCTAGGCCCTTTTAAAACCTCCACATAAAACCTAGGGGGTCAACGAGGATCTACTATGCCCCCTTATGGTAATTTCCCCCTTTGTTTTGGCCTCCTCTTGTCTCTCGATCCTACCGCTCCGGACTGTTTAGAATGTTGACAGACACCGGAGGGCCAATCAGCTTCGCATCGCAAAGTTCCGATACACGAAAAGTTCGCTAACCGGATCGCTGCCCGGAGCGCTGTTACAGATATATATCTTGATTTAAACGTTAATTTCTCAAAATCCACTGAAGCACATATATTGAGACCTAGCAAAGGCACATCGGGCTAACAGTCCCTACAATTTTGCCAAGTTTCGTGGAAATCCATTCAGCCGTTCGGGCTAAAAGTGAGTCCAACCGCCCTATGGAAATTAACATGGGAAAAACGCGTTTTGGGACCCCCCTTTTTTCTCGGCCCCCCCTTGACGGAACCCCCCCAAATTTCCAGGAGCTGCTCAGAAACAAAATGTGCCATTTTCCTGAAAATTTCAGCCGATTCCGTCCACAAACGCCAAAGTTATTAGACATAGAATTTTCAGAAATCCCATAGAGAAAAAATCCTAACTGTATATACCTACTGGCGACCGCCAGTAGGTAATATATATGTATATATATATATGTATACATATATATATATATATATATTACCTACTGGCGGTCGCCAGTAGTTAGTTATAGTTAGGATTGTTTTCTACAGGAAATCCGCAACATTCTACTGGGAATAACTTTGGCGCCGGTTGAGGAATTTGTCTGTGATTTTCGTTAAATTTGCCTCGCTACGCTCCGCTCCTTACCTGAAAGTTTGGGGGGGATTCGTGAAGGGGGGGCCAAGATAAAAGGGGGGTCCCAAAACGTGTTTTCCCCATGTTAATTTCCATAGGGCGGTTGGACTTACTTTTAGCCCGAACGGCTGAATGGATTGCCACAAAACTTGGCAAAATTGTAGGGACTGGTAGGCCGATGTGCCTTTGCTATGTCTCAAGATATGTGCTCCAGTAGATTTTAAGTAATTTAGGTTCAAAAATATATATATCTGGGCGGAGCCTAACCACACATCTGATCTGATTGGCTGTCAGCACTTCATCCAAGAAGTGTTCAGCCATCTTGGGACCAATATACATGATAGCACCTCATTAAAAAGCATTGTAGTTAATAGAGGGTTTTAGGACTTTAGTTACATTATAAATCATTTGTTGATGGTACCATACTCATTTTAGGAATTGTGGTGTGTTCTAAGGTGATTTTACCATGTGAAAAAGCCTTCTGCTGTGATATCATGAATCATGTTTGAAAGAAAACTAATATCTCATGATTTTCCCACAGTGGTTTGGAAGGGGATCTATAAGCTAAACTGAAAGCATATTTTCTGTAAATTCACATTATCTTTCTCAGTCATGTGAGAATGAAGTCTGACATTCTCAGTAAAACATGTACATCCAACAAGGACAGAGACTGTCAGTTGATTCCTTTGTGTTCTACTGCAGCCTCCTAGAGTGTTCTAAAGAACAACTAGAGTGCTAACAGTCCTACTTATTACAAAGGTATAGCACACCTGAAGCCATCGTGATGGGGATAAAGTGGTAACGCTTAAAACATTTAATTTAAAAAGGACCAAAATGAGGGGGTATATTATGCCATAGAAAGTATGATTAGTGCTGCAGAAAGAAAAATGAGGGCACATTTTGAGTGACTTCTCAAATCCTCTTCAATTTCATTAAAAAATTCTGACATGCAGTCTCCCAAGATGGCCACCAGAGACAAAAGAGCCTAAATGTAGCTCAAATATCACCCAGATGTAGCCCAAGTATAACCCAATGACAGAATGTCCCAGAGTGTTCCAGAGTGTTCTAAAGAACAACTAGAGCGCTAACAGTCTTACTTATGACAAAAGTATGGCACACCAAAAGCCATCTTGATTGGAATGAAGTGGTAAGTCTGAAAACATTTAATTTAAAAAGGAACAAAATAGGGGGTTCATTTTGCCATAGAAAGTATGATTAGTGCTTCAGAAATTAGGGATCATTTTGAGTAACTTCTCAAATCCTCTTCTATTTCATTAAAAAAAATTATGACATGCAGAATGAAACATGCACTTTGAATACCAGCAGCAGACTTCCCTGGTGAGCAGTAGATTTACTACAGTGATCTAATGAGCAACTAGAGTGCTAACATTCAGAATTTATGGCAAATGTGTGACACATCTGATTGCCTTCTAGATGGAACCAAAGTAAACAAGCATTGAAAATGCAATAGATCTCGCCCTCGTTTAAGTTAAAGCCATTCTGTTTGTAATGAGGTGGCTTTTTAGCTTTGCTTTTATTAGTGTTTTTTAAACTTTCATGTAAATAACATGCATCTGTATGCATATGTGTATATGTATGCATGCATTTATATCTGTATTTATATAGATATACAGATTATATATGTTTATATATGTATGTATATATATATTTATATATATATATATATATACATACACATACATATATATAAATGCATATGCATATATATGCATATATATATATGTGTATATGTGTGCGTGTAGAGAGAGGTAGAGAGGTAGAGAGGTAGAGGTAGAGAGGTAGTGGTAGAGAGGTAGAGACTAGTAGAGAGAGAAGTAGAGATAGGTAGAGAGGTAGTGAGTAAAGAGTGAGTACTAGAGAGTAGAGAGTGAGTAGTAGAGAGTAGTAGAGAGCCAAAGAGAGAGTAGCAGAGAGTGAGTAGTAGAGAGTAGTAGAGTGAATAGTAGAGTGAGTAGTAGAGAGTAGTAGAAAGTGAGTAGTAGAGAGTGAGTGGTAGAGAGCAGTAGAGAGTAAGTAGTGAAGTGAGTAGTAGAGAGTAGTAGAGAGTGAGTAGCAGAGAGATAGAATAGTAGAGAGTAGTAGAGAGTGAGTAGTAGAGTGAGTAGTAGAAACTAATAGAGAAAGTGTAGTAGAGAGTGAGTAGTAGAGAGTAGTAGAGAGTGAGTAGTAGAGTGAGTAGTAGAGAGTGAGTGGTAGAGAGAAAGTAGTAGAGAGTGAGTAGTAGAAAGTAGTAGAGAGTGAGAAGTAGAGAGTGAGTAGTAGAGAGTAGTAGAGAGTGAGTAGTAAAGAGTGAGTAGTAGAGAGAGAGTAGTAGAGAGTGAGTAGTAGAGAGTAGTAGATAGTGAGTAGTAGGGAGTGAGTGGTAGAGAGAGAGTAGTAGAGAGTAGTAGAGTAGTAGAGAATGAGTAATAGAGAGTGAGTATTTGAGAGTAGTGGAGTAGGAGAGAGTAAGTAGTAGAGAGTAGTGGAGAATATTCCAAAGTTTGGCACAGCACCACTTGCACAATAAGTCCAATCAAATCATATCACTTAGAGTCCTTATTGAAGTGCTGAATCTTGGTGTATATTCAAATGCTTTTATTTTCCTTAAGTTTATGTACCACAGCCAGCCGAAACGTTTCGTTCTGTACAACAGAACTTCTTCAGGGCGTTCTTATTTCCTTCAAGTTATGTCGGTATCCTGTTGTCATATAACTAGATATTTCTTCCAAATGTTAGACGAGACATAAGTACATTCTTATTCAAAGTGACTAGGTATCAATTTTACCCACACAATTCGGGCAGACTTGAGTAATTTATAGCATCCTCAAAGTCAGTCTTTCAAAAATTCTAAAGTATAGGACTAGATAATCCAAATCCGAATGTTTCTCAAGAAAAGTCATTTTCAATCGTTCAGAATATCGGTGTTTGGGCAGATATGACCCAGGGACCCCCAGTATGCAAGGGGAATTAGTCCCCCCTCTGCAAACGCGCCATTGGCCTGCGTTGCAGAGAGGTGTCAAAAGGGGCATAGCCTCATTACACCTTTGTGCAATGCAGCCCCCTGGTGCATACTGAAGGATCCAGGTGGGCTAGTTGGCCCCCAGGGACCCCTAGTATGCAAGGGGAATTAATTCCCCCTCTTCAAACATGCACGGGGGCTGCGTTGCAGAGAGGTGTAAAAAAGGGTGTGGCCTCATTACACCTCTCTGCAATGCAGCCCCCTGGCGCATACTGGAGGCTCCTGGTGGGCTAGTTGGCCCCCAGGGGCCCCCAGTATGCAAGGGGAATTAGTTCCCCCTCTTCAAACATGCACGGGGGCTGTGTTGCAGATAGGTGTAAAAAGGGGCGTGGTTGTTTTTCACTGAAAAAACCATAGATTTCACAACAGTTATAGTTAGGAATTAGCATTTAAAAAACCTATTAAATTCACTGAAAAAACCATAGGTTTGACACCAGTTATAGTTAGCTGGAAATTTTACTGACATAAAACTATTGAAATTCCCACGTTATAGTTAGTTGGACTCACTATAACTTGCGCGCCTGCAATGCACTGCTGATGACGTCACATATTACATCACTCATGACATGGTCAGTGACATCACTCATGACATCACTGATGAAACTATCCTTGTGACAGAGTGACAGACCTCCTTTCAGTGTAATGTAACCCTTGAAACACATATTCAAAAATAGAAACTAACATTTTCAAAACAATGGAGATACCCATACCAGTTACAACAACCAATTCAGTAATTCTACCATCTATATACACATCCACTCATTCAGCAACAGATCTATATAGTCACTCATACAGATACTCACTCATCATATGTAGTGATACACCTATACATCCTGTTACACACCGACAGTCATCCAAAAGTTACTCACACACATACTCACACATGCAAATAAACTATTGAACATCCATTTATTTGCATATACAACTATACACACACTACCACCTTACTTCTAAGGAAACTTACACATACTTATTCTCTTAAACAATCACTTATAGGAACACATACTTATTTAAACAGGAACTCTTACAATCTCTCACTCTCACATATACTCACTTATATACATCAATACTCACATATACTAGATTAAAACATATGTCGTTACTGATAAAGACACTAGTGAGACAGTCATTCACTCACTAACACACACATATACACACTCATCCACCAATACAGTCCTGCACATATGCTGTCTTCAAAACACATACAAACAGTGAGTCAGTCATTGATGCATCTATGTGCTAAGTAATACCCCCACCAAACCATACAGACACTCATACTGTTACTAAAAAAAATCTAATAACCCATATACACACACATGTAGCTAATCACCAACCCATGCAGCCACTTATACACAAAGTGAAACACTGATACATATATTTAAATATTTAAACATTACTCGCTAATATATGTATTCACTAAGAAACACTTAATAAGCCAGTTAACCAATCAATTTTTTTTAAAACATCCTTTTAGACACTTATTTAAACATTTATTCTTCCATCGATCTTTACATATACATATATAAAACATATTTCTTTTTCAGAAAGACACACATTCACTGGATGGTGTCATCAGTGATGTCATGAGTGATGTCACTGATCATGTCATGAGTGATGTAATATGTGACGTCATCAGCAGTGCATTGCAGGCGCGCAAGTTATAGTGAGTCCAACTAACTATAACGTGGGAATTTCAATGGTTTTATGTCAGTAAAATTTCCAGCTAACTATAACTGGTGTCAAACCTATGTTTTTTTCAGTGAATATATATATATATATATATATATATATATATATATATATATATATATATATATATATATATATATATATATATATATATATATATATATATTTTGTAGCAATGGCCCTCACGTATATATAGTTATGCCAATTTACATCTCGGCTGGTGGGAGGAACGTGTGCTCGGGGGCGGTCCCCTGGACCATTGGACTGAACATGTTCTATTGTGGGTTTATCAATGACGTCTTCATGCTGTGGCAGGGCACGGAGGCGAAAATTATTTATTGGTGACCTCAATCAAAATTCCATTAATTTGGAATTTGTGGTTCAATTTAGCAAAACCACTATAGACTTTCTAGACGTTAGAATAAATCCAAGGAATGATAAACTAGAAACAACCGTTTTTCGAAAGAGTACTGCGGGAAATTCCGTCCTCCATACGGACAGTTCTCACCCTGCCGCATTAATTAAAAGTATCCCCTTTGGGGCGTACTATAGAGCAAGGAGAACATGCAGTCGTGAGGAGGAATTCGATAAAATTGAAAAAGAGATGACTTGTAGGTTCATCCAAAGAGGGTACAAACCAAGCATTCTGAAAGGAGCTGCTAGTAAAGCCAGGAACCTAAAACGAGAGAAAATTCTGTTTGAATCATCAAGAACTAAAAGACAACAGGAACAAAATAAAATCCAGGGAAATAAGATCACCTCTAGATTTATTACTACATTTAATACAAAACCCAAAGAAGTAAGATCTATTCTAAAGAAACACTGGTATCTGGTAAAAAATGAGCCAGTGTTAGGTTCCAGAGTCCAAACAAATCCCGAGATCACCTATAGAAAATCTAAATCATTAAAAGATTTAATTGTGAGTAGTGAATTTGTGGATAGAAAGAAAAGTTAATCTGATTGGTTAAAACAGAAACCTGGTTTTAAAAAGTGTACAAAGTGTAAGGCATGCAATCATGGCATGAATCGAACTTGCCTTAAAACACCTTTTAATAAAACCATTACTAGCAGGAGACCCATAACTTGTAAAAGCAGTTGTGTTGTTTATTTGTTACAATGTTCATGTCCAAAAATGTATATAGGTAGCACGACTCTACCTGTTCGTCAAAGAATCCTCCAACACAGGCCAGCAATTGTCAATCAAAACAGAACATATCCTGTCGCGAGACACTTTGAGTCACATCACCAGAGTAACCCTGAGAGTCTGCAATATACTTGCATAGCAGAAGTCCCCAAGAAAAAGAGAGGGGGGACAGGGAAAGAGAATTCCGGAGATTGGAGACATATTTTATTCTGGATTTTAATTGTAAAGAACCATTTGGGCTCAATGTGGACGAGGATCTATATACATGTCTGTCTTGAAGTAACTAGAAGAGAATAATAATGAAATTTGAAAAGTCGATCTGCACTAGTAACCATGAACTGATTGTGTTTTTAACTTAGAATATTTTTTCAGTGGTAGTGAATTGAGTTAATATTTACATGATGTGGACCTGTACATTAGGCTTATTCTTGCACTTTAGAGACAGTTATTCGTTTGCACTTTAAGATGAAATTGCATTGTTTTTGGTATGGATATGCAATATAATAGTACATTGATATGGAGTGAAATGTAAACTATGAGAGAGTTGATTAAAGTTTACAAAAGCACTTGCACTTTATCTTTATAGTACTGTATTAGATAAGAGTGAAATATTTACATTGAGAAAATTATCAAGGTTTACATAAGCACTAGCACTTTTTTCAGCACTTTTTTACATAAGGTGAACCTTCCATTTTTACAAATTGTAGGGTTTGATTATGTAAAGAGTTGTTGTTTTAACCATACCAAATTCTTGCTTTTTAGAAATGCAAATTAGCAAATGAAGCACAGGCCCTCTTTTTCTTTTAAAGAAACGGTAAAGTAGTATGTGTAAGAATTGATGAAATACTAGAAACGGCACTTGCCAAAGAAATTGTGAGAAAAAACGAACTAGTATGAATTCTAGGAAGTAGGCATTAGCACTGTAATTGCGCAATGCATGCACACAGGAGTTAATAAAATGAATTTCCCAAAGTACACAGTCAAAATGTGAAAATGTTGGTTGAAAAGGAAAATATCTTTTTATAACATTCGTGCATTGATGGGATTTGTAAAAAGGCTTTGTGTCTAATAACGTTGGTGAAGTAACACATTATATTATGGCCGCCGTATTAAACAGAATTGAGACGTATTTGTGAATGTTAAATTCACTGTCTGTTTTTACTACCCCTGTGAAGTGTATTTTAATCAGGCAACAATGGTGGTGAGACATCGTGAGCAAGGGAGCTTGACTCCCGAAAAGCGTAGATGTATTTCGTCATTCTTTATAAATAAAAGGACTTTCATAATCTACCTCGGAGTGCTGGATGATTTATTACTTCAGAAGATAAATCCTATATTCACATGGTATTCACGTCATACCGATAAACATGAAAAACAGACTCGCTGAAGTTCTGTAAACGGAGCTAGAAAAGTATTGGCCCAAATTATAAATGCAAAATTAATTATTTTCCATGCAAGATTGTAAATATTGCTTAGACAGTACATTGTGGCAAGTCAAAAAATGAAAAACAATGTTAATCATTTTGCCACGGTGAAAGGAGTCAATAAAGCATCAATCTTCAAAATAAAGGTACATTGCCCTTTGTGATTACATTTCTACATATAAAGTGTGAGACTGATACAGATATTTACATATTTACACATCACTCACTAACCCATGCATTCACTAACGTACAATTAATCAGTTAGTTATACAATCAATTTAAAAAAAATCATCCATTTAGACACTTATATACCCATTTATTCTTCCATCGACCTTGAGATATACATATATAAAACATATTTAAATTTCAGAAAAACACACATTCACTGGATGATGTCATCAGTGATGTGATCAGTGATGTCATTTGAGATGTCATCAGTGATGTCATGAGTGATGTCACTGACCATGTCATGAGTGATGTAATATGTGACGTCATCAGCAGTGCATTGTGGTCGAGCGAGTTATAGTTAGCTGAAATAACTATAACGGGGGAATTTCAATGGTTTTGTATGAGTGAAATGTCCAGCTAACTATAACATGTGTGAAACTTATGTATTTTCTGTGAATTTCTAAGGTTTTTTTTTATGCTAATTTTTAACTATAACGCGGGTGAAACCTATGGTTTTTTCAGTGAATTGCTAAGGTTTTTCAAATGCTAATTTTTAACTATAACGTGGCTGAAACCTATGGTTTTTTTCAGTGAATTTCAAAGGTTTTGTAAATGATCATTTTTAAATGTATTAATTGTTATATTTTTTATACTGATTTACTACATTTTTTTAAATTATTTATTTTTAGATATTTTATTTTTTAAATTACATTACATATTTTGTATGTAAATTGAAAAATAAATGTTTTTAAAAATATTGAAATTGTATTTATTTTTACTTTTAATATTTTTTAATTTATATATATTTTATATAGCAGGCAATGAAATCCTATGGCAGAAAATTCTAGTTACTGGTAAGTACAGTTAAATTTGCTTTTCAGGAACAGTAGTGAGCTGAAAGATGCAGCACTGAGGTGTCTCCTGAAAACAGCTGAGTAAATCGGAATTTGTAGTTCGGCTGATTTTTGAGGAATTTTTTAAAGTTTCAATTCTTCACACTAAGAAAAATGTTCAAGTGAAACATATCAATGTTACCCTATGGAAGGAAATTCAAGTTAATGTAACTATGGTTAGAATTACTTTTCAGGATCAGTAGTGGGCTAAAAGATGCAGCAATGAGGTCTCTCCTCATAACAGGTGAGTAAATCGGAATTCGTACTTCGGCTGATTTTAGAGGAATTTTATAAAGTTCCAAAACTCCACACTTGGAAAAATTTCCAAGTGAAAGCAGTCAATGTTAGCCTATGGAAGGAAATTCCAGTTACTGTAACTACGATTAGAATCTTTTTTCAGGATCAATAGTGGGCCAAAAGATGCAGCACTGAGGTCTCTCCTGATAACAGGTGAGTAAATCGGAATTCGTAGTTCGGCTGATTTTAGAGGAATTTTTAAAGTTCCAAAACTCCACACTTAGAAGAATTTCAAAATAAAACATGTCAATGTTAGCCTATAGAAGGAAATTCAAGTTACTGTAAGTATGGTTACATTTACTTTTCAGGGTCCGTCCTGGGCTAAAAGGTGCAGCACTGACGTCTCTCGTGATAACAGGTGAGTAAATCGGAATTCGTAGTTCGGCTTATTTTACAGGAATTTTTTAAACTTTCAAAACTCAGCGCTTAGAAAAATTTCCATGTGAAAACAGTCAATGTTAGCCTATGGAAGGAAATTCAAGTTACTGTAACTACGATTAGAATCTTTTTTCAGGATCAGTAGTGGGCTGAAAGATGCAGCACTGAGGTCTCTCCTGATAACAGGTGAGTAAATCGCAATTCGTAGTTCGACTGATTTAAGTGGAATTGTTTAAAGATCCAAAACTCCAGACATAGAAGAATTTCCAAGTAAAACATGTCAATGTTAGCCTATGGAAGGAAATTCAAGTTACTGTAACTATGATTACATTTACTTTTCAGGGTCCGTTCTGGGCTCAAAGATACAGCACTGACGTCTCTTGTGATAACAGGTGAGTAAATCGGAATTCGTAGTTCTGCTGATTTTACAGGAATTTTTTTAAACTTCCAAAACTACACAGTTAGAAAAATTTCCATGTGAAACCAGTCAATGTTTGCCTATGGAAGGAAATTCAAGTTACTGTAAGTATCGTTACATTTACTTTTCAGGGTCCGTCCTGGGCTAAAAGATGCAGCACTGACGTCTCTCGTGATAACAGGTGAGTAAATCGGAATTCGTAGTTCGGCTTATTTTACAGGAATTTTTTAAACTTCCAAAACTCAGCGCTTAGAAATATTTCCATGTGAAAACAGTCAATGTTAGCCTATGGAAGGAAATTCAAGTTACTGTAACTACGATTAGAATCTTTTTTCAGGATCAGTAGTGGGCTGAAAGATGCAGCCCTGAGGTCTCTCCTGATAACAGGAGAGTAAATCGGAATTCGTAGTTCGGCTGATTTTAGAGGAATTTTTAAAGTTCCAAAACTCCACACTTAGAAGAATTTCAAAATAAAACATGTCAATGTTAGCCTATAGAAGGAAATTCAAGTTACTGTAAGTATGGTTACATTTACTTTTCAGGGTCCGTCCTGGGCTAAAAGGTGCAGCACTGACGTCTCTCGTGATAACAGGTGAGTAAATCGGAATTCGTAGTTCGGCTTATTTTACAGGAATTTTTTAAACTTTCAAAACTCAGCGCTTAGAAAAATTTCCATGTGAAAACAGTCAATGTTAGCCTATGGAAGGAAATTCAAGTTACTGTAACTACGATTAGAATCTTTTTTCAGGATCAGTAGTGGGCTGAAAGATGCAGCACTGAGGTCTCTCCTGATAACAGGTGAGTAAATCGCAATTCGTAGTTCGACTGATTTAAGTGGAATTGTTTAAAGATCCAAAACTCCAGACATAGAAGAATTTCCAAGTAAAACATGTCAATGTTAGCCTATGGAAGGAAATTCAAGTTACTGTAACTATGATTACATTTACTTTTCAGGGTCCGTTCTGGGCTCAAAGATACAGCACTGACGTCTCTTGTGATAACAGGTGAGTAAATCGGAATTCGTAGTTCTGCTGATTTTACAGGAATTTTTTTAAACTTCCAAAACTCCACAGTTAGAAAAATTTCCATGTGAAACCAGTCAATGTTTGCCTATGGAAGGAAATTCAAGTTACTGTAAGTATCGTTACATTTACTTTTCAGGGTCCGTCCTGGGCTAAAAGATGCAGCACTGACGTCTCTCGTGATAACAGGTGAGTAAATCGGAATTCGTAGTTCGGCTTATTTTACAGGAATTTTTTAAACTTCCAAAACTCAGCGCTTAGAAATATTTCCATGTGAAAACAGTCAATGTTAGCCTATGGAAGGAAATTCAAGTTACTGTAACTACGATTAGAATCTTTTTTCAGGATCAGTAGTGGGCTGAAAGATGCAGCCCTGAGGTCTCTCCTGATAACAGGTGAGTAAATTGCAATTCGTAGTTCGACTGATTTTAGTGGCATTTTTTAAAGTTCCAAAACTCCACACATAGAAGAATTTCCAAGTAAAACATGTCAATGTTAACCTATGGAAGGAAATTCAAGTTACTGTAACTATGATTACATTTACTTTTCAGGGTCCGTCCTGGGCTCAAAGATGCAGCACTGACGTCTCTTGTGATAACAGGTGAGTAAATCGGAATTCGTAGTTCGGCTGATTTTACAGGAATTTCTTTAAACTTTCAAAACTCCACAGTTAGAAAAATTTCCATGTGAAACCAGTCAATGTTTGCCTATGGAAGGAAATTCAAGTTACTGTAAGTATGGTTACATTTACTTTTCAGGGTCCGTCCTGGGCTAAAAGATGCAGCACTGACGTCTCTCGTGATAACAGATGAGTATATCGGAATTCGTAGTTCGGCTTATGTTACAGGAATTTTTTAAACTTCCAAAGCTCAGCGCTTAGAAAAATTTCCATGTGAAAACAGTCAATGTTAGCCTATGGAAGGAAATTCAAGTTACTGTAACTACGAGTAGAATCTTTTTTCAGGATCAGTAGTGGGCTGAAAGATGCAGCACTGAGGTCTCTCCTGATAACAGGTGAGTAAATCGCAATTCGTAGTTCGACTGATTTTAGTGGAATTTTTTTAAGTTCCAAAACTCCACACATAGAAGAATTTCCAAGTAAAGCATGTCAATGTTAGCCTATGGAAGGAAATTCAAGTTACTGTAACTATGACTACATTTACTTTTCAGGGTCCGTCCTGGGCTCAAAGATGTAGCACTGACGTCTCTCGTGATAACAGGTGTGTAAATCGGAATTCTTAGTTCGGCTGATTTTACAGGAATTTTTTTAATCTTCCAAAACTCCACAGTTAGAAAAATTTCCATGTGAAACCAGTCAATGTTTGCCTATGGAAGGAAATTCAAGTTACTGGAAGTATGGTTACATTTACTTTTGAGGGTCGGTCCTGGGCTCAAAGATGCAGCACTGACGTCTCTCGTGATAACAGATGAGAATATCGGAATTCGTACTTCGGCTGAATGTTTCGCTCAATTGTGAAGGAAGGGGGCGGGGCCTGAGGACAGATGTGTGCAAACACGCTCTGTGGCACGGTTTAGGGTGGGGAATATATTCCTCTTCAATCCTGAGGTCACCTGTGAGCCAACTAGCCCATCAGGTACCTCCAGTTTGCGCCAGGGAGCTGCGTTGTAGAGAGGTGTTCAGAGGGCACGACCCCTTTTTACAACACTCTGCAACGCAGCTCCGTAGCACTTACTAGAGGAACCCGTTGGACTAATTGGCCCCTAGGGGACCTCTGGATTGAAGAAGAATACATTCCCCAACCTAAAATGCGCCACAGGGCGTGTTTGCCCACATGTCACCTCAAGCCCCGCCCCCTACCTTCACCACTGTCCAAACATGCCCCGTAACGCGTTCTAAGTTGGGGGATAAGGTCTCCTTGCATACTGGGGTGTCCCTGGGGGCCAACTAGCACACCAGGAACCTCCAGTATGCGCCAGGGGGCTGCGTTGCAGAGAGGTGTTAAAAGGGGCGTTGCCTCGTTACACCTCTCGGCAAAGCAGCTCCCTGGCACGTTTGCAGAGGGGGTACTAATTCCCCTTGCACGCTGGAGGTCCCTAGGGGCCAACTAGCCCACCAGGAACCTCAAGTATGTGCCAGGGGGCTGCGTTGCAGAGAGGTGTAAAGCTGCCACGCCCCTTTTTACACCTCACTGCAATGCAGCCCCCTGGTGCGTTTGCAGAGGGGGTACTAATTCTCCTTGCATACTGGGGGTCCCTGGGGGCCAACTAGCCCACCCTGAACCTCCAGTGTGCGCCAGGGGGCTGCGTTGCAGAGAGGTGTAAAGAGGCCACGCCCCTTTTTACACCTCTCTGCAACACATCCCCCTGGTGCTTTTTCAGAGGGGTAACTAATTCCCCTTGCATACTGGAAGTCCCTGGGGTCCAACTAGCCCTCCAGCAACCTCCAGTATGTGCGAGGGGGCTCTATTGCAGAGAGGTGTAAAAAGGGGCAGGGCCTCTTTACACGTCTCTGCAAGGGAACCCCCTGGCCCATACTGGAGGCTCCTGGTGGGCTAGTTGGCACTCATGGACTCCCAGTATGCAAGGGGAATTACTCCCCCCTCTTCAAACGCACCAGGGGGCGCGATTGCAGAGAGGTGCAGGGAGGGGGCGTGGCCTCCTCCCCATTACATTAATTTTTTTAAAACAACTTTTAAGAAGGGGGGCTATGTAGCCCCCCTTCTTTTTCTTTTTTTTGGGCCCTTGGGACCCCATCCCCCAGGGCCTGTCCCAATTTTAATTATTTTTAATCGGAAAGGGGGCCATGTGGCCCCCTTCCTGTGACCTATTTCGGCCCCTGGTACCCTATCCCCCGGGGCATGGGCAACTAAATTTTTTTATATTGATGCCTCCCTTAAGGCCCCGGGGACCCCACCCCCGGGGCCTGCCTTTTTTAATCATTATTAATATTTTTTGGGGGAGTGGGGGCCGTGTGGCCCCCCTCATGGGCAACTTCTGACCCCGGGGACCCCATCCCCCGGGGCCTGGCATTCCTCATTGGGGGCCGTGGGGGGGTCCCCAAGCCCCCCACAGTCCCTGCCAGCTCCCCGCAACCTGCGGGACCCGGCATTGCTTTTCTGGATGGGGAGCAGCTAACATGCTGCTCCCCATACAGAAAAGCAATTGCTCTCTCTTTCAAAAATCAAAGCAGTTTGCTGTGGTAGGGTGGGAGCCGCGAAGCTCCCGCCCTACCACAGCAAACAGCAGTGTCCCGGGTGGGCACCCTGGGACTCTGCAGGAGCCGGCTCTGGGGGGTGGCGGTCCCCAGGGCCATAAAGGGCTCAAGGAGGGGGGCCCCTCCCAACAGCTACAAAGCCCCGGGGGTGGTGGCCCCCTGGGCTGGGGGGGGGTCTGTCACGGACCCCCCTAGTTTGCATATTAGTGCCCCAGGGAGGTGGCGGTCCCCGGGGCATGTGTGGGGGCTTGAGCCCCCCACGCAGGTTTTCTTTTAAAAAACGAAGCCCCGGGGGGTGGCAGACCCTGGGGCTGCAGAGGGCTGTGAGCCCCCCGCATACTTTCTAACAGAGCCCCGGGGGTGGTGGTCCCCAGGGCTCGGGGGCCTTAGAGGCCCCCCATCAATAATGTCTTTGCCCCAGGGGTGGCAGTCCCCGGGGCTGCGGGGGGTGGTGTGCCCCCTGCTAGCATAATAATTTTGCCCCGGGGTGGCGGTCCCTGGGGCAGTGTGGGGGAGGGGGATTTGGTCCCCCTGGGGGCTAATTTTAAAAAAAGCAGACCAGTTTTTTTTTATTTCACTGGGTACGCGTACGTACGCCTACCCCGCGATTTAGAAAAACATTTTTTGGGGGTCTTGAGGGTCCTTGTGGGACCCCATCAGCAGGCCTAGGGGGTCAGGGTGTGTCTACCCTGCCCACTTTGTGTGTTTTGCCCGTTTGTTTTTCAGCTTTCTTGTGCCTCGGTTCTACAGAGGCACAAGATGCCTGCCAACACTTCCTGGTTTGGAGTGTTGACAGACAGTTGGCATCCAATTAGCATGCAGATCGTGCTCGGGATGGTACAGAGTACAGTAAGCTTACAGTAATCTTACAGTAAGCTCCCATAGATATACTTATGAATTTACCTATGATTTTCTCAGGAACTACTGAACGGATTTACACCATTCAACAAAAAGCGTGATCTGCGAACAGAACTCTACCTTTTTGCCAAATTTGGTGTAATTCCTTTCAGCCGTTTGGGCTGTAGCCCTGGCTAAATGTCCTATGGAAAATTGCATGGGGAAAACATGTTTTGGGACCCCCCTTTTTTCCCGCTTCATGAATCACCCCCAAACTTTGAGGGAAGGAGCAGATCGAGCAGGCCATTTTCTTGTCTTTACACTTGACCATGGTCCTTCTACTGTGTATTCTCATCATAGTCCAAGCACATGCAATCCATTATTTTATCTGTTCTTGCCCATTCTGTGTGGTGTTATCGCAACACTTATTGCACATTATAGAATTCCTTGAGTGTACCCGCTTTTAAAACGTCTCCACTGGGTGGTGTACATGGAGATTTTGGAACACCCTTTTCATCCATGTTTGCATCTTGAGATGTAACTTCTTACCTGTGTTCTTAACTTCTTACTTTACCCTTTTCATTATTCAAATGTTCTCGGAAAGATATTACTAATCCTTTTCATCGAAAAAGTAACAAGTTTCTAAAATCATTTTATATGTGAGTTGTGTATGTTATCCTAATACCCAATATTCCAATGAGCTGATTTGTACCATTATGTAATGTGCTTTAGTTGCAGTGTTGTATCTTGTTTTAGTTTGTATGTGATTACAATGAAAGGTAACATATTATTGTATATGCTAAGTAAAGCAATTGACACAATGCATAGTGACACTGTATTTATTGTAATTATTTTCGAATGTTTTCAAAATAATATACACCCAAGAACAAAATATGCTGACATTACAGTCAGGATAGAAGGAAGTGTTTATGTTTTTGTAGAACGACTTACAAAATTAGAAAATTAGTATGGAAAATCAACAAAAAAAGTTGGAAGACAGTTTCGAAATTAATAACAGTGTCATAGAAGAGCTGAACATACTTTTTGTAAGTAGCTACAATGAAGAGGAAGAAATTAATGCTGCAGATATCAGTTGTAAATTTGTAGATAAAATCTTGGATGCTGATTTTGTGGAAGCATTAGATGACATCGAGTATGATTATATGACTTTTGAAATTGATAAGTAGGAAAATAAAATACATGATAAAATTGTTTTAAAAGTTCTATCAAATTATGAGATGTTACAAGAATACATTTATTATTATAAAATAATAATGGCTTGAAACACATTTCTTGCAGCATTTGAATCATTCAGGTAGTACTGAAGAACTCATGATGCAAAGTGGGCCTTAAGGCATGGGCTGATTCAAACTCCTATAAACTATGTATGCACTCTTCCATGCACCGTCAAACTTGTGTTTTATACCTTGAATACCCCGGTTTGTATCCTTACACTTCCAGCAAACACTATCACATTTCTGTTTTAATATTGTAGTGAGCCACACAGTACGATGTATCACATTTATTTTCTGTTACCAACTCAAACACTGATATTACAGTAAAGTATGTTTTAGAATAGTTGCAATATATCTAAAAAAGTTTTATGAAAGCAGTTGAAACACTGATATCATAGTAAACACGTTTTAAAAATAGTTTCAAGGTGTCATTAAATGTTTTATGTGAGTACTACAAACATCGATATTACAGTAATGAAGTTGAAAAAATAGTTGCAGTGTAGCTTAAGATATTGAACGTGAGGAGGAAAAAACACTGTAATAACATACAACAGTAAAGCAGTTGTGAAAATAGTTTCAATATATCACAAAAAGTCATTTCACTTCACTGAGAATATGTTTCTTTTCTGTTGACAGATTTGATATCTTAACAAAGGAAAATGTCACTTACACTGTAAGCATTTCTTTTTGGCATGTAGTGCTGTAGATTTAGATGTTTTTCATAGTCATGTGATGTTGTGTTGTGTTTGGCTGAGGTAGTAGCTACAACAAAAAGGTTTGATAAAGGGCCTTGACTTTGAATCAGAATGTGAAACTCAAGAATAATTGATAACTCCAGTTAAAAAGGCAGCAAGTAGGTGTGTGTATGTGTAGATGATGTGTTGATTGAGTGAAAGATAAATAATGTAAAAAATAAGAAAGGCTGCTAGTGTGCAAATTAGCCCCTGCTTTTAGCTCGGGAAGTAGTTACAAAAAAAAACACTCGATAAAGGGCCTTGACTTTGAATCAGAATATGAAATTGAACAATAATTGATAATCCCAGCCAATAAAGGCAGCAAGTGCGCAAATTTCTCACTTTGTTTGGCCGGGGTAGTAGCTACAACAAAAAGATTCGATAAAAGGCCATGACTTTGAATGACAATATGAAATTGCACAATAATTGATAACCCTTGCGAAGAAAGGCAGCAAGTGCGCAAATTTCCCACTGCCTTCTGCCGGGGTGGTATCTCCATTAAGAAGGCTCGATAAGGGGCTTTTAGTTTAAATCAGAATATGAAATTGAAGAGTAATTGATGACCGCAGCCAAGAAAGGCAGCAAGTAAGTGTGTGTACATGTGGATGATGTGTTCATTGAATGGAAGATGAGTAAGGTAAAAAGTTACAAATGTTGAAGATGTGCAAAGTAACCATTGCCTTATTATGGAAGTAGATATTTGGATACCCAGCTCAATACACACACTGTGTGTTGGAAGAAAGGATGCATGTGTGAAAATTACACACTGTAATTTACGGGAAGTAGTTAACAAGAAGGCTGAATGAAGGGTGTTCACTTTGCATTTGTATTACAAGAAGAATAATTGATAACCCCAGTCAAGAAAGGCTTGACTGGGGTTTATTTTTTTGAAGTTGATAGACTGTTTCACGTAACAGAAAAGTTCATCGCAATAAATATATTGAAATTTAAGTTTACTAAAATCAAGATTATTATGGGAGTATGGACTGCTTTGCGAAGATGCGGTTGCAGCAGTTTATGTGCTTGGTGCAGCAGCAGGTGGGTTGCCCTGCAATTTTTGTGTTGCAGCTCAAGCAAAGTTGGGGTGCAAGTTCTTCACATGTTGCACTATATTTTCTGTGGCAAAGAAGTCTTTTTTGGATGGATTACCCTTTGAAAGAGTTGTTTGGTAAATTTTACAGATTACATTTGGAGCATTAACCTTTGGCTGGAGTAGTAGCTACGACAAAAATGCTCAATAAAGGGCCTTGACGTTCAATCAGAATATGAAATTGAAGAATAATTGATAATCCCAGCCAAGAAAGGCAGCAAGTGTGCAAATTTAGCACTGCTTTCGGCTGGGGTAGTTGATACCAATTACAAGATAATGTCAAAAAAAGTAATGTTGAGCATAGCGTTACTCCTGCTCCCTGCATTTTATTATGTCAATAGACTGTTCCCCGTAAGACAAAAGTTCATCACAATAAATGTATAGAATGGTAATTTCACCAAAATCAGGATCGATTTGTGGGTGTGGATTGCTTGCTGAATATGCTGCTGCGGCAATCTATGTGCTTGGTGCAGCAGCAGTTGGGTTATCCTGTAGCCTCCGTGTTGGAGCTCGAGCACATTTATCGGGGTGCAAGTTCTTGATATGGCGCATCATACTTGGTGTGCCAAAGGAGTATTTTTTGGATGGATCACTCCTTTAAAGAGTTGTTTGGCAAATTTTACAGGTTACTAACGGAGCATTAACCTTTTTTTTGCCCTTCAGGGATAGTGAAAAAAGTTCTAAATTAGAGTTTTTTTCTTCTTTTTTTGAGGCTCTTCAGGAATGAAATCTCTTTCGAAAGAATAACTGGAAGATGAGTCCATTGCTGTTATTATGGTGATCTTCCTTCTATTTGACAGGATTCTCAGAAGAGATGGTCCTTCTTAGGAAGTCAAAGTAGAATGAATAAAAAGGGAGGAATCTTTGAACAGTTGGAATAGGAAGTGTTATGAACGAATACACTATAATAGTATACTTCCTGGCTTTTTTTCAGTTAAATATTCAATTTCTTGTACAGATTTAAGTACTCAATTTCGTGTTGCATGAAGACTTAGACTCAGCCAAATTATTCTTCTCGATTTGGAGTAAAGACTTGCAGATGATAAGCGATCTGAACATTCATAAGCGCCAATTTCTCGATGAGATAACATCTTTACACTGTAACTATATAATTTTTTAGTCAGACTTTTCTTGTAGGAAATCTCTTCTCACATCTCCTGCAATTCTGTCTTTTCTGATTTTGTTATGTAGGGTGTTAGATATCGAGCAACAGCAACGGAATTGTCTGCAATATATTGAATGTCTATGTTAGCATTCCACATGGATAAAAATGACTGGGTTGTAGTCATTATTGTATTTTGACTCTTCATTTCTTTTTAAGTTGTTTGTATTTTTTGGAGACTTTCTTGTGATAGTATGTAGCCAATTACATAAAACTGTTCACTCTTCCTTTCGATATTACAGGACGTGGAAATCCAAAATGACATTTGGTGTAGAACTTGTCCATAAATTTGTAGTTTCGACGACAGTATTTCCCACAATGATGGCTTTGTAATCATAAGACCTGTTGTCTTAAGTACTTATCTTGTGTACTTTTGGGTATATCACATGTAGCATATTTTCCAATAAAAAACAGCACAGTATCATCTGACTCAGTTGCAAATTTGAGAGCATCTTTGATCCATATTAGCATATGTATGTGAGGAGCATCTTTCGGTTGATACTCTTTTCTCCAAAAGAAATCCAAAACCTTTCCAAGAGGAGAATTTTTTTATTGGTGATAAAAGATATTATAGCTTCGAATCTATGATTGAAATACCTGCATACATTAACTGGATCCAAAGAGCACAATTCTCTAGGTGTCTTGTATTCAATATTTAGTATCTTTGGATTTGTGTCTCGAAGAAATTGAAGTAAATCATCTCAAGTGTACTCAGCACAGCTCACATATACATTTTTATAATATTGATTAGTTTTTTTACCAGATACGTTGCCTTTTTCACTTTCCTAACATTCACTAATTCTTGCCAAATGTTCTTACTCCTAGTAGGAACGCCATTAACAAGAATAACTAAAGGTTTATCTTCTACATTATCTACACCAATTGTTTCAATTTTTTATAAAAAATCTACAGGCAAATATACAACTCTTCCCTTTAATCCTATTTGTAAATCTGAAGGAGGCATTTTTCCAGTCTTAGGCTCCAGACAAACAATAGCCTGAAATGGATGCACACATTGAATAAGAATAGACTCATAGGTATTTAAATCCATCAGTTCAGAAGGAATAATTACCAACTCAAGATTATTATGCACAGCTCTAGCAGGCATTTTGTTTTCATCTAATTTGTTATAACAATATTTACAAATACGCTGATCAGAACCCAAATGAAAACAGTTATCTACCAACAAATAAGTTGCAAAATGCTTCCACTCATTATTATTTTCCTTTTTACATTTAAATACAGATGAACAGTCCTGGTTTGATTTTTATAATGAGTTAGTTTGAAAACAAATAGAAAAATAATTTGGTGTTTCACGTGAAATCACCTTAAACTTTGTAATATCTTGCTCAAAGTTTTCTACAGTACAACATTGTACATTCTCTTCCACATTTTCTTCTATTAATATCTCAGTTTCTGCACTGTCTTCTTGAGGACCAAAGTAACTAAAATTCAGAAACATTTGTTACAACTGATACAGATGCACGGAAAAGAGTACTGTTCAACTTTTTTTAACATTAGTGCTGGACTTTTTGCGTAATATAATGTTCTGACTGATTTCCTCATTTGAGTATGATGAACTGGTAACATTCTGAATTGGTGAAAAACACTTCGCCAAACTTTTTTAGAAAGACAAGCCAGAGAATGACCTTGCAAACCAGTATTTTCTGTCACTCTGCAAGGGTCTTATTCTTGCAACATCTTAATCTTTTGTTTAACGCTTTTCTTAATATAGTTATGTAAGAAATTGCGTAAACAATCAATAGATTCTTGACTTACAGTATAAATACTACTACAATTGTAAGTGTTCACTGGAGCTTTAGGATGTCTCCCTAAAACTTGCTCAGCTAACACCTCTTCTGCATTTCTAGGAACAATTTTCTCTTTCTGAATAGCACAACCATTTCTAACCTCATAAGCCCGACCACTAGTGTCATCTGCATGCAACCAATCATTACTCTGAAGATAACTCTCATCATTAAAAAAAGGCTCAGAACTTGAACCAAATTTAAAAAAATGAATTCGAAAGCCTTCTCAAGTAGATTTTCTATAGTTTTCTTTTTCTTATAAATGCGTTTTTTTAAAAAAAATCTTCACTTTCTTAATTAAATTCGTTACAACTGTATTATGAAATTCAAAAATAATTGATAACCCTAGCCAAGAGAGGCATCAAGTGTACAAGTTTTTTACTGCCTTCGACCGGGGTAGTTGTTACAATAAAAAAGGCTTGATAAAGGGCCTGTACTTTGAATACGGATATGAAATAGAAGAATAGTTGATAACCATAGCCAAGAAAGGTAGCAAGTAGGTGTGTGTACGTGTAGATGATGTGCTGATTGAGTGGAAGATGAATTATGTCAAAAATAAGAAAGGCTGCAAATTTGCAAATTAATCACTACCTTTAGCCGGGGAAGTAGTTACAACAAAAAGGCTAGATAAAGGGCCTTGACTTTGAATCAGAATATCAAATTGAACAATAGTTCATAACCTCTACGAAGAAAGGCAGCAAATACGCACATTTCACACTGACTTCTGCCGGGGTAGTATGTACATGAAAAGGCTTGATAAAGGGCCTTGACTTTGAATCAGAATATCAAATTGAAAAATAATCGATAACTCCAGCCGAGAAATGCAGCAAGTGTGCAAATTTCCCACTGCCTTCGGACGGGGTAGTTCTTACAGCAAAAAAGCTTGATAAATGTGTAGTGACTGATGTTGAGGACAGCAATGCTCCAGTTTCTTATTTTTGATGAGGTTGATAGACTATTTCACGTAACACAAAAGTTCATCGCAATAAATGCATAGAAATGTAAGTTTACCACAATCAAGATTAATATGTGAGTATGGACTGGTTGCCGAAGATGCTGTTGCAGCAGTTGATGTGCTTGGTGCAGCAGCAGGTGGGCTGCCCTTTAATCTTTGTGTTGCAGCTCAAGCAAAGTTGTTGGGGTGCAAGTTCTTCATGTGTCACACTATATTTGCTGTGCTAAAGAAGTATTTTTTGTATGGATCACCCTTTGAAAGAGTTGTTTGGCAAATTTTACAGATTACTTTTGGAGTATTAACCTTCGGCAGGGGTAGTAGAAATGACAAAAAGGTTCGATAAAGGGCCTTGACATTCAACCAGAATATGAAATTGAGGAATAATTGATAATCCCAGCCAAGAAAGGAAGCAAGTGTGCATCTAAAGCAACAAAGTTCTATGGAGTTTGTGATGATGCGTTGTCCAAGCAGGATGCATTGGTAGCAAAGTCTTTAAAATCAAGTTTTCTAATAAATATTGGTTGTCCATTCACAGAAGTAAGTTGAAGTATAGCTTCAAAAAGTATGATATATTTTCTTCTAAATAAGTCATCTCATTCAATAGGGTCACGTGGTGATGATTTATGGTGCACTGAGTTAGTAATACCTTTGGTGCTGAGCTTGAAGTACCCTGTGATGATGTGTGGTTGGGGGGAGGTACAGTAATTTAAGTAATGTATTTTGTTGATTGAATTCTGCATCTATTCCATTTAAAAGGGACAGTATGTCTCACTGTGACATAAAAGTGTTCGCTCTTCTTTGTGATGATTTATGGTGCACTGAGTAAGTAGTATCTTTGGCGCTGAGCTTGTATGTTCCCTGTGCAGTGCAGATTGAAGGCAGTTATTAACTGACATAGACGAATGGTTTTTGTCACTTATTTAAACAAAATGTGAGCACATATAGTATAATTTTGTCTGCATTAAATAAATGAAGGCCGAATTTCCTAGTATTCAAACTTTAAGAAAATCGGAGGGTATTGCGCAATTGTCTCTGTTTTAAGTAAATCAAGATTGTATTGAATGTTTTCTGTAGTGCTGGCGCTCTTGGTATCTAGTTGTGAACTTTACTGAGCCCAGAATTGATTGAAGGCACTTCTCAGCACATATAATGAAGAGAAATGTACATGCAAAACTGAATTGAAGTTGTGAACTCTGCTGTCTGTAATGTTGATCGAAGGTACTAATCGACACAAACATTGATGAATGCTATTTTGTACAGTTAGCAGAATCTGAGGAGAGAGTACAATTGTCTCTGCCTTAAGAAAAGCAAGGCTGGATTCAATGCTGTCCTTAATGTAGAAGGAAAGCTGAATTGAAGTTGTGAACCCTGCTGTCTGCAGTGTAGATTGAAGGCTCTAGTGAGCACAGTTATAGATGAATGCTATTTGTGACATTCTTTTACAAAATCGGAAGACATAGAAACCATTAGTCTCTACCTTAAATAAAGCAAGGCTGGATTGAATGTTTTATGTAGTAGTGGAGCTCCTGCTATCAAGTTTTGAGCTCTACTGGCCGCAGAATAGATTGAAAGCAGTTGTCAGCACAGATATAGAAGACAAATTTAGTTCCAAAGCTGAATTCAAGTTGTTAACCCTTATGTCCGCAGTGTAGATTGAAGACAGTTGTTGACAGAAAGATCGATGAATGCTATTTTGTCACAGTTAACAGAATCTGAGGACACAGTACAATTGTCTGTCTTAAATAAAGCAAGGCTGGATTCAATGTTGTCCTCAGTGTAGATGGAAAGGTGAAATCAAGTTGTGAAACCTGCTGTCCGCAGTGTAGATTGAAGGTTTTAGTGAGCACAGTTATAGATGAATGCTATTTGTCACATTCTTTTACAAAATCGGAAGACATAGAATCCATTAGTCTCTACCTTAAATACAGGAAGGCTGGATTCAATGTTTTCTGTAGTACTGATGTGACTCGTGGTATGAAGAGGTAGACTCTGTTGTTCGTAGTGTACATTTGAAGGTAGTACTTAGTACAGACATTGAGGAATTCTTCTTTAGCCATCCATTAATAAAATTGGCTCTGCCTTACATAAACGAAGGCTAATTTGAATGCTGTGCATAGTGTAGCTGGAAAGCTGAATTGAAGTTGTGAACCCTGGTGTCCGTAGTGTAGATCGAAGCAGTAGTTGACACAGACATGGAGGAATGCTTTTTGTCACTTATTTAAACAAAATCTGAAGACATACAGTAGGAATATCTCTAAATTAAAGAAATGAAGGCTGAATTTCCTACTGTTCAAACTTTAAGAAAATCTGAGGACATTGTGAAACTGTCTCTGTTTTAAATAAATCAAGATTGTATTGAATGTTTTCTGTAGTGCTGGCGCTATTGGTATCTAGTTGTCAACTCTACTGAGCGCAGAATTGATTGAAGCTAGTTCTCAGTACACAAAATGAAGAGAAATTTACATGCAAAGCTGAATTGAACTTGTGAAGTCTGCTGTTTTCAATGTATATCAAAGGTAGTACTCCACAGAAACATCGATGAATGCTATTTTGTTCAGTTAACAGAATCTGAAGACATAGTACAATTCTCTCTGCCTTAAATAAATTGAGGCTAATATGTCATACCCTGTTTTAAGAATTTGCTGCATTCTTAAATGCACAAAGGCAAGCATTAAGTTTGATACCATGCTTACGTCATTAATATTGAGAAGTTTCATTTTTTTCAAGAGTCTTCACAACAACCTTCTCCAGATAGCTTGTGGTATTGCAATTTGTTGTCATGCTCCACAGGTAGTATAAGTAAAAGATGTAATGTAGCTTTGAAAATGTTAACATTTGGTCATATTTTGAATATACGGAATTTATTACAAATATGCGACAAGCAAATGATGCTGATTATCGAACTATTACAAGATATGAGAATTGGAAAAATGACTGAACATGGCAAAGACGTTTTACAGATACAATTACTTTGCAATTTTGTTTCCAAATGAAAATATTGTTCCTGAGCTTGTAGCCACTTTTAGAATACTTGATAACCCTAGTCAAGAAAGGCAGCAATTGTGCAAATGTCCCACTGCCTTCGGCCGAAGTAGTAGCTACATCAAAAAGGCTTGATAAAGGGCCTTGACTTTGAATCACAATATGAAATTAAAAAATAATTGATAACCCTAGCCAAGAAAGGCAGCAAGTGTGTACATTTCTTACTGCCTTCGGCTGGGGTAGTTGTTACAGCAAAGAGACTCGATAAAGGGTGTGCACTTTCAATATGATTATGAAATAGAAGAATAGTTGATAACCATAGCCAAGAAAGGCATCAAGAAGGTGTGTGTAGGTGTGGATGATGTGCTGATTGAGTGGAAGATGAATAATGTAAAAAATAAGAAAGGCTGCAAAAGTGTGCAAATTACCCAGTGTGTTTAGTTGGGGAAGTAGTTACAACAAAAAGACTTGATAAAGGGCCATGAGTTTGAAATAGAATATGAAATTCAAGAATAATTGATAACCCCAGCCAAGAAAGGCAGCAAATGTGCATATTTCCTACTGCATTCAGAAGGGGGTAGTTGATACAACAAAAGGCTCAATAAAGGGCCTGCACTTTGAATCAGAATATGAAATTGTACAATAGTGGATAACCCAAGCAAAGAAAGGCAGCAAGTGCACAAATTAACCGCAGCCTTCTGGCCGGGTAGTACCTACATGAAAAAGGATCAATAAAGGGCCTTGTCTTTGAATCAGAATATGAAATTGAAGAATAATTGATAGCCCGAGCCAAAAAAGGCAGCAAGTAAGTGTGTGTACATGTGGATGATGTCTTGATTGAGTACAAGATGAGTAAGGTGAAAAATAAGAAAGTCTGCAGATACACAAACTACCCTCTGCCTTGTCAGGGAAGTGGATCTTTGGATATCCTTTTTATTATACAGACAGGGTCTTGGATTCCACAGTGGGAGGCTGAGAAATGACTACCACATCTAAGGAAACAAAGCAAGTGCACTAAGATCCCACTCTGGGCCGTAGTGCTGAGAAAAAAGAAAACTGGCCCTTTCCAGGGCCTCTACTTTGAATTAGAATAATAGTTGGCAAAGACAGTCAAGAAAGGCAGCAGGTAGGTGTGTTTCTGCTAGTGGATGCAGAATAAGGTGAAAATTAAGAAAGGCAGCAGACGCGCAAAGTACCCACTGCTTTGAAGAGGAAGTGGGTGTTTGGTTTTCCAGTCCATTACACAGACTGTGTGTCGGATTCTGCAGTGGGAGCCTGAGAAATGGGTATCACATCTAAGCAAACAATGCTAGTGCACAAAGTACACATACTGTGCGGTAGAAAGGATGCAAGAAAGGATGCAAGTGTGAAAATTACTCACTGCCATTCACAGGTAGTAGTTACCAAGAAGACTCAATAAAGGGCCTGAATTTTGAATTTGAATTAATTTTAAAATAATTGATAACCATAGCCAAGAAAGGCAGCAAGTGTGCAAATTTCATACTGCCTTTGGCCGGGGTAGTAGGTACAACAAAATGGTTCGATAAAGGGTTTTGATTTTGAATCAGAATATGAAATTCAAGAATAATTGATAACCCAAGCCAAGAAAGGCAGCAAGTGTGCAATTTTTTACTGCCTTCGGCTGGGATAGTTGTTACAACAAAAAGGCTCGATAAAGGGCCTGCAGTTTGAATACGAATATGAAATAGAATAGTTGATAACCACAGCCAAGAAAGGCAGCAAGTAGGTGTGTGTATGTGTAGACGATGTGTTGAGTGAGTGGAAGATGAATAATATAAAAAATAAGAAAGGCTGCAAGTGCGCAAGTTACCCACAGCCATTCATGGGAAGTAGTTATCAAGAAAGTTGAATATAGGGTCTGCACTTTGAATTTGTATTACAAGAAGAATAATTGATAAACCCAGTGAAGAAAGGCAGCAAGTCGGTGTGTGTATGTGTGGATGATGTGTTGATTGAGTGGAAGGTGAATAAGGTAGAAAATAAGAAAGGCTGCAGACGCTCAAACTACCCTCTGCTTTGTCAGGGAAGTGGATCTTTGGATATCCTTTTCATTATACAGACACGGTGTCGGATTCCGCAGTGAGAGCCTGAGAAATGGGTACATATCTAAGGAGGCAAGCAAGTGCAGAAAGTACACACACTGTGTGGTAGAAAGGACGCAAGAAAAGATGGTAGTGTGGAAATTACTGAATGCCATTTACAAGAAGTAGTTGCCAAGAAGGTTCAATAAAGGGACTGCACTTTGAATTAGAATAATAAACAGAAGAATTGATAACCATAGCTCTCACTGGCTCTTTTTTAATATTGGTAGACTTTTAAGCTTTTCATTGTACATGAACGGCAGGAAGTGCGCAAATTACCCATTGCCATTCACGGGTAATAGTTACAAAGAAGGCTCCAAAAAGGGCCTGGACTTTGAATTTGTATTACAATAAGAATAATTGATAACCTCAGCCAAGAAAGGCAGCAAGTTTGCAAATTTCCTACTGCCTTCGGCCAGGGTAGTAGCTACAACAAAAAGGCTCTATAAAGGGCCTGTATTTTAAATACAGATATGAAATAGAAGAATAGTTGATAACTATAGCCAAGAAAGGAGGATGTATGATGTAACAACGCATACTTTCTCAACGCACACCATTACAACGCAATTTTTACAACGCAGGATCCTTTACAACGAAAGCCTTTAAAACGCATGACATTACATAGCAGATGCTATTACAACGCATGCCATTACAACGTAAGTCTAGGTAAGTATATTATTTTTTTAACAAATGTAATTAATAAATATTTACTTAATTTTATTTATTAAATTAATTTTTTATTGATATATTTGTAAATATATTTATATATTATTTAAAATAGTGTAGGTGTTAAAAAATATTATACAAAATCAAGTTAGTGTAAAACCCAAACCCAGCCCTGAACCCTAAAAATACCCCTGTACCCCATAACCCAAACCTAGCCCTGAACCCTAAAAATACCCCTGTACCCCATAACCCAAACCCAGCCCTGAACCCTAAAAATACCCCTGTACCCCATAACCCAAACCTAGCCCTGAACCCTAAAAATACCCATGTACCCCATAACCCAAACCTAGCCCTGAACCCTAAAAATACCCCTGTACCCCATAACCCAAACCCAACCCTGAACACTAAAAATACCCCTGTACCCCATAACCCAAACCCAGCCCTGAACCCTAAAAATACCCCTGTACCCCATAACCCAAACCCAGCCCTGAACCCTAAAAATACCCCTGTACCCCATAACCAAAACCCAGCCCTGAACCCTAAAAATACCCCTGTATCCCATAACCCAAACCTAGCCTTGAACCCTAATAATACCCCTGTACCCCATAAAACAAACCCAGCCCTGAACCCTAAAAATACCCCTGTACCCCATAACCCAAACCTAGCCCTGAACCCTAATAATACCCCTGTACCCCATAACCCAAACCTAGCCCTGAAACCTAATAATACCCCTGTACCCCATAACCCAAACCGAGCCCTGAACCCTAAAAACACCCCTGTACCCTATAACCCAGACCTAGCCCTGAACCCTAATAATACCCCTGTACCCCATAACCCAAACCTAGCCCTGAACCCTAATAATACCCCAGTACCCCATAACCCAAAACTATATATATAAAATTACTTAAATTAATTTATTTAATTTATTTTTAATATTAAATGTTTAAATAAAATGATATACTTACCTATACTTACGTTGTAATGGCATGCGTTGTAATAGCATCTGCTATGTAATGTCATGCGTTGTAAAGGCATTCGTTGTAAAGGATTCTTCGTTGTAATGGTGTGCGTTGAAAAAGTATGCGTTGGAAAAGTTGCGTTGAAACGGTTGTATACCAAGAAAGGCAGCTAGTAGGTGTGTGTACGTGTAGATGATGTGTTGATTGAGTGAAAGATGAATAATGTAAAAAATAAGAAAGGCTGCAAGTGTGCAAATTACCCACTGCCATTCACGGGTAGTATTTACCAAGAAGTTCGATAAAGGGCCTGCACTTTGAATTAGAATAATAAATAGAAGAATTGATAACCATAACCCATACTGGCTCTGTTTTAATATTGGTAGACTTTTAAGCTTTTCATTGTACATGAACAGCAGGAAGTGCGCAAATTACCGTCTGCCATTCACGGGTAATAGTTACGAAGAAGGCTAAATAAAGGGCCTGGACTTTGAATTTGTATTACAATAAGAATAATTGCTAACCCCAGCCAAGAAAGGCAGCAAGTTTGCAAATTTCCCACTTCCTTTGGCCGGGGTAGTAGCTAAAAAAAAAGGCTCGATAAAAAGGGCCTTGACTTTTAATCAGAATATGAAATTGAACAATAATTGATAACCCCAGCCAAGAAAGGCAGCAAGTGTGAAAATTTCCCAGTGCCTTCGGCCAGGGTAGTTGTTACAACAAAAAAAGCTTGATAAATGTCTAATGACTAATGTTGAGGATAGTAATGCTCCCGTTTCCTGTTTTTTATGAGGTTGATAGACTGTTTCACGTAACACAAAAGTTCATGAGTACAATTTTACAGGTTACTAATGGAGCATTAACCTTTTTTTGCCCTTCAGGGAAAGTAAACAAATTCCAAATTAAAGCTTCTTTCTTCTTCTTTGGAGTCTGTTCAGGAATGAAATCTCCCTTTAAAGAATAGATGGAAGATGAGTACATTGCTATTATTATGGTGATCTTCCTTCTATTTGACAGGATTCTCATAAGAGATGGTTCTTCTTAGTAAGTCAAAGTAGAATGAATAAAATGGGAGGGATGTTTCAATAGTTGGTATAGGATGTGTTATGAACCAATACACTACAATAAATATACTTTCTGGCTCTTTTTCAAATAAATATTCAATTTCATGTACAGATTTAAGTACTTGATTTTGTGTTGCAGCAAGACCTAGAATCACTCAAATGATTCTCCTAGATTTGGAGTAAAGATTTGCAGATGATAAGCCATCTGAATATTCTTACGTTCCAATTTCTCGATGAGATAACATCTTCAAACTGTAACTATATAATTTCTTAGTTAGACTCTTCTGGTGGGAAATCTCTTCCCACATCTCCTTCAATCCTGTATTTTCTGATTTTGTTATGTAGGATGTTACATATCGAGGTAAGGCAATGGAATTGTCTGCAACATATTGAATGTTCATGTTAACATTCCACATGGATAAAATGACTGGGTTGTAGTGATTTATGTATTTTGATTCTTCATTTCTTTTTCAGTTGTAGGTATTTTTGGGAGACTTTCTTTTGATAGTATGTTGCAAAGATGACATAAAACTGTTCACTATTCCTTTCGATATTACAGGACTTGGAAATCCAAAACGACATCTGGTGTAGAACTTGTCCTTAGATTTGTATTTTCGACGACAGTATTTCCCACAACGATGGCAGTGGAATCGTAACACTTGTTGTCCCAAGTTCTTATCATGTGCACTTTTGGGTATATCACATGTAGCATATTTTTCAATGAAATAGAGTACATTATCATCTGACTCAGTTCCAAATTTGGGAACATCTTTGATGCATATTAGCATATGTATGTTTTGAGCACCTTTTGCTTGATACTTCTTTCTCCAAAAGAAATCCAAAACCTCTCCAAGAGGAGGATTTTTTTATTGGTGATAATAAACATCATAGCTTCAAATCTATGATTGAAATACCTGCATACATTAACTGAATCGAAAGAGCACAATTCTCCAGGTATATTGTACTCAATATTTAGTATATTTGGATTTGCTTCTCGAAAAAATTGAAGTAAATCATCCCAAGCATATTTAGCACAGTTTAGAGTAAGTATTCATGTAGGAGTTCCTAATTTCCTTAGGATACATTTAAGTTCTCCATGACGACAGTACCAGTACTCATCAGTACCACGCTGACATGCCATGAGATTAATTAGCTCAGAATCCAAAACATTATCTTTCTGCAGTACTTTATCCATAAATACCTTTGCCAAAACATTTTGCAGATGTACACCTGTTTTCAATGTATGGTTTACTGCATAAGAAAGTCCAGACAAATCACTCTCAAACAAAAGATGAAACAAATACAGAATACATTGTCGAAATCTTGGATCTTCTGCATACAACCTTGATGTACGGTATTCAGATTCAGGAATCTGCACAGGTTGGTCATCATATCGTCGTCCTTTCTCTTTTGCAAACAACTGAGGGAAACAACGAGCTTCCAAGCTTTTTTCCCATACACTAATGGGAGTTCCCTTTGCTTCTTTCATTTGGAATAACTCTATAGTTTTCCCCATCACTTCTTTTGAATGAAGTGGATGAACACTGTAATGTTCGTAGATCTCTTCAGTTCTGGACTCATCTAGTTTTTCAATTTGTCCAGGTGTAGAATCTCTTCTTCTACAGTTATTTCTTCTTCTCCCAAATACAAATTTGTATACTATTGATTATTTTTTACCAGATACAACGTTGCCTTTTTCACTTTCCTAACATGCACTAATTCTTGGCAGATTTTCTTACTCTTAGTACGAACGCCATTAACTAAAATAACTAGAGGTTTATCTTCAACATTTTGTACACCAATAGTTTCAATATTTTTCACTGTTGTATCAATGCAGATATTGTGATTAGGCATGGGCGGAAAATCCGTTCCGCTCGCGGATTTTGCGGATTTTCGGGAAATCCGCAATCCGCGAGATTTGCGAATTTCCTGAAAAATCCGCAAATCCGCGAGCAGCGGATTTTGCTCGCACTGCTCGCACTGTTCGCGTGAGTTCGCGCCCCGCGAATAAGTGCGAAATTGCAGAAATACGATTTTAGCAAAACTGAAAGTAACTACTTACCAGGTTCAAAAGTTCAGGCTCATCATTAGTAGCCATTTCCTGTAGTGCTTCCTGAGGGGCCCCTCCAGAGTTCAGTTGCCAGTTGCAACTATTATGTGACCCTGCTCTGAACCTCAGAATAGTTACACATATGCCACAAAGGTCCTGAATTACAGCTAAGGGAGACAAGCAGGAGCCAGGCTGGAAGTTAAAATCCATTAATCAGCCCCTAATTCATTATTGTCAGTTGGGGCAGGGCAGGTGTTGTAACTAATTTTGCAACAATGAAAGCACTTAGCAAGTGCAAAAGATCACTAATCAGGGCGCACTAAGGAAGCAGGTGCCAGCTAAAAAAATATTCTGTGACACATTAATCAGCCCCAAATTAATTCAGGTCACTTGAGGCAGGGAAGGTGTGCTTTGCTTTGCCAAAAATAATGTACACTGGACAACCAGAGGGTGTGGTGATGAAACAGAGGGTGGCATGGGTGGGCCAGAGGGTGGCATGAGTAGTCAGAGAGTGGCAGTGGTGACAGAGAGTGGCAGTGATGAAGAAGAGTGTCCCAAACAGGTTGGACACGTAGAAACAACAAGTTCGCAAAACTTGCGACCCGACAGGTAAGTTCGCAAATTGCGAAATTGTAAAAACCCTCGCGAACTGGCAGAAACACGGGCGAACACAAAAAAAAAAAAAATCCGCAAATTCGCGGGAATTCGCGGATTTTGCGGATTGCGAGTTTGCAAATCCGCAAATTCGCGGATTGCCAATCCGCAAAATCCGCTCATGCCTAATTGTGATACATATTAACCAAATAGAAGAATATTTGACAACCCCAGCCAAGAAAAGTTGCAACTGTGCAAATTACCCAGTGCCTTCAGCCGGGGAAGTAGTTACAACAAAAAAGGGTCCATTAAGGGCCATGACTTTGAATCAGAATATCAAATTGAAGAATAATGGATAACCACAGCCAAGAAAGGTTGCAAGTGTGCAAATTACCCAGTGTCTTCAGCCGGGGAAGTAGTGACAACAAAAAGGCTCGATGAAGGGCCTGCACTTTCAATATGAATATGAAATAGAATAGTTCATAACCATAGCCAAGAAAGGCAGCAAGTAGGTGTGTGTACGTGTAGATGATGTGTTCATTGAATAGACGATGAATAAGGTAAAAAAATTAGAAAGACTGCAGACTCGCAAAGTAACCACTGTCTTATCAGGGAAGTAGATCTTTGGATACCCAGCTCATTACACAGACTGTGGGTCACAAGAAAGGATGCAACTCTGCAAATTTCCCACTGCTTTCAGCTGGGGTAGTTGTTACAACAAAAAGGCTCGATAAAGGGCCTGGGCTTTGAATAAAGATATGAAATAGAAGAATAGTTGTTAACTATAGCCAAGAAAGACTGCAAGTAGGTGTGTGTATGTGTAGATGATGTGTTGATTGAGTGGAAGATGAATAATGTAAGTAATAAGAAAGGCTGCAAGTGTGGAAATTACCGACTGCCTTTCACGAGTAATAGTTACCAAGAAGGCTCAATAAAGGGCCTGCACTTTGAATTTGTATTACAAGAAGAAGAATTGAAAACCCCAGCCATGAAAGGGAGCAAGTGCGCAAATTTCACACTGCCTTCGGCCGGAGTAGTTGATTAAAAAAAAGGCTCGATAAATGTCTAAAGTCTAATGTGGAGGATAGCAATGCTCTTGTTTCCTGTTTTAAATTACATTAGGGCTTGCATAATACAGAAACACTTTGTACTTAGTGGCATCCAATTCTATTTTATGAAGAACGGTTGAATTCTACATCCGCCTCTAGGACTAGTGGGAGGGTAGCATTTCAAAGGGTTTGACAGGTTACACTACATGTTTCCATGCAGCTAAATACAACTTAGCTTGGTTATGCATGGGCATCCTCTCACACAAAACCCAGCACTCAGCATTCAGGATTGTAAAGGCTTACCAAAGGAGTGACTGATGAGTTTATATATGTCAGTGACAAAAGAAAAGAAAACTAAGTGTGCTTGTTTTACATTAGAGATATAGAGACCTGAAAGACTATGCATGTAAATACATGAAATCTTTTTTGTAGGTATGGAAGAAATGAGTGAAAGGGTGTTTAGAAGCAATACTGTCCAGCATAAAAGTGCATAATTGTTCTTTTTGTTGAGTCTAAACACACCTTTTGGATTATGACCATGGAATAGTGGTGTAACTAGATAATAGATTCTATTGTCAGATGTCTACCTTACTGGTAGTGCATTTACCACTACTTTTTAGACTACCATTTAACAATAATGTGTAGAGGAGCGGTATCGCTTGTTGACCTTCAAAGAGGAGGAAGATATAAATTTATATTTCAACACCTAAACAAAATAATTGCTCAATTTCGAAAAGAAAATTAAGTAGGAATGTTAGAGGAAGTCTGGTCCAACTCTAAAAGGATTGTGCAAATCGGGACAGCTGGAAGAAGTGTGTCTCAACAATAGTCTTCATGATAATACAGACACAACACTAGATTGCAGGAGTGTGCAAATATGTAATTAGACATCTTGCATGCAATCATATGTTACTGAAAAACATACATTTTGTACATACCTAACCAGTAAAAGGTAAGTAGGATTTACATTTGGTTTTATAAATTCAAGGTGGAGTCATCTGCTGCATTCGAAACATTGGGCCTGTTGGGAAGATAGTGAAAAGTAACTTGTTTTTTTCTATCGCAACATTACAGTACCCACTCTTACATCTGGCAATCAAAGGAGTGGTCAGCGGATCCAGACTGTTTTGTGTATAATGTGCCTGTTTACAATAGATTTGACCTATTTACTAGCTTAGAGGATATAGATTGACTGAGTTGTTTGCCTTTAGTACAGCACAACCCCCCCACGCAGGCTGACTTGGGAAAGGGAGTAGTAGTGCAAGACTTAATACTTGGAGTTGCTCCTCCTTTGCTTTTTCAGGGCATTTCTACCATTCATAATCAATTACCACCTCAAGGTCTTACGGTGCCTCTGACTAGTTCCTGTGAATCAGAGGAGCTCAGCCTTGGCAATGTTAAAATCCAGCCCCCGGAAGGGTGTGGTCTAAGCTCCTTATTAAGAGATATAGAAAATCCAGTCCCCAAACTGATTTCTTGGATATAGCGGGCCTAGTGAGTAAAACTGCTTCTAGTGAATGGTCCACATTTATAGAAGCACAGGATATTGTTTTTATGCAGGAGACCTGGGCTACAGAGAAAGTTTTTCATCCAGGTTATTTACATTTTTCAAAACCAGCCAAACAGGGAATGTGAGGTCGGCCCAAAGGGGGTTTGACAACATGGGTAAGGCAGTTCCTTCAACGTAAGCTGGAGGAGATTTCCATTGAATCCAGGGACATCATTTATCATTATTCAATACAAAAATGGGAACCACATATGGACAATCTTTAACGGGGTCCAGTGTACATGTCCAGTCAACCATATACCTCAAAAGGTGCAAAGTTCCCCGGGGAAAGGTAAAATGTGTGTGTGTAGAGGAGGAGAGCATATGCAGGGAACAGGGTGTTCCCTTGTTAGAACTAGAAGACCTCACACACCCAGTAAGGTAGATGTCATGCTTCATCATTGGTCTCCTGCTCCTCGTCAGACTGGCGCTGCAATGTCCGACAGGCGCCATATAGGCGCTCTTTGTTGGAGTTCTTTTGTTCCAGCCAATGGTTGAGTGCGTGTGAAGGGTCTAGTGAAGGTGTAGTCGTGAGGGAGTGGTGGTTTAAAAAAAGGTGGGTCAGTCCACAAGGACCTTTATTCACGTGGCTGACTCCCTTGATTAAAATGGTGGGAGGGGAGATAGGGACTGCAAGGGGCACAGTGGACTATCTCAACCCTCTCATTAGGTCGACATGTTTCTTGCCCAACTGGCAATTCTTCAGGACCTCAGGTGCTCAGTACTACACGGTGATAAAAAACAACAAAGAAAAAGAAGGAAATAAGATACAACCTCTCTGGGTCATTAAGGGGGCAGGCCAGAAGGTCCTACTCTAGCGGGGTGACCCTAGGAGTGTCCCTAATGGGCCCGCAGCTGTTCCACGCTACCTTTGGGGCGCTACGCGTGTGGGTAGGTTCTCGAGCCCTGGATGCTCGCACTAGAGGCATTGTACCTCATTGTGCAGCCCCACGGGAACAGACTGAGGTCCTGAAGAATTGCCAGTTGGGCAAGAAACATGTCGACCTAATTAGAGGGTTGAGATAGTCCGCTGTGCCCCTTGCAGTCCCTATCTCTCCTCCCACCATTTTAATCAAGGGAGTCAGCCACGTGAATAATGGTCCTTGTGGACTGACCCACCTTTTTTTAAACCACCACTCCCTCATGACTACACCGTCACTAGACCCTTCACACGCACTCAACCATTGGCTGGAAAAAAAGAACTCCAACAAAGAACGACTATATGGCGCCTGTCGGACATTGCAGCGCCAGTCTGACGAGGAGCAGGAGACCAGTGATGAAGCATGACATCTAGCTTACTGGGTGTGTGAGGTCTTCTAGTTCTAACAAGGGAACACCCTGTTCCATGCCTATGCTCTCCTCCTCTACACACACACATTTTACCTTTCCCCCGGGGAACTTTGTACCTTTTGTGGTACATCCTTATCATTAAGCTGTACAACGGTAGTCTTCCAGATATTCTGCTCATTTATGTTTATTCCAGGTGAAATCAGGGTGGCAAAGTTTCAGAAACGGTTGCTATTTTAGATTCTTTTTTTGACCAAGAACCAAGGGGGAGATCTGGTTCTCATTGCTGGAGATTTCAACTGTACATTCGAACCTCTAGATATCCATGATGGGCACTTTAGTGCAGAAGAGGATGAGTTGTGGTCTATTCCTACACTGGATCTCCCCGTTATCAAAAAATGGTCTAGTGCTGCATTGCAACAAAACATATTCTGTATGGAACATGGGGTGAGAGCAGTAAATGGGCGCACTAACTCCGACAAAACTGGGCAGGTAACTTTCATAAGCGGGCAACGTGCAAGTCGTATAAACTTCATTTTGTTAAGCAAAGAACTCTGGCCGTGCCTACTAGATATGTAGGTTATTTTACGTGTCGAAAGCGACCACAATCCCTTGCTTCTTTCTTTACGCTATGATAATTCCACCTAAGGAGAGGGTATGGTAGGTTGCCCTGATCACGTTGAAGCTCACGCGACTAATGACACACGTCGCCTCAAATGGTCCAAGGTTGCATGTAATACTAAGAGTCTGACCCACATGAATATGTTGGTATCGAGGGCAGCAGAAACATTCCAGGCAGAGGCAGTAAAAGAAGTACAGAGTGATAGAGCAGTAGATGTCCATGAGCACCTTTTTAACGATCTCAAAATGTATTTTATTGCTAAAAATAAAAAATCTAACCAACCAGTACGATCTAAAGCAGCAGAATGGTACAATTCATCCTGTCGGACAGCCTATAGATTGTTAGCAGCAGCTATAAGGTCCAAAGATAGGGCTTTAATAAATAAATGTAGGCTAACCTACAAGGCGGCGCAAGCAGTAGCCAAAAGGGAGTGGGATGAGGAGCATTGGGTTGCCCTGCTGGAGTCTAGCACCAAGAGAGATATGACCATGTCTGGCACCTGGTGAAGTGAGACAATGGCGTACCAGCCAATGTCCCATCGAACCACGTAGAGCCGCAGCAGTGGGTCTCCTACTTTGGAGGTCAATTCACTAGTGATTCTGTAACCAGTGTCTACACAGGAATCCCAACTGAAAGCCCCGTTTTCCAGATTACTAAGCAGGAAGTTGAAAATGCTCTGCTCCAGGTCCCAAAGGGTAGGGCGCCGGGGCTCGACTGTATCCCCTCTGATCTGCTCCTCCAGGATACAGGATACCGGATTATGGATTATGGGCGAAATATATCCAGCTCCTGGCTAATACCATTGCCAAAGGATCTCGCTTACCCAGTACCTGGGCAGGAGCAGTGATTTTGCCCTTTTTGAAAAAAAGGGGATCGGTCGTTACCGGACAATTATAGGCCTATCAGCTTAATAGATTGCATTCAAAAGGTCATCGCATGGGTGGTGCTGTGCAGAATCCAGGCCTGGCTTGAGGAATCGGCCATCTTGTCGAATCTTCAGGCAGGGTTCCGGCAATGTTCAAGCACTTTGGACCAGGTCATGAGGTTCATCTTGTTATACTGGCGTAGGGAGGGGGACTATCTATGCTGCGTTTGTGGACCTTAAGTCTGCGTTTGACTTGGTCCCACGCAATAAGATGTGGAGCATACTAGAAAAATTGGGCATGCTGACTGTCCTGTTGGCTTTTGTGGTGAAACTATACACTAACAACTTCGCCCAGGTTACATGGGATGAAAGGGGCAATACCACACAAAAATTTCCAGTTGACAGGGGGGTGAGGCAAGGGTGCATCCTTGCTCTCACCTTCTTTTCTATATACATAAACGGGGTGGTACAATATTTCAAGGATTTCCCCACAGACGCCCCAACACTAGCAGGGATTAAAATACCGCTACTAATGTTCGCAGATGACACCCTCATACTTTCTAAGACCAGACAGTGCCTCCAATGTGCCCTGTCCAGATTTGAGGAGTTTTGTCTGGAACATGACCTTGTTGTCAATGTTGAAAAGACCAAGTACATGGTACTGACAAACTCCTCAAAGGCTGTCGGTGTCGTCTGGATGAACAAGGGAATCCTTGAACAAACCAAAACATTCTCCTACCTGGGTATTTTAATAGACAGGAAGGTCACCTGGAAGCCGCAGGTCACTCAACAAGCAGTTAGACATGCCCAACTTGCTGGAGCTTTACTGAAGCAACATCGACTCACCCACACCAAACCCATAGAACCGGTCCTCCAGCTCTATAAATCCAAAATTGGTACTTCGATATTATATGGAGCAGAGCTGTGGGGCTATGCAAATTTTGATAATCTTGTCATGGGTCAAAACAAATTTCTACATTCTGTAACCGTTCTACCACAATCGACCCTTTTAGTCCAATTGTTTTTGAATTAAGTGTGTTACACCTTTAAAGATGTGGTACATTACAGGTTGGCTGCCTATTGGAGAAGATTATGGGTAACCCCTGAACTTATCCATTATGCCCAAGCCCTGTTGGAAGTCATTGACTTGGATGTCAACAAGAAACTGGGCTGGTTCAGGACTGTACATCATATACTATCAGATATGGGTTTGGTGCATTTGTGGACATCCCCAGCTGATAGCACATTTTCATCAAAATCCGAGTTTAAAGCTGTTTATTTGGCAATGGTTAACATGAAATGTATCCAGACCTCTGGCACCTCCCTTTCTAGTGTCTTTCTAGATTTCAAGGTGGAGCCCAAATTCGAGGTATATTGGGATATTATTTCATCAACCCACCATAGGAAATTGTTCCACCAGTTTCGAGTGGGAACGAGAAGAGGAAGAGGCAAAAGGCACATCTCTAGCGAAGCCTCATTGATTTCGAATTACCAACTTATATTATCCCTCTAGATCATGGGTACTCACAAACTTTCTCTCGGGGGCCGTATTTACAGTGTGGTTTGTGATCGAGGGCCGCACCGTTGGGGGCGGGGTCATTTGGGGGGCAGGGTCATTGGGGGCGGGGCTAGAGGGGGTAGAAAAAAATGGTCCCGTTTCAAAACATTACTAGACAATGCTGTATTTCCAAAGCGGACGTAACTACATGCAGCACATGTTTATAATATTTTTTTTATTAGCAGGCAAGAGCAATCTTAAGTGGGATTGAATGGCAATTTGCAGCAACCGGATATTCAGCACAGGCTTCAGAGTCCCAAAAATAGATATGTTAAACACAAACACTATGAACTTATTTTACATTTCATATCACCAATTAGTTTTCTGTAATCTGGTACCAAGTTGGAAACGGCAAGCCTTAAGAGCTGCTCCAGATGTATGTCTGTAAGCTTATTTCTAAGTTTGCTCTTCAACAGTCCCATTGTGGAAAATGAACATTCACAAGCATAGGTTGACCCAAACATACAAAGTACCTTCAGGGCCAATGTAACAAGAAGAGGAAACTTGTCAGGGGGCACAATTTTCCAGAATTCTTCTGGTGCTTGCCCCAAAAAAGATGCTTCAAGGGCTGAATTGTGCTGCATGTCAATGAGCTCTAGTTCTGCTTGAGCCCTTTCCATGCCAATAAGGGCAACAAGATCAAGATTCCGTGCACTCACCATCCAGGGGTTTTCAACCAACCTGAACAGAGGGGTGAGGGCTCTGAAATGCAAAAATCGTCGTTTGATCTCCCCAGAAATCTCCACAAGACATGCACCAGGGTCAAGGTTTGCCAGAATTTCTTGTACCTCTGGAAACCTCTGCATTACAGCCAACAGTTTTGGAAAGTGGGTGAAGTCACTATCATCCAGTTGTTCTTTGAATAGCACAAGCTGACTTTCAAAAGCATAAATACCATTCATGAGGGAGTGCACAAGCTGTTGTTTACCTTGCAGGGTCAAATTGAGAGTATTAAAATGTGTGAAACGTTCTGAAAGAAAATGGAGCATAACAAGCCATTTCACATTTGTTAGTTCTGGGAACGATTGGCCTCTACTGTTCACAAAGAGTACAATTTCAGGAAGCAATGCGATGAACCACTCCAGAACCTTCCCTTTGCTTAGCCAACGCACATCAGATTGTTCCGCTTCAGATTCCTGCAGCATTGCTTTAAAAAGTCTATGGTTCAGAGCTTTGGCACGGATAAAATTAACAATTTTCACTGCACCTTTTAGGACATTATTCAGTTCTCCATGCTTTAATTTTGCACACACTTCCTGGTGAATAATGCAGTGGTAGTCTATCACAGTCTGTCCTATGAGCTTCTTTTTAAGCATAGATACGAAGCCTCTGTCATGGCCTACCATGGCAGGAGCCCCATCCGTTGTTATGCTGACAAGAGTGTTCAGTGGTATGTCATTTGTTTTAAAGTAGTTGCACATACTGTCCAGTACATCTTCTCCTCTCGTGTGCCCTTGCAGTGGTAGAAGGCAGAGGAGCTCTTCTTTGGGATGAAGCGATTGGTCCAGATACCTCACCCAAACTAATAACTGGGCCACATCGCCTATGTCTGTTGACTCATCCATGGCAATGCAATGCTGAAGAACCGTGACTCTCTGACTGCTTGGATCACCTGCTCCTTGAGGTTTTGTCCCATTGCCTCTATTCTGCGTGCACATGTTGAATCTGATAGCTGCAATGCACCAATTTCCTTTAAAATGCTGGCTTTATTAGTGTAGCTGTCATATAAAATTTCTGCTGCTGAAAGGAAACATTGCTTCATCAGCTCTGCATCTGTGAAAGGTTTTTTATGTTTGGCAAGCAAGTAGCATATTTTGAAAGACGCTTCTGTAACAGCCTCAGATTCTTTCATCTGGCAAAGGAAGATCTTCTGCTGGGAAAGAAGTGCTTGCTTTAATGATGCCACTTTTGCAGAACGCAGTTTTGAGTTCAGTGGGAAGTTCGCTGTGAATCCAGAGTGCCGCGTTCTGTAGTGCCCTTCAAGGTTATACCTCTTAAGAACATTTACTTTCTCTTTGCAAAGCAAACAGGTGGCTTTTTCTTTTGGGCATTCCACAAACAAGTACTCTTCTTCCCGGAAGGTTCTGTGTTCACTCTGTATTGATCTGGGTCATTTGCAAGCCTTAGAAACTGGACTGTAGGCCATTGCGGAGCTCTCCAGCTAGTTTGTTACTATGCAATCAGTAACAAGGATCAGGAATCTGATTTTCCACCCAACGTCACCCCACGACCAATGTGCCCCACGACCGCTGGACCGACACTGCGTCACGGCCGCTGGACCGACACTGCGTCACGACCGCTGGACCGACACTACGTCACGACCGCTGGACCGACACAACTTCTCGCAACAGATCTGTGAGCAACACCAAAGGAATGCAGGAAATGTGTCACTCAATAGGGATTTGAAATAAATGGCATGCACACACACACGTACATACCAGCGCACGTTCACCCATAGGTATCTTAGCGCTGAATAACAGATATTTATTGCTACCCAACTCATTTTATCGACCTCAGATGGATGAAAGGCAGGACCTGCCAGGATTTGAACCTGTGACCGTGAGCTAGAACACAGGGCCCTGCAGTGGGCGCATTAGTGCACTGAGCCATCAGACCCCGTGTGCACACAGTACAAGGATACAGAGTAGAAACATGTTGGAAGAGCTAAAGGAATCTGAAAGGCTCAGATAGCATGGTCAAGCCTGTAGAGAGGGGATGGGTGAGACACATAATACATCATCTGCTGCTTAATGTGAATTATAGGAAATAATAATAATACAGAGTTAGACCTCTTGTCTTTGAAATAAGAGCTTTGAAATCACTGACAGATATTCAATAAGAAACCTTAGTGTGTGTGTGTGTGTATATATATATATATATATATATATATAAATATATATATATGTGTGTGAGAGGGAGGTGTGAGGGAGGGATATGGAGAGAGGAGAGAGGGGGGAGAGAGAGGTGTGAGAGGGGGAGGGAGGGATATGGAGAGAGGAGAGAGGGGGGAGAGAGATGTGTGAGGTGTGAGAGGGGGAAGAATATGGAGAGAAGAGAGAGAGGAATATACAGAGAGGGGGAGAGACAGAGGGTTGGGGGGAGAGAGGGAGGGAGGAAAGTGGGAGAGGGGAGAGAGGGAGGGATGAGATGTTAAAGAACAAGCTGCAACTGGTCACCAAACACAGCCTGACGATGGAACACATTACAACAAATGTACTGCCAGGCATTAATGCAATCGGAATTTCATGCAAGCACGAATACAACAGGACCGTGTGGAAAACAGAGCAACACATCCCCCTCCTGTGCAGGAGGCATGTGTCCAGGGTGCAGTATCTTTTTCCCAGATGGGTAAAGCAACCAAAAAAACGCCAGCTGTAGCCAAAAGAACCCACCTCCCACAGAGGGAGGAATGAGAGTGGGAGGATGAGAGAGGGATGAGAGATAGATAGAAAAAATTTGCACAGTTTCCCTGATTAAATCAGTTGTCAACCCATAGTAACTGGATAACATTTCATCAGAGGACAAACAGTAAAAGTTGCAGGTTGGGCGATGATTGCAGCAATGATTGCAGCCTTCAACAGACTGCATTGTTTACAGAAGGTGTAACATGCAGTCACACATTGGATTTAATTTAATGGAAAAGCACTAAACATTTGGCATTTACTGAGCTACAAATTGTTCCTTAATTTTTTTTGGCAAGTCTAGTGAGCCCATTGCATACACGCAGTTCCAGCGCAGAAATGTTACAACAAACAACTATATCTAGGTAAAATGGGAAAAATAAGGTCTTTTTTTTCCTTCAAGTCTTGTAAGTGGGGTGAAAACAAGGGGACCGAGAAGGGAAACACAGAAGATGTGTGGAGAGCATGGAGGTGTCTGTTTTGAGGTACGAGCCAGGCCCTCGCGACCTCTGTAGAAAGACCTTGCACACAGTCGAGGGCTGGCTCGTTCCTCAGTACAGACGCCTCCATGCTCACAATTTGTTTTCTTAACACTGCTAATGGCACAGACCCAAGACAGCCCCAAAGATAACACTGCAGCTCCGCTCAATATGCCTGCAGAAACAGAAAGCATCATGGTGCGGCGTAGCATCACGAGATTGGCACGGTAAGAAGGACTTCCATACGAGACACAAACTCCACCCAGAATGAAGAATCGGTAAGCTCATTCTCTGTCTTCATAACCGCAGAAAGGCAGGGAGAAATAATTTATACGCAGTCTCCGAGGGCCCTCTGCAATTACAATGTTTGAGCGGCGCTGTCATCTGCTTTCCAAATGCACCTGCACGTGCTCCTGCTTGCCAGTTAGGCAGCCGAGACTAAGCGAAAGCTGTCTGGCAATGACGAAGTGCAGTTTTATATGTAAACCATTTCAATTTAGATAAGACAAGGAGCAGTGTTAATCTTGTTTCTGAGTAAACTGGGGCACTGGACGACAGTGGGATTTCCCTAAAATCATAGCATGGATTTGGAGAACTTTGAGGTGAAATCCGACTGCAGTCACAGGCCCTCTCGATCGCCGAACCACGGCCTCTTTTACCGCCGTCACTAGCTGCTACCTCCCAACCAAATTATTGCACACCCTCTCCTACAATTAGAAAGAACCGCCAAACAAACTTCGAGAGCTGTGTTTTTCTTCTTACTTTCTGGAAAGTATAGTAGCAGGAGAGTGCAACGCACAAAATGATTGGCAGGATCGCAGAGTGGCAGCCCCTTTCCCAAGTGACTTTTGGACATTCCTAGGCCCTCATTGCAAACAGCCCCCTTAACATGAGTCACTGCACATATCACAATTAATCAGGCCGCTCACAATAATAACTGCGATATTTACGTTAGCCAAGCACCAAAATCTATATGTTGTTCCCCACAAAGTCACATTTTTATTGGGTGCGATAAGTATCACACCAGTTACCAGGCCATTCTTGAGGTACGTTAGGGTTGTAATGCCTGCGCACTATTTTCGCTTGGAACAGGATGTGGTATTACACCAGAGCTGCCGACTTTGGAACTGGGCAACCAGGTTCGAGTCTGCCACAGCTCCATATCCTGTGATTCCGGACAAAGCACTTAATCTCCCCTTGCCTTAAAAAAAGTGATCTTTGGTAATGTAACCGGTACTAATGATAGTGGATGTGGGTGGGGAGGTGGAAACAAGGGGATCGACGAGGGAGACACAGAACATGCGGGGTCAGAAGCATGGCGGGCGGCAAGACTCAGAGCACATACCTACAGGTAAAGTAGCACTCAGGTGTAGAAGGCTGCTGCAAAGATTCTCCGGGGCTGGGGGCTGCGGGCTGCAAGTTGAGGCAGCAAAGATTCTCCGGGGCTGGGGGCTGCGGGCTGCAAGTTGAGGCGGAAAAGATTCTCCGGGGCTTGGGGCTGCGGGCTGCAAGTTGAGGCGGCAAAGATTCTCCGGGGCTGGGGGCTGCAGGCTGAGGCGGCAAAGATTCTCCGGGGCTACGGGCTGCAAGGACGTCGTCACCATGGATACAGGAAGCTTCCCAAAGGTCCTTTAAAAGTCAGCTGTAAAGCGCAAGTTACAGCTGACTTTTAAAGGCCCTGTGCTTCGCGCCGGCCGGGTGCCGCATGAGACGTCACAGAGGCAGGCCAATTAGAGGCAAGCAGTAAGCAGAGACGATGGCCGCAGTCGCAAACGTAGTGAATAGGTATTGTATACGTATTCACTACGTATGTAACTGCGGCCATCTTCTCGGTTTACTAACTTCCTGGGAAAACATTGGTATAATGGAAAGAAGGGCCGCGGACCGCCAAGGAAGGCCAGGCGGGCCGCCACTGGCCCGCGGGCCGTACTTTGAGTACCCCTGCTCTAGATTAACTGTACCTTTAACTGTACCTTTTTCAAAAGCTGTGAGTCAAATATAGGTCTACAATTATGGTTTTCTTTTAATGTTTTAATGCTTTTTTTAAACTATTTAATACTAATAATTTTCAAATGTTTAAATAAGGTGCTAGATTACTGAAACTGTATCACTTACTGGGTTTACCATGAGCAGCCCTGTTACTGTTTTTATTATATATTCTGTGTATGTTTTAACTTTTGTGATTTTTTACAAATCGAAATAAAGTTATAAATGCAATGAAATGAAAAGTAACTTGTTATTAACATTGCATTGTTTAAAGGTCAATAGCTTTTTGAAATGAAAACTTTATATGTATTTACATGGTAAACATAGTGATCTCTCAACACTTAGTGGAAACGTGATAATAACTTCATAACTTGGAAGGGTGCATAGCCAGTTTTCCAACATGGTGGACGTAACTCTAAACAGACCCATGCAAATGACTCAGTTAATTGAGTTATACTAATATACACCCTGTATCAGACAAATGTGAACTGGAGACTTAATGCGTTCTAAAGACTCCAAGGACTTATATCACTTAATTTTGATATTCTGCATTTACACTCATTGAGGGTACTTACCATTAACGTTTGCACGTATGTTGTTGAAGTGTATCTTGGTTACAGACACCACAATACTTGTCAACAGACTCTTAATGTAAAAAAAGATGTACATTAGGACATCATAACAGCAATGCTAACAATTAAAAACTTAGGGGCTCATTACGATCGCGGACGGACTTGCGTCCGTCCGCGAGCCCTGAGTAGGAGGGAACGTCCGCATGTGCTGCGGCGTTCCCTCCTGTGCAATTAGGATGTGACCGCCACCCTGGCGGTCACATCCTCTATATTTAACATTGCAGCGGGTGCTGCTTCAAGCTGCACCCGCCGCAATGTTAAAAAGGCATGCATTGCATTTACATGCAAAAAGCGGCATGCACCGCGCGGTGCCTGCCGCTTTCTGCATGTAAATGCAGGGGGGTACCATAGGTACCCCCCATGTGCACCCCCACCCAACCTTCACCCAGGGGGCCCGCAACGGGCCCCCGAAGTGAAGATCCGTATGCTTTTCCACAGCAGAGAATCCGCCACTGAAAAGCATGATTAAATAAGCCATCCTAATTAAGCATGAGCGAATTTTGCGGATCTCGCGTTCGCGAATTTTGCGGATTTGCGGATTCGCAATCCGCAAAATCCGCGAATTCCCGCGAATTTGCAGATTTTTTTTTTTTGTGTTCGCCCGTGTTTCTGCCAGTTCGTGAGGGTTTTGTACACTTTCGCAAATTGCGAACTTACCTGTCGGGTCGCAAGTTTCGCGAACTTGTTGTTTCTACGTGTCCAGCCTGTTTGGGACACTCTTCTTCATCACTGCCACTCTCTGTCACCACTGCCACTCTCTGACTACTCATGCCACCCTCTGGCCCACCCATGCCACCCTCTGTTTCATCACCACACCCTCTGGTTGTCCAGTGTACATTATTTTCGGCAAAGCAAAGCACACCTTCCCTGCCTCAAGTGACCTGAATTAATTTGGGGCTGATTAATGTGTCACAGAATATTTTTTTAGCTGGCACCTGCTTCCTTAGTGCGCCCTGATTAGTGATCTTTTGCACTTGCTAAGTGCTTTCATTGTTGCAAAATTAGTTACAACACCTGCCCTGTCCCAACTGACAATAATGAATTAGGGGCTGATTAATGGATTTTAACTTCCAGCCTGGCTCCTGCTTGTCTCCCTTAGCTGTAATTCAGGACCTTTGTGGCATATGTGTAACTATTCTGAGGTTCAGAGCAGGGTCACATAATAGTTTCAACTGGCAACTGAACTCTGGAGGGGCCCCTCAGGAAGCACTACAGGAAATGGCTACTAATGATGAGCCTGAACTTTTGAACCTGGTAAGTAGTTACTTTCAGTTTTGCTAAGATCGTATTTCTGCAATTTTGCACTTATTCGCGGGGCGCGAACTCACGCGAACTCACGCGAACAGTGCGAGCAGTGCGAGCAAAATCCGCTGCTCGCGGATTTGCGGATTTTGCGGGAGATTCGCAAATGTCGCGGATTGCGGATTTCCCGAAAATCCGCAAAATCCGCGAGCAAACTGATTTTCCGCCCATGCTTAATCCTAATATGTCTGGTGGTGTCTGAGAGACACCCCACCATATTAGAGCTTTTCCGTCGTGGGTAACCTTAGAATTATCCATTTCAAGTTTTTACACCAAGTATATCACACCCCGGCACGTTTGTATAAATATGGCTTGCGGGAGATGGCGAGATGTGAGAGGTGTGGTCAGGATGATACTGATTTTAAGCACCTGGCGTGGTACTGCCGACCAGTGGCTGAATTCTGGGAGGCAGTGGAGAGTAGCTTGTGTGAAATGGTTGCGGCGGATCTCCCCTGTACGCCTCTGGTGTGTCTTCTATGTTGTGTGCCACACATTAAGGGAGTGAATGGCAGGTTGGTACGCTTGGCGCTGCTTATGGCTGCGAGGAGGGTGGCGATGCCATGGGGGAGGGGTAGGCGCCCGGGTCTGAAGGACTGGCTGGCTGACTTGGTGCACTGCAGAGACAGCCTAAGTGTGTATGCAGAAGAATTACCCCTGCGGTCCAGGCCTAAAGACATCTGGGAGCCACTGCGCCTATATTTGCTTGCACATTCCGAGGGGAGCACAGATTGCCCTTGATCGAGAGGGGATGGCCGATGGGGGGGCGCAGGCGGAGGTGGGACCATCTTAGTGGAGATGGAGCAGTTCTAGAGCGATGTTCATACATTTGGATAGTAGTTTGATTGATCAGTCTTTCATTACTGCATTAGGATTGGAAAAGGGTTTGTTTTATATTTTCTGTTTCTTTTTGATTTGTTATATGGGGGGTTTGTTTTCATTGCCTCAGGTCATGGTCCACATATGTGACGTCCTGTATGGGAGCCGTGACGCACCTGCCTTGCACAGTCTAGCCTGTGATTACTTCTTGATTTAACAGATTGCAACTGTGTGTTTTCGTGTTCGAATTGTAACATGTGTTCTACTATACTGCAAATGTGGATGTGTAATGGTTCTGTCCCTATGTATGGCAATTTACAATAAAACTTAAAAAAAAAAAAAAAAGAATGGCTGGAGGGCTGGCATCAAGTCATGAGCCATGGAAGAGCAGGGAAGATATACAGATGGCAAGCGTCAGGTACAACATGCTTGGAACTGAGAGAGACACTGACTGCTCATGATGACCTTGATTAAGAAGAAGACTGAACAGATGGTGGTCCCCCTCAATTCAAAGATGAACTGCCCCGGGCACAGCATGTCATTATGCAAGACCTACACACAGAACAATGCTGAGATGATTTAACCATTAAACAAAAAGCCCGGTTAAACAACAATCACCGGGCAGATGATTGATAACATCTGGCAACCCCAGAAATACCTAAAGACAGGTGCAAAATAGCCATTATAGGTTAATAATTTAGAACTGTGATGTTTTGGACTATACTTCTGGACTGGGGGACAACTGCGCAGATACTATATAAAGTAAGAGGATGTCCTGGGGAGGGTACTGTGGAAGTTTCCCCCCCCTACGAAGGTACTGGGAAATAGATATTAGGTACTCTGCCATGTTGGGGAGGCGGGTAGTTCTTAAAACGTCATGCAGGGAGGCAGGGACGGGGTCGGTCAAATGTTTACAGTTAATGGTTTTAGTTACATTTTTTCTTATTCATTGACACGATTCAGGGTATGACTTGCGGATACTTACTAGAGACCTGTGTTTCACCTCCAGAATCAGGACTCTGATATTGATAATTCTAATGCCACACATAGCTTCCTACCCTAACCATGTTGCTTCCACGCCCATACATTGCCAGCATGTATCACTGATCTCATGGAACGTGAATGGCCTCAAAGATAAATTAACCCCTTCAGTGCTGATGATGAGCCCCGGCTCGTCATGCAGCACGGTGCTCGTGTGCTCATGACGAGCCTGGGCTCGTCATGAGCCGTGGAACGCTCACACGCGGGGCTAATTCCCCCGCTGTGCTGAGCGTTCCATTGTGCGGGCGGGTTCATGACGAACCCAGGCTCGTCATGAGCACACGAGCACCGTGCTGCATGACGAGCCTGGGCTCGTCATGAGCACAGCGGCGCCGTGCGCGGCCCCCCTCCCCCCCACACCGCGGGGAAATTAGCCCCGCAGTGAAGGGGTTAAATAGGGGATTGGTATTAAAATATCTAAAGCAGAAGGTGGCAGTGGTAGCATTGCTACATTAGACCCACCTGGTTGGGACATATGTCGAGGGCTTTAGACTGGTAGTCCATTCTGAATTGACATCGGGATTGCAAGGGACTAGGGCAGTGGTTCCCAAACTTATGACTCCTGAGGACCCCCATTGAGTCACCACTGGAAGCCGGGGACCCCCAAGCAATTTGTATGAGTTAAATTTCAAAATTAAAACAGTAATTCGAAAAAAATACACACGTGTGCACGCAAAACAAATACTCAAAGTACTAAGGATTTTCGGGTCAGATGTACGACCATTTAAATTAGTGCCTCACAATTGGCGACACAGTGCGTGTGGCAAATTGCGAGTTGCTAAATGAAGTGTACAACAGTGTGTTTAACACTGTTTGGGATTCCCAATGGGGTCGCAAATTGCGAGGTTCATTAATATTAATGAGCCTCTCGCAATTTTCAAGTCCATTGGGAATGCCAGCTCTCCCAGGGATGGTGGCCGGCTGGGCTCAGCAGGCCACCATGTCTCGGACTGCTTTTAAATAAAGCAGTTAAAAAAAAAAATGCAGCCTGTTTACCATGCATTTAAAAAAAAAAAAGAAAATGAAACGTTTTCGTTTCATTTTCTAAGGGCAGGCATTGGTCCCTGGGACCACTGCCTGCCCTTAAAAAATAATTTTCCATGCATTCGCAAAGGGGAAGGGGTCCCCTGGGGACCCCTTCCCATTTGCGAATGCATTACCATCTACTTGAAGTAGGTGGTAATTACGACTGGTTTGCGACCGCAAAACATTTGTACATGGTTTTGAGACTCCCTATTTGGAAGGGAATGCCCCTTCTAAATAGCAAGCTGCAAAACCTATTTCGCGAGTCGCAAACAAATTGCGACTCGCGAAATAGGCTATGTACATGGCTCAATAGGTTTTTGCATGCATGAACGGGTTCGCAAACCCGTTCGCGCATATAAAAACAGATCGTACATTTGGCGCTTAGTATTTTATATTGATGTAATAGCCCCTCTGTCACATGTATTTAATTTGTTTTATAGCATTTCTCATACCATCGTAGGATGTCAGAGCACTTTACATCACACACATATAGAGACATTGAATCATACATGTAAATCAGTGTGTATATAAAATGTTTAAAGAGTGCCCGGTCTGGGAAAGCACAAACTCAGGATTCAGAACCTAACACAGTGGCTAGCACTGACTTTAACATTAAAAATGTATTTACACCCAAATAAATATTTTTAGCAGCATCAGGATAATGAATACCTGGGAAAAAATATAAGTTACTAACTGGTACCATACAGTTTGCAAGCAGCTCTTTGATGACAGTTTATAGGTCCCTCTGCTAGATTACGATTGTCACTTGTGAAGTGCACAGTAACGAAAGAATCTCTGTGACAAAAGCAGTAACCACGAACCTATGCACAAAAAATACGGCTTTTTAAGATGCATGATACACGTTCTTTGCAGTAGGCACATTAACCCTCTGTGCTACATTAGTTCAATCAAAGCTGCAGCTGAACAAAAGTCTCCTCAGCTCCAGCAGGTACATTAATCACTGGCATTCTCTTGACACTTTTATTGTTGCTGGAAAGCTGCTAATTACACAAGAAATGTTTCTGTGCTTTTAAAATTGTTGCCTACGGACCCCCTGGGAATGTGTCACGGACCCCTGGGGGTCCGCGGACCATAGTTTGGGAAACACTGGTCTAGGGGATCCTAATTAAGAAACAATGCCAAATTATCATAACACATACGCAAACGGATGAACAGGGCCAGTGTGCGGCCATCTCTTGCCAATGGGAGGGACTCATAACCAACATTATGATGGTGTATATCCCCCGGCACTTCACTTGCTTGCATTCCCAGCAATTAGCGCGTTCCTTCTCCGACTTCCAGAGTGAGAACTTCTAATAGGGGGCGACTTTAACGCGACCCTTGATGACATCTTAGACCTAACACCACCCTGGCAACAACACGGAACGCATTCTCATTTGGCGTACTCCCTAGAAATGATAGGCCTAGTGGACATCTGGCGTTCAAAATTCACACAAACGTGACAGAATACTTATCACTCCGGCGCACACAATAGCCTTTCTAGGATAGACTGCGTGCTGGCACCAGCGGACTGTGTGGGCAGATTTGTAGAAATGACACATTTGCCAAGGGGCATATCACATCTCTCCCCCATATCTGTTAAGTATACATGGAACATGATGGCGCAACATTGTGTATTCCCAATATACCCAGGCTACCTCAAAATCCCCAAGATATGGAAGGTGCTAACTGCTGCCATGAATCACTACTTTAACCAAAAAAATCTCTTGGTCTCCTCGCCCCTTACTTTGTGGGAGGCATATAAGACCATTCTCCATGGACAGGCCATCTCTCTGATCACAGATCACAAAAGAGAGAAAGCGACAACAGTATCAACACTTGAGTAGGAGCTAAGCACATTAGAAACACTCCATTCCCATGACCATGCAGGCACAAACACACATCAATTTCAACACGAAAAACAAGAATTTAAGGAATACATGTGGGAAGAGGCAAAAACCGGATTGACTGCCACGCTCCATACCATATATGAAGTAGGGGATAAAGCCGTCAGGCTTCCGGCCTGGCTTGATAAGCGGGAACAAGCGGATCGATGGGTGGCAGAACTCCAGCTTGCCACAGGAGAAATTGTAACAAACCCCCAAACAATAGCTGACACATTGGATCTTCACTCTGCAATCCAGCAACCACAGTGAGCAAGAGGAAGTGGAGGGATTCCTCCGAGACATACAGCTCCCCACACTCACAGAGGAAGAGACAGTGCTACTAGAAACTGGCCTCTCAACCAAGGACAAAATGGTATCCCCATAGAGTTATATACAAGAAGTGCAACCGCAGTCACCCCACACCTATTAAACATGTATAATTCCAGCCTCGAAACTCCCTAAAGACCAGAGAATAGTTGTGGCAATCCACAAGCCTGGAAAGTCAACCCGGGAATGTGCCTCTTATCGACCCATCTCCTTGGTCAATGCAGAAGCCAAGATCTTGGTCAAAACTTTGGCCAACAGACTGACACCTCACCTAGCCACACTAATCCACCCGGATCAATCTGGGTTTATGCCAGGGAAACACAGCTCGAAATTTGAGACACCTGCACAATGTAATGGGACGGAAATATACAATACAAGAGGAGGCCATAATACTGTCCCTAGACACCTTCATGGCCTTTGATATGGTTGAGTGGCCTTTTATTTTTGCCGCCCTCACACAGATGGGATTTGGGCCTAAATTTTGCGCATGGGTACAATTGCTCTACTCAAAACCATTCACACACGTAGTGGCAAATGGGCACATATCCAGAGAATTCCCTTTAGAACGAGGCACACGACAAGGCTGTCCACTATCACAGCTCCTTTTCTCCCTTGTATTGGAACCCCTGGCAGCCTGGATAAGGCAGGATCCAGTTATCTGTGGGCTTCGCTGGACAGAGGGATGGGAAGACCCCATATCCCTATATGGAGATGACGTTCTCTTATATATGGCCTCCCCCAAACGCTCACTACATAGACTGCTGAATATCTGTGACACCTATGGGAAACACTCTGGATACACAACTAACTGGAGTAGATCAGTTCTTTATGTTCTAAAGGGACCATCACCAACACTACCTAGAGTGTGCGCAGTGAGAGTAGTGGAGGATAATTTTAAATATTTAGGGCTCCATATCACTTCATACCCAGAGGACTTCATGACCTTAAATCTTTTTAAACCCCTAAAGAAACTGCGTAGGAACACCAAAAACAGGCAATCCTTCCATTTGACACTGCTAGCGAAAGCAGCACTTTTTCAAAATGATGACTCTTCCTAGATTTCTTTATGCTCTGCATAAAACCCCATTCTTAGTGCCCCCATCCTACTTCCACGCAGTAGAGGCAGAAGTGACCAAACTCCTCTGGAATGGAAAGCTGGACCGAATTGCTATAACAAAACTAGTTAGAACTTGGTATGATGGTGGCATTGCGCTCCCAAATATACAAACGTATTATTGGGCATCCAAATTGACCGTAATTATTCAGTGGCTACATGTCACTCATACGGCCCTGACTTACCTCCTAGATAGGCTTACTCTGGGAACGAGAGGGATCAACCAAGCATTATACAATATGACTCAGAAAACTGCTTTAATGGGAATATCAAACAAGACAGTCCATATCTGGCAAACAGTACTTAGAAAGCTAGGTTGGACCAACAAGATCATGCAGGTAACAGCCCTCTGGGAAACTGGCAAGCTAGGTACGTTACGCAACAGCAAAGGGTTCAGGAAATGGGACATCATACGAATATCAAAGGTGAAAGTGATCACATTCACAGGGCCAATATGAGATGGCACCTTCAGAAAAGTTTTGATATCTGCTGATCAAACACGCATTAGAAGCTGTCATCCCGCCTGACTCAGTTCACCCTGAAGCCTCTCCATTAGAGATAAAATCCTAACAGGACATATGGACAAAAGAGCCAAATTTCTAACATCTCGTAAAATTATTAACAACCTCCCTGACCCCAACCAGCTACTCCGGGACAAATGGCAGAAAGATATAGAAGAACTAGATGAGATGGACTGGCAGGGGGCGTTAGAATCCCAGAGGGAGGTGGCGATCTCCTCCAAATTTTGCCTCGTACAACTTAAAATGCTCCATAGGATTTATTACACCAGAGTAACATTATGTAAAATAGGAAAGACCGACAGTGAACTCTGCTTGAGACAGCGTGGGGTAGTGGGGCCATTTTTCCACATGATATGGAAATGTCCAGCCATAGCGAACTATTGGGTGGTGGTTTATGTCCACAAAAACAAGACTGAGTGGGGCCTCTGTACCACCGAAACCTAAATGTTGTCTGCTAAATATATGAGAAGCAAAAGACCTCAATACTGCAGCACAAACCTGGGCAACACTGGGTATGATGGTAGCTAAGAGAAATATTGCCAGACACTGGAGGACACGAAACACTCCCACTGTAACAGACTGGTGCAACAACATGGATCTGGCAATGGTGGTCAAAAGGGCGGTGTATGTACATAGTGGGTGCCACAAAAAATGGGAACGGTTATGGGGAAAGTGGAATTCTTTTAGAGCTGGCATATGCACCATACCCACTGTGGAGTCTTCACTGGAGGACAGTTAATGTACTAAAGAGTGTCAAATAACAGAACCCTGTACTTAACTCATGTTCGAGCATTAACCCTGGGCCTAGGACTACGCTGCGGTCGCGTAGTTTGCGTACTTTACGCAAGTGCAGCCTATGCGAATTGCACATAGCACAGTGCAAAAATGCGTAGCATATCGTAGCCGGCATTTTTTGCTTGCTCGTGGTCCTCAACGTCAAGTTGGCGACCGCGAGTGAGCAAAATAACATCCCGGCGAGACTTTTTTCTTGTTCGCGATCAGCATCATCAAGTTGCCGATCACGAGCGTAGAAAATAAGCTTCCCGGCGAGATTCTCAATGCGGAGAGGCCAGGTTTCTCACTGCGAGTAGTCGCGTATGCTCGCGACCGCTCGCGCATGAGCGGATTTTCCACAGTAGATTTGGGAAGAGGCACACCTGTCCAGCCTCGAAGACGCTCATGATTGTTTTTGGGCTAATGAATGAGTCACAGATTTTGAGCATCAACTAGTTCGAGCGACCATGCAAAGGCCGCCCTCTACCCAGCATCACAGCTGATTTTCCACGGTAGATTTGGGAAGAGGCACACCTGTCCAGCCTCGAAGACGCTCATGATTGTTTTTGGGCTAATGAATGAGTCACTGAATTTGAGCATCAACTAGTTCGAGTGACCATGTGTGTGTTACTATGCAATCGCCCTGAAGGGCGCAGGGGTCCCTTGAGTGACCTGTGTAAGGCTGTAACTATTTTACAATGGCGCCAGCAAGCTGCCAGCGCCGTTGTAAAATAGTTACAAAGTTAGCTTGCACAGGAAGCACCTGCTTCGTTTTATCTAGTGGTTCCTGTGCAAGCTAACTTTGTAACTATTTTACAACGGCGCTGGCAGCCTGCTGGCGCCATTGTAAAATAGTTGCATGAGTGGGGGTTCAACTTTTGAACCTGTTACGCTCGCGGATTTTTTTTGCGGATTTTGCGGGAAATCCGCAAAAATCGTGGATTGCGGATTTCCCAAAAATCCGCAAAATCCGCGAGCGTAACGGATTTCCCGCTCATGCTTAGAAACAACCAGTCCACATTGAGAAAGCTGCCGCTCGAGTACAAATCTACTTGAGTGGCAGAAAACAACTGTTTGCACTGTGCAAGATGCAGTTTGCAATGATTGCACAGTGCGGACAAGCATCCAGCACTGTGCAATCAGTGCGATCAGCATTTTGCACAGTGCACTACGTAGTTCGCGCGCCTACGCATAGTTTACGTAGTGCTAAGTGCACTTCGCCTACCTACGCATAGAGCTACTACACAAACTACACCCAGGGTTACTGACCATGCACAATCACGGTTGCAAAGGAAGAAGTATTGTACACAAATATGTAATGTGTAATGGTCTAACTGATTACTACCGATGCGATATAAGTCATGTACATAAAAAAAAGGCTTTAAAACAAAATCCCACACTGGCATCAGTGTGGGTTTAATGTGCTGAGAAGTTTGATACCAGTGTGTGTGTGTGTGTGTGTAAAGGTCCAGGGCCTCTAAGGATGGCACAATAAGTGCTGCAGCCCTTAGAGGTCTTCCCTGGTCACAGTGCCCTGGGTACCTGTGGTACCATTTACCAGGGGCTGACCTGTGACCAGATATGCCAATAAGGTTAGTTTTGGGGAAATAACACAGACCCTGGGAACCTGATTGGCAGGGACCCAGGGCACATCAAGTGAAAGTGCACCAGTAGTGTGGCAAAAAGTGGTGTGGGGGGTTACTGCAACAGAAACCCATTTTCCTACAAGGTGGGTGCAGTCACTGACTTGCAAGGGGATCTCTAATTCCCTTTAAAAGTACAGGTGGGTTGCCGCCTGAACAGTGAAACAGGGAATGGATTCAAAGGAGCCACTCCGTTTATCACCTGAAAGCGTGACTTTTCATCTGCCCTGGGGCCATTGCAATCCATGTGATAGTGTGAAAACATGTAAATGTAAATGTAAATGTAAATGTGATGTATTTTGTAAAGTGCACAGCTGCCCCAACAGGGCATCCCGGCACTGTATAACGCTATGGAACCCTTCCTGGCTCTCCCTGTGAGATGCCCCTCCTGGGCACCCCCAAGGTGAAGCCAGGCATCCCAGTGTTGTAGGGGCCGTTGTGGAGATTAAGCAAGCTATTGCCCAGAGTTGCAGCATGGGACCCATGATTTGAGTAGGCTCCGAGGCGAGAATTATCGAGTCCGCAGACATTGAGCCCAAGACCCTGCCGCGTCGGGACTCGAACTCTGGTCCCGGGCCCGATCTCTGCTTCAGAGCCTGCCGCTCTAACAGTGAGCCACACTTCTCCACCCTTTACATAATATTTTTCTTCAATCTGCCCTTTATCCACCTAGCCCAGGTTCACCAGCTCTTTGCCCTCATTGTTCTACTTTAATTTGTCCTGGACTCCCAGGATCATCCTAGCCTTCCTAGTTCTGCTGTTCCTTAACATTTGGTTCATGCTACCCTTAGAACATCCTGGCCCTGTACTTCCTGGTCTTTCCGTCATCATGTCCTAGTAAGAGTACTCCTGGGTCTGAATTTTCTTATCCCTATGGTCCTCCTAGTTGCCATGTTGGGAGTCACTGTGGTTAATGTAGTCCTTGTCACCCTGTTTCAGGTTTCCCCTCAATCTGACCCTCATGGACGTTCTAATACTGGTCCCACTGGGCCTAGATTTCCTTGTCTTTATATTCCCCTGGTTATTCTAATCCAGAGTATCCATATCCTGCTATCCCTAGTTCTTTCTGGTTGTGCCATGGCCTTCCTGATCTTGGCCTATTTTCTTCTTCCCCCTTGGTCCTCCTTTGTCTGAATTATGTGGTCTTGGCCCTCCTGTCTCTGGTTTTTCTTCCCATTGGTCTCCTGGTACATATTCTCTTTGGTCTGTCTACCTTGGTCTGATACACCTGGTCCTGGGAGCCCTCATCCCTCTGGTCCTGGTCAGTGTTCTCGGACCCTGCTAGCCCTCTGTTTCTTCTATCCCTGGGCTTTCTCTTCCTCTGGCCCTTGTCCACTGAGTTCAGATCCCCCTATTCCATATTCTCCGGGGCCTCCTGATTGTTCTAATCCTGTTCCGGGTACTCTTAGTCCTGTTTTTTGTTGTTTTATTCCTCATTGTCTATTTGTTCCTGGTCCCTTCTGTCATTGGTAACCCTGATACCAAAAGATTAGGTTTACCTGAGCCTGTTCTTCTTGTCCTAAGCCTTGTTGCTGAGGTCATCCTAGCCCTCATGGTGGTCTATCTGGTCCTACTCATTCCTTCCCTAGCCCCCGTGCACAAAGTGTTTGGTCAGGTACAACCTCATCACAGGTTTTTATTTTGGGGGTGGGGGGGTTCAAATTTATTTTACTGAGTCAGCAATGACAAGTACAGATATGAAGGCTCAGGAGGGACAAAAAAATGTATGTAACATGCTTTAAAGGTATACTCATTATACTTTGCAGACAGCCAAATACTCCTAGACTACAGCACACAATATATGTGTGTTATATCTCAAAGCTCCTGAATTAGAATTTTGATTCATGCATTTATTATTTGACTATTAAAACAACATCATTCTACTGTTTTTTTCAAATCAAACAGCTTGGTGTGATTCCTGCACTTAGCTTTTTGCAAACTAGTGTACATTTGTATATGAACTTACTTTTAACTACCTCATGCATGTTGCATCCCCATTACACGATGGGCACCACCTTGCCACTTTTTTCTTCATGGCCGGTTAAATAAAGACCTCTTTCCCATATTTATCTAGCCTGCTGTCAAATTGTAGATCATCTCTACTATTTAGCAGTTGTCCCGCTAAACAGTGGAGGTTATGTGCTATTTTTCTGACGGCAGGGTAAATAACACATATTTTGTACAGTTTGAATGGCTGCTGGGTAAATAGCCACTTTCTTTACAAATGGTATATTGGGTATGGAATTCAGCAACACTGCACCAGATGTAAAGGGCAGTGGCAGCCAACACTGATCAGGGGTGGTGGGTGGGGTGGTGCCGGGGCGGGAGGAAGTAAATTAAAAAAATGACCTCCTTCCCGCATCATCCTCTTTGCATCTCTCCACTCCTTCATCCAGAACAGAAGAAAGGACACCGGAAATACCCAGGCTCCTCTGAGCCAATCACAACACTGCGATGCAGCGTTGTGATTGGTCTGAGCACCGTGGTTTGGCTCTCAGATGGGGAAGGGGGCCTTGGCATGTTCTCCACCCAGGCTGTAACACAGCTTGGGTGGAGTTTATGCTTTGTGCGCATGAATGTTTGGCAGGCTCCGGACAGCCGGACAAACTTTCATGCGCATGTAGGGAGTGAAAACTACTTCTCCCCTCCCCTGCTCCTTCAATTGAGCAGCCCCGGCCCACCCCACCCTGTTTCCCAAAGCTGCTGTGCTGCGCCCGTTTTGAAAATAAAAAAATAAAATGATAACATTGAGTTATTTTGCTTTTTTTTTACACTGCTAAATAGCAGTGGGGTGTTGTTCCTCCACTTTAGCGGAGGAGCCGCCACTGTGTGAGGATGTATCCCACCCTGGGGTTCCACTTCTCCTAATTCCAATTTTGGGCCCATCAAGTGTTATATTTTTGTTGTACAACATGAAATATGCTAGTCAGTCATTATCTAAGGCAAAGTTGTATGTTAAATGTATCTATTGCATTGTTTGATTAGAATGTCAAATATGATCAAGAACTACTCAGGAATAATACCCTACTCGTCAACAGAAAGCACTTCACCGGCTGTTAGGAGTATGAAAAACTATAAAAAAGTCAATACAATACAGCACCCTGTACAGTCACATACTATAAAACGAAGAGAAATTATTTCCAACAGTTAAAAACCTATTGAACACATCATGAGTTCTAACCTTAATATAATTGATTGAGCAACGCCGCCATCAAGTGGCCATGGATGATAACTGTAAACATTTTTCAGAAGAGTTCTTCCATATTCGTTCGTGGATTTATACCATTTCTTGGGCGCTGTTATTTTATAACACGCTGTAATGCGTTTTGAAGCATCAATTAAAATCATATAAAGTTTTACTGCTATATATTTTATTTAGAATCGTTTTAACGCTTATTACTATGGAGGATGAACATTCGCAAATGTAAGTGAGGAGGGCCGGGGCTCGGAATTTATGACATGGAATGAACAAACCGCCTGATTCATCATGCTCCCGTTTTGCGAGGCCCTAATAGCGATTCATAGCGAATCGCTATTAAGGACTCGCAAAACGGGATTCAAGTAGGAATATGCAATAAAAATGCGATTCCTTACAATTCCTTATTTGCGATTAGCTAATTGCTAATCGCAAATAAGGAATAACTCGCCATTCATTCCTATGGGCCAAAAGGCCCATAGGAATGAATGGGGAGTATTCCTTATTTGCGATTAGCAATTAGCTAATCGCAAATAAGATTGCGATTTGAAGGGTGCCAGGGGTGTCCACAGGACACCCTGTAGCACCCCTCAAATGATATTTCACACAGGTGTTGCACACACACATGTCCAAAGGACATGTGTGTGCGCAACATGCAACTTAGAAAAATGCTTTTAAAAGCATTTTTCTAAGTTTTTGCTATTTACCGAGAGGTCTGACCTCTCGGTAAATAGCGGCCCGAAATTGCGAATTAGCAATTTAAAAATGGTTGATGAATTGCATTTAAGGAATCTCAAATAGAGATTCCTTAAATGTAATTCCTCGCAATTTAGCGAATTAGCAATTACCGATTTTTGCATTTGGGATGATGAATCCCAAATGCAAAAATAGCGCTCGCAAAGGGCCAGATTCTCAGAATCTGACCCTTTGCGAGCCGATTTCAGCTTGATGAATCAGGCTGAAAGATTTTATATGTAGTAACATCACCAGAACTCACCAGTCACACACACAACTAGCGTTTGTCAAACTAGGAGTAAATGTAGTTTTTTTTTTTTACTAAGATTTCACGTAATCCAGTGCAAAAAGAGAAGGTTCTGTGCTATGTTACATGAAAGAGAGGAAGCTGAACTGCCATATTTATTAAGAAATGGCGCAGTTCAGGTCGCTGGCGCACTTGTGGCTGCCCAGTGCCAACTCAGGAATCCGTGCACCACAACGTAAGGGTGCCTGTGTTACAGGCAGGTTTGCTTTTGTGCAGGAAGGGATAACTTCCTGCACACAAAAAAATCATTTGAGGCATATTCCTCTTTCCTTGTGTGCGGCAGACTCCATGACACATTGAAAGAGGACGTAACGAGGAGTAATGAAGATATTTCTCCTCCTTACGCCACTCTGGGCTAGAACCACCATTTTGGCACAAACTCAGGTTTACAACTTTTCGTAAATTTGGGTTTGCACCAAAATAGAAGGGTGGATGCATGGGAATTCCCATACTCCAGCCAGGTAATTCCTACTTGACACAAAGTAATGCATGGCAGCAATATGTGCTGAGTTGCTGTGCTTTTATTAAGAAAGCAAACCAGCCCTTGCATGGCTTTGTAAATCTCTACAGGCATTTGGTAGTGTAGCTCTGCCAAAACAGTAGCGCAACCACAACGCAAAGTGTTAGTAAATCTGGGATTTATTATCATTTGCACAGGTGCAGGTGCATTCATTCTTAATTTTGCCTTGCACCCATTCGTTTTGATAATGGTAAGTAGACACAGTGCTTTCTGTTGGCTTGATCTGTGTGAGTGTCCACACAAACCTTAGTCAACAGCCTGTTGATATATTTCCAGTCTAATTTGAAACATACATTTTGTCCTCATATGCAAACAAATTGTGTATGGATTCCCCCAGAAAAGTGAACTAGACAATTCTGCGGCAGCGCTTTTGTTTGCATAATTATGGATTTGCAGCATTTGCCACAAACTCCATCATCTGCTGCATAATCTGTAGATTAAATAAAATAATTTGGTTTATAGCACACATGGATCAAAAGTTACAAAAAATTCAGTAAAGTGGGTTCTTGCGCAGTGGAAGGCCTCTTACAAAGGGTAACCAGTCATCTTTCTGTTCCTTTTCCAGTATGTGGTTGTTAAAGTGGTACTAATGAGTGGAAATCTTTGTCCATACAGTATTTTAATGGGAACAAATGACAAAATACTGAAGCGACAGTATCGAAAAATATAGCACATTATTCTGCATGATTTGCCTTTTCTTGCCACATAATTCAGTCAACTGTGCCACATAATTGGTGCTATTCTGCCACATAATTCCAGGGGCCCTGTTAATGGGCATGCAATGCCCTGCAAAAAAAGAAATGCTCAGGAAGAGATTGCTTTGGAATTAAAAACATTCATCAAGTTCCAATCTGGAATTAATACACAATCAGTGTCAATTATAGGTGTCATTCTAAAATATATATGTGTTACATGGGATCCCACTATAAATGTATTATACTGGGAGATTTTTTAATGTGAGATTAGTCTTGTATTTGAGTAATTATTTTTTTCCACATAGTTTTTCCTTATGGAGGTTTGGGTTCTAACAATATCTCTCAATGAACGTTCGTAACGGGATTGGTGCTCCAGTCACATTTGCTGAAAGAACAATGTTCACTGCATGACTTTAGAAACAGTGGTCCAGATTTACAAGAAAGTAAATTTGCTGTGCAACACTGCATTGCATAAATAGGAGACAGCAGAACAGTGCCATATTTACTAAGATGTTGGGGAGGCATGGCCAAGATGGCAACGGGAACGGAGGCTGACTAAAAGAACTCCGTGCCCGCCGGCATAGAAATCCTACGTGATCTTGCCCATCCAGACTCTACTGCCCCAGATTCGGTCCCCTATCCGCTTGAGGAGAAGGCGGCGGCCAAGTATCAAGGGCCGTTTCAGAGGTGACGACAGACAGCGGCCTGGGCTGGCACCATGCTGATAGGGGAGGTGGGCGTTGTGGGCCTCGCTAACGCAGCAGGATCCTGCTCGGAAGGCGGCTCTGCTGAGGTGGAGATGGACCTGGTGACCAACCAAGTGTCTCTTCGGTGCTCGCGGACTCCTGTGTCGGTTCGAGGGCCACTGAATTTGGGGTAGCAGTGGGGCTCAGCACTGGGCCCCGGTATGGAGGGGCCCTTGGATGGCTGCGTCGTTGATCGATCAGGGCACTCCTGCCAGGATCTGCGGTGTGTGGACACCCCCCCTTTCCCCCACCTGTTTGAATCGTGTGCCAGGAGGCGATCGTGCTGGCCTCCAGGAGGGGTGGTGGTGGCCCATCTCATCAGCAAATTGAGGCCGTGGACTGGGGCTACCCTCTCTCTTTCGCCCTTCCCCCTCCATCCTAGGGGGCCAGTGTACAGACTGGCTGCGCTTGGGCTGTGTGACAGAGTGGATTCTGGCCTCCTCCTTCCCCTCTCCTCCCTTTGCTTCAGGGCTCTGAGGATGAGGGACTTGCTGAGACCTGCAGCTGTGTCACTAGAACAGCCAGGGGAGAAACTGGACCACTGGACCTCACATGCAGCATTTCACTAGAGGTGAGATGGCAATAAACATTGAGCGAAATTGGCTACCCACTGAGCAGAGTGCAAGAGGTACTGTGGGGATTGGGCACTGGGCCCTCATACAAGCCAGAACTGAGTGCATGTGGGGGGTATTACTGGAGCTGGTGAGTTGGAAATAGAAGGTTGCACTGTTAATGCAGCATTTCAATTGAAGTGATGTGGTGATGAACGTAGACTGAAAGTGGCTATACTCAGAGCCGAGTGCGAGAGGTACTGTGGGGATCAGACACTAGGCCTCCATGTTAGTCAGAACTGAGTGCACATGGGGGTATAAGTGGAACTTAAGAGTCGAGCTTAGGTTCCGGGTGACACCGGCGAACTGGATGTGCTTCACTCCCTCTCCCCCCACTGTTTCTGACTGTAAGTTTGTGGGGTGCCCCACATTGTATTTATCTACCTTAGCCTCAGCCAACCGGTGGGTGGCCGACACATTCCTCCATGAGCCTGTGCTGTAGCATGAGCACACCGTGTGGCACAGCTATACTCCCCCATGCACAGTTAAGGGGGCATTGATTTTGGGGCTGATTGGTGGGCCGAGTAGGTCGAGAAGCAATGGACAAGGACCGTCTATCTAGGGCTGCCCAGCAAATGAAGATGGGCCAATTTACAGCTCAAGGTGTGCCCTCAAAGACTGCCATGTTGCCTGTGATGTTGACTAGGGGTGGCCCTGCACAACCTGAGCCCACAGGATCTCAAATACTGGCAGCCATAGAATCCTCCAGTGCAAGGGTGCAGGCAAAAATGTACACAGTCTCTCTGGACGTTAGACTGCTGGGTGCGGATTTCCGCACGGTTGCAGATCGGTCGCTAGCCACGGAACAGATGGTCAATGAATTGTGAGAGGAGGTTTCGGCCCTGAGCTCTCACAAAAGACAATGTCCTTGGAGCGCCGGGCAGAGGATGCTGAGGGATGGTCCCACAGATGTAATCTGTGCTTCATTGGTTTTCCAGAGGGGGTTGAAGGAAAAGAGCCAGAACTCTTCCTAGAAAAATGGATCAAGGAGGCGCTGCTCATGGCCAAGATCTCCTCAATTTTCATAATAGAGCGAGCACACCAAGCTCTCACTGTGCCGCCGCCGCCGGCTGCTCCGCCGAGGACTATCATTGCCAAGATTCTGAATTTCAGGGATAGGGATGGTATCCTCAAGGCGGCTAGACGAGATGGAGATCCGGTCTTCGAAAACCAGAACATTTGTATATTACTAGATTACACTCGGCTGGTTCAACAACAGCGGGCGTCTTTCCTTGGAGTTAAGCAAAAGTTGTGTGTAATGAATCTCCAGTACATGCTCCTTTATCCAGCGAAGCTGAAAGTCCTCCATGCAGACAGTGCACAGTTTTTCACAATGATAAAAAACAACAAGAGGTACCCTAATATAGAAATAGGGACAGGGTAAGTACAGTACAGAAGCCAAAAGTGTCCCTGCTGAGAAGCTCAGTTCTTTCAAGACTATGTCAAGTACCACATTGAGAGTAAATACATCAACAACATCAAAAGTTAAATTGTAAGGTACGTCAGTTCAACACAAAAGCAAATACACCAACAAAATTGTATCCTTAAAATGTGTTCCATATGTTTATTACAATCAAGAGTTAAAAACTATTTTTACATATACAAACATTTCATAATAACATTTTAGAAAACAAGGTCAAGACCTTTTTCTCTAAAATGTAATAAACATATGGAACAAATTTGAAGGATACTATTTTGTTTGTGTATTTGCTTTTGTGTTGAATTGACATACCTTACAATTTAACTTTTGATGTTGTTGATGTATTTACTCTCAATGTGGTTCTTGACATAGTCTTGAGAGAAATGAGCTTTTCAGCAGGGACACTTTTGGCTTCTGTACAGTTTTTCATAACACCAGAGGAAGCTAGGGACTGGTTGGAGGTCCATGGTGAAGGGAAGGTTCTGTGGAAGGGACAAGTGGTGGGAAGACTTCCGCTGAACCTCAAGTGCTAATCCTCAAGCTGGGAACAGTAAAAACTGTGCTGAGAGATCCAGGAAAATCTCAAAATCAGCACAGATGGTGATGGTATAGCGTGATGGGACCTTGGAGCTGGAGGTAGCAGACTCCTATGGCGAGGGCAGGAGTTCCCCCAGGATCGATCAAGAAACCCAGCGGGCTGAACAGGGCACTGCCCGGGCTCTGGTGGAGGTAGTGACAGCCACAGGTTTGGACACAAGCATGGGTGAGGTTGTTGAAGGTACTCCGCAGTTCACAGACCCTGCATGAGTTCATGCATACCTGACATAGTGGCGAATGAAGGAAACCTGATGAGGGTATTGCTGGGGTAACAACACTGGCTGTGACTCTTTCTGTGGTGTGTTGGGTTGGAAATATGAAGGTGTTGTCTTTCTCTCTTCCTTTCCCCTCACGTGCAGTGGGAGTAGTCCGACTGGTCACAGTGATTGTGCAGGTGGGCAACGCCTCCCAACCCCCCTACCGTGTTTCTATCTCTTTCCATCTGCCCTTTCTTGGCCCTTTAACTCTTCTATTCTTTTTTCATGCTTTACTCACTCTCCTTATTCATTGGGAAGTGGTATTGTCTGATTAGTGGTACTTTCGCAGATGTGAATCAATGTGGGAGGCTGAGGTATGCAAAGGAGTGCATGACGATTGGGCTAGGGTGGGCTTGGCTAACGGATGGCCCAGATGGTCCGGGCGGAGCAAAACCATCTGACCCGACAGAGGAGTCAACCTGATGTATCAAGGTGTAGTAGCTGTGGAAGTATGAGCGATATGAGGTATACATGGAGTGCTAGTGTATTATTGATTTTGTTATTTTTTCTCCTTGTACGGAGGGGAATTGCATTATCATTAAAGTTTACAATTTGGTAGGGGGGTTCGAATTTGGGGATTCTATGGGGATGCATGAAGGTTTATTGCAGTGTCTACCCAGGGGGTTGGGCGTTTCAAATGTTCAAGTTATGGGGTTCGTTGACAGCGACGGCAGCAGAAGGCAGGTCAATAATATACGTATTGGAGCGGGTGATTACTGCTGGTCATGGGACGCTAAAAAATCATAACGTGGAATGTGAGAAGGCTCAAATCATTTGTGAAGCATTATAGAATACAGACATATTTGCAACAACAGGGTACTCATGTGGCTATGTTACAGGAGAAACACCTACTAGAGGCTGAGACACAGAAACTCTACAGAAAATGGAGGAGGCAATTGTTTGCATCCACCTTTTCTTCCTATGCCAGGAGGGTGGCCATATGGATAACTCCACAAGTTCCATTTAAATTGCGCAGCTATGAAACTGACATAGAGGGCAGGTATGTGATAGTGATGTGGATGAGATGGAAGTATCCTGGGGGAACGTCTATGTCCCCAATATAGACAGGGGCGGTGGGTGACATTTCAAAGTGGTGGGGCGCAAAGTGATTTGCATACAGCACCGTAGAGAGCGAGCGCAGCGAGCGAGCCCGAACCCCAAAAAAAAGAAGAAAAATCATGCATTTTCAAGCAAATTTGAGAAAGCAGGAAGGTTAATAAAGCAATTGTGAAAGTGCAGTTATTACGTTAATAGATGGCATAACATAGGTAGCTGCTTATTCAGTATAACCACAGAGCTTCATACTTCCCGTCCTATTACGCTCAGGTGCTGAATTCAGACTATAAGACTTTCATGAAAATCTCAGCTCTAAGAGTAGAAGAAGTTGAACAGCAGTTGGGAAACAGCCTTCACAAAGCATTAGGAAAATGAGAGGCAATAACTTGAAAGCAAACTGAAAGCAATGCATCAAGTAGTAACTTAAAGCAATGCATCCAGCAAATCAATGCATGCAGTCAACCATACAAAAGTAAACTAAAGCAAGTGTGAACCTGTGAACCTTCACTTTGAAAGCAGGGTGCTAGTCAACAGGCCAGTCACATACATTTAAACTGAAGAAGAGTACACCTCAGCATGCAGGCACCAACATAAAAGCACCAAGCAAGTCAAACAGTTTAATGAAAGAAAAATGAAAGCAATACATCCAGCGAACTAGACAGTGACTCAAAAAGTAAACTGAAGCAAATGCACACTGAAAGGAATGCACAGTCATAAGCCAGACATTCACATAAAAGCAACTTACCAAGACACCCAATCAATTACATGGGAAAAACTTGAGCCAATGCACCCAGAAAACCAGACCAGCACACCAAAGCATCCCACCCCTGATTGGATGGCAGCTGTGCTCTTAGGGTCACCCCTCAGTTTTTTGGCAGGGTTGAGCACCCCCCAGTTTTATTCCCTCTGCGTCTGAAGGGGAGACAGGCAAAAGGGGTCATATTGGGACATCTGGCACAGCCACTTTGTAATCGAGGTCACCCACCCAGCTCAAGACTGAGTTACAGGCTGATCTTAAATCTTTAAACAACCACAAGGGTCTCCAGCTAGTTGGTTCTTGAGCCAAAAGAGTCCTCAGCTCACTGGGAGTCTTTACATCGCGCCTGAGATGACATGACAATGTCCCTTAATCCGGAGCAACTGTGGGGACTGGTCTGAGTCTGGATCTGACTTGGTACGAGCAGGATACAAAAAGTAATGGGTAGGTGGTAACCCACTTCAAGTGAAGGAGCTGTAAGGAACCTAAGCGCACTGGTGTTGATACCACTAACAGGGCAGCTCTGGCTTTCTCAGGGTGGGTGTCAGCTGTGTGATGAAACCAGCATGTGAAGCAGTTACCTCAAACAAACTAAAACCAATGCACTCATCAAGACAAGGAGTCACATGAAATCAAATAGAAAACCACCATCAAGCCAAGTAGTCACCTAAAGGCAAATTGAAGTGACTGCACACTATGGGAAGCGCACTTCACCAGCCAGCCTGTTACACTAAAGGAAAATAAAAGCAATGCTCCCAGTAAACAAGACAACATAAATTGAAAATGTTTCCCCGCAGGTCCAACAGTCACAAAAAGTAAAGAAACAGAACGAAGTCAGAGGCACTCCAGGAATCCAGTTAGTCACACAAAATCATAACTGATTGAGCAAACTGTGTACTGAAAACTATTGCAAATAAGATAATTATATCAGAACAAACTAGTCACAGGGAAACAAACGCATGCACCCATCAAGCCGTGCATCACAAGTCAGCAAACGGAATCGAATTAAACCAGCAATACTTTGTGTCACTGAAAAGCAAGTATAAAGTGCACTTCATCAAGCAGGTCAGCCACATTAACAGGAAACTTTCGAGGATACACCCCAAAAAGTCATAGAATCAGTTGCAAAAAAACAAATGCACTCCAGCAACATAGGAAGTCAAATGAACACCACTGTACATAACAGCACTGTACATAACGCACACATTACACAGAGACTAGCAATCATAGGTGTGTAAAACAGTGTATAGGGCATGTTATATAAGACAAACGACAACAACAAGGGGTGAATTCACATGTCATCCATATTGATAGGCAGTATAGTTAAAGAGTACTTGGTCTGGAGAAGCACAAACTCTGAATTTAAAATGTAACACAATGGATTGTTGCTCTCTTTAATAACAAGAACTGATTTGTACCCAAGTGAACCCTTTTCCCAACATTGGAATAATGACAGTCTGGGGGAAAAATCCATACACTCTAAACTATACCGTGAAGTCTGCGCGCAGTTCTTTGATGATGACAGTTAATAGTTCACTGTAAACTGAAATGTTTTATGATCTATTTTAGCGCTAAAACATTTATTCAGCAAAGCGGCGTAAAATGTCTAAAAAACGTGTAAAACAACTTCTGGGACCCCGACTCTTTATGGCAGTATGTGAAACGACTGTTGTTTTTGTGCAGGATAGCGATCGACGAGGACTCATGTAGCGTGTAATATCGAATCCGTGTTAGATCAATACACGCCTTTCAAGGCCATGGCACACCGGCGGCTGCAGCGCGCTTACAGTACAGAAGCCGAACTCCACCGCTCCAGTCTGGAGAACCGTGCATTAAGGTGTTTACTCTGGAGGGACGTGGGTGACCCCAAAACACGCACTTATTTAACAGCATGTATCAAATATCAGCTATGGAACGCTTGCAATTTCTTTTTCTTTGTAACATCACGTCATGGAAAAAATGCAGGTTTCTTCTCCTGACGCTGGCAGATCGGGACGGGAAAGTTCCCATGCCTCAGTCCCCGTTTCAAAAAGAAGCGAAAGTGTTTACAGGCCGCCAGCCAGGCCTTATGGCCCTTTGTGCGTCTCTCAAGCACCTGTGACTAATGTCTTTTCAAGACAAACGGCAGACTATTTCCAGCCCTGCCGTAAATGCAGCCACTACCTCGTCTTTATTTTGGACAAGCAGGAGATAAGACCTTCAAATGCATGCAGAAAGGCCTCATTATGCAATGCTGTGAGGAACAACGGCATGTTGTGTGGCCCTTCGCCCAAAGTGCCCGAATCCTTCCTCGTGTCTGGGAGGAACGGAGAGCACCGGTGCAAATAGAGAATTCAGGAAAATACATAACTTATAAACGTGCACAACAAATATGAAAGGAGAAATGTCGGACTCAATCCGAAACGGGTTCATGAGGCTCCGACGCCCCCACCCTTCAGTCAATTTACAAGCAATCCTCATGGTGGCAAATGTAATAATACCTATAACTTGTTTTTACTGCGCTGAATACTGCATTTCTGAGCACTGAAAACATTAGGTGAACTAGCACCCATCTTAATAGTACTCAACTCACTCGCAACCAGATGGTAGAGCACGTGGAATAAAAAAAAAAACGACATAGGAAACGCCCGGCAAAGCTGTTCAGGAGAAGTCTGGGATACACATTTTAGCAGAAACCCCCCTCTTAGCAGAAGGGTAACCTTTATATCTGAATCTCCGACTCCACCATTAAAATGCATAAAGCAGCTAGAAGCAGAGACAGAACCCCGTTCCCAAAGTTTTCTTACCACCGGCGCCAACATCCTCCTCGCAGCGCGTGCGACAGTGTAGGTGCCACCCCCACGTGCGGCATCCAATGATGGATGCTGCATGGTGGACCAGCCATGCAGCGCCAGGATTGGCTAGGGGGGCACATTTGCTGCTCGCCCTGTCGCCCTTTGAAACCCCGGGCTGTGGCAGGCGAACAAGTACCCCTGGGTCCCGCTGGGGAACTTACAGTGCGCATGCTTGAGATAGTTGCCAACTATCCCAAGCATGCGCACAGTGCACTGTAAGTTCCCCAGTGGGACTGAGCACTACGGTCTGCTGCAGCCTGAGTGTCACTCAAGCTGAAGGCCACCCCCACCTGCACAATTCCCGGCGGTGGGCTGAGGCTGATTGTTGCTGGTATTTTATAGATAGGATTGCGGCCGGCGGCCGCGATGCGGGTCCATTGTTGCTGGTGGGGCTACGCCCCTACGCCCTAATGGACACACCGCGGCTGAATATAGATGACTCTGACTTCTTTAAGAATATGGAGAATCGGTTACTACCATACCTCGGGATACTATTAGTATGGGCAGGTGACTTTAGGTGCGTGTTAGATGGTACATTGGATAGATATCCTCTGAAACACCACACTAAGCCAAATATATTGGCAGCCCTGAGGAAAGTGATGGATAGGCTCCAATGTGTGGACATTTGGCGCGAAGAGATATGTGATGGTGTGGGCAGGCCACAGTGCTGGGCTGCTTCCTATCCGATCATGCCCCTGTGTTGCTAGAGTGGGGACCTGAGAGGAGTAGGCCAAGAGTCCTGTTATGGTGATTGCAGCCATCCGTACAACGAGACCAGGTATTTAGAGAAGAACTTAGGAAAACCATTGCAGATTACTTCGATGAGAGCTGGTCCACCACAGAAACCAGGAGCAATGAATGGGACACACTTAAGGTGGTCACCAGGGGGTACTGCCGGTCCAGAGTGGGGGGCACTAGGAGACGCTTAGAACTGGAGTTGATGGAGGCAGGGGAAAAGCTGACTAAATTGCAGCGCAAGATTTGTGAGATGGATCGACCCTCAGAAGCCCTTTTACCTTTGCAATGTATGGTTTGGGAGACTTGGGATAGACTTGATTGCTTGACCTTTAGTGAATTCCGGCAATTATTGCATAAAGAGGGTGACAGGTCAGGGATATTGTGCGCATGGTTCCTAAAACGTGAGCTTCCAACCCCGATGATTCTAGCACTGCATCACCCTGGGGGAGGAATGGCTAAAACCAGGTCGGCGTCAACACAGTTCTAATGGCTCACCTGGCTGATATCTATCGCAAGACTGTTGGAAACGGTGGGTCTGAGGGGGGTGACTTCCTTCAGGATATCCCACTGCTGCGACTTACGGACCAACAGCGAGAAGAACTAGAGGCAACACTCCAGCTGGGGGACTTGCAGGAAGCCCTACGGGGTATGGCCCTTTGCAAAGCGCCAGGCCCAGATGGGATGCCTGTTGAATTCTTTGAGCCATATGCTGATATTCTCCTTCCATGCTCACTGGACACCTTACTGGAGGCTAAACAAGTTGGAGTTCTCCACTCATCCATGCGAGAGGCACAGATTGTCATGCTCCCCAAGCCTGATAGAAACCCTGAGGACCCAGCTGCATATAGACCCATGTCCATGATGGGACTAATGCTAAATTATTGACAAAGGTTTTGCCCATAAGACTAGGGAGACTAGTGACCTCACTGGTTCATGAGGACCCATGCGTTTTTATACCAGAGAGAGGAACATATATGAATCTACGCTGCTTAGCACATGTCCTTCTCTCGGTAGCAGATACAGACCTCAGGGCGGCAGTAGTCACCTTGGATATTGAAAAAAGCCTTTGATACCTTGCGGTGGGACTATCTTTGGGAAGTACTAAGGAGAATGGGGTTTGGTAGCGAATATACAGCCTGGATCAAATTGTTGAACTGCAAGCGAACGGCCAGAGTGCAGAATGGAACATATGTACCTGAAGTTATAGAGAAAGGAAGGAACACTAGCCAGGAAGGTCCAATGTCCCCATTGCGCTTTGCTCTGGTCATAGAATCCCTAGCGGTACGATAGCGAAAGGACAGATGTGGTCTCAGTGTATGCAGACGATGCCCTTCTCTATGTCAGGAACCCAGAAGGGGCGATCCCAGTGGTTTGGGACATTCTGGATTTGTTTGGATCTTTCTCTGGCCTCTGAATTAATTCAGAGAAGACTATACTGTTCACGCTCGCAGCCTTGGTGAGGGAGACACATCAGGATATCCCTGCTGTTGGCATGAACTGGAGGTGTGATTGATTCCGTTACCATGATATGCAGGTTACCCATCAACCAGAGTCCCAGTTCTAACTAAACATGGGTAAGGTCCTTACAAGACTACGGGTGATGATAACATTCTGGAAAAGGATGCCACTGTTGGTTATGGTAAGAGTGGCAGTTTCAAAGATGGTGCTTCTGCCTCGCTGTCTTTATGTGCTCCAGAACTCCTTTTGTAAAATCCTTAAGTCCACGTTTGATGCTCTAAATGGCCTTGTGGTCTCCTTAGTATGAGCTGGTAAATGGCCAGGCTGGAAACACTCAAGTTGGGCATGGAGTGGGGTGGTCTAGGGCTGCCAGACCTTAGACAAAAGTACATGGATTGATTATTGCAATATGCCTCGTAATATAGTTCATGGGGGTACGAACAGTCGAGACAGACCTCCTAGGAGATGGAATTAGGAGACGCAACTACAATGGTTCTTAATGATGGGTTCAAAGGTCCCTAAAGGCTGCCCTCACATAGGAGGTCATTATGATTGCGGTTTTTCCGCATCCTCGGGGCCGGCGGAAGCCACCGCCGGCCCCGAGGATGCGGAAAAACCGCAGCGGACTGACCAAAGACCCACCGCCACATTAGGATGGCTGGTGGGTCCTGGTTTCTGTCCGCAGCTTTTCCGCCGCGGTCGGATTACAACCGCGGCGGAAAAGCTCTAATATGAGGACAGTGTCTCTCAGACACCGTCCGCCATATTAGGATGGGCTATTAATTATGCTTTTCCGCGGCGGTTTTCCGCCGTGGAAAAGTATACGGAACTTCACTGCGGGGGCTCGTTGCGGGCCCCCTAGGTGAAGGGGGGGTGGGGGGTGCACATGGGGGGTACCTATGGTACCCCCCTGCATGTGCATGCAGAAAGCGGCAGGCACCGCGCGGTGCCTGCCTCTTTCTGCATGCAAATGCAATGACTGCATTTTTAACATTGCCGCGGGTGCAGCTTGAAGCCGCACCCGCCGCAATGTTAAAAATAGAGGATGTGACCGCCAGGGTGGCGGTCACATCCTAATTGCACAGGAGGGAACTCCGCATGCCATGCGGAGGTTCCCTCCTGCTCTGGGGTCGCGGACGGACGCAAGTTCGTCCGCGATCCTGATCGACCCCTTTATTCGGCGAGTTGCTGAAATTTGGGAATAGGCAGTGGTAAAGGTTTTCTGCAAGGCTCCATACGCTAACGCACTTCACCTCCATTGACTGAAGGAATTTCAAAATATTCAGGAGACCATGGACATCTCGAGTTGGTGTGAGGGGGGTTGTAAGTCAGAGGGAGATCTGCATCTGAATGGAACGTTATAACCTCTAGTGAGGCTCAGGACTGTTTCCAGGTGCTGCCCGGGCATTTTTTACAGTATACTAGATGTGGACCACCTTTTCGGATGAGCCGAAGAAGTCCAGTACGTTGATGACAATGCTAGACCCAGGCTCTAGCAGGGGTCTCATCTCATGCATAAATATAGAGCTGAAGGAGGATCAGGTCTAACCTTGACATACTTGGGGCGAGATGGGATGATGACTTGCCAGTCCCACTGATGAATGGTGAGTGGAGGTGAGCGCTGGCACAGGTAGCAGACGCAACAAGCAATGCACAGTTCAAACGTATTCAGTTTTATTATTAACACTGCACGTATTTGACTCCACAGTGCCCTGCACGGTGCACCCCGGAGTAGTCCTCTTCATGTCCGTGTTGCGGTGTAGACCCCGCCACGTTCATACATATGACCTTGAGCTGTTTACGACTCCAGCAGTACCATACCTAGGGGGTGCGATCTCTTTGCACAGCAACAACGGTGCAAATTGAACCCTCCATAAACCATTGCATCCTGGGGTACTTCCAATACCCAAGAAGGGGACTAAGATGCGATACAAGTTTACACTATTAGGACTGGTCCTAGTGAAAAAACGGACAGTGATCCACTGGATATATCCTGCCCCTCCCCCCCCTTCCTCCCCCCCCCCACGCGTGGGATTGATGGAGAGATGACTTGCGTGAATGGGGTGTGGCTGAGGAATGCCGTCTTAGAGTAGTTTGAACAGATGAGAATGCAGAGAGTGCTCATTTGGACTGGGACCAAATGTTGACTGCTGTGCCTGCAGCGATAACCCAAAATGGGCATGAAAACATACACAGTTCACCATCCACCCAGCTCGCATCGCAACCCAATGTAACAATAATGTGAGTGCCCTCTCACGTCATATTTAAGTGAATTACACAACAGACACAGATGCACTGCCAGATTGCCTTTATCAGGGAACAGCAACACTTGCGGGTCGGTGCCAGGGGGAGGGATGGGACAGATGGGGGGGAATTTTGTTCTCTTGATTATTGTTATTATTGTATTGTTGTTTCTATGTTTGAGCGTTGATTCAAAATGCACTGCTCCTCAAAGCAATTAGGCTCACGGACAGTGAGGGCGAAGGAAAAATTGAAGTCATGTCATTACCTTATTGCAACAACACAAGTGTTGAGATGTAAATATATGTGCATGACAACTGTTACAGATATCCTTGATGCAGTGCTTGATAAAAAACAAGTTTCAAAAACAAATCTACTGAGATGTTGTGTTGTTTTGCTCGCTTCCTGGACTGGCACACTTATAACTGCCATGCAAGAATGCACACACCCTTTAACCATAGTGCAACTGTGTCTACATAGTGATATGCATATTTTTTGTGCATGAAGGTGTCCCTTCTTGTACAGAACCTATGCTTTCAGGGATTTCCCTCATTGTATGTGGGCTGCGGAGTGCAGTGCACAGTGAAAGAGGGTAAAGCAAGGACAATTAAAACATTTCCCCTCAATACGCCTGCCTCAGGGAGACCCATAATTTTGGCACAAATTACTGTGTACAGTTCTTGGCAAAAAGTGATTTGCTTCAACATCCATAGATGGTTGCACTGAAAAGCCCATGCATCGCCCATGAAATGCCCCTATGATGCAAAGTAACACAAGGCAATTCATTGTGCAGCTCTGCATTGCTTTCGGTTGCAATCCCAAACAAATAGCGATTTACATTAGATTGTAAGTAGTAGCCTAACACTTTTGCTTGGTTGTGCATTTAAAAAGTAAGGCAAACCCGACACAAAGACTTTGTAAGTCTCAGCCTGTATGGTAAATTTATTGAGTTGGTGTTTCAAAAACCTTTTCAAGGTGATGGTATAGTTTGTGTGTAATGTTCAATTTATTTGCTTGTATCTTTTTATGCTTAATACACAAAGAAAGCAAAAAATGTAGGTATTTTGCATGGAATCCATTTCTCAATGTCGCCCTGGCATTAGTGCTTCGAGGTAGCCTGTTGAGAGGAAGAACATTACACATAATATACAAAAAATACATTTTTCAACACTGAACAAATATTAAGTAATCATTTGATCTATTGTATTATTATATGTATATTTCACATACATAAATCGGTAATTGAGCATAGAACTGACTCAAAATAAACTGGTTATCTTTATTGTTTTACTTAAAAAACATGTTATTCACTGAGTACTTAAAGCCTATTGTATGTATTTAAAACATTGTAAAAGAGGTGGTGGTTTTATATTAATACTCACAGTAGAGTTGGACATGGGCAACAGTCACAGCTAGATAATTGTCTCAATTGCAGTGTGTAGCCAGATGAATCACCCTTCAGGGCCTTTGCAAATTATTTTAGAAACAGAACGTTTGACCAACTGACAGCTTTGTCTTTCATGTAGTTTGTGTTTATATATCTGGACTTAGATTTCTTTTCAAGGAACGTTCTGCATTTTAAACAATAATGTAAAATTGTTTTATTTCAGTGAGATTTTAGGCAGTTTCATAATCTCAAACTTGAGATTTTTTGTTAGCTTTTCTCAACAAACAATTACAGTAGTGCCTGAGTAAATGGATGAATACATGGATAATGACTGGGTGAAAGACTGAGTGCAAGGGTAGTATTTGAGTGATTGGGTGAGTGCATGGGTAGGACCTGGGTGAAGAGATGACTGCATGGGTAGTGACCGGGTGAATGGATGAGTAGAAGAGTAGTGCCTGTGTGATCGGGTGTGTGAATGGGTAGTGCATGGGTGATTGGATGAGTTCATGAGTAGTGCATGAATGAGTTGATGAGTGCATGGGTAGTGCACAAGTGAATGGATGAGTGAAAGAGTAGTGTCTGGATGATTGTTTGAGTGCAGGGATAGTGCCTAGGTGATTGGGAGAGTACATAGATAGTGCCCGGGTGAATGGGAGAGTGCATGGTGAATGCTTGGGTGATTGGATTAGTTCATGGGTAGTGCTTGGTTGATGTATGAGTGTGTGGGTATCTCATAGGTGACTGCATGAGTTCATGGGTAGTGCCTGGGTGAATAGATGAGTGCAAGGGTAGTGCATGGGAAATTAGATATATGCATGGGTAGTGCCTAGGTAAATGAGTGAGAGCATGGGTAGTGCCTGGTTAAATAGATGTGTACATTCATAGAGCTTTGATGAATAGATGAGTATAAGGGAAGTGCCTGGTTGATTGGAAGTATGCCTCGGTGAAAGGATGAGTACATGGGTACTGCCTGAGTAAATGGATGAATACATGGGTATTGTTTGTGTGAATGGATGAGTGTAAGGGTAGTGCCTTTGCAATTGTATGTGTGCATGAGTAGTGCCTGGGTGAATGGATTAAAGCATGGATAGGGCCTGAGTGACTGGATGAAAGCATGGATAGGGCCTGAGTGAATGGATGAGTGCATGGATAGTACCTTATTGATTGGGTATGTGCATGGTTAGTGTCTGGATAATTGGATGCGTGCAAGGGTAGTGCCTGGGTGAATGAATGAGTGTATTGGTAGTGCCTCAGTGAATGGATTGATGCTTTTGTAGTGCCTGAGTGAATGGATGAATAGAAGGATAGTGCCTGAGGGAAAGGTTGAGTGGGATGGTAGTGCCTGGGTGATTGGATGTGTACATGGGTAGTACCTGGGTGAATGGATGAGTGCATGTATAATGTCTGAGTGAATTAATGAGTGCATGGGTAGTGCCTGAGTGAATAGATGACCACATGCACACTGCCTGAGTAAATGGATGAATGCAAGAGAGGTGCTTGGGTAATTGGATATGTGCATGGGTAGTGCCTGTGGGAATTGATGAGTGCATTGATAATGCCTGAGTGAATGGAGGAGTGCACAGCTACTACCTGGGTGATTTGAAGAATATATGAGTAGTGCCTAGGTGATTGAAACAGTACTTGGGTACTGCATCGGTGATTGAATGAGTCCATGAGTAGTACATAGGTGATTAGATGAGTGCATGGATAATGCCTCTGTGAATGGATGAGTGCCAGGGTTGTGTCTGGGTGATTGAATGAGTGTGTGGATAGTGCCTAGATGATTGTGAGACTGTATAGATAGTGCCTGAGTGAATGGACAAGTGCATGGCTACTGCTTGGATGATTGGATTACCACTTGCATAGATCCTAGTTGATTGTATGTGTGTGTAGGTGGAGAGTGTGTTGCCGGTGGCAGAGGCAGCCCCCTTCACTTTGCGCAATTAATTTCAGTTTCTGTGGGACACACTGTGCGCGCTGTTCTAACGGCGAATGTTTTTAAAATAGCTCTTAGGCTTTACTTTTAAAACGCTCAGTCCGGTGAATTGTTTGTGTATTCACTTTCCTGCATACTAACTCTCCCTCTCCCGCCCCGGTCCGCCGCGTCCAATCATGGACGATTGATGCGGAGGGCGAGGAGGAGCCTTGTACATCCGGGATCTGGGAGTTGAGCTCAGCGCTCTAGCGACGCTGTAACTGACGAGGGTATTTAAATCAGCTGGGATACCGCGCTCGCTGTGGAGAGTGTGTTGCCGGTGGCAGAGGCAGCCCCCTTCACTTTGCGCAATTAATTTCAGTTTCTGTGGGACACACTGTGCGCGCTGTTCTAACGGCGAATGTTTTTAAAATAGCTCTTAGGCTTTACTTTTAAAACGCTCAGTCCGGTGAATTGTTTGTGTATTCCCTTTCCTGCATACTAACTCTCCCTCTCCCGCCCCGGTCCGCCACGTCCAATCATGGACGATTGATGCGGAGGGCGAGGAGGAGCCTTGTACATCCGGGATCTGGGAGTTGAGCTCAGCGCTCTAGCGACCCCTCCCCCCTTTAGGATAAATGTGCTTAGGACAGCGTCCGCGCAGCGGACGCGTGCAGCGGGCGCGCCGGAAGCGCGCCGAAGTCGAGCCAAAGTCCAGCCCGTCTGCGCCCGTCCGCGGCCGGACGGGGCGCGGGGCCACGGACCCTGGCAGTCTGACACTAACCTCTATAAGGTATGATAGACATGCCTTACTAGCACTACAACCCGACACGTATGCTACCTGCAAGCACACCATGATGGCCCAGTCACTCACAAAATGCGGGAGGTGTAGCTTCGATCCCCGCCCCCAAGTCCCAGATACTAGCTCTGGGCCTATCATTAAGGCAGCTCTACTGAATTGCAGATCGCTGCGCAAGCATGCGCTGGAAATCTACCACTTGATTGACGACCTGAATCTTGACATCCTTTTCTTAACGGAAACCTGGCTGGATGAATATTCGGATCCGGACATCATTCAGGCGTTACCTAACGGATACTCTATATCCAGGTTAGATAGAAAGGACGGTAGAGGTGGTGGCATCGCCATTATCACTAAAGCACCTCTCGTCTGCTCCCTTGCACACACACAGGTTGATCATAGTGAAGCTGGCATCTTTAGTATCAACACTGGTCCTAATCACTCGATATCAGGCATTTTGATATATCGCCCACCGGGTAGATTATATGATTTCACTTCCACCCTCATGGAGGTGGTCACCCATCTTGCTCTAAGGAAATCTAAACTGTTAGTTCTGGGTGACCTTAATGCTCACTTTGATGACCCTCTAGATAAAGATGCAGCTGACATATGTATGGAACTGCAATCGGTTCAAGTTGACCTCAAAAATAAAGAACCCTCACACCAACTAGGGCATCTATTAGACCCCGTCTTTGGTAACTGGCTGGGAGTGTATACTACTGATCCCATACCCATACCCTGGTCGGATCATTATATCATTCCCATCTCAGTCCAACTTGAAAAAACTGAGCTCTTTCGGCAGCTGTCTCTGCGGTATAAACGCAGGAAATGGAAAAGTTTTTCCTTAGTTTCCTTCACTCAAATTGTCAAGGATGAAGGTCCTCCGAAAGGAGCTGACTGTGAGGCTGCCAATGAAAGCTTGAACAATATTGTCACAAAGGCTCTGGACATTACAGCCCCTAGTCGCACCATGCCCAATGCTAGAAGGTCTCAGAAAAGTGCTCCTTGGTTCGGACAAGATCTACAGACCATGAAAACGGCCTGCAAGAAACTTGAGAGAGCCTGGCGTTATAAATTCTGTGCAGACATAAAAACACAGTATAAAACTGCACAGAAAGAATATAACAAAGCCGTCCGCCTGGCAAAAGCTGAGCACTATCACATCCGTATTACGGAAGCTGGCAACTCCTCTAGGGAATTATTCCAAATATATAAGGAGATATCTATAGTGGAGACGTCCTCCTCTATCCAAAATGACTCAGTGGAATCATGTAACAACATAGCCCAGTACTTTGCTGGTAAAATAAGTAAGATCTATACCAGTTTCTCTAAACAGGGAGCCCCGGCCGCAGATTTCGTTGAAAATGAGAAGAGTGTAAACACACCGGCCTGTCTCAAATCTTTTGAAGTCCCTTCCTATGAAATGCTATCTAAGATGTGTAACAAGATCAAGTCGGGATCGCCCAGAGATCCGGCTCCTCCTAAAATATTAGCTGAAGCTTTCTCAGTTCTGGAACCTCACTTGAGGCACTTGTTACTAACTTCCTTCTCAACCGCTTGTCTCCCGGAGGAATGGAAACAGGCTATAGTGCTACCTATTAAGAAAAAGCCCAACATCAGTGTGGACGTAATGGATAATCTACGTCCCATATCCCTTCTACCGTATGTCGCCAAGTTGGCAGAAAAAATCGCTAACACCCAACTGATGGAACATCTGGAGACCCATAATGTTTTCCATAAATCCCAGTCGGGTTTTAGATCAGGGTTTTCAACGGAGACAGCCCTCCTGAGGGCCACTGAAACCCTACGTGAGGGAGCAGATGAGGGAAAGACAATGGCCCTCATCATGCTTGATCTCAGTGCCGCTTTTGACACTGTAGCACACTCCATCCTGCTACAGTGTCTAAATAAAGCTGGAGTCACCAATAAGGCACTGGGATGGCTGAAGGCTTTTTTGCTTGACAGAAGCTTTCAAGTCCAAAGGGGGAGCTTTCTCTCCGATAGGGTGAGGCTGGAGCAGGGGGTGCCTCAGGGCTCTGCCCTGAGCCCTACCCTGTTTAATCTATATATGGCCCCATTGGCAGAGGTAGTGCAATCGTTCGGCGTGGAGCTTGTCTCCTACGCCGACGACACGCAGCTCCTTATTTCTCTGACTCAAGCCCCTTCCAAGGAAGCTGATAATTTCAATGTCTGCATGACTAAACTTGCCACTTGGATGAACGACCACTGTCTGAAACTGAACGGGACTAAGACGGAGGTCCTCATCATGGGAGGCAACGAGGCTAAATGGACGAATGAGTGGTGGCCCAGCTGCCTTGGTCCTCTGCCCTCCCCATCCCGAGAGGCGAAGAACTTGGGTGTGTGGGTGGACAATAAACTGTCCTTTGACAGCCACATAAGAAAAACGGTGGGCAAATGCTTTGGGGTAATGAAAACTCTGAACCGTACCCTTGACTTGTTACCTATTAATTCCAGGCGTACCATGACGCAAGCACTGATAACTTCCCGTATTGATTACGGAAACGTGCTGCTCATGGGTACATCTGAGAAAAATATTAAAAAGCTTCAGGTGTTACAAAATTCGGCAGCTCGCCTGGTCTTAAGGCTCCCTCGGCGAGCTCCATCTCGCCCCTCTCTTGTAGCCCTCCATTGGCTGCCCATTAGGAAGAGGATTGATTTTAAAGCTATGCTGTGGTGCCATAAAATAATTCATCACAGAGCTCCGGCCTACATGTCGGATTTGGCGACTGTCTATGAACCGAGCAGGTCGCTTAGATCTAAAGGTATGGGTCTGCTCAGAACCACACGTCCCAAAAAGGCCAGAATGGGAGGCAAATCCTTCCGGACTTTGGCGGCCAGGAAATGGAACCTTCTTCCTGCGGATATCAGGATGGAGAATAATGAAATCCTGTTTAGGAAGAAACTAAAAACCTGCCTCTTTACTTGGTGATGGGTTTTTTCCTCTACTCCTTCTTACACTCTCTCCACAGCGCGGGGACACGCCGGGAGGCGTCACCAGGCGCTCTACAAGCTCCTTTAAATTAAATTAAATTAGGTAGCAAATAAGTGATTGGATGACTGCAAGAATAGCACCTGGGTGATTGGATGACTGCAAGAATAGCACCTGGGTCATTGGATGAGTTCATGGATAGTGCCTGAATGATTTCATGAGTGCATGGATAGTGCCTGGGTGATTAGATGAGTGTATGGGTAGTGCCTGAGTGATTGGATGAGTACCTGGGCAGTGCCTTGGTGACTGGATGAGTGGAAGGGTGGCACCTGGGTTACTTGATGTACTTGATGAGTGCATGGACAGCACCTCATTCATCGGATTAGTGCATGGGAAGCACCTGGTTGATTGTATGAGTATATGGGTAGCGCATGGTTTTCTGGATGAGTGCAAAAGTACTACATTGATGATTGGATTGATTCAAAAGTAGGGCCTCATTGGATGGATGGGTGCATGGGTAGTGGATGTGTGAATGGATGAGTGCAAAGGTAGTATCTGAGTGAATGAATATGTGCATTGTTATTTCTTGGGTGAACAGATGAGTGCATGGGAAATACATGATTGAATGGATCAGTGCTAGAATAGTGCCTGATTAATTGTATGAGTGAATGGGTAGTGCCTGAGTGAATAGATGAGCACATGCATACTGCCTGAGTGAATGAATGAATGCAAGAGAGGTGCCTGGGTAATTGGATATGTGCATAGGTAGTGCCTGTGGAAAATGATGAGTGCATGGAAAATGCCTGAGTGAATGGAGGAGTGCATAGGTAGTACCTGGGTGATTGAAAGAATATATGAGTAGTGCCTAGGTGATTGGAACAGTACTTGGGCACTGCCTGGGTGATTGAATGAGTCCACGAGTAGTACATGGGGGATTGGATGAGTGCATGGGTAATGCCTCTGTGAATGGATTAGTGCCAGGGTAGTGTCTGAGTGATTGAATGTGTGCGTGGATAGTGCCTAGTTGATTGTGAGAGTGCATAGATAGTGCCTGAGTGAATGAACAAGTGCATGGGTACTGCTTGGATGATTGGATTAGCGCTTGCATAGATCCTAGTTGATTGTATGCATGTGTAGGTAGCAAGTAAGTGACTTGTTGACTGCAAGAATAGCACTTGGGTGATTGGATGAGTGCAAGGGTGGTGTCTGGGCCTTTGGATGAGTTCATGGATAGTACCTGAATGATTGCATGAGTGCATGGATAGTGCGTGGGTGATTAGATGAGTGTATAGGTAGTGCCTGAGTGATTGGATGAGTGCATGGGTAGTGCCTTTGTGACTGGAAGAGTGGAAGGGTGGCACTTGGGTTACTTGATGAGTGCATGGACAGCACCTCATTGATTGGATTAGTGCATGGTAAGTACCTGGTTGATTGTATGAGTATATGGGTAGCACATGGGTTACTGGATGAGTGCAAAAGTACTACTTTGATGATTGGATGGATCCAAAAGTAGTGCCTCATTGGATGGATGAGTGCATGGGTAGTGGCTGTGTGAATGGATGAGTGCAAAGGTAGTGCCTGGGTGAATTAATATGTGCATTGTTATTACTTGGGTGAACAGATGAGTGCCTGGGTAATACATGATTGGATGGATCAGTGCTAGGGTAGTTCCTGAGTAAATGAATGAGGGGAAGGGTAACACATGAGTGATTGGATGAGTGCAAGAGAGTTCCTGGGTAATTGCATGAGTGCCAGGGTAGTGCCTGGTTGATAGGGTGAGGCATTCGATTGTGCCGGGTGATTGGATGAATGCATGCATAGTGCCTGCATGATTGAGTGATTGTATGAATACTGTCTGGGTAATTGGATGAGTGCATGGGTAGTGCCGTCACAACTGAATGAGTACATGGGTAGTGCCTCAGTGAATGGATGAGTGCATGGTTAATGGCTGAGTCATTGGATAAGTGAATTGGTAGTGCCTGATTCAATGGAGGAGTGCATGGGTAGTACCTCAGTAAATGGATGAGTGCAAGGTTAGTACCTGAGTGAATGAATGAGTGCATGGATAAGACCTGGGTGCATAAATGAGTGCATGGGTAGTGCCAGGGTGATTGGATGAGTGCATGGGTAGTGTTTAGGTGAATGGATGAGTGCATGGGTAGTGGCTGCCTGAATGGATGAGTACAAAGGTAGTGCCTAGGTGATTGGATATGTGCATGGTTAGTAGCTGAATGAATGGATGAGCGCATGCATAGTGCCTAGGTGAATGGATGAGTGCAAGGGTAGTGCCTGGATGACTGGATGTGTGCATGGGTAGTGCCTGGGTTTTTAGATGAGTGCATGGTAAATGCCTGAGTGACTGGATGAGTGCATGGTACTGCATGAGTGAATAGATGAGTGCAAGGGTAGTGCCTGGGCAATTATGTGAGTGCGTGGATAATATACAAGTGTTTGGGGGATTGTATGAGTAGTTTCTGGGTGAATGGATGAATTCATGGGTACTGCCTGGGTGATTAGATGAGGGCATGAGTGGTGCCTGGGTAAGTGGATGAGTGCATGGGTAGTGCCTTAGTGGTTTGATATGCACAAGCATAGTGTCTGGGTTATGGGGTGAGTGCATGGATCGTGCCTAGGTGATTGGGAAAGTGTATAGATAGTTCCTGCGTGGATAGATGAGTGCATGGGCCCTGCATGGGTTATTGGATTAGTGCATGGACAGTGCCTGGTTGATTGTATGAGTGTGTGGGCAGCACATATGTAACTGGATGAGTGCAATATTACCACATGGGTGATTGGATGAGTACAAGGGTAGTGCCTGGGTTCATTGGATAAGTGGAACAGTAGTGCCTTGATGATTGTGTGAGTGCATGGATAGTGCCTGGATGATTGGGTGAATGCATGGGTACTGCTTGTGTGATTGGGTGAGTACATGGATAGTGCCTGGGTGATTAGATGTGTACATAGGTACTGACTGATAGACTGCATGAGTCCATGAGTAGTGCCTGGATGAGTGGATGAGTGCATCGGCAGTGCCTCAGTAAATTTGTGGGTGTTTACATAGTGCATGGGTAGTGTCTGGGTGATTAGATGAGTGCCTGAGTAGTGGACGGGAGATTATATGAATTCAAGTGCAGTACCTGAGTGAGTGGATTACTGCTAAGGTAGTGGCAGGATGATTGCACAAGTGCAACTGTTGTGCCTGGAAGATGGGATGAGTAAATGAGTAGTAACTCAATGAATCCATCACTAGATTAGGGATTTGACACATGTAATATATCTCGACCTCCAACTACTGTTAAAAAATAGAAACAGACAATAATGTATTAGAATTTCATTTTGAACATTAGGCAACCAGACAATATGTAATATATTTAACAAAAACTTTAGCTTAACATAGACAGATGTTTTACTGTTTCTTCTGGTTTTCAGCTCTCATACTTGTTCACTTTCAGCAGTGCTTTGTATGACAACTCATCATAAAACAATCTGAAAAAACAATCAATACATTGTAAAATAAAACCAAATGTACACAGTACATTATTACAACTATGTCATATTGTTCACCACCCTCACTACAAGTTTTTTATTACTGGCTTGCTGATAGATTAGAACCTTAATGAAAGCAACTAAATGTTAAAACTGTTTCTGATATTTTTATTTCTGGTACAAAATGACCAACAGTTATGAAGCAACCTTCATTTTTGCATATCCTTTTGCAAACTTCATCCCCATTAGGCCTAATGAAGTCTAAAATGTTCTTAGTCCATGTATGAAAAACATAACACATAGTACTACGTAGAATTGCTGTAGCAGATACAAAGGGTTACTTTATTTTTAGTGGTTAGGAGACTTTTCACATGCAACTCAAAGCTACATGTATTATAGTACCTCCATTTGCTTCTTAGCTGTAGTAACACTATGCAGTCCTCAAATGTTTTATAAATTCCTTTTCAGCAGTTAAAAAGAGTCCTTCATTTCTAACAGCTTGCTGTAGACAATACACCCAATAGGCCATATAATGTCTCAGAAACACATAAACCATATATGTCAACACAATACCACATTTTCTTATCATAAAATCTCTTTAGAACTTCAGTTGTAGGAATAGCAGATACAAGTTTTGTAACTTTTTGGGTAGTCTTGATATGAATTTCACTTGTATGTCATTGCACTCTGTCCATCGTGTTTAACATCTGAAATATATTGTGTAGTGCCGAGGGGTTATATTAACTCCTTCATGAAATATGATTGCTATAGTTGTGAAAGTGCTTTTTAAGATGGAAATTTGTTCAGCTTTAAAGTTTGCAGTTTCAATTCCTAATTTAGTACCATCAATTCTGCATCATTGCACCAAAACTATATATATATTTTCCATACCTTTGTAGAAACAAAGTTGACCTTAGTTATGATCTAAAGTTTGGACAGGTCATATCTTGTCGTGCGTTTGTAGTTAAATCTTCAAACGACACAGCTTTACAATCTGGTAATGTCAAATACAGGATTCATTCTGAATTGATTTCAGTGCTAGACGTAAATTCATAATCTTCACAGTTATGGGTCCATCAATAAGCTAATCCAAATAATTCATTTAATGAAATAGAAGAGGATTTGAGAAGTCACTCAAAATGTGCCCTAATTTTTCTTTCTGCAGCACTAATCATACTTTCTATGGCAAAATGAACCCCCCTCATTTTGTTCCTTTTTCAACTAAATGTTTTAAGAGTTACCACTTTATTCCAATCAAGATGGCTTCAGGTGTGCTATACTTTTGTCATAAGTAGGACTGTTAGCGCTCTAGTTGTTCTTTAGAACTCTCTGGGAAGCTGCAGTAGAACACAAAGGAATCAACTGACAGTCTCTGCCCTTGTTGGATGTTCATGTTTTACTGAGAATGTCAGACTTCCTTCTCACATGACTGAGAAAGATAATGTGAATTTACAGAAAATATGCTATCAGTTTAGCTCTGTGGGAAAAGCATGAGAAAATAGTTTTCTCTCAAACATGATTCATGATATCCCAGAAGAAGGCTTTTTCACATGGTAAAATCACCTTAGAACACACCACAATTCCTAAAATGAGTATGGTACCATCAACAAATGATTTATAATGTAACTAAAGTCTTAAAACATTCTATTAACTGCAATGCTTTTTAATGAGGTGCTATCATATATATTGGTCCCAAGATGGCTGCCAACACTTCTTGGATGAAGTGCTGACAGCCAATCAAATCTCACGATGAGATGTGTGGTTAGGTTCCGCCCATATATATATGTATTTTTTCCTTTATTATCTAAAAAACTACTGAACATATTTATACCATTTAACAAAAAGGCACAACTCTGAACCAAGGTCTACCTTTCTGCCAAATTTGGTGTAATTCCGTTCAGCAGTTCGGGCTGTAGCTGCGATTAAAGGATCCTAAGGAAAATTGCATGGGGAAAACACCTTTTGGGACCCCCTTTTTCTCTGGCCCTGCTTGACGAATCACCCCAAGACTTTCAGGATAGGAGCGGATGGGAGCAGGCCACCAGTTTTGAGAATTTCGCAAAGATCCGTCAACCGGCGCCAAAGTTATTCCAAATAGAATGTTGGAGATTTCCCATGGAAAATAGGTCCTAACTATAACTACCTACTGGCAACTGCAGTAGGTAATATTCATATATATATATAAGATTCGTGAGCATTAAGAGTTCAGTTTGTGGGGCGAGCACTAGGTATGGGCGAATTTTGCGAATCTGGCGTTCGCGAATTTGCGTATTTGCAACCTCGTAATCCACAAAATCCGCGAATTCTCGCAAATTTGCGGATTTTTTTGTTTTTTTTTAGTTCGCAAGGGTTTCTGCCAGTTCGCGAGGGTTTTGTACCAGTTCGCAATTGTGAACTTACTTGTTGGCACTCAACGGTCGCGACTATGTTGTTTCAACGTCTGGTTCATCATCACAGGTTCACAGCACCCTCTGTTTCAACACTGCCACCCTCTGTTTCTCACATGCCACCCTCTTGTACATCAATGCCAACCTCTGGTTCATCATCATCACTGTAGATTATGGGGGGAAAAGCAAGCACACCTGCCCTGCTTCAACTGACATGAATTAATTTGGGGTTGATTTATTAATGTGTCACTGTTTTAAAATTCCAGTCTGGCACCTGCTTCCTTATTTGTAATTTGCTTTCTGTTGCAGTGCAATTTTTTTTCCAGGACCTTTGTGGCCTACTTGTAGCTACTCTAGGAGCCTGCTGTGAGGGTCAGAGCAGGGTCATACAATTGTTGCAACTAGCAACTGAACTCTGGAGGGCCCCAGTCAGGAAGCACTACAGGGAATGGTTACTAATGATGAGTTTGAACTTTTGCACCTGCTGAGTGCTTTCAGTTTTGCAAAACTCGTTTATCTGCAATTTCGCGGGATTCGCAGGGCGCGAACGTGCGCAAGATCGAATTCGGATGCCGCAAATTCGTGCGACTATGCAATTTGTTTTTTTGCGGCGTGTTAGTTCCCAAGGTTTTGTGTGTTTTAGCAAGCCGCTTGTAGCGCAATGGCGCGAAGTTACCCTCACGGTCGTTCACGGGAGCGGCCATCTTGTTTGCTTGACGTATTTCCGTTTCCGGGCGCGATGTGAAATCTCACAAAGCGTGCGGCTCGCTAGTACAATTTCGCGTGTGTTCGCGAGTAAAATCTCGAGCGAACTTACCCACGCGGTCGTGAACGGGCGCGGCCATCTTGTTTCTCATTTATTGCCATGGTTCTGGGCATGCTTTTTCTATCCTCACTGAATCTCTGCCATACTGCTTGTTTGAAGTTTTTTTTGATCTATTTCACTCATTATCTATCCCTCTATTTTTCTAGCTCTATATTTTTGTGTTTTCTGCTACTTTTGGTTAATTTTAAACTTCTTTTTAAATCTCTTTTCTTTTCTTCTTCCCTATTCTATTTTCTTTATGATTTAGCTTCCTTTCTGCCCAGACCATGGTAAAGGGAGCTGGGAAGCATCCCGAGAAGGGGAAGGGTCCCGCACCCCGTGCCCGGCTCCCGTGCGGGCGTTTGAGGGTGGAGCAGGTCGCACCCTGGGAGATCCTCAGCCCCGAGGAGGGGGCCGCACTAATTTTTTATGTTCAGCGCCGCCTCCCCAGGACCATTATGGCAGGCGGCAAGATCACTCCCGGGTACGGGATCCAGGAGCGCCGGAAGCGGTGGGAGAAGGTGTGCCGGGCCATGTACCAACACTCTCGGGTCCGGCGTACCTACAACCAGGCCACCCACCATTGGACGGATCTCCTGGACCGGGAACACAACCTGCTCGACCTGCTCGGCATTGAGATCCCCGGGCTTGGTGAGTAGTAGTAGCTATTTCTTTACTACTCTGTTTTCTCCTGCTCTGTGTGTTATTATATTGCAAATTTTTGTTTTTTACCAAGAGCATTAATGCTGCTGATTACATTGTAGGTAAATTATATTTCAAAAAGTTCTGTGCATTTCAGGTGCACTGCTCTCCTTCTCAGTAGCGTTGCTACTATGCTTATTTGTTTTCAATTTTGTGTTCATTTCATTGGCCTGTGAAATTATGTATGAGTGTAGTTTAAAGAACTGCGTAATGCTAGACACTAAGGGTCAGATTTTTAATTACCGACGTATCCCTGCAAAGTAGCGGGGATGCGCCAGTAATTGTGCGCCACGCCACCACCACCCATGGGGCGCCGTATTTACAATGCTTGATCCAAAACTGGGTATGGGTTTCCAGGCAGTAAGGCCAAACCCTGCCTTAACCCTGCCTTAACTACTATTCCAAAACTAAATGCCAATACTGCCAAGTGATTTAACTACACTTATTTGGTACCATGCATATGGACAAGACTTTATGCAAGAAGGAATTTATCTCTCAGAATTAATCAATTCAAATCTGCATTTTATTTACACAATTCTTCTTTTTTTGTATTTTTTCAAAACATTTTTTTCTTTCAACAATACTTTTTGAAGCACATTACAAATGGACAATACACAAGATAACCATGTCACAACTTACCTATATACACCATTCATACCAAAAAACATTGCAATCATACTGTGAACACATTCAAACTACTAACAATATAAAAGACAATACATTTTTGTACAATTATATACAATTCATGAGAGAGAAACCATAGATATGCATTTTTTGATATGAATCACTTTGATCAAAAGATTTGTTCAATTCTCTTATGGTTTCCACGTGAGAAACGTGATATAGAGGGGTCTACGCGTTTCAAACTCCTTAATTTAGGATTACATCATTCATGACATGGTCAGTGACATCACTGATGACATCACTGATGACATCTCAAATGACATCACTGATGACACCACTGTTAACAACTCAAAACTCAAATGACATCAATGATCACATCACTGATGACATCATTCATGTGATAATACGATGAACCTCTTCAGACTCTAATATAACCTTAGATACACTCAGTGTAAACAGACACTCACAGACTGTCACTCATCCATGGAGTTAATCACACACCTAGTTAGTCATGCAAAGAATCAATCACACCTCCATTTCCTCAACTATACAGTTATACACACCTTACTTATTCAAACATATACTAACACATATTTACTCTCTTATACAATCCCTGATACAAGTTCACAATGATCCATACAGCCACTCACACATTCACTGGCTCTTATGCACAGTTATTTATATATGTCAACTCTCACATGTACTGTGTTTTACATATGTACTCACTTTGACATGTAGCACTGAGATATCAATTTACTCACCAATACACTCATACACAGAGTCAACCGCCCATGCAGCTGTTTCCACATGCACTTTTGAACCCATACATCTATTGAATCAACTGCTCACACATCTATGCAAAGAGTCATACACCTCCCAGCCACCCACACACACACTCAGTCTCCCATACAAATACTTGGGCAACCAATCAATACCCCATATAGTTACTCATATAGCTACTGATCAACACATGCAGCAGTTTACAGAACAACAGACATAATGATGCACAAATTAAGACAGTTTAGTCACTAACCCATGCACTCAGTGAGACACATTTAATCACTCACTCATACAGTCAGTCATGCACCTACTAAATCCTTCATCCAGACACTTATACATCCACTCATTCTTCAATATGTAAGACATATTTTAACTTTACAGAAACATACAGTCCCTGGATGTTGTCATCAGTGATGTCATCAGTGATGTCATTTGAGATGTCATCAGTGATGTCATCAGTGATGTCACTGACCATGTCATGAATGATGTAATATGTGACATGATCAGCAGTAGATTGCGGGTGCGCGATATACAGTTAGTGCAACTAACTATATATGCGAATTTCAATGGTTTTGTGCGAGTAAAATAAGGTTTTGTAAATGCTAATCCCTAACTATATATGGTCTATAACCTATGGTTTTTTCAGTGAATTTCAATGGTTTTTTAATAGCAAATATCAAAAGCTGTAAAATGTTTTCTAATTCTAATTGAAAAATATATTTTATATTTTTGTAATATATATATTTTTTTAAATAATTTTTTTGTTTCGCTGCCGGTCCGCGAACCGGGCAGCTTCCCGTTAGCTTCATTTTGTTCCGCGATCCGGTAAACGTTCCGCTAGCGCAACTACCGCGCTAGAAATCAACATTGTAAGCGCGACTTATCACGTTACCGCGTAATGCGTCTTATGACGCGCCCCGTTAGGGCACCCGGAAGCGCTCCGGAACGCGAATCGAGGCACGAAGCGCAGCGCCCCGGAAGCGATCCCGGGCGCGGCGCGGAGCGCGTAACATAAGCATAACAGGTCATGTGACTTGTTTATAAAACTTTTCATTGGTTCATTTTACTTTTAGTTTCCTAATGATGGAAGGCTTGGTCATATGACCTAAAAATAATACTTTTCATTGTTTTAGAATTTTTTTTTTTCCCAAATGATGAAAGCCCCACTTTTTTTTTCACACTATGACTTGTAAAGCAAAGGACCCAGATGCATTTACAGTTTATCACTAACAATGTTCCAGGCTAATGCATTTTCCCGGGAAATTTACAACTGTCCTGCAAGTAAAATATTCCTATTTCGAGAAAAAGGGCGTTTCTTCGTCCCATGAGGGAGCCGTTGAGCAAAAGAGGCTCGGCCTGCTGTCTTAGTCGCTGATAGGCCTGAATATCGGATTCTTATTGATCACTTTATGTTGCAGGAGTGGAAAACACAACAGCCCTTGACCATTTATCTTTACAGCATTCCTGCGTGTTATACCTTTTAACCGTCATGTGATCGGGCTGCTTTATTTCACTTGCCTTTTACTGATTCGAAAACAGTGGCTATTATTCAAATTTTACCAATCTAGGTACTACTACCATGTTTTGTTTTAAAAACCTTTATTGTGAAAATGTCAGTATACAAATACGGGCCTATAACCACGTGGGCCGGCCACGGAGCAAACTGTAATCGTATATGATGAGGGGACATTTACACTGCAGAAGAACGTAACGGGCGGGCCATTAGGTTGCAAGAACTAAGGTGTCTAACAGTTGCGGAATCGGTGGACGTAAATTTTATAATTAAAGTAAGTCAGGGCCAGTTACAATAAAATTATCTAGATATACATTTGCGGGCAAGTACCATGGGTGACGTTAATTCGAACTTTCAATAGTAGAGTAATCAATAACACATCAGAACTTAATATCAATAGGGATGTCCAAATGTTCAATCAGTACTCGTCCCCGCCCGCCATGTGCTTCAAAACTGCATACGTATCTCGTGATATCAAGGCTGGGCAACCAGTACACAACAAGGAGTTGCGAGTCCCATTTATACCTGCGCCATTTTGAGCGAGGCCGGGCAGGTCCAGGATATAGTCAAAATGTCTCCACCAACCAGCGGTCGGACCAGAACCCCTTTCGGCAGTCAAAAAAGGTTCCGTTAAATGACAACAGAAGAGATAGGCAACAAGAAAAATCAGTCAAAAGAGGGGAGGGCAAGTTCTTCCCTACCGGGTCACGTTGGGGCTCCATCGGAACTGATCGAATTGGTAGTCTACAGTGTTTCTGGATGTTTCAGACTGAAGCTGGCGTCAGCATGAGAGCACCACCATCTCGTGGCTCCGTCGTGGCCATTCCGCAAGCAATCATGGCAGCCGTTCCCCACCGGAAGCCTGCGGGAGTTGGGGGCCCCGGTGACTTTTGTAGAATCTTCAAGGGTGAGGGAACGCTTTCGGGAATGTGGCCCATGCCCTAGCAGGCAAGCGTCCGAGTTCCAAGGTGTCCCAGGGCCATTTTAGTGGACCAGGCCCAAATCCGAAGAGCCGGACGCCATTTTGAGAGTCCTGTGGCAGCCGCCTATCGCTGCACCGCAAGAGTGGGCGCAATTCAGCTGGATGGTGGGCGAGACGCTGTAGCCGCAAGAGCGGGCGCAACTCAGCTGGATGGCGGGTGAGGCACTGTGCCGCAAGAGCGGGCGCAACTCAGCTGGATGGCGGGTGAGGAACTGTGCCGCAAGAGCGGGCGCAACTCAGTTGGATGGCGAGTGAAACGCCAAGGGGCGCCCCACTGCAGCTGAGGAGCCTCCACCTGGGGAGGCCCGATCGCGCCGCCTCCCCTCCCGGGGCGCCCCACGCCGTCTTTCGGCGCAGCATTGTAGGATGGCCAGACCAGTGCGGCAACTTGCTGGACACCACCTCGGTGCCGTCCGGATCTCGGCGCGTTGTGCTGCCTTCGGCCTATTCGCACAACGGTCCGCTACTGACTCCGCCTCACAGGCCGACGGATTTTGTAGGCTTTTTATAGCCCAAAGCCGCATAACAGGTCATGTGACTTGTTTATAAAACTTTTCATTGGTTCATTTTACTTTAGGTTTCCTAATGATGGAAGGCTTGGTCATATGACCTAAAAATAACACTTTTCATTGGTTTAGAACATTTTTTTTCCTAAATGATGAAAGCCCCACCTTTTTTTTTTCTCACTCTGACTTGTAAAGCAAAGGACCCAGATGCATTTACAGTTTATCACTAACAATGTTCCAGGCTAATGTATTTTCCCGGGAAATTTACAACTGTCCTGCAAGTAAAATATTCCTATTTCGAGAAAAAGGGCGTTTCTTCGTCCCATGAGGGAGCCGTTGAGCAAAAGAGGCTCGACCTGCTGTCTTAGTCGCTGATAGGCCTGAATATTGGATTCTTATCGATCACTTTATGTTGCAGGAGTGGAAAACACAACAGCCCTTGACCATTTATCTTTACAGCATTCCTGCGTATTATACCTTTTAACCGTCATGTAATCGGGCTGCTTTATTTCACTTGCCTTTTACTGATTCGAAAACAGTGGCTATTATTCAAAACTTTACCAATCTAGGTACTACTACCATGTTTTGTTTTAAAAACCTTTATTGTGAAAATGTCAGTATACAAATACGGGCCTATAACCACGTGGGCCGGCCACAGAGCAAACTGTAATCGTATATGATGAGGGGACATTTACACTGTAGAATAACGTAACGGTCGGGCCATTAGGTTGCGAGAACTAAGGTGTCTAACAGTCGGTGGCAAAGGAGGCAAAGGAGGGAGTCAGTCGGGGGGGGGAGCAATGGTGCAGTTTTCACTTCCATGTCTAAGTGTTAAAATCTGGTTTGCGATGTCAACATAATCGGCGCCACCTTGTCCCCACTCAGGCACGTATGCTCTAGCAAGCAGCAGCCATTTTGAAAGCGCTATGGCCCCTCGACCCCTCTGCCCCTCGCCGGTCCCCAGCACGTCTCCCTGGCGCTACGACCACCCCCCCTCTCTGACCACCCCCGTTCTCTCTGTGGAAAATTAATCCGTATTGATAAACATTGTCTGCACCATCTTGCCTTTTTTCCAATGCCACACTTTTGTCGTGCACGGCAGCCATTTTAGATGCCTTGACCAGACCCACTCTCTGCACGCCGCCGATCCTCAGCATGGCTCCCCACCCTCGCAAGCATCTCCCCCACGCACTGGTCACCCCCGCTCTCTGTCTTATGCATGGGCCATAAACCTCCCCCCATCTGCGCTGCTCTTCCCTGAGAATCACACCCTGTGCCCGCCCGACACCACCCTTTCACCCTATTCACTACCGCACCCTCTGACATTCCTCTTCCTTTGTGTCTGATTGTCCAGGCCGGTCCCAGGCTATCACGTAGCCCTGCGGATGTAGTTTATGGCCTCAACTGTAAAGATTCACCCCTCTTCAAAGGAGTTACAGTAGATCAAGGCCCCCACCCCATGAGATCTGTCACACCACATGCGTTCCTACTATCTGATAACGATCCTATATTGTGATTGGGGAGGGGATTCTCACTGTGAGGGTGTGTGGGACCGAGCCTGAAGCGGAAGATTCCAGGGATGCCTTTTTGTACATCAAAGTCTTCACAATTATGTGTCACATTAAAAATATATAGCAATCCAACAAAGTAGTAGGATTATAACACTTTAATAACTTATAAATATATATACATCGCAACAAAAACAGTAAACACCTTAAATTTTTTTTTATTAAAACAGAAGCAACAATGGTCAGTAGCGGTCTGTTGTGCGCATAGTCCCAAGGCAGCACAACGTGCTGAGTTCTGGACGGCACCCAGGTGATGTCACCTGGGTGCCGCACTGGTTTTGGTATCCTACAATGCTGCTCCGAAAAACGGCGTGGGGCGCCCCGGGGGGGGTGGGGGGGAGGCGGAGTGAATGGGCCTCCCCAGGTGGAGGCTCGTCTGTTGTAGTGGGGCGCCCCTTTAGCGTTTCACTTGCCATTCAGCGGTTTTCCGCCCGGTTTTGCTGCACTGTGCCTCGTCAGTAGCGGTCTGTTGTGAGAATAGTCCCAAGGCAGCAGAACGCGCTGAGATCTGGACGGCACCCAGGTGATGTCCAGTAAGTTGCCGCACTGGTTTTGGTATCCTACAATGCTGCTCCGAAAAACGGCGTGGGGCGCCCCAGGGGGGGGGGAGGCGGCGTGAACGGGCCTCCCCAGGTGGAGGCTCGTCTGCTGTAGTGTGGCGCCCCTTTACCGTTTCAGTTGCCATTCCGCCCGCTTTTGCTACACTGTGCCTCATCCGCCATTCAGCTGTTTACCACCCGCTCTTGCGGCTACAGCGTCTCGCTCACCATGTAGTTGAGTTGCGCCCACTCTTGCGGTGCAGCGATAGGCGGCTGCCACAGGACTCTTAAAATGGCGGCCGGCTCTTCGGATTTGGGCCTGGTCCACTAAAATGGCCCTGGGACACCTTGGAACCCCTCAGCCTTGAAGATTCTACAAAAGTCTTGGGGGCCCCCGACTCCCGCAGGCTTCCGGTGGGGAGCGGCTGCCATGAATGCTTGCGGAATGGCCACGACGGAGCTACGAGATGGTGGTGCTCTCATGCTGACGCCAGCTTCAGTCTGAAACATCCAGAAATACTGTAGACTATCAATTCGATGAGTTCCGGTGGAGCCCCAACGTGACCCGGTAGGGAAGAACTTGCCCTCCCCTTTTTTGAGTGATGGTTCTTGTTGCCTGTCCCCTCTGTTGTCATCTAACGGAACCTTTTTTGATTGCCGAGTGAGAAAAAAAAAGGTGGGTCTTTCATCGTTTGGGAAAAAAAAATGTTTTAATCCAATGAAAAGTGTTATTTTTAGGTCATATGATCAAGCCTTCCATCATTAGGAAACCAAAAGTAAAATGAACCAATGAAAAGTTTTATAAACAAATCACATGACCTGTTATGCGGCTATGGGTTATAAAAAGCATACAAAACCCGTTGGGCCATGAGGCGGCGTCAGTAGCGGACCGATGTGCGAATAGGCCGAAGGCAGCACAACGCGCCGAGATCCGGATGGCACCGAGGTGGTGTCCAGCAAGTTGCACTGGTGTGGCCATCCTACAATGCTGCGCTGAAAGACGGCGTGGGGTGCTCGGGGGGAGGCGGCGCGAACAGCCTCCTTCCGCCTCCCCAGGTGGAGGCACCTCATGTGCAGTGCGGCGCCCCTTAGCATTTCACACGCCGTCCAGCCGAGTTGCGCCCGCACTTGCTGCTACAGTAGGCCGAAGGCAGCACAACGCGCCGAGATCCGGATGGCATCGAGGTGGTGTCCAGCAAGTTGCCGCACTGGTGTGGCCATCCTACAATGCTGCGCCGAAAGACGGTGTGTCCAGCTGAGTTGCGGTCGTTCTTGCGGTACAGTGACTCGAACGCGCCGAGATCCGGATGGCACCGAGGTGGTGTCCAGCAAGTTGCCGCACTGATATGGCCATCCTACAATGCTGCGCCGAAAGACGGCGTGTCCAGCTGAGTTGCGGTCACTCTTGCTGCTACAGTACGCCGAAGGCAGCACAACGCGACGAGATCCGGATGGCACCGAGGTGGTGTCCAGCAAGTTGCTGCACTGGTGTGGCCATCCTACAATGCTGCGCCGAAAGACGGCGTGTCCAGCTGAGTTGTGGTCACTCTTGCTGCTACAGTACGCCGAAGGCAGCACAACGCGACGAGATCCGGATGGCACCGAGGTGGTGTCCAGCAAGTTGCCGCACTGGCGTGGCCATCCTACAATGCTGCGCCGAAAGACGGCGTGTCCAACTGAGTTTCTCCCGCTCTTGCGGTACAGTGACTCGAACGCGCTGAGCCTGAGATCCGGATGACACCGAGGTGGTGTCCAGCAAGTTTCACTGGTGTGGCCATCCTACAATGCTGCGCCGAAAGACGGCGTGGGGTGCCCGGGGGGGGGGGGGGGGAGGCAGCGCAAATGGGCCTCTCCCTCTTCCCCAAGTGGAGGCACCTCATCTGCAGTGGGGTGCCTCTTAGCGTTTCACTCGCCTTTCCGCTGAGTTCCGCCCGCTCTTGCGGTACAGTGACTCACCCGCCATCTAGCTGAATTGCGGCTATTCTTGTGGTGCAGCGATAGCCGGCTGCAACAAGACTCTCAAAATGGCGGCCAGCTCTTTGGATTTGGGCCTGGTCCACTAAAATGGCTTTGGGACACCTTGGAACTCGGACGCTTGCCTGCTAGGGCATAGGCCCCATTCCCGAAAGCGTCCCCTCTTTTGACTGATTGTTCTTGTTGCCTATTTCTTCTGTTGTCATTTAACGGAACATTTTTGGACTGCCGAAAATGGTTCTGGTGCGACCGCTGGTTGGTGGAGACATTTTGACTATATCCTGGACCTGCCCGGCCGCGCCCAAAATGACGCCGGTATAAATGGGACTCGTAACTCCTTGTTGTGTACTGGTTGCCCAACCTTGATATCACTAGATACGTATGCAGTTTTGAAGCACATGGCGGGAAGGGACGAGAATTGATTGAACATTTTGACATCCCTATTGATATTAAGTTCTGATGTGTTATTGATTACTCAGACCCTCCAGCCTTTCGCGATTTCCCGATTTGCAAAAAAATCGCGAAATCGGCTGACTAGCGCAATGGCCGCGATATTTACAATTATTGCCGCGATAATTGTAACCAATTCAAACATTACCCTTTTATAGGCTGTTTGCGCACATGTCACTGCTGCCGCCGTCCAGCCGCCGAATACCTGCTGTGTCCCACTTGACAAGATCCAATCCTTTAGCCTGCGTGGCTTTGATATGTAAATGCAGCTACTGGCACCTCACTCCGGGAACAGGACTTTCTCTCATCATGACGCCTGAGGCCAATAACAAACTCTGAGCCTGCTGGCGAGGTCGCACCCCTTCCTACCTTCTGGCAGGCGAGTACTGTAAGGGCAAGGGGTCACGGCTTACATAATTTCCCAAGCGCTAAAGTTTATCTCCCCGTCACCAAACCCTGTGTTTGAGGCTCGTGTGCAGCGTCTGTTTACCTGCTGCGTTCACCTTTCCCTTAGAAAGCTCAAGGCCGGTGCTCTGGGAGGGTGGGTACAAGTAATGCGACTCTTTGCCCCCAAGTGCTCCAATACCGCTCACTTTACCTGTGTAACTGAGTATTACTGCTGCTCGAGTCCACAGTCCAACAAGTGAGCGAGCGGGCGTCTCTGCCTCTTGACCTAAAGCTAGTAATATGGATGGAAACAGTGAGGGAAGATTTAGCTTAAGAACACCCAGCGATGCCACATTCAAAGAAGGAGAAAACCGTCTAATGTTAGATTTAACCGGAAAAGCTGACTGCGAACAGAGAATCAAAGAATAAAGAATCACACGAAAACCAAATATAAGTACTGGTGAAAAGGTTCAAATAGACTCGTCACTGCAGATGGCCGTGACTAGATGGATGACGTGGGGCCTGGTTGGATTGTTGCAGTCCACTCTCTTCCTCACTCAGACGCAACCCACCGAGAAAATGCTAGGATGGCAAGCCAATCATTCCCAGAGCAGGACATCGCTTAATTTGAGAGGGGGAGGGGAGGGGGGGTGAGGGAGGACACTGAATCAATGGGAAAACTCACAGATCGGGAAGAGAGACAATTAAGATGGCAACCCCATCACAAAAGGAGAAAGCAGGGACCTGCCAGAGTGAGATAATAGAGCAGGGAGTGTCTGGCAGTGGAGTACCAGGCAGGAGGTGGATTTAAGACAGGCGCGCAACACCCATTGGCTGAAAAGAAATGCTTACGAGTAAAATAAAGTGCCGCAATAATGCCGCTAAATTTCAATTTTTGTGCCGCTAAATTTCCATTTTTGTGCCGCTAAATATGCAAATCTATGCCGCAATATCCTGGGGGGTCTGATTACTGTACTATTGAATGTTCAAATTAATGTCACCCATGGTACTTGCCCGCAAATGTATATCTAGATAATTTTATTGTAACTGGCCCTGTCGTACTTTAGTTATAAAATGTACGTCCACCGATTCCGTAAATGTTAGACACCTTAGTTCTTGCAATCTAATGGGTCGCCCGTTACGTTCTTCCACAGTGTAAATGTGCCCTCATCATATATGATTCCAGTTTGCTCCGTGGCCGGCCCATGTGGTTATAGGCCCGTATTTGAATACTGACATTTTCACAATAAAGGTTTTTTTAAAAAAAACATGGTACTAGTACCTACATTGGTAAAGTTTTGAATAATAGCCACTGTTTTCGAATCAGTAAAAGGCAAGTGAAATAAAGCAGTCCAATTACATGACTGTTAAAAGGTATAATACGCAGGAACGCAGTAAAGAAAAATGGTCAAGGGCTGTTGTGTTTTCTACTCCTGCAACATAAAGTGATCGATAAGAATCTGATATTCATGCCTATCAGCGACTAAGACAGCAGGCCGAGCCTCTATTGCTCAACGGCTCCCTCATGGGACGAAGAAACGGCCTTTTTCTCGAAAAAGGAATATTTTACTTGCAGGACAGTTGTAAATTTCCCGGGAAAATACATTAGCCTGGAACATTGTTAGTGATAAACTGTAAATGCATCTGGGTCCTTTGCTTTACAAGTCAGAGTGAGAAAAAAAAGGTGGGGCTTTCATCATTTGGGAAAAAAAAAATGTTCGAAAGCAATGAAAAGCGTTATTTTTAGGTCATATAACCAAGCCTTTCATCAGTAGAATAACAAAAGTAAAATGAACCAATGAAAAGTTTTATTAACAAGTCACATGACCTGTTATGCTTAGGTTAAGTGCTGCGCGGCGCGCTCTGGATCGTTTCCGGGAAGCTGCGCCTTGCGCACCGGAGCACTTCCGGGTGCGCTAACGCAGCGCGTCATATGACGCATTACGCGACAACGCAGGTCCAGAATATAGTCAAAATGTCTCCACCAACCAGCGGTCGAATACAACCCCTTTCAGCAGTCCAAAAAGTTCTGTTAAATGACAAGAGAAGGGACAGGCAACAAGAACAATCAGTCAAAGAGGGGAGGGCAAGTTCTTTTCTACCGGGTCACGTTGGGGCTCCACCGGAACTGATCAAATTGGTAGTCTACAGTGTTTCTGGATGTTTCAGATTGAAGCTGGCGTCAGCATGAGAGCACCCAATTCTAAAACAGTAAATGCTTGGATAACAATCAATCAAATATAGAGGTAAGCAGGCACGACGGGTTACAACGGGGGCAAAGGCGGAGCCAAACCACACATCTCATCGTGAGATCTGATTGGCTGTCAGCACTTCATCCAAGAGGGTTTGGCAGCACCCTTGGGACCAATATACATGACAGCACATCATTAAAAAGCAGTGCAGTTAATAGAAGGTTTTAGGACTTTAGTTACATTATAAATCTTTTGTTGATGGTACCATACTCATATTAGGAATTGTGGTGTGCTCCAAGGTGATTTTACCATGTGAAAAAGCCTTCTGCTGTGATATCATGAATCATGTTTGAAAGAAAACTATTATCTCATGCTTTTCCCACAGTGTTTTGGAAGGGGATCTATAAGCTAAACTGAAAGCATACTTTCTGTAAATTCACATTATCTTTCTCAGTCATGTGAGAATGAAGTCTGACATTCTCAGAAAAACATGTACATCCAACAAGGACAGAGACTGTAAGTTGATTCCTTTGTGTTCTACTGCATCCTCCTAGAGTGTTCTATAGAAAAACTAGAGCGCTAACAGTCCTACTTATTACAAAGGTATGGCACACCTGAAGCCATCTTGATTGGAATAAAGTGGTAACTCTTAAAACATTTAATTTAAAAAGGAACAAAATGAGGGGGTATATTTTGCCATAGAAAGTATGATTAGTGCTGCGGAGACTCATATTAGGAATTGTGGTGTGTTCCAAGGTGATTTTACCATCTGAAAAAGCCTTCTGCTATGATATCATGAATCATGTTTGAAAGAAAACTATTATCTCATGCTTTTCCCACAGTGTTTTGGAAGGGGATCTATAAGCTAAACTGAAAGCATACTTTCTGTAAATTCACATTATCTTTCTCAGTCATGTGAGAATGAAGTCTGACATTCTCAGTAAAACATGTACATCCAACAAGGACAGAGACTGTAAGTTGATTCCTTTGTGTTCTACTGCATCCTCCTAGAGTGTTCTAAAGAACAACTAGAGCGCTAACAGTCCTACTTATCACAAAGGTATGGCACACCTGAAGCCATCTTGATTGGAATAAAGTGGTAACTCTTAAAACATTTAATTTAAAAAGGAACAAAATGAGGGGGTGTATTTTGCCATTGAAAGTATGATTAGTGCTGCAGAAAGAAAAACTAGGACACATTTTGAGTGAATTCTCAAATCCTCTTCTATTTCATTAAAAAAATACTGACATGCAGTCTCCCAAGATTACCACCAGAGACAAAAGAGCCCAAATGTAGCCCAAATATCACCCAGATGTAGCCCAAGTATAGCCCAATGACAGAATGTCCCAGAGTGTTCTAAAGAACAACTAGAGCGCTAATAGTCTTACTTATGACAAAAGTATGGCACACCAGAAGCCATCTTGATTGGAATGAAGTGGTAAGTCTGAAAACATTTAGTTTAAAAAGGAACAAAATGAGGGGGTTCATTTTGCCATAAAAAGTATGATTAGTGCTGCAGAAAGAAACATTTGGGCACATTTTGAGTGACTTCTCAAATCCTCTTCTATTTCATTAAAAAATTCTGACATACAGTCTCCCATGACGGCCACCAGAGACAAAAGAGCCCCAATGTAGCCCAAATATCACCCAGATGTAGCCCAAGTATAGCCCAATGACAGAATGTCCCAGAGTGTTCTAAAGAACAACTAGAGCGCTAACAGTCGTACTTATGACAAAAGTATGGTACACCAGACGCCATCTTGATTGGAATGAAGTGGTGAGTCTGAAAACATTTAATTTAAAAAGGAACAAAACGAGGGGGTTCATTTTGCCATAGAAAGTATGATTAGTGCTTTAGAAAGAAAAATTAGGGCACATTTTGAGTGACTTCTCAAATCCTCTTCTATTTCATTAAAAAAATTCTGACATGCAGACTGAAACATGCACTCAGTTTGTTAAAGCCATGTCTAGACTGATTAATCCTTGATTTACTACACTGTTTGGGTCTCACCATTCTTTCTGACTTTATCTTATTTGACTGGCATTCGCTATTCTCTCCGTGTACTCTCTTGTTACATAAACTATCCTTTGAAGCATTCAAACATGTTTTACCACCTGCAAATTGAATTACGGGCACTAGTGTTGATTAACCTGATGGAAGGAGAGCACACAGGGTTTGAAAGGAGGGTGTGTTTTGGACATTCGATAGTTTGTTTTCAAACTATTCCTATTCGCTAGTTTTGTATGTTTGGGAGTGGGCATTATAAATATGTGTACTACTATAGACTGTGCGCCATGGAATTAAGTGGCAGTCTCCTGAGAATCTACATTCTGTAACTTCTAGGACAACTGTGCTTGGCTGCAGCCAATAAATCTGATTTTATATGCCCAACAGAGTGTTCGTGTCTCTGTCTGTCGAGGCAGGTGAACCCGGAGATATTAGGCGTGCCCTGCGCCGCCCGGCCCATAAGGCCCGGTTCTCCAATTGGCAGCCCAACGTGTGGGCGACTTCAGCGGTAGTGGTTCAGCCCGAGGGTCGTGAGGAGCTTCGCAAGAAAATTCTGGAGGATTCGCGAACCACGTGAGCGACCCCTGTATGTCGAAGTGGACCGAAAGTCTTTTACAGCGCGGCTACTCCTTTCCGACGGCTGCTGACGACTGCTGCCCTGACTGTCACCCTGCCTTGGCCCTTTGGTGATAATTGGAATCTCGAGACGTTAGACGGACATCTGTTGGTGTCAGAAAATATTTAGTTAAGTATTCGTGGGTAGCGCCCACTTTTTGGTTTGGTTTTTTGTTATTCGATAAGTGCACTTATCGAAGCCGAGGGGTAAGTACGTTTGTGCTGTGACTATATTGTCTTAAATCCCCTTGACGTTTGTAAGAATCCAGTTTGTTACGAAATGCCTGGATTTAGTAAGTTTAAGAAATGTTGTTGTTTTGGTTGTTCTAGGGATTCCCAGCTAGAGGATTCTTGTCCGATTCCTCCGGTTGGAACTCCCACTTACGAGCTCTATTTGAAACAAGATCTTTTTATGTCTCATCTATTGACATTACCTCCACCTTATGTATTAGGTGCTAATGCACCCCCATTACAACCTGCTGCTAACCCATTTATTCCGGTTCCTGCACATTTGCCTCTTCCAGTGATTCCACCTCCTTTGCCACCGACTTCTCTACCTCAGTCTTCTGTGCCTCAGTCTCCTTCACCTTCAGTTTCTTTTGCTACTAGTTCTTCTTCTGTTTTACAGAATACATTGTCTCCTGTTCTAGTGTCGGATTCCCCTACAGCTCGACAACGATTAGTTAACAATGTTTCTGGTCTCTTGTCACCTTTTCTTGGGCATCTTAATTTTTCTCCTGCTTCATCTCGAAGGCAATCTCGTAGCCAGATTCCAGATTCAGAAGAGCGGATTAAACTAGATTCTCTCGCTCGTAATTGGATCATGAGTGGTCTACAGTATAGTGTGCACAATATTTTAGACACCTTTCTACAATGGAATGCGCCTACACAGAGGTATGTCTTCAATGTCATGTGCAATACTCTTATCAAAGGGTGGGGAGATATGGATTTGGACTTACCTCCTCAGGGTTTGTTTGAGATACAGGACCAATTTGATAAGGGACTTATTGTGGGTCCTAATGTAGAGCATGCTGTTCAAAAACTTGTTACTTTCCGGTCTTCCTTTTTCTCTCGAGCTTCTCTTGAACCTGATCCTACGGTTCGTCATAAAATGGCACAATACCCTATGCGAGAAGTTCCTCCAATATGGAGAGATGCAGATCCAAACGCTCATCCGCCTATCCTTGCTCATTTTCAGCGTATATGGGTACATGATCCTCGTAATTGATCGAAAGTGTTGGCGCTTAAACAGTCTTTACCGGACCCTCGTAAGAATCCTGCTGGGTATTATAAAGAGTTGTCCCAGACTGTTGATGCGTGTATCATGAATTTGGCAGATATTGATTTACTGATGGGAAATGTAGTCCCACAAGCTTTATGGGCTAAAATTTGTAGGGAAGACCATGATCAAACTTTAGGTGGAAATTGGATTGCTATAGCAGCCGCAGATGCAGGACAAATAGGTGGTGCTAAGCCTGATGATTTAATCACAGAATTACCCGGTAGAATAATAGCTCTTATGAAAACGATGATGCCTGCTTGAAGCGTTAACTGGGATAAGTTAGCGGTGTGCAAGCAAAAGACGGATGAAAGTGTCTCCGATTTCTTTAATCGTTTCGAAGAAGCTTTCATTGCCCATAGTGGTCAAGATATGAGTACAAAAGGTGGACAGCGTTTATTTGTGGATACATTTGTTTTTAATTTACTTTCAGAATTATAGCATAAATTGAAGCAATCAGAGAGTTTGTGGGTCGTTTCATCGACTGCCCAGATATTAGCTACTGCTCAGTATTATGAGAATAGGGATAAGGAAGAGAAGGAAAAAGTGGAGAAAAAGACTTAGGAATTGAAAACGAAGATTCTTTTACAACTGGCTTATCCCCCTCGTTCTGGTCAGCCCCAATTGCAACAGCCTCCACAGTTTCAGAGATTGTTGCAGAAACCTACACCTTTTGTTCCGCGACCTCCGTTGGGTCCTAATCAATGCGCCTATTGTAAAGAGGAAGGCCATTTTAAGGTTAATTGTCCGGTTTTACTACAACGTACTGGTGGACAATCCAAGCCATCGGTTTGTGGTGGTTTTCCGTCAGCGCCAAGAGGTAGAGGGCGAGGTGCGTTGCCTCAAGAGCAGCGTTCCTTACTCCCGCAGAACACTATGAATTATTTTCATCAACAGAATTCTCAGTCCGCACAATATTATAATGACGATTATTGTGCAGAAAGTGAAAGTCCCGATTTTCACACTAGCTAGGACAGCCATAGACAAAGCAAGGGAGTCGTATTAGTACCAGTGGATCAGAATGGACCTTATGTTAATGTTGTAGCATTAGGTGTTACAGAACCATTTCTTTTGGATACTGGTGCAATGAGAAGTTCTATCATGCATTCCAAACTCCCTGGGGCACCTTTGTCTGGCTTAACAAATATTTCTGTAGGATTCTCTGGCGCCCCAGTTAGTAACCCTGGGGCATATTATCAAGGGGGTTTATCTCCGCTTTATTGGCTTTAAAAGCCAAGAAAGCGGAGATAAAATTATCTCCCTATTACCAAGCTGTCGCTAACACCAGTTAGCGACAGCTAGTAGGAGATAGCGACCATCTTGGGCCCCACTTTGCATGTCAGTGATATTTATCACTAATGAGATGCAAAGTGGGCGTGCCAAGATGTTAGAGACTGAAAACAGTCGCTAACATCGCTATCTCCTATTACCAACTTTTGGACATATTCGCGCTAAGCAGGAATATCTCCAAAAGCTAACACCTGCCCTGAGCAGTTCTTAGCCATGTTATCCAATGGGAGGTGGATAACATGGCTAAGAGCATTTGCTCAAAAATGCATGAATATCGCTGACTTTTCAGCGATATTCATGCATTTCGGCCGTTTTTTATCGCATTTGCGATAAACCTTGTTAATAGCAAGGTTTATCTGCGATAAAAATCGCCGATGTGCGGCGATAATTTTTGTCTCTAAACAAGTTAGAGACAAAAATTATCGCTAGTTGTTGGTAATATGCCCCCCTGTTTCTTGTCCTTTGCCTATTTCCATTGGTCCGTATGATTTAGAAGCTCCGCTTCTTTTGACGACTGATTGCGGAGAAAATTTGTTGGGTTTGGACTTATTGAAACTCTTGCATGCCCCATTGTATTGTTCCCCCTCTGGTGTACATCTTACTTTGGGTGATAAATTGACTTCTCCGATGTATGTGTCTAAAGACCAACTGCCACTCGAATTGCGTTCACTTCCTGCTACGCTCTGGGCTACGGGTCCGAATGATGTTGGTTTGCTCCAAATTCCGCCTTATGTGATTACTGTTAAGCCTGATGTAAAGCTGCCACGCATTCCTCAATACAAGATCTCTAATGATGGTGAGAGAGCTTTGTTGGCTATTATTTATGACTTGGTTCAAAAGGCTGAGGTTGAAGAGACTAGAGGAAATGTTTGTAATAGTCCTGTTCTGCCTGTTCTTAAACGTACTGATCCTTCTCAGCCACCTGTGCATTGTTTTGTGGTTGATCTTCGAGAGGTCAACAAAATTGTTGTCCCTTAGTTTCCTGTTGTCCCGGATATTACTGCTCTGGTTACTATGATTCCTGCTTCGGCAGCTTGGTTTTTCGGTTATTGATTTAAAAAATGCTATCTTTAGCATTCCTATTGCTGAGGAAAGTAGGGATCTCTTTGGCTTCTCTCTCTGAGGCCGAAACTTCCGATTTAAACGTGCACCTCAAGACTATTGTTAGAGTCCCTCCATTTATAGTCAGGCTTTAAAATCTCAGCTCAACACTTTTTCTTTGCCTCCAGGTGCTACTCTTATCCAATATGTGGATGATTTGCTAGTGGCTGCCTATTCGGAAGATGTCTGTAGAAATTAGACTGTGTTACTTCTGCAACATTTGTCTGATTTACACCATAAGGTGTCACCTTCCAAGTTACAATATTGTCGCCAAGAGGTTACCTATTTAGGTCATCTTTTGTCGATGGAGGGAAGGCGATTGACCCCAGAACGTATTCATGCAATTGCACGAATGTCTGTGCCATCTACACAAAGAGAGGTGCATGCTTTTTTAGGCATTACCTCTTATTGTAGACAGTGGATCCCGATTTTTCTTTGTTGTCCAAACCTTTGTTGGCACTTACTCTGAAAGACACACCCCAACCTCTTCCTTGGACTGATGAATGCCAGAAGAGTTTTTCTGATTTACGCATTGCTTTGTGTTCCGCTCCTGTGTTGGGTACTCCAGATTACAGTAAGCCTTTCACACTCTATGTTCATGAGAGAGAAGGTTGTGCATTGTCAGTTCTGACACAACAATTTGGAGACAAACAAAGGCCATGTGCCTATTTTTCGGCTACATTGGATCCAGTAGCCAAGGCATTACCTAGTTGTCTCAGAGCAACAGCAGCAGCGGCGATCTCCATTCGTCAATCTGCTGGACTGGTGTTGAATCATACTGTTAATGTTATGGTGCCACATGCAGCAGATACCCTTTTGAACAGAACAAAGACACAACATTTAACGAGTGCTCGTTTGTCTGGATATGAGTTGACGGTTTTAGCTAGTCACATACATATCAAGAGATGTAATATTCTGAATCCAGCAACATTGTTACCTGTTCTAGATGAGCAAAATGTACAAGACCAGCATGATTGTTTTCTTCGTACAGAGGAAGAAACTAAAGGTCAAATTGATTTAAAAGACACACTGCTTGTGGATCCAGATGGGATCCTGTGGGTAGATGGGTCATGTTTTAAGCTTTTTAATGGTGAGATGACAGCAGCCTATGCTGTTACAACTTTACATACAGTAGTAGAAACTGCACGCATTTCACAGAATTCAGCGCAAGCTGCAGAGTTAATTGCGTTAACGAGAGCATGTGTGTTGGCGAAAGGAAAGAGAGTGACCGTTTATACAGATAGTCAATACGCCTTTGGCGTTGCTCATAGTTTCGGCCGTTTGTGGAAGGAAAGAGGATTCTTTACCTCCCACGGCACTAAAATACAGCATGGTCAGTTGGTAACTGACCTTCTTGAATCACTTGCCTTGCCTGCTCAAGTAGCGAATGTGAAGTGCAGTGCACATAAAAGGATTACTGATGATGTGGGTCGAGGGAATGCATTTGCGGATGAAGTAGCGAGAGAAACAGCGAAAGATGTTGAAAGTCACATGTATGTTGCAGGCCCTGCAAGATGGGTTGCAGAAGGAGGTATGTGTGAAGACACAATAGAAAGTGTGAAAATGATTCAGAAGGAAGCAACTGAGAAAGAATTGAGTAAGTGGAGACAGAGTACGGGAATGTTGGACACGACGGGATGTTGGACGGAATTGTCAGAGCACCAGCGATGGTTGTTACCAGACACGTATGTACTACCTGTAGTTACTATGGCGCATGGTCCAGCTCATATCAATGCAAGGGGTATATGTAAACTTTTGGCTCCAGTATGGCAGAACGAAGGTATTCCTAAATGTGCAGAAAATGTGGTGAAGCATTGTATTGTCTGTTTGATGCACAATACAGGGAAAGGAACACCAACTCCGGCAGGCCATTTTGCTCCCCCTACATATCCTTTTGAGGTATTGCAAATAGATTACATTCACATGGAACGTTTCAACAACCTCAAGTATGTCCTGTGGTGGTTTGTGCCTTCTCCAGATGGCCTACCCCTAAAGGATAATACTGCTTTGTCCACTGCCAAAGTTCTCTTGAAGGAATTCTTCCCGAGGTTTGGTTTGCCGCGCATTGTCTGGAGTGACAATGGAAGTGAATTCGTAGGCCAAATTATGCAGAAGGTGTGTGTGGGTCTTGGTATTAGACAGAAATTCCACGCGGCAAACCATCCTCAGTCAGCGGGTTTGGTAGAGTGCTATAATGGCACTCTCAAGCTCAAGTTAGCAAAGATTCAGGCCAGCACAGGCCTTTCCTGGCCTGATGCCTTGCCTTTGGCACTTCTCTCAACAATAACGACAGTTCATTCTCGTTTAGGGATTAGCCCATACAGGATTGTTTTTGGATGCCCAGCTAATGTATGGGGAGTCCCTCGACCAAAGAAATACTCTGATGTTCCGTTGTTGGTTGATCATCTGCATGACCTCACCACTAAATTACGTGTTATTCATCAATAGGTCCAAAACGCTTTGCCAGAGGCCTCCTCAGATCCAGGATACTCCATCCAACCCGGGGACTGGGTCTGTCTGAAGAATTTTCAGAGGAAAAAGAACCTGGAACCTCGTTGGGGGCCGCCGAGACAAGTCTTATTAACCACTCGTACAGCAGTGAAGGTCGTTGGGAAGAAAAATTGGGTCCACGGTGTGCACTGTAAAAGGGTACCATTACCTTTACCTTATGACCAGTGGGTCCGAGAAAGTGTTGGTGATAGTGAATGTTAGAAAGTACCCAGATTTGTACCATTCAGTAGTGCACGCCTGGACTGGACAAGTTCTGAGAAAGAAGACAACGTTTTGCAGGAAGCTGTACCATCGCACTTGCGACTGAACACATTAGATCCAGAAACTTTGTTCAAAGATCAAACAATACCTGGCAAGACGCGGTACATCCTAAGACCAAGGTTGACCAAGGACAATTGAACGTTGTGTTTTGTAATTTTATATTTATTAAAAGTCATTCCTTTTCCACTATCCGTCAAGTTGCAGGGTCACGGTAGGAGTCTTAGGCTGTGACCTGAATAGTGACTAGGTCAACAGGACTTGCAGTGTCATAGGATGGCTAATAATCACAGCCAAGTGATCAAGAAAGATTATCGTGAGCAACGCCTTTAGAGTAATGGATACCGAAGTGGAAGGGGGTGATATTAAAATGATGAAAAGAAACCATTACACGAAGTTACTGTTTAGTCGTTGTGGCGTAGCATTATGCATTCTAGTATGTTTATGTAGTTTATTAGCATGTGTAGGATGGAATGTACACATTATGCAGCCAGCACCTGCTCCTACTTCTGTCTCTTTGATTTCCTCTACTACTATTTCTCCACACAAATTCTATGTACTCCAGATCATGAGCAAATGAGAAGAACAGAATATCTCAACAACTCGTTCATCACATTGTTACATCAGCATCAATTGGTAGTCAATACTACTGACTGTTGGGTCTGTGGGCTCATGCCCCATAATACGGAAAGAGGGATGCCGTACTTAGTTCTCCCATTTTCATATGAAGGTTCCTCTTGGGCCTATTTGGCTATGTTTTCTAATGCATACCAGAATCAACTCCGATATCCTCCTGGTGGATCCTATAATGGTGGAGTAGATTTTAGTCACAGTCCTTTGATAAAAGGAATAGTGACCATGGCAAAAAATGCTGACATTAGTAAGATTCCCATGGATGAGAAACGAGCATATGATGGGTGAAATGTGACTCGTTATATTACTAGCCTCACTGATAAGGTTAACCAGAGAAGATCTGCTCCGATCTGGACTATACCTCATAAAGGTAATTTGTGTTTGCAAATAAATGGCCAGAACACTCAAATTAAACAGGAAAAGAGTATTTGTTCCCATACGTTTATACACCCTTGGTTTCTCCACCGTTAGTACCATCCCAAGGTACATATTTTATTTGCCACGATAGAGCCTACACATGGCTTCCCACCTATTTATCGGGAACTTGTTATATAGCTTTTCTCCTTCCTCCGACATATACTGCTCCTGCAGATCATCATAGAAAGAGATATGGTAGAGGGGTTATTGATTCTGAAGACACAGCTGGACAAGAGAGAGGAGATTTTCTGAAAGGGTTCCTTCCCTTTTCGGGTCCAATAGTTAATTGCAGAAACATCAGACGTCTAGTCCGTGTGGTCGATGCTACCATAAATGTGACTTCTGGAGCATTGAATAATTTGACAGCTGAACTTCAGGCGGATCGTCTTATGACTTTACAAAACAGAATTGTTTTAGATATCGTCCTTGCAGATAGAGGAGGAGTCTGTAAATTAATTGGGTCTAGTTGCTGCGTTTACGTCCCTGATAATGCCCCTACAGTATACCAAGCCATTTCTAAGCTACATGTCATTTCCGAGTCCATTCATCAGGATACTGGAGATTGGTCTGTGATGGGATGGTTTTGGGGACTACTGTCCACATGGGGATGGAAAGTGTTAACTTTCATTGGAGCGGTTCTAACTATTATCTTTTCTTGTTGCCTTTGTTTACAGTGTGGCCCAGCCATCTTTGGACTTTGTGCCACTGTATGTGTTTCAAGCCGGTGTCACAGAAAACAGAGAATATTAGAATGATGTTACAGCAATAACTCAATGACCTTATGACCATTGACATCGACTCAGACTAACATGAGTCTCTTTGTGCTTTGCCTGAGTATGGCAAAAAGAGGGTCTGAGGTTCCGTGGTTTTTCGACTCCGCTTCATATCTAGCCACCATCTCGTGTTTAGCCGCCATTTTGTGTTGCCTCACTCAGGCAGCACGGCGAACGCAATGTTTTTGATTTTTCAGCTGCTACGTGTCTCATTTGTTAAAGAGTAACTCCTTGTCCTCGATTGTAAAAACCGATGTTAGGGCCTGTCCGAGTTTGTTAAAGCCATGTCTAGACTGATTAATCCTTGTTTTACTACACTGTTTGGGTCTCACCATTCTTTCTGACTTTATCTTATTTGACTGGCCTTCGCTATTCTCTACGTGTTTTCTCTTGTTACATAAACTATCCTTTGAAGCATTCAAACATGTTCTACCACCTGCAAATTGAATTACGGGCACTAGTGTTGATTAACCTGATGGGAGGAGAACACACAGGGTTTGAAAGGAGGGTGCATTTTGGACATTCGATAGTTTGTTTTCGAACTATTCCTATTCATCAGTTTTGTTTGTTTGGGAGTGGGCATTGTAAATAGGTGTACTATAATAGACTGTGCACCATGGAATTAAGTGTCAGTCTCCTGAGAATCTACATTCTGTAACTTCTAGGACAACTGTGCATGGCTGCAGCCAATAAATCTGATTTTCTACGCCCAACAGAGTGTCTCGTGTCTCTGTCTGTCGAGGCAGGTGAAGCCGGAGATATTAGGCGGGCCCTGCGCTGCCTGGCCCATAAGGCCCGGTTCTCCAGAGGCCAACACAGCAGAGCAACAGGGCTAGTATCCATAGCACAGGTGATAGCACGACACAGTAGAGAAACAGGGCCAGTGTCCATTGCAGGGGAGAGGCCAACACAGCAGAGCAACAGGGCCAGTGTTCATAGCACAGGTGAGAACATGACACAGCAAAGCAACAGGGCCAGTGTCCATAGCACAGGTGGGAGGCCAACACAGCAGAGCAACAGGGCCAGTGTCCATGGCAGGGGAGAGGCCAACACAGCAGATCAACAGGGCCAGTGTCCATGGCAGGGGAGAGGCCAACACAGCAGAGCAACAGGGCCAGTGTCCAAGGCAGGGGAGAGGCCAACACAGCAGAGCAACAGGGCCAGGGTCCATGGCAGGGGAGAGGCCAACACAGCAGAGCAACAGGGCCATTGTCCAAGGCACAGGTGAGAGCACGACACAGCAGAGCAACAGGGCCAGTGTCCATAGCACAGGTGAGAGCACAACACAGCAGAGCAACAGGGCCTGTGTCCATGGCAGGGGAGAGGGCAACACAGCAGAGCAACAGGGCCAGTGTCCATGGCAGGGGAGAGGCCAACACAGCAGAGCAACAGGGCCAGTATCCATGGCAGGGGAGAGGCCAACACAGCAGAGCAACAGGGCCAGTGCCCAAGGCACAGGTGAGAGCACGACACAGCAAAGCAACAGGGCCAGTGTCCATAGCACAGGTGAGAGCACGACACACCAGAGCAACAGGGCCAGTGTCCATGGCAGGGGAGAGGCCAACACAGCAGAGCAACAGGGCCAGTGTCCATGGCAGGGGAGAGGCCAACACAGCAGAGCAACAGGGCCAGTGTCCAAGGCACAGGTGAGAGCACGACACAGCAGAGCAGCAGGGCCAGTGTCCATAGCACAGGTGAGAGCACGATACAACAGAGCAACAGGGCCAATGTCCATGGCAGGGGAGAGGCCAACACAGCAGAGCAACAGGGCCATTGTCCATGGCAGGGGAGAGGCCAACACAGCAGAGCAACAGGGCCAGTGTCCATGGCAGTGGAGAGGCCAACACAGCAGAGCAACAGGGCCAGTGTCCATGGCAGGGGAGAGGCCAACACAGCAGAGCAATAGGGCCAGTATCCATGGCAGGGGAGAGGCCAACACAGCAGAGCAACAGGGCCAGTGTCCAAGGCACAGCTGAGAGCACGACACAGCAGAGCAACAGGGCCAGTGTCCATAGCACAGGTGAGAGCACGACACACCAGAGCAACAGGGCCAGTGTCCATGGCAGGGGAGAGGCCAACACAGCAGAGCAACAGGGCCAGGGTCCATGGCAGGGGAGAGGCCAACACAGCAGAGCAACAGGGCCAGTGTCCAAGGCACAGGTGAGAGCATGACACAGCAGAGCAACAGGGCCAGTGTCTATAGCACAGGTGAGAGCACGACACAAAAGAGCAACAGGGCCAGTGTCCATGGCAGGGGAGAGGCCAACACAGCAGAGCAGCAGGGCCAGTGTCCATGGCAGTGGAGAGGCCAACACAGCAGAGCAACAGGGCCAGTGTCCATGGCAAGGGAGAGGCCAATACAGCAGAGCAACAGGGCCAGTGTCCAAGGCAGGGGAGAGGCCAACACAGCAGAGCAACAGGGCCAGTGGCCATGGCTTGGGAGAGGCCAACACAGCAGAGCAACAGGGCCAGTGCCCATGGCAGGGTAGAAGCCAACACAGCAGAGCAACAGGGCCAGTGTCCATGCTAGTGAACAATGGTCAGGACTAGACACCTGTATGAGGCACAGATGCATGAGGGGGATGTCAACTCACTTCTGGAAGTCATGCAGACTTGGACCTGGCTGTGTGTCGGTGACGATGGATTTAGGCCCAGATCCTTGTACTGGGGTGAATGTAAGACATTGATCTACATTCTGTCCATCAAATTGTTTTTTGTAATTTTCTCCCTGAGTGTACTGGGGTAGCTCAGACGTGGGTCCCAGAGCCTCCACACCACTGGAGTCAAGCTAGCCGGGCTGATGAGAGGTGTTACCTCGAAACCGGTCCGGTCCTCGGATGCTTGATTCCGGTCTGGGAAAGATATGGCTGTTGTAGTTCGGACTGGACTGTTCCCATGGGGCACAGGGTCAGAGCTGATTTGCATAAAGCCATTATCTGACCCAGGGTGGTGTGGAGTGCAAAAAACGATGGATTTAGGCCCAGATCCTTGTACTGGGGTGAATGTAAGACATTGATCTACATTCTGTCCATCAAATTGTTTTTTGTAATTTTCTCCCTGTGTGTCGGTGACAGCAGGCCCACTTAACTGGGGTGAGAGAGCCCCAGGTGATGTGGGGCTAACAGTGGATTGGCAAGCTGGAGGGCTGTGTGGACCAGGTGGCATAGTGGCACGTGGAGGTGGAGTCATGCATCTTCTGACACAGTGTGGGTGGGAGAGGTTGGAGGGGTGCCCTTCCACTTTTTTGGAATATGAATTGGTTTCCCTGTCTTGAGGTTGATGGGAAGTGTTGACGACCTAACAGGAAGACACACCAATTGTCCCACATCAGGTGCAGACACTGGCACTACCTCTGGTGATGTGCTGGATCCTGCAGAACACTTGGTCCGGCTACGCCTCAGGACCTCATTCCCCTCTTTGCCTGGTGTACCCCCAACAGTGGCCTGCTTTGCCTTTTTGCCAGGGGTGGTGTCTAAAGTGGCCTGCTTTGCCTTTTTGCTAGCGGTGGTGTCTACAGTGGCCTGCTTTGCCTTTTTGCGAGGGGTGGTGTCTACAGTGCCCTCCTCCACCTGCTTCAATGGTCCCTGTGCTCTTCCTAGGTGTACCCCTGATATGCAACACCTCCTCAATAGACACAGACACTGCATTGCATGTGTAGGTCTGCACTGCATGTGTAGGTCTGTGTGAAGTTTCAGTGACAGGAGAGTCTTTTGCCGGTGATGCCTCTGCGGCATGTGAGCCTGATGCCTGCCTCATTGACCGCCTGGCCTTGATCTTCCCTGACTAGCTCTTGTCTGTGCATTGTGGGGTGGTCCTGTTCTTCAGTGAGGATGGTGTCTGTGGGCGGGAGTGCCTGGGTTGTGTCTGTTGTTTGCTCCTTGTGCTGTATCTTTTTGATGACGCAGGCAAACCGTGGTCACTGTCACCAGATGTGGCCACTGACTGGGGGGTGGACAAAGGCACCTGAGCTGCAATGGGTGCATGTGCCTGTTGAAGGGCTGACGTCACTGTGGATGACAACGCTGGACTGTACGGTGTAGCCCACCCACGTCAGAGTGTATGCCCTCCATGTATGCAACCACCTGTCCTAATTTCTTGTCATGGTCACTGAAGGCATTGAGCAGAGCGGTCTGGCCCACACAGAGCTGGCGCCGGAGCTCTACACACTCTGCAGTGAGGGCAGCAGGGGGGACAGGTGCAGGGACGGCCATGGCAGGTGTGAATGTGACCTGCCCCCTCTTAGTGACACGGATACGGGCAGCACCAGAAGAAGTAGATGGGAGGCTGGGCACTGGCCGCTGGGTGGTATATGATGATGCAGACTCCCCCTCCCCGCCGGCATCAGATGAAGTGCTACTCTGTGTCTCAGCCACGGATTCCTCCTGCATACTTCTGTCTCCCTCTGAAGCGCTGGTGGGCTCTGTATCACTGGCCTCCGCTGCAGCTGTAGTGCTACTCTCGGCACCCTTGGGTTCGGGCTCATGTTCCTCCGTGGTGTCTTGTGAATCAGCATGAGAGAGTGTGAGAAGTTGGCCTGATATGTGATATCTCCAATTCTGGGGGCACATTGTATCAGTCCAAACAATCCCTTATGGTGATGGTTGTAAGTCAACCTTATAGACAAGCTATCCTAAGGGTAGCATGGACTAAGCAGCCTTAAAGGCTTAACTCAAGAGGTCGTGTTAAGCAAGCTGTTTTACCAATCACAATCCTGTAATATCGAATGAAAGGACACCACACAAGTTATATATTATAAAAATATATGTATTTATTACTAGAATAATCCTCTGTACTCTTTATGAGTGCAGAGGCACAAGCGTTTAAACAAAAGCACAGTTAAACTTATAAAAGTTGCACAATTATGGATGAGGCCCAGGGGCCACGCAAACCATATATTAAAAAAGTGGTATAAGAGATACCAATCAAACAGTGGTTAGGCCTAGGGCCTAGGGAATCGCTGGGAGCAGTCGGGACTTGCAATGCTGAAGTTGGGAAAAGCCCGCGGGATTCGAGTGCAGCGCTTAAAGCACACACATGCACCAATGCAAAGTCAATGGTGCGTAAAAGTTATAAAGTTACTGTAAAAGGAGACTTCCGCTTAACCTAGAAGGACGAAACTTTAGACACATACACTAGAGGTGTGTACCAGTGTAGGAACACCGGCGTTGTTGAGTTACCTCACCCACAGGAAGCGAGTGCACAGGAGCGAAGTAGTGTCGGGTTTTGTCACGCAGGTTGATGGTGCTTGGAGCTGAAGATGCTGCAGGCGTCGAGACGAGAAGTGTCCGTGTGATCCAAGGGTGGATCGAAGATAAAGGTGATCTGAAAGCAGAGGGGACAGAGTCTGGGTCACTCAGCAGTGACCAGGGTGGAACCAGGAAGGAACCAGGCAATGTCGGGCGCAATCAGGTCGATGTCAAGTAGCTTCTCTCCGCTGCCACGTGGACTCTGGGGCACCGAGGATGTCCAGGAGTGGATCGCGAGCTGTCCCATGCAGGCTCTCACTGTCGGCGGTGTCGGCTTCCATATTGGAGCAAACAACCCTTGTCAAGCGCAACCCACGCAGGATTCGAAGATGGCTTAACACTCGCACCAGGAGGTTCAGAGTGGGTGCTCCTTTTCAGGGGAGCGAGTGCAAGTCTGGAGCAACCAGACTCATGAGTCAGTTTTCAAGGTTCGTTGGCACAGGGGCCACAAGCCAACGGGCAAGTGACCGGGGAAACGTGTTGAGCCAAAAGATGCAGAAGGGCCCCACGCAGCACTCGGTGAATGTAGAGGGGTGAGCTTCGGTGCAAGAGACGCTCCGGGCTGGGGCTTCTCAAACCCCAATGCACAGCTTCGAGGGTCACTCGTGGGCTGCACAGTCAGCATCTCATGGTCTTTCCAAGATGGCGGGCCCCACTCTTCAGGTCGCCACCAGGGTCTCAGCTCTGCAGGGACTGTGGATCGGGCTGTTAGAAGGCAGGCACGCTGGGTCTTGTTGAACTCTGTCGCTCGAGTTCCGGTGGGAACTGCAACAAAGCAAACGTCGAGGTGCTGGATGGTGCCTGTTTGCACAGGGTGGTCACTCCTTGACCACAAGGGAGATTCTTCAGTCTTCTACATTGAGTAGAATGTCAAAGGGTCCAGAGTTTTGTTTCATAAGTTTCAGTCAGGATAATCTGAGTGCGTTGGCACTGCTCCCATCCTTATACCAATCTAGGGGGCTGGATTACCTGCTAGGCCCCTCCTATGGGTGGGACCCAGGAAGGGGGTGGTTACACCCCTTTCCCTTTGTCCATGGTCACGCTGGGACTGGGGCTGGTGTGCCCCAGAACCGGTTTGACCGGATTATGCAAGGGGAAGCCTTGTGCGCCACAGGCACTGTCTAGTTTCTTTCAGCCCTCCCTGCCCCAATACACTATCTCCTGTCTGGGGTGGTGTAGCACCTCCCCGCAACAGGAAACCCTTTGTCCAGGCCTCTTTTGCCAAGTTTCGGTCAGCAGCAGGAGGTCAGACTTGTGTCGGTGGCAGCAGCATCCATTTTGTGATGCTGAGGCTCTGGTTAGGATTAACCGCGTTTCAGTAAAGTAACATGTCTTCTCCCTCTAGAAGGGTGGAATGCTATCCCCGTCAACAGGACTGTCGAGGGGATAGTATTCCAAATCGTATGACACCTTACACGACATGTTTTGATAAAGCCAAACCAAAGTTAGCACATAACCGCAATGGATTATAATGCACTTAAGAGTATATGGTATGGCATTATCCCGGAACAGCTTAGGGGGTTGATCCCGACATCTGCAGACAGGCTCAGCTCATGCTCGAGCACCATCACACGTTAAACCACGCACTCTGCCTCCAGGTTTGTTAAGGCCTGCCATAGGAGTGACTTATAGGTTTATCTGTGTCCAGATATAGGTTTAGATATAGGTATACTATATCTAAACAAGAGGTGATTACACCAACTTGCCCCAGCTGAGTGATCAGCCAGTTATGTCAATTTAAGAACAGCCAGGGGTCGCAAAAGCTATGCTGCAGCCCCTGGTAGGCCTTGGATGCGCCTATGCCCATGGCACCTATAGTGCACTATATAGGGGCTGACAAGGTGTCCAGTACCAATTTGGTTATGCACCTAGGGTGCATGGAGTCCATTTGAAGGAGAGAGCAGATAGCCTGGGGCCCTGATTAGCAGGGAGCCAGGCCAACTAAGTCGAAAACCAGCTAAACACACGGCAAAAAATCTGGGGTAACCATAGTCAGGTGTCCACCTTCCTACAGAGAGAGATACAGGGTTGTGTAAGGGTCATCATCTGGTCACACAAATTCAAGACAATGCACTACAGTAGAGGCCCAAATCTACGTGGTAACCACCCCCCTGCAATCACTGTGCAGCAACACACAACATAGACCCCAACAGTGCCTGCAACGCTGAATATCTGCCATGAGTGAGCCATTTTGATGCCACACAGCACTACACCCTGCCCGTAGATGAAGTGTACCACACACACAACTTGGCCTGCCCACACCTTGGGACATGAGGATGGTACAACACTTGTTACCACTAAAAGACCATCAGGGAACAGGAGGGGACAACACACACCTATTAGGACATCACAGTCCCCAATGCCACGTAGGCCACAGCAAGCACCATTTGGTAATCTGGGGCACATGATTTGCTGATGTTGGGGCACCAACGATCATGGTGCAGGCAAAGTGAGCATACATAAATTCACACTCAGCAAGTGGACACTGCTGGTCATCCCATAATAGATCAACCACACAATCCCAACGCTGAATGACCATGTGGATCCCAACACATCTAGCAATGGGAAAGTACAGCAGGGAGGATCTGCTCAGTAAGGCCAGGGTGGCACAGTACCTGATACAAGCACACATCACAGCAGCCACTCACATGACACAGCACAGCACAGCAACACACGCACATTGCATGGCTCAACGCTGCCACAGGCCCTGTACACATGTATCCACTCCAAGCATTAGTCACGTTCCCCAGATGCTCACCAGCCCTGCCTTGCTTGCCATTCTCCCTCAGACGTGCATCCAGGTCTGGATGAGTCACTGCCAAGATGCGTGCCATCACTGGAGTCCTGCTGCGCCGTTCCAAACGCCCTGTGCGTGGTAGCATCCCCAATGTCATCCCTGCCACGGTTTTTGCAAGCCGACTGATGTCGTCCCACCTCTTGTGGCAGTGGGTGCGTCAGCGGTTGGATACCCCCAGGGCTCCCACCTTTGCCGCAATGGCCCTTCACTAGGCCTTACGCTGGTTTACCTTGAGCTGCATGCATGAGAGAAAAGAAATGTTAATGACCAGTTCCACAATGTCAGGTACCAACATCAATCAATATTGTAGCAAGACCCAGAATCAGGACCTATTGTAACCTCCCTCCCTCCCAAACTGGGGGACCCCTCCCAAGGGCACTTAGCATGGCCGACACAGATGTGATTGCGTGCACACATTGGGGTGTAGAGGGTCCAGGATAATCTCACCAATGCAAGATGCATTAACATGATATGCATCAACAGAAGTGTGTAAGTCTGCAATTACACAGGGCACAGATCTGGCATATGTAACATTCAGTGGGAAGGAACTGGTGCAAGGAACATGTAAGTCTGGTGTTGTTCTTCTAATGTGTGGGCAGCCACTGGTCCGACTCTCTGGGTCACACTGAGTCAGACAACAGGGGCACACAGAAATACTCACACAAGAAATTACTATCCTGGCACCTACATGGCAAACATTTGGTGGCTCTGTATAGCTGACAATGTGACACTCCCCACTCACCCATACAGGAGCAGGCATGGCAAAGAGTGACATTGTGGCATACACACTCCCTCGCCCTGGAGACAGATTGTCTGTCAGTGTTTGACATAACCCCACACCCTCAGGCATATACTGCAGCAGCACAACTACATGTCTGACACCCCCCCTACCCGACAGCTACCTTCATGGTGACTTACCACGACATTGGGACCACCAAACAGCCTTGGGTACTGTGCCAGCACCTCAACCACAAGGACCTCTAGCTCCTCGCTGGTGAATGGACTGGCACGGATCTTCTGTGTCCTTGCCATCCCTGTGGACGTGGAACACCTGTGGTGGAAGTGAGTGGTGAGAAGTCCCAGGCAGCAGGCTCTTCAGCCAGCAGCAGGAGAGGGTCCCAGGTAGCAGGCTCAGGAGGCAGCAGCAGGAGAGGGTCCCAGGCAGCAGGCTCAGGAGGCAGAAGCAGGAGAGGGTCCCAGGTAGCAGGCTCTTCAGGCAGCAGCAGGAGAGAGTACCAGGCAGCAGGCTCTGTGAGCAGTGGAAATGTGAGGCTCCCTCCCACACACTTATAGCCCTCTGGGGTTGTCTGTAAGCTGCAAAGCAGCACCAATTGGTTGTCCAGGTCTGCCTCTTTCAAAATCATCCAATGACCGCCTCCGCGGTGGCGGTGCACACCTTCCGCGTTTTTCAAATGTGCATCATGCCACCGAGATCATCGCTCCCATTGGCTGTGGGCAATGCTCCATGGTGGTGATGCACCGCGGGTGCCCGGGGTGCGCTACCGTGATGGAGCATCATTCAAAATCATCCAATGACCGCCTCCATGGTGGCGGTGCGCACCTTCCGCGTTTTTCAAATGTGCATCATGCCAACGCGATCATCGCTCCCATTGGCTGTGGGCAATGCTCCATGGCGGTGATGCACTGCGGGTGCCCGGGGTGCGCTACCGCGATGGTGCATCATTCAAAATCATCCAATGACCACCTCAGTGCTGGCAGAGCACACCTTCTGCGTTTTTCAAATGTGCATCATGCCACCGCGATCATCGCTCCCATTGGCTGTGGGCAATGCTCCATGGCGGTGATGCACTGCGGGTGCCCGAGGTGCGCTTCCGCGATGGTGCATCATTCAAAATCATCCAATGACCGCCTACGCGCAGGTGGAGCATGCCCACCGCCATGTGCACATGTCCATATGCCAATGGCTTCCGCACTTGTGAAGGGGGGTGCTGGTGTCACACCGCCGGGGACAGGCGGTAGGTACCGCGACTCATGTGGCGGAGCATGCCCACCGCCATGTACACATTTCCATATGCCAATGGCTTCCGCACTTGTGAAGGGGGGATGCTGGTGTCACACCGCCGGGGACAGGCAGTAGGTACCGCGATTCATGCGGCGGAGCATGCCCCCCGCCATGTACACATGTCCATATGCCAATGGCTTCCGCACTTGTGAAGGGGGGGTGCTGGTGTCACACCGCCGGGGACATGCGGTAAGTACCGCGATTCATGTGGCGGAGCATGCCCACCCCCATGTACACATGTCCATATGCCAATGGCATCCGCACTTGTGAAAGGGGGGGCTGGTGTCACACCACCGGGGACAGGCGGTAGGTACCGCGATTTTCATGACTATTATTGGCTATGTCTATCCTGAACACTATATCAGTACACAGCAGCAACATGGTGAAGGGTACATCATTGTACACACAATGCCATACTTCCATGTCATCCACAGGTGACACACTTTGGTCTGTGGTCCCTGCCATGTTACTTATGCATTTCATAGCTGATGATGCTTGACACTCTTGAGCTGGTGTTCATGATGTGGTACAAATCCATTTGTTGTGGGTCAGTGATGACCTTGACAAGGCGTGTGTCATTGCATTGTATCGTATCGTATCAGACTGGTGCATTCACAACAGCTCATGCACACAAGTGAACGTTTTCCTGATACTGTGATCATTGTGTTGATGAATGTGTGCAGAGTTCTGATGATGCATTGAGGTGTGACAGGTACAGCAGATGCGTGTGATACAGACATGGTAATTTCCTAAACATTGGCCAATGTTGCTGCACCTTGCGTGCACATGTGAATTGTGATCTCCAGTATGTGCGCTTTCACATTCTCCGATGTGTTTGTGGCACATGTGTATTGACAGTGGAGAGGTGTGCCCTCTGTGTGCATCAAAAGGCCAGCCATGTGACCTGGTGTGCCATGCATCTCTCAGGCAGTCGATGTTTTTGCATTGCATCATTGATGGTATGTGCTGGGGCCATCTCATGATGGTTGTCACTGACATTTTCATGTTTACTTCTCAACTAGGAGGAGGGCAAATCTCCTATGTCACCTGACAGTGCTGGAGGACATGGAGAATATTGCATTAATTAGGAAATTCCGCCTGGACAGACCAACACTGATGATGCTGTGTGATCTATTGGAGCCCCACCTGCAGCCTCGCCGTCACTATCCTACGGCATTCACACCCACATACAAGGTGATGGCAGCACTCCACTTTTTTGCGACAGGTTCCTTCCAGGAGACAGTGGCTAGTGCTGGAGGGATGTCACAGCCCATGTTCAGCATGGTGCTGAGGGATATTCTTGCTGCCATGATGCTGTATCGGAATCGCTACATCCATTTCCCTAGGGGAGGAGAATTGGCTGCCATGAAGGGTGACTTCTATCCCCTTGGGCGCATCCCACATGTTATTGATGCCGTCGATTGCACCCATGTAGGTCTGGTGGCACCACAGGCGAAGGAGCACATATATAGGAACCGCAAACATTATCATTCCATCAATGTGCAGGTGGTGTGCCTTGCCGACATGACCATTTCTCATGTGTGTGTGAAGTATCCTGGCTCGACGCATGATACGTACATCATGAGGAACAGCATGGTGCGACGGAGGATGGAGAATCTGCATCCCGAGCGTGCTTGGATTGTGGGTGAGTATGCCTACTGATATGGCGTGCTGTGTGTTACCTACTGTACTCTGGCTGTGCAACATTGCAATGGGTGTTTGTCATTCACAGGTGACTTAGCATATCCCAGTAGGCCATGGCTGTTGAGCCCCCTCAGGAATCCCAGGACCCCGGCTGACATCTGCTACAATGACACCCATGGCAGGTCCCGACGGGTAATCAAACGGACTTTTGGCCTGCTGAAGTCTAGATTCCGCTGCCTTGACAGGACAGGAGGTGCACTGGCATACTCGCCTGGGAAGGTGTGCAAGATAGTATTGGTATACTTTATGCTGCACAACCTGGCCATCTACAAGGGGATCCCCCTGATCCTGGATGACGGTGAGGAACCAAGGCCACCACCTGCTCAGAGACCTGAGTCTAGTGATGAGGACAGTGGAGAGGATGAAGGCGTAGACCTGCGCCAGCAGCTCATCGAACGCTACTTCACTTGAAGGTGGGTGACGGAGTACAACGTGTACATTGTGTGGTGTGGTTGCTGTTGTTGTGAAGGGCTAGGCGCGGATGTAACAGACAGGCACACGTTCAGTCACCTGTGTGTGGTAAAAGTGACATTGACGTTCCATATGTGAACGTAAGCAGGACCCTATTTCTTCACACCTGCAGCCCATTGTCTAGTATGCCTGTAGTGTCTTGTGTATGTTTTGTGTATTGTACTGCCTGTGATGGCACAATGAGACCAGTGACTGTTGTTCTGTTGTGTCTCCCTAGGTGCTACAGACGAATCCTGCACTACATACTGTACATCATTTGGACACATCATGGACATTGTCTACATTGTAAATATTGCACTAAAAACAATACAGCACAAAATCTAGTGCATAAGGTATTTTATTTTGACAGTGGACATGTGATTTGTGCAGGAAGATTTACATAACAGTGGGGAATAAGTAGTGAGTTGACAGTCCTGTTCGCTGAGATGCAAGAGCACAGTCCACATGGATGTGGTGACCCAGTCCAACAGACAGGTGACATTGCCAAGGAAATGTGGGTAAAGACAGTCCAAACAGTCAATGCAGTAGGGAAGAGGGTTGTCATCAGGGCTGGCTCCGTGACTGGCGTGTGGAAGGTGCTTTGCCTCCGGAAACTCCCAGGCTCTTCTTTGGACGCCCCCTAGGTCTTTTTGGTGTTGGGGGGGCCTGCTGAATGGCCAGCGGCATCAGGGGACTTGTCCGTCTCTGTTGGCGCAGGGGAGGATGGTGCACTGTCATCCTGTGGCACAACAGGAGGGGAAAGAGGTGGTTGTTCGGACACAGGCCTGTCCCTCTGCAATGCCACTTGCTGGCCCATGAGGTCCACCATCTGTCCAAGGCGGTTGTCGATGGACCTCATCAGAAGGATGAGCTCCCTTAATAGTTCATCCGACTGACCACTTTGTCCCTGGACCTCTTGGTATGCCTCCACAACTCTGGTGAAGTGGTCCAGGGATAATGTCCACTCCTCCCGAGGTCTGGTGGTGACCCTGGCCCTCCCTCCTTCTCTTCTGCCTCAGACCTCTTGCATCACCACTGTCGGTCCACACACTCTCTCCATGCCCTCCACAGTGGTTGCTGTGGGCTGGTCATCCCCTGGGACAGGGAGGGTGCTGCGGTTGATACTGGTGGTAGTGGCGGTGGCGGTGGTGACGGTGGTGGCTGCGGTGGAGGCAGAGGCCGTGACAGCAGGGGTCTGCTGCGCTGTTGTTGCAGCAGACGTGGTGGTGGGGAGGATGGGGGCCTGGGACCTCTGGGTCTGTGGCACACCAGATGGATCGGGCTGGAGATCATCATCCAAACTGTCCTGGGAGTCCACATCTGAGAGTCCATGTGCCGGGGGTGGAGACTGGCTATGCTGGTCGTTTGTGTGGTCCTCAGCAGTGAGTTCTTCATCACCTGTGGAGTAGATGGGGAATGGTCAGTGTTGAGCACTGTGCAAGTATTGTGTCAGCTGTGTATAAACAACAGTCTGTACACTACACAATTATGAAGTAACCAGTAGTACAATTCATGGCAACACTGTGTGTAATTTCATGGTACAGAGGAACATCATTTACTCATACATGTTGGATGTCAATGCATTGCATGCAATTGTTGCTGCGTTTTGGGATACAGGTCTACCACACACACATCAGGAAGAGTTAAGATAGCTACCTACCTGTTAGGTGAAGGGAACAGTGCAATGGCTAAAACATGCTTCTGGGTGGGGAGGCCTGTATCCTGCTCAGCTGTGGGACAGGGGGCATGGTGGGAGTGGTGATTCAGGCCCTACCACCCCCAAACTGTGCTCCAATACAAGATGGATACCGACCTGTAAGTCTGTTTGTTGGACTGTGCAATGGCTGACACTTGCTCCTGGGTGGTGTGGCCTCCATGCTGCTGGAGTGTGGGACAGGGGGCATGGTGGGAGGGATAGTGCAGGCCTCCGACCCCCAATCACCCTCCAAGTGAAGATGGCTGGCTACCTGTAAGTTTGTTTGTTGTACAGTCCAATGGCTGACACATGCTTCTGGGTGGGGAGGCCTGTATCCTGCTCAGCTGTGGGACAGGGGGCATGGTGGGAGTGGTAGTGCAGGCCTCCCTCCCCCATACATGCCTCCTGAGTCCTGAGCAAGATGGCTAGCTACCTGTTGTGTGAGGGTGGACAGTGTAATGGTGCTTAGGTATTGCAAGGAAATACTTCTCAGTGTGTTGTTTGGCATTTGTTTGTACTTACCAGCCTCCGCTCCCCCCGCTACTTCTATCAGACTCTCAGCAAGCAGTATGGCACGCACCTTCTCCTCCCATGGTGTGAATGTTTTCTGTGGGATGGGAGGGCCACTGACAGTCACGTTCGCCAGCATCCAGTTCTTACTCCTCCGCTCCTTGACAACCCTATTGAGACCATGCCACTGCTTCATGATCTCCTTCCTGGATCTAGGGGTGGTCCCTACTGCATTTACCCTTTGAACTATCCTTTCCCACATTGGTGTCCTTGTGGCTAATGGTGTCTGTTGGACCAGGCTACCAAACAGTTGTGGCTCTACTCTTACAATCTTATTGACCATGACTGTCAACTCACTGTCAGTGAATTTGGCCATTTTTTGTGTTGTCATGGTGTGTGGTGGTTGAGGTGTTTGTGGGTGCAGGGGTGTGGGTGCATGGGGTATGGTGTTGAGGTATGAGGTGTGTTGTGTGCTGTGGGATTATCTGTGCTGGTGTAAAGGTGGTGGTGATGGTGGTGGTGGATGTGTTGGTGTGCTGTGCTCTTTTGCCTCTCCTGTTAGGTGTGGGGTATGGCCTTCTAATCTGGAGTGTTGCAAAGTATTGTGGTTTGAGAAGGGAGTGGCTTTATACTCAGCTGTGTGGGTGTGTCCAAGTGGAGTTTGGGTGTCAGGTGTGTTGTGGGAGTTTTCCAGGGTTTTTATCTTAATTTTTGCTTGATTTGTTTTATTTGTATGTGTGTTATGTATTTGGGGGTCATGGCTGTGGCATCACAGTGGTGTTTTGGCATCATCCGCAATGTTTTTCATGTCCCGTCCGCTACGGTGTCTATGCTGCAGCTCTTCCGCTATTTTTCCCATTCACTCCTGTGTGCGACCGCGGCGGTCGGTAACAACGGTTTCCGACCGCGACACCCTCTGGGTTATCATAATTTCCCGTGCGGTGTGTCTGCTGTCCTAGCGGCGGGTTGTAGTTTTTCTGCAGCTTTTCCGACTGCCGGCTTTGCTTGGCCCGCTACCGCCGCAGTCGGTTTTTAGTGGCGGTTGATCCTAATGTGGCTGCCGGTGTATCCCCGGTGCAGGCGGGCAGTTGGTTTCCGCCTCCATGGCGGTCGGGGTGGTTTTCCGCCCGTCATCCTAATGACCCCCTAAGAGTAGTGTGCACAAAGTGAAAAATGCTATTAGTGTATCTGCAACGAAAAAGAAAAAGAAGAATAAAGATAATAATCATGGAAAGTCAACTGCAGAAAAAATGAGTGTATAGTAAAAGGAGGAAAAACCAATTTATGGAAATTAGGAAAAAAATGTTTTATAATAGAGTTGTGTTAAAATTAATTCAAGAAATTATGGGGTTGTAAAACAAAAACAGCAGTTTATAAGACAAAGAAATGTATAGAAAATATAGTTGAGAAGGCTTTTGAATTGAAAAACAAGTTGTTTATTTTAGTAATCAATAGAAGTGGATCACTAGATCCGCCAATCCATTTAATGAAGGACAAAAGTACGTGGAGAAGAGTATTTAACAGAAGTAATTTTTGTGAGTTTTTTTTGGGTGAATGGAAACATACCGGAAATTATGATAACTCCGAGGGTGTCTCGGTCGGAACCGCTGTTACCGACCGCCACGGTCGCACACAGGAGTGAATGGGAAAAATAGCGGAAGAGTTGCAGCATAGACACCGCAGTGGATGGGACATGAAAAACATGGCGGATGATGCCAAACGGTTTTTCCATTTGTAGAGTGGACAGAAAAGGGAAACGTGGGGGGGGGGATTAGCAATTATAGATAGAGATGGGCTCAGGATCAAGAGTTCAGAAAAAGGTAGCAATCCGGACTGTGAAACACTGATCTTTCAGATCAAGATCACCAACAACTATACGTTTAATGGCCCAATAATCTATAGACCTCCCAGTGCTAAAACTCCATTGATCGAGTTACTAAGTCCTTTCTTAGAATCCAGTGTGACGGGTCTTGACTATACCATCCTGGGAGATTTTAATTTACACCTGGAGAAAACGTTCGACCCCAAGGTAGTCTCATTTAAGGATGTACTGGCTAATTTTGCCCTGGACCATAAGGTTCTTCTAGACACTCACTGTGCTGGCCCTGCCTTGGATGGCATTTTTACCTCCTGTCAGGGCATAAGCAAAATAGGCACTCTTTTGGTCCCATGGTTGGACCACAAGTTGGTCACCTTCTCATTGGAAATTAAAGAAGACATGGGAAGGCCCGTTGAAGCTCTTAGGAAAGCCACCTATCCCGACTGGTCAAAAGTCAACTCACAGACTCTTAGTCTTTCTGTGGGGTCTTTTCAATGTAAACATCATGGAGGGCATGGATGGCATTGGATTGAGGTAATTGTTGTGTATTTTTCGATTTGTTGGCTGTTGTTGGGGCCTTTTGCCCAGGGGTACTCAGTGGTGCATATTCTGAGTCTTTCTGTGGGGTCTCTCTAATGTAAACATCATGGAGGGCATGGATGGCATTGGTTTGTGGTGATTTTTGTGTGTTTTTTGATTTGATTTTTTGGCTGCTTTTGGGGCCTTTTGCCCAGGGGTACTCAGTGGTGCATGGACTGAGTCTTTCTGTAGGGTCTCTTTAATGTAAACATCATGGAGGGCATGGATAGCATTGGATTGTGGTGATGTTTGTGTGTTTTTTGATTTTGTGGCTGTTGTTGGTACCTGTCCATGTGGGTGGGGGCCATTTTGAGGCCTGGTCCAGGCAGGGCCTGGCCATGTGGGTGGGGGTCTAGATGCCATTTTGAAACCAGGCAGTGTGCTTTGTTGTGCCATAGGCCTGCACCCAGTCTGCCATACTTTCATCCATTATGCCAAGGGGTACTCAGTGGTGCATGGACCGAGTCTTTCTGTGGGGTGTCTTGAATTTTAACATGATTGAGGGCATGGATGGCATTGGATTGTGGTGATTTTTATGTGTTTTTTGATTTTTTGGCTGTTGTTGGGACATTTTGCCCAGGGGTACTCAGTGGTGCATTGACTGAGTCTTTCTGTGGGGTCTCTTCAATGTACCTTAATAATCACAGAAGGGAATGGACACTTCTATCTACAATAACCATTGGTTATTCCTTGACAACCCTCATAGACGCTGTGATTTTGTTGTTGCGGTGTATCTTTTTATCCGCCCCTTCTCTAGCATCATGGCATAGTCATCGGGTTGTCAAGTAACGTGCTATATGCCTGCCTCACCCGAGGCAACCTCTGGTAAGTGTAGAAGTGTCCAGAGATAGTTATATCGACGATATTCTGCTAATCTGGTATACTAACAAAAACTTGACAACATTCATGTACTGGCTCAATGGAAGAGACCGCTGGCTCAAGTTCACTTTCACTGCGAATAAGGAGAGAATTGGCTTTCTGGATCTCACAATTTTTTCTGAAAATGGGAAACTAGAGACCAAGACGTACACCAAGCCGACAGCGAAGAACAGTCTCTTATCATATTCCAGTTTTCACCCCCGGCCACTCAGAGACAATCTTCCTTACAGCCAATTCCTCCGACACAAACGCAATTGTAGCAAAGAAAGTGACTACAGACAACAAGCTACAATCTTGAGTAAAAAACTACAAGCAAGGAACTACACTCCCCAGACAATCTCCAAGTGCAAAAAAAGAGCTAAGAACCAGCCAAGGGAGTGTCTGCTACAGAATCACCAAAAGGAACCGATAAAAGATCTGGTTACATGTGTCACTACGTTTTGCCCTGCTACCTATCAAGTACAGAAATTGGTTAGAAAAAATTAGCAACTAATCACTTCAGGGACATACAACTGGCCCAAGCCAAGATTTGCAAACAGGAGGACCAAGAACCTAAAAGATGTGTTAGTGCATACCCGTCCAAAGAAAAGACCCATTATGAGCACCATAAGAAACATCAATATGGCCCCAGTAACTGGTCACTTCCCTTGTGGGACCTGTGGAATCTGCAAATTTACCAACACTACAAAGACTCTTCAACTCACTGAAGACTTGGTTTGGACACAAAGGCAGCATACGAACTGCAATTTTACCCACGTGGTGTACCTCATAACATGTCCCTGCCAGCAAAAATACGTAATTTTGTTTGCAATTGCCGCCATAAGTGCGCTGGGGATGCTCAGACGTGGGTCCCAGGCACTCCACACCACTGGAGTCAAGCTAGCCGGGCTGATGAGAGGTGTTACCTCGAAACCGGTCCGGTCCTCGGATGCTTGATTCCGTTCTGGGAAGGACATGGCTTTTGTAGTTCGGACTGGACTGTACCCATGGGGCACAGGGTCAGACCTGATTTGCATATCGCCATTGTCTTACCCTGGGTGGTGTGGAGTGCAAAAAAACGATGGATTTGGACCCAGATCTTTTGACTGGGATGAATGTGTGACATTGATCCACATTCGGTCCATCACCTGTTTTGTTTGCAATTGCCGCCATAAGTGCGCTGGGGATGCTCAGACGTGGGTCCCAGGCACTCCACACCACTGGAGTCAAGCTAGCCGGGCTGATGAGAGGTGTTACCTCGAAACCGGTCCGGTCCTCGGATGCTTTATTCCGTTCTGGGAAGGACATGGCTTTTGTAGTTCGGACTGGACTGTTCCCATGGGGCACAGGGTCAGAGCTGATTTGCATATCGCCATTGTCTAACCCTGGGTGGTGTGGAGTGCAAAAAAACGATGGATTTGGACCCAGATCTTTTGACTGGGATGAATGTGTGACATTGATCCACATTCGGTCCATCACCTGTTTTGTTTGCAATTGCCGCCATAAGTGCGCTGGGGATGCTCAGACGTGGGTCCCAGGCACTCCACACCACTGGAGTCAAGCTAGCCGGGCTGATGAGAGGTGTTACCTCGAAACCGGTCCGGTCCTCGGATGCTTGATTCCGTTCTGGGAAGGACATGGCTTTTGTAGTTCGGACTGGACTGTTCCCATGGGGCACAGGGTCAGAGCTGATTTGCATATCGCCATTGTCTAACCCTGGGTGGTGTGGAGTGCAAAAAAACGATGGATTTGGACCCAGATCTTTTGACTGGGATGAATGTGTGACATTGATCCACATTCGGTCCATCACCTGTTTTGTTTGCAATTGCCGCCATAAGTGCGCTGGGGATGCTCAGACATGGGTCCCAGGCACTCCACACCACTGGAGTCAAGCTAGCCGGGCTGATGAGAGGTGTTACCTCGAACTGGTCCGGTCCTCGGATGCTTGATTCCGTTCTGGGAAGGACATGGCTTTTGTAGTTCGGACTGGACTGTTCCCATGGGGCACAGGGTCAGAGCTGATTTGCATATCGCCATTGTCTAACCCTGGGTGGTGTGGAGTGCAAAAAAACGATGGATTTGGACCCAGATCTTTTGACTGGGATGAATGTGTGACATTGATCCACATTCGGTCCATCACCTGTTTTGTTTGCAATTGCCGCCATAAGTGCGCTGGGGATGCTCAGACGTGGGTCCCAGGCACTCCACACCACTGGAGTCAAGCTAGCCGGGCTGATGAGAGGTGTTACCTCGAAACCGGTCCGGTCCTCGGATGCTTGATTCCGTTCTGGGAAGGACATGGCTTTTGTAGTTCGGACTGGACTGTTCCCATGGGGCACAGGGTCAGAGCTGATTTGCATATCGCCATTGTCTAACCCTTGGTGGTGTGGAGTGCAAAAAAACGATGGATTTGGACCCAGATCTTTTGACTGGGATGAATGTGTGACATTGATCCACATTCGGTCCATCACCTGTTTTGTTTGCAATTGCCGCCATAAGTGCGCTGGGGATGCTCAGACGTGGGTCCCAGGCACTCCACACCACTGGAGTCAAGCTAGCCGGGCTGATGAGAGGTGTTACCTCGAAACCGGTCCGGTCCTCGGATGCTTGATTCCGTTCTGGGAAGGACATGGCTTTTGTAGTTCGGACTGGACTGTTCCCATGGGGCACAGGGTCAGAGCTGATTTGCATATCTCCATTGTCTAACGCTGGGTGGTGTGGAGTGCAAAAAAACGATGGATTTGGACCCAGATCTTTTGACTGGGATGAATGTGTGACATTGATCCACATTCGGTCCATCACCTGTTTTGTTTGGAATTGCCGCCATAAGTGCGCTGGGGATGCTCAGACGTGGGTCCCAGGCACTCCACACCACTGGAGTCAAGCTAGCCGGGCTGATGAGAGGTGTTACCTCGAAACCGGTCCGGTCCTCGGATGCTTGATTCCGTTCTGGGAAGGACATGGCTTTTGTAGTTCGGACTGGACTGTTCCTATGGGGCACAGGGTCAGAGCTGATTTGCATATCGCCATTGTCTAACCCTGGGTGGTGTGGAGTGCAAAAAAACGATGGATTTGGACCCAGATCTTTTGACTGGGATGAATGTGTGACATTGATCCACATTCGGTCCATCACCTGTTTTGTTTGCAATTTCTGCCATAAGTGCGCTGGGGATGCTCAGACGTGGGTCCCAGGCACTCCACACCACTGGAGTCAAACTAGCCGGGCTGATGAGAGGTGTTACCTCGAAACCGGTCCGGTCCTCGGTTGCTTGATTCCGTTCTGGGAATGACATGGCTTTTGTAGTTCAGACTCGACTGTTCCTATGGGGCACTGGGTCAGAGCTGATTTGCATATCGCCATTGTCTAACCCTGGGTGGTGTGGAGTGCAAAAAAACGATGGATTTGGACCCAGATCTTTTGACTGGGATGAATGTGTGACATTGATCCACATTCGGTCCATCACCTGTTTTGTTTGCAATTGCTGCCATAAGTGCGCTGGGGATGCTCAGACGTGGGTCCCAGGCACTCCACACCACTGGAGTCAAGTTAGCCGGGCTGATGAGAGGTGTTACCTCGAAACCGGTCCGGTCCTCGGATGCTTGATTCCGTTCTGGGAAGGACATGGCTTTTGTAGTTCGGACTGGACTGTTCCCATGGGGCACAGGGTCAGAGCTGATTTGCATATCGCCATTGTCTAACCCTGGGTGGTGTGGAGTGCAAAAAAACAATGGATTTGGACCCAGATCTTTTGACTGGGATGAATGTGTGACATTGATCCACATTCGGTCCATCACCTGTTTTGTTTGCAATTGCCGCCATAAGTGCGCTGGGGATGCTCAGACGTGGGTCCCAGGCACTCCACACCACTGGAGTCAAGCTAGCCGGGCTGATGAGAGGTGTTACCTCGAAACCGGTCCGGTCCTCGGATGCTTGATTCCGTTCTGGGAAGGACATGGCTTTTGTAGTTCGGACTGGACTGTTCCCATGGGGCACAGGGTCAGAGCTGATTTGCATATCGCCATTGTCTAACCCTGGGTGGTGTGGAGTGCAAAAAAATGATGGATTTGGACCCAGATCTTTTGACTGAGATGAATGTGTGACATTGATCCACATTCGGTCCATCACCTGTTTTGTTTGCAATTGCCGCCATAAGTGCGCTGGGGATGCTCAGACGTGGGTCCCAGGCACTCCACACCACTGGAGTCAAACTAGCCGGGCTGATGAGAGGTGTTACCTCGAAACCGGTCCGGTCCTCGGATGCTTGATTCCGTTCTGGGAAGGACATGGCTTTTGTAGTTCGGACTGGACTGTTCCCATGGGGCACAGGGTCAGAGCTGATTTGCATATCGCCATTGTCTAACCCTGGGTGGTGTGGAGTGCAAAAAAACGATGGTTTTTGACCCAGATCTTTTGACTGGGATGAATGTGTGACATTGATCCACATTCGGTCCATCACCTGTTTTGTTTGCAATTGCCGCCATAAGTGGGCTGGGGATGCTCAGACGTGGGTCCCAGGCACTCCACACCACTGGAGTCAAGCTAGCCGGTCTGATGAGAGGTGTTACCTCGAAACCGGTCCGGTCCTCGGATGCTTGATTCCGTTCTGGGAAGGACATGGTTTTGTAGTTCGGACTGGACTGTTCCCATGGGGCACAGGGTCAGAGCTGATTTGCATATCGCCATTGTCTAACCCTGGGTGGTGTGGAGTGCAAAAAAACGATGGATTTGGACCCAGATCTTTTGACTGGGATGAATGTGTGACATTGATCCACATTCGGTCCATCACCTGTTTTGTTTGCAATTGCCGCCATAAGTGCGCTGGGGATGCTCAGACGTGGGTCCCAGGCACTCCACACCACTGGAGTCAAGCTAGCCGGGCTCATGAGAGGTGTTACCTCGAAACCGGTCCCGTCCTCGGATGCTTGATTCCGTTCTGGGAAGGACATGGCTTTTGTAGTTCGGACTGGACTGTTCCCATGGGGCACAGGGTCAGAGCTGATTTGCATATCGCCATTGTCTAACCCTGGGTGGTGTGGAGTGCAAAAAAACGATGGATTTGGACCCAGATCTTTTGACTGGGATGAATGTGTGACATTGATCCACATTCGGTCCATCACCTGTTTTGTTTGCAATTTCTGCAATAAGTGCGCTGGGGATGCTCAGACATGGGTCCCAGGCACTCCACACCACTGGAGTCAAGCTAGCCGGGCTGATGAGAGGTGTTACCTCGAAACCGGTCCGGTCCTCGGATGCTTGATTCCGTTCTGGGAAGGACATGGCTTTTGTAGTTCGGAATGGACTGTTCCCATGGGGCACAGGGTCAGAGCTGATTTGCCTATCGCCATTGTCTAACCCTGGGTGGTGTGGAGTGCAAAAAAACGATGGATTTGGACCCAGATCTTTTGACTAGGATGAATGTGTGACATTGATCCACATTCGGTCCATCACCTGTTTTGTTTGCAATTGCCGCCATAAGTGCGCTGGGGATGCTCAGACGTGGGTCCCAGGCACTCCACACCACTGGAGTCAAGCTAGCCGGGCTGATGAGATGTGTTACCTCGAAACCGGTCCGGTCCTCGGATGCTTGATTCCGTTCTGGGAAGGACATGGCTTTTGTAGTTCGGACTGGACTGTTCCCATGGGGCACAGGGTCAGAGCTGATTTGCATATCGCCATTGTCTAACCCTGGGTGGTGTGGAGTGCAAAAAAACGATGGATTTGGACCCAGATCTTTTGACTGGGATGAATGTGTGACATTGATCCACATTCGGTCCATCACCTGTTTTGTTTGCAATTTCTGCAATAAGTGCACTGGGGATGCTCAGACATGGGTCCCAGGCACTCCACACCACTGGAGTCAAGCTAGCCGGGCTGATGAGAGGTGTTACCTCGAACTGGTCCGGTCCTCGGATGCTTGATTCCGTTCTGGGAAGGACATGGCTTTTGTAGTTCGGACTGGACTGTTCCCATGGGGCACAGGGTCAGAGCTGATTTGCATATCGCCATTGTCTAACCCTGGGTGGTGTGGAGTGCAAAAAAACAATGGATTTGGACCCAGATCTTTTGACTGGGATGAATGTGTGACATTGATCCACATTCGGTCCATCACCTGTTTTGTTTGCAATTGCCGCCATAAGTGCGCTGGGGATGCTCAGACGTGGGTCCCAGGCACTCCACACCACTGGAGTCAAGCTAGCCGGGCTGATGAGAGGTGTTACCTCGAAACCGGTCCGGTCCTCGGATGCTTGATTCCGTTCTGGGAAGGACATGGCTTTTGTAGTTCGGACTGGACTGTTCCCATGGGGCACAGGGTCAGAGCTGATTTGCATATCGCCATTGTCTAACCCTGGGTGGTGTGGAGTGCAAAAAAATGATGGATTTGGACCCAGATCTTTTGACTGAGATGAATGTGTGACATTGATCCACATTCGGTCCATCACCTGTTTTGTTTGCAATTGCCGCCATAAGTGCGCTGGGGATGCTCAGACGTGGGTCCCAGGCACTCCACACCACTGGAGTCAAACTAGCCGGGCTGATGAGAGGTGTTACCTCGAAACCGGTCCGGTCCTCGGATGCTTGATTCCGTTCTGGGAAGGACATGGCTTTTGTAGTTCGGACTGGACTGTTCCCATGGGGCACAGGGTCAGAGCTGATTTGCATATCGCCATTGTCTAACCCTGGGTGGTGTGGAGTGCAAAAAAACGATGGTTTTTGACCCAGATCTTTTGACTGGGATGAATGTGTGACATTGATCCACATTCGGTCCATCACCTGTTTTGTTTGCAATTGCCGCCATAAGTGGGCTGGGGATGCTCAGACGTGGGTCCCAGGCACTCCACACCACTGGAGTCAAGCTAGCCGGTCTGATGAGAGGTGTTACCTCGAAACCGGTCCGGTCCTCGGATGCTTGATTCCGTTCTGGGAAGGACATGGTTTTGTAGTTCGGACTGGACTGTTCCCATGGGGCACAGGGTCAGAGCTGATTTGCATATCGCCATTGTCTAACCCTGGGTGGTGTGGAGTGCAAAAAAACGATGGATTTGGACCCAGATCTTTTGACTGGGATGAATGTGTGACATTGATCCACATTCGGTCCATCACCTGTTTTGTTTGCAATTGCCGCCATAAGTGCGCTGGGGATGCTCAGACGTGGGTCCCAGGCACTCCACACCACTGGAGTCAAGCTAGCCGGGCTCATGAGAGGTGTTACCTCGAAACCGGTCCCGTCCTCGGATGCTTGATTCCGTTCTGGGAAGGACATGGCTTTTGTAGTTCGGACTGGACTGTTCCCATGGGGCACAGGGTCAGAGCTGATTTGCATATCGCCATTGTCTAACCCTGGGTGGTGTGGAGTGCAAAAAAACGATGGATTTGGACCCAGATCTTTTGACTGGGATGAATGTGTGACATTGATCCACATTCGGTCCATCACCTGTTTTGTTTGCAATTTCTGCAATAAGTGCGCTGGGGATGCTCAGACATGGGTCCCAGGCACTCCACACCACTGGAGTCAAGCTAGCCGGGCTGATGAGAGGTGTTACCTCGAAACCGGTCCGGTCCTCGGATGCTTGATTCCGTTCTGGGAAGGACATGGCTTTTGTAGTTCGGAATGGACTGTTCCCATGGGGCACAGGGTCAGAGCTGATTTGCCTATCGCCATTGTCTAACCCTGGGTGGTGTGGAGTGCAAAAAAACGATGGATTTGGACCCAGATCTTTTGACTAGGATGAATGTGTGACATTGATCCACATTCGGTCCATCACCTGTTTTGTTTGCAATTGCCGCCATAAGTGCGCTGGGGATGCTCAGACGTGGGTCCCAGGCACTCCACACCACTGGAGTCAAGCTAGCCGGGCTGATGAGATGTGTTACCTCGAAACCGGTCCGGTCCTCGGATGCTTGATTCCGTTCTGGGAAGGACATGGCTTTTGTAGTTCGGACTGGACTGTTCCCATGGGGCACAGGGTCAGAGCTGATTTGCATATCGCCATTGTCTAACCCTGGGTGGTGTGGAGTGCAAAAAAACGATGGATTTGGACCCAGATCTTTTGACTGGGATAAATGTGTGACATTGATCCACATTCGGTCCATCACCTGTTTTGTTTGCAATTGCCGCCATAAGTGCGCTGGGGATGCTCAGACGTGGGTCCCAGGCACTCCACACCACTGGAGTCAAGCTAGCCGGGCTGATGAGAGGTGTTACCTCGAAACCGGTCCGGTCCTCGGATGCTTGATTCCGTTCTGGGAAGGACATGGCTTTTGTAGTTCGGACTGGACTGTTCCCATGGGGCACAGGGTCAGAGCTGATTTGCATATCGCCATTGTCTAACCCTGGGTGGTGTGGAGTGCAAAAAAACGATGGATTTGGACCCAGATCTTTTGACTGGGATGAATGTGTGACATTGATCCACATTCGGTCCATCACCTGTTTTGTTAGCAGAAATACGTAGGCATGACCTGTCGCAAGATCAAAATACGTATAGGAGAACACAGGAGCAATGTAAGACTAAAGAAAAACACAACCAAACTTTGCACACATTTTATTGAGGCTGGCCACTGCTGTGATGATCTAAGATGGACAATTTTGGAGATGCTCCACGATAAGAACAACAATGCAGAACAGATCCTCTTTGAAAAGGAGCAAAGATGGGTAAATCGACTCAAGACCCACATATCGGGGATGAATGATAACATTCCATGGCACCAGTTTTACTGACACTATTCTAATATCAGAATTTAGTGATAAACATCTGTAGAATTACTATTCATCCCACCAAAATTGTCATATTTTTTGCCCCCTTTTGCCCCCCTGTCCTAGCCGATAGAGTCTGTCAGTGGTGGAACCCAACATCAGTACACTGAGACACTGATTGTGTCACGCTTACAGTGTTAGCTGTCCTGGTGAATATCAACATCTTTAATATGTCAGATGTTATTATTAATCCTCAACGCTTTAATAATGTCCCCACTTGTAATATCTATAATGGTCTATTACCGACACTGAATAGCACCTTACTTCCCCTTTAAAATCTCCCATCTGGGAACAACACCGAGCGAAAGCACGAACCCCTCGTCGCTTTTCATGGTATTAAAATCGGAAGTAGAAGGTACCTCCTCCTTCCCAGGGGCAGAGTCAGCACTAGCAGTAATTGCTCAGCAACACGAGGGTAAGAATGGCACCGTGGGCGTTTGCTTAGAGGCGGTGGCTTTTAACATAGCTTCTCCTTCATGCAGTATCGTTTGCTCTGACTATTTCAGCAAATGCCGCGTGTAATGCAACTCTCTTGGCAGCCTGAAGTAGAGATATTAATCGGCAACCAAGGTAAATTGAACACTGCTTTGTATTTCCTTTATGCCGTAATCTGTAATGCACTTCTGCACCATGTACCAACCCTAGTCACCCTCCCTTAACAACAGTAAACGTGGCCTATACGTGGTCCCAATGTAGCTTTACATATACGCGTGGACTAGGATGAACCACGCATCTATAATCGGGTGATTTTTCCATTCGCACGTAAGCCAATGTAACAGCAACAAACTGCGCAGCCGACATTTTATTGTATAAATGTGGCCCATTTGACACGAGTTGGCGTGCCTTAGAGTATTTTGACCCTGACTCACACTGCAAACAATTGCATCCATACGGACTTTACAATCCGTTGCAACTTACTGAATACCTGTAAATTGCACAACACTTCACCTTATGCTGTCATTCTTGCATTTACCTTATTACTGCCTTGCACGAAGACCTGAACAACCGCCTGGTGCTATGGCGCATTTTTACAAACAGTTTAACCAGCGATCCTTTCGTTCTCCTCCCCCTCTTCTTAGCTCTTATTTCGTTCCAGTGCCCATAGTGTGGTGCACACAACATAGATACAAATAAATGACAAAATATTCATTTATCTCTGGATCTAACCACAGAGACTATCTGTGTATATGCTATATGCTGCTAACCATTGTGACATTTTAAATTCTAATGTTGACTGTATTTTGTTTCCAATACACAGGAATCTCAGTATGAGAATCTCATACCCCTTATTGAGAACTACACTAATTGTGTGAGTATCAAGTTTATGTTTTTGTCCTTGCGGGCCCAATAGAGCTGAAACATGTTGACCTACTGATAGAGTTATATGGTAATCCTATAACTCGATTACCGAATATACCACTATTAACCCTTGTTTTAATTCACAGTGTGCATCTTCTTATAATAAATTTTGGTTTCTGGTGCAACACTGTTTTTATACCCACTTATTGGCACTGCATATCAATCCCTCTGGAATAGTCCTAACTATCTCTGGACACTTCTACACTTACCAGAGGTTGCCTCGGGTGAGGCAGGCATATAGCACGTTACTTGACAACCCGATGACTATGCCATGATGCTAGAGAAGGGGCGGATCAAAAGATACACCGCAACAACAAAATCACAGCGTCTATGAGGGTTGTCAAGGAATAACCAATGGTTATTGTAGATACAAGTGTCCATTCTCTTCTGTGATTATTAAGGTACCTATTCAGGGGAACTGAATGGACGTTAATTCCTCTTCCCTCCTTTGATAAGAGTCTTTAAGCAGCGCACAGCTGCGGGAACAGAGCACCTTCACTAACAAGTTTCTGTTAGTATCTAGGTATACCTCTTCTCGAGATATAGAGCTTTGAACGATGGAGAACAATAATGGTTTAAGTTTCACTGGTGACGATATAGATGAAATCTTAGCGGCTCAGCCACTTTTACAGAATGCTGACTTTACACAAGCCATTGCCCAAACGGATGAATGGGACACTCTGACCAATAAGAAAAGAGAACAGATCCGAACTGCTATACACGGAATCCTCATGACTGAGTATCTGAGAACAAAATCAGCACCTAGAGGACTATGGATTTCTAATGCCCCTAGAATCTTTCTTCACGACCTGGCCTTCCATCGAGATTGGTCCTCCATATCTTGGAAGTGCACTTTGGACTATTTAGTCCTCATAATTAAGACAGCGAAAAGATTATCAGAGGCACTACTCGCAGAAATCTAAGCATGTGAAACCCAACTGAAAAGTAGCATCAATCCCCAAATTTATAAAAAACGATTGGATGAGATCACGAAAGAAATGGAAGAAACACAGGAGTTCCTGATGCAAAATAAATTACAAAAACTGGCTAAGGATCTAAAGAAGTTCTGCCAGGAACGTATGCATCCGTATTCGAAAGAAGATTATTCAGTGATAGACATCACCTCAGATACTGATTCGACAGGTTGGTCCTCGGATGGCTCAGAAAGTAATTCGGATCAACAAACGCCAAGAAGAGGACACAATAATCCGAGAAACAGAGGCCCCAGACGTGGTCATAGAGGAAACAGATGGCAAAGACCACCTTTTTATTCAAGTAATTCCATGCCTTACTTCCAGCCATTTATGCCCCCATTTGGTGGTTGGATGAATCCCTATAATTCTGGGAATGAACAACAGCCGCATATGAGCAATCAGATGTTACCAAACCCCACCCATCAACACCAGCCACTACAGCCTTTTTTAGGAAGAGGCCAAAACCAACCAAGAGGCAAAAAGAAAAATCTGACATGGCAAGACCGTCAATCCAATGTACAAACACGACGTATGGCATTGGCACAGACAGATACGAACAAGAAGAGTCATTAGTGGTGAATCTGACCAACATTGATTTGACTAAAGATCAGACAAATATCCTGAATAAGGGTCTGGGGTTTGTCCCCACTCCACCGCTTGACCCATTCAAACTAAAATGTGAACTGTCAGAATTCTGCAGAACGTTAAAGTTGAAGGCCTTTTTTGATGGATCACCCATTAGAGGAAATGATGGTGACACAACATTAAGAAGAAAATCCAAATTCTCACCACCAACCAATGTAGTACCCATTGAGATATTAACATTCGAACAGGCGATCCTAACAGGAATTGACAACTTGGATAGCAAAAAGAAAATGTTTCAAAACCTTAACAACAAAGAGAGACGAGCCCTGGAAGAATTGAGAGATAACGATCACATAATCATAAAGCCTGCAGACAAGGGCGGTGGTGTCGTGGTTCTCGCAAAAGAAGGGTATGACCAACAATGCCTTGCGCTACTATCCGATAAGAATTTCTATAAGAAGCTGGATTCTGACCCAACTGAAAGACTCACCAACACCATTGCAATAATGACCCACGAGGCGAAAGTGAATGGATGGATTTCCAAAAGGGAAGCAGACTTCTTGACACCGAGAGGACCTAAAGTTCCTTTTTTCTATTCATTACCCAAAACCCACAAGAACAATTCTCCCCCACCGGGACGACCGATAGTTTTGGGAATTGGTTCGCTCTTGGAACCTCTTTGGAAGTTTGCCGATGAGTACCTCTAACCTCTGGTACAGAAAACCCCTACTTACCTTAAAGACACTCGTGACCTGTTAATCCAAATTGCCAACAAGGAATTCGACCCGAAAACCATGATCCTAGTAGGATTAGATGTCGAATCGTTGTACACGAGCTTGCCACAAGATGACACCATGCAAATGCTCGAAGATCTTCCGTTCCTTGAAGAATGGCCTCATCAAACTCCTCGCCATTTTATTCTAGAGTGCTGCCGGTTAGCGCTAAAAGAGAACTACTTTGAATACAATGGTCAACTCTTTTTGCAGTGCCATGGTACTTCCATGGGAAGCGCATTTGCGCCCTCGGTAGCCGGATTGTATGCAAGTCAATTTGAACAGAAATTCGTCCTAAACAATGACAATCCCTACGTCTCCAGTATATTATACTGGAAACGTTATATCAACGATATTCTGCTAATCTGGGATACTAACAAAAACTTGACAACATTCATGGACTGGCTCAATGGAAGAGACCGCTGGCTCAAGTTCACTTTCACTGCGAATAAGGAGAGAATTGAATTTCTGGATGTCACAATTTTTTCTGAAAATGGGAAACTAGAGACCAAGACGTACACCAAGCCGACAGCGAAGAACAGTCTCTTATCATATTCCAGTTTTCACCCCCGGCCACTCAGAGACAATCTTCCTTACAGCCAATTCCTCTGACACAAACGCAATTGTAGCAAAGAAAGTGACTACAGACAACAAGCTACAATCTTGAGTAAAAAACTACAAGCAAGGAACTACACTCCCCAGACAATCTCCAAGTGCAAAAAAAGAGCTAAGAACCAGCCAAGGGAGTGTCTGCTACAGAGTTACCAAAAGGAACCGATAAAAGATCTGGTTACATGTGTCACTATGTTTTGCCCTGCTACGTATCAAGTACAGAAATCGGTAAGAAAAAATTGGCAAATAATCACTTCAGGGACATACAACTGGCCCAAGCCAAGATTTGCCAACAGGAGAACCAAGAACCTAAAAGATGTGTTAGTGCATACCCGTCCGAAGAAGAGACCCATTATGAGCATTATAAGAAACATCAATATGGCCCCAGTAACTGGTCACTTCCCTTGTGGCACCTGTGGAGTCTGCAAATTTACCAACACTACAAAGACTCTTCAACTCACTCAAGACTTGGTTTGGACACAAAGGCAGCATACGAACTACAATTCCACCCACGTGGTGTACCTCATAACATGTCCCTGCCAGCAAAAATACGTAGGCATGACCTGTCGCAAGATCAAAATACGTATAGGAGAACACAGGAGCAATGTAAGACTAAAGAAAAACACAACCAAACTTTGCACACATTTTATTGAGGCTGGCCACTCCTGTGATGATCTAAGATGGACAATTTTGGAGATGTTCCACGATAAGAACAACAATGAAGAACAGATCCTCTTTGAAAAGGAGCAAAGATGGGTAAATCGACTCAAGACCCACATATCTGGGATGAATGATAATATTCCATGGCACCAGTTTTACTGACACTATTCTAATATCAGAATTTAGTGATAAACATCTGTAGAATTACTATTCATCCGACAAAAATTGTCATATTTTTTACCCCCTTTTGCTCCCCTGTCCTAGCCGATAGAGTCTGTCAGTGGTGGAACCCAACATCAGTACACTGAGACACTGATTGTGTCACGCTTACAGTGTTAGCTGTCCTGGCGAATATCAACATCTTTAATATGTCAGATGTTATTATTAATCCTCAACACTTTAATAATGTCCCCACTTGTAATATCTATAATGGTCTATTACCGACACTGAATAGCACCTTACTTCCCCTTTAAAACCTCCAATCTGGGAAAAACACGGAGCGAAAGCACGAACCCCTCGTCGCTTTTCATGGTATTAACCCCTTCGATGCTGGTGACGGAACCATTCCGTCATCAGTCACGGTTGAGCTGTGCTGATGACGGAATGGTTCCGTCACGACCACACCCATTATCATTGGGGCCCAGCACAGGGGGAAAATTCAAGCAGCAGCGATGTGGTTAAAATCGGAAGTAGAAGGTACCTCCTCCTTCCCAGGGGCAGAGTCAGCACTAGCAGTAATTGCTCAGCAACACGGGGGTAAGAATGGCGCCGTGCGCATTTGCTTAGAGGCGGTGGCTTTTAACATAGCTTCTCCTTCATGCAGTATCATTTGCTCTGACTATTCCAGCAAACGCCGCGTGTAATGCGACTCTCTTGGCCGCCTGAAGTAGAGAGATTAATCGGCAACCAAGGTAAAGTGAACACTGCTTTGTATTTCCTTTTTGCCGTAATCTGTAATGCACTTCTGCACCATGTACCAACCTTAGTCACCCTCCCTTAACAACAGTAAACGTGGCCTATACGTGGTCCCAATGTAGCTTTACATATACGCGTGGACTAGGATGAACCACGCATCTATAATCGGGTGTTTTTTCCATTCGCACGTAAGCCAATGTAACAGCAACAAACTGCGCAGCCGACATTTTATTGTATAAATGTGGCCCATTTGACACGAGTTGGCGTGCCTTAGAGTATTTTGACCCTGACTCACACTGCAAACAATTGCATCCATACGGACTTTACAATCCGTTGTAACTTACTGAATACCCGTAAATTGCACAACACTTCACCTTATGCTGTCATTCTTGCATTTACCTTATTACTGCCTTGCACGAAGACCTGAACAACCGCCTGGTGCTGTGGCGCATTTTTACAAACAGTTTAACCAGCGATCCTTTCGTTCTCCTCCCCCTCTTCTTAGCTCTTATTTCGTCCCAGTGCCCATAGTGTGGTGCATACAACATAGATACGAATAAATGACAAAATATTCATTTATCTCTGGATCTAACCACAGAGACTATCTGTGTATATGCTATATGCTGCTAACCATTGTGACATTTTAAATTCTAATGTTGACTGTATTTTGTTTCCAATACACAGGAATCTCAGTATGAGAATCTCATACCCCTTATTGAGAACTACACTAATTGTGTGAGTATCAAGTTTATGTTTTTGTCCTGACGAAAGCTCTACAGACCCTTGCGGGCCCAATAGAGCTGAAACATGTTGACCTACTGATAGAGTTATATGGTAATCCTGTAACTCGATTACCGAATATACCACTATTCCCCCTTGTTTTAATTCATAGTGTGCAACTTCTTGTAATAAATTTTGGTTTCTGGTGCAACACTGTTTTTATACCCACTTATTGGCACTGCATATCAATCCCTCTGGAATAGTCCTAACTATCTCTGGATACTTCTACACTTACCAGAGGTTGCCTCGGTGAGGCAGGCATATAGCACGTTACTTGACAACCCGATGACTATGCCATGACGCTAGAGAAGGGGCGGCTAAAAAGATACATCGCAACAACACTTTACCTGACTGTGAATCAGTGTGTTTTAACAATCTAATTAGAGGAGCAAGTCAAAACATGGAGTGTAGCCAATGTAAATCAGAAATGTCATCAACATTATTTATACAATGATAAGGACAGTATGTAATTGTAATGCTGCAACGTAGTAGAGCTGATGGAAGAAAATTGGAAACTTTAATTAAAAAAGTTTGTAGCTTGTCAAGTTTCAATATCAGGAAGAACTTTTGTAGCAATTATTTTTCATGCAACATCTTGACATTACATTGTTTATTTAAAATGTCTGAAAGATTGGATACATTGTAATGATAGTCAATTAGTTTTTAAGCAACGTTTGCCTAAAGAGTTACCAAATTCTTACCTAATATTTTTAAAGCCAAAAATTTTAGATCAGAATTTGGCCTTTCATGATTACTGCTGTTAAGGTAGATTAGTCTGGTGTTGTAGAGTATTTGGTAAGTGGGGGTGAGGAGCTTGAAGGTGATCCTCTTGTTGATATTGAGGCAGTGAAGGTGTATCAGGTGGTGGATGATGTGGCTGCAGCAGGGGACATTTTAGATCAGTCAGGTGGAGGTGTTTTGGATTTGTTGTAGTCGTTGTAGGTGTTTGGCTGGAATTCCTGTGTAGAGTGTTTTGCCACAGTGTAGTCTGCTGCTGATGAGGGCCTGTGTCACTGTTCTTCTTCTTTTGGTTAGGATCCACTTGTAAATGTTGTGGAGGCTGTTATAGCAGTACAAGGAGATGGTGTAGACTTGCTAACACATGGAGAGGGAGGAGTTGAGGATGAATACTAGGTTGTGGATGGACATGATTGGTAGGTGTTGGTACTGTCCACAGTGTAATCAGCTAGCAGGAGTCGTCTGAGGCTGAGGGGGTGGGTCTGAGGATGAGTACCTTCATTTTGTGTGAGTTCATGTTTATAAAGCTGCTCTTTATGTAGTTGGTGACATCCTTCATTGTGTCGTGGAGGTTGTTTTTCATGGTATGTGGCTTCTTGGTGAGTAAGAGAATGAGCTGGGTGTTGTTGGAGTAGGAGATGTTGTTGAGGTTGTGATGGTGGGCTATTTGTGTGAAGGTGGCCATGTAGATGTTGAATAGCGTCGGGTTGAGGGATGAGCACTGGGGGATGGAGCAAATGATGTCGGTGGTTTTGGATCAGAAGGCTGGGAGGCAGATGCTCAGGATTACTATTGAACAATTTCCAAAGTAAGAATTTGACGCATACTATTTGGCCGTGGGGAAAAGTATGTGAAACCAATTATGAGTTTTTGTTGTATATTTTGTCAGCATATATTTGTTATTAACATTATTTACAGTGTATGAAAATTAATCATAATGTTTGGTTATTTTATGATTGTTTGAGATGTGTCATATTTACGTAAGAAATTGTTCTTAGAAAAAAACATTTAAGATATGTTTTATTTCTATTTTTTAGATTGTTATTGAGAATTTGAATCGGTTGTTTTAAGATAATCTTATTGATTGTCTTTTTTTTGCCCGTTGTTATGTGATGAGTACTATTGAACTCACTGTTTCTAGTGAAATTCAATATATTATGAGAACAGAAAAAAAGGCAAATTTAATACTTTACAAATGATTTTGTGTTGTAAAAGATATATTGTAACTGTATTTCTTTGTGTCTTCCACACATGGTAATTTTATAATATATATATTTTGTTATTATTTATTATGCTTAAGGTTAGTACAAGTAACTGTTAAAATGTGCTTCAACTAAGCTGAAGTAACAAAACATGGATGTAGAACATAAGTGTGTAAAGATGATTTGTATCTTTTAAAAATATTTCAAAAAATTATATACTGAGGGGCAGATTTATGTTAACTGGCGCATCCCCAGGGATGCGCCTGTTAACGTGCGCCACAGTGCGCCACAGCTCCGCCACCCATGGTGCGCCGCATTTATAATGCGGCGCACCATGGTGCAAAAAACGGCACAGATGCGTGACGCATCTGTGCCGGAAATGTGGCGCATTGCTGGAGTTGCGTCGCAAGCGCGATGCAGCTCCAGCAAGGCTCGGAGGTGCCCCATCTACACAATGCTGCATCAAGACCTACGCCTGCCTTAAGCAGGCGCAGGGTTTTGACGCAGCATTGGCCTGAAAATGACTGAGTGAAATCTCATAGATTTCACTCAGCCACTTTCAGGAGGCGTTCCTGCGCAGGAACGCCTCCCCTGCGCAGGAGCGCCTCCTTATGGCGCAGGGCTTTACAACGTGACGCATCTCCTAGATGCGCTACGTTGTAAATAGGGCGCATTGTGTGCGCCACAGTTGCATCAAATAAAGTGACGCAATTGCGGCGCAAGGGCATCATAAATCTGCCCCTGAGTGTATCTGTCAGAACCCCTAATCAATCAGTGGATACGACAATGACTTATCTAAACCCTAGCTGGCGCAGGAGAGATGAAGAATCCGCAAGGAAACAGACTTGGAGGGTTTTAGTGCAACAGAGGAATTCTAAGATGGCCGCCTCGAGGAAAGACGTGGTGGCGGTCTAGTCATTTACCACACAGCTGTGGGGAATCCTTGGTGAGGCGCGCGCTCCTTAACGAGTGAGCACTTCACCTAAGGCGTTCCTGAGTTCAGACCCGTTTTCAATAGCTCCATAGATATTCCTGAAGAGAAAGCACAAATATTTCTGAGAGAGTTAAAGAAGGTTCCCGGTTAAACTTACCTTAGTTATCGTGCCCGCAACTAGAATTCAGCTTCCGAGATGGAAGAAGCCCAAACATTGCACAGCGGTTGATTTTCCCGTCGCAGCTCCTTCCGGGCAGACGGACTCAGTCGTGTTCGGCACTTAAGAGCAGAGAGAACAAGAAACCATACAAGAAAGCTAAGTGATACGCTATATTTGACAAAAGTATATTCTTGGAAAATAATCGTATGACAAGTTACTGAGTGACTAAACTTACCTGACATTATAGACAATATTGAGTGTATTCAGTCAATGTATTTTCTCTAACCTAAAACAAGAAACGATAACATTTGTGTTAAGCAAGGTCTTAAGGGAAAAGAACACATTGAGTAAGGATTGGAATACCAGAAAGACTCTTCAATTAAGAAGGAACATTAGTGAAAAACACAAGATATTCAAGGATTGACAGAATAGATAACAAGCAACTGCAAAAAGAACGGTTGGTAGAAGAACACAAGGAAAATAATAATATCAAAATTAGACAATAAACTGAGAAGCCTAGGTTAATGAATGTTATGTAATTATAGGTTATCAGCAGTGAGAAAAATAAAGAACCGCAAGCTACAAGGTTGCAGATAAACACTAGAGGAGAGACTAGTTCGAAACACCAAGGGGTAGGTAATTAGTAGCGTTAGACTAAATTATAGATAAGGAATAGAGATAGAGTAGGGTAGGTTATTAAATAATTGTTCTTTGTTAGTTTCCGTTATGTATGCATGTCAAGGGATTGTCTGTGAATAAAACAAGACAGCCAGAGAGAAGGTGCCAAGGAGGAAATCCAGAGGTCGCGAGCCATTCTCTTCTTCTTTATTATTTTTTCCCATCCCCCTGCACCGTGTTTCTTTTTTAGAGATTAGATTAAAAAGTTTGGACTCTGGAGGATCCTGGAGGGGGAGTTGGGAAATTGCGTTATCTGTTCCTGTGCAAGTATCCGGTAAGAGTTTCTGGGCTTACTGTTCCTGACAGTACAAGTGTTCTATTCCAGTTGTTGTGAGTATTTTCGACTTATATAAGGAATTACTACTTTCTAATTATGTTAAAAGGTGAGTACTGGATAGGTCTTTAAGAGTTTATTTTTGTAAAAACACATGAAGTATTCTAAAAGTAGTGTGATAATGATATCTAAATATACACAGATACACAGTGTTATTCTGGAGAATCAATAGTATCTCTTGCATTTTACTAAAACGTATTTATTATTTTGGAATGGGTACAGTGAATAGACATATTCTACATTTTTTTGTACTGTATTTTACTATAACAGCCTGAGTCTTTTCCTATAGTCATAAGGAGTGACTGGTTTCAAAATTTAAGAAAACCTAAGAACAGGTTATCCTTATAAGTAATTATATCTATATAACTTTGTAAAGGAGTAAAACTCTACTAATGGAATGTTATTAGACAATGGTATTTATATAATATTTTTTGTAGGTCAAAATAGGTGAAAACGCTAGTTTTGTATTATATATTACGAAAACTGATAAAATTAACTGTTTATATTTTTATACAAGGAGCAACAACATAAAGGAAAAATTATGGAAAGAGAACAGCCTCATACTGAAGAGATTTTGGATATTACCTTGAGTGTAGTTGAAGAACTAATCATATCTGTCACAGTCAATGAGAGTGAAGAAGGGGAAGTTAGTGCTGCAGACATGAGCTATGATTTCGAAGACAAAAGCTTTGATGTGGATTTTCTGGAAGCATAAAATTATGTTGAAATTTTAGAACAAATTAATTCTGAAACTGCTAACGAGGGAATTGATGTGTATAAAATACCTGATGAACTTGTTTTAGAAGGTCTGTAAAATTATGAGATATGAGAAGAATACATTTATGGTTTAAAAATAATAAAGGTTTGGGCACTATCTACTAATGTATTCATTGTACTAAAAGTGAAGCACTTATAAATTTAGTTGTACTTTCTTTACATTTTTGTATTGATTTAAAATATGCAAAGTGGATCTGAGGGTATGGATTACCTAAAATCCCTATAGAGTATACATGCAGTCTTCTATGCACCTGCAAACTTGTGTTTTATACCTTCAATTCCCCAGTCTGTATCCTTAGACTTCCACCAAACCCTCTGACACTGCTGTTTTAGTATTGTAGTGAGCCAGTCAGCAGTATGTCCTTTTCCATTGTACCGAGGTAAAACTGAAGCTGTAATACATTTAGTGAGGTACTTTCTTTGCAGAACTGTAATGATCCACTCACTATCTAGATACTCATGGATTAAAACAGGCCTCAGCCCATAGACTGTTTCAAACCCCTATAGACTGTGCATGCACTGTTCTATGCACCAGCAAACTTATCTTTTATACCTTCAATTCCTCAATGTGTATCCTTACACTTCCAGCATACAGTATCATACTACTGTTTCAGTATTGTAGTGAACCATATAGTAGTATGTGTTTATCAATACATTGTTGTAAAGCTGCTATGCATTCAGCCATACACTCTGCTTGTAGAATTCTAATAATTCAGTCAGTACCTCAGTACTCTTGGTGAAAATTGGGCCTTAGGGCTTGGACTGCTTGAATCTCCTATAGCCTATGCATGCACTGTTCTATGCACCTACAAATTTACCTTTTATATGTTCAATTCCCCAGTATTTATCCTTACACTTGCATGAAACACTCTGTCATTCCTGTTATAGTTTTTTAGTGACTCATTAATCAGTGTGTAGTAATCCATTCACTATATTCAAACAGTAATCAGCAGTTGTACAATAAGTGGTACATCCCCACAGATTTGCCAGTTATTGTGCACTGTGACATCACCACCATGGATGCACTGAATTTACAATGTGGTGTATTATGGGGGAAAAACAGTACAGATATGTGATGTATTTGTGTTGTGAAGGTGGCACATTGCTTGACTTGCGTTGGAAACATAATGCAGCTCCAGCAATGCTCTTGGGGCCCAATGCTTACAATGTTGTGTCAATCCTTACACCTGTTTCAAGCAGATGCAGGGTTTTGATGCAGCATAAGCATAAAAGTGACTGAAATAAATCTTATAGATTTCACTTAGTCACTTTTAGGAGACCTTCCTGCACCAGAACACCTCCACCCCCCTGCGCAGGAAAGTCTCCTTCTGGCGCAGGGCTTTACAATGTGATACACCTTCCATATGCATGTCATTGTAAATACCACACACTATGGCACATCTTTTGCACCACCGCTGCATCACGAAAATGACGCAACAGATGTGTAAAAGAGGCACAAGGGCGTTGTAAATCCCTTCCCAACACATACAAATTCACCCAGGTAGTTGCACTAGCAGTGCAACTTGAAGCATAGACTTGTAACATATTTATATGCATATGTTACATTCAAGTGCTTCGGAAGTACTACACTATACTATAAATACCTTATAGATTTATGATATAGCACTTCCTTATAGTTCTGCAGTTTCACATTCACCATACAGTAGTAATGTATTCATTCATTCATTTATGAACTACACATTCATTCTGACAAACTTTTACAGACTAACATTGAAATATAGTTCTTTCTTTGAGCAGGGTAGGTAGTTCTAAAAAGAACTGTTTTTTTTGTGTTTTTAGTTTTCTATTTTTTTTGTGTTTTTAGTTTTCTCTTTTTTTTGTATTTTTTGAACAAGTGTTTTTTTTTTAAAACTAAAAAAATAGAACATGATCCCAAAAAGTGTCCAACAGGAACAAAATGGAATGCGAAAAAAAAGTAATGATGATGACAGCGATGCTCAAGCTTCCTGCGTTTTATGAGGTCGATGGACTGTTCCCCGTACCATAAAAGTTCTTGACAATAAATGCAGAGAATTTTAACTTCGATAAAATCATGTTCGATCTGTGGTTGTGGACTGCTTTTCACAGGTGGTGCACTTGATGTACTTGCTACAGAAGCAGGTGTGTCCTCTTGCGACCTCTGAGTTGCAGCTCTTGCAAAATTGTTGGGGTGCAAGGTCTTCACGTGCCGCACCATACTTGCAGTGCCAAATGAATATTTTTTTGCAGGATTGCCCCTGGAACATGGAGTTTGGCAAATTTTACAAGTCACAAGAGGTGCATTGACCTTTTTTTCCCCTTCAGTAAATTCTCTATCAGAGGAGTGGCTGAAAGATGAGTCCATAGGTGTTGTCATCATTCTAATTTGAAAGGCTTCAGAGAAGAGATACTTCTTCTTAGAAAGTCAAAGTAGAATTATTTAAATAGGAGGGGTCTTTCAAGAGTTGGAATAGGAAGTGTTATGAAGCAATCTAATCTCTTCTTTTTCAGTCAGATGGCTTTGCGTATGCTTACGGTGCTCTTACGATGCGAGTGTGAATGGCGTACTTCCGCGATTTGTGTAATTGTTTTTTAAAGTAATATTCGCTTTTTATAAGTTAAAAAAACTAGTTTCATGAATATCCCAGATAATGTCTTCCCTTAATATGTACATCAAATACATAAATATATGTTTTTGAACAATTTGAAACTTTGGCGCCATACGCGTACGGGACACCGTACATGACGTCACATGGAAGCGTAGATGCGAAGCGTAACGTCGAAGCGCATTCTTGACGTGCATGTGCAGAGTATAAATTACTGTACAAAGTATAGTGCGATCACCGTACGCGTATGGTAAAATTATCCCCCCAAAAAAATACAATGAAAAAAGAATTATATAGAATTTATTTTTAATATTTTGAAAGAAAAATGTAAATAATAAACAGCATTTCTTTGAATTTAGTTTTATTATTTTACATTAAGAACATGAAATATAACTTTAAAAAAAAAACATAAATATTTATACTAAAAATGTAGGAAATTAGTATAAAAAGAAAGAAATATAATAATTAATACATTTAAAAATTAATCATTTAAAAAACCTTTAAAATTCACAGAAAAAAAATAGGTTTCATCCACGTTATAGTTAGGAATTAGCATTTAAAAAACCTTAGAAATTCACTGAAAAAACCATAGGTTTCACACATGTTATAGTTAGCTGAACATTTCACTCATACAAAACCATTGAAATTCCCCCGTTATAGTTAGTTCAGTTAACTATAACTGGCGCGCCCGCAATGCACTGATGATGACAACACATTATACATCACTCATGACATGATCAGTGACATCACTCATGACATCACTGATGACATCTCAAATGACATCCCTGATGACATCACTGATGACATCATCCTTGTGAAAGAGTGGCGACCTCCTCTCACCCTAATATAATCTTTGATACACACATTGAAAAATAGAAACTAACATTTTCAAAACAATGGAGATACCAATACCAGTTAGAACAACCTATTCAGTAATTCCAAAATCTACATACACATCTACTCATTTACTAACAGTTCTATATAGTTACTCATACATGTACTCACTTATATGTATTCATACACCTATACATCCTGTTGCACGCCTACACTCATACATAGAGCTACTCACACACATACTAAACATCCATTTACTTGCATATATAGCTATACACACACCAGTACACTTACTTCTACAGAAACGTACACATACTTACTCTCTAAGACAATCACTTATAGAAACACATACTTATTTATACAGGGACTCTTCCAATCTCTCACTCTCATATATCCTCACTTCTATACATCAATACTCAAATATACTAGTTTAAAACATATATACTTATTCAGAAAGACACTATTAAGACAGTCATTCACTCAGTAACACACTCATACACACACTCATCCACCCATACAGTCCTGCACACTTGCTGTCTTCAAAACACATACAAACAGTGAGTCACTCATCCATGCATCTATGCGCTAAGTAATATCCCCCACCGAACCATACAGACACTCATACTGATACTGAAAAAAACAACTACTAACCCATATACACACTCATGTAGCTACTCACCAACGCATGCAGCCACTTATACACAAAGTGAGACACTGCTATAGATATTTAAATATTTAAACATTACTCGCTAATACATGTATTAACTAAGATACACTTAATAAGTCAGTTATACAATCAATTTTACAAAAATAAATCAATTTAGAAACATATTTACCCATTTATTCTTCCATAGACCTTAGATATACATATAAAAAAATATTTATTTTTCAGAAAGACACACATTCACTGGATGATTTCATCAGTGATGTCATCAGTGATGTCATTTGCGATGTCATCAGTGATGTCATGACTGATGTCACTGACCATGTCATGAGTGATTTAATATGTGACGTCATCAGCAATGCATTGCACGCGCGCGAGTTATAGTTAGCTGAACTAACTATACAGGGAAATTTCAAAGGTTTTGTGTGAGTGAAATGTCCAGCTAACTATAACATGTGTGAAACCTATGGTTTTTTCAATGAATTTGCAAGGTTTTTTAAATGCTAATTCCTAACTATAACGTGTGTGAAACCTGTGGTTTTTTCATTGAATTTCAAAGGTTTTGTAAATGATAATTATCAAAAGTAATAATTATTATATGTCTTTCTGTTATAATAATTTCTTACATTTTTAATATAAATATTTATATTTATTTTAAATTATATTTCATATTCGTAATGTAAAATAATAATAAAACTAAATTGAAAAATATTTTTTGTATTCATATTTTTTTTCCAATGTATTAAAATTGAAATCTATATAATTCCTTTATCATTGGGTTTTTTTGATAATCGACCGTACGCATACGCTAATGGAATTACACCAAATTTGGCAAAGAGGTAGAGTTCGGTTCGCAGATTGTGCTTTTTGTTAAATGGAGTAAATCCGTTCAGTAGTTCATGAGAAAACCCCAATACACTATGCATGTAGTCTTCTATGCACCGGCAAACTTGTCTTTTATGCCTTCTATTCCCCAATCTGTATCCTTACACTTCCAGTAAACACTATCACACTTCTGTTTCAGTATTATAGTAACCATACAGCACTATGTGCTTATCTATACACTATTGTAAAATAATCCATTCACTACATTAAAACACTAATCAGCAGATGTACAATAAGTGGTACATTCCCAGAGATATGACAGCTATTGTGTACTGTGATATCACCTCCTTCTGGCGCAGGGCTTTATAATGTGATGCACCTTCCACATACCATGGCACATCTTTAGCACTACCAGTGCATCACAAAAGTGATGTAACGGCTGTATTAAAAATGGCACAAGGGGGTTGTAAATCCACCCCTAACACATACAAATTCACCCAGGCAGTTTAACCAGCAGTGCAAATTGAAGCACAGACTTGTAACATATTTATATGGATATGTTACATTCAAGTGCTTCGGAAGTACTACAGTATACTATAGGTAAACACCTTATAGATTTATGCTGTAGCACTTCCTTATAGTTCTGCACTTTCACATTCACCATACACTAGTAATGTATTAACCCCTTCGATGCGGCCGCGATTCCCCTGGTGTGCTGAAGCAGCACGAACAGGGGCGGGCCATGACGAACCCCAGCCGTCATCAGCACACGAGCACCGTAGTGCATGACAGCTGGGGTTCGTCATCAGCATGGAAGGGGTTAATTCATTCATTTATGAACTACACATTAATTCTGAGAAACCTTTATACACTAACATAGAAATATAGTTCTTTCTTTGACCAGTAAAGGTAGTTCTGAAAATAACTGTTTTTTTTGTGTTTTTAGTTTTCTATTTTTTTTGTGTTTTGTCAACAAGTTTTTTTTAAAACCAAAAAAATGGAACTGGAACCCAAAAAGTGTCCAACAGGAACAAAAGAATGAAAAAGTAAAAAACTAATGTCGAGGACAGCGATGCTCCTGCATCCTGCCTTTTATTAGGGCAATAGACTGTTCCCTATAACACAAAAGTTTATCGCAATAAATGCATACAATTTTAACGTCAGCAAAATCAGGATCAATTTGTGGGTGTGGACTGATTGCTGAAAATTCAGCTGCAGTAGTTGATGTGCTTGGTGCAGTAAAAGGTGGGTTGTCCTGCAACCTCTGTGGTGCAGCTTGAGCAAAGTGGTTGCGTGCAAGTTCTTCACGTGTCACACCATATTTGCTGTGCCGAAGGAGTATTTTGTAGATGGATCACCCCTTGAAAGAGTGATTTGGCAAATGTTACAGGTTACTTTTGGAGCATTAATCTTTTTTTGACCTTCTGGAAAAGTAAAAATTTCGCTTACAGCTAATTTACGTTCTCAACACTATAAAATGCTATTTAATTTATATCATACACCGGTCAAGATGATGAAGTGGGGCAATATATATATTGGGAAATGTTATTGGTGCCAAGCTGATAAAGCAGATATTGTACATATATTTTTTGATTGCAGAGTTTTGAACTCTTTTTTCACTTCCATTGCCCAATTTTTGTCAACTATTTTAAAATCTGATGTGCTAATATCTAGAGAACTGATGCTGTTTGGACTCTGCAAAGACATGGCCTGTATGCCACTTTATAATCAAAATCGGTATTTTTTGTTCATGGCTATATCAGTTGCTCGATTATGTATCGCTTCCATGTGGTTGAAAACTGAGGCACCGTCATATGAGATGTGGCGGGCAAAGTTATATAATATATTTAATTTAGAATTTAATTTATATCGTATCAGATCAGTGAAGAAAAAACAACTGGGGTTTAAGATCTGGCAGCCTATGATTGATCATTTAGCCAATGATAGCCCAAGTTAGGCTGTAATATTTGTTCACTCTCTTGGTTATGATATATAAGTACTTTTGAATAGGATTAATGCATATACTTTTTCGTATTTGCTTTGATCATGCTATGAACTGCATAATAAATATCATAATAAAAAAATAGATATACATATATAAAAAAGATTTATTTTTCAGAAAGACACACATTCACTGGATGATGTTATTTGAGATGTCATCTGTGATGTCATGAGTGACGTCACTGACGATGTCATGAGTGATGTAATATGTGACGTCATCTGCAGTGCATTGGGGGCGCACGAGTTATAGTTAACTGAACTAACTATAATGGGGGAATTTCAATGTTTTTTTATGAGTATATATATATATATATATCAATACCACAAAGTTGCCCTTTAGGAAATGCCACACAATTGAAGGTTGAAGCACAGATTGCAGCAGGTAGCAGTGTAGTCGGTGGGCCGCAGGTCTTTCATATGCCATACGCGTTTCGAGCTGCACCCAGCTCTTGATCACTGGCAGAAAGAGGCAAAAAGCGGGTTCGTTAAGAACGTCTGTTTTATTTTACTTAGAGCCCCGCCCATGTGGGCATCACAGATTAAAGGCACGCTGGTTATGGTAGTTCCTGATGATGCCCCAAAGACTCGTTCCGCTTTTGCACCTTTCAAAATAATGTTCCCAGTAAGGTGAAATCCATTCTCAGCACCGCTTTCCTCTGCCAATATTTACCGGCTGTTAAGGCCCTTTCAATCCATCGGGCGCTCGAGTTTGCAAGCACAAACAAACAGTTTTTTTTTACAATGAATGAAATCCCCACCCATTTCCTTCACTTCTTCTTTCACTTTTGTGACTGAAAGACCTGCCTTTTTTGCTGTTCCATATTCCTTGATTAATCATGGCTGCCAGACCATCCAGCAGTGAAGATGACTCCAATGATTTCATTGATGAAGAGCCTCCTCAGCCGAAGGTCAAAGAACATTTCATCTGGAAATTTTTTAAGTTTCCAGCAGACCAGAAGAAGGTGAATGCACCAAAAGTAGAGTGCAGGATCTGCAAACAGGTCCTGTCACGGGGTAACCCCCCAAAAAAATACTCTTTTGGCAACTTCACCATGATTCGCCATGTGGAGAGGAGGCACCCCCAGAATTTTGCCCGGGAAAGTGTCAGGGCTCTGGCACAAGAGGTTCCCAGAGATGGGGCCTCTACATCAACAGGAGGAGCAACTTCTTCTGGAAGAGAACAATCACAGGAGCAGGTAGCAAACATACAACCTGCATTTAACCATGGGGTCGTCAAATGCAGATACTGCAATCAACTCCTCACCTATGGGGAGCAAAGTGTCCTGCTCATGGTTCGAGCATTGGAGAACCATCGCTGCCCTTCCCACCCCTAATTTTTTTCTTTTCTTTTTGCTCCTGTTGAGCAGTTTCCATTCCCTGTTTTTGTTCCTGTTCAGTTAAAAGAAGAAAACCAAAAGTTCTTTTCAGAACTACCTCCAATTCTCATCAAAGAGCTATATTCTTAAAAAATGAAGAGTAAGTGAAATATAGTGCATTGATAATTGAAAGGAGAATGAGTAAGAAAGAACAGAAAGGTATGAGAGGTGAAAGGAAGTGAAGTAGGAGGAATGAAAGAAGGTGAGTGTTAGAAAAGAAAGTTATGACACAGTGAATAAACTGGAGGCCTCATTTCTGAAAAGTGACGCATCGCTACGTGAAAACAGCGATGCGTCACTTTTCTGGACGCACTCCTTATGACATTCCAGATATGTCATATTTAATATATGACTAATCAATTCGCAAGGAGTTACAGATATGTCAGTATTTCTGACATATCTGTAAACACAAAAGTAACGCATTGCAGGAGTGCGTCACAAAAGTGACGCAACTCCAGTAATGTGTCCTTTCACATGGAAAAAGCACCATGTGAAAGGTTTGCTGTGAAGCAGGCGCAAGATTTTGGCGCAACAGCATCCTAAAAGTGACGCACTGCGTCATTATTACCAAGCTTTTTGCAAGGAACACCCCCTCTGCATGCATTATACCTGACACTATTTTTTAAAAAGTGACGCATCTAGGTACATGGGTCACTTTTTAAAACTCTGCGCCACATTGTATCTGCATCAGGTATAATGTATGCAGAGGGGGCAATCCCTCGCAAAAAGCTTGGTAATAACGACGTACTGAAATCTATAAGATTTCTCTGCGTCACTTTTAGGATGCTGTTGCGTCAAAATCTTGCACCTGCCTCGCATCACTTTTATGTTTACAGATATGTCAGAAATACTGACGTATCTGTAACTCCTTGCAACATGATTCGTCATACATTAAATATGACACATCTGGAATGTCATAAGGAGTGCGCACAGAAAAGTGACGCATAACACCAGCAGTGTAATAAAATGTGCCTCGTTGCACTATATTTAAAAAGTGACGCATCTAGATAGATGCGTCACTTTTTAAATATTGCATAACAATGCACATTTTTTTACACCGCTGGTGCGTCACAAAAATTGACGCACAGGAGGCGCAAAACTAACAGCGCAAGGCCTTCATAAATATGGTCCTGGATTTTCCCCGTGCTTCGCCGGTGCGCGTACCATGCGCTTCCCCCGCGCAAAACGAAAAAAATTTTTTAATGCCCTGCAGGACCCTATTTTAGTCCCTACATCAAACTTAGGGGGTCAGAGGGGGTCTACTCTTCCCCCTTATGGTCATTTGCCCCTTTTTTTTTTCAAACCCCTTGTGTCTCGATTTTACCGAGACACAAGATGGCGGCCGCTCCAGACTGTTTAGAATGTTTACAGACACCCAAGAGCCAATCAGCTTTCTGCGCGCAAGTCGCGTGTCGCGCCTGGAGCGCACTCCGGTGCGCGCACCGGAGAGCGCCTATAGATATATATATTTTTTTGAACCTAAATTACTCAAAATCCACTGCAGCACATATCTTGAGACATAGCAAAGGCACATCGGGCTACCAGTCCCTACAATTTTGCCAAGTTTGGTGTAAATCCATTCAGCCGTTCGGGCTAAAAGTGAAATTGACCGCCCTATGGAAATTAACATGGGGAAAATGCGTTTTGGGACCCCCCTTTTATCTCGGCCCCCGCTTGACGTATCCCCCCCAAACTTTCAGGGAAGGACCGGAGCTCGACGAGGCCATTTTCAGGAAATTTTCAGGCAGATTCGTCAACCGGTGCCAAAGTTATTCCAAATAGAATTTTGAGATTTAACATTGAAAAAAATACTAACTATAACTACCTACTGGCGACCGCCAGTAGGTAATATATATATATATATATATATATATATATATATATATATATATATATATTCAATGAAAAAACCATTGGTTATAGAACATATATAGTTAGGAATTTGCATTTACAAAACCTTATTTTACTCGCATAAAACCATTGAAATTCCATATATAGTTAGATGCGCTAACTATATATCGCGCACCCGCAATCCACTGCTGATGATGTCACATATTACATCATTCATGACATGGTCAGTGACATCACTGATGACATCACTGATAACAACTCAAATGACATCACTGATGACATCTCAAATGACATCACTGATGACATCACTGATGACAACTCAAATGACATCACTGACAACATCACAGATGACATCATTCATGTGTTAATATGATGAACCTCTACAGACTCTGATATATCCTTAGATACACTCAGTGAAAACAGACACTCACAGATTGTCACTCATCCATGGAGTTACTCATACACCTAGACAGTCATGCAAAGAATCAATCACACCTCCAATTCCTCAACTATACAGTTATACACACCTTACTTATTGAAATATATTCTAACACATATTTACTCTCTTATATAATCCCTAATAAAAGTTCACAATGATCCATACAGCCACTCACACATTCACTGGCTCTAATGCACAGTTATTTATATATGTTAACTCTCACATGTACTGTGTTTTACATATGTACTTACTTTGACATGTAGCACTGAGATATCCATTCACTCACCAATACACTCATGCACACAGTCAACCGCCCATACAGCTGTTTCCACATGCACTTTTGAAACCATACATCTAGTGAATCAACTGCTCACACATCTATGCACAGAGTCACACACCTCCCAGCCACTCACACATATACTCAGTCTCCCATACAAATACTTGAGCAACCAATCAATAACCCATATAGTTATTCATATAGCTACTGATCAACACATGCAGCAGTTTACAGAACAACAGATATAATGATGCACAAATTAATACAGTTTAATCACTAACCCATGCACTCAGTGAGACACATTTAATCACTCCCTCATGCAAACAGTCATGCACCTACTAAATCCTTCATCCAGACATTTATACATCCACTCATTCTTCAATATGTAAGACATATTTTAACTTTACAGAAACATACAGTCACTGGATGTTGTGATCAGTGATGTCATCAGTGATGTCACTGACCATGTCATGAATGATGTAATATGTGACATCATCAGCAGTGGATTGCGGGTGCGCGATATATAGTTAGCGCATCTAACTATATATGGAATTTCAATGGTTTTATGCGAGTAAAACAAGGTTTTGTAAATGCAAATTCCTAACTATATATGTTCTATAACCAATGGTTTTTTCATTGAATTTTCAAGGTTTTGTAAATGCAAATTCCTAACTATATATGGACTATAACCTATGGTTTTTTCTGTGAATTTCAATGGTTTTTTAATAGCAAATATCAAAAGCTGTCAAATGTCAAGTACGTGATAGGTAAAAACGTTTTCGTGTTTATGCACGCTGATGTGCTTTGAACGCTGCCCCCCCCCTCCCCTCTTTTCTCTTAATAGTACTCTCTCTTTGCAGATAGTGAACGGTAGTTAACGCAGACCTTTACCCCCGTTGTAATCCGTCGTACCTGCTTGTCTCTCCATTTGATTGATTGTTATCCAAGCATTTACTGTTTTAGAATTGGTTCTCTTTGGATCATTCTCCATTTACAAACAAGCACAAAGTCGCAATACTCTGTTTAGTCTTTGCAGATAGTGAAAAATCGTGTAAAAAAATAAAAGTAATCGAGCAAAATCAGTAGACCACTAATTCGATCTCTTTTTGACCTCGGTAAAATACAAACATTAGGAACAACCCATCATGAGAAATACAAAAATAGTGAAATGCACTGAGCTCCACACCATGAGGGCTGCAAGACAGCTCGACTCCGCCACCCACCCCGCCCAAAATAACGACAAACCCTATGCAAATATTATAAATATAGACAACACACCAGCAAAGAAACAGGGTAAAACATTTTATTAAATAACTATTTACATAACAATTTTATACTTTTTATTGCCCGATCCGGCTAGCTCAATCGATCGAGCATGAAACTCATGCACTGATAGCAAGCGTTGAGAGTTTGTAGAACGATGGCTTCAGATTTTCCACATACGGTGTAGTGGCGCGAACTGGGAGGGGGCGTTTGGATCCTGCCCCTTCCCCAAATAAGATTTTCATACGTCAATGTTCGTTCATGCTTTTTGTCCCTGAGTTGCTTCGATGTCACTGCCTTACACAAATGGCATAAGTCCTGGATGTTGAGTGCCATACTTCAGAGTTCTAAGCAGCACTTGTAACACTGTTTAAACCTTATTTGCACCTGCTGCAGCTTCACTATTCAAAGTAAGTAGGGTCCGTTTGTGGACCTGACTGCATTGGAAAACAATGTGATACGGTGCCTCCCTAAAGCGCTTGACGGAGGCCCCCGAGGGGCGGTGAGATGGCGCGGACTGAGAGGGGGCGCCTGGCTCCTGCCCCCTCCCCAAGTTGTGTTGCCCTGATGTGGCCTGAGATCGCCCCGGACATAGGCGGCCGGCTCCCGGGGTCCGGCGGAATTTTTTCCCTTTTGATGACTCTTCCATTCTGGACCTTGTCCCACAATCCGTTTGACCTGAAGACACGCTGTAGTGGGGCGCCCCTTTACCGTTTTAGTTGCCATTCCGCCCGCTTTTGGTACTCTGTGCCTCTTCCGCCATTCAGCTGTTTACCGCCCGCTCTTGCGACTACAGCGTCTCGCTCACCATGTAGTTGAGTTGCTCCCGCTCTTAAGATTTAACCGAAATTTTTGGACTGCTGAAAGAGGTTGTATTCCGACCGCTGGTTGGTGGAGACATTTTGACTATATTCTGGACCTGCGTTGTCGCGTAATGCGTCATATGACGCGTCGCGTTAGCGCACCCGGAAGTGCTCCGGTGCGCAAGGCGCAGCTTCCCGGAAACGATCCAGAGCGCGCCGCGCAGCGCGTAACGTAAGCATAACAGGTCATGTGACTTGTTAATAAAACTTTTCATTGGTTCATTTTACTTTTGTTTTCCTAATGATGTAAGACTAGGTCATGTGACCTAAAAATAACACTTTTCATTGGATTAAAACATTTTTTTTCCCAAGCGATGAAAGCCCCACCTTGTTTCTGGATGTTTCAGACTGAAGCTGGCGTCACCATGAGAGCACCACCATCTCGTAGCTCCGTCGTGGCCATTCCGCAAGCAATCATGGCAGCCGCTCCCCACCGGAAGCCTGCGGGAGTCGAGGGCCCCCAAGACTTTTGTACCATCTTCAAGGCTGAGGGGACGCTTTCGAGAATGGAACCCAAGCCCTGGCAGACAAGCGTCCGAGTTCCAAGGTGTCCCAGGGCCATTTTACTGGACCAGGCCCAAATCCGAAGAGCCTGCCGCCATTTTAAGAGTCCTGTGGCAGCCGCCTATCGCTGCACCGCAAGAGTGGGAGCAACTCAACTACATGGTGAGCGAGACGCTGTAGCCGTAAGAGCGGGCGGTAAACAGCTGAATGGCGGAAAAGGCACAGTGTAGCAAAAGCGGGCGGAATGGCGACTGAAAGGATAAGGGGCGCCCCACTACAGCAGACGAGCCTCCGCCATGTGCTTCAAAACTGCATACGTATCTCGTGATATCAAGGTTGGGCAACCAGTACACAACAAGCAGTTACGAGTCTCATTTACACCGGCGCCATTTTGGGCGCGGCCGGGCAGGTCCAGGATCTAGTCAAACATAACAAATGAGGCTGACGTCTCTGAAGCAGTTGACGAACAGCAGGACATAGCAAATAAACATGAAGTCTCTAAAGCTGTTAACTCACTGCAAGACAAAACAAGTGAACCTGAAACCTCTGGAATAATTGTCGCTCAAAAGAACAACACACAAAACTCTGTAGAGCCTGAAGAAAGAAAAACAGAAGGGCACTGTAGTTTCAGACACACTTAACACTAATGACTTAACAAAGATATCGTCTGTCTATGAAGCAGTTATCATGTTCACAGAATTGACAAAGAAGTGTGCAGACACCAATGCTATTAAGAAACACAAGGAAATCCCTAACGCATCAGCATTCTCGGAAGAGGTTGACACAGATAACATCTTAAGGAACAAAGAAAGACAAAATAAGGATGAGGAAGTTATCACTTTAGTTTTTTCATCAGCTAGCGACAGCAAGAAACATATTGTAATGGAGATTAGAGAGGCTACGGATGGATAAATAAATATAGTGCTGCATCGGGAATACGGACAACCCTATTGATGTTGATTTTTCATTATTGATTATTGTAAAGAAATGGCGACTCCCCCCTTTAGCAGATTAGCTAAATGTTTGCGTAATTTAGGCATAAAAGTTATATTATTATTGTTGTTGTTGTTATCGTTATAGTTCTGGTTAATTTCAAAAAATGTTTAAATATATTTACAGTTTTTGTTGCGTTCGTTATATTTAAAAGTTAATAAAGTTTTATAATCCTACTTTGTTGGAGTGCTATATATTTTTTAAAAATCGGGTGAATGGGGCCTTGAATCGGGTTATTGTCATGTGTGGGCTTTGCAAGTGTACTGCTACAGGATCGGACATTTCAAACTCAAATGCACGTTCTTTTTCTTACCTTTCCGAAGCATGGAGCGCAATAGCAGGCAGAGAAAGGGTGATGCACGTGTTGAACACTACCTGGCCTGGCAAGTTGCTGGCAGTGCCCCCCCGCCCGCTCCTGAAAGAGGGCACACACACACCGCTGCCCCGAGTACTTCACAAATCTTTAAAAGACCATGCGCTTGTTCATGAGGCTTAAATGGTTTATCACCCCTTCTAGAACCCCTGCATCGACCCTCTGACGTTTCCTGGAAGAATTAGCACGTAACACAATACCAAGCCCTGTCAGCTGAAACCCCCGAGGAATCGTGGGACATATTATCAAGGGGGTTTATTTCCGCTTTTTTGGCTTTAAAAGCCAAAAAAAAGGAGATAAAATTATCTCCCTATTACCAAGCTGTCGCTAACACCAGTTAGTGACAGCTAAAAGGAGATAGCGACCATCTTGGGCCCCGCTTTGCATGTCAGTGATATTTATCACTAATGACATGCAAAGTGGGCTTGCCAAGATGTTAGCGACTGGAAACAGTCCCTAACCATCGCTATCTCCTATTACCAACTTTTGGAGATATTCGCGCTAAGCGCGAATATCTCCAAAAGCTAACACCTGCCCTGAGCAGTTTTTAGCCATGTTATCCAATGGAAGGTGGATAACATGGCTAAGAGCATTTGCTGGATAATGCATGAATATCGCTGACTTTTCAGCGATATTCATGCATTGCGGCCGTTTTTTATCGCATTTGCGATAAACCTTGCTAATAGCAAGGTTTATCTGCGATAAAATTCGCCGATGTGCGGCGATAATTTTTGTCTCTAAACAAGTTAGAGACAAAAAATATCGCTAGTTGTTGGTAATATGCCCCCGGATTTTTCCTTGCAGGAATCGGGAGGCGGAAGACTAGCACTGAAATCAGTAGTCTCACGCCTCAATCGGGAGGGTTGGCATGTCTGGATTCTCTACAGCTGGGGCCATAAACTACATCCGCAGGGCTAGGTGATAGCCTGGGTCCGGCCTGGACAATCGGACACAGAGGAAGAGGAGTGTCAGAGGGTGCGGTAGTGAATAGGGTGAAAGGGAGGTGTTGGGCGGGCTCAGAGTGTGATTCTCAGGGAAGAGCAGCGCAGATGGGGGGAAGTATATGGCCGATGCATGAGAGAGAGAGCGGGGGTGACCAGTGCGTGGGGGAGATGCTTGCGAGGGTGGGGAGCCGTGCTGAGAATCGACGGCGTGCAGAGAGTGGGTCTGGTCAAGGCATCTAAAATGGCTGCCGTGCACGAGAAAATTGTGGCATTGGTCAAAAAGGCAAGATGGCGCAGACAATGTTTATCAATAAGGATTCATTTATAACAAAATATTTACTCGCAGTGACAAAATGGTGGTCAACACTTCCTGATTTCCATCGAATCGAACGTTAACAGACGTCACGCAGCAAAAAAAAAAAAAAGCTCACGCACAGCCGCTCGAAGACATGTATCAACATATATGAGCCTCCTCAGCCACCCTCAGAAAACATAAGGGGTCAGGATACGTCTCCCGCACCCCCTTATACCTAGTAATTTAATTAAAACGAAACACAAAATGGCGAATTCCTGTTTCGCTACCAGTTTGCGGCCCAGTTCGCGGCCCGGGAAACGCTTCTACCGTGAAAAATATTTTTTTTTTATTTTCCCCACGAGACCCTTTAATAACCCCAACATCATTCCTAGGGGGTCAAGAGAGGTATACCTTGCCCCCTTTCATTAAATTCCCCCTTCGTTTTTCACCTCTTCTTCTCTCTCGATCCTACCAAGAGATAAGATGGCGGCCGCTCCGGACTGTTTAGAATGTTGACAGACACCGGAGAGCCAATCAGCTTTCTGCGCGCAAAGTTCCGTTTCGCGAAAAGTAAGCGAACCGGAGCGCAGCCCGGAGCGCTGTTACAGATATATATCTTGTTTTGAACGTTAATTTCTCAAAAACTACTGGAGCACATATATTGAGACCTAGCAAAGGCACATCGGGCTAACAGTCCCTACAATTTTGCCAAGTTTCGTGCAAATCCATTCAGCCGTTCGAGCTAAAAGTGAGTCCAACCGCCCTATGGAAATTAACATGGGAAAAAACGCGTTTTGGGACCCCCCTTTTTTCTCGGCCCCCCCTCAACAAAACCCCCCAAATTTTCAAGGGCTGCTCAGAAACAAAATGTGCCATTTTCCTGAAAATTTCAGCCGATTCCGTCCACAAACGCCAAAGTTATTAGACATAGAATTTTCAAAAGTTCCATAGAGAATTAATCCTAACTATATATACCTACTGGCGATAGCCAGTAGGTAATATATATATATATATATATATATATATATATATAAATTCACTGAAAAAAACATAGGTTTCAGGCCTTATATAGTTAGCAATTAGCTTAAAAAAATCTTTGAAATTCACTCAAAAAAAGTTTTAGGAGTGTTATAGTTTGCTGGACATTTCACTCATACAAAACCATTGAAATCGCTCCTATATAGTTAGTTGGACTAACTATATTTCGCGCACCCACAATGCACTGCTGATGATGTCGCATATTAGATCATTCATGACATGGTCAGTGACATCACTGATGACATCTCAAATGACATCACTGATGACATCATCTAGTGAAACTGGTTTGCTTCTTTATTTAAATATGCATTATATATATAGCAATTTGCATTGAAGAATGAGTGGAGATATATAAATAAATATTTGGATGGAGGATTTAGTAGCAGTGTAATTGACTGTTTACTTGACCAATATATAGTGTCTCACTAAATATAGTGGATAGGGACTAAACTGTGCGAATATCTGTATCACTTTGTCAGTTGTTGTGTAAACTGGTTCTCCAGTTGCTTACTAGCTATGTGAAAGTCTATATTAGTTATTGATTAGATAACTGAGAATTTGTATGGGGCAGTGAAAGTGTGTGTGGTTCGTTGGGGGGTGTGTGACTGTCCAAAGATGTGTGAATAGTCGATTCAGTAGATATATGAAGTTAAAATTACATGTTCTAACAGTTTGCGTGAGTGGATCTCTTAAAGGGTATGGTGATGAGCAAATATATTTCTCAATGGTACATGTCCAACAAACTGGAAAAATAAAAGGCAGTGTATGTGTCAGTAGTTGTATATAAATAAGTATCCATAAGACTCAATGATTGTGTGAGGGACTGTATGGATAACTATATACTTGTAATAATGATTTTATAATTCACTAAGTATGACTTACTATCTAAAGGAATAGATGAAGTGGTGTTTGTATAAGTGTGTAGCTAAGTAAATATGTAAGTATGATCCATTGTTTGCCTAAGTGAGAAGGATGACTTCATATGTGAATAAGATGTGTGCTGTTGTGTAATCTTGATATAGGTGTATAAGTATTTTTGATAGTGTTCTATTGTTCATTGACAGCATGTATGAGTGAATCTACAGGTAAGTGATTAGATGTGTGCATATGTCTATGAATCACTGAGTGGGGATTAAGTCACCTTGAATCCTGAGGGTCCCTAGTGTCCAACTAGCCCACTAGGTACCTCCAGTAAGTGCTACATAGCTGAATTGCAGAGAGATGTAAAAAGGGAAACAGACTACACCACCTCTCTGCAACTCAGCGCAGTGGTGCTTACTGGAGGGCTAGTTGGCACCTCAGAGCCATCAGGATTGAAGCAGAATTATGTCCCCAACTTGAAATGCGCCACAGGGCGTGTTTGCACACGTCACCTCAGGCTCTGTCCCCTCCCCTCACCACTGTGTAAACACGTCTTGTGGCCATTTTAACCGGAGATTAAGTTCACTTGAATCCTGAGGGTCCGTAGGGTCCAACTAACCCTCTAGGCACCTCCAGTAAGTGCCACAGAGCTGCGTTGTAGAGATGTGTAACAAGTGTAAGGGACTGGACAACCTCTCTACAATGCAGCGCAGTGGCACTTACTGGACCCTGGTGGACTAGTTAGCCCCCAGGGTCCCTCAGGATTGAAGGGGAATTATTTCCCCAACTTGAAACTGGCCATAGGGCGTGTTTACACACATTACCTCAGGCCCCGTCCCCTCCCTTCGCCACTGTATAAACTCGCCCTGTGGCTGTTATAAGTTGGGAGATTAAGTCCCTTTGAATCCTGAGGGTCCCTGGGGGCAAATTAACCCACAAGGTATGCCCAGTAAGAGCCATTGTAGAGAGGTATAAAAAGGGGCCAGCCTGCACCACCTCTCTGCAACGGTAACTACACAAAATCTCAAATTCAAAAAATGGAATTACCAAAATATTGAAGTCAAAATATAGAATGGACAAAATATCGAATGGACAGAATATAGGGGTGAAAAACATCGAATTGAAGGTAAGTAATTTAATATCAATTTTTTAAATATAGAAAGTCAAAATATCAAAGTATATAATATAGGTAGTAAAATATATTGCATTTTTAATAATATCGAATTTTTTAAAGTGTTTTATATGTGTGAAAAGTGTATATTATTTTAGTAATTTATTTTAAGTAATTAATTTTATGTTATTTAATTTTTGCGTAATTTAGTTCTGTAGCGGGTTGTGGGTTTATAGGGGAATAGGGTGGAAGTAATTTTATTGTAATTAGTTAAATATTTTTATTTATTTATTGGTATTAATTCATAAATAATTGTTAATTAATTTTTAATTAGTAATTAATTTGTATTAATTGATTAATTGATAATTATGTTAATGGTATTCATTTATTTTCTGTAGCGGGTTGTGGGTTTATAGGGGAATAGGGTGGGAAGTAGTCTAATTGTAATGAATTAAATATTTTTATTTATTTATTGGTATACATTTTACATTAATTTTTTATTAATTTTTAAATGATAATTGTTTTTATTAATTGATTAATTGATAAATATGTTATTTTTTAAATTTATTTTCTGTAGCAGGTTGTGGGTTTATAGGGGAATAGGGTGGGAAGTAATTTAATTGTAACTAATTACATATTACAAATAATTGTTGTGTATTGATAATTAATTTACTGTTCATTAATTATTAATTTATATTAATTTTTATTAATTAGTTTTTGTTATTGTAAATTAATTAGTTGCTAATTAATTATGAATAGGTAATTATTTCTAATAAATAATATGTATTTGTTTGTGTGATAAATTAATTATTACATAATATTAAATTGGTAATTAATTTTAATTATTGTTTTGTTGGTATTGATATTTAATTTATTTTTATTAATATATTAAATCATTACTTTCCCTACTGTTAAACTCACTGGAGTGGGAATAGTAATTTTTACCCCTACGCTATCCAACGCTTTCCCTACTGTTGCACTCTCTGGAGTGGGAATAGTAATTTTTACCCCTACGCTATCCAATGCTTTCCAAACTGTTGCACTCTCTGGAGTGGGAATAGTAATTTTTACCCTCCGGCTATCCAACGCTTTCCCTACTGTTGCACTCTCTGGAGTGGGAATATACATTTTTATCCCTACACTATCCAACGCTTTCCCTACTTTTGCACTTTCTGGAGTGGGAATAGTAATTTTTACCCTCGTGCTATCCAACGCTTTCCCTACTGTTCCACTTACTGGAGTGGGAATAGTAATTTGTACCCCTACGCTATCCAACGCTTTCCCTACTGTTACACTCTCTGGAGTGGGAATAGTCATTTTAAACCCTACGAGATCCAAAGCTTTCCCTACTGTTGCACTCTCTGGAGTGGGAATAGTAATTTTTATCCCTACGGTATCCAACGCCTTTTCTACTGTTGCACTCTCTGGAGTGGGAAGAGTAATTTTTACCCTCCCGCTATCCAACGCTTTCCCTACTGTTGCACTCACTGGAGATGAATAGTAATTTTTACCCCTACGCTATCCAACGCTTTCCCTACTGTTACACTCACTGAAGTGGTAAAAGTAAATTTTACCCTCCCGCTATCCTACAGTAAAAATATTGTATATTTTGTATTAATATTACGTTAATATATACATATATATGTTTAAAAAAAAATTATGTTTATTTTTTAATTTAAATTAATTATTTACTAATTTTAAGGTTATTTAAGTATTTTTAAGTATGTTTAAGTTAATTATATTTATTATTTCATTCATTTTCAATTACTTTTAAGACATTTAAAAAATGTCTTCGATATTTTGACTAACTATATTTTTTTAACCATATTTTTGATTCGATATTTTTGTACTTACCTGTTTGTAGATAGGACTTCGATATTTTTGCATTCTATATTTTGTCATTGATATTTTGGGAATTCTATATTTTTGTATTCGATATTATGTCAGTGATCCCTCTGCAATGCAGCACAGTGGTGCTTACTGGAACCATTTGGTGGACTAGTTGGCTCTCAGGCCGCGTCCCCTCCCTTCACCACTGTGTAAACGCGCCCTGTGGCCGTTCTAAGTTGAGAGATTAAGTCCCCTTGAATCCTAAGGGTCCCTAGGGTCAAACTAGCCCACTAGGTACCTCCAGTATGCGCCACAGAACTGTGTTGCAGAGAGGTGTAATAAGGGGCATGGCCTCTAAACACCTGGCTGCAATGCAGCTCCCTGTTGCATACTGGAGATACTTCTTGGGCAAGTTGTCCCTCAGGGACTCTCAGTATTGAAAGAGTATTAATTCCCCAACTTACAACTTGTCACAGGGCGCATTTGCACAATGGTGAAGGAAGGGGGCATGTCTGTAAACACACCCTGTGGTGCGTTTTTAATTGGAGAATTAATTCCTCCTCAATCCGGAGAGAACCTGGGGGCCAACTAGCCCACCAGCTACCTCCACTAAGTGCCAGAGAGCTGCGTTACAGAGAAGTGTTCAGAGGCCATGCCCCTTTTTACAACACTCTATAACACAGCTCAGTGGCGCTTACTGGAGGTACTTGGTGGGCTAGTTGGCCCCCAGGGACCATTAGAATTGAAGAGAAATTAATTCCCTAACGTATACCGCGCCTCAGGGTGTGTTTGCACACATGCCAACTCAGGCCCCGCCCCCTCCCTTCACCACTGTGCAAACACGCCCTGTGGCACCTTTTAAGTTAGGGGATTAACTCCCCTTGAGTCCTGAGGGTCCCTGGGGTGCAACTAGCCCACCAGCTACCTTCACTAAGAACCACAAAGCTGATTTGCAGAGAGGTATAAAAAGGGGAGTGGTCTCAGAACACCTCCCTGCAACGCAACACCCTGGCGCAAACTAGAGGTTCCTGGTGGGCTAGTTGCGAGGCTGTGTAGCCCCCTTCTTTTTCAAATTTTTTAGCCCTGGGGACCCCATCCCCAAGGGGCTGCCCCGTAATTTTTTTGTAAAAAATTTGGAAGGGGGCTGCGAGGAAAGCCGGCCCCGGGGCATGGCCTATTTTTTATTTATTAAAATTGTTTTGGAGGTGGGCCGCGTTGCCTCCCTCCTCCGGCCACTTATGGTCCCGGGGACCTCATCCCCTGGGCCGGCATTTCTATTTTTTGGGGGGAGGGCACCGAGTGGCCCCTCTCCTGGGCTACTTAGCCCTGGGGACCCCATCCCCCCGGGGCTGGCCCTCTCCATTGGGGACCATGTGGGGGTCCAGAATCCCCCCATGGTCCCGCCAGCTCCCCGCATCCCTCGGGAGCCGGCATTGCTTTTCCACATGGGGAGCTGCTAACATGCAGCTCCCCGTGTGGAAAAGCAATTTGGTTTGAATTTTGAAAGAGAGAGGAATTTTCCATTCTCTTTCTTTCAAAATTAAAAGCAAGTTTGCTATGGTAGGGCAGGTGCTGCAAGGCTCCCGCCCTGCCATAGCAAACTACAGTGTCCCGGGGATGGCACCCCAAGACACTGCAGGAGCCAGCCCTGGGGTGTGGGGTCCCCAGGGCAATGAAAATGATCCAGGAGGCCTTCCCTCAATTTACAAAGCCCCAGGGGTGGAGGTTCCCGGGGCTGGGGGGGTCCATCACAGACCCCTAGTTTAAATATTTAGAACCCCAGGGAGGTGGCGTTCCCCAGGGCTTGAGCCCCCCCACACAGGGTATTTTTCTTTAAAATAAAGTCCGGGTGGTGGTCCCTGGGGCTGTAGGGGGCCAGTGTGCCCCCCACAATTACAATTAAATTGAGTTGCGGGTGTTGGCTGTTTCTTGGGCTCGGGGGACCTTAGAGGCCCTCAACATTCTACTATGAAGACCCGGGTGGCAGTCCCAGGGGCTGCAGGGGGCCGTGTGCCCCCCGCAATTATTCATGCTTTGCCCTGTGGGGGTGGCGGTCCACGGGTTATGCTCCTGGCACTTGTCCCCCCGGGGGCTAATTACCAACGAATCGCTTCATTTTTTTTTATCGGCAGGATACACGCACCCTGTGTGGATCTTGCCATTTAAAAATAAAAATGTTGGGCCTTCGGGGGTCCTTGTGGGACCCCCTGAGCAGTCAATTAGCATACAGCTTGTCATTGGGAGGTTGCATGGATCCTACGAGGCCACAGATATATATGTGATTTAACTTTTCATTTTCTCAGCAACTACTGAATGGATTTACACCATTTAACAAAAAGGCACGAGTCTGAACCAAGGGCTTCATCTTTGTCAAATTTGGTGTAATTCAGTTCAGCAGTTCGGGCTGTAGCTGCGGCTAAAGGTTCCCATGGAAAATTGCATGGGCAAAACACGTTTTGGGACCCCCTTTTTTCTCAGTCCCCGCATGACGAATCACCCCTAAACTTTCAGAATAGGAGCGGACTACAGCTGACCATGAGTTTTGAAGATTCGTCAACCGGTGACAAAGTTATTACAAATAGAATGTCAAGGCTTTCCTATAGAAAATAGGTCCTAACTATAACTACCTACTGGGGACCGCCAGTAGGTAATATATATATATATATATATATATATATATATATATATATATATATATATATATATATATATATATATATATATATATATATATCAGCATCCAAAGTGATCCCACAGCCATATGGACGCGCTCTGCAGTGTGTGCTCTGCCTAGGGGTCGGATCCTGACCCAGGCAATTTTTTAGAACAAAAGAGGCGGCACAATCAGGATATCGTCTCCAAGCCTTATTTATTTCAAGACTTCACCCCACCAACGCGTTTCGGCCTCACTCGGCCTTGCTCACGGTTGGTTAGTCCCTCTACTATGTTTGTATTTATACTGACCCATAGTTAGCCATTTATGAGGCATTATGGGAACTGTAGTTTCAATACATTTCAAATGACAAAAAATAAATTAAAAAAGAAAGAAAGACTTTGCATGCTTATTGAATCATAGCACTTTGGTAACAATTAATTAATGTTTGTAATTTTGGGTGTAGTACCCTTGTCTTTCAATGATGTTTGTTGTTAATCGATTGTTATTGAGGGTGTAGTACCCAATTTTATTCTGAGGTTATCATTCCAGGTGAATATGCAGATCCTCTCCAAAGTTCATCCCCTTCGGGTGTTTGGTCCGGAGTCTGATTATCATGCGTGACTCCATTTGTCGCAGTCTTCGAACCACATCGCCTCCTCGTTCCATTTTGTCCAATACTTTTGCTTTGGAGCAAAAGTATTGGACAAAATGGAACGAGGACCAAACACCCGAAGGGGATGAACTTTGGAGAGGATCTGCATATTCACCTGGATTACAAACATTAATTAATTGTTACCAAAGTGCTATGATTCAATAAGCATGCAAAGTCTTTCTTTCTTTTTTAATTTATTTTTTGTCATTTGAAATGTATTGAAACTACAGTTCCCATAATGCCTCATAAATGGCTAACTATGGGTCAGTATAAATACAAACATAGTAGAGGGACTAACCAACCGTGAGCAAGGCCGAGTGAGGCCGAAACGCGTTGGTGGGGTGAAGACTTGAAATAAATAAGGCTTGGAGACGATATCCTGATTGTGCCGCCTCTTTTGTTCTAAAATATATATATATATATATATATATATATATATATATATATATATATATATATATATATATATATATATATATATATATATATATTCACTGAAAAAACCATAGGTTATAGACCATATATAGTTAGGAATTAGCATTTACAAAACCTTATTTTACTCACACAAAACCATTGAAATTCGCATATATAGTTAGTTGCACTAACTATATATCGCGCACCCGCAATCCACTGCTGATGATGTCACATATTACATCATTCATGACATGGTCAGTGACATCACTGATGACATCACTGATGACATCTCAAATGACATCACTGATGACATCACTGATGACAACATCCAGTGACTGTATGTTTCTGTAAAGTTAAAATATGTCTTACATATTGAAGAATGAGTGGATGTATAAGTGTCTGGATGAAGGATTTAGTAGGTGCATGACTGACTGTATGAGTGAGTGATTAAATGTGTCTCACTGAGTGCATGGGTTAGTGACTAAACTGTCTTAATTTGTGCATCATTATGTCTGTTGTTCTGTAAACTATTGCATGTGTTGATAAGTAGCTATATGAGTAACTATATGGGTTATTGATTGGTTGCCCAAGTATTTGTATGGGAGACTGAGTGTGTGTGTGGGTGGCTGGGAGGTGTATGACTCTGTGCATTGATGTGTGAGCAGTTGATTCACTAGATGTATGGTTTCAAAAGTGCATGTGGAAACAGCTGTATGGGCGGTTGACTGTGTGCATGAGTGTATTGGTGAGTGAATGGATATCTCAGTGCTACATGTCAAAGTAAGTACATATGTAAAACACAGTACATGTGAGAGTTGACATATATAAATAACTGTGCATAAGAGCCAGTGAATGTGTGAGTGGCTGTATGGATCATTGTGAACTTGTATCAGGGATTGTATAAGAGAGTAAATATGTGTTAGTATATGTTTGAATAAGTAAAGTGTGTATAACTGTATAGTTGAGGAAATGGAGGTGTGATTGATTCTTTGCATGACTGACTAGGTGTGTGAGTAACTCCATGGATGAGTGACAGTCTGTGAGTGTCTGTTTACACTGATTGTATCTAAGGTTGTATTAGAGTCTGAAGAGGTTCATCGTATTATCACATGAATGATATCATCAGTGATGTGATCAGTAATGTCAAATGAGATGTCATCAGTGATGTCATCAGTGATGTCATTTGAGATGTCATCAGTGATGTCATTTGAGATGTCATCAGTGATGTCACTGACCATGTCATGAATGATGTAATATGTGACATCATCAGCAGTGGATTGCGGGTGCGCGATATATAGTTAGTGCAACTAACTATATATGCGAATTTCAATGGTTTTGTGTGAGTAAAATGAGGTTTTGTAAATGCTAATTCCTAACTCTATATTGTCTATAACCTATGGTTTTTTCAGTGAATTTTCAAGGTTTTGTAAATGCTAATTCCTAACTATATATGGTCTATAACCTATGGTTTTTTCAGTGAATTTCATTGGTTTTTTAAAAGCTAATTTCTGTAGCTGTAAAATGTATTCTTCTTTAAATCTTAAAATATATTATACATGTTTTTGATACAATTTTTAAAAAATTATTTTTTTTGTTTCGCTCCCAGTCCGCGAACCGGTTAGCTTCCCGTTTGCTCAATTTGGAGCCGCGACTCGGTCCGCGAACCGGTAAACGTTCCGTTTGCGTAACTGTTGCGTTAGCATGACGTTTTGCGTTGTCGCGTAATACGTCATTTGACGCGCCAAGTTAGCGGACCCGGAAGCGAACCGGAACGCGGCGCAAAGCGTGAAACGTAAACACAGCAGGTCATGTGACTCGGTAATAACACTTTTCATTGGTTCATTTCACTTTTGGTTTCCTAATGATGTAATACTAGGTCATGTGATCTAAAATTAACACTTTTCATTGGTTTAGAACTTTTGCTTTTCCCAAATGATGAAAACCCCTCCTTCTTTCCTCACTCTGACTTTCATCTTGGTGAGAGAAAGACCCTTTATTAACATTGAGATATGGCTTCATTAGTAGCTTCAGCTGGTTCTTCCCCACCACCTCCACCAGATCCAAGGAAGAGAGGACCACCTGCTGATGTTATTATTCAACAAGAAGAGGAAGAACAGGAAGAGGAGGAAGAGCAGGAAGAGACACTGTTTTTGCCAGAGGAGCCCAGGAGGTACAATCGGAAGGAGAACTATATTTGGCAATTTTTTTAATTTCCCGAGGGCCAAAAGAAAGTAAATGCACGCTACGTGTTTTGCCGTATATGTAAAGAAAGACTGTCCAGGGGGACTGATAAAAAATACAGTTTCGGCAACTACACTATGCATCGGCATATGAGTAGGTGGCATCCTAACAACTATAGTGCTGCCCAGCTTCGTGACGAGCAAGAAAATCCCCCTGCGATGGCCAGAAGATCGGTTGTACAAGAAGTGACGGGACCAGAGGTGAGGGAGATGGTCCCAAACATACAAATGAAGTTTGGGGAAGTGAAACAAGTGTGCGTGCGCTGCAATCAATTCATTTGCTACAGAGAAAGTAGCATTACTCTAATTATCAAAGCTATTGATAATCATGTTTGCCCGAAACGCCCCAAACAATAAATTCTTTTTTTTTTGTTGCTACTGTTGAGCCCTTTACAATGAATCGTTTTTGTTTCCCCCCTCCCCCAAAAAAACCAAAAAAATATCAAAATGTTCAGAAAATACAAAAAAATTAAAAAAATGTTCTGAAAAATAATAAAAAAAATTTAAAACAACAAAAACAAAAAAAAACAGTTCTTTTCAGAACTACCTCCCCATTATAAAAAAATTGGTAAAATATTTGGAACTCTGCCAACCTCTATTTCTTTTAGTTCGCTTCCCGGTTCGCACTCCGGTACGCGAACCGGGAGCGAATCAAAACATTTTTTTCAAAAAAAGAACAGTAAGTTTAAGGGAAGGAAACAGACAGTTATGTTAAAAGAAAGACAGCTATAGGGAGTAAACAAAAGATACTGTTACCCGCAATCCACTGCTGATGATGTCACATATTACATCATTCATGACATGGTCAATGACATCATCAGCAGTGGATTGCGAGTAACAGTATCTTTTGTTTACTCCCTATAGCTGTCTTTCTTGTAACATAACTGTCTGTTTCCTTCCCTTATACTTACTGTTCTTTTTGTAAAAAAAATTTTGTGATCACTCAGAAACAGTGACATTAATAGAGATAGAGTGAGTGAACAAGAGTGAAGAAGTATGAGAAGAGAGGGACTGAGAAAAATAGTGGAAGGAGTAGAATAATTAAGTAATAGAGAAAGGAATGAGGGAAGTAGCAAAGGCAGGAAAGTAAGAATTAAACAAATGAAGCAGTAGAATTAATAGAAGTTAAATGTAATAGATTAAATGATTGTTTCAGGATGACGATAAGGTGTGGCCTCTCCAAAGTTTTGTTTAAGGTGAGGCCTACTCAGGGTTGCATATCAAATTTATGCTTGTTGAAGAATACAGAGGAGATAATACATGTGAAGGCCTACCATTGAAGTAAAACATGTCCACTTCACTCTTAAACAACGGCCAGACCTCTTCTGTGTCCATAGACAGACCTAAACTTCATCTGCACAATGTCATTCGTAAACTTAGGAAACACAGGTAATGTAATTGAAAAACGTGGAGTTTCTTTTGCTCATTTCACAATCACATCACCTGTGTTGCCTTTGCTTAGGTATCTCATAGTGCAGATGTAGTCCAGCATATGAAACAGTACCCAGAAGTGCAGCAGTGTATGCATTAACTTTGACATTTACAGAAGCCTCAGTTTCTCCATGTCTTCCTCACATTTCTAAATGTATATCATAAGTACAAAAAGTAGAGAATTAATTATACATGTTAAATGGTTTATTTTTGCTGTTTTCAGAATGTATCAAATTTCACTTAAATCAGTGACTTGAAGGTATTCATCAGGTAACAGCGGGGAAAAAAACACAATCAAAATGATTGTGTTTAAAAAACCCATACAACATAAGAAATCTGAATTCAAAACTCCTTAAAATTAACTTACTTTCCATAACGTCGAAGGATGTCCTATGAACAGCGTACACTCTGTTGTGCTATTAATATTTTCAGCCCGCCACTTTCTGAAAGAAAACCTCCATCGTTTTGAAAAATATGTTACATACGATAAAAGACTTCTCACATTCTACCACATGTTTCCACATGGCCAAATCATGTTGGAGCGATTTACAACTCTTGGAATTTTTGTAATCAAATCCCGTCATTTTCTATTTTCGCAACTTTCAGAAAGAAAACATTTAAGATTACTTTCATAATCCTGGACTACTAATATCTTACCCTTCTTGCTCACTCATGTTCTACTTTTCCTATGACACTGATACTTCTTACTATGAAGCAGACTTACTTGCATCAGGTTTATATAGTTGGATTTTTAAAATGACATTATAATTAAAAGTTTTGGACCAATAATCTAGACAGCATTGCAGACTTACATTCCCTCTACTCCATGAACCTCTTGCAATTCCTCAGAGCAAATCCCGAGATTCTTTCCTTAAAATTTTGGTTTTAAAAACACCAGGTAACAATTTTTAAGGTCATACGGCAATTTTTTTTTTAAAGTTACAACAGAATCGTTGCAGAATGACCAGCCGTTTCTAGACTTTAAATAAGCTGTGTAATGTCCTGATGTTGTTGAAGGACCATCCTGATAGATAATTGCTGCAGTTACAAAAGTCCTTCCTGATATTGACAACTGCGAAGCAACAACATTTTTTATTAAAGTTGTCAATTTTGATCCATCAGGCCTACATCGTTGGATCATTAAAATGACATACTGGCCATATCTTCGTATAAATAATGTTGACATCATTTCAGATTTACATTGGCTACACTCCATGTTGTGATCAGCTGCTTTTACTAGCTTATTAAAGGAGACTGATTTACTGTCTGGCAAAGTTAAATATATAAATCTTTCTGAGTCTACACTAGTAGTACTTGATACCCTACAGTTCTCGCAGTCATGCTGCCATTGATAAGAAAGCCCAAACAGGTGATCTACATCTACACCCTCATCTTGCAATACATCAAGCATATACATTAAAAACTCCTGACAATCCTGCTGAATATTTTCAGAGAAGTCTGTTTGACCTGAACATTCGTCTAATAGATAACGAACTTCAGACACACTTTCTACTTTTGTTCTATCAGTGCTACATTTCTCTAACACAGAATTCAACAAACAGCATAAACTTTGTTCAGAATTGATCACAATCTGTTCCTTTAAAGTCTCTAGTGAAAAGACAACATTAACCACTACATTAGCATAGCAGTTGACACCAGAACTGTTTTCAAATTGAAAACCGACAACATCTTCAACAGAATCCATTTTCTTTCTGCTTACAATTTTCGGTTCATCGACTTTTGGGCTTTTTGCTACAACCTCCCTACTATTACTGATATTTCTTCGTTTCCGGCCTACCACACGTTTCTCAAACAAAGGATATTGAGGCAAATGTGGCGCATACTCTCTTCTTAACCTATTGTATTCCTTAACACAATCTAGATCTGCACAAATGTTTGTGACATCACAGTCAATCAAGTACAATCCCGATAAAGATCTAACTCGTGACAAAGCCACACATGCCATACCTTCCTTGAACACAGAACTTCCAATATTCACCAATGCACTATCTACACTTAAACCTTGCGATTTATGGATTGTCACCGCATATGCCAAGCAAACAGGAAACTGTTTACGGCGAACATATAAGTCTTTAACAAGCAAAAACCTAGCAGAACAACGACCAATTAGCTGTACTTCCTCAATGCCATCAAATTAAATTTTTAGAAATTCAATTCCATCTCTACTTCTGTATTTCTCAAAATCAACAACATTACCCATTGATCCATTTACCAGACCTCTTTCAACATGTAAATTCCTTCTCAAAATGATTCGGCAATTTAAACACACATTCAAAGTCTTTTCAAAACCCGCTGTTTTAGATATAGTCTTCTCTAATGAATCCAATTTTGATTTCAAATTCTCAGACAAAATAATTGTTGATCCCATATGCTCTATTCTGTCAATAGCTTCAAGTTTCACAATCTCTTGCTTTTCTAAATTCAACATTTTGTTGTTGAAGATGGCTCATTCTGCAAGAGTTGGCATCAAACATATTCCGGATTTCTTCTCAGTAATTTTCTGAAAAATATTCTCAGGCACAACGTCTTGTTCTGGATATAAATTTGACAGTAATCGTGCATGTAATGCTTTTTTTCCATGCTCGGTCACTTTTTCAATTCTAATATCTTGTAGAATATTCTTGTAATCTTCATCCTTTGCCTGACACATATTTTCATGCAGTTCAGCATAATTGAAGTTTATCCATATATTGACGTTGCCAATGCTCCCTAGGCATTTCCTGGTATCTTCATGCGTGAGTATTTTGAACACAGGTTGTCCTTTTACTGGTGTCAGCTGTAGAAGATCTCCGAAAACAATGAAATGTTTGCCACCAAATAACACATAATACTCAGTTTTAAGAACTTCTTGCATTCTCAAATGCACAAAGGCAAGCATGACATTGGAAACCATGCTTACTTCGTCAATGATAAGAAGTTTCATTTTCCTCAAGACTCTTGAAACTTCACAACAAGCATCCCCAGATAACTTGTGGTATTGTAATTTGTTGTCATGCTCCACTGGCAGCATCAGTAGACAATGCAAAGTAATACCTTTAATGTTATGTGCTGCCAGTCCAGTAGGAGCGGTAACAACACAAGACAGCGATGACTCAGTCCTTTCCTGCAAATAACAAGAAATTGCTTTAATAAGGAAACTTTTTCCAGTTCCCGCTTCTCCACTCACGTACAGTCGGACAGGCTTCAACGACGTACATGAGCACTCTTTCTTCTCATGACTTTATCCATGATCAATTTGCTTGGTAACTTCGTCATATATTTTCCTCTGCTCAACGTTGAGTTGTTTTTCCAAGTCTTCTAAGTTAACCGCATCCTCCTGAGCATGTGCCATGGCTCTTTCCACTTCATTCATAGCAGTGGCAGCTTCATTTTCGATAATAGGTCCTCCTAGTGGATCCTGACTCAATGAAACAGAACTCTGACTGTCCTGAGAACTGTCTCTGGCAATCTCGGCTGCAATCGTTGCTTCCTGCTCAATTTCCAAAGTCAACATTTCTTGATATTTGGGAAAAGCAGGACATTCTATGGTCTCCTTGGCGGCAGTGAAAGAGTCTTCATAACAGAGGAAATCTCCAAGCAGTTCCTCTTCTGCACGCCAAGGCTTGAACAGTTGCAAAAGTGCTAAATAGAAAAACTCCTTTTTTTCTGGAGATTCGCCTCTCAATTTTCGATGATTTATCAAGTGGCATTTTCTTTGCTTCACCAGACATCCCTCACTTCCAATTACAGCATACACTCCTTTCTCAATATCTTCTTTGATGTTCCTTTTGAATATGTAATTTTGTAGAACCTCATACAAACAAACATTCTCGAGGTGACTGCTTCGATTTGGATAATATGTATCCAACATGTTGGTCTTCAAAATGTCGGTACTGTTTGGCTCCTTTTCCGCCAAATACTCAATTTCCCGCACAGGTTTCAGAACTCGATTACGCGTTGCAGCAAGACCAAGACTCGCCCAAACGATACTCCTGGATTTAGAATAAAGACTTGCTGAAGACAACCGGTCAGAACATTCGTAAGCTCCAATTTCTCGATGCGACAACATCTTCAGACTGAAACTGTACAACTTCTTACTGAGGCTCTTTTCATGGGAAATGTCCTCCCACATATCCTTCAATTCTGTCTTTTCTTTTTTGGTGATGTAAGATGTCACATACCGAGCCACAGCCATACAGTTGTCAGCCACAAACTGTATATCCATATTAGCATTCCACATGGACAAAATCACAGGGTTGTAGTCGTTGATGTACTTGGACTCTTCGTTTCTTTTCAAATTGTATGTATTTTTGGGTGATTTCCTCGTCACATTATGTCGCAGAGAAGACATCAAACTGTTCACTCTTCATTTAGAAATCACCGGTCGTGGAAAGTTGAAACGACATTTGGTGTAGAACTTGTCCTTGTTTCTGAATTTACGACGACAGTACTTTCCGCAACGATGGCTTTGGAAACGTAGAACTTGTTCTCTTAGGCTTTTCTTCTCCGTTGCGTTTGGAACAGCACACATAGAATACTGTTCTATGAAATTCATCACTAAGTCATCCGGATCTGTTCCAAATTCAGGTGCATCCTTGATCCACAGCAACATATGTATATGAGGAGCACCTCTTGCTTGGTACTCCTTTCTCCAGAAGAAATCCAACACCTCTCCAAGAGGTGGATTCTTCTTATTTGTGATGAAAGACATCATAGCTTCAAATCTATGATTGAAGTACCTGCATACATTCACTGGATCCAAAGAACACAGGATTCAAGTAAGTCTTCCCAGCCATACTCGGCACAGCTCAGAGTGAGGAACCATGTCGGAGTTCCTAAGTTCCTCAGCATACATTTTAAATCACCATGACGACGGTACCAGTATTCATTAGTACCACGCTGACACGCCATGAGATTAATTAGGTGAGAATCCAAAATACTGTCTTGGACATTGACTTTATGCATAAAGTCACTTGCCGAGATGTTTCGCATCTGTATACCACTTTTTAAGATGTGGTTCACTGCATATGACAGTCCAGACAGATCGCTTTCAAACAGGAGATGAAACAAATAGGGAATGCATTGACGAAACCTAGGATCTTCTGCATACAATCGTAAAGTCCGGTATTCAGACGCAGGAATTTGATGAGGTCGCTCATCATATCTTCCTCCTTGACCTGTTGGAAATAGCTGTGGGAAACACCGAGCTTCCAAACTTTCCTCCCAAACACTAATGGGACTCCCTTTGGCTTGTTTCATTTTAAACAACTCAATAGCATTCCCCATGACTTCCTTGGAATGCAAAGGATGAACACTATAATGTTCATATATTTCTTCACTTTTAGAGGCCTCTACTTTCTCAATTTGGCCAGCACACAAATCGCTATCCTCTTCATCACTTACTTCCTCTTCTCCAACATATACATTCTTATAGTACTTATTATTTTTCATCAAATACAATGATGCCTTTTTTCCTTTCCTAACATCCACTAAATCTTGCCATATTTTCTTATTCTTTGTCGGAACCCCATTAACTAAGATAACCAGAGGTGCCTCTTCTACTTTTTCTACTCCAATTGTGTTTATGTTTTTGTTCAAATCTAGAGGCAAATAAACAACTCTTCCCTTTAATCCTCTCTGTAAATCTGATGGAGGCAACTTCCCTGTCTTTGGCTCCATTCTTACAATAGCCTGAAAGGGATGGATACTTTGAATCAAAATAGATTCATAAGTATTTAAATCCTTCAATTCAGAAGGAATCTCAACCAATTCCAGATTATTATGAACCGCCCTAGCAGGCATCTGGTTTTGGTTTAATTTGTTCCAACAATAAGTACACACACGTTGATCCGATCCCAAATCAAAACAATTTTCTACCATCAAGTATGTGGCAAAATCCTTCCATTCACTATTATTTTCCCTTTCACTTTTTGCATATAAATCCACTAACTTAATCTGATTCTTGTAATAAGTGCGTCGACAACACACACAAGTGAAATTAGGCCTCTCACTTGATTTCATCTGAAACGTGGCAATTTCCTTCTGAAAATTATCTGTACTGGAAACCTGTACATTATCTTCAACATTACCCTCTACTTCTGGGTCAAATTGAACATTCCCATCTTTACTTCCAAAGTAACAAAACTCAATTTCTTCACAAATATTCTTGACATCTATTTCAGAACCATGCAAAAGAGCAGCACATAATTGTTTAAGCATAATTGCTGGACTCTTAGCATGATACAACATTCTGACTAATTTCCTGACTTTATTATGATGCACTGCTAGCATCCTGAAATGATGATAAACACTCTGGCATACTCTCCTGGAAAGACAAGCAAGTGAATGACCACGCAAACCTGTCACTTGTCTCACTCTGCAAGGATCTAATTCTTGCAAAAACTTCATTTTCTGCTTCAAACTTTTCCTATTAAATGTCCGTACAAAATCACAAAGCAAATTGATGGAATCCTGTCGCACACTGCAAATAGAACTACACTTCCAAATGTACACAGGACCTTTAGGACGTCTTTCTAAAACCTCATTACCTAACACCTCTTCTATCTCTGTTGTCACAAGTTTTTCTTTTTCAACTGGACAACCATCCTTCACTTCATAAGCTCGACCACTGGTGTCAACTGCAAACACCAAACCATTATCCTGAAAATAACTCTCCTCATTAAAAAATGCCTCACAACCTGAACTATGCAACCATTCTCCGGAAAAAACTTCACAAAAGTTACTACGATTAACTACTCTCTTCCATCTACTATTTGATTTGAAATCAGAAATTACCTTGTTTAGTGTCCTAATTCTATTGATTACCAAAATAAACAACTTTCGCTTAATTTCGAAAGCATGATCAATAATTTTCTCTACATTTTTCTTTTTCTTATAAAATGCCACTTTCTGTTGGCCTTTCTTAATATTTTTTAATAAATTAACTATTATCCTGTTGCGGAACATTCATTTTCGAATGTCCCTAAACTGTTGTTTCCTTCTACTATCATGCACAGAGTTATCTCTTGCTCTAGCAGTAACATTTTTGATTGGTCTTTCCTTTCCATTTAAATTGCTTCTCTTTTTCTGGACTGAAACATTTTCTGTAGAAATACTTTTTTTACTACAAATATTTCTTATGAATGATTTCGTGGTCTTACCCGGAGCTTTCTTGGTGATTTCACAAGTTTTTTTGGGAGAGGACTGCTGCAATAATAGATGATCCTGCTGTCTTTGACGTTTTCTAGTCTTTCTAATTCGATTCTTAGTTGGCATTTTCAAATTTTGAAATGATCTGCAGTTGAATCTGTGGAAAAATATAATAAAAAAGGTTATTAACCACTATTACCAAACAGTAAATGAATAACAGTCATCAAAAACTTAACACCCTACTTATTATTTAACATAGCAAATCTTTTGCACCACCACTGCGTCACAAAAGTGACGCACAGTGGTACAAAACAGGCATACACCTATCATAAATCTCTCCGTAACATTTTAAATGATTGATTCAGGATGACGATAAGGTGTGGCCTTTCCAGAGGTTTGTTTAAGGTGAGGCCTACTCACGGTTGCAGAAGAGTTTTTCGCTTGTTGAAGAATACAGAGGAGATAATACATGTGAAGGCCTACCAATGAAGTAAGTCATGTCCACTTCACTCTTGAACAAAGGCCAGACCTGTTTTGAATCTGTGGTCAGACCTAAACTTCATCTGCACAATGTCATTCATAAACTTAGGAAACACTACTAATGTAATTGAAAAAAGTGGAGTTTTTTTCCTTTTTTCAGAATTACTTCACCTATGTTTCCTCATTGACTTAAAATGTCCTTAAGACACATGAAAGCGTTTTTTGATTGCCCTTGCACCATTTTTGGGTCATTTTTAAAATGGCTATGTAACTCCCATAATCAAAATCAAAATTTGCCTAGCACAGGTGGGAGCGTATTTACAAGAAAGTTGCCCCATGGAGAAAGCTCTTCAATTAAAATGGGAAAAATAACATCATAGACACTCAAATGCCTTTTAAATATGCTCCAAACAACCTATGAAGCTCTAGCAGTACATATCCAGAAATGTAATTGATTTCAAAAAACGTTTTTGAACACAACATATAAATCAATTGTATACCTACATTCAAGAGGAAATGACTAAAAATGTCCTTAAGACACATAAAAGCGTTTTTTTGAATGCCCTTGCACCATTTTTGGGACATTTTTAACATGGCTATGTAACTCCCATAATCAAAATCTAAATTTGCCAAGCACAGGTGAGAGCGTATTTACAAGAAACTAGCCCCATGAAGAAAGCTCTTCAATTAAAATGGGAACAATAACATCAGAGACACTCAAATGCCTTATAAATATGGCCCAAACAACCTATGAAGCTCTAGCAGAACATATCCAGAAATGTAATTGTTTTCAAAAATCGTTTTTAAACACAACATATCTGTTTCAGCTTACATGAGAGACCATGGAATAGGCTCCATGTACAACAATAACTTGTGTTACTGCATGCCAGATTTCTACACAGAATATGCAATTACAATTTCTCAAAGAAATAAAATCTATTTGTATATCACTTGAGACAAAGCAACATTTTAAAAACACAGCTTTCTTCATCATTTTCTCCTTAAATCATACTATTCTCTATCTAAATTAAATAAATCTTTTCTCACCTTAGCAAATACTTTTTGAGTTTCAAAACAGTCTCAAAAATACACCAAATTGTCTTCAGCAGAACAAAGAGGATGCACTCCAGAGGCTGCAGCTATAGAAAGCACAGAAATGCTGATATTCATTACACATATCTCTCTTATTAGCCAATCAAAACTCTTCCCTCACTTTTTTCAAATCAAAACCCTTCTCCCCTCTGCCCTCTCTGCCTTTTTTGCTTAGCAACCACCTCCTGAAAAACCTCTCATGTTTGCAAGTTCACACAACAATGTTTCAATTGAACTCTGAACTCTCAGTGCACCTGCGTATCCAGTGCAATCTTTCATTAAATGTTTTTTCCTTGACCATTCAAATTACATCTTTCAAAGAACACATCCATGCACCCTAACTTTCTGTTTTCAGAAATGGAAATGCACCAATCACTGCTAATGAATCATTAGCACTGGAAATCCACTGTTTTTTTTCTTTACAAACTCCTACTGTTTCAACTGCCCTTTCATTACCACACTTCATCTGACTGCAGCACAACCTTCTCCCACCATGTTTAATGTCTGGATTGTTGGACATAGTTACATCTACTGGGCTCAAAGGTATGCTGAGAACAGAAATTTACCTAACCTCAATTTACAAGATGTGGAAATTAAGTGGTTGGGCCAAAGAGGATTAAAATGTCACCAATTGATACCATTGGTGAAAACCTTTATACATTAGCCAAAACCTGACCTGTTAATTGTGCACTGTGGAGGTAATGATTTGGGCACTTTGACTGGGGTAGGTCTGGAAATGCTTTTAAAGGACACCTTTGAGCAATTAATGGCACTTTTTCCTCAAACTGCCTTGGTATATTCCAATATATGCCAAAGACAGAAATGGAGGTGGTCCAACCAATTTTGTCCACAAATTGAGAAGTCGAGGAAGCATGTAAACAAATCTGTTTCAGCTTACATGAGAGACCATGGAATGGGCTCCATGTACAACAATAACTTGCGTTACTACATGCAAGATATCTACAGAGGAGATGGAGTTCACTTCTCAGATGAGGGCAACAGAATTTTCATTTTGAATTTAAGACTGTGCATTGGTACCTACTTATAAGTACCTAAATGTACCATAAACCCAAAAGCTCTTCTCAGAGCTACCCTACATCTGATCACTCACAATTATTATTTTTCTCTAACTTTTTTCTCTAATTTTCAACAAACTACGCTCCCAGAGCGCTACCCGGTACGCGAACCGGAAGCTAACCGCGCAAAATTTCTAAAAAAAATGTTTTTTTCCAGCACATATGGTCCTCCTCAGCCACCCTCAGAAAACCTAGGGGGTCAAGATAAATCTACCGTGCCCCCTTCTACCCATTCTGAACATTATTTGCCCTCCATCTTGTATCTTGATTCGACCGAAACACAAAATGGTGGACTCCCGTAACGCTGCTGGTTCGCGGACCGGGACTCATACCGGGAAGCGGTCCAATAAAAAAGGTGGGAAAGTAATTCACAGAAAAACGACTGGAGACACTCTCACCAAATATAGATTAGCTCATACTACATAACAATCCCTTTCATTTTCACAAATTTGATTGAAATTCCATTTAGCCATTTAGCCTGTAGACCTCTCTAAATACCGTGAGGTAAATTACTTCACAAAACACATCTGAAGTGTTGGAATTGACAACCAATGAAAATGTTACTTTCATTTTCTACTTTTATTACCTGACATTTGATTGGTTATATACCTGAATATATATAAAGGAAGAGAAGGAAACACAGCCATTTTGACTGCTACTTCTTGTTGTACATTACAATTGAATTATCACTAAACACTTCAACTTGTTTGTAAAGGTAAGTTGTTATTTTTAAAACTGAAGTATATTGTGCACTATAAGTTAATATGGTAAACTTTTTCTGATAGTTATATACTATCCCTCTGTAGTAGTTATAGATTTAGATAGACTTCTCTGTTATAGTTATGGATGGAGTTAGGCTTCTCTTGGTTAAATCACAGACACTTTTTTATATTCCTACTTCCACTCTGATACTATACACTGCCAAAAGATAAATTCACTGATAAAAACTGCCTATCTAAAATTAATCCCAACAGTGCCCTATCTCTACTAATATATATTTTTTTATCCAAATTTCAGGCAAAATGGAAGGCGAACAGAAAGTTGAATTTAAAATTGTCCTGCAAGAGAGCAGCCAAGAAATCATTTATCAAAATGAAAATGAATTTACGTATGAAACTAGGGACCAAGAACGACTGCAATGTGTGCAAGCAATAGATGACCTCCTTAAAAATGAGGACATTTTACACCCTCAGAGACTACAAAGTATATTCAATGAGAATTATGAAATTTCTGACAGTGAAATGTTAGAAAGTTTAATAAATTATGAAACACAATCACAATAAAAAAAAATGCTTAAAAAATAAAGAAATTAAAAAATAATCAAAAAAAACAACAAACAATTAACATACAGTATTTGAAAAGTCTATCATTCTTTTTTCCTTATAGTACGCTGCCCAGAACGCTTTCCGGTTTGCGGACTGGGCGCTCCCCACGCAAAAAAAAAAAGTTTTTTTTTTTTGCCCTGCTGGGCCCTTTTAAAACCTCCACATAAAACCTAGGGGGTCAAGGGGGGTCTACTCTGCCCCCTTATGGTAATTTCCCCCTTTGTTTTGGCCTCCTCTTGTCTCTCGATCCTACCGAGAGACAAGATGGCGGCCGCTCCGGACTAGTTAGAATGTTGACAGACACCGGAGAGCCAATCAGCTTCGCATCGCAAAGTTCTTGTTACGCGAAAAGTACGCGAACCGGAACGCTACCCGGAGCCTTTTTTTGAACGTTAATTTCTCAAAATCCACTGAAGCACATATATTGAGACCTAGCAAAGGCACATCGGCCTAACAGTCCCTACAATTTTGCCAAGTTTCGTGCAAATCCATTCAGCCATTCGAGCTAAAAGTGAGGCCAACCGCCCTATGGAAAAATGAATGGGAAAAACGCGTTTTGGGACCCCCCTTTTTTCTCGGCCCCCCCTTGACGACCCCCCCCCAAATTTCAGGGGCTGCTCAGAAACAAAATGTGCCATTTTCCTGAAAATTTCAGCCAATTCCGTCCACAAACGCCAAAGTTATTAGACATAGAATTTTCAAAAATCCCATAGGGAAAAAATCCTAACTATATATACCTACTGGCGACCGCCAGTAGGTAATATATATATATATACATATATATATATATATATATATATATATATATATATATATATACAACAAAAGAGTGTCCTCCTATGAAGACGCACTTGAAGTAACAGGATGAGGCTGCTTATTTTAAACAGCTTCGTTTCTTTATTTCATTACCGGACATCTCAGCACTTGATTGTTTAAAACAAAGCCCTACGCGTTTCAGCGCTCCCTGCTCCTTGTTCACGGGCTGGAGGCGATGTCATCTGGCTGGAAGGGAAGAGAAGCCAAGTCTTTCCGCTTTTTCATACTTGATCGACCACAGGTGGGTCACGCCCTCCAGTGGGCTCGTTCATGTAGACAGGTTACTGGGACTTGTAGTTTTCTCTTCCTGCAAAACTCGCATTTTAAATCCTTCAGTGGATTTCCAGTGTCCATTAAACATCCGTTTATGCCTTATTTATTCCTCTCTGGTGAGGCACAAGTTCTGGACTCCGGTGTCTTTTCTTGACTGTTGACGACCTGAGTGCGCCAAGCAGATAGTCTGTGCGCGCAGCCCTCCATTATTTCAGAGGGAGTGCAGTCCTCTCGGCCAGGACAGGCCGAAATATATACAACAAAAGAGTGTCCTCCTATGAAGACGCACTTGAAGTAACAGGATGAGGCTGCTTATTTTAAACAGCTTCGTTTCTTTATTTCATTACCGGACATCTCAGCGCTTGATTGTTTAAAACAAAGCCCTACGCGTTTCAGAGCTCCCTGCTCCTTGTTCACGGGCTGGAGGCGATGTCATCTGGCTGGAAGGGAAGAGAAGCCAAGTCTTTCCGCTTTTTCATACTTGATCGACCACAGGTGGGTCACGCCCTCCAGTGGGCTCGTTCATGTAGACAGGTTACTGGGACTTGTAGTTTTCTCTTCCTGCAAAACTCGCATTTTAAATCCTTCAGTGGATTTCCAGTGTCCATTAAAAATCCGTTTATGCCTTATTTATTCCTCTCTGGTGAGGCACAAGTTCTGGACTCCGGTGTCTTTTCTTGACTGTTGACGACCTGCGTGCGCCAAGCAGATAGTCTGTGCGCGCAGCCCTCCATTATTTCAGAGGGAGTGCAGTCCTCTCGGCCAGGACAGGCCGAAATATATACAACAAAAGAGTGTCCTCCTATGAAGACGCACTTGAAGTAACAGGATGAGGCTGCTTATTTTAAACAGCTTTGTTTCTTTATTTCATTACCGGACATCTCAGCGCTTGATTGTTTAAAACAAAGCCCTACGCGTTTCAGAGCTCCCTGCTCCTTGTTCACGGGCTGGAGGCGATGTCATCTGGCTGGAAGGGAAGAGAAGCCAAGTCTTTCCGCTTTTTCATACTTGATCGACCACAGGTGGGTCACGCCCTCCAGTGGGCTCGTTCATGTAGACAGGTTACTGGGACTTGTAGTTTTCTCTTCCTGCAAAACTCGCATTTTAAATCCTTCAGTAGATTTCCAGTGTCCATTAAACATCCGTTTATGCCTTATTTATTCCTCTCTGGTGAGGCACAAGTTCTGGACTCCAGTGTCTTTTCTTGACTGCTGACGACCTGCGTGCGCCAAGCAGATAGTCTCTGCGCGCAGCCCTCCATTATTTCAGAGGGAGTGCAGTCCTCTCGGCCAGGACAGGCCGAAATATATACAACAAAAGAGTGTCCTCCTATGAAGACGCACTTGAAGTAACAGGATGAGGCTGCTTATTTTAAACAGCTTTGTTTCTTTATTTCATTACCGGACATCTCAGCGCTTGATTGTTTAAAACAAAGCCCTACGCGTTTCAGAGCTCCCTGCTCCTTGTTCACGGGCTGGAGGCGATGTCATCTGGCTGGAAGGGAAGAGAAGCCAAGTCTTTCCGCTTTTTCATACTTGATCGACCACAGGTGGGTCACGCCCTCTAGTGGGCTCGTTCATGTAGACAGGTTACTGGGACTTGTAGTTTTCTCTTCCTGCAAAACTCGCATTTTAAATCCTTCAGTAGATTTCCAGTGTCCATTAAACATCCGTTTATGCCTTATTTATTCCTCTCTGGTGAGGCACAAGTTCTGGACTCCAGTGTCTTTTCTTGACTGTTGACGACCTGCGTGCGCCAAGCAGATAGTCTGTGCGCGCAGCCCTCCATTATTTCAGAGGGAGTGCAGTCCTCTCGGCCAGGACAGGCCGAAATATATACAACAAAAGAGTGTCCTCCTATGAAGACGCACTTGAAGTAACAGGATGAGGCTGCTTGTTTTAAACAGCTTCGTTTCTTTATTTCATTACCGGACATCTCAGCGCTTGATTGTTTAAAACAAAGCCCTACGCGTTTCAGAGCTCCCTGCTCCTTGTTCACGGGCTGGAGGCGATGTCATCTGGCTGGAAGGGAAGAGAAGCCAAGTCTTTCCGCTTTTTCATACTTGATCGACCACAGGTGGGTCACGCCCTCCAGTGGGCTCGTTCATGTAGACAGGTTACTGGGACTTGTAGTTTTCTCTTCCTGCAAAACTCGCATTTTAAATCCTTCAGTAGATTTCCAGTGTCCATTAAACATCCGTTTATGCCTTATTTATTCCTCTCTGGTGAGGCACAAGTTCTGGACTCCAGTGTCTTTTCTTGACTGCTGACGACCTGCGTGCGCCAAGCAGATAGTCTCTGCGCGCAGCCCTCCATTATTTCAGAGGGAGTGCAGTCCTCTCGGCCAGGACAGGCCGAAATATATACAACAAAAGAGTGTCCTCCTATGAAGACGCACTTGAAGTAACAGGATGAGGCTGCTTATTTTAAACAGCTTTGTTTCTTTATTTCATTACCGGACATCTCAGCGCTTGATTGTTTAAAACAAAGCCCTACGCGTTTCAGAGCTCCCTGCTCCTTGTTCACGGGCTGGAGGCGATGTCATCTGGCTGGAAGGGAAGAGAAGCCAAGTCTTTCCGCTTTTTCATACTTGATCGACCACAGGTGGGTCACGCCCTCTAGTGGGCTCGTTCATGTAGACAGGTTACTGGGACTTGTAGTTTTCTCTTCCTGCAAAACTCGCATTTTAAATCCTTCAGTAGATTTCCAGTGTCCATTAAACATCCGTTTATGCCTTATTTATTCCTCTCTGGTGAGGCACAAGTTCTGGACTCCAGTGTCTTTTCTTGACTGTTGACGACCTGCGTGCGCCAAGCAGATAGTCTGTGCGCGCAGCCCTCCATTATTTCAGAGGGAGTGCAGTCCTCTCGGCCAGGACAGGCCGAAATATATACAACAAAAGAGTGTCCTCCTATGAAGACGCACTTGAAGTAACAGGATGAGGCTGCTTGTTTTAAACAGCTTTGTTTCTTTATTTCATTACCGGACATCTCAGCGCTTGATTGTTTAAAACAAAGCCCTACGCGTTTCAGAGCTCCCTGCTCCTTGTTCACGGGCTGGAGGCGATGTCATCTGGCTGGAAGGGAAGAGAAGCCAAGTCTTTCCGCTTTTTCATACTTGATCGACCACAGGTGGGTCACGCCCTCCAGTGGGCTCGTTCATGTAGACAGGTTACTGGGACTTGTAGTTTTCTCTTCCTGCAAAACTCGCATTTTAAATCCTTCAGTGGATTTCCAGTGTCCATTAAACATCCGTTTATGCCTTATTTATTCCTCTCTGGTGAGGCACAAGTTCTGGACTCCGGTGTCTTTTCTTGACTGTTGACGACCTGCGTGCGCCAAGCAGATAGTCTGTGCGCGCAGCCCTCCATTATTTCAGAGGGAGTGCAGTCCTCTCGGCCAGGACAGGCCGAAATATATACAACAAAAGAGTGTCCTCCTATGAAGACGCACTTGAAGTAACAGGATGAGGCTGCTTATTTTAAACAGCTTCGTTTCTTTATTTCATTACCGGACATCTCAGCGATTGATTGTTTAAAACAAAGCCCTACGCGTTTCAGAGCTCCCTGCTCCTTGTTCACGGGCTGGAGCCTGGAGGCGATGTCATCTGGCTGGAAGGGAAGAGAAGCCAAGTCTTTCCGCTTTTTCATACTTGATCGACCACAGGTGGGTCACGCCCTCCAGTGGGCTCGTTCATGTAGACAGGTTACTGGGACTTGTAGTTTTCTCTTCCTGCAAAACTCGCATTTTAAATCCTTCAGTGGATTTCCAGTGTCCATTAAACATCCGTTTATGCCTTATTTATTCCTCTCTGGTGAGGCACAAGTTCTGGACTCCGGTGTCTTTTCTTGACTGTTGACGACCTGCGTGCGCCAAGCAGATAGTCTGTGCGCGCAGCCCTCCATTATTTCAGAGGGAGTGCAGTCCTCTCGGCCAGGACAGGCCGAAATATATACAACAAAAGAGTGTCCTCCTATGAAGACGCACTTGAAGTAACAGGATGAGGCTGCTTATTTTAAACAGCTTTGTTTCTTTATTTCATTACCGGACATCTCAGCGCTTGATTGTTTAAAACAAAGCCCTACGCGTTTCAGAGCTCCCTGCTCCTTGTTCACGGGCTGGAGGCGATGTCATCTGGCTGGAAGGGAAGAGAAGCCAAGTCTTTCCGCTTTTTCATACTTGATCGACCACAGGTGGGTCACGCCCTCCAGTGGGCTCGTTCATGCAGACAGGTTACTGGGCCTTGTAGTTTTCTCTTCCTGCAAAACTCGCATTTTAAATCCTTCAGTGGATTTCCAGTGTCCATTAAACATCCGTTTATGCCTTATTTATTCCTCTCTGGTGAGGCACAAGTTCTGGACTCCAGTGTCTTTTCTTGACTGTTGACGACCTGCGTGCGCCAAGCAGATAGTCTGTGCGCGCAGCCCTCCATTATTTCAGAGGGAGTGCAGTCCTCTCGGCCAGGACAGGCCGAAATATATACAACAAAAGAGTGTCCTCCTATGAAGACGCACTTGAAGTAACAGGATGAGGCTGCTTATTTTAAACAGCTTCGTTTCTTTATTTCATTACCGGACATCTCAGCGCTTGATTGTTTAAAACAAAGCCCTACGCGTTTCAGAGCTCCCTGCTCCTTGTTCACGGGCTGGAGGCGATGTCATCTGGCTGGAAGGGAAGAGAAGCCAAGTCTTTCCGCTTTTTCATACTTGATCGACCACAGGTGGTTCACGCCCTCCAGTGGGCTCGTTCATGTAGACAGGTTACTGGGACTTGTAGTTTTCTCTTCCTGCAAAACTCGCATTTTAAATCCTTCAGTGGATTTCCAGTGTCCATTAAACATCCGTTTATGCCTTATTTATTCCTCTCTGGTGAGGCACAAGTTCTGGACTCCGGTGTCTTTTCTTGACTGTTGACGACCTGCGTGCGCCAAGCAGATAGTCTGTGCGCGCAGCCCTCCATTATTTCAGAGGGAGTGCAGTCCTCTCGGCCAGGACAGGCCGAAATATATACAACAAAAGAGTGTCCTCCTATGAAGACGCACTTGAAGTAACAGGATGAGGCTGCTTATTTTAAACAGCTTCGTTTCTTTATTTCATTACCGGACATCTCAGCGCTTGATTGTTTAAAACAAAGCCCTACGCGTTTCAGAGCTCCCTGCTCCTTGTTCACGGGCTGGAGGCGATGTCATCTGGCTGGAAGGGAAGAGAAGCCAAGTCTTTCCGCTTTTTCATACTTGATCGACCACAGGTGGGTCACGCCCTCCAGTGGGCTCGTTCATGTAGACAGGTTACTGGGACTTGTAGTTTTCTCTTCCTGCAAAACTCGCATTTTAAATCCTTCAGTGGATTTCCAGTGTCCATTAAACATCCGTTTATGCCTTATTTATTCCTCTCTGGTGAGGCACAAGTTCTGGAATCCGGTGTCTTTTCTTGACTGTTGACGACCTGCGTGCGCCAAGCAGATAGTCTGTGCGCGCAGCCCTCCATTATTTCAGATGGAGTGCTGTCCTCTCGGCCAGGACAGGCCGAAATATATACAACAAAAGAGTGTCCTCCTATGAAGACGCACTTGAAGTAACAGGATGAGGCTGCTTATTTTAAACAGCTTTGTTTCTTTATTTCATTACCGGACATCTCAGCGCTTGATTGTTTAAAACAAAGCCCTACGCGTTTCAGAGCTCCCTGCTCCTTGTTCACGGGCTGGAGGCGATGTCATCTGGCTGGAAGGGAAGAGAAGCCAAGTCTTTCCGCTTTTTCATACTTGATCGACCACAGGTGGTTCACGCCCTCCAGTGGGCTCGTTCATGTAGACAGGTTACTGGGACTTGTAGTTTTCTCTTCCTGCAAAACTCGCATTTTAAATCCTTCAGTGGATTTCCAGTGTCCATTAAACATCCGTTTATGCCTTATTTATTCCTCTCTGGTGAGGCACAAGTTCTGGACTCCGGTGTCTTTTCTTGACTGTTGACGACCTGCGTGCGCCAAGCAGATAGTCTGTGCGCGCAGCCCTCCATTATTTCAGAGGGAGTGCAGTCCTCTCGGCCAGGACAGGCCGAAATATATACAACAAAAGAGTGTCCTCCTATGAAGACGCACTTGAAGTAACAGGATGAGGCTGCTTATTTTAAACAGCTTCGTTTCTTTATTTCATTACCGGACATCTCAGCGCTTGATTGTTTAAAACAAAGCCCTACGCGTTTCAGAGCTCCCTGCTCCTTGTTCACGGGCTGGAGGCGATGTCATCTGGCTGGAAGGGAAGAGAAGCCAAGTCTTTCCGCTTTTTCATACTTGATCGACCACAGGTGGGTCACGCCCTCCAGTGGGCTCGTTCATGTAGACAGGTTACTGGGACTTGTAGTTTTCTCTTCCTGCAAAACTCGCATTTTAAATCCTTCAGTGGATTTCCAGTGTCCATTAAACATCCGTTTATGCCTTATTTATTCCTCTCTGGTGAGGCACAAGTTCTGGAATCCGGTGTCTTTTCTTGACTGTTGACGACCTGCGTGCGCCAAGCAGATAGTCTGTGCGCGCAGCCCTCCATTATTTCAGATGGAGTGCTGTCCTCTCGGCCAGGACAGGCCGAAATATATACAACAAAAGAGTGTCCTCCTATGAAGACGCACTAGAAGTAACAGGATGAGGCTGCTTATTTTAAACAGCTTCGTTTCTTTATTTCATTACCGGACATCTCAGCGCTTGATTGTTTAAAACAAAGCCCTACGCGTTTCAGAGCTCCCTGCTCCTTGTTCACGGGCTGGAGGCGATGTCATCTGGCTGGAAGGGAAGAGAAGCCAAGTCTTTCCGCTTTTTCATACTTGATCGACCACAGGTGGGTCACGCCCTCCAGTGGGCTCGTTCATGTAGACAGGTTACTGGGACTTGTAGTTTTCTCTTCCTGCAAAACTCGCATTTTAAATCCTTCAGTGGATTTCCAGTGTCCATTAAACATCCGTTTATGCCTTATTTATTCCTCTCTGGTGAGGCACAAGTTCTGGACTCCGGTGTCTTTTCTTGACTGTTGACGACCTGCGTGCGCCAAGCAGATAGTCTGTGCGCGAAGCCCTCCATTATTTCAGAGGGAGTGCAGTCCTCTCGGCCAGGACAGGCCGAAATATATACAACAAAAGAGTGTCCTCCTATGAAGACGCACTTGAAGTAACAGGATGAGGCTGCTTATTTTAAACAGCTTTGTTTCTTTATTTCATTACCGGACATCTCAGCGCTTGATTGTTTAAAACAAAGCCTTACGCGTTTCAGAGCTCCCTGCTCCTTGTTCACGGGCTGGAGGCGATGTCATCTGGCTGGAAGGGAAGAGAAGCCAAGTCTTTCCGCTTTTTCATACTTGATCGACCACAGGTGGGTCACGCCCTCCAGTGGGCTCGTTCATGTAGACAGGTTACTGGGACTTGTAGTTTTCTCTTCCTGCAAAACTCGCATTTTAAATCCTTCAGTGGATTTCCAGTGTCCATTAAACATCCGTTTATGCCTTATTTATTCCTCTCTGGTGAGGCACAAGTTCTGGACTCCGGTGTCTTTTCTTGACTGTTGACGACCTGCGTGCGCCAAGCAGATAGTCTGTGCGCGCAGCCCTCCATTATTTCAGAGGGAGTGCAGTCCTCTCGGCCAGGACAGGCCGAAATATATACAACAAAAGAGTGTCCTCCTATGAAGACGCACTTGAAGTAACAGGATGAGGCTGCTTATTTTAAACAGCTTCGTTTCTTTATTTCATTACCGGACATCTCAGCGCTTGATTGTTTAAAACAAAGCCCTACGCGTTTCAGAGCTCCCTGCTCCTTGTTCACGGGCTGGAGGCGATGTCATCTGGCTGGAAGGGAAGAGAAGCCAAGTCTTTCCGCTTTTTCATACTTGATCGACCACAGGTGGGTCACGCCCTCCAGTGGGCTCGTTCATGTAGACAGGTTACTGGGACTTGTAGTTTTCTCTTCCTGCAAAACTCGCATTTTAAATCCTTCAGTGGATTTCCAGTGTCCATTAAACATCCGTTTATGCCTTATTTATTCCTCTCTGGTGAGGCACAAGTTCTGGACTCCGGTGTCTTTTCTTGACTGTTGACGACCTGCGTGCGCCAAGCAGATAGTCTGTGCGCGCAGCCCTCCATTATTTCAGAGGTAGTGCAGTCCTCTCGGCCAGGACAGGCCGAAATATATACAACAAAAGAGTGTCCTCCTATGAAGACGCACTTGAAGTAACAGGATGAAAAAAAAATGTGGAGTTTCAGTGCTAATGGTTCGTTAGCAGTGATTGGTGGATTTCCATTGCTGAAAACAGAAAGTTAGGGTGCATGGATGTGTTCTTTAAAAGATGTAATTTGAATGGTTAAGAAAAAATGATTTTATGAAAGATTGCAGTGGATTAGCAGGTGTACTGAGAGTTCAGAGTTCATTTGAAACATTGTTGTGTGAACTTGTAAACATGGGAGCTCTGTCAGGAGGTAGTTGCTATGGAAAAAGGGCAGAAAGGGCAGAGGGGGGAAGGGTGTTGATTTGAAAAAAGTGAGGGAAGAGTTTTGATTGGCTGACATGAGAGATATGTGTGATGAATATCAGCATTTCTGTGCCTTTCTTGGTTGCAGCCTCTGGAGTGCATACCTTTTGCTCTGCTAAAGAAAAATTGGTGTGTTTCTGAGACTGTTTTTATATTCAAAAAGCATTTGCTAAGGTGAGATATGGTTCCTTTATTTTAGAAAGGGACTAGTATGCTTTTTGGAGAAAATTAGAAAGCCAGCGTTGCATTTAAAATGATGTTTTGAGTCAAGTGTTTGCATTATGTTTTCCAAGAAGATTTTGCATTCTTTTACAAATTGTAATTGCAGATAATGTAAAGTATTAGTACTGACAAGGTGTGGTTGTACATAGGAGCTGTGCTGTGTTTTCAAATTATGATCAGAAAATCGTTTTTAAGGAAAAGGAATGCTTTTTAAATTTATAAGAATTTATTTACTTGCGATGTGACTCTTGCAATGCATCGCTTTTGTTGAATAGATGCATGATGCATCTGTGCTGTTTATGCCCCATGGTGCTCCAAAGTGTCAATGTCAAAAGCGATGCATAAGTGGTGCAAGGGCCTTCTAAATACGCCCTCATGTGTGCTTGGCAATTTTAAGTCACTTCCCCCTGGTGCAAGGGCCTTGTAAATACGCCCCCATGTGTGCTTGGCCATTTTAAGTGACTTCCCCCTGGTGCAAGGGCCTTGTAAATACGCCCCCATGTGTGCTAGGCCATTTCAAATCACTTCCTCCTGGTGCAAGGGCCTTGTAAATACGCACCCATGTGTGCTTGGCCATTTTAAGTCACTTCCCCCTGGTGCAAGGGCCTCTGAGACTGTTTTGTAATTCAAAAAGCATTTGGTAAGGTGAGATATGGTTCCTTTATTTTAGAAAGAGACTAGTATGCTTTTTGGAGAAAATAAGGAAGCCAGCTGTGCATTTAAAATGATGTTTTGTATCAAGTGTTTGCAATATGTTTTCCAAGAAGCTTTTGCATTCTTTTACAAATTGTAATTGTAGATAATGTGAAGTATTAGTACTGACAAGGTGTGCTTCTACATAGGAGCTGTGCTGTGTTTTCAAATTATGATCAGAAAATCGTTTTTAAGGAAAAGGAATGCTTTTTAAATTTATAAGAATTTATTTACTTGCGATGTGAGTCCTGCATTGCGTCGCTTTTGTTGAATAGATGCATGATGCATCTGTGCTGTTTTTGCCCCATGGTGCTCCACATTGTAAATGTTAAAAGCGATGCATAAGTGGTGTAAGGGCCTTGTAAATACTCCCCTATGTCTGTGCATGGCCATTTTAAGTCACTTACCCCTGGTGCAAGGGCCTTCTAAATATGCCCTCATGTGTGCTTGGCATTTTTAAATCACTTATCCCTGGTGCAAGTTCCTTGTAAAAACGCTGTTATGTGTGCTTGCACATTTCAAATCACTTCCCCCTGGTGCAAGGGCCTTGTAAATACGCCCCCATGTGTGCTTGGCCATTTCAAGTCACTTCCCCCTGGTGCAAGGGCCTTGTAAATACGCCCCCATGTGTGCTTGGCAATTTTATGTGACTCCCCCCTGGTGCAAGGTTTTCAAATTATGATCAGAAAATCGTTTTTAAGGAAAAGGAATGCTTTTTAAATTTATAAGAATTTATTTATTTGCCATGTGACTCCTGCATTGCGTCGCTTTTGTTGAATAGATGCATGATGCCCCATGGTGCTCCACAGGGTCAATGTCAAAAGCGATGCATAAGTGGTGCAAGGGCCTTGTAAATACATCCTCATGTGTGCTTGGCCATTTTAAGTCACTTCCCCCTGGTGCAAGGGCCTTGTAAATACGTCCTCATGTATGCTTGGCAATTTTAAGTCACTTCCCCCTGGTGCAAGGGCCTTGTAAATACGCCCCATGTGTGCTTGGCCATTTCAAGTCACTTCCCCCTGGTGCAAGGGCCTTGTAAATACGTCCTCATGTGTGCTTGGCAATTTTAAGTTACTTCCCCCTGGTGCAAGGGCCTTGCAAATACGTCCTCATGTGTGCTTGGCAATTTTAAGTCAATAACAATAACATCTACAATGTCTGTTCTGGAACAATCTCTAAATAGAAATAGAGTCTCGAAATTAGTTGGGATTAACATATAACAGAGCACAGGTCATATGTAGAAGCATTCCATTCCATTGCTATTTTTTACCATCAAGTATGTTGCAAAATCCTTCCATTCAATTGTTTGCTTACTGTTATTGATTTACTGTTTGGTAAAAGTATTTAATAACATTTTTTAAATACATTTTCCACAGATTCAACTCAAGATATTCTTAAAAATTCAAACATGCCCTCAAGGCAAAGAAAAAAAAAAGAAGCAAAGCGACTTACACCGCACCTTGGTAAAAATGAAGATAATGGACCTTTGCAGCAGTCCTCTAGAATTAAAAGTTGTGAAGTCACCAAACAAAAAAATTCCGGGTAAGACAACAAAATCTTTTTTAAGAAACATTTGCCGACGAAAAAGTATCACTAGAGAACATGTTTTAGTTCAGAAGAAGAGAGCCAATTTAAATGGGAAGGAAAGGTCCCTCAAAAATGTAACTGCTAGAGCAGGAGATAACTCTGTGCATGGTAGTAGAAGGAAAAATCTGTTTAGAGACATTCGTAGACGAATGTTCCGCAACAGGATAATTGGTAATTTGTTAAAAAATTTTAAGAAAGGTCAACAGAAAGTGGCTTTTTATAAGAGAAAGAAAAATGTAGAGAAAATTATTGATCAGGCTTTCGAAATTAAGCGAAAGTTATTTATTTTGGTAATCAATAGAATTAGGAAACTAAACAAGGTAATTTATGATTTCAAATCAAATAGTAGATGGAAGAGAGTAGTTAATCGTACTAATTTTTGTGAAGTTTTCTCAGGAAAATGGATGCATAGTTCAAGTTGTGAGGCATTTTTCAATGAGGAGAGTTACTTCCAGGACAATTATTTGGTGCATGCAGTTGGTCGAGCATATGAGGTAAAAGATGGTTGTCCGGTTGAAAAAGAAAAACTTGTGTCTGCAGATGCAGAAGAGGTGTTAGGTGATGAGGTTTTAGGGAGACGTCCTAAGGGACCAGTGTACACCTGGAAGTGTAGTTCTATTTGCAGTGTGCGACAGGATTCCATCAATTTGCTTTGTGATTTTGTACAGACATTTAATAAGAAAAGTTTAAAACAAAAAATAAAGTTGTTGCAAGAATTAGATCCTTGCAGAGTGAGACAAGTGACAGGTTTGCGTGGTCATTCACTGGCTTGTCTTTCCAGGAGAGTATGCCAGAGTGTTTTTCATCATTTCAGGATGCTAGCAGTGCATCATAATAAAGTGAGGAAATTAGTTAGAATGTTGTATTATGCTAAGAGTCCGGCAATTATGCTTAAACAATTAAGCACTGCTCTTTTGCATGGTTCTGAAGTAGATGTGAAGAATATTTGTGAAGAAATTGAGTTCTGTTACTTTGCTAGTGAAGAGAACAATGTTGAAATTGACCCAGTAGAAGAAGGTAATGTGGAACAGAGTGTACTGATTTCTAATATAGATAAGTTTCACAAGGAAATTTTCAACTTTCAGGTGAAATCAAGTGAGAGGCCTTATTTCACTTGTGTGTGTTGTCGACGGACTTATTATAAGAATCAGACTAAGTTAGTGGATTTATATGCAAAAAGTGAAATGGAAAACAATAGTGAATGTAAGGATTTTGCCACATACTTGATGGTAGAAAATCGTTTTGATTTGGGATCGGACCAACGTATGTGTACTTATTGTTTAAAGAAATTAAACCAAAACCGGATGCCTGCTAGAGCGGTTCATAATAATCTGGAATTGGTTGACATTCCTTCTGAATTGAAGGATTTAAATACTTATGAATCTATTTTGATTCAAAGTGTCCATCCCTTTCAGGCTATTGTGCGAATGGAGCCAAAGACAGGGAAATTGCCTCCATCAGATTTACAGAGAGGATTAAAGGGAAGAGTTGTTTATTTGCCTTTAGATGTGAAGAAAAACATTAATACAATTGGAGTAGAGAAAGTGGAAGAGGAACCTCTAGTTATCCTAGTTAATGGGGTTCCGACAAAGAGTAAGAAAATCTGGCAAGATTTAGTGGATGTTAGGAAAGTCAAAAAGGCAACATTGTATTTGATAAAAAATAATGAGTACTACAAGAATGCATGTGCTGCAGAAGAGGAAGTAAGTGAAGAAGAGGACAGCGAATTGTGTGCTGGGCAAATTGAGAAAGTAGAAGCCTCTAAAAAGGAAGAAATATATGAACATTATAGTGTTCATTCTTTGCATTCCAAGGAAGTCATGGGGAATGCTATTGAGTTGTTTCAAATGAAAGAAGCCAAAGGGAGTCCCATTAGTGTTTGGGAGGAAAGTTTGGAAGCTCGGTGTTTTCCACAGTTATTTCCCACAGGTCGAGGAGGACGATATGATGAGCGACCTGATCAAATTCCTGCTTCAGAATACCGGACTTTACGATTGTATGCAGAAGATCCTAGGTTTCGTCAATGCATTCCCTATTTATTTCATCTACTGTTTGAAAGTGATCTGTCTGGACTGTCTTATGCAGTGAACCACATCTTGAAAAGTGGTGTACAACTGTGAAATATCTCGGCAATGGACTTTATGGATAAAGTCAATGTGCAAGACAGTATTTTGGATTCTCACCTGATTATTCTCATGGCATGTCAGCGTGGGACTAATGAGTATTGGTATCGTCGTCATGGTGACTTAAAATGTATGCTGAGGAACTTAGGAACTCCTACTTGGTTCCTCACTCTCAGCTGTGCTGAGTATGGCTTGGAAGACTTACTTGAATTTCTACGAGAGGCAAATGGAAACATTGAAAATATTGAATTCAAGACACCCGGAGAACTGTGCTCTTTGGATCCAGTGAATGTATGCAGGTACTTCAATCATAGATTTGAAGCTATGATGTCTTTCATCACGAACAAGAAAAATCCACCTCTTGGAGAGGTGTTGGATTTCTTCTGGAGAAAGGAGTATCAAGCAAGAGGTGCTCCTCATATACATATGCTGCTATGGATCAAAGATGCACCCAAATTTGGAACAGATCCGGATGACTTAGTGATTAGTTTCATAGAACAGTATTCTTCATGTGCTGTTCCAAAGACACAGGAAGATAAAAGTCTAAGAGAACAAGTTTTACGGTTTCAAAGCCATCGTTGTGGAAAGTATTGTCGTCGTAAATTCAGAAACAAGGACAAGTACTACACCAAATGTCGTTTTGCATTTCCACGAATGGTAATATCTAAAGAAAGAGTGAACAATTTGATGTCTTCGCTGCGACATAATGTGACGAGGAAATCACCCAAAAACACATACAATTTGAAAAGAAACGAAGAGTCTAAGTACATTAACGACTACAACCCAGTGATTTTGTCCATGTGGAATGCTAACATGGATATACAGTTTGTGGCTGACAACTGTATGGCTGTGGCTCGGTATGTGACGTCTTACATCACAAAAAAAGAAAAGACAGAACTGAAGGTTATGTGGGAGGATATTTCCCATGAAAAGAGCCTCAGCAAGAAGTTGTACAGTTTCAGTCTGAAGATGTTGTCGCATCGAGAAATCGGAGCTTACGAATGTTCTGACCGGTTATCTTCAGCAAGTCTCTATGCCAAATCTAGGAGTATCATTTGGGCGAGTCTTGGTCTTGCTGCAACGCGTAATCGAGTTCTGAAACCTGTACGGGAAATTGAGTATTTGGCGGAGAAGGAGCCAAGCAGTAAAGATATTTTGAAGACCAACATGTTGGATACATATTATCCAAATAGAAGCAGTCACCTGGAGAATGTTTGTCTGTATGAGGTTCTACAAAATTACATTTTCAAGAGGAACATCAAAGAAGATATTGATAAAGGAGAGTATGCTGTAATTGGAAGTGAGGGATGTCTGGTCAAGCAAAGAAAATGTCAATTGGTAAATCATCGAAAATTGAATTGCGAATCTCCAGAAAGAAAAGAGTTTTTCTATTTAGCTCTTTTGCAAGTTTTCAAGCCTTGGCGTGCAGAAGAGGAACTGCTTGGAGATTTCCTCTGTTACGAAGACTCTTTCAATGCAGCTAAGGAGTCCATAGAATGTCCTGTTTTTCCAAAATATCTAGAAATGTTGAATGCAGAAATAGAGCAGGAAGCAACAATTGCAGCTGAGATTGGTAGAGACAGTTCTCAGGACAGTCAGAGTTCTGTTTCATTGAGTCAGGATCTACTAGGAGAACCAGTTATCGAAAATGAAGCTGCCACTGCCATGATTGAAGTGTAAAGAGCCATGGCACATGCTCAGGAGGATGCGGTTAACTTAGAAGATTTGGAAAGACAACTCAACGTTGAGCAGAGGAAAATATATGACGAAGTTACCAAACAAATTGAGCATGGATTAAGTCATGAGAAGAAAGAGTGCTCATGTACGTCGTTGAAGCCTGTCAGACTGTACGTGAGTGGAGAAGCAGGAACTGAAAAAAGTTTCCTCATTAAAACAATTTCATGTTATCTGCAGAAAAGGACTGAGTCATCGCTGTCTTGTGTTGTGACCGCTCCAACTGGATTGGCAGCACATAATATTAAAGGTATTACTTTGCATCGGCTACTAATGCTGCCAGTGGAGCATGATAACAAATTACAATACCACAAGTTATCTGGAGATGCTTGTTGTGAAGTATCTAGAGTCCTGAAGAAGATGAAACTTCTTAAAATTGACGAAGTAAGCATGGTTTCCAATGTCATGCTTGCCTTTGTGCATTTGAGAATGCAGGAAGTTCTTAAAATAGAGTATGATGTGTTATTTGGTGGCAAACACATCATTGTTTTCGGTGATCTTCTGCAGCTGACACCAGTGAAAGGACAACCAGTGTTTAAACTGCTTACGCATGAAGATACCAGGAAGTGCCTAGGGAGCATTGGCAACGTTAACATATGGTTAAACTTCAATTATGCTGAGCTGCGTGAAAATATGCGTCAGGCGAAGGATGAAGATTACAAGAATATTCTACAAGATGTTAGAATTGGGAAAGTGACCGAGCGTGGGAAAGAAGCTTTACATGCACGATTACTATCAAATTTGTATCCAGAAGAAGACGTTCTGCCAGAGGATATTTTTCAGAAATTTACTGAGAAGAAATCTGGAATATGTTTGATGCCAACTCTTGCAGAATGTTCCATCTTCAACAACAAAATGTTGAATTTAGAAAACCAAGAGATTGTGAAACTGGAAGCTATTGACAGAATAGAGCATATGGGAGCAACAATTATTTTGTCTGAGAATTTGAAATCTAAATTGGATTCATTAGAGAAGACTATATCTAAAACTGCTGGTTTTGAAAAGAATCTGAATGTTTGCTTAAATTGCCGTATCATTTTGAGAAAGAATTTACATGTTGAAAGAGGTCTGGTAAATGGATCAATGGGTAATGTTGTTGATTTTGAGAAATGCAGAAATAGAGATGGAATAGAATTTGTAAAAATTAAATTTGATGGCATTGAGGAAGCACCGCTAATTGTTCGTTGCACAGCTAGGTTTTTGCTTGTAAAAGACTTATATGTTCGCCGTAAGCAGTTTCCTGTTTGCTTGGCATATGCGGTGACAATCCATAAATCGCAAGGTTTAAGTGTAGACACTGCTTTAGTGAATATTGGCAGTTCTGTGTTCAAAGAGGGTATGGCTTATGTAGCATTGTCACGAGTCAGAACTTTATCGGGATTGTACTTGATTGACTGTGATGTCACAAGCATTTGTGCGGATCTAGATTGTGTTAAGGAATACAATAGGTTAAGAAGAGACTATGCGCCACATTTGCCTCAATATCCTTTGTTTGAGAAACGTGTGGTAGGCCGGAAACGAAGAAATATCAGTAATAGTAGGGAGGTTGTAGCAAAAAGACCAAAAGTCGATGAACCGAAAATTGTAAGCAGAAAGAAAATGAATTCTGTTGAAGATGTTGTTGGTTTTCAATTTGAAAATAGTTCTGGTGTCAACTGCTATGCTAATGTAGTGGTTAATGTTGTCTTTTCACTAGACACTTTAAAAGAACAGATTGTGATCAATTCAGAACAAAGTTTATGCTGTTTGTTGAATTCTGTGTTAGAGAAATGTTGCGCAGATAGAACAAGAGTAGAAAGTGTGTCTGAAATTCGTAATCTGTTAGACAAATGTTCAGGTCAAACGCTATTCAGCAGGATTGTCAGGAGTTTTTAATGTACATGCTTGATGTATTGTTTGGCCTTTCTTATCAATGGCAGAATGATTGCGAGAATTGTAGGCTATCAAGTACTACTAGTGTAGACTCAGAAAGGTTTATATATTTAACTTTGCCTGACAGTAAATCAGTATCCTTCAATAAGCTAGTAAAAGCCGCCGATAAAAACATGGAGTGTAGCCAATGTAAGTCAGTATGTCATTTTAATGTTCCAACGATGTAGGTCTGATGGAACTAAATTGACAACTTTAATTAAAAATTTTGTGGCTTAGCAGTTGTCAATATCAGGAAGGACTTTTGTAACTAAAGCAATTATATATCATGACGGTCCTTCAACAACTTCAGGACATTACACAGCTTATTTAAAATCTGGAAACGGCTGGTCATTCTGCAATGATTCTGTTTTAACTTTCAAAAAAAGATTGCCTTTTCACCTTCAAAATTCTTACCTAGTGTTCTTACAACCAAAATTTTAGGGAAGGAATCTCGGGATTTGTTCAGAGGAATTTCAAGAGGTTCTAATAGCTCCTACTCTATATGGCCTTGTGGATAAGTGTAGTACAGAGCGAAAAGTCTTTGTGTTTAAAAGCTAATTGAAGCAGCAGATCAAAAGAAGGAGTAGAGGACATCGTTTATAGAAACTTATCGGTGAAATGTCATTTTACAATTCCAACTATATAAACCAGATGTAAATAAGTTGTCAAGTCTAATTAAAAATGTTTTGGCTGCACAGTCGTCGATTTCAGGAAGAACATTTGTAACTGCAGCTATTATATGACATGATGGTCCTTTAACAACTTCAAGATATTACACAGCTTATTCGAAATTTGAAAAAGGCTGGTCTTTCGGCGATGATTAGAATTTGACTATGAAGCAATGATGCCTTTTGACTTGTTTTCAGAAGTGAGAATTTAGGGTAGGTAACTGGATTACAATGATTCTAGGTGTTGTTGTAATTTAGTGTGCTGTTTTAAATTGCTTTGTATGTTTCATTTTTCTTAAAACGATAGAGCTTATCTTTCAGAAAGTGGCGGGCAGAAAATAATAACAGCACAACAGAGTATAAGCTGTTCATAGGACATCCTTTGACGTCATGGAAAGTAAGTTACTTTTGAGGAGTTCTGATTTCTGATTGATAATATTATATGGGTTTTTTAAACACAAACATTTTGATTGTGTTTTTTTTTCCCCGCTGTTATATGATGAATACCTTCAACTCACTGTTTTCAGTGAAATTTGATATATTCTGAGAACAGCAAAAATAAACCATTTATTATGTATAATTAATTCTGTACTTTGAATTGTGATTTTTAATAGGTACTTATCTTGTCTCATGCTCACTCATCTTTTACTACTTTCTATCAATTTTAAAATTTGTGTTCTCTCATTCACAGATTGAAAGTATAAAAATAACACGTGACTAAGTTAACGATAATTATAAGGTAAGTGTTTAGTACTCATTCTGTTACATCTCTTTTACATTTAACTTTTATTAGTTCCACTGCTTCATTTCTTTAACCCTCAGTTTCCAGCCTTTGCTACTTCCCACATTCCTTTTTCTATTACTTTTTTTTACTCTAAACTTTCCACTCCTGTTCTTAGTTCCTCTTTAAACAGTATCTCTGTGTTACTCCTTCTAACTGTCTTTCTTTTAACATTACTCTCAGTTTACTTACTCTTCTTTGTTTTAAAAAAAAAATGTTGGGAGTTCGCTACCGGGAAGCGTACCGGCGCGCGAACCGGGAAGCGAACCAAAAGAAATAGAGGTTGTCATAGTACTAAACATTCTAGCAAATTCTTATAAAGGGGAGGTAGTTCTGAAAAGAACTTTTTTTTAAATTATTTTTGTTGTTTTATATTTTTTTTGTTTTTTTGATGGGGAGAAACAAAAATGATTCATTATGAAGGGCTCAACAGGAGCAACAAAGAAAAAAGATAATTTATTTTCTGGGGCGTTTTGTACATTTGTGATTGTCAATTGCTTTATTAATTAAATTTATGCTGCTCTCTCTGAAGCAAATAAGTTGTCCACAAAAAATGCATACATGCTTCACATGCCGAATTTCATTTGACAACTCAAATGACATCACTGATGACATCATCCAGTGACTGTATGTTTCTGTAAAGTTAAAATATGTCTTACATATTGAAGAATGAGTGGATGTATAAGTGGATGTATAAGTGTCTGGATGAAGGATTTAGTAGGTGCATGACTGACTGTATGAGAGAGTGATTAAATGTGTCTCACTGAGTGCATGGGTTAGTGATTAAACTGTCTTAATTTGTGCATCATTATATCTGTTGTTCTGTAAAGTGCTGCATGTGTTGATCAGTACCTATGTGAGTAACTATATGGGTTATTGATTGGTTGCCCAAGTATTTGTATGGGAGAGTGAGTGTGTGTGTGTGGGTGGCTGGGAGGTGTGTGACTCTGTGCATAGATGTGTGAACAGTTGATTCACTAGATGAATGGGTTCAAAACTGCATGTGAAAACTGCTGTATGGGTGGTTGACTGTGTGCATGAGTGTATTGGTGAGTGAATGGATATCTCAGTGCTACATGTCAAAGTAAGTACATATGTAAAACACAGTAAATGAGAGAGTTGACATATATAAATTACTGTGTATAAGAGCTAGTGAATGTGTGAGTGGCTGCATGGATCATTGAAAACTTGTATCAGTGATTGTATAAGAGAGTAAATATGTGTTAGAATATGTTTGAATAAGTAAGGTGTGTATAACTGTATAGTTGAGGAAATGGAGGTGTGATTGATTCTTTGCATGACTGACTAGGTGTATGAGTAACTCCATGGATGAGTGACAATCTGTGAGTGTCTGTTTACACTGAGTGTATCTAAGGTTATATTAGAGTCTGAAGAGGTTCATCGTATTATCACATGAATGATGTCATCAGTGATGTTGTCAGTGATGTCATTTGAATTGTCATCAGTGATGTCATCAGTGATGTCACTGACCATGTCATGAATGATGTAATATGTGACATCATCAGCAGTGGATTACGGGTGAGCGATATATAGTTAGTGCAACTAACTATATATGCGAATTTCAATGGTTTTGTGTGAGTAAAATAAGGTTTTGTAAATACTAATTCCTAACTATATATGGTCTATAACCTATGGTTTTTTCAGTGAATTTTCAAGGTTTTGTAAATGCTAATTCCTAACTATATATGGTCTATAACCTATGGTTTTTTCAGTGAATGTCAATGGTTTTTTAATATTAAATATCAAAAGCTGTAAAATGTATTCTTCTTTTAATCGAAAAATATATTTTATATGTTTTTAATATAATATTTTTATGTATATATTTTTTTTGTATTATTTTTTTTGTTTCGCTACTGGTCCCCGCACCGGGTAGCTTCCCGTTAGCTCAATTTGGTGCCGCGACCCGGTCCGCGAACCGGTAAACATTCCGTTAGCGCAACTGCCGCGTTAGAAAACAACATCGTGACGCGTTGCGTAAGCACGACGTATCGCGTTGCCGCGTAATGCGTCTTATGACATGCCGCGTTAGCGCACCCAGAAGTGTTCCGGAGCACGAACCAAGGCGCGAAGCGCAGCACCCCGGAAGCGCTCCGGGTGCGTAGCGGGACACGTAACGTAAGCGTAACAGGTCATGTGACTTGTTAATAAAACTTTTTATTGGTTCATTTCATTTTTGGTTTCCTAATGATGTAAGGCTAGGTCATGTGACCTAAAAATAACACTTTTCATTGGTTTAGAATTTTTTTTTCCCAAATGATGAAAGCCCCCACCTTTTTTCTCACTCTGACTTCCAACTTTGTGAGAGGAAGACCTATTTTGATTATTAAGAGATGGCTTCAGTAGTAGCTGCAGCTGGTGGACCCCCACCACCACTACCACCTCCTAGGAAGGAAGGACCACCTACCCAGTTAATTCCCAACCCCAAGGAAGAGGAGGAAGAAGAGGAAGAGGAGGTACATGAGAGAGTATTCTTGCCTGAACAGCCCCGGAAGGACAATTTCATATGGCAATTTTTTACATTTCCTGAAGGCCAAAAAAAGGTCAATGCGCATCATGTAACATGCCTGATCTGTAAAGAATTGGCTTGGTAGTTTGGTCTGCCCTGTTCCCATGATGCACTGGGCCAGGGACAGACTAATTTGCATGTAGCCAGGTTCTGAGCTGGGATGGTGCAGTGAGCTAAAAAACGGTGATGGATCAAGTCCTGATCTGTTGACTGGGTAGGAGTGTTCTGCTTAATTCAGATACTCTGTCCATCACCACCCCCTTTTCCAAATCGTTTTGTCCACCATAAGCGTGGAAGGGTATGCTCAGACATGAGTCCCTTGCTCACTGCACCATCAGGATTCAAGCAAGCCGGGCCGAAGACGGCTGTAATGCCAGAAACCGGTCCCCGGAAGCTTGTTTCCTTTCCAGTAAAAGAATTGGCTTGGTAGTTTGGTCTGCCCTGTTTCCATGATGCACTGGGCCAGGGACAGACTAATTTGCATGTAGCCAGGTTCTGAGCTGGGATGGTGCAGTGAGCTAGAAAAAGGATTTGTATCAAGTCCTGATCTGTTGACTGGGTAGGAGTGTTCTGCTTAATTCAGATACTCTGTCCTTCACCACCCCCCTTTTCTGAATCGTTTTGTCCACCATAAGCGTGGAAGGGTATGCTCAGACATGAGTCCCTTGCTCACTGCACCATCAGGATTCAAGCAAGCCGGGCCAAAGACAGCTGTAATGCCAGAAACCTGTCCCCGGAATAAGCATGAGCGAATTTTGCGGATCTCGCGTTCGCGAATTTTGCGGATTTGCGGATTCGCAATCCGCAAAATCCGCGAATTCCCGCGAATTTGCGGATTTTTTTTTTTTGTGTTCGCCCGTGTTTCTGCCAGTTCGCGAGGGTTTTTACAATTTCGCAATTTGCGAACTTACCTGTCGGGTCGCAAGTTTTGCGAACTTGTTGTTTCTACGTGTCCAACCTGTTTGGGACACTCTTCTTCATCACTGCCACTCTCTGTCACCACTGCCACTCTCTGACTACTCATGCCACCCTCTGGCCCACCCATGCCACCCTCTGTTTCATCACCACACCCTCTGGTTGTCCAGTGTACATTATTTTCGGCAAAGCAAAGCACACCTTCCCTGCCTCAAGTGACCTGAATTAATTTGGGGCTGATTAATGTGTCACAGAATATTTTTTTAGCTGGCACCTGCTTCCTTAGTGCGCCCTGATTAGTGATCTTTTGCACTTGCTAAGTGCTTTCATTGTTGCAAAATTAGTTACAACACCTGCCCTGCCCCAACTGACAATAATGAATTAGGGGCTGATTAATGGATTTTAACTTCCAGCCTGGCTCCTGCTTGTCTCCCTTAGCTGTAATTCATGACCTTTGTGGCATATGTGTAACTATTCTGAGGTTCAGAGCAGGGTCACATAATAGTTTCAACTGGCAACTGAACTCTGGAGGGGCCCCTCAGGAAGCACTACAGGAAATGGCTACTAATGATGTGCCTGAACTTTTGAACCTGGTAAGTAGTTACTTTCAGTTTTGCTTAGATCGTATTTCTGCAATTTCGCACTTATTCGCGGGGCGCGAACTCACGCGAACAGTGCGAGCAGTGCGAGCAAAATCCGCTGCTCGCGGATTTGCGGATTTTGCAGGAAATTCGCAAATCTCGCGGATTGCGGATTTCCCGAAAATCCGCAAAATCCGCGAGCGGAATGGATTTTCCGCCCATGGAAGCTTGTTTCCTTTCCAGTAAAAGAATTGGCTTGGTAGTTTGGTCTGCCCTGTTCCCATGATGCACTGGGCCAGGGACAGACTAATTTGCATGTAGCCAGGTTCTGAGCTGGGATGGTGCAGTGAGCTAAAGAACTGTGATGGATCAAGTCCTGATCTGTTGACTGGGTAGGAGTGTTCTGCTTAATTCAGATACTCTGTCCATCACCACCCCCTTTTCTGAATCGTTTTGTCCACCATAAGCGTGGAAGGGTATGCTCAGACATGAGTCCCTTGCTCACTGCACCATCAGGATTCAAGCAAGCCGGGCCGAAGACGGCTGTAATGCCAGAAACCGGTCCCCGGAAGCTTGTTTCCGTTCCAGTAAAAGAATTGGCTTGGTAGTTTGGTCTGCCCTGTTCCCATGATGCACTGGGCCAGGGACAGACTAATTTGCATGTAGCCAGGTTCTGAGCTGGGATGGTGCAGTGAGCTAAAAAACGGTGATGGATCAAGTCCTGATCTGTTGACTGGGTAGGAGTGTTCTGCTTAATTCAGATACTCTGTCCATCACCACCCCCTTTTCTGAATCGTTTTGTCCACCATAAGCGTGGAAGGGTATGCTCAGACATGAGTCCCTTGCTCACTGCACCATCAGGATTCAAGCAAGCCGGGCCGAAGACGGCTGTAATGCCAGAAACCGGTCACCGGAAGCTTGTTTCCTTTCCAGTAAAAGAATTGGCTTGGTAGTTTGGTCTGCCCTGTTCCCATGATGCACTGGGCCAGGGACAGACTAATTTGCATGTAGCCAGGTCCTGAGCTGGGATGGTGCAGTGAGCTAAAAAACGGTGATGGATCAAGTCCTGATCTGTTGACTGGGTAGGAGTGTTCTGCTTAATTCAGATACTCTGTCCATCACCACCCCCTTTTCTGTATCGTTTTGTCCACCATAAGCGTGGAAGGGTATGCTCAGACATGAGTCCCTTGCTCACTGCACCATCAGTATTCAAGCAAGCCGGGCCGAAGACGGCTGTAATGCCAGAAACCGGTTCTCGGAAGCTTGTTTCCTTTCCTGTAAAAGAATTGGCTTGGTAGTTTGGTCTGCCCTGTTCCCATGATGCACTGGGCCAGGGACAGACTAATTTGCATGTAGCCAGGTTCTGAGCTGGGATGGTGCAGTGAGCTAAAAAACGGTGATGGATCAAGTCCTGATCTGTTGACTGGGTAGGAGTGTTCTGCTTAATTCAGATACTCTATCCATCACCACCCCCTTTTCTGAATCATTGATCTGTAAAGAAGTTCTGTCCTGAGGCTAAGATAAAAAGTATAGTTTCGGGAACTATACTATGCATCGCCACATGCAAAGGTGGCATCCAATAAATTACAGTGTGGCTGAGGTGCGTAACCTCCGTGAAAACCCACCAACTCCTGTGCCACCACCTCAACACAGGAAATTCTTTCGAGACCAGAGGCGAGGGAGACGGTCCCCAGTATCCAGACAAATTTTGCACACATCAAGCTAGTGTGTATTTATTGTGGGGGATTACTTTGTTACGGCGAGATGAGTATAAATTTAATGAACAGAGCATATGAAAATCACAAGTGCTCAAAACGCCCCAAAAAGTGATTTTTTTTTTGCTCCTGTTGAGCCGTTTCTAATGCCTGTTTTTCGTTGTTCCCCCTCAAAAAAAAAAAAAATTTTTTAAATTGTTCAAAAATTACAAAAAAAATAAAAAATGTTCAGAAAAATAATAAAAAAATATAAAACAACAAAAACAATTAAAAAAAGTTCTTTTCAGAACTACCTCCCATTTATAAAAAATCGCTAAAATGTTTAGCACTCTTGCAATCTCTTTTTTTTTTTATTCGCTTCCTGGTTCGCGCCCCGGTACGCGAACGGGAAGCGAACCAAAAAAAAAATGAAAAAAAAATAGTGAATATAAGGGAAGGAGACAGAGAGAATAATGTTAAAAGAAAGACAGCTAGAGGGAGTAATACAGAGATACTGTATAATAGATAATTATACAAAGAAAAGTTGTAAGAGGGAAAAATTGAGAAAAAGAAAATAGAAAAGGAAGTGATAGAAAAAAAGAGTGTAGAAGAATAATAAACAAGAGTTACTTGGAGAATGTGAATGAATCTTCAAATTAAAAAGAAAGAGAGTAAAGGATGTGGAGTAAGAGGTAGGGATAGAACCGGACTAAAACAACAACCCTGAGGGAAGGTGTTAAAAAAACAGTGAGTGAAAGTAAATAGGATTAAAACAAGGTGTATGATAGTGAATAAGATTAAAACATGTGGAATGACAGAGAGAAAAACAGAAAGAAGAAAAGAAGAAGTGATAGAAAAAGAATAATTGAAGCAGCAAAAAAATGAAAATAAGATAGTGTGCTTGAACTGCAGAGAGAAAGCATAAAGAACAACTTGTAAAAGAGTGAAGAGACAGTGACAGTTTGTGTTAGAGAGACGGACTGAGTGAAAAGGAGTGAGGAACTGTGAGAACAGAGGGACTGACAAAAGGAGTGGAAGGAGTAGAGTAAGTTAGTAATTGAAAAGGAATGAGGGTAAAAGCAAAGGAGGGAAACTGAGGGTTAAGGAAATAAAGCAGTGGAAGTAATAGAAGTTGAATGTGATAGAGATGTAAGGGAAAAAGTACTAAATACTTACTTTATAGTTGTTCTTAACTCCATCACTTATAATTTTTTTAATTTCAATCTATGAAAGAAAGAACAACAATTTGAAAAATAATAAAACATGTATTTAAAAAATAGAAAAGACAAGGTATAAGGTTGAAAATCATACAATTTTACAAAGAAATAAAGTTAGAGATAAAGATTCAGAAAGGAAAATAAAGTAACGGTGAAAGACAGACAGAGTCAAAAAGAAAAAGAAATAGAGTAAATTACTAAGTGAATAAAAAAGAGGATAGATTCAGTGACAGAAAAGAAGGATAGAAGAGAAAATAAACTAAAGATGTGTAAGATACTAAAAGAATGTGAGTAAGGTAAACTAAATAAGGAAAGGGTGAATAAGGAAAAGAGAGTGAGGGAGAGAGGGGACACAGAAAGTGAAGGAAAGAGTGTCAGATACAGACTGAGTGAAGCAACAAAGAAAGATAAATGAGTGAAGGTGAGTTATACTAACTGATTGCAACAAAAAAGGAGAACCCAAAATTATTTAATTTCGAAAACAAAAGGGAGAAAAGATGGAAAAGAGAAGCGAAGCAGAGGGTCTAAAAGCTAGAAAATGGTGCATGAGAGAAAAGAAAAAAGCAGAGTTGGAATAAGGAAACAAAGGTTGAAAGATAAGTGGAGTTAGAGAACAAGGGTGAAAGAGAATAAAACAAAAGGCAATGTCAGTATGTAAAGAGAATTGATATAAGGTAGTAAAAGACAAGTGAGCATGAGACAAGATGAGTACAAATTTAAAATCACAATACAAAATATAGAATTAATTATACATGTTAAATGGTTTATTTTTGCTGTTCTCAGAATATATCAAATTTCACTAAAAACAGTGAGTTGAAGGTATTCATCATATAACAGCGGGGAAAAAAAACACAATCAAAATGATTGTGTTTAAAAAACCCATATAATATAACAAATCAGAAATCAGAACTCATCAAAAGTACACTTACTTTCCATGACGTCGAATGATATGCGATGAACAGCTTATACTCTGTTGTGCTCTAAAAAATCCGTGCCCGCCACTTTCTGAAAGAAAAGCTCTTTCTTTCTGAGTAATATGTTAGAAACAATAAATGACTTTTTGCTCTCTACCACACTTCTCCTCAAGGCCAAATCGTGTAAGAGCCAATTTAATCTCTTCAAATTCCTCAAAGCAAATACCGTCATTTTCTTTTTCCCCGACTTTCAGAAAGAAAACATCCAAAATCACTTTCACAATCTTGTACTAATAATATCTCCCCTTCTAGTTTACTCATGTTTCACATTTCCTATAACATCTGATACCACTTACTATGAGGCACACTTACATTACCTCTATGACTTTTCCAATTTTTTCATTTTCTTGATCTCAGTTACTAGCAAAGCAATTTTAAACAACAGAGTAAATCATATCAACTCTTTGAATCATTATAGACCAGTTATGTATCTCTATGATTACTTTTTTATAACACATCCATGCACCCTAACTTTCTGTTTTCAGCAATCAAAATCCACCAATCACTGCTACTGAATCATTAGCACTAAAACTCCACAATTTTTTTCGTTACAAACTCCTACTGTTTCAACTGCCATTTAATTCCCACACTTCATCGGACTGCAGCAGAACCTCCTTTCACCATGTTTTCTGTCCCGATTCTTGGACATAGCTACATCCACTGGGCTCACAGGTATGCTGATAACAGAAATTTACACAACCTCAATTTACAAAATGTGGAAATCAAATGGATTGGCCAGAGAGGATTGAAATGTCACCAATTGATACCATTGGTGAAAACCTTTTTTCATTTGCCAAAACCTGACCTCATAATAGTGCACTGTGGAGGAAATGATTTTGGCACTTTGACTGGGGTATGTCTGGAAATGCTTTTAAAGGACATCTTTGAGCAATTGATGGCACTTTTTCCATCTTCAAAAATAACTTGCGTTACTACATGCAAGATATCTACAGAGAAGATGGTGTGCACTTCACAGATGAGGGGAACAGAGTTTTCATCCAGAATTTAAGAGTGTGTATTGGTACATACTTATAAGTACCTAAATCTTCCACAGACCCAAAAGCTCTTTTCAGAGTTACCCTAACTATGATTACTCTATATAAATTTTAAATGTAACTTTTTTGTTACTAATTTTCACGATTTACGCTTTCCCGGGCGCTACCCGGTTCGCGCACCGGGCGCTAACCGCGCGAAAATTTGATTTTTTTTTCTTTTTTGGACATATATGGGCCTCTTCATCCACCCTCACAAAACCTAGGGGGTCAGGATATGTCTCCCTTGCCCCCTTTAACACAAACCCAGCATTGTTTATCATCCATCTTGTGTCCAATATAGACCTTAACGCAAGTTGGCGGACTCCCGTTACGCTACCGGTAAGCTACCCGGTTCGCGTACCGGGTAGCGCTTCCACCGCGAAAAATCGAATTTTTTAATTTTTTTACTTTTTTTGCCCGCGTGGCCCTTTAATATCCCCCACATCAATCCTAGGGGGTCAAGAGGGGTCTACCTTGCACCCTTTCATTCATTTCTCCCTTCGTTTATTTCCACCTCTTGTCTCTCGATCCTACCGAGAGACAAGATGGCGGCCGCTCTGTACTGTTTAGAATGTTCACAGTCACCAGGGAGCCAATCCGCTTCTCCACGCGAAGTTCCGTTACACGTCTGGTACGCGAACCGGGGCGCTAACCGGGACGCTGTCACAGAGATATATATATATATATATATTTTTTTTTTTAACGTTAATTTCTCAAAATCCACTGGAGCACATATCTTGAGACCTAGCAAAGGCACATCGGGCTACCAGTCCCTACAATTTTGCCTAGTTTCATAAAAACCCATTCAGCCGTTCGAGCTAAAAGTGAGTCCAACCGCCCTATGGAAATTAACATGGGGAAAACACGTTTTGGGACCCCTCTTTTTACTCGGCCCCCACTTCACAAAACCCCCCCAAACTTTCAGGGGACGCTCAGAAACAGAATGTGCCATTTTCCTGAAAATTTCAACCAATTCCGTCCTTCAACGCCAAAGTTATTCAACATAGAATTTTCAGAAATCCCTATTCAAAAAAATCCTAACTATATATACCTACTGGCGACCGCCAGTAGGTAATATATATATATGATATTGATTTTTGGAATTTATTCCGAGATTGGGTTGTCTTGTATAAACATCTATATGAGTGTATACATTGTGCATTTATGCCGGAAATGATATGTTTTAACAAACATTTGTTTTGTACATTCACTGAGATAGTCTGTTTTCCCTTTCATGTTGGTCACATGACCTTTCAGGGAGGAGGGCTACAGGCGGGGCACTTTAGCACTTTAAAAGCACTTTAAAATTCACTAATGCCTTGCATGTGAACAAGGGCTGCAAAGCCCGAAACGCGTCATGGTTGGTTGGTCAAGGGAAAAACTGGAAAAATAAAAAAACTTACCTGAAAGCTGTGGTCTGTCTCCTGTTTCGCCGGTCCTGTTGGATTGGAGGTGGTTTTGCGGAGTTCCTGTCGATACGATTACAGAAGTCCGGCTTGCTTCTGTCAACAGACCCCCTCTCAGGACGTGGCACCTGAATCTCAAACCGACTTGCAAGTTCTCCCGAAAACGGAATTCCATGCAGGTGCCCCCTATCATCACCACCGGTAAAAGACGGCGTTGCAGCGCGGAACAGTCACCGGCAGGGTCGGCGGACTCTGCTGCCTGATTGGTGCACGGCGGCGCCGGGTTCCAACCACACGGATAGGTGGAGAGGTCATTCGAACACTCGTGAGCACTCTGGATATGCAGCCGCAGTAACGTTTACGAACGGCGTGCAAAGTGCTTTCCAGTCCATTCTGTGATTCCTTGATCCAACCAACATGTCTGCAGAGGCTTTCTGTGCGAGGCGGCGCAATTATTTGACAACATTGCCGTAACGAGTGAAACTACACAAAAGGTCCCGGCTGGGATGGATAAGAATGGTGAAGGTGATATTAAGACTTTATACAAAAATCTGGAAAAGCAAAAACGATTGGAAATTACTAAATGGTGGGAGCACTACTCATTGACCAAATATGCAGACGCTGGTCGTGTACCAAGAGGACTCCGCATTATGCTGGCTCCTAGTTTCGACCGCCCCAATCCTATGATGCTTAAAGAATGGGGGCAAAGCAATCTGGCAGCTTCAATGAACTTAGTTCACATTTTAATAAAATATGCTGCCATCGACAGAGCTGAAATACTTTTGAATATCGACAAGCTCAATGAGGAAATCAGCAAATGCAAGGAGTCAGAAACAGTTATAAAAAATCTGGAAGTAGCTATGAATGACCGCCTGAAAAAACACGAAGATAAGATAAAGGCAAGAAAGGTCAGTAAGTTTGCCCGCGACCAGGCAGACTACGCACACGGGCAAATTTTTACCTTTGCCCGGAAATACAGTGCAGCAAAAAGGCAGCAATACAGTGGGAATTTAAAACAGCAAGCTATACCCACCACCTCACGCAATGACCCTGAACATGATGATGTGTTGCTAGCAGCAACACGCCTTCCACATCTAGTGTTTCCAGTGATGATTCTGGTAGAGACCGGCAAGCAGCACCTATTTTGGATTTGGCTGAGGAACTTGATTTTTTAGTTGCAGAAAGACTGAGAACATTGCGCCCTCGGCTGGACAGTCAAGGGCAAATAATAAAACCAAAAACCAAAAAAGACGAGAACGAAGGAAACAAGCAAGAAAACAAAGTGCAAAAAAAGAAAACCAAAGGGCCATGGCAACGAAGGAAGTGAGTAACAAAAATGCAGTAATTAATCTCTCCAGTGTGGTTCTGGATAAAGCTGAAGAACAACTTCTGTCTTTGGGGCTCAACTTTTGTCCGGCCCAATCCTTCGATTATGCGGCGACCCGCATTGATGTTTATCGCTTTATACGAAAAATGAAGTTACGCAAACATTTTGCTACTCAAAGCTTGAAAACGTCTATTGGAACCTTGGCTCCGGATGATCCCAACACCCCGGACGGGGTGCCGGAGGTAAGAGCTGCTGATGTTTCTACTTATCTAACTCTCAATGACCTTTGCCAAGCCACAAATTCCCAGCCTTTTAGTTCTGATACTGAGAGCAACACCCAAACTAGACTGTCAAAAATTAATATCATTCAAAAAGGTGCTGGCATCACGACTTTCAAGAACAAGTCTAAATTTGCACCTTTAATGGTAAAAGATGCCATTGACACATTCCACGACTGTATAACCAACGAAATCAAGCAATTACATATTAAATCTTGCAAAAGGAATAAAACCAAATATAACCAACAACAAGCAAATTACATAGAACTTATGAAGAAGCTCACCGCTAACCCAAATATAGTTGTAAAAACAGCTGATAAAGGCGGCAACCTTGTGATTTGGGAGAAAAGTGATTATGTTGCAGAAGCTTTGCGCCAACTCAACACTACATCTTGTTATAGCAAAGCCAATAAGAAAGAATACCTTAATGCAAAAACTTCGTTGGAAAAATTGTTGAGCAAGTATCGGCGAGAGGGATTGATCTCAGGTGAGGAATATAAATTCATGTATAAAGAATTCCCGGTCCTCCCTGTTTTCTACCTAATCCCCAAAATACATAAGAATATCTTGCCTACTCCCGGAAGACCGATCATTTCAGCGATCAACAGTGCCGGAGAGAATGTAAGTCACTACATTGACTATTTTTTACAAGAATTGGTCAAAAAATTGCCAAGTTATGTGCGCGACACTGGCGATTTCCTGCTAAAAATCAAAGATTTGGAATGGCAAGAGGACATGTTGCTCATCACATTGGATGTAGAATCCTTATATACAAGTATTGGACACACAGAGGGATTAAGGGCCACTATACATTTTTTGGATACCCGATCCGCTGACTTTTATGAACACAACAAAGTCATTTTGGAACTAATGAATTGGTGTCTGAATAATAATTACTTTGCCTTTGGGAATTAAATATGGAGACAATTACGTGGCATGGCTATGGGTTCCTGCTTCTCCCCCAGCTACGCGTGCTTGCACGTGGGCTGGTGGGAGGAACAGGTCCTAGGCACTACGCATGCAATATGGGTGAGAGAAAAAATTGTCAAATACCTAAGGTACATTGATGATATTTTTATTTTGTGGCAGGGTAGTGAGGAAGAGGCGAATTTGTTTATAAATTAAATTAATGCTAACTCGCTTAACCTCCATTTTACCTCACATATCAGCGCCCGGCAGATAGAATTCCTAGATGTACAGGTTTATGTGGAAGGCAACCGACTAACATCCACGTTACATCGCAAACCTACATCTGGTAACACCCTTTTACACGCCTCTAGTCTCCATCCCAAGCACACCATTTACAGTATCCCTCTAGGTGAAATCCTAAGAATCAAGCGTATTTGTAGTTCCACATCTGATTTTGATAAATGTGTCAATGACCTCAGAATCCGGTTTCTAGAACGTGGTTACTCGAATCAGATTTTTAACCAAGCTTTGGCTAAAGCAAGGTTAAGAAGCAAAGAGAGTCTGTTAGAGATGCCTGACCCAGACAATGTTGAGTTGTCTACTGATTCCGCTACGACTGTCAATACTTGTCCCAGGTTTATCACGGCCTATAGCAGTGATGAATATGTCATCAAAAGAATTATTCAAAAAAATTGGCCCATCATTCTAACCGATAACATCTTGAGTTCTACCTTACCTGCTAAACCTGTTATAACATATCGTAGGGCCAGAAATATGGGCATTTCTCTAGATGTTGGCAGTCCTGAGTTAAAACAAAAGGATATCTGGTTAAAGGCCTAACCTGGTTTTCGGAAATGCACTCACTGCAGGGCCTGCAAATTTGGTGAAAACAAAACACACTACCGTACACCATTTTGCCCCAGTGAGATTACAATTAAAGGCTGCTATGACTGTAAAACGAATTTTGCAGTCTATGTTCTGATGTGCACCTGTGGACTACATTACATCGGTAGTACGAAAGCCCAGGTGCACGTCAGAATTTTGCAACACCTGAGGGCAATATTGCACACTGATCCTTCCTATCCTGTAGCTCGCCATTTTGCTGCTAAACACAATAAAGATCTTAATTGTCTTAGATATTTTGTGATAGGATCAGTATTGCCCTTACGGAGAGGAGGCAACAGAGAGTTGTTATTGCGACAACTCGAAACACGCTTCATTTTAGAGTTCAACAGCAAATGGCCGAATGGCCTCAATAATACTGAAGATTTTTACAATTTCTTGTACAACACGAGGAACTCTTTAAATTTATATAATATGAATCATTTTGCCCCTCTCCTGGTATTAGCCTTATGGAATATTTTGATGTCAATCTCTGTCAGGCATATTTCTCCATTTTAATGAGTAGTCAGGTTCCCTGTTGCTCATTACGACATGTTGTAATTGGTCACTTACTTACTTTCTAGGATTTCATGAATTGATAGATATTCAGGTTCCCTGTTATCTATCAGGGTTATTTAATACCTATGACTATATGCACTTTATTATGTATATTAATATGAATTGATTTCATAATTCTGTGTCATTTTTCTAGTTTGCGTCGCCCATTTACCATTTTAAGATCAATGGTTTTCTTATCCTTCCCTCTTTTTATCACATTTTATCACTATTTAACTTTTATATACACTGTCTGTTATGTTCTTTTAGGATAATAATATTATGAAATCAATGTTTTTAGAATGAAAAATAGTTCCTGATTTTATGACGGGTAACTGATTGTTTTTTCATAGTGCATTCTCTGATATTTAACAACATGTATTTCAATGTCTTTTAGAATATACAGCTTGCACTTTATTTCTAGCCTCTTTGCACACTAGGCAAGGTTGTCCTAGCTTTTTTGGTTGTTATTATTAAAGTTCCGTTAGGCCTTATATTTGTTGACATAATTCAACTTTACTCTGACATGATGTCTATACATGTCAGTATACTGATTTACGTTATCTTTTGATGATATGTATGATATGGTCAAAACAATTAATGTTTACACGATTTACTGGATTTAACCAGTTATGATATTGATTTTTGGAATTTATTCCAAGATTGGGTTGTCTTGTATAAACATCTATATGAGTGTATACATTGTGCATTTATGCCGGAAGTGATATGTTTTAACAAACATTAATTTTGTACATTCACTGAGATAGTCTGTTTTCCCTTTCATGTTGGTCACATGACCTTTCAGGGAGGAGGGCTACAGGCGGGGCACTTTAGCACTTTAAAAGCACTTTAAAATTCACTAATGCCTTGCATGTGAGCAAGGGCTGCAAAGCCCGAAACGCGTCATGGTTGGTTGGTCGAAGGGGAAAAACTGGAAAAATAAAAAAACTTACCTTAAAGCTGTGGTCTGTCTCCTGCTTCGCCGGTCCTGTTGGATTGGAGGTGGTTTTGCGGAGTTCCTGTCGATATATATATATATATATATATATATATATATATATATATATATATATATATTACCTACTGGCGGTCGCCAGTAGGTAGTTATAGTTAGGATTTTTTTCAATGTTAAATCTCAAAATTCTATTTGGAATAACTTTGGCACCGGTTGACGAATCTGCCTGAAAATTTCCTGAAAATGGCCTCGTGGAGCTCCGGTCCTTCCCTGAAAGTTTGGGGGGGATACGTCATGCGGGGGCCGAGATAAAAGGGGGGTCCCAAAACGCATTTTCCCCATGTTAATTTCCATAGGGCGGTCAATTTCACTTTTAGCCCGAACGGCTGAATGGATTTACACCAAACTTGGCAAAATTGTAGGGACTGGTAGCCCGATGTGCCTTTGCTATGTCTCAAGATATGTGCTCCAGTGGATTTTGAGTAATTAAGGTTCAAAAAAATATATATATCTATAGGCGCTCTCCGGTGCGCGCACTTGAGTGCGCTCCCGGCGCGACACGCGACTTGCGCGCAGAAAGCTGATTGGCTCTTGGGTGTCTGTAAACATTCTAAACAGTCTGGAGCGGCCGCCATCTTGTGTCTCGGTAAAATCGAGACACAAGGGGTTTGAAAAAAAAAGGGGCAAATGACCATAAGGGGGAAGAGTAGACCCCCTCTGACCCCCTAGGTTTGATGTAGGGACTAAAATAGGGTCCTGCAGGGCATTAAAAAATGTTTTTCGTTTTGCGCGGGGGAAGCGCATGGTACGCGCACCGGCGAAGCACGGGGAAAATCCAGGACCATATTTATGAAGGCCTTGCGCTGTTAGTTTTGCGCCTCCTGTGCGTCAATTTTTGTGACGCACCAGCGGTGTAAAAAAATGCGCATTGTTATGCAATATTTAAAAAGTGACGCATCTATCTAGATGTGTCACTTTTTAAATATAGTGCAACGAGGTACATTTTATTACACTGCTGGTGTTATGCGTCACTTTTCTGTGCGCACTCCTTATGACATTCCAGATGTGTCATATTTAATGTATGACGAATCATGTTGCAAGGAGTTACAGATACGTCAGTATTTCTGACATATCTGTAAACATAAAAGTGATGCGAGGCAGGTGCAAGATTTTGACGCAACAGCATCCTAAAAGTGACGCAGAGAAATCTTATAGATTTCAGTACGTCGTTATTACCAAGCTTTTTGCGGGGGAATGCCCCCTTTGCATACATTATACCTGACGCAGATATAATGTGGCGCAGAGTTTTAAAAAGTGACCCATGTACCTAGATGCGTCACTTTTTAAAAATAGCGTCAGGTATAATGCATGCAGAGGGGGTGTTCTCCCGCAAAAAGCTTTGTAATAGCGACGCAGTGAAATCTTTGAGATTTCACTGCGTCAGTTTTAGGATGCTGTTGCGTCAAAATCTTGTGCCTGCTTTACAGCAGGTGTTAGACTGAGGCAAGACCTTTCACATGCTGCTTTCCCCATTTGAAAGGACACATTACTGGAGTTGCGTCACTTTTGTGACGCACTCCAGCAATGCGTTACTTGGAATGTCATAAGGAGTGCGCACAGAAAAGTGACGCATCGCACCAGTGGTGTAAAAAAATGTGCCTCGTTGCGTTATATTTAAAAAGTGATGTATCTAGGTAGATGGGTCACTTTTTAAAATCAAGCGCCACATTATATCTGCGTGAGGTATAATGCATGCAGAGGGGGTGTTCCCCCACTAAAAGCTTTGTAATAGCGACGCAGTGAAATGTTTGAGATTTCACTGCGTCACTTTTAGGATGCTGTTGCATCCTTTAAATATAGTGCAACGAGGCACATTTTATTACACTGCTGGTGTGATGCGTCACTTTTCTGTCCACAGTCCTTATGACATTCCAGATGTGTCATATTTAATGTATGACGAATCATGTTGCAAGGAGTTACAGATACGTCAGTATTTCTGACATATCTGTAAACATAAAAGTGATGCAAGGCCGGCGCGAGATTTTGACGCAACAGCATCCTAAAAGTGACGCAGAGAAATCTCATAGATTTCAGTACGTCGTTATTACCAAGCTTTTTGCGAGGGATTGCCCCCTCTGCATACATTATACCTCATGCAGATACAATATGGCGCAGAGTTTTAAAAAGTGACCCATGTACCTAGATGCGTCACTTTTTAAAAAATAGTGTCAGGTATAATGCATGCAGAGGGGGTGTTCCTTGCAAAAAGCTTGGTAATAATGACGCAGTGCGTCACTTTTAGGATGCTGTTGCGCCAAAATCTTGCGCCTGCTTCACAGCAAACCTTTCACATGGTGCTTTTTCCATGTGAAAGGACACATTACTGGAGTTGCGTCACTTTTGTGACGCACTCCTGCAATGCGTTACTTTTGTGTTTACAGATATGTCAGAAATACTGACATATCTGTAACTCCTTGCGAATTGATTAGTCATATATTAAATATGACATATCTGGAATGTCATAAGGAGTGCGTCCAGAAAAGTGACGCATCGCTGTTTTCACGTAGCGATGCGTCACTTTTCAGAAATGAGGCCTCCAGTTTATTCACTGTGTCATAACTTTCTTTTCTAACACTCACCTTCTTTCATTCCTCCTACTTCACTTCCTTTCACCTCTCATACCTTTCTGTTCTTTCTTACTCATTCTCCTTTCAATTATCAATGCACTATATTTCACTTACTCTTCATTTTTTAAGATTATAGCTCTTTGATGAGAATTGGAGGTAGTTCTGAAAAGAACTTTTGGTTTTCTTCTTTTAACTGAACAGGAACAAAAACAGGGAATAGAAACTGCTCAACAGGAGCAAAAAGAAAAGAAAAAAATTAGGGGTGGGAAGGGCAGTGATGGTTCTCCAATGCCCGAACCATGAGCAGGACACTTTGCTCCCCATAGGTGAGGAGTTGATTGCAGTATCTGCATCTGACGACCCCATGGTTAAATGCAGGTTGAATGTTTGCTACCTGCCCCTGTGATTGTTCTCTTCCAGAAGAAGTTGCTCCTCCTGTTGATGTAGAGGCCCCATCTCTGGGAACCTCTTGTGCCAGAGCCCTGACACTTTCCCGAAAAATTCTGGGGGTGCCTCCTCTCCACATGGCGAATCATGGTGAAGTTGCCAAAAGAGTATTTTTTTGGGGGGTTACCCCGTGACAGGACCTGTTTGCAGATCCTGCACTCTACTTTTGGTGCATTCACCTTCTTCTGGTCTGCTGGAAACTTAAAAAATTTCCAGATGAAATGTTCTTTGACCTTCGGCTGAGGAGGCTCTTCATCAATGAAATCATTGGAGTCATCTTCACTGCTGGATGGTCTGGCAGCCATGATGAATCCAGGAATATGGAGCAGCAAAAAAGGCAGGTCTTTCAGTCACAAAAGTGAAAGAAGAAGTGAAGGAAATGGGTGGGGATTTCATTCATTGTAAAAAAAAACTGTTAGCAACCAATGAAAAGTGTTATTTTAGGGTCACATGACCCGACGCGTTTACGCTGCGCGCTCCGGAGCACTTCCGGTGCGTTTACGCAGCGCGATCGTAGGCGCTTTCGGGGCGCAAACGTGGCGCGATCGTAGGCGCTTTTGCGTGCGTTTATGCGCCGCGCACGTAGGCGCTTCCGAGGGCACTTACGTTGCGCGCCGAAGTGACGTCATCAATCTTTTATAGAAATGCATAATCATTTTCCTTATTAAAAAAAACAAATTTTATTTGTATGGTACGAAATGTTTTGCATTATTATTAACTTTTCATTCATATTTTTTTTCACGAACGACAGTTGCGCTCTGGGTGCGCTTTCAGATGAGCTCTCGGAAAAGCTTACAGGAGAGCTTAGCTGAAAGCTTCCCGGAGCGCGCACCCAGAGCGCAAAAGAAAAAAATTATATAAAAAAAATGAATACTTAAAAAAAAACAGCAAATTGTAAAAAAAAAAAAAGGTTAGAAACTCGATATACAAAGGAATTAGCATTTAAAAAACCTATGAAATTCACTGAAAAAACCATAGGTTTCACACTAGTTATAGTTAGGAATTAGCATTTAAAAAACCTATGAAATTCACTGAAAAAACCATAGGTTTCACACCAGTTATAGTTAGGAATTAGCATTTAAAAAACCTATTAAATTCACTGAAAAAACCATAGGTTTCACACCAGTTATAGTTAGCTGGAAATTTTACTGATATAAAACCATTGAAATTCCCACGTTATAGTTAGATGGACTCACTATAACTTGCGCGTGCAATGCACTGCTGATGATGTCTTATTAAGCTAGTTAACCAATCAATTTTTAAAAACCATCCATTTAGACACTTATTTAAACATTTATTCTTCCATCAACTTTTACATATACATATATAAAATATATTTATTTTTCAGAAAGACACACATTCACTGGATGGTGTCATCAGTGATGTCATGAGTGATGTCACTGACCATGTCATGAGTGATGTAATATGTGATGTCATCAGCAGTGCATTGCACGCGCAAGTTATAGTGAGTCCATCTAACTATAACGTGGGAATTTCAATGGTTTTATATCAGTAAAATTTCCAGCTAACTATAACTGGTGTGAAACCTATGGTTTTTTCAGTGAATTTAATAGGTTTTTTAAATGCTAATTCCTAACTATAACTGGTGTGAAACCTATGGTTTTTTCAGTGAATATATATATATATATATATATATATATATATATATATATATATATATATATATATATATATATATATATATATATATATATATATATATATATATATATATATATATATATATATATATATTCACTGAAAAAACCATAGGTTATAGACCATATATAGTTAGGAATTCGCATTTACAAAACCTTATTTTACTCACACAAAACCATTGAAATTCCATATATAGTTAGTTGCACTAACTATATATCGCGCACCCGCAATCCACTGCTGATGATGTCACATATTACATCATTCATGACATGGTCAGTGACATCACTGATGACATCACTGATGACATCTCAAATGACATCACTGATGACATCTCAAATGACATCACTGATGACATCACTGATGACATCTCATTTGACATTACTGATCACATCACTGATGATATCATTCATGTGATAATACGATGAACCTCTTCAGACTCTAATATAACCTTAGATACAATCAGTGTAAACAGACACTCACAGACTGTCACTCATCCATGGAGTTACTCACACACCTAGTCAGTCATGCAAAGAATCAATCACACCTCCATTTCCTCAACTATACAGTTATACAAACTTTACTTATTCAAACATATACTAACACATATTTACTCTCTTATACAAGCCCTGATACAAGTTCACAATGATCCACACAGCCACTCACACATTCACTGGCTCTTATGCACAGTTATTTATATATGTCAACTCTCACATGTACTGTGTTTTACATATGTACTTACTTTGACATGTAGCACTGAGATATCCATTCACTCACCAATACACTCATGCACACAGTCAACCGCCCATACAGCTGTTTCCACATGCACTTTTGAAACCATACATCTAGTGAATCAACTGCTCACACATCTATGCACAGAGTCATACACCTCCCAGCCACCCACACACACACTCAGTCTCCCATACAAATACTTGGGCAACCAATCAATAACCCATATAGTAACTCATATAGCTACTTATCAACACATGCAACAGTTTACAGAACAACAGACATAATGATGCACAAATTAAAACAGTTTAGTCACTAACCCATGCACTCAGTGAGACACATTTAATCACTCACTCATACAGTCAGTCATGCACCTACTAAATCCTTCATCCAGACACTTATGCATCCACTCATTCTTCAATATGTAAGACATATTTTAACTTTACAGAAACATACAGTCACTGGATGTTGTCATCAGTGATGTCATCTGTGATGTCATTTGAGATGTCATCAGTGATGTCATCAGTGATGTCACTGACCATGTCATGAATGATGTAATATGTGACATCATCAGCAGTGGATTGCGGGTGCACGATATATAGTTAGTGCAACTAACTATATATGGAATTTCAACGGTTTTGTGTGAGTATAAATAAGGTTTTGTAAATGCGAATTCCTAACTATATATGGTCTATAACCTCTGGTTTTTTCAGTGAATTTTCAAGGTTTTGTAAATGCTAATTCCTAACTATATATGGTCTATAACCTATGGTTTTTTCAGTGAATTTTCAAGGTTTTGTAAATGCTAATTCCTAACTATATATGGTCTATAGCCTATGGTTTTTTCAGTGAATATATATATATACATACATATATAAACATATATCATCTGTATATCTATATAAATACAAACATAAATGCATGCACACATATACTTATATGCATACAGATGCATGTTATTTACATGAAAGTTGAAAAAACACTAATAAAAGCAAAGCTAAAAAGCCACCTCATTACAAACAGAATGGCTTTAACTTAAACGAGGGCGAAATCTATTGCATTTTCAATGCTTGTTTACTTTGGTTCCATCAAGAAGGCATTCAGATGTGTCACACATTTGCCATAAATTCTGAATGTTAGCACTCTAGTTGCACATTAGATCACTGTAGTAAAGCTACTGCTCACCAGGGACGTCTGCTGCTGGTATTCAAAGTGCATGTTTCAGTCTGCATGTCAGAATTTTTTTAATGAAATAGAAGAGGATTTGAGAAGTCACTCAAAATGATCCCTAATTTTTCTTTCTGAAGCACTAATCATACTTTCTATGGCAAAATTAACCCTCTCATGTTGTTCCTTTTTAAATTGAGTGTTTTCAGACTTACCACTTCATTCCAATCAAGATGGCTTCTGGTGTGCCATACTTTTGTCATAAGTAAGACTGTTAGCGCTCTAGTTGTTCTTTAGAACACTCTGTGACATTCTGTCATTGGGCTATACTTGGGGTACATCTGGGTGATATTTGGGCTACATTTAGGCTCTTTTGTCTCTGGTGGCCATCTTGGGAGACTGTATGTCAGAATTTTTTAATGAAATTGAAGAGGGTTTGAGAAGTCACTCAAAATGTGCCCTAATTTTTCTTTCTGCAGCACTAATCATAATTCATATGGCAAAATATACCCCCTCATTTTGTTCCTTTTTAAATTAAATGTTTTAAGAGTTACCACTTTATTCCAATCAAGATGGCTTCAGGTGTGCCATACCTTTGTAATAAGTAGGACTGTTAGCGCTCTAGTTGTTCTTTAGAACACTCTGGGACATTCTGTCATTGGGCTATACTTGGGCTACATCTGGGTGATATTTGGGCTACATTTGGGCTCTTTTGTCTCTGGTGGCCATTTTGGGAGACTGCATGTCAGAATTTTTTAATGAAATAGAAGAGGATTTGAAAAGTCACTCAAAATGTGCCCTAATTTTTCTTTCTGCAGCACTAATAATACCTTCTATTGCATAATATACCCCCTCATTTTGTTCCTTTTTAAATTAAATGTTTTAAGAGTTACCACTTTATTCCCATCACGATGGCTCCAGGTGTGCTATACCTTTGTAATAAGTAGGACTGTTAGCGCTCTAGTTGTTCTTTAGAACACTCTGGGACATTCTGTCATTGGGCTATACTTGGGCTACATCTGGGTGATACTTGGGCTACATTTGGGCTCTTTTGTCTCTGGTGGCCATTTTGGGAGACTGCATGTCAGAATGTTTTAATGAAATAGAAAAGGATTTGAGAAGTCACTCAAAATGTGCCCTAATTTTTCATTCTGCAGCACTAATCATACTTTCTATGGCAAAATATACCCCCTCATGTTGTTTCTTTTTAAATTAAATGTTTTAAGAGTTACCACTTTATTCCAATCAAGATGGCTTCAGGTGTGCCATACCTTTGTAATAAGTAGGACTGTTAGCGCTCTAGTTGTTCTTTAGAACACTCTAGGAGGCTGCAGTAGAACACAAAGGAATCAACTGACAGTCTCTGTCCTTGTTGGATGTACATGTTTTACTGAGAATGTCAGACTTCATTTTCACATGACTGAGAAAGATAATGTGAATTTACAGAAAATATGCTTTCAGTTTAGCTTATAGATCCCCTTCCAAACCACTGTGGGAAAATCATGAGATATTAGTTTTCTTTCAAACAATATTCATGATATCACAGCAGAAGGTTTTTTCACATGGTAAAATCACCTTAGAACCCACCACAATTCCTAAAACGAGTATGGTACCATCAACAAATGATTTATAATGTAACTAAAGTCCTAAAACCCTCTATTAACTACAATGCTTTTTAATGAGGTGCTATCATGTATATTGGTCCCAAGATGGCTGCCAACACTTCTTGGATGAAGTGCTGACAGCCAATCAGATCAGATGTGTGGTTAGGCTCCGCCCAGATATATATCTTTTTTTGAACCTAAATTACTCAAAATCCACTGGAGCACATATATTGAGACCTAGCAAAGGCACATCGGGCTAACAGTCCCTACAATTTTGCCAAGTTTCGTGCAAATCCATTCAGCCATTCGAGCTAAAAGTGAGGCCAACCGCCCTATGGAAATTAACATGGGGAAAACGCGTTTTGGGACCCCCCTTTTTTCTCGGCCCCCCCTTGATGAAACCCCCCCAAATTGTCAGGGGCTGCTCAGAAACAAAATGTTCCATTTTCCTGAAAATTTCAGCCAATTCCGTCCACAAACGCCAAAGTTATTAGACATAGAATTTTCAAACATCCCATAGAGAAAAAATCCTAACTATATATAGCTACTGGCAACCGCCAGTAGGTAATATATATATATATATATATATATATTCACTGAAAAAAACATAGGTTATAGACCATATATAGTTAGGAATTAGCATTTACAAAACCTTGAAAATTCACTGAAAAAACCATAGGTTATAGACCATATATAGTTAGGAATTCGCATTTACAAAACCTTATTTTACTCACACAAAACCATTGAAATTCCATATATAGTTAGTTGCACTAACTATATATCGCGCACCCGCAATCCACTGCTGATGATGTCACATATTACATCATTCATGACATGGTCAGTGACATCACTGATGACATCACTGATGACATCTCAAATGACATCACTGATGACATCACTGATGACAACATCCAGTGACTGTATGTTTCTGTAAAGTTAAAATATGTCTTACATATTGAAGAATGAGTGGATGTATAAGTGTCTGGATGAAGGATTTAGTAGGTGCATGACTGACTGTATGAGTGAGTGATTAAATGTGTCTCACTGAGTGCATGGGTTAGTGACTAAACTGTCTTAATTTGTGCATCATTATGTCTGTTGTTCTGTAAACTGTTGCATGTGTTGATAAGTAGCTATATGAGTAACTATATGGGTTATTGATTGGTTGCCCAAGTATTTGAATGGGAGACTGAGTGTGTGTGTGGGTGGCTGGGAGGTGTATGACTCTGTGCATAGATGTGTGAGCAGTTGATTCACTAGATGTATGGTTTCAAAAGTGCATGTGGAAACAGCTGTATGGGCGGTTGACTGTGTGCATGAGTGTATTGGTGAGTGAATGGATATCTCAGTGCTACATGTCAAAGTAAGTACATATGTAAAACACAGTACATGTGAGAGTTAACATATATAAATAACTGTGCATAAGAGCCAGTGAATGTGTGAGTGGCTGTATGGATCATTGTGAACTTGTATCAGGGATTGTATAAGAGAGTAAATATGTGTTAGTATATGTTTGAATAAGTAAAGTTTGTATAACTGTATAGTTGAGGAAATGGAGGTGTGATTGATTCTTTGCATGACTGACTAGGTGTGTGAGTAACTCCATGGATGAGTGACAGTCTGTGAGTGTCTGTTTACACTGATTGTATCTAAGGTTATATTAGAGTCTGAAGAGGTTCATCGTATTATCACATGAATGATATCATCAGTGATGTGATCAGTAATGTCAAATGAGATGTCATCAGTGATGTCATCAGTGATGTCATTTGAGATGTCATCAGTGATGTCATTTGAGATGTCATCAGTGATGTCATCAGTGATGTCACTGACCATGTCATGAATGATGTAATATGTGACATCATCAGCAGTGGATTGCGGGTGCGCGATATATAGTTAGTGCAACTAACTATATATGGAATTTCAATGGTTTTGTGTGAGTAAAATAAGGTTTTGTAAATGCGAATTCCTAACTATATATGGTCTATAACCTATGGTTTTTTCAGTGAATTTTCAAGGTTTTGTAAATGCTAATTCCTAACTATATATGGTCTATAACCTATGGTTTTTTCAGTGAATTTTCAAGGTTTTGTAAATGCTAATTCCTAACTTTATATGGTCTATAGCCTATGGTTTTTTCAGTGAATATATATATATACATACATATATAAACATATATCATCTGTATATCTATATAAATACAAACATAAATGCATGCATACATATACTTATATGCATACAGATGCATGTTATTTACATGAAAGTTGAAAAAACACTAATAAAAGCAAAGCTAAAAAGCCACCTCATTACAAACAGAATGGCTTTAACTTAAACGAGGGCGAGATCTATTGCATTTTCAATGCTTGTTTACTTTGGTTCCATCAAGAAGGCATTCAGATGTGTCACACATTTGCCATAAATTCTGAATGTTAGCACTCTAGTTGCACATTAGATCACTGTAGTAAAGCTACTGCTCACCAGGGACGTCTGCTGCTGGTATTCAAAGTGCATGTTTCAGTCTGCATGTCAGAATTATTTTAATGAAATAGAAGAGGATTTGAGAAGTCACTCAAAATGATCCCTAATTTTTCTTTCCTAAGCACTAATCATACTTTCTATGGCAAAATTAACCCCCTCATGTTGTTCCTTTTTAAATTGAGTGTTTTCAGACTGACCACTTCATTCCAATCAAGATGGCTTCTGGTGTGCCATACTTTTGTCATAAGTAAGACTGTTAGCGCTCTAGTTGTTCTTTAGAACACTCTGGGACATTCTGTCATTGGGCTATACTTGGGGTACATCTGGGTGATATTTGGGCTACATTTAGGCTCTTTTGTCTTTGGTGGCCATCTTGGGAGACTGTATGTCAGAATTTTTTAATGAAATTGAAGAGGGTTTGAGAAGTCACTCAAAATGTGCCCTAATTTTTCTTTCTGCAGCACTAATCATAATTCATATGGCAAAATATACCCCCTCATTTTGTTCCTTTTTAAATTAAATGTTTTAAGAGTTACCACTTTATTCCAATCAAGATGGCTTCAGGTGTGCCATACCTTTGTAATAAGTAGGACTGTTAGCGCTCTAGTTGTTCTTTAGAACACTCTGGGACATTCTGTCATTGGGCTATACTTGGGCTACATCTGGGTGATATTTGGGCTACATTTGGGCTCTTTTGTCTCTGGTGGCCACTTTGGGAGACTGCATGTCAGAATTTTTTAATGAAATAGAAGAGGATTTGAAAAGTCACTCAAAATGTGCCCTAATTTTTCTTTCTGCAGCACTAATAATACCTTCTATTGCATAATATACCCCCTCATTTTGTTCCTTTTTAAATTTAATGTTTTAAGAGTTACCACTTTATTCCCATCACGATGGCTCCAGGTGTGCTATACCTTTGTAATAAGTAGGACTGTTAGCGCTCTAGTTGTTCTTTAGAACACTCTGGGACATTCTGTCATTGGGCTATACTTGGGCTACATCTGGGTGATATTTGGGCTACATTTGGCCTCTTTTGTCTCTGGTGGCCATTTTGGGAGACTGCATGTCAGAATGTTTTAATGAAATAGAAAAGGATTTTAGAAGTCACTCAAAATGTGCCCTAATTTTTCATTCTGCAGCACTAATCATACTTTCTATGGCAAAATATACCCCCTCATGTTGTTTCTTTTTAAATTAAATGTTTTAAGAGTTACCACTTTATTCCAATCAAGATGGCTTCAGGTGTGCCATACCTTTGTAATAAGTAGGACTGTTAGCGCTCTAGTTGTTCTTTAGAACACTCTGGGACATTCTGTCATTGGGCTATACTTGGGCTACATCTGGGTGATATTTGGGCTACATTTGGGCTCTTTTGTCTCTGGTGGCCATTTTGGCAGACTGCATGTCAGAATGTTTTAATGAAATAGAAAAGGATTTGAGAAGTCACTCAAAATGTGCCCTAATTTTTCATTCTGCAGCACTAATCATACTTTCTATGGCGAAATATACCCCCTCATGTTGTTTCTTTTTAAATTAAATGTTTTAAGAGTTACCACTTTATTCCAATCAAGATGGCTTCAGGTGTGCCATACCTTTGTAATAAGTAGGACTGTTAGCGCTCTAGTTGTTCTTTAGAACACTCTAGGAGGCTGCAGTAGAACACAAAGGAATCAACTGACAGTCTCTGTCCTTGTTGGATGTACATGTTTTACTGAGAATGTCAGACTTCATTTTCACATGAGTGAGAAAGATAATGTGAATTTACAGAAAATATGCTTTCAGTTTAGCTTATAGATCCCCTTCCAAACCACTGTGGGAAAATCATGAGATATTAGTTTTCTTTCAAACAATATTCATGATATCACAGCAGAAGGTTTTTTCACATGGTAAAATCACCTTAGAACCCACCACAATTCCTAAAACCAGTATGGTACCATCAACAAATGATTTATAATGTAACTAAAGTCCTAAAACCCTCTATTAACTACAATGCTTTTTAATGAGGTGCTATCATGTATATTGGTCCCAAGATGGCTGACAACACTTCTTGGATGAAGTGCTGACAGCCAATCAGATCAGATGTGTGGTTAGGCTCCGCCCAGATATATATCTTTTTTTGAACCTAAATTACTCAAAATCCACTGGAGCACATATACTGAGACCTAGCAAAGGCACATCGGGCTAACAGTCCCTACAATTTTGCCAAGTTTCGTGCAAATCCATTCAGCTGTTCGAGCTAAAAGTGAGGCCAACCGCCCTATGGAAATTAACATGGGAAAAACGCGTTTTGGGACCCCCCTTTTTTCTCGGCCCCCCCTTAATGAAACCCCCCCAAATTGTCAGAGGCTGCTCAGAAACAAAATGTTCAGTTTTCCTGAAAATTTCAGCCAATTCCGTCCACAAACGCCAAAGTTATTAGACATAGAATTTTCAAAAATCCCATAGAGAAAAAATCCTAACTATATATACCTACTGGCGACCGCCAGTAGGTAATACATATATTACCTACTGGCTATCTATATATATGGATATATATATATATATATATACATATATATATATATATATATATATATATATATATATATATATATATATATATATATATATATATATATATATATATATGTATTACCTACTGGCGGTCGCCAGTAGGTAGTTATAGTTAGGATTTTTTTCAATGTTAAATCTCAAAATTCTATTTGGAATAACTTTGGCACCGGTTGACGAATCTGCCTGAAAATTTCAGGAAAATGGCCTCGTCGAGCTCCGGTCCTTCCCTGAAAGTTTGGGGGGGATACAATAAGCGGGGGCCGAGATAAAAGGGGGGTCCCAAAACGCGTTTTCCCCATGTTAATTTCCATAGGGCGGTCGATTTCACTTTTAGCCCGAACGGCTGAATGGATTTACACCAAACTTGGCAAAATTGTAGGGACTGGTAGCCCGATGTGCCTTTGCTATGTCTCAAGATATGTGCTCCAGTGGATTTTGAGTAATTTAGGTCCAAAAAAATATATATATCTATAGCAGCGCACAGGTGCGCGCACCGGAGTGCGCTCCAGGCGCGACACGCGAGGTGCGCATGGAAAGCTGATTGGCTCTCGGGTGTCTGTAAACATTCCAAACAGTCCAGAGCGGTCGCCATCTTGTGTCTCGGTAAAATCGAGACATAAGAGGTGGCTAAAACAAAGTGGGAACTGACCATAAGGCGTCAGGGATAGACCCATTTGACCCCCTAGGTTTGATGTGGGGGCTATAAAAGGGCCCCGCGGGGCATTTAAAAGATTTTTTTTTTTTTCGTTTTGCGCGGGGGAAGCGCTCGGTGCGCGCACCAGGTAGCGCACCGGGGAGCGTAAAATGAGGGAAAAAGATGACAGAGTTTTAAAAAAATGAAGTTTTCATTTAGAAATTGGAGGTAGTTCTTAAAAGAACTTTTTTTTTTCTTCTTTTTGTTGTTTTATATTTTTTTTGTGTTTTTGGAACTTTTTAAACTTTTTTTGGCTTTTCAAAACAGTTTTATATTTTTTTTGTATTTTTTAGGGGGAGAAACAAAAAAAGGGAATTGAAACTGGCTCAACTGGAGCAAAAAAACAAAAAACCCAAAAAATTATTTCTTTTTGGGGCACTTGTGATTATCACCTGCAAGGACGATGAGCTTAATACTTTGTTCCCCATAGGAGATAAGCTTGCCACAAGCAGTGCAAGTAATTTTAAAATCAGCAAATCTCGGCTGAATGCAAGGCATCACCTCAGATGTTTCTGGTTGCGAGGAAGAGGGTTGTTTTCTTTGGGAGGGGGTCCTTGATGACTGGGGGAGGTTACTGGCCAGTTCCCGGAACTCTGCGCGAGAGTAGTTGTTTGGATGCTTTCTTGTCATGTGCCGAATCATGGTATAGTTACCAAAAGAATATTTCTTATTTGGGTTGCCCCGTGAAAGTTCATCATTGCAGATGAGGCAAGTGACTTTGGGAGCATTCACCTTTTTTTGCCCCTCTGGGATTGAAAAAAACTGCCAAATGAAGTGTGGTTTGGGTTTATAAGGTGTGTTTTCTTCAGGCAGCCATCTTCTTCTCCCCTCCTCCTCTTCCTCTTCCTCCTCCTCCTGTTCTTGACCACCAATATAATTTGGAGCTGGTCCTCTTGGTGGTGGTGGTGGTGGTGGTGGCTGAGATGCTCCTGCTGCTGCTGCTACTGAAGCCATTTTAAAGTACAAAAAGGTACAGAGAGTTCCAAACAGATCTTCCTCAGTCAAAGGACAAAGTCAGAATAAGGAAAAAAGGTGGGGGCTTTCATCATTTGGAAAACAAAACTGTCCTGAACCAATGAGAAGTGTTATTTTCAGGTCACAAGACCAGGGGCTTCATCATTATGAAACTAAAACTGTTATGAACCAATGAAAAGTGTTATTTTCTGCTCACATGACCCGACGCGCTTACGCTACGCGCACGGGGGCGCGCAGCGTAAGCGCGTCGGAAGTTTACGTTTTGCGATCGTATTCGTTCGAGTACTTCCGGGTGCGCTTACGCCGTGCGTATCACGCGGTCGCGGCTACGCGATACGTCACGATCATGTTTTCGTTTGCGATATTGGCGCTCACGAGACGCTCCCCGGAGCGCGCCCGGGGGCGCTTTTCAGAAATACGCTTTTCGGGGCGCACTCCGGGGCGCGCTCTGGGAGCGCTCCCCCCAAAAAAAAAAAAAAAAAAATGGGATAATTGTAGAGACAGGTAGCCCTATTCTGAAGTGGTTTGTAAAAAAATTAACTTTATAAAAATATGTATTGTGCTACATTGGGCTTAATATATGTTAGAGCCAAAATGTAGCCCAAATGTAGCCCAAAGTAGCCCAATGAAGCCCAAAGATGGCCACCAGAGATCAAAAATTGTAAATGTAGCCCAAAATTCAACTAGATGTAGCACAACTGTAGCCCAATGACAGAATGTACCAGAGTGTTAAAAAGAACAACTAGAGTGCTAACAGTCTTATTTATAAAGTGAAACTTATAGTAAGGAATTAGCATTTAAAAAACCTATGAAATTCACTGAAAAAAACCATAGGTTTCACACCAGTTATAGTTAGGAATTAGCATTTAAAAAACCTATTAAATTCACTGAAAAAACCATAGGTTTCACACCAGTTATAGTTAGCTGGAAATTTTACTGATATAAAACCATTGAAATTCCCACGTTATAGTTAGTCGGACTCACTATAACTTGCGCGTGCAATGCACTGCTGATGACATCACATATTACATCACTCATGACATGGTCAGTGACATCACTCATGACATCACTGATGACACCATCCTTGTGACACAGTGACAGACCTCCTTTCAGTGTAATGTAACCCATGAAACACATATTCAAAAATAGAAACTAATATTTTCAAAAAAGTGGATATACCCATACCAGTTACAACAACCAATTCAGTAATACCACCATCTAATACACATCCACTCATGTGTATGTATATGGGTTATTAGATATTTTTATTAGTATCAGTATGAGTGTCTATATGGTTTGGTGGGGGTATTACTTAGCACATAGATGCATGAGTGACTGACTCTTTGTTTGTATGTGTTTTGAAGACAACATATGTACAGGACTGTATGGGTGGATGAGTGTCTATATGTGTTTGTTAGTGAGTGAATGACTGTCTCACTAGTGTCTTTATCAGTAACTACATATGTTTTAATCTAGTATATATGAATATTGATGTATATAAGTGAGTATATGTGAGAGTAAGAGATTGTAAGAGTTCCTGTTTAAATAAGTATGTGTTTCTATAAGTGATTGTTTAAGAGAATAAATATGTGTAATTTTAAATAGAAGTAAGGTGGAAGTGTGTGTATAACTCTATATTCAAATAAATGGATGTCCAATAGTTTATTTGCACGTGTGAATATGTGTGTGAGTAACTTTTGGATGAATGTCGGTGTGTAACAGGATGTATAGGTGTATCACTTCATATGATGAGTGAGTATATGTATGAGTGACTATATAGAACTGTTGGTGAATGAGTGGATGTGTATATAGATAGTGGAATTACTGAATTGCTTGTTGTAACTGATATAGGTATCTCCATTTTTTTAAAAATGTCAGTTTCTATTTTTGAATATGTGTCTCAAGGGTTACATTATAGTGAAAGGAGGTCTGTCACTATGTCACAAGGATGGTGTCATGAGTGATGTCACTGACCATGTCATGAGTGATGTAATATGTGATGTCATCAGCAGTGCATTGCACGCGCAAGTTATAGTGAGTCCGACTAACTATAACGTGGGAATTTCAATGGTTTTATATCAGTAAAATTTCCAGCTAACTATAACTGGTGTGAAACCTATGGTTTTTTCAGTGAATTTAATAGGTTTTTTAAATGCTAATTCCTAACTATAACTGGTGTGAAACCTATGGTTTTTTTCAGTGAATATATATATATATATATATATATATATATATATATATATATATATATATATATATATATATATATATATTACCTACTGGCGGTCGCCAGTAGGTAGTTATAGTTAGGATTTTTTTCAATGTTAAATCTCAAAATTCTATTTGGAATAACTTTGGCACCGGTTGACGAATCTGCCTGGAGATTTCCTGAAAATGGCCTCGTCGAGCTCCGGTCCTTCCCTGAAAGTTTGGGGGGGATACGTCAAGCGGGGGCCGAGATAAAAGGGGGTCCCAAAACGCGTTTTCCCCATGTTAATTTCCATAGGGCGGTTGATATCACTTTTAGCCCGAACGGCTGAATGGATTTCCACCAAACTTGGCAAAATTGTAGGGACTGGTAGCCCGATGTGCCTTTGCTATGTCTCAAGATATGTGCTCCAGTGGATTTTGAGTAATTTAGGTTCAAAAAAATATATATATCTATAGGCGCTCTCCGGTGCGCGCACCGGAGAGCGCTCCAGGCGCGCCACGCAACTTGCGCGCAGAAAGCTGATTGGCTCTCAGTTGTCTGTAAACATTCTAAACAGTCCGGAGAGGCCGCCATCTTGTGTCTCGGTAGGATCGAGACACGAGAGGTGGGCAAAACAAAGAGGGAAATGACCATAAGGGGGCAGGGTAGACCCCCCCTTGACCCCCTAGGTTTGATGTGGGGGCTATAAAAGGGCCCCGCGGGGCATTTAAAATATTTTTTTTTTTCGTTTTGCGCGGGGGAAGCGCCCGGTACGCGCACCAGGTAGCGCACCGGGGAGCGTAAAATGAGGGAAAAAGATGACAGAGTTTTTAAAAAATGAAGTTTTTATTTAGAAATTGGAGGTAGTTCTAAAAAGAACTTTTTTTTTCTTCTTTTTGTTGTTTTATTTTTTTTTGTGTTTTTTGAACTTTTTGAACTTTTTTTGGCTTTTCAAAACAGTTTTATATTTTTTTTGTATTTTTTAGGGGGAGAAACAAAAAAAGGGAATTGAAACTGGCTCAACTGGAGCAAAAAAATAAAAAACCCCAAAAATTACTTCTTTTTGGGGCACTTGTGATTATCACCTGCAAGGACGATGAGCTTAGCGCTTTTTTCACCATAGGCGATAAGCTTGCCACATGCAGAACAAGTGATTTTAAAATCAGCAAATCTTGGCTGAATGCAAGGCATCATCTCGGATGTTTCTGGTCCCGATGAAGTGGGTTGGTTTGTTTGGGAGGTGGTCCTTGACGACTGGGGGAGGTTACTGGCCAGTTCCCTGAACTCAGCACGAGAGTAGTTGTTTGGGTGCTTTCTGGTCATATGACGAATCATGGTATAGTTACCAAATGAATATTTTTTGTTTGGGTTGCCCCGTGAAAGTTCATCATTGCAGATTAGGCAAGTTACCTTGGGCGCATTCACTTTTTTCCTGCCCTCTGGGATTGAAAAAAACTCCCATACAATGTGTGGCTTGGGTTTGTATGGGGTATTTTCTTCAGGCAGCCATCTTCTCCTCCCCTCCTCCTCTTCCTCTTCCTCCTCCTCATGTTCTTGACCACCAATATAATCTTGAGGTGGTCCTCTTGGTGGTTGTGGTGGTGGTGGTGGGGCAGATGCACCAGCTGCTGCTGCTACTGAAGCCATTATTAATATCAAAAAGGTACAGAGATGTACAAACAGGTCTTCCTCAGTCAAAGGACAAAGTCAGAATAAGGAAAAAAGGTGGGTTCTTTCATCATTTAGAAAAAAAACTGTCCTGAACCAATGAGAAGTGTTATTTTCAGGTCACAAGACCAGGGGCTTCATCATTATGAAACTAAAACTGTTATGAACCAATGAAAAGTGTTATTTTCAGGTCACATGACCCGACGCGCTTACGCTACGCGCCCCGGGGCGCGCCCGGGGGCGCTTCGGGTCGCGTAGCGTAAGCGCGTCGGATGTTTACGTTGCGCGATCGTATTCGCTCGAGTACTTCCGGGTGCGCTTACGCCGTGCGTATCACGCGGACGCGGCTACGCGATACGTCATGATCATGTTTTCGTTTGCGATATTGGCGCTTACGGGACGCTCCTCGGAGCGCGCCCGGGGGCGCTTTATAAAAGTACGCTTTTCGGGGCGCTCCCCGGGAAGCGCACCGGGAGCGCTCCAAAGCAAAAAATAAAAAAAATAAAAAATGGGAAAAATTGTAGGGACTGGTAGCCCTATTCTTAAGTGGTTTTTACGAAAATTAACTTTGATAAAATATATATTGTGCTACATTGGGCTATATATATATGCCAAAATGCTAAAATGTAACCCAAATGTAGTCCAATGTAGCCCAATGTAGCCCAAAGATGGCCACCAGAGACCAAAAAATGTAAATGTAGCCCAAATTTCAACTAGATGTAGCCCAACTGTAGCCCAATGACAGAATGTACTAGAGTGTTCTAAAGAACAACTAGAGTGCTAACAGTCTTATTTATAAAGTGAGACTTATAGTTAGGAATTAGCATTAAAAAAACCTATGAAATTCACTGAAAAAACCATAGGTTTCACACCAGTTATAGTTAGGAATTAGCATTTAAAAAACCTATGAAATTCACTGAAAAAACCATAGGTTTCACACCAGTTATAGTTAGGAATTAGCATTTAAAAAACCTATTAAATTCACTGAAAAAACCATAGGTTTCACACCAGTTATAGTTAGCTGGAAATTTTACTGATATAAAACCATTGAAATTCCCACGTTATAGTTAGTCGGACTCACTATAACTTGCGCGTGCAATGCACTGCTGATGACATCACATATTACATCACTCATGACATGGTCAGTGACATCACTCATTACATCACTGATGACACCATCCTTGTGACACAGTGACAGACCTCCTCTCACTGTAAAGTAACCTTTGAAACACATATTGAAAAATAGAAACTAACATTTTCAAAAAAGTGCATATACCCATACCAGTTACAACAACCAATTCAGTAATTTCACCATCTATATACAAATTTACACATTCACCAACAGTTTTATGTATTCACTCATACATATACTCATTCATCATATGTAGTGATACCCCTATTCATTCTGTTACACACCGACAGTCATCAAAAACTTACTCATAAATATACTCACACATGCAAATAAACTAATAAACATCCATTTATTTGCATATACAACTATACACACATTAGCACATTACTTCTAAGGAAACTTACACATACTTACTCTCTTAAACAATGACTTACAGAAACACATACTTATTTAAACAGGGACTCTTTCAATCTCTCACTCTCACATATACTTACTTATATACATCAATGCTCATATATACAAGATTAAAACATATGTAGTTACTCATAAAGACACTAGTGAGAGAGGCATTCACTCACTAACACACACATATACACACTCATCCACCCACACAGTCCTGCACATATGCTGTCTTCAAAACACATATAAATAATGAGTTTTGCATTCATGCATCTATGTGGTAAGTAACAGCCCCACCAAACCATACAGACACTCATACTGATACTAAAAAAACATCTAATAACCCATATACACACACATGTAGCTACTCACCAACCCATGCAGCCACTTGTACACAAAGTAAAACACTGATACATATATTTAAATATTTAAACATTACTCGCTAATATATGTATTCACTAAGATACACTTAATAAGCCAGTTAACCAATCAATTTTTTTTTTAAAAACATCCATTTAGACACTTATTTAAACATTTATTCTTTCATCGACCTTAACATATACATATATAAAATATATTTATTTTTCAGAAAGATACACATTCACTGGACGATGTCATCAGTGATGTCATGAGTGATGTCACTGACCATGTCATGAGTGATGTAATATGTGATGTCATCAGCAGTGCATTGCACGCGCAAGTTATAGTGAGTCCGACTAACTATAACGTGGGAATTTCAATGGTTTTATATCAGTAAAATTTCCAGCTAACTATAACTGGTGTGAAACCTATGGTTTTTTCAGTGAATTTAATAGGTTTTTTAAATGCTAATTCCTAACTATAACTGGTGTGAAACCTATGGTTTTTTCAGTGAATATATATATATATATATATATATATATATATATATATATATATATATATTACCTACTGGCGGTCGCCAGTAGGTATATATAGTTAGGATTTTTTCCCTATGGGATTTCTGAAAATTCTATGTCTAATAACTTTGGCGTTTGTGGAAAATGGCACATTTTGTTTCTGAGCAGCCCCTGAAAATTTGGGGGGTGTTCGGCAAGGGGGGGCCGAGAAAAAAGGGGGGTCCCAAAACGCGTTTTTCCCATGTTAATTTCCATAGGGCGGTTGGCCTCACTTTTAGCTCGAACGGCTGAATGGATTTACACGAAACTTTGCAAAATTGTAGGGACTGTTAGCCCGATGTGCCTTTGCTAGGTCTCAATATATGTGCTCCAGTGGATTTTGAGAAATTAACGTTCAAAGTAAGATGTATATCTGTAACAGCGCTCCGGGTAGCGATCCGGTTCGCGTGCTTTTCGCGTAACAGAACTTTGCGATGCGAAGCTGATTGGCTTTCCGGTGTCTGTCAACATTCTAAACAGTCCGGAGCGACCGCCATCTTGTCTCTCGGTAGGATCGAGAGACAAGAGGAGGCCAAAACAAAGGGGGAAATTACCATAAGGGGGCATAGTAGATCCTCGTTGACCCCCTAGGTTTTATGTGGAGGTTTTAAAAGGTCCCAGCAGGGCAAACATTTTTTTTTTTTTTCTTTTGCGTGGTGAGCGCCTAGTACGCGAACCGGAAAGCGTTCTGAGCAGCGTACTATAAGGATAAAAGAATGATAGACTTTTCTAATACTGTATGTTAATTGTTTGTTGTTTTTGTTGTTTTTTTTGTTTTCTTTATTTTTAAAGTATGTTTTTTTATTTTGATTGTGTTTCATAATTCATTAAACTTTCTAACATTTCATTGTCAGAAATTTCAAAATTGAATATAGGGTGTAACATGTCCTCATTCTTAAGCAGGTTATCCACTGCTTCAACACATTGTAGTAGTTCCTGGTCTCTACTTTGATCCATAAAATCATCAATTTTTCCTTGGCTGCTCTCTTCCAGTACAATTGTAAATTGAACTTGCTGCTCGCCTTCCATTTTGCCTGAAATTTGGATTTAAAAAATATATATTAGTAGAGATAGGGCACTGTTGGGATTAATTTAAGATAGGCAGTTTTTATCAGTGAATTTATCTTTTGGTAGTGTATAGTATCAGAGTGGAAATAGGACTATAAAAAAGTGTATGTGATTTAACCAAGACAAGTCTAACTCCATTCATAACTATAACAGAGAAGTATATCTAAATCCATAACTACTACAGAGGGATAGTATATATCTATCAGAAAAAGTCTACCATATTAAGTTATAGTGCACAATATACTTCAGTTTTAAAAATAACAACTTACCTTCACAAACAAGTTGAAGTGTTTCGTAGCTATTCAAATGTGATGTACAACAAGAAGTAGCAGTCAAAATGGCTGTGTTTTCTTCTCTTCCTTTATATATATTCAGGTATATAACCAATCAAATGTCAGGTAATATAAGTAGAAAATGAAAGTAACATTTTCATTGGTTGTGAATTCCAACACTTCAGATGTGTTTTGTGAAGTAATTTACCTCACGGTATTTAGAGAGGTCTACAGGCTTAATGGCTAAATGGAATTTCAATCAAATTTGTGAAAATGAAAGGGATTGTTATGTAGTATGAGCTAATCTATATTTGGTGAGAGTGTCTCCAGTCGTTTTTCTGTGAATTACTTTCCCACCTTTTTTTTTGGACCGCTTCCCGGGAAGCGGTCCGGTCCGCGAACTAGGAGCGTAACGGGAGTCCACCATTTTGTGTTTCGGTCGAATTAAGATATAAAATGGAGGGCAAATAATGTTCATATTGGGTAGAAGGGGGCACGGTACAAGTATTTTGACCCCCTAGGTTTTCTGAGGGTGGCTGAGGAGGACCATATGCGCGGGAAAAAAACATTTTTTTTTTAAATTTTGCGCGGTTAGCTTCCAGTTTGCGTACCGGGTAGCGCTCTTTGAGCGTAGTTTGTTGAAAATTACAGAAAAAAGTTAGAGAAAAATAATAATTGTGAGTGATCAGATGTAGGGTAGCTCTGAGAAGAGCTTTTGGGTTTATGGTACATTTTGGTACTTATAAGTAGGTACCAATGCACAGTCTTAAATTCAAAATGAAAATTCTGTTGCCCTCATCTGAGAAGTGAACTCCATCTCCTCTGTAGATATCTTGCATGTAGTAACGCAAGTTATTGTTGTACAAGGAGCCCATTCCATGGTCTCTCATGTAAGCTGAAACAGATTTGTTTACATGCTTCCTCGCTTTCTCAATTTGTGGACAAAATTGGTTGGACCACCTCCATTTCTGTCTTTGGCATATATTGGAATATACCAAGGCAGTTTGAGGAAAAAGTGCCATTAATTGCTCAAAGGTGTCCTTTAAAAGCATTTCCAGACCTATCCCAGTCAAAGTGCCCAAATCATTACCTCCACAGTGCACTATTAACAGGTCAGGTTTTGGCAAATGCATAAAGGTTTTCACCAATGGTATCAATTGGTGACATTTTAATCCTCTTTGGCCCAACCACTTAATTTCCACATCTTGTAAATTGAGGTTAGGTAAATTTCTGTTCTCAGCATACCTTTGAGCCCAGTAGATGTAACTATGTCCAACAATCCAGACATTAAACATGGTGAGAGAAGGTTGGGCTGCAGTCAGATGAAGTGTGGTAATGAAAGGGCAGTTGAAACAGTAGGAGTTTGTAAAGAAAAAAAACTGTGGATTTCCAGTCCAAATGATTCATTAGCAGTGATTGGTGTATTTTCATTTCTGAAAACAGAAAGTTAGGGTGCATGGTTGTGTTCTTTGAAAGATGTAATTTGAATGGTCAAGGAAGAAACATTTAATGAAAGATTGCACTGGATACGCAGGTGCACTGAGAGTTCAAAGTTCAATTGAAACATTGTTGTGTGAATTTGCAAACATGAGAGGTCTTTCAGGAGGTGGTTGCTAAGCAAAAAAGGCAGAGAGGGCAGAGGGGGGAAGGGTTTTGATTTGAAAAAAGTGAGGGAAGAATTATGATTGGCTAATATGAGAGATATGTGTAATGAATATCTGTATTTGTGTGCTTTCAATAGTTGCAGCCTCTGGAGTGCATCCTCTTTGTTCTGCTGAAGACAATTTGGAGTATTTCTGAGACTGTTTTGAAACTCAAAAAGTATTTGCTAAGGTGAGAAAAGATTTATTTAATTTAGATAGAGAATAGTATGATTTAAGGAGAAAATGATGAAGAAAGCTGTGTTTTTAAAATGTGGCGTTGTCTCAAGTGATATACAAATAGATTTTGTTTTTTTGGAGAAATTGTAATTGCATATTCGGTGTAGCATTCTGGCATGCAGTAACACAAGGTATTGTTGTACATGGAGCCCATTCCATGGTCTCTCATGTAAGCTGAAACAGATATGTTGCTTTTAAAAACGATTTTTGAAAACAATTACATTTCTGGATATGTACTGCTAGAGCTTCATAGGTTGTTTGGGTCATATTTATAAGGCATTTGAGTGTCTATGATGTTATTTTTCCCTTTTTAAATGGAAAGCGTTCTTCATGGGGCAAGTTTCTTGTAAATACGCTCCCACCTGTGCTTGGCAAATTTAGATTTTGATTATGGGAGTTACATAGCCATGTTAATAATGTCCCAAAAATGGTGCAAGGGCATTCAATAAAACGCTTTCATGTGTCTCAAGGACATTTTCAGTCATTTCCTCTTGAATGCAGGTATACAATTGATTTATATGCTGTGTTTAAAAACGATTTTTTGAAATCAATTACATTTCTGGATATGTACTGCTAGAGCTTCATAGGTTGTTTTGGGTCATATTTATAAGGCATTTGAGTGTCTATGATGTTATTTTTCCCTTTTTAAATGGAAAGCGTTCCTCATGGGGCAAGTTTCTTGTAAATACGCTTCCACCTGTGGTTGGCAAATTTAGATTTTGATTATGGGAGTTAAATAGCCATGTTAATAATGTCCCAAAAATGGTGCAAGGGCATTCAAAAAAACGCTTTCATGTGTTTCAAGGACATTTTTAGTCATTTCCTCTTGAATGTAGGTATACAATTGATGTATTTGCTGTGTTTAAAAACGATTTTATGAAATCAATTACATTTCTGGATATGTACTGCTAGAGCTTCATTGGTTGTTTGGGTCATATTTATAAAGCATTTGAGTGTCTATGATGTTATTTTTCCCTTTTTAAATGGAAAGCGTTCTTCATGGGGAAAGTTTCTTGTAAATACGCTCCCACCTGTGCTTGGTAAATTTAGATTTTGATTATGGGAGTTACATAGTCATGTTAAAAATGTCCCAAAAATGGTTCCAGGGCATTCAAAAAAACGCTTTCATGTGTCTCAAGGACATTTACAGTCATTTCCAACTGAATGTAGGTATACAATTGATTTATATGTTGTGTTTAAAAACGATTTTTGAAATCAATTACATTTCTGGATATGTACTGCTAGAGCTTCATAGGTTGTTTGGGCCATATTTATAAGGCATTTGAGTGTCTATGATGTTATTTTTCCCTTTTTAAATGGAAAGCGTTCTTCATGGGGCAAGTTTCTTGTAAATACGCTCCCATCTGTGCTTGGCAAATTTAGATTTTGATTATGGGAGTAACATAGCCATGTTCAAAATGACCCAAAAATGGTGCAAGGGCAATCTAAAAAAACGCTTTCATGTGTCTTAAGGACATTTTAAGTCAATGAGGAAACACAGGTGATGTAATTCTGAAATGAGGAAAAGAAACTCCACATTTTTCAATTACATCACTAGTGTTTTCTAAGTTAATGAATGACATTGTGCAGATGAAGTTTAGGTGTGACCACAGATTCAAAAGAGGTCTGCCCTTTGTTCAAGAGTGAAGTGGACATGACTTACTTCATTGGTAGGCCTTCACATGTATTATCTCCTTTGTTTTCTTCAACAAGTGAAAATCTCATCTGCAACCATGTGTTGGCCTCACCTCAAACAAACAAAACAGGTGATGGACCGAATGTGGATCAATGACACACATTCACCCCAGTCCAAAGATTTGGGCCCAAACAAACCTTTAGATAGGCCACAACTTATCGTCAACCTGATTCAATCATTTAAAATGTTAGGGAGAGATTTATGATTGTTGTATGCCTGTTTTGTACCACTGTGTGTCATTTTTGTGACGCAGTGCTGGTGCAAAAGATTTGCTATGTTAAATAATAAGTAGGGTGTTAAGTTTTTGATGACTGTTATTCATTTACTGTTTGGTAATAGTGGTTAATAACATTTTTTCTTATATTTTTCCACAGATTCAACTGCAGATCATTTCAAAATTTGAAAAATGCCAACTAAGAATCGAATTAGAAAGGCTAGAAAACGTCAAAGACAGCAAGATCATCTATTATTGCAGCAGTCCTCTCCCCAAAATACTTGTGAAATCACCAAGAAAGCTCCGGGTAAGAGCACAAAATCATTCTTAAGAAATATTTGTAGTAAAAAAAGTATTTCTCCAAAAAATGTTTCAGTCCAGAAAAAGAAAAGCAATTTAAATGGAAAGGAAAGACCAATCAAAAATGTTACTGGTAGAGCAAGAGATAACTCTGTGCATGATAGTAGAAGGAAACAACAGTTTAGGGACATTCGAAAACGAATGTTCCGCAACAGGATAATAGTTAATTTATTAAAAAACTATTAAGAAAGGCCAACAGAAAGTGGCATTTTATAAGAAGAAGAAAAATGTAGAGAAAATTATTGATCATGCTTTTGAAATTAAGCGAAAGTTGTTTATTTTGGTAATCAATAGAATTAGGAAACTAAGCAAGGTAATTTCTGATTTCAAATCAAATAGTAGATGGAAGAGAGTAGTAAATCGTAGTAACTTTTGTGAAGTTTTTTCCGGAGAATGGATGCATAGTTCAAGTTGTGAGGCATTTTTTAATGAGGAGAGTTATTTCCAGGTTAATGATTTGGTGTTTGCAGTTGACACCAGTGGTCGAGCTTATGAAGTGAAGGATGGTTGTCCAGTTGAAAAAGAAAAACTTGTGACAACAGAGACAGACGAGGTGTTAGGTAATGAGGTTTTAGGAAGACGTCCTAAGGGTCCAGTGTACACCTGGAAGTGTAGTTCTATTTGCAGTGTGCGACAGGTTTCCATCAATTTGCTTTGTGATTTTATACGGACATTTAATAAGAAAAGTTTGAAGCAGAAAATGAAGTTGTTGCAAGATTTAGGTCCTTGCAGAGTGAGACAAATGACAGGTTTGCGTGGTCATTCACTGGCTTGTCTTTCCAGGAGAGTATGCCAGAGTGTTTTTCATCATTTCAGGATGCTAGCAGTGCATCATAATAAAGTGAGAAAATTAGTGAGAATGTTGTATTGTGCTAAGAGTCCAGCAATTATGCTTAAACAATTATGTGCTGCTCTTTTGCATGGTTCTGAAATAGATGTCAAGAATATTTGTGAAGAAATTGAGTTTTGTTACTTTGGTAGTAAAGATGAGAATGTTTAAATTGACCCAGAAGTAGAAGGTAATGTTGAAGATAATGTACAGGTTTCTAGTAAAGATAAATTTCAGAAGGAAATTGCCACGTTTCAGATGAAATCAAGTGAGAGGCCTAATTTCACTTGTGTGTGTTGTCGATGCACTTATTATAAGAATCAGACTAAGTTAGTGGATTTATATGCAAAAAGTGAAAGGGAAAATAATAGTGAATGGAAGGATTTCGCTACATACTTGATGGTAGAAAATTGTTTTGATTTGGGATCGGATCAACGTGTGTGTACTTATTGTTGTAACAAATTAAACCAAAACCAGATGCCTGCTAGGGCAGTTCATAATAATCTGGAATTGGTTGAGGTTCCTTCTGAATTGAAGGATTTAAATACTTATGAATCTATTTTGCTTCAAAGTATCCATCCCTTTCAGGCTATTGTAAGAATGGAGCCAAAGACAGGGAAGTTGCCTCCAGCAGATTTACAGAGAGGATTAAAGGGAAGAGTTGTTTATTTGCCTCTAGATTTGAACAAAAACATTAACACAATTGGAGTAGAAAAAGTGGAAGAGGAACCTCTGGTTATCTTGGTTCATGGGGTTCCGACAAAGAATAAGAAAATATGGCAAGATTTAGTGGATGTTAGGAAAGTCAAAAAGGCAACATTGTATTTGAAGAAAAATAATAAGTACTATATAAATGTATATGTTGCAGAAGAGGAAGTAAGTGATGAAGAGGATAGCGATTTGTGTGCTGGCCAAATTGAGAAAGTAGAGGCCTCTAAAAGTGAAGAAATATATGAACATTATAGTGTTCATCCTTTGCATTCCAAGGAAGTCATGGGGAATGCAATTGAGTTGTTTCAAATGAAACAAGCCAAAGGGAGTCCCATTAGTGTTTGGGAGGAAAGTTTGGAAGCTCGGTGTTTCCCACAGCTATTTCCCACAGGTCGAGGAGGAAGATATGATGAGCGACCTCATCAAATTCCTGCGTCTGAATACCGGACTTTACGATTGTATGCAGAAGATCCTAGGTTTCGTCAATGTATTCCCTATTTGTTTCATCTCCTGTTTGAAAGCGATCTGTCTGGACTGTCATATGCAGTGAACCACATCTTAAAAAGTGGTATACAGATGCGAAACATCTCGGCAAGTGACTTTATGCATAAAGTCAATGTCCAAGACAGTATTTTGGATTCTCACCTAATTAATCTCATGGCGTGTCAGTGTGGTACTAATGAGTACTGGTACCGTCGTCATGGCGATTTAAAATGTATGCTGAGGAACTTAGGAACTCCAACATGGTTCCTTACTCTGAGCTGTGCCGAGTATGGCTGGGAAGACTTACTTGAATTTCTACGAGAGGCAAATGGAAATATTGAAAACATTGAATTCAAGACACCTGGAGAACTGTGTTCTTTGGATCCAGTGAATGTATGCAGGTACTTCAATCATAGATTTGAAGCTATGATGTCTTTCATCACAAATAAGAAGAATCCACCTCTTGGAGAGGTGTTGGATTTCTTCTGGAGAAAGGAGTACCAGGCAAGAGGTGCTCCTCATATACATATGTTGTTGTGGATCAAGGATGCACCTAAATTTGGAACAGATCCGGATGACTTAGTGATGAATTTCATAGAACAGTATTCTACGTGTGCTGTTCCAAACGCAACGGAGAAGAAAAGCCTAAGAGAACAAGTTCTACGTTTCCAAAGCCATCGTTGTGGAAAGTACTGTCGTCGTAAATTCAGAAACAAGGACAAGTTCTACACCAAATGTCGTTTCAACTTTCCACGACCGGTGATTTCTAAAGGAAGAGTGAACAGTTTGATGTCTTCGCTGCGACATAATGTGACGAGGAAATCACCCAAAAATACATACAATTTGAAAAGGAACGAAGAGTCCAAGTACATCAACGACTACAACCCAGTGATTTTGTCCATGTGGAATGCTAACATGGATATACAGTTTGTGGCTGACAACTGTATGGCTGTGGCTCGGTATGTGACATCTTACATCACCAAAAAAGAAAAGACAGAATTGAAGGATATGTGGGAGGACATTTCCCATGAAAAGAGCCTCAGCAAGAAGTTGTACAGTTTCAGTCTGAAGATGTTGTCGCATCGAGAAATCGGAGCTTACGAATGTTGTGACCGGTTGTCTTCAGCAAGTCTCTATGCCAAATCCAGGAGTATCGTTTGGGCGAGTCTTGGTCTTGCTGCAACGCGAAATCGAGTTCTAAAACCTGTGCGGGAAATTGAGTATTTGGCGGAAAAGGAACCAAACAGTACCGACATTTTGAAGACCAACATGTTAGATACATATTATCCAAATCGAAGCAGTCACCTTGAGAATGTTTGTCTATATGAGGTTCTACAAAATTATATATTCAAGAGGAACATCAAAGAAGATAATGAGAAAGGAGTGTATGCTGTAATTGGAAGTGAGGGATGTCTGGTCAAGCAAAGAAAATGCCAATTTGTAAACCATCGAAAATTGAGTGGCGAATCTCCAGAAAAAAAGGAGTTTTTCTATTTAGCACTTTTGCAACTTTTCAAGCCTTGGTGTGCAGAAGGGGAACTGCTTGGAGATTTCCTCTGTTATGAAGACTCTTTAACTGCTGCTAAGGAGACCATAGAATGTCCTGCTTTTCCCAAATATCAAGAAATGTTGACTTTGGAAATTGAGCAGGAAGCAACGATTGCAGCCGAGATTGCCAGAGACAGTTCTCAGGACAGTCAGAGTTCTGTTTCATTGAGTCAGGATCCACTAGGAGGACCTATTATCGAAAATGAAGCTGCCACTGCTATGAATGAAGTGGAAAGAGCCATGGCACATGCTCAGGAGGATGCAGTTAACTTAGAAGACTTGGAAAAACAACTCAACGTTGAGCAGAGGAAAATATATGAAGAAGTTATCAAGCAAATTGAGCATGGATTAAGTCATGAGAAGAAAGAGTGCTCATGTACATCGTTGAAGCCTGTCCGACTGTACGTGAGTGGAGAAGCGGGAACTGGAAAAAGTTTCCTCATTAAAGCAATTTCATGTTATTTGCAGGAAAGGACTGAGACATCGTTGTCTTGTGTTGTTACCGCTCCTACTGGATTGGCAGCACATAACATTAAAGGTATTACTTTGCATCGTCTACTGATGCTGCCAGTGGAGCATGACAACAAATTACAATACCACAAGTTATCTGGGGATGCTTGTGAAGTTTCAAGAGTCTTGAGGAAAATGAAACTTCTTATCATTGACGAAGTAAGCATGGTTTCCAATGTCATGCTTGCCTTTGTGCATTTGAGAATGCAAGAAGTTCTTAAAACTGAATATGATGTGTTATTTGGTGGCAAACACATCATTGTTTTTGGAGATCTTCTGCAGCTGACACCAGTAAAAGGACAACCTGTGTTCAAAATACTCACGCATGAAGATACCAGGAAGTGCCTAGGGAGCATTGGCAACGTCAATATATGGTTAAATTTCAATTATGCTGAACTGCATGAAAATATGCGTCAGGCGAAGGATGAAGATTACAAGAATATTCTACAAGATATTAGAATTGGAAAAGTGACCGAGCATGGGAAAGAAGCTATAAATGCACGATTACTGTTAAATTTATATCCCGAACAAGACATTGTGTCTGAGAATATTTTTCAGAAAATTACTGAGAAGAAATCCGGAATATGTTTGATGCCAACTCTTGCAGAATGTGCCATCTTCAACAACAAAATGTTGAATTTAGAAAAGCAAGAGATTGTGAAACTTGAAGCTATTGACAGAATAGAGCATATGGGATCAACAATTATTTTGTCTGAGAATTTGAAATCAAAATTGGATTCATTAGAGAAGACTATATCTAAAACAGCGGGTTTTGAAAAGACTTTGAATGTGTGTTTAAATTGCCGAATCATTTTGAGAAGGAATTTACATGTTGAAAGAGGTCTGGTAAATGGATCAATGGGTAATGTTGTTGATTTTGAGAAATACAGAAGTAGAGATGGTATTGAATTTTTTAAAATTAAATTTGATGGCATTGAGGAAGTACAGCTAATTGGTCGTTGTTCTGCTAGGTTTTTGCTTGTTAAAGATTTATATGTTCGCCCGTAAACAGTTTCCTGTTTGCTTGGCATATGCGGTGACAATCCATAAATCGCAAGGTTTAAGTGTAGATACTGCATTGGTGAATATTGGCAGTTCTGTGTTCAAGGAGGGTATGGCATATGTGGCATTGTCACGAGTTAGAACTTTATCGGGATTGTACCTGATTGACTGTGATGTCACAAACATTTGTGCGGATCTAGATTGTGTTAAGGAATACAATAGGTTAAGAAAAGAGTATGCGCCACATTTGCCTCAATATCCTTTGTTGGAGAAACGTGTGGTAGGCCGGAAACGAAGAAATATCAGTAATAGTAGGGAGGTTGTAGCAAAAAGCCCAAAAGTCGATGAACCGAAAATTGTAAGCAGAAAGAAAGTGGATTCTGTTGAAGATGTTGTCGGTTTTCAATTTGAAAACAGTTCTGGTGTCAACTGCTATGCAAATGTAGTGGTTAATGTTCTCTTTTCACTAGAGACTTTAAAAGAACAGATTGTGTTCAATTCGGAACAAAGTTTATGCTGCTTGTTGAATTCTGTGTTAGAGAAATGTAGCACTGATCGAACAAAAGTAGAAAGTGTGTCTGAAGTTCGTTATCTGTTAGATGAATGTTCAGGTCAAACAGACTTCTCTGAAAATAATCAGCAGGATTGTCAGGAGTTTTTAATGTATATGCTTGATGTATTGCAAGATGAGGGTGTAAATGTAGATCACCTGTTTGGGCTTTCTTATCAATGGCAGCATGACTGCGAGAACTGTATGGTATCAAGTACTACTAGTGTAGACTCAGAAAGATTTATATATTTAACTTTGCCAGACAGTAAATCAGTCTCCTTTAATAAGCTAGTAAATGCAGCGGATCACAACATGGAGTGTAGCCAATGTAAATCTGAAATGATGTCAACATTATTTATACGAAGATATGGCCAGTATGTCATTTTAATGATCCAACGATGTAGGCCTGATGGATCAAAATTGTCAACTTTAATAAAAAAAATTGTTGCTTCTCAGCTGTCAATATCAGGAAGGACTTTTGTAACTGTAGAAATTATCTATCACGATGGTCCTTCAACAACATCAGGACATTACACAGCTTATTTAAAGTCTCGAAACGGCTGGTCATTCTGCAACGATTCTGTTGTAACTTTCAAAAAAAAATTGCCGTTTGACCTTAAAAATTCTTACCTGGTGTTTTTAAAACCAAAATTTTAAGGAAAGAATCTCGGGATTTCCTCTGAGGAATTGCAAAAGGTTCATGAAGTAGAGGGAATGTAAGTCTGCAATGCTATCTAGATTATTGGTCCAAAACTTTTAATTATAATGTCAATTTAAAAATCCAACTATATAAACCTGATGCAAGTAAGTCTGCTTCATAGTAAGCAGTATCAGTGTCATAGGAAAAGGAGAACATGAGTGAGAAAGAAGGGTAAGATATTAGTAGTCCAGGATTGTGAAAGTAATCTTAAATGTTTTCTTTTTGAAAGTTGCGAAAATAGAAAATGACGGGATTTCATTAGAAGAATTACAAGAGTTGAAAAACGCTGCAACATGATTTGGCCAAGTGGAAACATGTGGTAGAATGTGAGAAGTCTTTTATTGTATGTAACATATTTTTCAAAACGATGGAGGTTTTCTTTCAGAAAGTGGCGGGCTGAAAATATTTATAGCACAACAGAGTGGACGCTGTTCATAGGACATCCTTCGACGTTATGGAAAGTAAGTTAATTTTAAGGAGTTTTGAATTCAGATTTCTTAGGTTGTATGGGTTTTTTAAACACAATAATTTTGATTGTGTTTTTTTTTCCCCGCTGTTACATGATGAATACCTTCAAGTCACTGATTTAAGTGAAATTTAATACATTCTGAGAACAGCAAAAATAAACCATTTAACATGTATAATTAATGTTCTACTTTTTGTACTTATGATACACATTTAGAAATGTGAGGTAGATATGGAGAAACTGAGGCTTCTGTAAGTGTCAAAGTTAATGCTTACAGTGCTGCACTTCTGGGTACTGTTTTTTTTGAAAACTGAATAGGCCTCACCTTAAAGAAACCTCTTGAAAGGACACATCTTATTTGCATCCTGAAACAATCATTTAAAATGTTAGACACAATTTTATGATGGCTTTACATCTTTTTTGCGCTGCTATTGCATCACTATTGTGAGACATCAGCCGTGCAAAATATGCACCATGTTCCAAAATAGGCCTCACTTCATCAGCATCAAGATACTGTTTGTTTAAAATATATATCTTTAGGATTGTGTAGGGGACGTAGAGAAGCAGAGGCTTCTGTAAATGTCAAAGTTGTTGAAAAACTGTTTCTTCTTGAACGTTTTCCCTTGTCTTTTCAAATTTTTAAATACATGTTTTAATATTTTTGAAATGTTTCTTCTCTCTTTTACAGATTGAAAGTATGAAAAAATATTTGAAAAAGTTAACAAGAATTATAAGGTAAATGTTTTCTACTCTTTTTACCTGCAATCCACTGCTGATGATGTCACTGACTATGTCATGAATGATGTAATAAGTGGACATGACTTACTTCATTGGTAGGCCTTCACATGTATTAATACATACACTGCTGCACTTCTGCGTACTGTTTCATATGCTGGACTACATCTGCACTATGAGATACCTAAGCAAAGGCAACACAGGTGATGTGATTGTGAAATGAGCAAAAGAAACTTCACGTTTTTCAATTACATTACTTGTGTTTTCTAAGTTTACGAATGACATTGTGCAGATGAACTTTAGGTCTGTCTATGGACACTGAAGAGGTCTGGCCGTTGTTCAAGAGTGAAGTGGACATGTTTTACTTCAATGGTAGGCCTTCACATGTATTATCTCCTCTGTATTCTTCAACAAGCATAAATTTGATATGCAACCCTGAGTAGGCCTCCCCCTAAACAAACTTTTGGAGAGGACACACCTTATCGTCATCCTGAATCAATCATTTAATCTATCACATTTAACATCTATTAGTTCTACTGCTTCATTTCTTTAATCCTTACTTTCCTGCGTTTGCTACTTCCCTCATTCCTTTCTCTATTACTTAATTATTCTACTCCTTCCAGTATTTTTCTCAGTCCCTCTCTTCTCATACTTCTTCATTCTTATTCACTCATTCTGTCTCTATTAATGTTACTGTTTCTGAATGATCTCAAATTTTTTTTTAAAACAAGAACAGTAAGTATAAGGATAGGAAACAGACATTTATGTTACAAGAAAGAGAGCTATAGGAAATAAACAAAAGATACTGTTACTCGCAATCCACTGCTGATGATGTCACTGACCATGTCAAGAATGATGTAATATGTGACATGATCAGAAGTGGATTGCGGGTAACAGTATCTTTTCTTTACTCCCTATAGCTGTCTTTCTTGTAACATAACTGTCTGTTTCCTTCCCTTATACCTACTGTTCTTTTTTTAAAAAAAATTTTTTAGTTTGCTCCTGGTTCGCGTACCGGAGTGCGAACTGGGAGCGAACTAAAAGAAATAGAGGTTGGCAGAGTTTCAAAAATTCTACCAATTTTTTTTATAATGGGGAGGTAGTTCTGAAAAGAACTTTTTTTTTGGTTTTTGTTGTTTTAAATTTTTTTTATTATTTTTCTGAACATTTTTTATATTTTTTTTGTTTTTTCTGAACATTTTGTAATTGTTTTGTTTTTTGGGGGGGAGGGGGGAAACAAAAATGATTCATTGAAAAGGGCTCAACAGGAGCAACGAAAAAAAGAAGAATTTATTTTTTGGGGCGTTTCGGGCAAACATGATTATTGATAGCTTTCACTATAAGAGAAATGCTACTTTCTCGGTAGCATATTAATTGGTTGCACCGCACGCACACTTGCTTTACTTCCCCTATGTCCATTTGAATGTTCGGGACCACCTCCCTCGCCTCTGGTCCCGATACTTCTTGGACGACAGATCTTCTCGCCATTGCTGGGGGATTTTGCTGTTCATCGCGAAGCTGGGCAGCACTATAATTGTTTGGGTGCCACCTACTCATATGCCTGTGCATCGTGTAATTTCCGAAGCTATATTTCTTGTCAGTCCCCCTTGAAAGTCGATCGTCGCAAATGCGGCAAAAAACATATCTGGCATTGACTTTTTTTTGCCCTGCTGGAAATTTAAAAAATTGCCAGATGTAATTTCCTTTTCTGTTGTACCTCCTGGGCTCCTCTGGCAAAAACTCAGGCTCTTCCTCCTCTTCCTCCTCTTCTTGATCTTCCTCTTCTTCAAAGATTGCTTGAGCAGGTGGTCCTTTCTTCCCATGAGGAGGTGGAGGTGGTGGTGGGGGAACACTAGCTGAAGCAACTATTGAGCCATTGTTCAACAATGAAAAAGGGTCTTTCTCTCACCAAGATGAAAGTCAGAGTGAGGAAAGAAGGAGGGGTTTTCATCATTTGGGAAAAGCAAAAGTTCTAAACCAATGAAAAGTGTTAATTTTAGATCACATGACCGAGTATTACATCATTAGGAAACCAAAAGTGAAATGAACCAATGAAAAGTGTTATTACCGAGTCACATGACCTGCTGTGTTTACGTTTCGCGCTTTGCGCCGCTTTCCGGTCCGCTTCCGGGTCCGCTAACTTGGCGCGTCCAATGACGTATTACGCGACAACGCAAAACGTCATGCTAACGTAACAGTTACGCTAAAGGAACGTTTACCGGTTCCCGGACCGAGCCGCGGCTTTAAATTGAGCTAACGGGAAGCAGACCGGTTCGCGGACTGGGAGCGAAACATAAAAAAAATTTAAAAAAAAAAATTGTCTAAAAAACATGTAAAATATATTTTAAGATTTAAAGAAGAATACATTTTACAGCTACAGATATTAGCTTTTAAAAAACCATTGAAATTCAATGAAAAAACCATAGGTTAAAGACCATATATAGTTAGGAATTTGCATTTACAAAACCTTGAAAATTCACTGAAAAAACCATAGGTTATAGACCATATATAGTTAGGGATTAGCATTTACAAAACCTTATTTTATTCGCATAAAACCAATGAAATTCCATATATAGTTAGTTGCACTAACTATATATCGCGCACCCGCAATCCACTGCTGATGATGTCACATAATACATCATTCATGACATGGTCAGTGACATCACTGATGACATCACTGATGACATCTCAAATGACATCACTGATGACATCACTGATGACAACACCCAGTGACTATATGTTTCTGTAAAGTTAAAATATGTCTTACATATTGAAGAATGAGTAGATGTATAAGTGTCTGGATGAAGGATTTAGTAGGTGCATGACTGACGGTATGAGAGAATGATTAAATGTGTCTCACTGAGTGCATGGGTTAGTGACTAAAGTGTCTTAATATGGCAATCATTATATATGTTGTTCTGTAAACTACTGCATGTTCAAATCAGTAGCTATATCAGTAACTATATGGGTTATTGAATGGTTGCCCAAGTATTTGTATGGGAGACTGAGTGTGTGTGTGGGTGGCTGGGAGGTGTGTGACTCTGTGCATAGATGTGTGAGCAGTTGATTCACTAGATGTATGGGTTCAAAAGTGCATGTGGAAACAGCTGTATGGGCAGTTGACTGTCTGCCTGAGTGTGTTGGTGAGTGAATGGATTTCTCAGTGCTACATGTCAAAGTAAGTACATATGTAAAACACAGTACATGTGAGAGTTGACATATATACATAACTGTGCATAAGAGCCAGTGAATGTGTGAGTGGCTGTATGGATCATTGTAAACTTGTATCAGGGATTATATAAGAGAGTGAATATGTGTTAGTATATGTTTGAATAAGTAAGGTGTGTATAACTGTATAGTTGAGGAAATGGAGGAGTGATTGATTCTTTGCATGACTGACTAGGTGTGTGAGTAACTCCATGGATGAGTGACAGTCTGTGAGTGTCTGTTTACACTGATTGTATCTAAGGTTATATTAGAGTCTGAAGAGGTTGATTGTATTATCACATAAATGATATCATCAGTGATGTGATGAGTAATGTCAAATGAGATGTCATCAGTGATGTCATTTGAGATGTCATCAGTGATGTCATCAGTGATGTCATTTGAGATGTCATCAGTGATGTCATCAGTGATGTCACTGACCATGTCATGAATGATGTAATATGTGACATCATCAGCAGTGGATTGCGGGTGCGCGATATATAGTTAGTGCAACTAACTATATATGGAATTTCATTGGTTTTATGCGAATAAAATAAGGTTTTGTAAATGCTAATCCCTAACTATATATGGTCTATAACCTATGGTTTTTTCAGTGAATATATATATATATTCACTGAAAAAAACATAGGTTTCACACCAGTTATAGTTAGCTGGAAATTTTACTGACATAAAACCATTGAAATTCCCACGTTATAGTTAGTTGTACTCACTATAAATTTCCAAACAATGCTCCTTACGACTTCCCTCTGCCCCGAGGGAATTGATGTACACAAGCGGCGGAGCACGCCGGTAATAATTTCTTGAGGTCAAAAAGCACTTCAATACACTCTCAGTAAGTATCCACGAGTCAGCTCATAATCCAAGGGTGTTTATTCCAAAAGAAACAACATGTTTTGGCTTACCAAAAGCCTTGCTCACGTCAATTGGAATAGTGCTCACAACTGTGTTAATAAAGCATTAGGCCATCAAACAGTCACATGTGAATTGTAAACATGAAAAGAGGACTGAAAATTCATGGAGTTCAGACTGAATACGAGCCGCCATGTTGGAACAGGCAAAGATGCACTCATTACAATAAAACAGAATCCGTCTATTGCTGTACATATCCACTCATTTACAAGTTTAAGCTCGGACATATGATATTTTGTATATATACTTGTCATGGTACGAAACTAGCACATATTATGTAAAAGGCACAATTAAGCGCAATTCATTATGTGTCGAAGAGGCACTTCATATCTGTCCAGTAACGTCTGTACTGCTGACGTACAGAAAATTCAGGCTTACAAAATATACAGCCAATTTGATAATGTCTACACTCATGGTTAATTACTAAAATGTTGTCAAAAGTTCATTGCGCGCAAATTAATAGCATAAACCATGAGTGTGGATGAATCTCTGTCAGTGATATCATCTTAATGAAATAAATAACATGTTAAATTTATACCAAATCTCAACTGGACAAAGGCACGGATGTACAAGCCTAGAGTACCTTTTTGTATACTTGTGTCAGTCAATGAATAACCAGTTACTATGTTAAATACACACAGTCTGTATTTCAAGTCCATGTTTGACACAACACTGGCGTCATAACAACTATTGCCAAATGTTCATCATAAAAACGCTGTGCTCAGTGAAGAAGAATAGACTATAATGGCCCGTGCTCAAAACATATGGTGAATGGACCAAATCATTCTCCCTGTTGAGAAAAGAAAACAATAACTGTAACCAGCATAAAATGCATTAAAAATTCAACAATTCTCATACATACGCTGTACATGGAGGAATCTTGCAATAGAAAAAGAAGAGCATAAGTATATATTGACATTTAGCGCATTGGTAATGACTCGACAGTATGTATACTGTTACTAGAATCATAAAGCTAGTCAAGAGGCGGCTGTTGTAATACAAATGACACTTGTATAGATTCTATAAGGAGGTTCTAAGTATAGTTACCAGAGATAGAACCAGACTATTCCCTAAGGGGAACTGCAAGTTCTTCATCCTGGTTTAACCCCCCAGGTTCTTTGGACTGAAACTCAACTATGTATTTAGACTCTCTTTGTCTTAGTTTTAAAACTCTGTTGCCCCCTCTGGGATTTCTCAGGATTTGTTCTAAAATGAAGAATTTCACCTTAGAGGTATCAGAAAAGTGTTTGTCCCTATAGTTTCGCGCAACTGGGTTTTTCTAATCGTTGTTTTTTATGGCCCTTAGATGTTTTTTTGCTGGACATGATGTACTGCCTATATACCACAGTTTTCAAGGGCACACAATGACATAAATAACGTGCGTGGTACTGCAGGTAAGAAATTGTTGTATCTCCTTGCGGTTACCATTGTCACTAGTTTCTTTAGTAAAGACGCTGTTTTTGCAAGCTTTGCAATGGCCGCAAGGGAAAAATCCCTTGAGGCCATGTTCAGAGCCTACTGAGTAGGTAGTTACATCACTGTGGACCAAAAGGTCCCTAAGGCTTTTGCCTTTTCTATAGGTAACACTAGGTCTGTTCGGCAACTCATCTCCTATGATGTTATCACATTTTAAGATATTCCAATTTTTTGACACAATCTTCTTTATGTTATGAGACTCAGCATTTAATGTGAGAATCAAACGTGTGTCATTGGCTTCTACTTCATCACTGTTCAGTTTCTTTTCCACAAGAGTGTCAGATCTAGATATAGTATCTGCACGTTCTTTGGCTTTGCGGAGGACCCAGCCAGGGTATCCCCTGGCTGAGAACCTGGCAAGCATGTTATTAGCCTTTTCAATTTAAGTTTTGTCAGTATTGCAGTTTCTTCTGGCCCTCAGCAGCTCCCCATATGGTATGCTCCACTTGAGAGTCTCTGGGTGGCTACTGAAGGCATGAAGATTACTATTTCTGGCAGTGCTGTTCCTAAAAAGAGCTGTCTGTATCTTTTTGCCGGTAATAGTGATTTTGACATCAAGATATTCAGCTGTCTGGTTGCTGATGTGACTCGTCAGCACTATGTTTTTGTCATTATCATTGAGAGAGTTGATGAACCTGGCAGCTTCCTGTTCATCTCCGTCCCAGATAACAAAGAGATCGTCAATGTATCTCCACCATGTTAAACCTGTTGAAGGTGTTGGGCATAAACGGGGTCGGTACTGATGTTATGCTCCCAGTTTCCCATGAAAAGATTTGCGAAACTGGGAGCAAAGCTGGAACCCATCGCAGTACCGACCACCTGTTTGTAAAGGACCCATTAAATAAGAAGATGTTATTAGAGAGGATGTATTTCATCAAGCTCAACAGCATCTTGCTATGCTCTCTATATCTGAGTGGACGTGCTCCTAGAAAATGACTACACGCATCTAAGCCATCCTTGTGATCAATTATGGTATACAAATATTGTACGTCCAAAGTAATCATCAAGTACCCTTCCTGCCATGTGACCTCCTGGATTTTATTGAGAAAGTCTTTAGTGTCTCGTATATGGCTGGGTAGGGCAGCCACCCATTCACGAAGGTAATGATCAACGTATTTTGAGACATGATCCGCTATACTCCCTCTGGATGACTTAATCGGCCTGCCAGGGTGATTCAGGGGGTCCTTATGTGGTTTAGGGAGCAAGTACAGTACAGGAAGGATGGGGTAATCATTTTTGAGATAGTTGTACTCTTCCCATTCCAGGATACCTTTATCTTTCCACATAGTCAATTCATCCCAAAGTTTGATGATGCTTTCGTTATACATTTCTTGGGACACTGGAAGGTAGAATTTCTCATCTTTTAGTTGTCTCAGAGCTTCATTGATGTGAAGTTCTCCTTCTAAAATGACCACATTTCCACCCTTGTCAGCAGGACATATAACAATGTTGTCGTCCTCCATAAGGGATTTAAGTGCCTCCCTTTGACTAAAGGTCATATTGTTATTCGTGTGTTGTAACCTGTTCTTCTTGAGTTTGTAAGTGCACAATGCCTTAGCCACACTATCCTGAAATGTGTCGAGTGAGTCATGAGACAGAGGAGGGAGAAAAGTTGATTTAGGTTTGAAACCAGAGTTGGCACTGTTATCAATAGTAAATTCAGCTTCTTGGAGAATTTGTGTGTCACGGGGTACTTGCTCCACTTGCATCGTGGAATGCGGAGTAACCAAGGTGTCGTGATCTGAAGTGCCTTGTTCTAACAAAACCATTTTAATAATAGTATTGGTGTCATTAATGGTAATGTTGTCTGATTGCCCAGTGCAAATGTTCTCACTTTTTCTGGTCCACCCTAACCTTTTCAGTTTATGCCATTTTCTGAGTTTCAGTTTGCGTGTAAATTTAAATAAGTCAATACGAGACTTAGCATAATTAAAAGGCATCGATGGACAAAAGGATAATCCCAAGCATAATATCAATTTCTCAGTGTCATTAATCACCTTTTTGGACAAATTAATTGTCCAAAAATGAATTTCAATCTTACTTAGTGACCTCTTCTGGTCCGAGTTCTGCTGTTCCCCTTTGCACCTCTTGTCTTGCCTTTTGATCCATCTTTGTTGTAGCCTTTTTCCTCGGTTGTTACGTTTCCCCGTCCTCGGCCGCGGCACCGGCCTCTTTGGCCCCTTGTTGGAAGTGCCGGAGTTTCCTTCACAGTCCGTCTGCTCCGGCGCAGATGACTGTACTCCTCTAACAAATTCACCTGCCGAGTTGGTTTTGCAATGTTGGTAACTCCATCCATTGAAATATCAGATTCAGTTTGGCTGGTTAAAGAGGGGGTTGCTCCCGGATGGTTTTTGTCATGCGGAAAATACCAGTAGTTGAATCACCACCTGTTGTACTCTCAATAAGCATATGTAATACTAAAGAGGGAGTAGTCTGGCGGGTTGTTTGTTCTTCTTCTTGTCCTCCCATAGCCGTAGCAGTCACAGTCAGTCAGCCATAGCATTAGATGTATATAGGTGGTCATATTTGCGGCTGAAGTTTAGAATCCTGCCACTTTCGTAATTGTTGTAGTCGCGATCAAGTTTCCTTTCTTTACGCGCTTTTATATCCTCTTCGTATTTTTCAAACGGTCTTTCATGCTATTGATTAGTTTGTCAGTAGATTCGCCCTCAGAGATACTCTTTATATCATCCATCAATTCTTGAATTTGTTTAAGAATTGTGTTTCTATCGATCCAAGCATACTTGACTAGTATTTCTAGCATTATCCTTGAGCTTAGGGCAGAATTTTCCGACCATTCAGTAAGCATTTCAGGGTTAGATATATCATACTTAGGCGTGGTAAATATCCTTAACCCTCTAGGTACCATGTTTTGATCGATATAGTTCTGGAGTGAGATGGCTTCCCACCATTTGGAGATCTCACCTCTTTTGAGTTTTTCAAGTTTATTTATTTTTTCATTAATGGATTGCGGAGTAGTGTTTGCACTGACATTTTCATTGGGTGATTTCTTTTTTCTAGTGAACAACACCTGCGCTGCCGCTCTTCTTTCATTTTCTTCCTCCAAGTGCTTGGAGCACCCTTGGCACGGTCTTATTTGGCTGGAAAAGTGGATACCGACCCTTGTGTCATACAAGTTCTTCCTGCCGTAGTGATGTGCGTGTCCTTAATTTTCGGACAGATGGTTTTACTGAATATCAAGAAAACCAACAGACGAGTCTCAATACGTCTCGTAATTGTTGCAGATTTAAAGCAAAAGACACGTATAGTGGCGAAGTCACTCCTCGGTGTTGCCCGTCACTGTAATCGTAACTAGATAGCGAGGGGATATTGAGGTAGTATCAGTGCGAAAACAATGTGGTCAGGATGCCGCTTCCCCGGGGAGTATAAGGAGCACTGTGTAACCGAGCCCCTCCCTCAACCCGTAAGGGCCGACATATACAACCCTGTTATCCCGGCTCACCTCGTTTCTACAAATAAAGCCTCGCCAGTCAGTAGTTCGCGATAGTGCACAAAGTATGGCCGGACAAGTGGAAGTCTCAAATCAATATTTCCAAACAATGCTCCTTCCGACTTCCTGCTGCCCCGAGGGAACTGGCGTACACAACCGACGGAGCACGCCAGTAATAATTTCTTGAGGTCAAAAAGCAATTCAATACGCTCTGAGTAAGTATCCACGAGTCAGCTCATAATCCAAGGGTGTTTATACCAAAAGAAACAACATGTTTCGGCTTACCAAAAGCCTTGCTCACGTCAATTGGAATAGTGCTCACAACTGTGTTAATAAAGCATTCCGCCATCAAACAGTCACATGTGAATTGTAAACATGAAAAGAGGACTTCAGCATCATCAACAGAACTTAGCTCTGCAGCTGAAAGTGACCCCGATAGTGATATAACAGGGGCACAACAGTTGGGGTTTACAAGGTTTTCCTTGGCACAAGAGGTGAGCGTGTTGTGCCAAGATCGCCGGGACACCCTAAGACCACGGATTCAAACACATGGCAAAGTAAACAACAAAGGGCAAACCGCAAGCGCAACCAAAGGCGCAAATGCCACGACAGAAAAACCAAACAGCGACAAGAAACTGCGAAAGGGACGGTGGAACAAACAAATCCGTGCCCAGCTAAACAATCCCAGCCCTGCTCAATAATCAATTCAACGTACATCAAACTCACAAAAATGATCTGACAGTCCTAGGCTTAGGGCTGTCATATTGCCCACCCTGTGACTTTAATTATGCGGATACCAGGATGGATGCATATAGGTTTGTGAGGAAACTCAAGCTGAGTAAATTCTTCTTGTGCAACCCAATAGGAAGATTTGGATAGAACAACCGAGTAGTCCATCGTTACTGCTGGCAGGAGATCGCACAACTTTTGATGATATTTGGGCATTACAAAAAGAGTCCGACATATCAACAAATTTGTCAACAACAGCCTCGGGGGAGGATATGGGAATTTGCAGAATTCCATTTAGACCAAGATCTGTTTTTCAACCGGTGATGACCCATGACAACTTAGATGTGTATCAGGAATTAATCACTAAGCATCTAAAGAAACTGTATATTGCCACAAATAAAAAACACACAACAATTAACAATAAAAATCAAAATTATAACAATTTGATCAAGAAACTGGATGCCAATAAAAACATCATTGTACAACAAGCCGACAAGGGCGACCCCAAGACCACACTCAAAGGCACCCTCATCTACAGGCCACCGGGAGCCCGCACACAATTCAGCGAAGACATCACTGACTTCATCAGCCCACACGCCCTCGCCTCCAAGGACTATATTCTACTGGGAGACCTCAACTTCCACCTGGAAAAGAAAAACAACAGCAACACCACCACCCTTCTGGATAACCTGGCCAACCTAGGACTCGAACAACTTGTTGACACCCCACCCCCTATGTCGGGCACATGCTCGACCCAATCTTCACCACCAGCAAGCACATCTCCTTCAACCGCACCACAGCTCTCCACTGGTCGGACCACAGCTGCGTTCACTTCAACTACAAAAAGACCACGACCCACAACCTCCCACAACCAATCCCCCGAAGAAACTGGAACAAAATTACCACCAACCAGCTCTTCACGTCGCTTCACCAAAACCCTCCTGCCAAATCATCGGACCCAAACCAAGCAGCCACCAACCTCACACAATGGATCACCCACAGCGCCAATGAACTAGCACCCTTGAAATACCATCAAATCAAACAAGGTAGCAAAAAATCCCCCTGAATCAACGATGACCTTAAGAAATCAAAGAAGTCATGTCGCACCCTCGAGAAAGCCTGGGGAAAAAACCCAACCACTGACAACCTGACCACCTTCAAGAACGCCACCCGCAAACACCACCAACTGATCCGATCCACCAAGAAATCAGCACTCAAGGATCGACTTGACAACAACGCCCACAACAGCAAGGAACTATTCAACATCGTCAAAGAATTTACCAACCCCACCGCCGGCACCAACGACATCACTCCCTCACAAGACCTCTGCGACTCCCTAGCTTCATTTTTCCACAACAAAATCGCAGACATACATAACAGCTTTGAAGACCAGTCCGGGGACCAGTTCATCCCACCCACCTCCGAACCTAATCCCCCTCTAACAACATTTGCACCTGGAACCCAATCACCACTGAAGACACCATCTGCCTGATGAACTCCATCCACTCAGGATCGCCAACCGACCCATGTCCCCACCACATTTTCAACAAAGCAGACTCCATTACCGCACCCCATCTCCGAGACGTCATCAACTGCTCCCTCAACTCCGCTACCTTCCCGGAAAGCTGGAACCATGCCGAACTCAGCGCCCTCTTGAAAAAACCTACAGCAGACCCCAATGAACTTAAGAACTACCGCCCCATCTCACTCCTCCCATTTCCTGCCAAAGTCATTGAGAAAGCTCGAATCCAACAAATCCCTCGACCCCTCACAGTCCGGCTTCCGAGCCAAACACAGCACCGAAACCGCCCTCATCGCAGCAACAGATGACATTCGAACACTACTGAACAATGGAGAAACAGTTGCCCTCACATACTTGACCTCTCCGCAGCCTTCGACACAGTCTGTCATAGCACCCTCATACAAAGCGTCAGCAACGTCGGAATACAAGGAAAAGCATTGGACTGGATCATCTCGTTCCTCGCCGGAAGAACCCAGAGAGTCCGCCCCCCCCCCCCCTTTCAGATCGGAGACCACTGAAGTCATCTGCGGCGTGCCACAAGGATCTTCACTTAGTCCCACCCTCTTCAATGTATACATGAGTTCCCTCGCATCCATCGCGCGCCAACACAACCTCAACATCATCTCCTACGCAGACGACACCCGGCTGATACTCTCCCTCACCAAAGACCCAAACACCGCCAAAACCAACTTACACGAAGGAATGAAAGATGTAGCCGAGTGGATGAAGAACAGCCGCTTAAAACTGAACTCGGGCAAAACGGAAGTCCTCATCTTAGGCTCTTCCCCCTCTGCTTGGGACGACTCATGGTGGCCACCGGCCCTGGGAACAGCACCCATACTAACGGACCACACACGTAACCTGGGCTTCAATCCTGGACTCCTCCCTCTCGATGACCAGACAAGTCAACGCCGTCTCATCATCATGCTTCAACATCCTACGCATGCTCAAAAAATATTCAGTTGGATCCCCACCGAATCAAGAAAAACGGTCACCCACGCACTGGTCACAAGCCGACTGGACTACGGTAACACCCTTTATGCCGGAACAACAGCCAAACTACAGAAAAAACTCCAACGCATCCAAAACGCCTCAGCCAGACTCATACTAGACATCCCCCACCAAGCTCACATTTCCGGTCACCTGAAAGACCTCCACTGGCTCCCCGTCAACAAGAGAATAACGTTCCGACTCCTCACCCACGCACACAAAGCCCTCTACGACCTAGGACCCGAATGTCTCAACACGCGCCTGTCCTTTTACACCCCCACCCGCCAACTACGATCGTCCAATCAAGCCCTTGCCGCAATCCCGCGCATCCATAGATCCACCATGGGGGGAAGATCCTTCTCCTACTTAGCGGCCAAAACCTGGAATTCTCTCCCCACCCACCTCCGCCTTACACAGAACCACCTCTCCTTCAGAAAGCAACTAAAAACCTGGATTTTCGATAAGTAAAGCACCCCCCCCCTCAAGCGCCTTGAGGCCCTCTGGGTGAGTAGTGCGCTATACAAATTTTTGAACTTGAACTATGGCCACGCCAAATGTACATAAGCCAAGCCGAATGACAACTGCAGGATCCCTTATGTTATAGAAAGAGCAATTTCTCGGTAATAAGATCAGCATGGCAGGACCAAAGTTCGAAGCTAAAGGCATGGAGAAGTGGCAATCTCATATCAAATGAGGAATTTCAGTTTTTAAAGAAAGAACATCCAGTAGTGCCTACTTTTTACCTGATACCCAAAATTCATAAGAACGTTGAGACACCACCAGGTCATCCAATTATCTCTACGATCAATAGCTCCACGGAGAATATCTCAAAATACATAGACTATTTCTTGGAGGACTGGGCCAAAAATTGTGTTCTTATGTACAGGACACTACTGATTTTATTTGCAAATTGAAAATGTTTGGGATTCTGATTGTCTTCTAATAACATTGGATGTGTCCTCTTTATATACCTTTATAAAACATATTGATGGGGTAAAAGCAGTTCAGCATTATTTAAGCAAACGGGCAATGAATTTCTCGGCCCATAATAGAATGCTGATTTCTATGATACATATCTGCTTAGAACAAAACTGCTTCATGTTTAATAATCAAGTGTACCAGCAGATCAGGGGAGTGGCCATGTGGGCCTGTTTTTCCCCCAGTTTCGCATGTTTGCACATGGGACTGCTGGAGGAACAGGTCCTCATGGGTCAACACAAAGCCACCATGCAAAATCATGTACCCCTATACCTTAGATATATAAATGACCAGTTTATGGTTTGGCGGGGAGCCAGGGAAGAAGCACAACGTTTTGTGGAGGAGTTGAATAAAAACAGCTTACATTTACAATTCACTGCCACAATAGATGTTAAATGTGTCTGCTTCCTGTACACTGAAGTATATGTGGAGAGCACAGGGTTGGCCACTAAGATGCATAGGAAGCCCACTGTGGGCAACACAATATTGCATGCGGATAGTCAATATCCGCATCACCTAATAAGTAGCATTCCCTTTGGGGAGATGCTACGCATTAGGCGAATATGCAGCTCAGATCAAGAATGTCACAAGGCCCAAGAAGAAAGCGGAATAAGATTCCTGGCTAGGGGATACTCGGAGGAGGTCCCCAAAAAAGCGATAACTCGGTCTCGAGCGATATCGAGAGATCAAGCATTAACCCCAAAATTCAAAGAGACAATAAATGTGGGGGATAAGACCAGGATTGAGCCTACAGTCATATTGACTTTTAACAGACAGCATAATGACATAAGGAAGATTTTCTATAGAAACTGGAATCTGGTGGCAGGGGATCCTGTCATTGGTGGGTTAGTTCCAAGGAAACCAGATCTAACCTTCAGAAAGTCCCCGTCAATGGCGAGCAAATTAGTGAGCAACTGTCCTGAGATCGCAGTACCAAGTACATGGATGGCACTGAGGAAGGGATTTAAGAAATGTTCAAGTTGCAAAGCGTGTAGATAAGGTTGCAACAAAACCCACTTCTCAGTCCCATTCAAAGAAACACTGGTACTTATTAAAAAGAGACTCACATGCAAGACAGACTATGCGGTATATGTGCTGCAGTGTCTGTGTGGGTTGTGGTATGTAGGGAGTACCCAGCTGCCCACCCACAAATGGATACTGAAGCACATTAGGGCAGTTATAGGGAAAGACCAAGCTTACCCAGTTGCCCGTCATTTTGAGAGCACGCATGAGAGTGATCCCAAATACTTACAGTACTTATTAATTGAGACTGTGCTCCAATTAAAACATGGAGGGAACCGAGAAGCACAGCTACGACTCCTGGAAACAAGATATATTCTTGAATTAGACAGTAAGACCCCGGCAGGTCTTAATGCAACTGAAGACCTGTACACATACCTGTAGTTCCAGGATAAGTGGCCACGAACAGGAGACAAGACTGTAGGAATAGGAACAACTAGAAAATGGAGGAATGAAATAACAAGATAGATTTGTGGGTTCTGTTATATAAGAGGAAGGGTAAACAACATATGAAGCGCACACACAGGCGAACTCCTCACACCCAAGTAGCTTTTAAGAAATAGTTCTTAGAATTGCACAAGTTTCACTTTAATGCGAATTTTGCACACAATACAGCACTTTAAATTTTTGCATATGCGGGATCGAAATACAGTCCATAAAATTGATATAATCAAGTTGCTCATTTCAGTATAACAACCCACTTGGGTAATATGTTTTTATGTCACTGACCATGTCATGAATGATGTAATATGTGACATCATCAGCAGTGGATTGCGGGTGCGCGATATATAGTTAGTGCAACTAACTATATATGGAATTTCAATGGTTTTGTGTGAGTAAAATAAGGTTTTGTAAATGCGAATTCCTAACTATATATGGTCTATAACCTATGGTTTTTTCAGTGAATATATATATATATATATATATATATATATATATATATATTCACTGAAAAAAACATAGCTTTCAGGCCTTATATAGTTAGGAATTAGCTTAAAAAAATCTTTGAAATTCAATCAAATTTAGGAGTGTTATAGTTTGCTGGACATTTCACTCATACAAAACCATTGAAATTGCTCCTATATAGTTAGTTGGACTAACTATATTTCGCGTACCCGCAATGCACTGCTGATGATGTCACATATTAGATCATTCATGACATGGTCAGTGACATCACTGATGACATCTCAAATGACATCACTGATGACATCATCCAGTGAAACTGGTTTGCTTCTTTATTTAAATATGCATTATATAAATAGCAATTTGCATTGAAGAATGAGTGGATATATATAAATAAATATTTGGATGGAGGATTTAGTAGCAGTGTAATTGACTGTTTACTTGACCAATATATAGTGTCTCACTAAATATAGTGGATAGGGACTAAACTGTGCGAATATCTGTATCACTTTGTCAGTTGTTGTGTAAACTGGTTCTCCAGTTGCTTACTAGCTATGTGAAAGTCTATATTAGGTATTGATTAGATAACTGAGAATTTGTATGGGGCAGTGAAAGTGTGTGTGGTTCGTTGGGGGGCGCGCAAGTTATAGTCAGTCCAACTAACTATAACGTGGGAATTTCAATGGTTTTATATCAGTAAAATTTCCAGCTAACTAAAACTGGTGTGAAACCTATGGTTTTTTCGGTGAATTTAATAGGTTTTTTAAATGCTAATTCCTAACTATAACTAGTGTGAAACCTATGTTTTTTTCAGTGAATTTCATAGGTTTTTTAAATGCTAATTCCTAACTATATATAAGGCCCCAAACCTATGTTTTTTTCAGTAAATTTCAAAATTGTGTTAATAGAAAAATGTCTATAGCTATGAAATGTAATATTTTTGAAAAGGAATGAATCCTATATTATATTTGTATTTAAAACTATTTTTTAATGTATATATTTAAAAAAAAAAAAAATTGCCCTGGAGCGCTCCCGGGGCGTGCCCAGGTGAGCGCCCCGGAAAGCGTAGTTTTTTTAAGCGCCCCAGGGCACACTCCGGAGAGCGTCCCGTTAGTGCTATTGCTGCGAACGAAAACAACATTGTGACGCATCGCGTAGCCGCGTCCACGTGATACGCACAGCGTAAGCGCACCCGGAAGCACTTGAGCGAATACAATCGCGCTGCTTAAACATCCGACCCGCTTACGCGACGCGCCCCGGGGCGCGTCCCGTAAGCGCGTCGGGTCATGTGACCTGAAAATAACACTTTTAATTGGTGCAGAACAGTTTTGGTTTCATAATGATGAAATCCCTAGTCTTGTGACCTGAAAATAACACTTCTCATTGGTTCAGGACATTTTTTTTTCCAAATGATGAAAGACCCCACCTTTTTTCCTTATTCTGACTTTGTCCTTTGACTGAGGAAGTCCTGTTTTGAAATCTTTTAGGTATATTTTGTACTTTGAAATGGCTACAGTTGCAGCATCAGCTAGAGCATCTGCACCACCACGAACACCACCACCACTAAGAGGACCACCACAACATCACATTGGTGGTCAAGAAGAAGAGGAGGAGGAGGAAGAGGAGGAGGGGACGAGGAGGAGGTGGCTGGAAGAACACAATACCCCATACCAACCCAAGCCACACATTGTATGGGAGTTTTTTTCCATCCCTGAGGGAAAAAAGAAAGTGAATGCGGCAAAGGTGACTTGCCTTATCTGTGACACAGAACTCTCAAGGGGTAACCCAAATAAAAAATATTCATTTGGGAACAATACCATGATAAGGCACATGCAGCGCAAGCACCCTAACAACTATGCTGCCGCAGAAATGAAAGAACTGGCCAGCAACCCTCCCCAATCTACACCCAGCACCTCCAAACAAAAACAACCCACTCCATCGGGACCAGAGACAAGGGAGACAATCCGTTGCATTCAACCACGATTTGGAGAATTTAGGGTCACCTGTATTTTTCGTGGTAAGACCATCTCCTATGGTGAGCAGAGCCTAAAGCTCATCCTCCTTGCTTGTGACAACCACAATTACCAAAAAAACCCTAATTTTTTCCTGATTTTTTTTTGCTCCTGTTGAGCCATTTTCAATTCCCTGTTTTTTGTTTCTCCCCATAAAAATAACCAAAAAAAATACAAAATAGTTCATAAAAGCCAAAGAAGTACAAAATGTTCAAAAAACATTAAAACAAATATAAAACAACAAAAAGAAGAAAAAAAACAGTTCTTTTTAGAACTACCTCCAATTTCTAAAAAAAGGCTAAATTTTTGTTAAAACTCTATCATTCATTTTTCCCCATGGCACGCTCCCCGGTCCGCTACCCGGTGCGCGTACCGGACGCTCCCCCCGCGCAAATCAAAAAAAAAAAATGTCACCCGTGTGGCCCTTTTATAGCCCCCACATCAAACCTAGGGGGTCAAGGGGGGTCTACTCTGCCCCCTTATGGTCATTTCCCCCTTTGTTTTTCCCACCTCTTGTGTCTCGATCCTACCTAGACACAAGATGGCGGCCGCTCCGGACTGTTTTGAATGTTTACAGACAACCGAGAGCCAATCAGCTTTCCGTGCGCACCACGCGTGGCGCGCCCAGAGCGCTCCCCGGAGCGCGTACCGGGGCGCTGCCATAGATATATATGTTTTTTGAAACCTAAATTACTCAAAAATCACTGGAGCACATATCTTGAGACATAGCAAAGGCACATCGGGCTACCAGTCCCTACAATTTTGCCAAGTTTGGTGGAAATCCATTCAGCCGTTCGGGCTAAAAGTGAGGTTGACCCCCCTATGGAAATGAACATGGGGAAAACACATTTTGGGACCCCCCTTTTATCTCGGCCCCCGCTTGACGAATACCCCCAAAACTTTCTAGGAAGGACCAGAGCTCCGCAAGGCAAATTTGAGGAAATTTTCAGGCAGATTCGTCAACCAGAGCCAAAGGTATTCACAATAGAATTTTGAGATTTTGCATTAAAAAAATCCTAACTATAATTACCTACTGCCAACCGCCAGTAGGTAATATATATATATATATATATATGTATGTATGTGTATATATATATCTATTCACTGAAAAAAACATAGGTTTCACCCATGTTATAGTTAGCTGGACATTTCTCTCATAAAAAACCATTTAAATTCCTCTGTTATAGTTAGTTCATTTAACTATAACTCGCGCACCTACAATGCACTGCTGATGACGTCACATATTACATCACTCATGACATGGTCAGTAACATCACTCATCACTGATGATATCTCAAATGACATCACTGATGACATCACTGATGAAATCATCCAGTGAATGTGTGTCTTTCTGAAAAATAAATATTTTTTATATGTATATCTAAAGGTCGATGGAAGAATAAATGGGTAAATAACTGTCTAAATGGATTTTTTTGTTAAATTGATTGTATAACTGACTTATTAAGTGTATCCTACTGAATACATGTATTAGCAAGTAATGTTTAAATATATAAATATCTGTATCAGTGTCACACTTTGTGTATAAGTGGCTGCATGGGTTGGTGAATAGCTATATGAGTGTCTATATGGGCTATTAGTTGATTTTTGAGTATCAGTATGAGTGTCTGTATGGTTTAGTGGGGGTATTACTTAGCGCATAGATGCATGAATAACTGATTCACTGTATGTATTTTGAAGACAGCATGTGTGCAGGACTGTATCAATGGATGAGTGTGTGTATGGGTGTGTTAGTGAGTGAACGACTGTCTCAACAGTATCTTTATAAGTAACTACATATGTTTTAAACTAGTATATATAAGTATTGATGTATATAAGTGAGTATATGTGAGATGGTGACAGATTGGAAGAGTTCCTAGATAAATAAGTATGTGTTTCTATAATTGATTGTTTAAAAGATTGTTTCTGTAGAAGTAAGCATAGTGGTGTGTGTATCACTATATATGCAAGTAAATGGATGTTTGATAGTTTATTTGCATGTGTGAGTATGTGTGTGAGTAACTCTATGGATGAGTATTGTGTGTAACAGGATTTATAGGTTTATGAGTACATATAATGAGTGAGTACATGTATGTCTGACTATATAGAACTGTTGGTGAATGAGTGGATGTGTATGTAAATGTTGGAATTACTGAACAGGTTGTTGTAACTGGTATTGGTATCTCCATTGTTTTGAAATTTTTAGTTTCTATTCTTCAATGTGTGTATCAAAGGTTATATTACGCTGAGAGGAGGTCTCCCACTCTTTCACAAGGATAATGTCATCAGTGATGTCATCAGTTATGTCATTTGAGATGTCATCAGTGATGTCATGAGTGATGTGACTGACCATGTCATGAGTGATGTAATATTTGACATCATCAGCAGTGCATTGTGGGCGCGCGAGTTATAGTTAGCTGAACTAACTATAACAGAGGAATTTCAAGGGTTTTGTATGAGAGAAATGTCCAGCTAACTATAACATGGGTGAAACCTATGGTTTTTGCAGTGAATTTCTAATGTTTTTAAATGCTAATTCCTAACCATAACGTGCCTGAAACCTATGGTTTTTTCAGTGAATTTCAATGCTTTTTTAAATGCTAATTCTTAACTATAACGTGCCTGAACCTATGTTTTTTCAGTGAATATATATATATATTCACTGAAAAAACCATAGGTTATAGACCATATATAGTTAGGAATTTGCATTTACAAAACCTTATTTTACTCACACAAAACCATTGAAATTCCATATATAGTTAGTTGCACTAACTATATATCGCGCACCCGCAATCCACTGCTGATGATGTCACATATTACATCATTCATGACATGGTCAGTGACATCACTGATGACATCACTGATGACATCTCAAATGACATCACTGATGACATCTCAAATGACATCACTGATGACATCACTGATGACATCTCATTTGACATTACTGATCACATCACTGATGATATCATTCATGTGATAATACGATGAACCTCTTCAGACTCTAATATAACCTTAGATACAATCAGTGTAAACAGACACTCACAGACTGTCACTCATCCATGGAGTTACTCACACACCTAGTCAGTCATGCAAAGAATCAATCACACCTCCATTTCCTCAACTATACAGTTATACAAACTTTACTTATTCAAACATATACTAACACATATTTACTCTCTTATACAATCCCTGATACAAGTTCACAATGATCCATACAGCCACTCACACATTCACTGGCTCTTATGCACAGTTATTTATATATGTCAACTCTCACATGTACTGTGTTTTACATATGTACTTACTTTGACATGTAGCACTGAGATATCCATTCACTCACCAATACACTCATGCACACAGTCAACCGCCCATACAGCTGTTTCCACATGCACTTTTGAAACAATACATCTAGTGAATCAACTGCTCACACATCTATGCACAGAGTCATGCACCTCCCAGCCACCCACACACACACTCAGTCTCCCATACAAATACTTGGGCAACCAATCAATAACCCATATAGTTACTCATATAGCTACTTATCAACACATGCAACAGTTTACAGAACAACAGACATAATGATGCACAAATTAAGACAGTTTAGTCACTAACCCATGCACTCAGTGAGACACATTTAATCACTCACTCATACAGTCAGTCATGCACCTACTAAATCCTTCATCCAGACACTTATACATCCACTCATTCTTCAATATGTAAGACATATTTTAACTTTACAGAAACATACAGTCACTGGATGTTGTCATCAGTGATGTCATCAGTGATGTCATTTGAGATGTCATCAGTGATGTCATCAGTGATGTCACTGACCATGTCATGAATGATGTAATTTTTCTTGTAATTGAATTCGATACACTCGAGCCGATCAGTTGGACGGCCCCCTCCAGCCCTTTAGACTCAGACTTAGAGGCTTATTTAAGACATTTTGGCTTAATATTTCGGGCACTTGAACAGCCCCTTATTATAGACATTCCCTGGGTTAGTAACTCAGTACACCTATCAATGAGTATATACTACTAGCATTAAGCAGGCGCCTGTGAGTTATCAAGAAACCACATAGAGGTTTTAGGTACCACACCATAGCATTATGCTGTTTTTTCAGTGACTGGTTGTGGGTTGGACTGTGGGTTGAACAGTTGGGTGACCACCACACGTCTGTAGGGTTTTATGTGTAGAGCATTTGGCGTGGACACTGTAGAGTTGTGTACTTACAGTGTTCTTTTTTTCTACACTATAGAGCGGGGCCTCATACTCCCGAGCGGTTGCTGGGTGAGGTGAGGTCTTCACCCACACAAAGCTGGGTGAGTAGCATCATGGAGAAATGCTTCATGTTGTTTAAGCTATTATGCTTGGTCATATAATGCTGAATGTAAATTCCATTCAGGCAGGTGTGTTTTGTTGGCGTGGTATCTGTGCTTTCTTATGGCTGCGTGTGTGTAATACAGTGTTTTGTCAACATTTTTTCTAGGAAGAAGATGTTCTTCTCCCCTTCCAGTGGGAATTCAATTGTGACGATTCCTGGTAGATATGTAACTTTACTAGTACATCATTTGTCCGTTTTTTTCAACACATCATTTACAGCTGCAGTAGCGTTTTTTATGGTCCTGAAGAAAGCCGGGGCAATGCCCCAGAGGCTGAAACATGTTGACCGTTCTGCACAGCGCCATGGGCTAGCCACACTACTCGGCGTGTTTTTAATGTATGACACATAGGTTGCGCTTTGAATGTTGTACAGCGCTTGTGTAGTCAATTTTCATTTATCACTGTCACTTAAGCACTGCACTTTAGGACACACTACTACTTCACTCTGGACATCATGGCTAGATTATTGACATCCACTTTCACAGCGACACTACATGGTCGGTTGTGATTTGGTATGATCAACAAAACATCCCACATGACGCGAAATCCACCATATAGGGTGGTCTGATGGGAGTTTTTCCAGCCTATGTTCTCAACAACATACGTTCACACATGCACCCACTGTTGCACATTTGCCAGCACAGCTGAACCCCCTCTTCTCAGACCTAGTCTGCTCTCTTGTGTATTTTGTATCTGAGTAGGGGAGTGAGCAGATAGGTCATTAAATATTCCCCTTGACCCTCCACATACTTGTTTTGTTTTTCGGTACTAAGAGCAACTTTTCAGTTGCGGGTCTTATAAATTGGTTGCAACGCACTTTCTGTTGCACCCCTAAAGCTCACCCTACATAATTGTGTGTGATTCCCTTCTGTCTACCCAGTCCTATACCTACTCTCTTTGACACTGTATGATAACTATCATGAACATATTGATCCCTCTTTATGGTCATATTACGCTCCAGAATGTAACAATTCTCCACGGTCTGATAACTAGATGATACACTCCATCATGGAGTGTCTTTCCATGCAGGAATTATTCCTTTTTTGGGGCATAGTTTTTCTTGTAAATGAACATCACAGTCGAGGTCTTTTGATTAGATCGTCCCCGTGCATACACACATGTATACACATGTTCTAGGTACAATCAGAACTAACCTTTTCTATCTACCGCATTTAGACGTTTTTATAATGCAAACAGTTACCACTTATACTTTTCTGCACTTCATTGTAAGTGAGTCCTTAGGTTTATGGCGTATATTGAGCTCACCACTTGAGAGATTCAAGCCTGTGAGTTTATAACGCTCCTTCCCTGTGAGATTCTGTCAATCTCATTGGGCGCATGACACACTCGTAGTGTCTCCTCAATAGCCACGCGCGTGTATTACTGTATGCTCATTTCGAGCAATTATTTCAAAGAGCTCTGTTTGGCTATCCGCGCTACCTGGCAACATATAACTCTTTTAAACTATCTTCGCGCTGGTGGCTCACAACAAAGTGACTATAATTTGCATTTCTTCTCCCGGTAAACCATTGTTACCGCGCATGCGTCAGAGAGTAGTTTCTCTGCTCGCGCCCCCTCTCGCGCGTTTCTCCACACTGCCGGGATTTGAACGCCCCTTTTCTGCCTTTTCAATGGTTTTCAGGCAGCTATATAACAACAAAGGGCGGTCTGATCATTACCTCCACTTCCGCTCGACTTTCCACTGGGGGCACCGACGGACAGGTGAGTCTCCTGTCGATGCGTTCACCATCAGCTAGCCCCCCCTTTTTTCTTGTAATTGAATTCGATACACTCGAGCCGATCAGTTGGACGGCCCCCTCCAGCCCTTTAGACTCAGACTTAGAGGCTTATTTAAGACATTTTGGCTTAATATTTCGGGCACTTGAACAGCCCCTTATTATAGACATTCCCTGGGTTAGTAACTCAGTACACCTATCAATGAGTATATACTACTAGCATTAAGCAGGCGCCTGTGAGTTATCAAGAAACCACATAGAGGTTTTAGGTACCACACCATAGCATTATGCTGTTTTTTCAGTGACTGGTTGTGGGTTGGACTGTGGGTTGAACAGTTGGGTGACCACCACACGTCTATAGGGTTTTATGTGTAGAGCATTTGGCGTGGACACTGTAGAGTTGTGTACTTACAGTGTTCCTTTTTTCTACACTATAGAGCGGGGCCTCATACTCCCGAGCGGTTGCCGGGTGAGGTGAGGTCTTCACCCACACAAAGCTGGGTGAGTAGCATCATGGAGAAATGCTTCATGTTGTTTAAGCTATTATGCTTGGTCATATAATGCTGAATGTAAATTCCATTCAGGCAGATGTGTTTTGTTGGCGTGGTATCTGTGCTTTCTTATGGCTGCGTGTGTGTAATACAGTGTTTTGTCAACATTTTTTCTAGGAAGAAGATGTTCTTCTCCCCTTCCAGTGGGAATTCAATTGTGACGATTCCTGGTAGATATGTAACTTTACTAGTACATCATTTGTCAGTTTTTTTCAACACATCATTTACAGCTGCAGTAGCGTTTTTTATGGTCCTGAAGAAAGCCGGGGCAATGCCCCAGAGGCTGAAACATGTCGACCGTTCTGCACAGCGCCATGGGGTAGCCACACTACTCGGCGTGTTTTTAATGTATGACACATAGGTTGGGCTTTGAATGTTGTACAGCGCTTGTGTAGTCAATTTTAATTTATCACTGTCACTTAAGCACTGCACTTTAGGACACACTACTACTTCACTCTGGACATCATGGCTAGATTATTGACATCCACTTTCACAGCGACACTACATGGTCGGTTGTGATTTGGTATGATCAACAAAACATCCCACATGACGCGAAATCCACCATATAGGGTGGTCTGATGGGAGTTTTTCCAGCCTATGTTCTCAACAACATACGTTCACACATGCACCCACTGTTGCACATTTGCCAGCACAGCTGAACCCCCTCTTCTCAGACCTAGTCTGCTCTCTTGTGTATTTTGTATCTGAGTAGGGGAGTGAGCAGATAGGTCATTAAATATTCCCCTTGACCCTCCACATACTTGTTTTGTTTTTTGATGTAATATGTGACATCATCAGCAGTGGATTGCGGGTGCGCGATATATAGTTAGTGCAACTAACTATATATGGAATTTCAATGGTTTTGTGTGAGTAAAATAAGGTTTTGTAAATGCGAATTCCTAACTATATATGGTCTATAACCTATGGTTTTTTCAGTGAATTTTCAAGGTTTTGTAAATGCTAATACCTAACTATATATGGTATATAACCTATGGTTTTTTCAGTGAATTTTCAAGGTTTTGTAAATGCTAATTCCTAACTATATATGGTCTATAGCCTATGGTTTTTTCAGTGAATATATATATACACATACATATATAAACATATATCATCTGTATATCTATATAAATACAAACATAAATGCATGCATACATATACTTATATGCATACAGATGCATGTTATTTACATGAAAGTTGAAAAAACACTAATAAAAGCAAAGCTAAAAAGCCACCTCATTACAAACAGAATGGCTTTAACTTAAACGAGGGCGAGATCTATTGCATTTTCAATGCTTGTTTACTTTGGTTCCATCAAGAAGGCATTCAGATGTGTCACACATTTGCCATAAATTCTGAATGTTAGCACTCTAGTTGCACATTAGATCACTGTAGTAAAGCTACTGCTCACCAGGGACGTCTGCTGCTGGTATTCAAAGTGCATGTTTCAGTCTGCATGTCAGAATTTTTTTAATGAAATAGAAGAGGATTTGAGAAGTCACTCAAACTGATGATTAATTTTTCTTTCTGAAGCACTAATCATACTTTCTATGGCAAAATTAACCCCCTCATGTTGTTCCTTTTTAAATTGAGTGTTTTCAGACTTACCACTTCATTCCAATCAAGATGGCTTCTGGTGTGCCATACTTTTGTCATAAGTAAGACTGTTAGCGCTCTAGTTGTTCTTTAGAACACTCTGGGACATTCTGTCATTGGGCTATACTTGGGGTACATCTGGGTGATATTTGGGCTACATTTAGGCTCTTTTGTCTCTGGTGGCCATCTTGGGAGACTGTATGTCAGAATTTTTTCATGAAATTGAAGAGGGTTTGAGAAGTCACTCAAAATGTGCCCTAATTTTTCTTTCTGCAGCACTAATCATAATTCATATGGCAAAATATACCCCCTCATTTTGTTCCTTTTTAAATTAAATGTTTTAAGAGTTACCACTTTATTCCAATCAAGATGGCTTCAGGTGTGCCATACCTTTGTAATAAGTAGGACTGTTAGCGCTCTAGTTGTTCTTTAGAACACTCTGGGACATTCTGTCATTGGGCTATTCTTGGGCTACATCTGGGTGATATTTGGGCTACATTTGGGCTCTTTTGTCTCTGGTGGCCATTTTGGGAGACTGCATGTCAGAACTTTTTAATGAAATAGAAGAGGATTTGAAAAGTCACTCAAAATGTGCCCTAATTTTTCTTTCTGCAGCACTAATAATACCTTCTATTGCATAATATACCCCCTCATTTTGTTCCTTTTTAAATTAAATGTTTTAAGAGTTACCACTTTATTCCCATCACGATGGGTCAAGGTGTGCTATACCTTTGTAATAAGTAGGACTGTTAGCGCTCTAGTTGTTCTTTAGAACACTCTGGGACATTCTGTCATTGGGCTATACTTGGGCTACATCTGGGTGATATTTGGGCTACATTTGGGCTCTTTTGTCTCCGGTGGCCATTTTGGGAGACTGCATGTCAGAATGTTTTAATGAAATAGAAAAGGATTTGAGAAGTCACTCAAAATGTGCCCTAATTTTTCATTCTGCAGCACTAATCATACTTTCTATGGCAAAATATACCCCCTCATGTTGTTTCTTTTTAAATTAAATGTTTTAAGAGTTACCACTTTATTCCAATCAAGATGGCTTCAGGTGTGCCATACCTTTGTAATAAGTAGGACTGTTAGCGCTCTAGTTGCTCTTTAGAACACTCTAGGAGGCTGCAGTAGAACACAAAGGAATCAACTGACAGTCTCTGTCCTTGTTGGATGTACATGTTTTACTGAGAATGTCAGACTTCATTTTCACATGACTGAGAAAGATAATGTGAATTTACAGAAAATATGCTTTCAGTTTAGCTTATAGATCCCCTTCCAAACCACTGTGGGAAAATCATGAGATATTAGTTTTCTTTCAAACAATATTCATGATATCACAGCAGAAGGTTTTTTCACATGGTAAAATCACCTTAGAACACACCACAATTCCTAAAACGAGTATGGTTCCATCAACAAATGATTTATAATGTAACTACAGTCCTAAAACCCTCTATTAACTACAATGCTTTTTAATGAGGTGCTTTCATGTATATTGGTCCCAAGATGGCTGCCAACACTTCTTGGATGAAGTGCTGACAGCCAATCAGATCAGATGTGTGGTTAGGCTCCGCCCAGATATATATCTTTTTTTGAACCTAAATTACTCAAAATCCACTGGAGCACATATATTGAGACCTAGCAAAGGCACATCGGGCTAACAGTCCCTACAATTCTGCCAAGTTTCGTGCAAATCCATTCAGCCGTTCGAGCTAAAAGTGAGGCCAACCGCCCTATGGAAATTAACATGGGAAAAACACGTTTTGGGATCCCCCTTTTTTCTCAGCCCCCCCTTGATGAAACCCCCCCAAATTGTCAGGGGCTGCTCAGAAACAAAATGTTCCATTTTCCTGAAACTTTCAGCCAATTCCGTCCACAAACGCCAAAGTTATTAGACATAGAATTTTCAAAAATCCCATAGAGAAAAAATCCTAACTATATATACCTACTGGCGACCGCCAGTAGGTAATATATATATATATATATATATATATATATATATATATATATATATATATATATATATATATATATATATTCTCCAAAGGCAAACAACGTTAAACACGCTCTCAGAGTCCAACAAGGAAACACTGTGTGCCAAGTCCAAGGGTGTTTATTTACACAAGGAGCACGAGGATCAAAAAGGACCTTGAGCTGATCCACGCATCTGGCTCAAACCTTAAGCAGAAATAACTGTTTCAAAACCATTGTTACAAAAGAAAGTCCCAGATGGTGCAGATGTTGCCACCATTTGTGAACTGGTACGTGATTATGCTGAAGCTTTCCCAGCACTTCATGAAATGTATGTATCCGCGCTGGTTATACGGCTTTCAACCACAGCCTCTGAGAGCTCATTTTCAAACCTATACCGCATCCTCACACCTTTCCGACGCACAATGAATCGTGAATGGAAACAGAATTTGACTATTTTCCCACATGACAAAGAGCTCACGGCAAACCTATGTATGCATGAGTTTGTAAGGGAGTTTTCAAAGAACAATAGAAGATTGCCTCTGACTGGAACTGGCAGTTTTGAAATGGTCGGTGTGAATACTGCTGGCAGTTTTCAAAAATACTCCTTTCTCTTTTTTCAAATGTGTTACTGTTTTTCAAGAATTTTTATCTATGAAAGTAGTTTGCAAAAAAATTACAACAAAATAAAATGTATAAAGTTACATTTGTGCAGAGAAATAAGTGTTGGGCAAATTGCAACGAGTAGATTGCCAGCCTTTCTAGTGCAATGGTGTCAAGGCTTTCATGTAGTAATAAGGACTTCCTTAATCTTGAATGCTTCACAATATGCTTAGCATTCAACTACTTGTGTTGAAGCCAGGGAGCTGGAATTTGAGGGTTTGCAGTTAGGTCCAGACATTGCTCTTACTGCCTGGCCAGCTGGAATTCGAGGATTTGCAGTTAGGTCCACACATTGGTCTTACTTTCAAATAACTCTCCACATGCTCTGGGTACACACAGAAGCAATCCGTTGTCTCATGCTGCCTGTTTGCAAGTACATATTTTGTAATCTAGGGCTTGTAGGCTACCTCCAGAGGCGACATTTTGGGCCCACAGTGGCCCACCGAATGCACCCTTGGCCCACCCACATAAAAATTCCTGGAGCCGGGCCTGCAGCTCTCTCAGACAAAAAACAATCTGCTTTCCTACTTCAAAGAGAACTTTCACCCAACCATAGCAAACAGCAGACTCCCACGAATAGGCACCCTATAACACTACAAGAGCCGACCCTCGGAGACGGTTCTCCCCAGGGCCATCAAAGGCTCAACAAAGGCCATCAAAGATTTTGAACTTTGACATCATTGTAAATCCCTCTAAGCAGTCCTACGGGATCAAGAAGTCCTATAGCAAATGGCAAACTTTTCCGATCAAACTACACACTCAATCTACACACATATACAAATAAATAAAAAATCACATTTATTCCCACATTAACTTCAAAGCGAAACACATTTTTATTGCTTAAAGTTTTGCACCCTTTCCAACTGACAAAACTTTCAACCCTTCCTCCATTCCACAATCTGCCAGTTACCATAGAAACACTTCAGGGAACACCTAACTCAGCACACAGGTGAAAAGTTCATCATACATTGTTGCAAATTAAAACACTAAGTATGCTTCACTTGAGAATATACCAGCTTATTTTATTTAACGTTCTTTGCTAACACTTATTCTTAACCAATAAAAATCAGCCTTTTAAAACACAGAAACATTCATCGTAGCTTAGTGCAGAATGTTCTCGAACAACTAATCAATCCTTTTCTTTTTCCAAGACTGCATGTTATCCACCATTTTAGAAAAAATCTCACTTTTCAAACTGCCACTTCATTTACAGAGACCTTCATAGCGCATCCAGACGTCTCTTCAAGATTCTTACAGTGTGGATTCCCGAGGACCTCATCCCCCGGGGCTCAAATCTAACGTTGCGGACCATGGGAACAGCAGCAAGGCCTCCACGATTCCAGCTGGCCCCCCACTTCCTGCGGGAGCCGGCATTGCTATCCCTCACAGAGAGCAGCTTACATGCTTCGATTCTAATTTCAAACATGATATCAACAGTTTGTTATACATTTTATAAAATAATATACTACTGCAAGCTAAAGCAGAAAAGTCAGCACAATTATGATAGAATACAAAATTGAAAAAAATAAATATATACTTCTACACTCAACAAACTCGTAACCAGAGTACACAGTTTAATTTCAAAAACACCCTACCACAACTGGTTTTTCAAACGCATTGTACAATAAAATGCGTCACAAAGAAGGTCATATACATGGTGACTCTATAATGTCACATAGAAAAAAGAAGGCCACTCTTGCGCTACCAGGAAAACACAACAAAAGTACAAGGCCCAAACTTCCATTGTAGTGATTTCTTAGTTGCAGGTCTAGTTGTCAGATCGATACACACACTCCCTCATGGCTGGTATACACCCACACCACACCCATTCAGGGCATCACTCACTACACACGTGGTCCTATCTATAAAAAAGACGGAGCACACGTGTTGTACGCCATTTTACAGTTGTTCCCAAAGCATGCACCCACCAAAGGACCCACTACTACATGCGTGGCCTCTTTTGTCACTGAGTTAGTAGTGCCCGAAGCAATGAGTGGGTGAAGAGCCTGCGATGATGATGATGATGGGAGCACAAGTACGTCGTGAGCCATAGACATATCAAGACTCAGCAACACATATGACACTTCTTTGTTGAAGATCGCGACTACATCATGAAGAAACTCGTTTCCACAAAAGGTGAGCAGTGACACTTGATTACGTATCAGAAGGAGTCAAAGGGTTGTAGCTGACTACATACAAAAATGTGGCTTAATATTTTAGACAAACGCACTCCTATATAATGTACTAGCAGCTGTCCTGAACTTGTCCGGTAGCAATCAGGCTTCCTCGACCCCCGCCCGCCCCGACATTGTCCAGCAGCCCGGGCCCCCGCCGCGATCATTAGTGCCCTTTGTTATTTGGGGCTCTTCGTATTGAGCACAGTGTTCTTTTCTATTGGAGCGATGTGACATTGCTGCTGTTTGGCTCTATCCATGACGTGACCCCCGCCCGCCCCGACATTGTCCAGCAGCCCGGGCCCCTGCCTGCCCCGACATTGTCCAGCAGCCCGGGCCCCCGCCTGCCCCGTCCCCCGCCCGCCCCATCCCCCGTCTGCCATGACCCCCATCTGCCCGACCCCCGCCTGCCCCGACATTGTCCGTGGGTCCCCCGGAGCCTCACCTCAGCCGCCGCTCCTCCCCCGCACTCCTCAGTTCACTGCTCCGCCGTTCCTCGCCGTTCGTCACCGCTCCTCCCGCCTGTCAGCGGCTCCTCACCGCCTGTCCGCCGTTCCTCACCGTTCCTTCCCGCGCCATGTCCGCCGCTCCTCCTCGCGCTCCTGGCGGTAGCACGCAGGTCACGGCCGGCGCTACTTCGAAGGGACTACTTTTTTTTAATGTACATTTTTTCAAATAACGCATATATTTATAGTTGATATAGCCTATGTCCATCTGCACACCCTGACAATTACAATGATGTATCGGGTGTGTGGATTGGCGCTGTGGTTCCCGAGTTTACCCGCCTCAAAGGTTCAAAGTTCTTAATTTATAATAGTAGTATAGAAGATTAATTTACATATTTTTTTTTCCCAATAGCAGTAACGTTTTTATAATAGTTGAAAGGTCCGCAATATATTCACGCAACTCAGTACACAATGACTAATCAAAATGTCCTTTTGTTTCCTTCAGCAAACATCCTTCAGAAGCAACCACGGCCTATCGAGCAACAGCAATGGAATTGTCTGCAACGTATTGAATATACTTTGATGTATAGAAGCAGAGTTCAAGTCGAGTGGTGACCTCCGATGGCCGCACTGGTAAGCACAGCAGCCTACATAGATATGCCAACATAGCAATGCATTAGAAATAAGTCGGCATAACGGGCGTCAGTAACGCAGTATGCACTTCCATTTAGACACCACTTGAATGCGGCACTATAACAAGTGAAATGTACCAAATACACTGCACTCATAAAACTGTAGTGTTACCTTTATTTGTAAAAGGAGAGAGGGCTATATTATCAAGCTTTGGTGACAAATCTATCGCCACTTTATTGGCAGGAACGTGCCGCTAAACTGGCGATAATGGGTTTGATAATATGCTCTATGGAATTCCAATCGAAGCTCATGTTAGATGTGAAGGACATCTAACATGAACTTCAATTGGAATTCCATAGAGCATATTATCAAACTCATTATCGCCACTTTAGCCGCACTTTCCTGCCGATAAAGTGGCAATAATTTAGTCGCCCAGGCTTGATATTATGGCCCAGAGTGCGTAGTATACAGCAGCTTCTCTGTAAAATCTATAATTACCTCCGAGCCGTGACAACTGATAGGTTACAACAGTCTGACAAACAGATCGACAACCTTATTACGCCACTTTTCAGTCACTTTTACCATGGGTAAAGTGACGCAAGAAGCTTGCAAATCTACGACTGACTTTTCAAGAAAAAATCTCAACTCCAGACTCTGCGACACAGTTTTAATGTTCTTTTCTCTCTCTTTCTCTCTCTCACTCTCGTTACATAATTTCTCTTTCTCTCTTAAACTTATAGATACTACTGTCCGCTTTGACATGTAGAAGAACAGCCCAAGTGAAGTTGTGGAATAAGCTGTCTGTAATGTTTGGCCGCAAGGTTTATACAACGGTAAGCACAGAGGCCTAGATCTAAAAATCCTTCATAGCAATACATTAGAAATAAGTCGGCATAACGGGCGTCAGTAACGCAGTAGCCACTTTCATATAGACACCACCTGAATGCGGCAGTATAACAGAACTGAAATGTACGAGGCACAATGCACACGTAAAACTGTAGAGTAACCGAAACTTGTAATGCTTATTAAGCTTATTCACTCACGTCTACATAATTCTAAACTCTAATTTTCTTTTTTGTTTTGCAGATTACCAATCGGACATCTTCTGGAGTCCAATTAACAATTTTTTTATAATATTGTTTGTTAAAGTTATTTTTCTAGTTGCTTTTATCATAGTTATAATTCAGTTTCGTTTACATTTATTTATTTAATAAAAGTTAATTAAAAAAACTACATACTTCTTTTATTTTGTGGGGGAGAGGTATCACGGTCCACAACAAAAATAATGTTGAAATACTATAGTAAGATATTCAAGACTATGATTGAAAACTACTGAGTTCTAAGTAACAGATATAATAAAAATAACGGTGAAGAACTACTAAAATGGTGGTGGACGGAGTACGTAATCAACGTGTGGCGCCTCGACACTACCTTTCAAATAAATTTAGAAAAAATATGATTATTAATATATTACAAAAGTACAGCAGCGGATGACACACACGACTCAAAAAAGAAAGTGAAAAATGTACCACCTGAAATAAAGAAACATTTGCTTGTTGAACTTCAAGAAAAAGAAAAAAACGTGGTTTTCGAAACGAGGCTGCGCATGCGTAGAGAGTACAACTGCTACTCAAAAAAAAGGAAAGTTTTACATACTATAATAGAAATGAAGGGGCATATTATCAACAAAAGGCGATACATGATAGCCGCTTTTATCTTCAGGAAACTGCTGATAAAGCAGCGTTAGTTCCTCAATGAAGTTCAATATAAACATGAGCAAACGGCAGCTCTCCCATAGGTAGCACGCCGAGTTACCTACGGGAGAGCTGCTGTTTACTTTCGAATCCTTATACTAGAAGGATTATTGTGGATACTTGCGATTATTGTGAATTTTTTTGGAGTCATATTGATATCAAATTCATTGGGGATTTTGGAGACTGATTTTGCAAACCCGAACTTTATTTTGACGGTTATGAATGAAGAACAATATACTGATAGACAAGTGAAATACGAGCCCTGAAGAAGTCGATTGCTTTAATTAGCAATACGAAACACGTGTTGGCTGTTATTCATGACTGGATTTTGGAACATGAACTTTTGAATAAATCTTTTTGGAAGATTATAAACTTGGAAGACTTTTTATCCGATTGTTCTTACTGAAACACCATGCGTATGAAGATGGACTAAGTAGACATTGGTCAAAGAATTCTCGTGTGCTCGGAAGGGTTCCTTTTAGCATATTAACAAGCCCATTATTGTCGCTTTATCTGCAGTTTCCTGCTCATAAAAGCGGCGATAATGTATCGCCTTTTGTTGATAATAAGGCCCATTGCTCTTTTTTTTGACCAGTAAACTTAGATGCATATTATCTTAGATGCAAATTATCGTCATTTTATTGGCAGGAAATTGCCGAAAAACTGTGATAATGAGCTTGATAATACGGCCTTGTTATTTCGAATAGAAGCCCATGTTAACACCAAAACATGTGCTTCTATGGGAATTAACAAGGACGTTTTATCAAGCCCACCGTCACAACATTAATAAAAAACTCCAGACAATGCAGGTAGCCGGACCTGGAAAGTCATTTTACAGATTACTGCCCTAGAAAGGCGGTGTTCCCCGCGACGTGTACGGGGAACATATTTTTTTTCAAAAAGACAGAGGGATGCCGCTCCCCGAGACTGCAGAGAGTAGGACCATAACCCCCAGCCGTAAACTTCAAAATAAAACCAGAGGAGTGCCGTTCCCCAGTGCTCGGGGCACCTTACAAACCCCCATTATGCAAAAAAAATTACCCCCGTAATTTGCCCCCCCAGTACCTAATGAATAAAACAGACTACTAGTTTTTTTACCTTTTCCAATACGTACAAGTACTGCACGAGTACCCCACCATTTTTATTTTACAAAAATAAAAATTTAGCCTAAACATCCATGTACGACCCCCTGAGCAAACCTAGAGGTTCAGAATGTTTCTAGCCTGCCCCCTTTCCCTATTTCTCAACTTTGTTTGACTGTTTTCTTGTGACTCGATTCTACTGACGCACAAGATGGCCACCAACACTTCCTGGCTTCGAGTGTTGACAGACAATTCACAGCCAATCAGCAGGCAGCTCGCGCTCGTAATTGAACGGATTTCCGTACGCGCGCTGAACTCTGTCTCTAGATATCGCTATGATTTTCTCAAAAACTACTGAAGGGATTTACACCATTTAACATAAAGCACAATCTGCGAACAGAACTCTACCTCTCTGCCAAATTTCGTGTAAATCCGTTCAGCCGTTTGGGCTGTAGCCCTGGCTAAAGGTCCCTATAAAAAATTGCATGGGGAAAACACGTTTTGGGACCCCCCTTTTGTCTCGGCCCCCGCTAGACAAATCACCCCCAAACTTTCTAGGAAAGAGCGGAACCAAGCAGGCCATTTTTTTGGAGAAATTTGCGAAGATTCTTTCACTGGCGCCAAAGTTATTCCAAATAGAATGTTGTGAATTTCCTATGGAAAAAAGGTCCTAACTATAACTACCTACTGGCAATAGCCAGTAGGTAATATATTTTATATATATATATATTCACTGAAAAAACCATAGGTTATAGACCATATATAGTTAGGAATGAGCATTTACAAAACCTTATTTTACTCACACAAAACCATTGAAATTTGAATATATAGTTAGTTGCACTAACTATATATCGCGCACCCGCAATCCACTGCTGATCATGTCACATATTACATCATTCATGACATGGTCAGTGACATCACTGATGACATCACTGATGACATCTCAAATGACATCACTGATGACATCACTGATGACAACATCCAGTGACTGTATGTTTCTGTAAAGTTAAAATCTGTCTTACATATTGAAGAATGAGTGGATGTATAAGTGTCTGGATGAAGGATTTAGTAGGTGCATGACTGACTGTATGAGTGAGTGATTAAATGTGTCTCACTGAGTGCATGGGTTAGTGACTAAACTGTCTTAATTTGTGCATCATTATGTCTGTTGTTCTGTAAACTGCTGCATGTGTTGATCAGTAGCTAAATGAGTAACTATATGGGTTATTGATTGGTTGCCCAAGTATTTGTATGGGAGACTGAGTGTGTGTGTGGGTGGCTGGGAGGTGTATGACTCTGTGCATAGATGTGTGAGCAGTTGATTTACTAGATGTATGGGTTCAAAAGTGCATGTTGAAACAGCTGTATGGGCGGTTGACTGTGTGCATGAGTGTATTGGTGAGTGAATGGATATCTCAGTGCTACATGTCAAAGTAAGTACATATGTAAAACACAGTACATGTGAGAGTTGACATATATAAATAACTGTGCATAAGAGCCAGTGAATGTGTGAGTGGCTGTATGGATCATTGTGAACTTGTATCAGGGATTGTATAAGAGAGTAAATATGTGTTAGTATATGTTTGAATAAGTAAGGTGTGCATAACTGTATAGTTGAGGAAATGGAGGTGTGATTGATTCTTTGCATGACTGACTAGGTGTGTGAGTAACTCCATGGATGAGTGACAGTCTGTGAGTGTCTGTTTACACTGAGTGTATCTAAGGTTATATTAGAGTCTGAAGAGGTTCATCGTATTATCACATGAATGATGTCATCAGTGATGTGATCAGTAATGTCAAATGAGATGTCATCAGTGATGTCATCAGTGATGTCATTTGAGATGTCATCAGTGATGTCATCAGTGATGTCATTTGAGATGTCATCAGTGATGTCATTTGAGATGTCATCAGTGATGTCACTGACCATGTCATGAATGATGTAATATGTGACATGATCAGCAGTGGATTGCGGGTGCGCGATATATAGTTAGTGCAACTAACTATATATGCGAATTTCAATGGTTTGTGTGAGTAAAATAAGGTTTTGTAAATGCTCATTCCTAACTATATATGGTCTATAACCTATGTTTTTTTCAGTGAATTTTCAAGGTTTTGTAAATGCTAATTCCTAACTATATATGGTCTATAACCTATGGTTTTTTCAGTGAATGTATATATATATATAACATTTCTATGGCAAAATGAAACCCCTCATTTTGTTCCTTTGCAAATTAAATGTTTTAAGTGTTAACACTTTATTCCAATCAAGATGACTTCAGGTGTGCTATACTTTTGTCATAAGTAAGACTGTTAGCGCTCTAGTTGTTCTTTAGAACACTCTGGGACATTCTGTCACTGGGCTATAGTTGGGCTACATCTGGATGATATTTGGGCTACATTTGTTTTTTTTTGTCTCTGGTGGCCATCTTTGGGCTACATTGGGCTACATTGGGCTACATTTGGGCTCTAACATATATATAGCCCAATGTAGCCCAATATATATTTTTCAAAGTTAATTTTCGTAAAATCCACTGGAGCATATATCTTGAACATAGCAAAGGCACATCGGGCGACCAGTCCCTACAATTTTGCCAAGTGTTGTGGAAATCCATTCAACCGTTCAAGCTAAAAGTCAGTCCAACCGCCCTATGGAAAACTCAATGTTAAAAACACGTTTTGGGACCCCCCTTTTTTCTCGGCCCCCGCTTGATGAAACCCCCCCCCAAACTTTCAGGGGACGCTCAGAAACAAAATGTGCCATTTTCCTTAAAATTTCAGCCAATTCCGTCCATCAACGCCAAAGTTATTCAACATAGAATTTTCAGAAATCCCTATTCAAAAAAATCCTAACTATATATACCTACTGGCGACCGCCAGTAGGTAATATATAACATTTCTATGGCAAAATTAAACCTCTCATTTTGTTCCTTTGCAAATTAAATGTTTTAAGTGTTAACACTTTATTCCAATCAAGATGACTTCAGGTGTGCCATACTTTTGTCATAAGTAAGACTGTTAGCGCTCTAGTTGTTCTTTAGAACACTCTGGGACATTCTGTCACTGGGCTATAGTTGGGCTACATCTGGCTGATATTTGGGCTACATTTGTTTTTTTTTGTCTCTGGTGGCCATCTTTGGGCTACATTGGGCTATATTTGGGCTCCAACATATATATAGCCCAATGTATCCCAATATATATTTTTCAAAGTTAATTTTCGTAAAAACCACTGGAGCATATATCTTGAGACATAGCAAAGGCACATCGGGCTACCAGTCCCTACAATTTTGCCAAGTTTTGTGGAAATCCATTCAGCCGTTCGAGCTAAAAGTGAGTCCAACCGCCCTATGGAAAACTCAATGTTGAAAACACGTTTTGGGACCCCCATTTTTTCTCGGCCCCGCTTGACGAAACCCCCCCAAATTTTCGGGGGTTGCTCAGAAACAAAATGTGCCATTTTCCTGAAAATTTCAGCCAATTCCGTCCACAAACGCCAAAGTTATTCGACATAGAATTTTCAGAAATCCCATAGGAAAAAAATCCTAACTATATATACCTACTGGCTATCGCCAGTAGGTAATATATATATATATATATATATATATTCGCCAATCACAAAGCAAAAAGAAATTGCTGGCGCACTCCCCTCCAGAAAGGAATATTACCACTCCATTATCAGATGCAAAGAAACGGGTTTATTTTTCCATAGTCATTCGCATGGGATCACGAGCTGGATGGTAGTTATAGTTAGGATTGGCTACCATAGGAAATTCCAAACATTCTATTGAGACTCGTTCTTTGATTAAATTGATAGCCCTGGTTTTGGTATGGTGAGGAACTACCAACGCTATCTGAATCTGACGAGTTCGAAAAAGTTGTTACTTTTCTCCTTCTCATTTCTATTGGTTCATTTTGAGGATCTGATGGATTGGGGTCCATATAGGAATAGTATCCATCTACTTAGTAGGGGTATACTTTTTCTTTGTTGTAATATTTCAGATCTTTTTGAAATTTGTCTAGTTTTCTTTTTGAAAGATAGTCAGTATAGGAGTTTAATTAAGTTTCTACTTCTTCAAGTCTTTTTTTGATATCTGGTATGTTATCTAATGATTTAATTTTATTTTCTAAATCTTGTATTTCTTGTAATAATTCCAACAAAACTGTTTTAGCTGTCTCAACTATCAGCATCATCATATCTCTTGAACACCTATTTGCAATAAGGGACCATTTTTCTAGAAAATGTTTTACTTGTATAAATAGGCCCGGGATGTTTTTAATTTGTAAGCCTTGCGGAATAACTCCTGCCTTTAGGTAATCAAGGATGAATTTGCCATGTAACTCAATACGTCTGGTCTTTTTCTTAAGATCTAGTAATTTTTGTAATTCTTCATTATGGCTGGCATTAGCTGTGGTAATATTATCAAAATGTATTGCTGCACCTACCATAGATACAAAGTCTTCTTCTGAAAAGCCAAAAGATTGCATGTTGGCCATAGTGTTTCAAAATGGCGAAGAATTGATATAGGACAGAAAAAATGTTAAATTTAGTGATTGGGTCAAGAGTCTCTATTTATGGAAAAGAAAAAATTGTTTGGAAGGAAAATGAAGGAGAAAAGGGTGAAGAATAGACTAGAGGAGGAGAGATATTCGAATAAAGATTGAACAAAAATAGTCAAAACTAATCCAAGTGATATATAAAGATATTAATCAAGGCACTTCATTTATAAAGTGTCCGTTACATAACCATTGAACTGCTCTTATAAACATTGAGTGATTAAACTAAGGCTAAACCCCTCATGGAAGGTCCATGAGTAACACACTTTGGAAAGGAAGGGGACCCCTACTTCTAATGTCGTCACTACTAGTAGGGAATAAATTAAACTATTTTTTGAAAGAACGAACAGTATTGAACATGGTCATTAAGCCAAGAAACCCAAGAACTATAAATACATAAAATGAGTATTGTGACATGTAAACAAAATTAGTCGAAACCAGTTTTACTGTTTATATTCAAAATAGTATTTGTGATTTATTTAAATATTTTTTTCATTTTTGTTAAGATTTTCTTTTATAAAAATACCTATAAATCATTAAAAAATCAATGACATACATTTAGTGATTTTAGAAAAATATCTAAACATAATCAAACATAGAAGAAGGAAAGAGGGGGGGGAAAGAATGCAAAACAACACAAATGACTATGGTGGTAATTCGGGCAAGTGGAGTAAGCAAAGCGGTGGATTGAGACTCGTTCTTTGATTAAATTGATAGCCCTGGTTTTGGTATGGTGAGGAACTACCAACGCTATCTGAATCTGACGAGTTCAAAAAAGTTGTTACTTTTCTCCTTCTCATTTCTATTGGATCATTTTGAGGATCTGATGGATTGGGGTCCATATAGGAATAGTATCCATCTACTAAGTAGGGGTATACTTTTTCTTTGTTGTAATATTTCAGATCTTTTTGAAATTTGTCTAGTTTTCTTTTTGAAAGATAGTCAGTATAGGAGTTTAATTCGGTTTCTACTTCTTCAAGTCTTTTTTTGATATCTGGTATGCTATTTAATGATTTTATTTTATTTTCTAAATCTTGTATTTCTTGTAATAATTCCAACAAAACTGTTTTAGCTGTCTCAACTATCAGCATCATCATATCTCTTGAACACCTATTTGCAATAAGGGACCATTTTTCTAGAAAATGTTTTACTTGTATAAATAGGCCCGGGATGTTTTTAATTTGTAAGCCTTGCGGAATAACTCCTGCCTTTAGGTAATCAAGGATGAATTTGCCATGTAACTCAATACGTCTGGTCTTTTTCTTAAGCTCTAGTAATTTTTGTAATTCTTCATTATGGCTGGCATTAGCTGTGGTAATATTATCAAAATGTATTGCTGCACCTACCATAGATACAAAGTCTTCTTCTGAAAAGCCAAAAGATTGCATGTTGGCCATAGTGTTTCAAAATGGGGAATAATTGAAATAGGACAGAAAAAATGTTAAATTTAGTGATTGGGTCAAGAGTCTCTATTTATGGAAAAAAGAAAATTGTTTGGAAGGAAAATGAAGGAGAAAAGGGTGAAGAATAGACTAGAGGAGGAGAGATATTCGAATAAAGATTGAACAAAAATAGTCAAAACTAATCCAAGTGATATATAAGGATATTAATCAAGGCACTTAATTTATAAAGTGTCCGTTACATAACCATTGAACTGCTCTTATAAACATTGAGTGATTAAACTAAGGCTAAACCCCTCATGGAAGGTCCATGAGTAACACACTTTGGAAAGGAAGGGGACCCCTACTTCTAATGTCGTCACTACTAGTAGGGAATACATTAAACTATTTTTTGAAAGAACGAACAGTATTGAACATGGTCATTAAGCCAAGAAACCCAAGAACAACTATAAATACATAAAATGAGTATTGTGACATGTAAACAAAATTAGTTGAAATCAGTCTTACTGTTTATATTCAAAATAGTATTTGTGATTTATTTAAATATTTTCTTCATTTTTGTTAAGATTTTCTTTTATAAAAATACCTATAAATCATTAAAAAATCAATGACATACATTTAGTGATTTTAGAAAAATATCTAAACATAATCAAACATAGAAGAAGGAAAGAGGGGGGGGGAAAAGAATGCAAAACAACACAAATGACTATGGTGGTAATTCGGGCAAGTGGAGTAAGCAAAGCGGTGGATTGAGACTCGTTCTTTGATTAAATTGATAGCCCTGGTTTTGGTATGGTGAGGAACTACCAACGCTATCTGAATCTGACGAGTTCGAAAAAGTTGTTACTTTTCTCCTTCTCATTTCTATTGGATCATTTTGAGGATCTGATGGATTGGGGTCCATATAGGAATAGTATCCATCTACTAAGTAGGGGTATACTTTTTCTTTGTTGTAATATTTCAGATCTTTTTGAAATTTGTCTAGTTTTCTTTTTGAAAGATAGTCAGTATCGGAGTTTAATTCGGTTTCTACTTCTTCAAGTCTTTTTTTGATATCTGGTATGCTATTTAATGATTTTATTTTATTTTCTAAATCTTGTATTTCTTGTAATAATTCCAACAAAACTGTTTTAGCTGTCTCAACTATCAGCATCATCATATCTCTTGAACACCTATTTGCAATAATGGACCATTTTTCTAGAAAATGTTTTACTTGTATAAATAGGCCTGGGATGTTTTTAATTTGTAAGCCTTGCGGAATAACTCCTGCCTTTAGGTAATCAGGGATGAATTTGCCATGTAACTCAATACGTCTGGTCTTTTTCTTAAGCTCTAGTAATTTTTGTAATTCTTCATTATGGCTGGCATTAGCTGTGGTAATATTATCAAAATGTATTGCTGCACCTACCATAGATACAAAGTCTTCTTCTGAAAAGCCAAAAGATTGCATGTTGGCCATAGTGTTTCAAAATGGGGAATAATTGATATAGGACAGAAAAAATGTTAAATGTAGTGATTGGGTCAAGAGTCTCTATTTATGGAAAAGAGAAAATTGTTTGGAAGGAAAATGAAGGAGAAAAGGGTGAAGAATAGACTAGAGGAGGAGAGATATTCGAATAAAGATTGAACAAAAATAGTCAAAACTAATCCAAGTGATATATAAGAATATTAATCAAGGCACTTAATTTATAAAGTGTCCTTTACATAACCATCGAACTGCTCTCATAAACATTGAGTGATTAAACTAAGGCTAAACCCCTCATGGAAGGTCCATGAGTAACACAATTTGGAAAGGAAGGGGACCCCTACTTCTAATGTCGTCACTACTAGTAGGGAATAAATTAAACTATTTTTTGAAAGAACGAACAGTAGTGAACATGGTCATTAAGCCAAGAAACCCAAGAACAACTATAAATACATAAAATGAGTATTGTGACATGTAAACAAAATTAGTCGAAACCAGTCTTACTGTTTATATTCAAAATAGTATTTGTCATTTATTTAAATATTTTTTTCATTTTTGTTAAGATTTTCTTTTATAAAAATACCTATAAATCATTAAAAAATCAATGACATACATTTAGTGATTTTAGAAAAATATCTAAACATAATCAAACATAGAAGAAGGAAAGAGGGGGGGGAAAAAGAATGCAAAACAACACAAATGACTATGGTGGTAATTCGGGCAAGTGGAGTAAGCAAAGCGGTGGATTGAGACTCGTTCTTTGATTAAATTGATAGCCCTGGTTTTGGTATGGTGAGGAACTACCAACGCTATCTGAATCTGACGAGTTCGTAAAAGTTGTTACTTTTCTCCTTCTCATTTCTATTGGATCATTTTGAGGATCTGATGGATTGGGGTCCATATAGGAATAGTATCCATCTACTAAGTAGGGGTATACTTTTTCTTTGTTGTAATATTTCAGATCTTTTTGAAATTTGTCTAGTTTTCTTTTTGAAAGATAGTCAGTATAGGAGTTTAATTCGGTTTCTACTTCTTCAAGTCTTTTTTTGATATCTGGTATGCTATTTAATGATTTTATTTTATTTTCTAAATCTTGTATTTCTTGTAATAATTCCAACAAAACTGTTTTAGCTGTCTCAACTATCAGCATCATCATATCTCTTGAACACCTATTTGCAATAAGGGACCATTTTTCTAGAAAATGTTTTACTTGTATAAATAGGCCCGGGGTGTTTTTAATTTGTAAGCCTTGCGGAATAACTCCTGCCTTTAGGTTATCAAGGATGAATTTGCCATGTAACTCAATACGTCTGGTCTTTTTCTTAAGCTCTAGTAATTTTTGTAATTCATCATTATGGCTGGCATTAGCTGTGGTAATATTATCAAAATGTATTGCTGCACCTACCATAGATACAAAGTCTTCTTCTGAAAAGCCAAAAGATTGCATGTTGGCCATAGTGTTTCAAAATGGGGAATAATTGATATAGGACAGAAAAAATGTTAAATTTAGTGATTGGGTCAAGAGTCTCTATTTATGGAAAAAAGAAAATTGTTTGGAAGGAAAATGAAGGAGAAAAGGGTGAAGAATAGACTAGAGGAGGAGAGATATTCGAATAAAGATTGAACAAAAATAGTCAAAACTAATCCAAGTGATATATAAGGATATTAATCAAGGCACTTAATTTATAAAGTGTCCGTTACATAACCATTGAACTGCTCTTATAAACATTGAGTGATTAAACTAAGGCTAAACCCCTCATGGAAGGTCCATGAGTAACACACTTTGGAAAGGAAGGGGACCCCTACTTCTAATGTCGTCACTACTAGTAGGGAATAAATTAAACTATTTTTTGAAAGAACGAACAGTATTGAACATGGTCATTAAGCCAAGAAACCCAAGAACAACTATAAATACATAAAATGAGTATTGTGCCATGTAAATAAAATTAGTCGAAACCAGTCTTACTGTTTATATTCAAAATAGTATTTGTGATTTATTTAAATATTTTCTTTATTTTTGTTAAGATTTTCTTTTATAAAAATACCTATAAATCATTAAAAAATCAATGACATACATTTAGTGATTTTAGAAAAATATCTAAACATAATCAAACATAGAAGAAGGAAAGAGGGGGGGAAAAAGAATGCAAAACAACACAAATGACTATGGTGGTAATTCGGGCAAGTGGAGTAAGCAAAGCAGTGGATTGATAGCCCTGGTTTTGGTATGGTGAGGAACTACCAACGCTATCTGAATCTGACAAGTCCGAAAAAGTTGTTACTTTTCTCCTTCTCATTTCTATTGGATCATTTTGAGGATCTGATGGATTGGGGTCCATATAGGAATAGTATCCATCTACTAAGTAGGGGTATACTTTTTCTTTGTTGTAATATTTCAGATCTTTTTGAAATTTGTCTAGTTTTCTTTTTGAAAGATAGTCAGTATAGGGGTTTAATTCGGTTTCTACTTCTTCAAGTCTTTTTTTGATATCTGGTATGCTATTTAATGATTTTATTTTATTTTCTAAATCTTGTATTTCTTGTTATAATTCCAACAAAACTGTTTTAGCTGTCTCAACTATCAGCATCATCATATCTCTTGAACACCTATTTGCAATAAGGGACCATTTTTCTAGAAAATGTTTTACTTGTATAAATAGGCCTGGGATGTTTTTAATTTGTAAGCCTTGCGGAATAACTCCTGCCTTTAGGTAATCAAGGATGAATTTGCCATGTAACTCAATACGTCTGGTCTTTTTCTTAAGCTCTAGTAATTTTTGTAATTCTTCATTATGGCTGGCATTAGCTGTGGTAATATTATCAAAATGTATTGCTGCACCTACCATAGATACAAAGTCTTCTTCTGAAAAGCCAAAAGATTGCATGTTGGCCATAGTGTTTCAAAATGGGGAATAATTGATATAGGACAGAAAAAATGTTAAATGTAGTGATTGGGTCAAGAGTCTCTATTTATGGAAAAGAGTAAATTGTTTGGAAGGAAAATGAAGGAGAAAAGGGTGAAGAATAGACTAGAGGAGGAGAGATATTCGAATAAAGATTGAACAAAAATAGTCAAAACTAATCCAAGTGATATATAAGAATATTAATCAAGGCACTTAATTTATAAAGTGTCCTTTACATAATCATCGAACTGCTCTTATAAACATTGAGTGATTAAACTAAGGCTAAACCCCTCATGGAAGGTCCATGAGTAACACAATTTGGAAAGGAAGGGGACCCCTACTTCTAATGTCGTCACTACTAGTAGGGAATAAATTAAACTATTTTTTGAAAGAACGAACAGTAGTGAACATGGTCATTAAGCCATGAAACCCAAGAACAACTATAAATACATAAAATGAGTATTGTGACATGTAAACAAAATTAGTCGAAACCAGTCTTACTGTTTATATTCAAAATAGTATTTGTGATTTATTTAAATATTTTCTTCATTTTTGATAAGATTTTCTTTTATAAAAATAACTATAAATCATTAAAAAATCAATGACATACATTTAGTGATTTTTGAAAAATATCTAAACATAATCAAACATAGAAGAAGGAAAGAGGGGGGAAAAAAGAATGCAAAACAACACAAATGACTATGGTGGTAATTCGGGCTAGTGGAGTAAGCAAAGCGGTGGATGGAGACTCGTTCTTTGATTAAATTGATAGCCCTGGTTTTGGTATGGTGAGGAACTACCAACGCTATCTGAATCTGACGAGTTCGAAAAAGTTGTTACTTTTCTCCTTCTCATTTCTATTGGTTCATTTTGAGGATCTGATGGATTGGGGTCCATATAGGAATAGTATCCATCTACTAAGTAGGGGTATACTTTTTCTTTGTTGTAATATTTCAGATCTTTTTGAAATTTGTCTAGTTTTCTTTTTGAAAGATAGTCAGTATAGGAGTTTAATTCAGTTTCTACTTTTTCAAGTCTTTTTTTGATATCTGGTATGTTATCTAATGATTTTATTTTATTTTCTAAATCTGGTATTTCTTGTAATAATTCCAACAAAACTGTTTTAGCTGTCTCAACTATGAGCATCATCATATCTCTTGAACACCTATTTGCAATAAGGGACCATTTTTCTAGAAAATTTATTACTTGTATAAATAGGCCCGGGATGTTTTTAATTTGTACGCCTTGCGGAATAACTCCTGCCTTTAGGTAATCAAGGATGAATTTGCCATGTAAGTCAATACGTCTGGTCTTTTTCTTAAGATCTAGTAATTTTGTAATTCTTCATTATGGCTGGCATTAGCTGTGGTAATATTATCAAAATGTATTGCTGCACCTACCATAGATACAAAGTCTTCTTCTGAAAAGCCAAAAGATTGCATGTTGGCCATAGTGTTTCAAAATGGCAAAGAATTGATATAGGACAGAATTTTTGTTAAATTTAGTGATCGGGTCAAGAGTCTCTATTTATGGAAAAGAGAAAATTGTTTGGAAGGAAAATGAAGGAGAAAAGGGTGAAGAATACAATAGAGGAGAGAGATTTTCAAATAAAGATTGAACAAAAATAGTCAAAACTAATCCAAGTGATATATAAGGATATCAATCAAGGCACTTAATTCATAAAGTGTCCTTTACATAACCATCGAACTGCTCTTATAAACATTGAGTGATTAAACTAAGGCTAAACCCCTCATGGAAGGTCCATGAGTAACACAATTTAGAAAGGAAGGGGACCCCTACTTCTAATGTCGTCACTACTAGTAGGGAATAAATTAAACTATTTTTTGAAAGAACGAACAGTAGTGAACATGGTCATTAAGCCAAGAAACCCAAGAACAACTATAAATACATAAAATGAGTATTGTGACATGTAAACAAAATTGGTCGAAACCAGTCTTACTGTTTATATTCAAAATAGTATTTGTGCTTTATTTCAATATTTTCTTCATTTTTGTTAAGATTTTCTTTTATAAAAATACCTATAAATCATTAAAAAATCAATGACATACATTTAGTGATTTTAGAAAAATATCTAAACATAATCAAACATAGAAGAAGGAAAGAGGGGGGGAAAAAGAATGCAAAACAACACAAATGACCATGGTGGTAATTCGGGCTAGTGTAGTAAGCAAAGCGGTGGATTGAGACTCGTTCTTTGATTAAATTGATAGCCCTGGTTTTGGTATGGTGAGGAACTACCAACGCTATCTGAATCTGACGAGTTCGTAAAAGTTGTTACTTTTCTCCTTCTCATTTCTATTGGATCATTTTGAGGATCTGATGGATTGGGGTCCATATAGGAATAGTATCCATCTACTAAGTAGGGGTATACTTTTTCTTTGTTGTAATATTTCAGATCTTTTTGAAATTTGTCTAGTTTTCTTTTTGAAAGATAGTCAGTATAGGAGTTTAATTCGGTTTCTACTTCTTCAAGTCTTTTTTTGATATCTGGTATGCTATTTAATGATTTTATTTTATTTTCTAAATCTTGTATTTCTTGTAATAATTCCAACAAAACTGTTTTAGCTGTCTCAACTATCAGCATCATCATATCTCTTGAACACCTATTTGCAATAAGGGACCATTTTTCTAGAAAATGTTTTACTTGTATAAATAGGCCCGGGATGTTTTTAATTTGTAAGCCTTGCGGAATAACTCCTGCCTTTAGGTAATCAAGGATGAATTTGCCATGTAACTCAATACGTCTGGTCTTTTTCTTAAGCTCTAGTAATTTTTGTAATTCTTCATTATGGCTGGCATTAGCTGTGGTAATATTATCAAAATGTATTGCTGCACCTACCATAGATACAACGTCTTCTTCTGAAAAGCCAAAAGATTGCATGTTGGCCATAGTGTTTCAAAATGGGGAATAATTGATATAGGACAGAAAAAATGTTAAATTTAGTGATTGGGTCAAGAGTCTCTATTTATGGAAAAAAGAAAATTGTTTGGAAGGAAAATGAAGGAGAAAAGGGTGAAGAATAGACTAGAGGAGGAGAGATATTCGAATAAAGATTGAACAAAAATAGTCAAAACTAATCCAAGTGATATATAAGGATATTAATCAAGGCACTTAATTTATAAAGTGTCCGTTACATAACCATTGAACTGCTCTTATAAACATTGAGTGATTAAACTAAGGCTAAACCCCTCATGGAAGGTCCATGAGTAACACACTTTGGAAAGGAAGGGGACCCCTACTTCTAATGTCGTCACTACTAGTAGGGAATAAATTAAACTATTTTTTGAAAGAACGAACAGTATTGAACATGGTCATTAAGCCAAGAAACCAAAGAACAACTATAAATACATAAAATGAGTATTGTGACATGTAAACAAAATTAGTCGAAACCAGTCTTACTGTTTATATTTAAAATAGTATTTGTGATTTATTTAAATATTTTCTTCATTTTTGTTAAGATTTTCTTTTATAAAAATACCTATAAATCATTAAAAAATCAATGACATACATTTAGTGATTTTAGAAAAATATCTAAACATAATCAAACATAGAAGAAGGAAAGAGGGGGGGGAAAAGAATGCAAAACAACACAAATGACTATGGTGGTAATTCGGGCAAGTGGAGTAAGCAAAGCGGTGGATTGATAGCCCTGGTTTTGGTATGGTGAGGAACTACCAACGCTATCTGAATCTGACGAGTTCGAAAAAGTTGTTACTTTTCTCCTTCTCATTTCTATTGGATCATTTTGAGGATCTGATGGATTGGGGTCCATATAGGAATAGTATCCATCTACTAAGTAGGGGTATACTTTTTCTTTGTTGTAATATTTCAGATCTTTTTGAAATTTGTCTAGTTTTCTTTTTGAAAGATAGTCAGTATAGGAGTTTAATTCGGTTTCTACTTCTTCAAGTCTTTTTTTGATATCTGGTATGCTATTTAATGATTTTATTTTATTTTCTAAATCTTGTATTTCTTGTAATAATTCCAACAAAACTGTTTTAGCTGTCTCAACTATCAGCATCATCATATCTCTTGAACACCTATTTGCAATAAGGGACCATTTTTCTAGAAAATGTTTTACTTGTATAAATAGGCCTGGGATGTTTTTAATTTGTAAGCCTTGCGGAATAACTCCTGCCTTTAGGTAATCAAGGATGAATTTGCCATGTAACTCAATACGTCTGGTCTTTTTCTTAAGCTCTAGTAATTTTTGTAATTCTTCATTATGGCTGGCATTAGCTGTGGTAATATTATCAAAATGTATTGCTGCACCTACCATAGATACAAAGTCTTCTTCTGAAAAGCCAAAAGATTGCATGTTGCCCATAGTGTTTCAAAATGGGGAATAATTAATATAGGACAGAAAAAATGTTAAATGTAGTGATTGGGTCAAGAGTCTCTATTTATGGAAAAGAGTAAATTGTTTGGAAGGAAAATGAAGGAGAAAAGGGTGAAGAATAGACTAGAGGAGGAGAGATATTCGAATAAAGATTGAACAAAAATAGTCAAAACTAATCCAAGTGATATATAAGAATATTAATCAAGGCACTTAATTTATAAAGTGTCCTTTACATAATCATCGAACTGCTCTTATAAACATTGAGTGATTAAACTAAGGCTAAACCCCTCATGGAAGGTCCATGAGTAACACAATTTGGAAAGGAAGGGGACCCCTACTTCTAATGTCGTCACTACTAGTAGGGAATAAATTAAACTATTTTTTGAAAGAACGAACAGTAGTGAACATGGTCATTAAGCCAAGAAACCCAAGAACAACTATAAATACATAAAATGAGTATTGTGACATGTAAACAAAATTAGTCGAAACCGGTCTTACTGTTTATATTCAAAATAGTATTTGTGATTTATTTAAATATTTTCTTCATTTTTGATAAGATTTTCTTTTATAAAAATACCTATAAATCATTAAAAAATCAATGACATACATTTAGTGATTTTAGAAAAATATCTAAACATAATCAAACATAGAAGAAGGAAAGAGGGGGGAAAAAAGAATGCAAAACAACACAAATGACTATGGTGGTAATTCGGGCTAGTGGAGTAAGCAAAGCGGTGGATGGAGACTCGTTCTTTGATTAAATTGATAGCCCTGGTTTTGGTATGGTGAGGAACTACCAACGCTATCTGAATCTGACGAGTTCGAAAAAGTTGTTACTTTTCTCCTTCTCATTTCTATTGGTTCATTTTGAGGATCTGATGGATTGGGGTCCATATAGGAATAGTATCCATCTACTAAGTAGGGGTATACTTTTTCTTTGTTGTAATATTTCAGATCTTTTTGAAATTTGTCTAGTTTTCTTTTTGAAAGATAGTCAGTATAGGAGTTTAATTCAGTTTCTACTTCTTCAAGTCTTTTTTTGATATCTGGTATGTTATCTAATGATTTTATTTTATTTTCTAAATCTTGTATTTCTTGTAATAATTCCAACAAAACTGTTTTAGCTGTCTCAACTATGAGCATCATCATATCTCTTGAACACCTATTTGCAATAAGGGACCATTTTTCTATAAAATGTATTACTTGTATAAATAGGCCCGGGATGTTTTTAATTTGTAAGCCTTGCGGAATAACTCCTGCCTTTAGGTAATCAAGGATGAATTTGCCATGTAAGTCAATACGTCTGGTCTTTTTCTTAAGATCTAGTAATTTTGTAATTCTTCATTATGGCTGGCATTAGCTGTGGTAATATTATCAAAATGTATTGCTGCACCTACCATAGATACAAAGTCTTCTTCTGATAAGCCAAAAGATTGCATGTTGGCCATAGTGTTTCAAAATGGCAAAGAATTGATATAGGACAGAAGTTTTTTTAAATTTAGTGATCGGGTCAAGAGTCTCTATTTATGGAAAAGAGAAAATTGTTTGGAAGGAAAATGAAGGAGAAAAGGGTGAAGAATACAATAGAGGAGAGAGATTTTCAAATAAAGATTGAACAAAAATAGTCAAAACTAATCCAAGTGATATATAAGGATATCAATCAAGGCACTTAATTTATAAAGTGTCCTTTACATAACCATCGAACTGCTCTTATAAACATTGAGTGATTAAACTAAGGCTAAACCCCTCATGGAAGGTCCATGAGTAACACAATTTAGAAAGGAAGGGGACCCCTACTTCTAATGTCGTCACTACTAGTAGAGAATAAATTAAACTATTTTTTGAAAGAACGAACAGTAGTGAACATGGTCATTAAGCCAAGAAACCCAAGAACAACTATAAATACATAAAATGAGTATTGTGACATGTAAACAAAATTGGTCGAAACCAGTCTTACTGTTTATATTCAAAATAGTATTTGTGCTTTATTTCAATATTTTCTTCATTTTTGTTAAGATTTTCTTTTATAAAAATACCTATAAATCATTAAAAAATCAATGACATACATTTAGTGATTTTAGAAAAATATCTAAACATAATCAAACATAGAAGAAGGAAAGAGGGGGGGAAAAAGAATGCAAAACAACACAAATGACCATGGTGGTAATTCGGGTTAGTGTAGTAAGCAAAGCGGTGGATTGAGACTCGTTCTTTGATTAAATTGATAGCCCTGGTTTTGGTATGGTGAGGAACTACCAACGCTATCTGAATCTGACGAGTTCGTAAAAGTTGTTACTTTTCTCCTTCTCATTTCTATTGGATCATTTTGAGGATCTGATGGATTGGGGTCCATATAGGAATAGTATCCATCTACTAAGTAGGGGTATACTTTTTCTTTGTTGTAATATTTCAGATCTTTTTGAAATTTGTCTAGTTTTCTTTTTGAAAGATAGTCAGTATAGGAGTTTAATTCGGTTTCTACTTCTTCAAGTCTTTTTTTGATATCTGGTATGCTATTTAATGATTTTATTTTATTTTCTAAATCTTGTATTTCTTGTAATAATTCCAACAAAACTGTTTTAGCTGTCTCAACTATCAGCATCATCATATCTCTTGAACACCTATTTGCAATAAGGGACCATTTTTCTAGAAAATGTTTTACTTGTATAAATAGGCCTGGGATGTTTTTAATTTGTAAGCCTTGCAGAATTACTCCTGCCTTTAGGTAATCAAGGATGAATTTGCCATGTAACTCAATACGTCTGGTCTTTTTCTTAAGCTCTAGTAATTTTTGTAATTCTTCATTATGGCTGGCATTAGCTGTGGTAATATTATCAAAATGTATTGCTGCACCTACCATAGATACAAAGTCTTCTTCTGAAAAGCCAAAAGATTGCATGTTGGACATAGTGTTTCAAAATGGGGAATAATTGATATAGGACAGAAAAAATGTTAAATGTAGTGATTGGGTCAAGAGTCTCTATTTATGGAAAAGAGTAAATTGTTTGGAAGGAAAATGAAGGAGAAAAGGGTGAAGAATAGACTAGAGGAGGAGAGATATTCGAATAAAGATTGAACAAAAATAGTCAAAACTAATCCAAGTGATATATAAGAATATTAATCAAGGCACTTAATTTATAAAGTGTCCTTTACATAATCATCGAACTGCTCTTATAAACATTGAGTGATTAAACTAAGGCTAAACCCCTCATGGAAGGTCCATGAGTAACACAATTTGGAAAGGAAGGGGACCCCTACTTTTAATGTCGTCACTACTAGTAGGGAATAAATTAAACTATTTTTTGAAAGAACGAACAGTAGTGAACATGGTCATTAAGCCAAGAAACCCAAGAACAACTATAAATACATAAAATGAGTATTGTGACATGTAAACAAAATTAGTCGAAACCAGTCTTACTGTTTATATTCAAAATAGTATTTGTGATTTATTTAAATATTTTCTTCATTTTTGATAAGATTTTCTTTTATAAAAATACCTATAAATCATTAAAAAATCAATGACATACATTTAGTGATTTTAGAAAAATATCTAAACATAATCAAACATAGAAGAAGGAAAGAGGGGGGAAAAAAGAATGCAAAACAACACAAATGACTATGGTGGTAATTCGGGCTAGTGGAGTAAGCAAAGCGGTGGATGGAGACTCGTTCTTTGATTAAATTGATAGCCCTGGTTTTGGTATGGTGAGGAACTACCAACGCTATCTGAATCTGACGAGTTCGAAAAAGTTGTTACTTTTCTCCTTCTCATTTCTATTGGTTCATTTTGAGGATCTGATGGATTGGGGTCCATATAGGAATAGTATCCATCTACTAAGTAGGGGTATACTTTTTCTTTGTTGTAATATTTCAGATCTTTTTGAAATTTGTCTAGTTTTCTTTTTGAAAGATAGTCAGTATAGGAGTTTAATTCAGTTTCTACTTCTTCAAGTCTTTTTTTGATATCTGGTATGTTATCTAATGATTTTATTTTATTTTCTAAATCTTGTATTTCTTGTAATAATTCCAACAAAACTGTTTTAGCTGTCTCAACTATGAGCATCATCATATCTCTTGAACACCTATTTGCAATAAGGGACCATTTTTCTAGAAAATGTATTACTTGTATAAATAGGCCCGGGATGTTTTTAATTTGTAAGCCTTGCGGAATAACTCCTGCCTTTAGGTAATCAAGGATGAATTTGCCATGTAAGTCAATACGTCTGGTCTTTTTCTTAAGATCTAGTAATTTTGTAATTCTTCATTAGGGCTGGCATTAGCTGTGGTAATATTATCAAAATGTATTGCTGCACCTACCATAGATACAAAGTCTTCTTCTGAAAAGCCAAAAGATTGCATGTTGGCCATAGTGTTTCAAAATGGCAAAGAATTGATATAGGACAGAATTTTTTTTTTAAATTTAGTGATCGGGTCAAGAGTCTCTATTTATGGAAAAGAGAAAATTGTTTGGAAGGAAAATGAAGGCGAAAAGGGTGAAGAATACAATAGAGGAGAGAGATTTTCAAATAAAGATTGAACAAAAATAGTCAAAACTAATCCAAGTGATATATAAGGATATCAATCAAGGCACTTAATTTATAAAGTGTCCTTTACATAACCATCGAACTGCTCTTATAAACATTGAGTGATTAAACTAAGGCTAAACCCCTCATGGAAGGTCCATGAGTAACACAATTTGGAAAGGAAGGGGACCCCTACTTCTAATGTCGTCACTACTAGTAGGGAATAAATTAAACTATTTTTTGAAAGAACGAACAGTAGTGAACATGGTCATTAAGCCAAGAAACCCAAGAACAACTATAAATACATAAAATGAGTATTGTGACATGTAAACAAAATTAGTCGAAACCAGTCTTACTGTTTATATTCAAAATAGTATTTGTGATTTATTTAAATATTTTCTTCATTTTTGATAAGATTTTCTTTTATAAAAATACCTATAAATCATTAAAAAATCAATGACATACATTTAGTGATTTTAGAAAAATATCTAAACATAATCAAACATAGAAGAAGGAAAGAGGGGGGAAAAAGAATGCAAAACAACACAAATGACTATGGTGGTAATTCGGGCTAGTGGAGTAAGCAAAGCGGTGGATGGAGACTCGTTCTTTGATTAAATTGATAGCCCTGGTTTTGGTATGGTGAGGAACTACCAACGCTATCTGAATCTGACGAGTTCGAAAAAGTTGTTACTTTTCTCCTTCTCATTTCTATTGGTTCATTTTGAGGATCTGATGGATTGGGGTCCATATAGGAATAGTATCCATCTACTAAGTAGGGGTATACTTTTTCTTTGTTGTAATATTTCAGATCTTTTTGAAATTTGTCTAGTTTTCTTTTTGAAAGATAGTCAGTATAGGAGTTTAATTCAGTTTCTACTTCTTCAAGTCTTTTTTTGATATCTGGTATGTTATCTAATGATTTTATTTTATTTTCTAAATCTTGTATTTCTTGTAATAATTCCAACAAAACTGTTTTAGCTGTCTCAACTATGAGCATCATCATATCTCTTGAACACCTATTTGCAATAAGGGACCATTTTTTTATAAAATGTATTACTTGTATAAATAGGCCCGGGATGTTTTTAATTTGTAAGCCTTGCGGAATAACTCCTGCCTTTAGGTAATCAAGGATGAATTTGCCATGTAAGTCAATACGTCTGGTCTTTTTCTTAAGATCTAGTAATTTTGTAATTCTTCATTATGGCTGGCATTAGCTGTGGTAATATTATCAAAATGTATTGCTGCACCTACCATAGATACAAAGTCTTCTTCTGAAAAGCCAAAAGATTGCATGTTGGCCATAGTGTTTCAAAATGGCAAAGAATTGATATAGGACAGAAGTTTTTTTAAATTTAGTGATCGGGTCAAGAGTCTCTATTTATGGAAAAGAGAAAATTGTTTGGAAGGAAAATGAAGGAGAAAAGGGTGAAGAATACAATAGAGGAGAGAGATTTTCAAATAAAGATTGAACAAAAATAGTCAAAACTAATCCAAGTGATATATAAGGATATCAATCAAGGCACTTAATTTATAAAGTGTCCTTTACATAACCATCGAACTGCTCTTATAAACATTGAGTGATTAAACTAAGGCTAAACCCCTCATGGAAGGTCCATGAGTAACACAATTTAGAAAGGAAGGGGACCCCTACTTCTAATGTCGTCACTACTAGTAGGGAATAAATTAAACTATTTTTTGAAAGAACGAACAGTAGTGAACATGGTCATTAAGCCAAGAAACCCAAGAACAACTATAAATACATAAAATGAGTATTGTGACATGTAAACAAAATTGGTCGAAACCAGTCTTACTGTTTATATTCAAAATAGTATTTGTGCTTTATTTCAATATTTTCTTCATTTTTGTTAAGATTTTCTTTTATAAAAATACCTATAAATCATTAAAAAATCAATGACATACATTTAGTGATTTTAGAAAAATATCTAAACATAATCAAACATAGAAGAAGGAAAGAGGGGGGGGAAAAGAATGCAAAACAACACAAATGACCATGGTGGTAATTCGGGCTAGTGTAGTAAGCAAAGCGGTGGATTGAGACTCGTTCTTTGATTAAATTGATAGCCCTGGTTTTGGTATGGTGAGGAACTACCAACGCTATCTGAATCTGACGAGTTCGTAAAAGTTGTTACTTTTCTCCTTCTCATTTCTATTGGATCATTTTGAGGATCTGATGGATTGGGGTCCATATAGGAATAGTATCCATCTACTAAGTAGGGGTATACTTTTTCTTTGTTGTAATAATTCAGATCTTTTTGAAATTTGTCTAGTTTTCTTTTTGAAAGATAGTCAGTATAGGAGTTTAATTCGGTTTCTACTTCTTCAAGTCTTTTTTTGATATCTGGTATGCTATTTAATGATTTTATTTTATTTTCTAAATCTTGTATTTCTTGTAATAATTCCAACAAAACTGTTTTAGCTGTCTCAACTATCAGCATCATCATATCTCTTGAACACCTATTTGCAATAAGGGACCATTTTTCTAGAAAATGTTTTACTTGTATAAATAGGCCTGGGATGTTTTTAATTTGTAAGCCTTGCGGAATTACTCCTGCCTTTAGGTAATCAAGGATGAATTTGCCATGTAACTCAATACGTCTGGTCTTTTTCTTTAGCTCTAGTAATTTTTGTAATTCTTCATTATGGCTGGCATTAGCTGTGGTAATATTATCAAAATGTATTGCTGCACCTACCATAGATACAAAGTCTTCTTCTGAAAAGCCAAAAGATTGCATGTTGGACATAGTGTTTCAAAATGGGGAATAATTGATATAGGACAGAAAAAATGTTAAATGTAGTGATTGGGTCAAGAGTCTCTATTTATGGAAAAGAGAAAATTGTTTGGAAGGAAAATGAAGGAGAAAAGGGTGAAGAATAGACTAGAGGAGGTGAGATATTCGAATAAAGATTGAACAAAAATAGTCAAAACTAATCCAAGTGATATATAAGAATATTAATCAAGGCACTTAATTTATAAAGTGTCCTTTACATAATCATCGAACTGCTCTTATAAACATTGAGTGATTAAACTAAGGCTAAACCCCTCATGGAAGGTCCATGAGTAACACAATTTGGAAAGGAAGGGGACCCCTACTTCTAATGTCGTCACTACTAGTAGGGAATAAATTAAACTATTTTTTGAAAGAACGAACAGTAGTGAACATGGTCATTAAGCCAAGAAACCCAAGAACAACTATAAATACATAAAATGAGTATTGTGACATGTAAACAAAATTAGTCGAAACCAGTCTTACTGTTTATATTCAAAATAGTATTTGTGATTTATTTAAATATTTTCTTCATTTTTGATAAGATTTTCTTTTATAAAAATACCTATAAATCTTTAAAAAATCAATGACATACATTTAGTGATTTTAGAAAAATATCTAAACATAATCAAACATAGAAGAAGGAAAGAGGGGGAAAAAAGAATGCAAAACAACACAAATGACTATGGTGGTAATTCGGGCTAGTGGAGTAAGCAAAGCGGTGGATGGAGACTCGTTCTTTGATTAAATTGATAGCCCTGGTTTTGGTATGGTGAGGAACTACCAACGCTATCTGAATCTGACGAGTTCGAAAAAGTTGTTACTTTTCTCCTTCTATTTTCTATTGGTTCATTTTGAGGATCTGATGGATTGGGGTCCATATAGGAATAGTATCCATCTACTAAGTAGGGGTATACTTTTTCTTTGTTGTAATATTTCAGATCTTTTTGAAATTTGTCTAGTTTTCTTTTTGAAAGATAGTCAGTATAGGAGTTTAATTCAGTTTCTACTTCTTCAAGTCTTTTTTTGATATCTGGTATGTTATCTAATGATTTTATTTTATTTTCTAAATCTTGTATTTCTTGTAATAATTCCAACAAAACTGTTTTAGCTGTCTCAACTATGAGCATCATCATATCTCTTGAACACCTATTTGCAATAAGGGACCATTTTTCTAGAAAATGTATTACTTGTATAAATAGGCCCGGGATGTTTTTAATTTGTAAGCCTTGCGGAATAACTCCTGCCTTTAGGTAATCAAGGATGAATTTGCCATGTAAGTCAATACGTCTGGTCTTTTTCTTAAGATCTAGTAATTTTGTAATTCTTCATTATGGCTGGCATTAGCTGTGGTAATATTATCAAAATGTATTGCTGCACCTACCATAGATACAAAGTCTTCTTCTGAAAAGCCAAAAGATTGCATGTTGGCCATAGTGTTTCAAAATGGCAAAGAATTGATATAGGACAGAATTTTTTTTTTAAATTTAGTGATCGGGTCAAGAGTCTCTATTTATGGAAAAGAGAAAATTGTTTGGAAGGAAAATGAAGGCGAAAAGGGTGAAGAATACAATAGATGAGAGAGATTTTCAAATAAAGATTGAACAAAAATAGTCAAAACTAATCCAAGTGATATATAAGGATATCAATCAAGGCACTTAATTTATAAAGTGTCCTTTACATAACCATCGAACTGCTCTTATAAACATTGAGTGATTAAACTAAGGCTAAACCCCTCATGGAAGGTCCATGAGTAACACAATTTGGAAAGGAAGGGGACCCCTACTTCTAATGTCGTCACTACTAGTAGGGAATAAATTAAACTATTTTTTGAAAGAACGAACAGTAGTGAACATGGTCATTAAGCCAAGAAACCCAAGAACAACTATAAATACATAAAATGAGTATTGTGACATGTAAACAAAATTAGTCGAAACCAGTCTTACTGTTTATATTCAAAATAGTATTTGTGATTTATTTAAATATTTTCTTCATTTTTGATAAGATTTTCTTTTATAAAAATACCTATAAATCATTAAAAAATCAATGACATACATTTAGTGATTTTAGAAAAATATCTAAACATAATTAAACATAGAAGAAGGAAAGAGGGGGGAAAAAAGAATGCAAAACAACACAAATGACTATGGTGGTAATTCGGGCTAGTGGAGTAAGCAAAGCGGTGGATGGAGACTCGTTCTTTGATTAAATTGATAGCCCTGGTTTTGGTATGGTGAGGAACTACCAACGCTATCTGAATCTGACGAGTTCGAAAAAGTTGTTACTTTTCTCCTTCTCATTTCTATTGGTTCATTTTGAGGATCTGATGGATTGGGGTCCATATAGGAATAGTATCCATCTACTAAGTAGGGGTATACTTTTTCTTTGTTGTAATATTTCAGATCTTTTTGAAATTTGTCTAGTTTTCTTTTTGAAATATAGTCAGTATAGGAGTTTAATTCAGTTTCTACTTCTTCAAGTCTTTTTTTGATATCTGGTATGTTATCTAAGGATTTTATTTTATTTTCTAAATCTTGTATTTCTTGTAATAATTCCAACAAAACTGTTTTAGCTGTCTCAACTATGAGCATCATCATATCTCTTGAACACCTATTTGCAATAAGGGACCATTTTTCTAGAAAATGTATTACTTGTATAAATAGGCCCGGGATGTTTTTAATTTGTAAGCCTTGCGGAATAACTCCTGCCTTTAGGTAATCAAGGATGAATTTGCCATGTAAGTCAATACGTCTGGTCTTTTTCTTAAGATCTAGTAATTTTGTAATTCTTCATTATGGCTGGCATTAGCTGTGGTAATATTATCAAAATGTATTGCTGCACCTACCATAGATACAAAGTCTTCTTCTGAAAAGCCAAAAGATTGCATGTTGGCCATAGTGTTTCAAAATGGCAAAGAATTGATATAGGACAGAATTTTTTTTTTAAATTTAGTGATCGGGTCAAGAGTCTCTATTTATGGAAAAGAGAAAATTGTTTGGAAGGAAAATGAAGGCGAAAAGGGTGAAGAATACAATAGATGAGAGAGATTTTCAAATAAAGATTGAACAAAAATAGTCAAAACTAATCCAAGTGATATATAAGGATATCAATCAAGGCACTTAATTTATAAAGTGTCCTTTACATAACCATCGAACTGCTCTTATAAACATTGAGTGATTAAACTAAGGCTAAACCCCTCATGGAAGGTCCATGAGTAACACAATTTGGAAAGGAAGGGGACCCCTACTTCTAATGTCGTCACTACTAGTAGGGAATAAATTAAACTATTTTTTGAAAGAACGAACAGTAGTGAACATGGTCATTAAGCCAAGAAACCCAAGAACAACTATAAATACATAAAATGAGTATTGTGACATGTAAACAAAATTAGTCGAAACCAGTCTTACTGTTTATATTCAAAATAGTATTTGTGATTTATTTAAATATTTTCTTCATTTTTGATAAGATTTTCTTTTATAAAAATACCTATAAATCATTAAAAAATCAATGACATACATTTAGTGATTTTAGAAAAATATCTAAACATAATTAAACATAGAAGAAGGAAAGAGGGGGGAAAAAAGAATGCAAAAACAACACAAATGACTATGGTGGTAATTCGGGCTAGTGGAGTAAGCAAAGCGGTGGATGGAGACTCGTTCTTTGATTAAATTGATAGCCCTGGTTTTGGTATGGTGAGGAACTACCAACGCTATCTGAATCTGACGAGTTCGAAAAAGTTGTTACTTTTCTCCTTCTCATTTCTATTGGTTCATTTTGAGGATCTGATGGATTGGGGTCCATATAGGAATAGTATCCATCTACTAAGTAGGGGTATACTTTTTCTTTGTTGTAATATTTCAGATCTTTTTGAAATTTGTCTAGTTTTCTTTTTGAAATATAGTCAGTATAGGAGTTTAATTCAGTTTCTACTTCTTCAAGTCTTTTTTTGATATCTGGTATGTTATCTAAGGATTTTATTTTATTTTCTAAATCTTGTATTTCTTGTAATAATTCCAACAAAACTGTTTTAGCTGTCTCAACTATGAGCATCATCATATCTCTTGAACACCTATTTGCAATAAGGGACCATTTTTCTAGAAAATGTATTACTTGTATAAATAGGCCCGGGATGTTTTTAATTTGTAAGCCTTGCGGAATAACTCCTGCCTTTAGGTAATCAAGGATGAATTTGCCATGTAAGTCAATACGTCTGGTCTTTTTCTTAAGATCTAGTAATTTTGTAATTCTTCATTATGGCTGGCATTAGCTGTGGTAATATTATCAAAATGTATTGCTGCACCTACCATAGATACAAAGTCTTCTTCTGAAAAGCCAAAAGATTGCATGTTGGCCATAGTGTTTCAAAATGGCAAAGAATTGATATAGGACAGAATTTTTTTTTTAAATTTAGTGATCGGGTCAAGAGTCTCTATTTATGGAAAAGAGAAAATTGTTTGGAAGGAAAATGAAGGCGAAAAGGGTGAAGAATACAATAGAGGAGAGAGATTTTCAAATAAAGATTGAACAAAAATAGTCAAAACTAATCCAAGTGATATATAAGGATATCAATCAAGGCACTTAATTTATAAAGTGTCCTTTACATAACCATCGAACTGCTCTTATAAACATTGAGTGATTAAACTAAGGCTAAACCCCTCATGGAAGGTCCATGAGTAACACAATTTAGAAAGGAAGGGGACCCCTACTTCTAATGTCGTCACTACTAGTAGGGAATAAATTAAACTATTTTTTGAAAGAACGAACAGTAGTGAACATGGTCATTAAGCCAAGAAACCCAAGAACAACTATAAATACATAAAATGAGTATTGTGACATGTAAACAAAATTGGTCGAAACCAGTCTTACTGTTTATATTCAAAATAGTATTTGTGCTTTATTTCAATATTTTCTTCATTTTTGTTAAGATTTTCTTTTATAAAAATACCTATAAATCATTAAAAAATCAATGACATACATTTAGTGATTTTAGAAAAATATCTAAACATAATCAAACATAGAAGAAGGAAAGAGGGGGGAAAAAGAATGCAAAACAACACAAATGACCATGGTGGTAATTCGGGCTAGTGTAGTAAGCAAAGCGGTGGATTGAGACTCGTTCTTTGATTAAATTGATAGCCCTGGTTTTGGTATGGTGAGGAACTACCAACGCTATTTGAATCTGACGAGTTCGTAAAAGTTGTTACTTTTCTCCTTCTCATTTCTATTGGATCATTTTGAGGATCTGATGGATTGGGGTCCATATAGGAATAGTATCCATCTACTAAGTAGGGGTATACTTTTTCTTTGTTGTAATATTTCAGATCTTTTTGAAATTTGTCTAGTTTTCTTTTTGAAAGATAGTCAGTATAGGAGTTTAATTCGGTTTCTACTTCTTCAAGTCTTTTTTTGATATCTGGTATGCTATTTAATGATTTTATTTTATTTTCTAAATCTTGTATTTCTTGTAATAATTCCAACAAAACTGTTTTAGCTGTCTCAACTATCAGCATCATCATATCTCTTGAACACCTATTTGCAATAAGGGACCATTTTTCTAGAAAATGTTTTACTTGTATAAATAGGCCCGGGATGTTTTTAATTTGTAAGCCTTGCGGAATAACTCCGGCCTTTAGGTAATCAAGGATGAATTTGCCATGTAACTCAATACGTCTGGTCTTTTTCTTAAGCTCTAGTAATTTTTGTAATTCTTCATTATGGCTGGCATTAGCTGTGGTAATATTATCAAAATGTATTGCTGCACCTACCATAGATACAAAGTCTTCTTCTGAAAAGCCAAAAGATTGCATGTTGGCCATAGTGTTTCAAAATGGGGAATAATTGATATAGGACAGAAAAAATGTTAAATTTAGTGATTGGGTCAAGAGTCTCTATTTATGGAAAAAGGAAAATTGTTTGGAAGGAAAATGAAGGAGAAAAGGGTGAAGAATAGACTAGAGGAGGAGAGATATTCGAATAAAGATTGAACAAAAATAGTCAAATCTAATCCAAGTGATATATAAGGATATTAATCAAGGCACTTAATTTCATAAAGTGTCCGTTACATAACCATTGAACTGCTCTTATAAACATTGAGTGATTAAACTAAGGCTAAACCCCTCATGGAAGGTCCATGAGTAACACACTTTGGAAAGGAAGGGGACCCCTACTTCTAATGTCGTCACTACTAGTAGGGAATAAATTAAACTATTTTTTGAAAGAACGAACAGTATTGAACATGGTCATTAAGCCAAGAAACCCAAGAACAACTATAAATACATAAAATGAGTATTGTGACATGTAAACAAAATTAGTCGAAACCAGTCTTACTGTTTATATTCAAAATAGTATTTGTGATTTATTTAAATATTTTCTTCATTTTTGTTAAGATTTTCTTTTATAAAAATACCTATAAATCATTAAAAAATCAATGACATACATTTAGTGATTTTAGAAAAATATCTAAACATAATCAAACATAGAAGAAGGAAAGAGGGGGGGGGGGAAATGCAAAACAACACAAATGACTATGGTGGTAATTCGGGCAAGTGGAGTAAGCAAAGCGGTGGATTGATAGCCCTGGTTTTGGTATGGTGAGGAACTACCAACGCTATCTGAATCTGACGAGTTCGAAAAAGTTGTCACTTTTCTCCTTCTCATTTCTATTGGATCATTTTGAGGATCTGATGGATTGGGGTCCATATAGGAATAGTATCCATCTACTAAGTAGGGGTATACTTTTTCTTTGTTGTAATATTTCAGATCTTTTTGAAATTTGTCTAGTTTTCTTTTTGAAAGATAGTCAGTATAGGAGTTTAATTCGGTTTCTACTTCTTCAAGTCTTTTTTTGATATCTGGTATGCTATTTAATGATTTTATTTTATTTTCTAAATCTTGTATTTCTTGTAATAATTCCAACAAAACTGTTTTAGCTGTCTCAACTATCAGCATCATCATATCTCTTGAACACCTATTTGCAATAAGGGACCATTTTTCTAGAAAATGTTTTACTTGTATAAATAGGCCTGGGATGTTTTTAATTTGTAAGCCTTGCGGAATAACTCCTGCCTTTAGGTAATCAAGGATGAATTTGCCATGTAACTCAATACGTCTGGTCTTTTTCTTAAGCTCTAGTAATTTTTTTAATTCTTCATTATGGCTGGCATTAGCTGTGGTAATATTATCAAAATGCATTGCTGCACCTACCATAGATACAAAGTCTTCTTCTGAAAAGCCAAAAGATTGCATGTTGGCCATAGTGTTTCAAAATGGGGAATAATTGATATAGGACAGAAAAAATGTTAAATGTAGTGATTGGGTCAAGAGTCTCTATTTATGGAAAAGAGAACATTGTTTGGAAGGAAAATGTAGGAGAAAAGGGTGAAGAATAGACTAGAGGAGGAGAGATATTCGAATAAAGATTGAACAAAAATAGTCAAAACTAATCCAAGTGATATATAAGGATATTAATCAAGGCACTTAATTTATAAAGTGTCCTTTACATAACCATCAAACTGCTCTTATAAACATTGAGTGATTAAACTAAGGCTAAACCCCTCATGGAAGGTCCATGAGTAACACAATTTGGAAAGGAAGGGGACCCCTACTTCTAATGCCGTCACTACTAGTAGGGAATAAATTAAACTATTTTTTGAAAGAACGAACTGTAGTGAACATGGTCATTAAGCCAAGAAACCCAAGAACAACTATAAATACATAAAATGAGTATTGTGACATGTAAACAAAATTAGTCGAAACCAGTCTTACTGTTTATATTCAAAATAGTATTTGTGATATATTTAAATATTTTCTTCATTTTTGTTAAGATTTTCTTTAATAAAAATACCTATAAATCATTAAAAAATCAATGACATACATTTAGTGATTTTAGAAAAATATCTAAACATAATCAAACATAGAAGAAGGAAAGAGGGGGGAAAAAGAATGCAAAACAACACAAATGACTATGGTGGTAATTCGGGCTAGTGGAGTAAGCAAAGCGGTGGATGGAGACTCGTTCTTTGATTAAATTGATAGCCCTGGTTTTGAAATGTGAGGAACTACCAATGCTATCTGAATCTGACGAGTTCGAAAAAGTTGTTACTTTTCTCCTTCTCATTTCTATTGGTTCATTTTGAGGATCTGATGGATTGGGGTCCATATAGGAATAGTATCCATCTACTAAGTAGGGGTATACTTTTTCTTTGTTGAAATATTTCAGATCTTTTTGAAATTTGTCTAGTTTTCTTTTTGAAAGATAGTCAGTATAGGAGTTTAATTCAGTTTCTACTTCTTCAAGTCTTTTTTTGATATCTGGTATGTTATCTAATGATTTTATTTTATTTTCTAAATCTTGTATTTCTTGTAATAATTCCAACAAAACTGTTTTAGCTGTCTCAACTATCAGCATCATCATATCTCTTGAACACCTATTTGCAATAAGGGACCATTTTTCTAAAAAATGTTTTACTTGTATAAATAGGCCCGGGATGTATTTAATTTGTAAGCCTTGTGGAATAACTCCTGCCTTTAGGTAATCAAGGATGAATTTGCCATGTAACTCAATACGTCTGGTCTTTTTCTTAAGATCTAGTAATTTTTGTAATTCTTCATTATGGCTGGCATTAGCTGTGGTAATATTATCAACATTTATTGCTGCACCTACCATAGATACAAAGTCTTCTTCTGAAAAGCCAAAAGATTGCATGTTGGCCATAGTGTTTCAAAATGGGGAAGAATTGATATAGGACAGAAAAATTTTTAAATTTAGTGATTGGGTCAAGAGTTCTATTTATGGAAAAGAGAAAATTGTTTGGAAGGAAAATGTAGGAGAAAAGGGTGAAGAATAGACTAGAGGAGGAGAGATATTCGAATAAAGATTGAACAAAAATAGTCAAAACTAATCCAAGTGATATATAAGGATATTAATCAAGGCACTTAATTTATAAAGTGTCCTTTACATAACCATCGAACTGCTCTTATAAACATTGAGTGATTAAACTAAGGCTAAACCAGGGCTATCAATTTTATCAAAGAACGAGTCTCCATCCACTGCTTTGCTTACTCAACTAGCCCGAATTACCACCATAGTCATTTGTGTTGTTTTGCATTCTTCCCCCCCCTCTTTCCTTCTTCTATGTATGATTATGTTTAGATATTTTTCTAAAATCACTAAATGTATGTCATTGATTTTTTAATGATTTATAGGTATTTTTATAAAAGAAAATCTTAACAAAAAAGAAGAAAATATTTAAATATATCACAAATACTATTTTGAATATAAACAGTAAGACTGGTTTTGACTAATTTTGTTTACATGTCACAATACTCATTTTATGTATTTATAGTTGTTCTTGGGTTTCTTGGCTTAATGACCATGTTCACTACAGTTCGTTCTTTCAAAAAATAGTTTAATTTATTCCCTACTAGTAGTGACGGCATTAGAAGTAGGGGTCCCCTTCCTTTCCAAATTGTGTTACTCATGGACCTTCCATGAGGGGTTTAGCCTTAGTTTAATCACTCAATGTTTATAAGAGCAGTTCGATGGTTATGTAAAGGACACTTTATAAATTAAGTGCCTTGAATAATATTCTTATATATCACTTGGATTAGTTTTGACTATTTTTGTTCAATCTTTATTCGAATATCTCTCCTCCTCTAGTCTATTCTTCACCCTTTTCTCCTTCATTTTCCTTCCAAACAATTTTCTCTTTTCCATAAATAGAGACTCTTGACCCAATCACTACATTTAACATTTTTTCTGTCCTATATCAATTATTCCCCATTTTGAAACACTATGGCCAACATGCAATCTTTTGGCTTTTCAGAAGAAGACTTTGTATCTATGGTAGGTGCAGCAATACATTTTGATAATATTACCACAGCTAATGCCAGCCATAATGAAGAATTACAAAAATTACTAGAGCTTAAGAAAAAGACCAGACGTATTGAGTTACATGGCAAATTCATCCTTGATTACCTAAAGGCAGGAGTTATTCCGCAAGGCTTACAAATTAAAAACATCCCAGGCCTATTTATACAAGTAAAACATTTTCTAGAAAAATGGTCCCTTATTGCAAATAGGTGTTCAAGAGATATGATGATGCTGATAGTTGAGACAGCTAAAACAGTTTTGTTGGAATTATTACAAGAAATACAAGATTTAGAAAATAAAATAAAATCATTAAATAGCATACCAGATATCAAAAAAAGACTTGAAGAAGTAGAAACCGAATTAAACTCCTATACTGACTATCTTTCAAAAAGAAAACTAGACAAATTTCAAAAAGATCTGAAATATTACAACAAAGAAAAAGTATACCCCTACTTAGTAGATGGATACTATTCCTATATGGACCCCAATCCATCAGATCCTCAAAATGATCCAATAGAAATGAGAAGGAGAAAAGTAACAACTTTTTCGAACTCTTCAGATTCAGATAGCGTTGGTAGTTCCTCACCATACCAAAACCAGGGCTATCAATTTAATCAAAGAACGAGTCTCAATCCACCGCTTTGCTTACTCCACTTGCCCGAATTACCACCATAGTCATTTGTGTTGTTTTGCATTCTTTCCCCCCCCCTCTTTCCTTCTTCTATGTTTGATTATGTTTAGATATTTTTCTAAAAATACTAAATGTATGTCATTGATTTTTTAATGATTTATAGGTATTTTTATAAAAGAAAATCTTAACAAAAAAGAAGAAAATATTTAAATAAATCACAAATACTATTTTGAATATAAACAGTAAGACTGGTTTTGACTAATTTTGTTTACATGTCACAATACTCATTTTATGTATTTATAGTTGTTCTTGGGTTTCTTGGCTTAATGACCATGTTCACTACTGTTCGTTCTTTCAAAAAATAGTTTAATTTATTCCCTACTAGTAGTGACGACGTTAGAAGTAGGGGTCCCCTTCCTTTCCAAATTGTGTTACTCATGGACCTTCCATGAGGGGTTTAGCCTTAGTTTAATCACTCAATGTTTATAAGAGCAGTTCGATGGTTATGTAAAGGACACTTTATAAATTAAGTGCCTTGATTAATATCCTTATATATCACTTGGATTAGTTTTGACTATTTTTGTTCAATCCTTATTTGAATATCTCTCCTCCTCTAGTCTATTCTTCACCCTTTTCTCCTTCATTTTCCTTCCAAACAATTTTCTCTTTTCCATAAATAGAGACTCTTGACCCAATCACTAAATGTAACATTTTTTCTGTCCTATATCAATTCTTCCCCATTTTGAAACACTATGGCCAACATGCAATCTTTTGGCTTTTCAGAAGAAGACTTTGTATCTATGGTAGGTGCAGCAATAAATTTAGATAATATTACCACAGCTAATGCAAGCCATAATGAAGAATTACAAAAATTACTAGATCTTAAGAAAAAGACCAGACGTATTGAGTTACATGGCAAATTCATCCTTGATTACCTAAAGGCAGGAGTTATTCCGCAAGGCTTACAAATTAAAAACATCCCGGGCCTATTTATACAAGTAAAACATTTTCTAGAAAAATGGTCCCTTATTGCAAATAGGTGTTCAAGAGATATGATGATGCTGATAGTTGAGACAGCTAAAACAGTTTTGTTGGAATTATTACAAGAAATACAAGATTTAGAAAATAAAATAAAATCATTAGATAACATACCAGATATCAAAAAAAGACTTGAAGAAGTAGAAACTGAATTAAACTCCTATACTGACTATCTTTCAAAAAGAAAACTAGACAAATTTCAAAAAGATCTGAAATATTACAACAAAGAAAAAGTATACCCCTACTTAGTAGATGGATACTATTCCTATATGGACCCCAATCCATCAGATCCTCAAAATGAACCAATAGAAATGAGAAGGAGAAAAGTAACAACTTTTTCGAACTCGTCAGATTCAGATAGCGTTGGTAGTTCCTCACCATACCAAAACCAGGGCTATCAATTTAATCAAAGAACGAGTCTCCATCCACCGCTTTGCTTACTCCACTAGCCCGAATTACCACCATAGTCATTTGTGTTGTTTTGCATTCTTTTTCCCCCCCTCTTTCCTTCTTCTATGTTTGATTATGTTTAGATATTTTTCTAAAATCACTAAATGTATGTCATTGATTTTTTAATGATTTATAGGTATTTTTATAAAAGAAAATCTTAACAAAAATGAAGAAAATATTTAAATAAATCACAAATACTATTTTGAATATAAACAGTAAGACTGGTTTCGACTAATTTTGTTTACATGTCACAATACTCATTTTATGTATTTATAGTTGTTCTTGGGTTTCTTGGCTTAAGGGCAGGGTCATCAGTCACACCGCAGGGGCCGGAGCCAGCATTGTTCAGGGAAAGCTCAGCCCCTCCCCTCACATCTGCAGGCTAATCTCACACTCACCCCTGGGGCAGGCCCCTCCAGACTCCTGGAGCCAAGCTCACCAGCCGGCTCCAGCCAATCACACGACAGGCATACTTTACCTTATTATGCCACTTTCTAGAAGTGGCACTTACACGCTAGCCACATTCCTCCAACATACATCATCACGTAGCATTTCATCACACGAGTGCACCCATACCAAACTCGGGCCTGCACTCCCAACACCTCAAGAACTACCATGTATACATACATTCCCAATGCATTCCTATGGGTGGCAGGCCATTCTCACCCACGCATTCAGAGAACACGGCACGTACACTGAGCCACGTGCGCAATCACCAGATAATCTTAGCACTAGATCACCTATCACAAGCAACAATTTTCAGGGGTCAACCTGCCAGAAGGGCCAAGTCCAACAACTACAGCATGATGAGTGGCTCCATGGCATCTGTTGCCCTTCCGATGATGCCCTGGGTGGGGCTCCCTATTGTAGTTCCGGCTGCCATCCGATTTTACATCATGTCAGAGCAGGTATAAAATTCCTGCTGTTAACTCGCCTTATCACATGTTTTGTGTTCTTATTGCCGATCGGTCTGGTCATTGTGAATGTTGAGGTGTGGTGTTGTTGCTGCTTTGTGCATGGGAACGCCTATTCTGCATCTCATTAGCGATATTTGCGGTGGTCCTCTGAAGCAATGTTTTTTGTGGCTGTTATTGCATGAAAAGTAGTGCTGTTGGCTGTTAGCACCTGCTTGTGAATGGTGGGGTAAATTTATCACGACTTTGGCTGCGAGAGAGTGACATTAATTCAGCGATAGCTACTTGTGAATATGCCCCCCAGTATTTCTGAATGCTATGGTCAGCAAATTTCGGAGTTGTTGTCATATTTTGCACTTTAATTATTATGTCAGGACGGCAAGCAATTTAACAGGCAGCCTCGTGGCCACATTTACTCCCGCGGAAAACACAGCGGCCGGGCTTGATTAGGAAACATGTGCTTGCAGCTCTTCATAGTTAAGTGGACTAGTGGTGTGTTTGTGGGCTGACACTGATGGGGAACCACTCCAGCAGCCACAGCAGTCCGTGCAGTGCTCTCAGCCACCGGTGGATCATCAGGTGTTGTGATATCCCCATTTTCAAATAATGTACCTTGGCACACGTGATGCGAGCAGCGCTGCCATTGCCTCTGAAGCCTGTGCCTTTATTCTCCTGGAGAAAGCCACCGGCAGCAGCAGGATGTCCCGCCTTGGCTACTGAAACATGCGTCACGTCCTCACCGATGTATCAAACAAGCGCCGGGTTGTCATGGTTGAATATTGTCATATTGTGAGATTACCAGCTAGCTCTGCGGTTTCTGAGCCAGCTCTCAAGCATGCCAGGAACAGTGTTTTGCTGAGTTCCAGCTTAATTTCAGTCTCAGTTTGGTGTGTGAACTAGCGCTCCAGCTTGGCAGCTGGGGAGGCACTATTTTGCATAACTTTGCATTTCAGTGCGGTGATGCGGCCCACCACACTGAAATGCGTTAGTATCACGTCTAATATGTGATACTTGGCAGTGTTGGACTGCTACAAATCCCCCAAGTGTTGTATCAGTGCACATATACAGATAGTATCCATTGAATACTTCCCTCGTTTTACCAGTTTCCATGAAAGTCTTTGTGTACATTATAGCGGGTATCAGTCTTATAACAGCAATCCCCTAAATTCAATAATTTGCGATCACTGTCGGCTGCAGACTACCTCCTCCCCTCCCAGAGCTAGCGGTTCAGGCAATGACCAATTACATATTCCTACAAAGTATCCACCAAGTACTTGCCGACCTCACAGGTGGGTGCCTTCGATTGTAAGGATGGACTCACGTAAGTATGAACAATGAGTTTCCAAGAAAGTAACTCGGAGCACTCACAGGCACATAATTCCATTTATTATACACTGAGGTGTTTCAGTGAATAGCCTTTTCTCAGTGCTTGTTGATGAAAAAAACTACACAGTCATATTAATTTCCTTAATTTTGCAAAATTCACATGAGATGTTCCTATTGGAGAAACGTGTTGAATGGAAGAGGACTGGTGCCATACTAGTCTCTATACTTTATCTCCAGCTACCTTATTTGTGTGGCAAAATCCCCATACAATGCAAATGGAATACCTGCGTGATTACGATCAGCAATAACTCCATATCTCAGATGTCTCAATTGTTCATATCACCTCTAATGAATAGAAAACAGTGCAGGTCAGTGAAAATATATATAAAAATATATATATATATATATATATATATATATACATAGATATATATATTACCTACTGGCGGGCGCCAGTAGGTATATATAGTTAGGATTTTTTCCCTATGGGATTTCTGAAAATTCTATGTCTAATAACTTTGGCGTTTGTGGACGGAATTGGCTGAAATTTTCAGGAAAATGGCACATTTTGTTTCTGAGCAGCCCCTGAAAATTTGGGGGGGGTTCGTCAAGGGGGGGCGAGAAAAAAGGGGGGTCCCAAAACGCGTTTTCCCAATGTTAATTTCCATAAGGCGGTTGGCCTCACTTTTAGCCCGAACGGCTGAATGGATTTGCACGAAACTTGGCAAAATTGTAGGGACTGTTAGCCCGATGTGCCTTTGCTAGGTCTCAATATATGTGCTTCAGTGTATTTTGAGAAATTAACGTTCAAAAAAAGATATATATCTGTAACAGCGCTCCGGGCTGCGCTCCGGTTCGCGTACTTTTCGCGTAACGGAACTTTGCGATGCGAAGCTGATTGGCTCTCCTGTGTCTGTCAACATTCTAAACAGTCCGGAGCGGCCGCCATCTTGTCTCTCGGTAGGATCGAGAGACAAGAGGAGGCCAAAACAAAGAGGGAAATTACCATAAGGGGGCATAGTAGATCCTCGTTGACCCCCTAGGTTTTATGTGGAGGTTTTAAAAGGGCCCAGCAGGGGAAAAAAAAAAAAAATTGTTTTTTTTTGCGTGGTGAGCGCCTAGTCCGCGAACCGGGAAGCGTTCTGGGCAGCGTACTATAAGGAAAAAAGAATGATAGACTTTTCAAATACTGTATGTTAATTGTTTGTTGTTTTTGTTGATTTTTTTTTTTCCTTTATTTTTTAGGCATATTTTTTTTATTTTGATTGTGTTTCATAATTTATTAAACTTTCTAACATTTCATTGTCAGAAATGTCATATTTGTCATTGAATATATTTTGAAGTCTATGAGGGTGTAAAATGTCCTCATTGTTAAGCAGGTTATCCACTGCTTCCACACATTGAAGTAGTTCCTGGTCCCTACTTTCATCCATAAATTCATTTTGATTTTCATCAATGTTTCCTTGGCTGCTCTCTTCCAGTACAATTTTAAATTGAACTTGCTGCTCGCCTTCCATTTTGCCTGAAATTTGGATTCAAAAAATATATATTACTAGAGATAGGGCACTGTTGGGATTAATTTTAGATAGGCAGTTTTTATCAGTGAATTTATCTTTTGGCAGTGTATAGTATCAGAGTGGAAGTAGGACTATAAAAAAGTGTATGTGATTTAACCAAGAGAAGCCTAACTCCATCCATAACTATAACAGAGAAGTCTATCTAAATCTATAACTACTACAGAGGGATAGTATATAACTATCAGAAAAAGTTTACCATGTTAAGTTATAGTGCACAATATACTTCAGTTTTAAAAATAACAACTTACCTTCACAAACAAGTTGAAGTGTTTACTAACAACTCAAATGTAATGTACAACAAGAAGTAGCAGTCAAAATGGCTGTGTTTTCTTCTCTTCCTTTATATATATTCAGGTATTTAACCAATCAAATGTCAGGTAATAAAAGTAGAAAATGAAAGTAACATTTTCATTGGTTGTCAATTCCAACACTTCAGATGTGTTTTGTGAAGTAATTTACCTCACGGTATTTAGAGAGGTCTACAGGCTTAATGGCTAAATGGAATTTCTATCAAATTTGTGAAAATGAAAGGGATTGTTATGTAGTATGAGCTAATGTATATTTGGTGAGAGTGTCTCCAGTCGTTTTTCTGTGAATTACTTTCCCACCTTTTTTATTGGACCGCTTCCCGGTATGCGTCCCGGTCCGCGAACCAGCAGCGTAATGGGAGTCCACCATTTTGTGTTTCGTTCGAATTAAGATACAAGATGGAGGGCAAATAATGTTCAGAATGGGTAGAAGGGGGCACGGTAGATGTATCTTGACCCCCTAGGTTTTCTGAGGGTGGCTGAGGAGGACCATATGTGCGGGAGAAAAACATTTTTTTTTTTAATTTTGCGGGGTTAGCTTCCGGTTCGCGTACCGGGTAGCGCTCTTGGAGCGTAGCTTGAAGAAAATTAGAGAAAAAAGTTAGAGAAAAATATTAATTGTGAGTGATCAGATGTAGGGTAGCTCTGAGAAGAGCTTTTGGGTTTATGGTACATTTTGGTACTTATAAGTAGGTACCAATGCACAGTCTTAAATTCAAAATGAAAATTCTGTTGCCCTCATCTGAGAAGTGAACTCCATCTCCTCTGTAGATATCTTGCATGTAGTAACGCAAGTTATTGTTGTACATGGAGCCCATTCCATGGTCTCTCATGTAAGCTGAAACAGATTTGTTTACATGCTTCCTCGACTTCTCAATTTGTGGACAAAATTGGTTGGACCACCTCCATTTCTGTCTTTGGCATATATTGGAATATACCAAGGCAGTTTGAGGAAAAAGTGCCATTAATTGCTCAAAGGTGTCTTTTAAAAGCATTTCCAGACCTACCCCAGTCAAAGTGCCCAAATCATTACCTCCACAGTGCACAATTAACAGGTCAGGTTTTGGCAAATGCATAAAGGTTTTCACCAATGGTATCAATTGGTGACATTTTAATCCTCTTTGGCCCAACCACTTAATTTCCACATCTTGTAAATTGAGGTTAGGTAAATTTCTGTTCTCAGCATACCTTTGAGCCCAGTAGATGTAACTATGTCCAACAATCCAGACATTAAACATGGTGAGAGAAGGTTGGGCTGCAGTCAGATGAAGTGTGGTAATGAAAGGGCAGTTGAAACAGTAGGAGTTTGTAAAGAAAAAAACTGTGGATTTCCAGTGCTAATGATTCATTAGCAGTGATTGGTGCATTTCCATTTCTGAAAACAGAAAGTTAGGGTGCATGGATGTGTTCTTTGAAAGATGTAATTTGAATGGTCAAGGAAAAAACATTTAATGAAAGATTGCACTGGATACGCAGGTGCACTGGGAGTTCAGAGTTCAATTGAAACATTGTTGTGTGAGCTTGCAAACATGAGAGGTCTTTCAGGAGGTGGTTGCTAAGCAAAAAAGGCAGAGAGGGCAGAGGGGGGAAGGGTTTTGATTTGAAAAAAGTGAGGGAAGAGTTATGATTGGCTAATATGAGAGATATGTGTAATGAATATCAGCATTTCTGTGCTTTCTATAGCTGCAGCCTCTGGAGTGCATCCTCTTTGTTCTGCTGAAGACAATTTGGTGTATTTCTGAGACTGTTTTGAAACTCAAAAAGTATTTGCTAAGGTGAGAAAAGATTTATTTAATTTAGATAGAGAATAGTATAATTTAAGGAGAAAATGATGAAGAAAGGTGTGTTTTTAAAATGTGGCTTTGTTTCAAGTGATATACAAATAGATTTTGTTTCTGTGTAGAAATCTGGCATGCAGTAACTCAAATTATTGTTGTACATGGAGCCCATTCCATGGTCTCTCATGAAAGCTGAAACAGATATGTTGTGTTTAAAAACGATTTTTGAAAACAATTACATTTCTGGATATGTTCTGCTAGAGTTTCATAGGTTGTTTGGGCCATATTTATAAGGCATTTGAGTGTCTCTGATGTTATTGTTCCCATTTTAATTAAAGAGCTTTCTTCATGGGGCTAGTTTCTTGTAAATACGCTCCCACCTGTGCTTGGCAAATTTAGATTTTGATTATGGGAGTTACATAGCCATGTTAAAAATGTCCCAAAAGTGGTGCAATGGCATTCAAAAAAACGCTTTCATGTGTCTCAAGGACATTTTCAGTCATTTCCTCTTGAATGTAGGTATACAATTGATTTATATGCTGTGTTTAAAAACGATTTTTTGAAATCAATTACATTTCTGGATATGTACTGCTAGAGCTTCATAGGTTGTTTGGGTCATATTTATAAGGCATTTGAGTGTCTATGATGTTATTTTTCCCTTTTTAAATGGGAAGCGTTCTTTATGGGGCAAGTTTCTTGTAAATACGCCCCCACCTGTGTTTGGCAAATTTAGATTTTGATTATGGGAGTCACATAGCCATGTTAAAAATGTCCCAAAAATGGTGCAAGGGCATTAAAAAAAACGCTTTCATGTGTCTCAAGGACATTTTCAGTCAATGAGGAAACACAGGTGATGTAATTCTGAAATGAGGAAAAGAAACTCCACATTTTTCAATTACATCACTAGTGTTTCCTAAGTTTATGAATGACATTGTGCAGATGAAGTTTAGGTCTGACCACAGATTCAAAAGAGGTCTGCCCTTTGTTCAAGAGTGAAGTGGACATGACTTACTTCATTGGTAGGCCTTCACATGTATTATCTCCTTTGTTTTCTTCAACAAGCGAAAATCTCATCTGCAATCGTGTGTTGGCCTCACCTCAAACAAACAAAACAGGTGATGGACCGAATGTGGATCAATGACACACATTCACCCCAGTCCAAAGATCTGGGCCCAAACAAACCTCTAGATAGGCCTCACCTTATCGTCATCCTGAATCAATCATTTAAAAGGTTAGGGAGAGATTTATGATAGGTGTATGCCTGTTTTGTACCACTGTGCGTCACTTTTGGGACGCAGTGGTGGTGCAAAAGATTTGCTATGTTAAATAATACGTAGGGTGTTAAGTTTTTGATGACTGTTATTCATTTACTGTTTGGTAATAGTGGTTAATAACATTTTTTATTATATTTTTCCACAGATTCAACTGCAGATCATTTCAAAATTTGGAAAATGCCAACTAAGAATCGAATTAGAAAGGCTAAAAAATGTCAAAGACAGCAGGATCATCTATTATTGCAGCAGTCCTCTCCCCAAAAAACTTGTGAAATCATCAAGAAAGCTCCGGGTAAGAGCACGAAATCATTCATAAGAAATATTTGTAGTAAAAAAAATATTTCAACAAAAAATGTTTCAGTCCAGAAAAAGAGAAGCAATTTAAATGGAAAGGAAAGACCAATCAAAAATGTTACTGCTAGAGCAAGAGATAACTCTGTGCATGATAGTAGAAGGAAACAACAGTTTAGGGACATTCAAAAACGAATGTTCCGCAACAGGATAATAGTTAATTTATTAAAAAATATTAAGAAAGGCCAACAGAAAGTGGCATTTTATAAGAAGAAGAAAAATGTAGAGAAAATTATTGATCATGCTTTCGAAATTAAGCGAAAGGTATTTATTTTGGTAATCAATAGAATTAGGAAACTAAACAAGGTAATTACTGATTTCAAATCAAATAGTAGATGGAAGAGAGTAGTAAATCGTAGTAACTTTTGTGAAGTTTTTTCCGGAGAATGGATGCATAGTTCAAGTTGTGAGGCATTTTTTAATGAGGAGAGTTATTTTCAGGATAATGATTTGGTGTTTGCAGTTGACACCAGTGGTCGAGTTTATGAAGTGAAGGATGGTTGTGTGATGGAAAAAGAAAAACTTGTGGCAACAGAGACAGACGAGGTGTTAGGTAATGAGGTTTTAGGAAGACGTCCTAAGGGTCCTGTGTACATTTGGAAGTGTAGTTCTATTTGCAGTGTGCGACAGGATTCCATCAATTTGCTTTGTGATTTTGTACGGACATTTAATAAGAAAAGTTTGAAGCAGAAAATAAAGTTGTTGCAAGAATTAGATCCTTGCAGAGTGAGACAAATGACAGGTTTGCGTGGTCATTCACTAGCTTGTCTTTCCAGGAGAGTATGCCAGAGTGTTTTTCATAATTTCAGGATGCTAGCAGTGCATCATAATAAAGTGAGGAAATTAGTGAGAATGTTGTATCATGCTAAGAGTCCAGCAATTATGCTTAAACAATTATGTGCTGCTCTTTTGCATGGTTCTGAAATAGATGTCAAGAATATTTGTGAAGAAATTGAGTTTTGTTACTTTGGACGTAAAGATGAGAATGTTCAAATTGACCCAGAAGTAGAGGGTAATGTTGAAGATAATGTACAGGTTTCCAGTACAGATAATTTTCAGAAGGAAATTGACACGTTTCAGATGAAATCAAGTGAGAGGCCTAATTTCATTTGTGTGTGTTGTCGACGCACTTATTACAAGAATCAGATTAAGTTAGTGGATTTATATGCAAAAAGTGAAAGGGAAAATAATAGTGAATGGAAGGATTTTGCCACATACTTGATGGTAGAAAATTATTTTGATTTGGGATCAGATCAACGTGTGTGTACTTATTGTTGTAACAAATTAAACCAAAACCAGATGCCTGCTAGGGCGGCTCATAATAATCTGGAATTGGTTGAGATTCCTTCTGAGTTTAAGGATTTAAATACTTATGAATCTATTTTGATTCAAAGTATCCATCCCTTTCAGGCTATTGTAAGAATGGAGCCAAAGACAGGGAAGTTGCCTCCATCAGATTTACAGAGAGGATTAAAGGGAAGAGTTGTTTATTTGCCTCTAGATTTGAACAAAAACATTAACACAATTGGAGTAGAAAAAGTGGAAGAGGAACCTCTGGTTATCTTGGTTAATGGGGTTCCGACAAAGAATAAGAAAATATGGCAAGATTTAGTGGATGTTAGGAAAGTCAAAAAGGCAACATTGTATTTGAAGAAAAATAATAAGTACTATAAGAATGTATATGTTGCAGAAGAGGAAGTAAGTGATGAAGAGGATAGCTATTTGTGTGCTGGCCAAATTGAGAAAGTAGAGGCCTCTAAAAGTAAAGAAATATATGAACATTATAGTGTTCATCCTTTGCATTCCAAGGAAGTCATGGGGAATGCAATTGAGTTGTTTCAAATGAAACAAGCCAAAGGGAGTCCCATTAGTGTTTGGGAGGAAAGTTTGGAAGCTCGGTATTTCCCACAGCTATTTCCCACAGGTCAAGGAGGAAGATATGATGAGCGACCTCATCAAATTCCTGCGTCTGAATACCGGACTTTACGATTGTATGCAGAAGATCCTAGGTTTCGTCAATGCATTCCCTATTTGTTTCATCTCCTGTTTGAAAGCAATCTGTCTGGACTGTCATATGCAGTGAACCACATCTTAAAAAGTGGTATACAGATGCAAAACATCTCGGCAAGTGACTTTATGCATAAAGTCAATGTCCAAGACAGTATTTTGGATTCTCACCTAATTAATCTCATGGCGTGTCAGCGTGGTACTAATGAGTACTGGTACCGTCGTCATGGTGATTTAAAATGTATGCTGAGGAACTTAGGAACTCCAACATGGTTCCTCACTCTGAGCTGTGCCGAGTATGGCTGGGAAGACTTACTTGAATTTCTACGAGAGGCAAATGGAAATATTGAAAACATTGAATTCAAGACACCTGGAGAACTGTGTTCTTTGGATCCAGTGAATGTATGCAGATACTTCAATCATAGATTTGAAGCTATGATGTCTTTTATCACAAATAAGAAGAATCCACCTCTTGGAGAGGTGTTGGATTTCTTCTGGAGAAAGGAGTACCAAGCGAGAGGTGCTCCTCATATACATATGCTGCTGTGGATCAAGGATGCACCTAAATTTGGAACAGATCCGGATGACTTAGTGATGAGTTTCATAGAACAGTATTCTACATGTGCTGTTCCAAACGCAACGGAGAAGAAAAGCCTAAGAGAACAAGTTCTACGTTTCTAAAGCCATCGTTGTGGAAAGTACTGTCGTCGTAAATTCAGAAACAAGGACAAATTCTACACCAAATGTCGTTTCAACTTTCCACGACCGGTGATTTCTAAAGGAAGAGTGAACAGTTTGATGTCTTCTCTGTGACATAATGTGACGAGGAAATCACCCAAAAATACATACAATTTGAAAAGGAACGAAGAGTCCAAGTACATCAACGACTACAACCCAGTGATTTTGTCCATGTGGAATGCTAACATGGATATACAGTTTGTGGCTGACAACTGTATGGCTGTGGCTCGGTATGTGACATCTTACATCACCAAAAAAGAAAAGACAGAATTGAAGGATATGTGGGAGGATATTTTGCATGAAAAAAGCCTCAGCAAGAAGTTGTACAGTTTCAGTTTGAAGATGTTGTTGCATCGAGAAATCGGAGCTTACGAATGTTCTGACCGGTTGTCTTCAGCAAGTCTCTATGCCAAATCCAGGAGTATCGTTTGGGCGAGTCTTGGTCTTGCTGCAACGCGACATCGAGTTCTAAAACCCGTCCGGGAAATTGAGTATTTGGCGGAAAAGGAACCAAACAGTACCGACATTTTGAAGACCAACATGTTGGATACATATTATCCAAATCGAAGCAGTCACCTTGAGAATGTTTGTCTATATGAGGTTCTACAAAATTATATATTCAAGAGGAACATCAAAGAAGATATTGAGAAAGGAGTGTATGCTGTAATTGGAAGTGAGGGATGTCTGGTCAAGCAAAGAAAATGCCAATTAGTAAACCATCGAAAATTGAGTGGCGAATCTCCAGAAAAAAAGGAGTTTTTCTATTTAGCACTTTTGCAACTTTTCAAGCCTTGGCGTGCAGAAGAGGAACTGCTTGGAGATTTCCTCTGTTACGAAGACTCTTTCACTGCTGCTAAGGAGACCATAGAATGTCCTGCTTTTCCCAAATATCAAGAAATGTTGACTTTGGAAATTGAGCAGGAAGCAACGATTGCAGCCGAGATTGCCAGAGACAGTTCTCAGGACAGTCAGAGTTCTGTTTCATTGAGTCAGGATCCACTAGGAGGACCTATTATCGAAAATGAAGCTGCCACTGCTATGAATAAAGTGGAAAGAGCCATGGCACATGCTCAGGAGGATGCGGTTAACTTAGAAGACTTGGAAAAACAACTCAACGTTGAGCAGAGGAAAATATATGACGAAGTTACCAAGGAAATTGATCATGGATTAAGTCATGAAAAGAAAGAGTGCTCATGTACGTCGTTGAAGCCTGTCCGACTGTACGTGAGTGGAGAAGCGGGAACTGGAAAAAGTTTCCTTATTAAAGCAATTTCTTGTTATTTGCAGGAAAGGACTGAGTCATTGCTGTCTTGTGTTGTTACCGCTCCTACTGGACTGGCAGCACATAACATTAAAGGTATTACTTTGCATCATCTACTAATGCTGCCAGTGGAGCATGACAACAAAATACAATACCACAAGTTATCTGGGGATGCTTGTTGTGAAGTTTCAAGAGTCTTGAGGAAAATGAAACTTCTTATCATTGACGAAGTAAGCATGGTTTCCAATGTCATGCTTGCCTTTGTGCATTTGAGAATGCAAGAAGTTCTTTAAACTGAGTATGATGTGTTATTTGGTGGCAAACACATTATTGTTTTCGGAGATCTTTTGCAGCTGACACCAGTAAAAGGACAACCTGTGTTCAAAATACTCACGCATGAAGATACCAGGAAGTGCCTAGGGAGCATTGGCAACGTCAATATATGGTTAAACTTCAATTATGCTGAACTGCATGAAAATATGCATCAGGCAAAGGATGAAGATTACAAGAATATTCTACAAGATATTAGAATTGGAAAAGTGACCGAGCATGGCAAAGAAGCTTTAAATGCACGATTACTGTCAAATTTATATCCAGAACAAGACGTTGTGCCTGAGAATATTTTTCAGAAAATTACTGAGAAGAAATCCGGAATATGTTTGATGCCAACTCTTGCAGAATGTGCCATCTTCAACAACAAAATGTTGAATTTAGAAAAGCAAGAGATTGTGAAACTTGAAGCTATTGCCAGAATAGAGCATATGGGATCAACAATTATTTTGTCTGAGAATTTGAAATCAAAATTGGATTCATTAGAGAAGACTATATCTAAAACAGACTTTGAATGTGTGTTTAAATTGCCGAATCATTTTGAGAAGGAATTTACATGTTGAAAGAGGTCTGGTAAATGGATCAAAGGGTAATGTGGTTGATTTTGAGAAATACAGAAGTAGAGATGGAATTGAATTTTTAAAAATTAAATTTGATGGCATTGAGGAAGTACAGGTAATTGGTCGTTGTTCTGCTAGGTTTTTGCTTGTTAAAGACTTATATGTTCGCCGTAAACAGTTTCCTGTTTGCTTGGCATATGCGGTGACAATCCATAAATCACAAGGTTTAAGTGTAGATAGTGCATTGGTGAATATTGGAAGTTCTGTGTTCAAGGAAGGTATGGCATATGTGGCTTTGTCACGAGTGAGATCTTTATCGGGATTGTACTTGATTGATTGTGATGTCACAAACATATGTGCGGATCTAGATTGTGTTAAGGAATACAATAGGTTAAGAAAAGAGTATGCGCCACATTTGCCTCAATATCCTTTGTTTGAGAAACGTGTGGTAGGCCGGAAACGAAGAAATATCACTAATAGTAGGGAGGTTGTAGCAAAAAGCCGAAAAGTCGATGAACCGAAAATTGTAAGCAGAAAGAAAACGAAGATGTTGTCGGTTTTCAATTTGAAAACAGTTCTGGTGTCAACTGCTATGCAAATGTAGTGGTTAATGTTCTCTTTTCACTAGAGACTTTAAAAGAACAGATTGTGTTCAATTCGGAACAAAGTTTATGCTGTTTGTTGAATTCTGTGTTAGAGAAATGTAGCACTGATCGAACAAAAGTAGAAAGTGTGTCTGAAGTTCGTTATCTGTTAGATGAATGTTCAGGTCAAACAGACTTCTCTGAAAATAATCAGCAGGATTGTCAGGAGTTTTTAATGTATATGCTTGATGTATTGCAAGATGAGGGTGTAGATGTAGATCACCTGTTTGGGCTTTCTTATCAATGGCAGCATGACTGCGAGAACTGTATGGTATCAAGTACTACTAGTGTAGACTCAGAAAGATTTATATATTTAACTTTGCCAGACAGTAAATCAGTCTCCTTTAATAAGCTAGTAAATGCAGCTGATCACAACATGGAGTGTAGCCAATGTAAATCTGAAATGATGTCAACATTATTTATACGAAGATATGGCCAGTATGTCATTTTAATGATCCAACGATGTAGGCCTGATGGATCAAAATTGTCAACTTTAATGAAAAATTTTGTTGCTTCTCAGCTGTCAATATCAGGAAGGACTTTGGTAACTGTAGCAATTATCTATCACGATGGTCCTTCAACAACATCAGGACATTACATAGCTTATTTAAAGTCTAGAAACGGCTGGTCATTCTGCAACGATTCTATTGTAACTTTCAAAAACAAATTGCCGTTTGACCTTAAAAATTCTTACCTGGTGTTTTTAAAACCAAAATTTTAAGGAAAGAATCTCGGGATTTCCTCTGAGGAATTGCAAAAGGTTCATGAAGTAGAGGGAATGTAAGTCTGCAATGCTGTCTAGATTATTGGTCCAACATTTTTAATTATAATGTCATTTTAAAAATCCAACTATATAAACCTGATGCAAGTAAGTCTGCTTCATAGTAAGCAGTATCAGTGTCATAGGAAAAGTAGAACATGAGTGAGCAAGAAGGGTAAGATATTAGTAGTCCAGGATTGTGAAAGTAATCTTAAATGTTTTCTTTTTGAAAGTTGCGAAAATAGAAAATGACGGGATTTGATTACAAGAATTACAAGAGTTGTAAATCGCTGCAACATGATTTGGCCAAGTGGAAACATGTGGTAGAATGTGAGAAGTCTTTTATTGTATGTAACATATTTTTCAAAACGATGGAGGTTTTCTTTCAGAAAGTGGCGGGCTGAAAATATTAATAGCACAACAGAGTTTACGCTGTTCATAGGACATTCTTCGTCGTTATGGAAAGTAAGTTAATTTTAAGGAGTTTTGAATTCAGATTTCTTATGTTGTATGGGTTTTTTAAACACAATCATTTTGATTGTGTTTTTTTTTCCCCGCTGTTACATGATGAATACCTTCAAGTCACTGATTTAAGTGAAATTTGATACATTCTGAGAACAGCAAAAATAAACCATTTAACATGTATAATTAATGTTCTACTTTTTGTACTTATGATATACATTTAGAAATGTGAGGTAGACATGGAGAAACTGAGGCTTCTGTAAATATCAAAGTTAATGCATACAATGCTGCACTTCTGGGTACTGTTTTTTTATCCTGGACTACATCTGCACTATGAGATACCTAAGCAAAGGCAACACAGGTGATGTGAATGTGAAATGAGCAAAAGAAACTCCACGTTTTTCAATTACATTACTTGTGTTTTCCAAGTTTACGAATGACATTGTGCAGATGAAGTTTAGGTCTGTCTATGGACACAGAAGAGGTCTGGCCATTGTTTAAGAGTGAAGTGGACATGTTTTACTTCAATGGTAGGCCTTCACATGTATTATCTCCTCTCCTCTTACACAAGCATAAATTTGAAATGCAACCCTGAGTAGGCCTCACCTTAAACAAACTTTTGGAGAGGCCACACCTTATCGTCATCCTGAATCAATCATTTAATCTATCACATTTAACATCTATTAGTTCTACTGCTTCATTTCTTTAATCCTTACTTTCCTGTGTTTGCTACTTCCCTCATTCCTTTCTCTATTACTTAATTATTCTACTCCTTCCACTATTTTTCTCAGTCCCTCTCTTCTCATACTTCTTCATTTTGATTCACTCATTCTGTCTCTATTAATGTTACTGTTTCTGATTGATCTCAAAAATTTTTTTAAAACAAGAACAGTAAGTATAAGGGAAGGAAACAGACAGTTATGTTACAAGAAAGACAGCTATAGGAAGTAAACAAAAGATACTGTTACTCGCAATCCACTGCTGATGATGTCATTGACCATGTCAAGAACGATGTAATATGTGACATGATCAGCAGTGGTTTGCGGGTAACAGTATCTTTTGTTTACTTCCTATAGCTGTCTTTCTTTTAACATAACTGTCTGTTTCCTTCCCTTATACTTACTGTTCTTTTTTAAAAAAAAAATTTTTGGTTCGCTCCCAGTTCGCGTACCGGAGTGCGGACCGGGAAGCGAACTAAAAGAAATAGAGGTTGGCAGAGTTTCAAAAATTCTACCAATTTTTTTATAATGGGGAGGTAGTTCTGAAAAGAACTTTTTTTTTTGTTTTTGTTGTTTTAAATTTTTTTTATTATTTTTCAAAACATTTTTTTTTTTTTTTTGTATTTTCTGAACATTTTGATATTTTTTTGTTTTTTTTGGGGGAGGGGGGAAACAAAAACGATTCATTGAAAAGGGCTCAACAGGAGCAACGAAAAAAAGAAGAATTTATTGTTTGGGGCGTTTCGGGCAAACATGATTTTCAATAGCTTTCATAATGAGAGTAATGCTACTTTCTCTGTAGCAAATGAGTTGATTACAGCGAACGCACACCTACTTCACTTCCCCAAACTTCATTTGAATGTTTGGGACCATCTCCCTCGCCTCTGGTCCCGACACTTCTTGAACAACTGATCTTCTTGCCATCGCAGGGGGATTTTGTTGCTCATCACGTAGCTGGGCAGCACTATAGTTGTTTGGATGCCACCTACTCATATGCCGATGCATAGTGTAATTGCCGTAACTGTATTTTTTATCAGTCCCCCTTGACAGTCTATCATCGCATATACGGCAAAACACGTAGCGTGCATTCACTTTTTTTTGCCCCTCAGGAAATTAAAAAAATTGCCAAATGTAGTTCTCTTTTCGATTATACCTCCTGGGCTCCTCTGGCAAAAACTGTGTCTCTTCCTGCTCTTCCTCCTCTTCCTGTTCTTCCTCTTCTTGTGGTATAATTACTTCAGCAGGTGGTCCTCTCTTCCTTGGATTTGGTGGAGGTGGTGGGTTAGAACCAGCTGTAGCTACTAATGAAGCCATATCACAATGTTAGTAAAGGGTCTTTCTCTCACCAAGATGAAAGTCAGAGTGAGGAAAGAAGGAGGGGTTTTCATCATTTGGGAAAAGCAAAACTTCTAAACCAATGAAAAGTGTTAATTTTAGATCACATGACCTAGTATTACATCATTAGGAAACCAAAAGTGAAATGAACCAATGAAAAGTGTTATTACCGAGTCACATGACCTGCTGTGTTTACGTTTCGCGCTTTGCTCTGCTTTCCGGTCCGCTTCCGGGTCCGCTAACTTGGCGTGTTAAATGACGTATTACGCGACAACGCAAAACGTCATGCTAACGTAACAGTTACGCTAAAGGAACGTTTACCGGTTCGCGGACCGAGTCGCAGCTTTAAATTGAGCTAACGGGAAGCTGACCGGTTCGCGGACTGGGAGCGAAACAAATTTTTTTTTTTTTTTTAAATTGTATAAAAAACATGTAAAATATATTTTAAGATTTAAAGAAGAATACATTTTACAGCTACAGATATTAGCTTTTAAAAAACCATTGAAATTCACTGAAAAAACCATAGGTTATAGACCATATATAGTTAGGAATTAGCATTTACAAAACCTTGAAAATTCACTGAAAAAACCATAGGTTATAGACCATATATAGTTAGGAATTAGCATTTACAAAACCTTATTTTACTCACACAAAACCATTGAAATTCCATATATAGTTAGTTGCACTAACTAAATATCGCGCACCCGCAATCCACTGCTGATGATGTCACATATTACATCATTCATGACATGGTCAGTGACATCACTGATGACATCACTGATGACATCACTGATGACATCACTGATGACAACATCCAGTGACTGTATGTTTCTGTAAAGTTAAAATATGTCTTACATATTGAAGAATGAGTGGATGTATAAGTGTCTGGATGAAGGATTTAGTAGATGCATGACTGACTGTATGAGTGAGTGATTAAATGTGTCTCACTGAGTGCATGGGTTAGTGACTAAACTATCTTAATTCGTGCATCATTATGTCTGTTGTTCTGTAAACTGCTGCATGTGTTGATCAGTAGCTATATGAGTAACTATATGGGTTATTGATTGGTTGCCCAAGTATTTGTATGGGAGACTGAGTGTGTGTGTGGGTGGCTGGGTGGTGTGTGACTCTGTGCATAGATGTGTGAGTAGTTGATTCACTATATGTATGGGTTCAAAAGTGCATGTGGAAACAGCTGTATGGGCGGTTGACTGTCTGCATGAGTGTATTGGTGAGTGAATGGATATCTCAGTGCTACATGTCAAAGTAAGTACATATGTAAAACACAGTACATGTGAGAGTTGACATATATAAATAACTGTGCATAAGAGCCAGTGAATGTGTGAGTGGCTGTATGGATCATTGAGAACTTGTATCAGGGATTGTATAAGAGAGTACATATGTGTTAGTATATGTTTGAATAAGTAAGGTGTGTATAACTGTATAGATGAGGAAATGGAGGTGTGATTGATTCTTTGCATGACTGACTAGGTGTGTGAGTGACTCCATGGATAAGTGACAGTCTGTGAGTGTCTGTTTACACTGATTGTATCTAAGGTTATATTAGAGTCAGAAGAGGTTCATCGTATTATCACATGAATGATATCATCAGTGATGTGATCAGTAATGTCAAATGAGATGTCATCAGTGATGTCATTTGAGATGTCATCAGTGATGTCATCAGTGATGTCATTTGAGATGTCATCAGTGATGTCATCAGTGATGTCATTTGAGATGTCATCAGTGATGTCACTGACCATGTCATGAATGATGTAATATGTGACATCATCAGCAGTGGATTGCGGGTGCGCGATATATAGTTAGTGCAACTAACTATATATGGAATTTCAATGGTTTTGTGTGAGTAAAATAAGGTTTTGTAAATGCTAATTCCTAACTATATATGGTCTATAACCTATGGTTTTTTCAGTGAATTTTCAAGGTTTTGTAAATGCTAATTCCTAACTATATATGGTCTATAACCTATGGTTTTTTCAGTGAATATATATATATATATATATATATATATATATATATATATATATATATATATATATATATATATTACCTACTGGCTATCGCCAGTAGGTATATATAGTTAGGATTAATTCCCTATGGGATTTTTGAAAATTCTATGTCTAATAACTTTGGCGTTTGAGGACGGAATCGGCTGAAACTTTCAGAAAAATGGCACATTTTGTTTCTGAGCAGCCCCTGAAAATTTGGTGGAGTTTCGTCAAGGGGGGGCTGAGAAAAAAGGGGGGTCCCAAAACGCGTTTTTCCCATTCATTTTTCCATAGGGCGGTTGGACTCACTTTTAGCTCGAACGGCTGAATGGATTTGCACGAAACTTGGCAAAATTGTAGGGACTGTTAGCCCGATGTGCCTTTGCTAGGTCTCAATATATGTGCTCCAGTAGTTTTTGAGAAATTAACGTTCAAAACAAGATATATATCTGTAACAGCGCTCCGGGCAGCGATCCGGTCCGCTTACTTTTCGCGAAACGGAACTTTGCGCGCAGAAAGCTGATTGGCTCTCCGGTGTCTGTCAACATTCTAAACAGTCCAGAGCGGCCGCCATCTTATCTCTCGGTAGGATCGAGAGAGAAGAGGTGAAAAACGAAGGGGGAATTTATTGAAAGGGTGCAAGGTATACCCCTCTTGACCCCCTAGGATTGTTGTTGGGGTTATTAAAGGGTCCCGTGGGGAAAATAAAAAAAAAATTATTTTTCACGGTAGAAGCGTTTCCCGGGCCGCGAACTGGGCCGCAAACTGGTAGCGAAACGGGAATTCGCCATTTTGTGCTTCGTTTTAATTGTTTAGAGACAAAAATTATCGCCGCACATCGGCCACAATGCATGAATATCGTTGAAAAGTCAGCGATATTCATGCATTATCCAGCAAATGCTCTTAGCCATGTTATCCACCTTCCATTGGATAACAGAAAGCTGATTGGCTCTCCGGTGTCTGTCAACATTCTAAATAGTCCGGAGCGGCCGCCATCTTATCTCTCGGTAGGATCGAGAGAGAAGAAGAGGTGAAAAACGAAGGGGGAATTTATTGAAAGGGGGCAAGGTATACCCCTCTTGACCCCCTAGGAATGTTGTTGGGGTTATTAAAGGGTCCCGTGGGGAAAATAAAAAAAAAATGATTTTTCACGGTAGAAGCGCTTCACGGGCCGCGAACTGGGCCGCAAACTGGTAGCGAAACGGGAATTTGCCATTTTGTGCTTCGTTTTAATTGTTTAGAGACAAAAATTATCGCCGCACATCGGCCACAATGCATGAATATCGCTGAAAAGTCAGCGATATTCATGCATTATCCAGCAAATGCTCTTAGCCATGTTATCCACCTTCCATTGGATAACATGGCTAAAAACCGCTCTGTGCGTGAGCTTTTTTTTTTTTTTTTTTTGCTGCGTGACGTTTGTTAACGTTCGATTCGATGGAAATCAGGAAGTGTTGAACACCATTTTGTCACTGCGAGTAAATATTTTGTTATAAATGAATCCTTATTGATAAACATTGTCTGCGCCATCTTGCGTTTTTGTCCAATGCCACAATTTTGTCGTGCACGGCAGCCATTTTAGATGCCTTGACCAGGGCCACTCTCTGCACGCCGCCGATCCTCAGCATGGCTCCCCACCCTCGCAAGCATCTCCCCCACGCAATGGTCACTCCAGCTCTCTCTCTCATGCATGGGCCATATACTTCCCCCATCTGCGCTGCTCTTCTCTGAGAATCACACCCTGTGCCCGCTCGACACCTCCCTTTCACCCTATTCACTACCGCACCCTCTGACACTTCTCTTCCTCTGTGTCCGATTGTCCAGGCCGGACCTAGGCTATCACCTAGCTCTGCGGATGTAGTTTATGGCTCCAGCTGTAGAGTATCCAGACATGCCAACCCTCCCGATTCAGGTGTGAGACTACTGATTTCAGTGCTAGTCTTTCGCTTCCCGATTCCTGCAAGGAAAAACCCGGGGGCATATTTCCAACAACTAGCGGTAATTTTTGTCTCTAACTTGTTTAGAGACAATAATTATCGCCGCACTTCGGCGAATTTTATCGCACATAAACCTTGCTATTAGCAAGGTTTATCGCAAATGCGATAAAAAACGGCCGCAATGAATGAATATCGCTGAAAAGTCAGCGATATTCATGCATTAGTCAGCAAATGCTCTTAGCCATGTTATCCACTTCCCATTGAACAAGCGCATGGTCTTTTGAAGATTTGTGAAGTACTCGGGGCGGCGGTGTGTGTGTGTCCTCTTTCAGGAGCGGGCGGGGGGGGCACTGCCAGCAATTTGCAGGCCAGGCAGTGTTCAACACGTGCATCACCCTTTCTCTGCCTGCTATTGCGCTCCATGCTTCGGAAAGGTAAGAAAAAGAACGTGCATTTGAGTTTGAAATGTCCGATCTTGTAGCAGTACACTTGCAAAGCCCACACATGACAATAACCCGATTCAAGGCCCCATTCACCCGATTTTTTAAAAAAATATAGTACTCCAAGACAGTTACATTTTAAAACTTTATTAATATTTAAATATAACGAACGCAACAAAAACTGTAAATATATTTAACCATTTTTTGAAATTAACCAGAACTATAACGATAACAACAACAACAACAATAATATAACTTTTATGCCTAAATTACGCAAACATTTAGCTAATCTGCTAAAGGGGGGAGTCGCCATTTCTTTACAATAATCAATAATGAAAAATCCACATCAATAGGGTTGCCTGTTTTCTCGATGCAGCACTATAGTGCAATATACACAGCACCTGGGGTGTCAAGAGTGAACAGGTCTTTCTTTGTTCCTTAAGATGTTATCTCCGAGAATGCTGATGCATTGGTGTCTGTACACTTCTTTGTCAATTCTGTCAAGATGATAACTGCTTTATAAACAGACGATATCTTTGTATAGTCATTAGTGTTAAGTGTGTCTGAAACTACAGTGCCCTTCTGTTTTTTTTTCTTCAGGCTCTACAGAGTTTTGTGTGTTGTTCTTTTGAGCGACAATTATTCCAGAGGTTTCAGGTTCACTTGTTTTGTTCTGCAGTGAGTTAACAGCTTTAGAGAGTTCATGTTTATTTGCTATGTCCTGCTGTTCGTGAACTGCTTCAGAGACGTCAGCCTCATTTTTTATGTTTCAGTAGATCCTGGACCTGCCCGGCCGCGCCCAAAATGGCGCCGGTGTAAATGGGACTCGTAACCGCTTGTTCTGTACTGGTTGCCCAACCTTGATATCACGAGATACATATGCAGTTTTGAAGCACATGGCGGAGGCTTGTCTGCTGTAGTGGGGCGCCCCTTTATCGTTTCAGTCGCCATTCCGCCCGCTTTTGCTACACTGTGCCTCATCCGCCATTCAGCTGTTTACCGCCCGCTCTTACGGCTACAGCGTCTCGCTCACCATGTAGTTGAGTTGCTTCCACTCTTGCGGTGCAGCGGTAGGCGGCTGCCACAGGACTCTTAAAATGGCAGCCGGCTCTTCGGATTTGGGCCTGGTCCAGTAAAATGGCCCTGGGACACCTTGGAACTCGGACGCTTGTCTGCCAGGGCTTGGGTTCCATTCTCGAAAGCTTCCCCTCAGCCTTGAAGATTGTACAAAAGTCTTGGGGGCCCTCGACTCCCGCAGGCTTCCGGTGGAGAGCGGCTGCCATGATTGCTTGCGGAATGGCCACGACGGAGCTACGAGATGGTGGTGCTCTCATGGTGACGCCAGCTTCAGTCTGAAACATCCAGAAACAAGGTGGGGCTTTCATCGTTTGGGGAAAAAAAATGTTTTAATCCAATGAAAAGTGTTATTTTTAGGTCACATGACCTAGTCTTACATAATTAGGAAAAGAAAAGTAAAATGAACCAATGAAAAGTTTTATTAACAAGTCACATGACCTGTTATGCTTATGTTACGCGCTGCGCGGCGCGCTCTGGATCGTTTCCGGGAAGCTGCGCCTTGCGCACCGGAGCACTTCCGGGTGCGCTAACGCGTCGCGTCATATGACGCATTACGCGACAATGCAGGTGCAGAATATAGTCAAAATGTCTCCACCAACCAGCGGTCGGAATTCCACCGCTTTCAGCAGTCCAAAAAGTTCGGTCAAATCTTAAGAGCGGGAGCAACTCAACTACATGGTGAGCGAGACGTTGTAGTCGCAAGAGCGAGCGGTAAACAGCTGAATGGCGGAAGAGGCACAGAGTACCAAAAGCGGGCGGAATGGCAACTAAAACGGTAAAGGGGCGCCCTACGACAGCGTGTCTTCAGGTGAAACGGATTGTGCGACAAGGTCCAGAATGAAAGATTCTTCAAAAGGGAAAAAATTCCGCCGGACCCCGGGAGCCGGCCGCCTATGCCGGGGGCGATCTCAGGCCTCACCAGGGCAACACGACTTGGGGAGGGGGCAGGAGCCAAGCGCCCCCTCTCAGTCCGCGCCATCTCACCGCCCCTCGGGGGCCTCCGTCAAGCGGTTTAGGGAGGCACCGTATCACATTGTTTTCCAATGCAGTCAGGTCCACAAATGGACCCCACTTACTTTGAATAGTGAAGCTGCAGCAGGTGCAAATAAGGTTTAAACAGTGTTACAAGAACTGCTTAGAACTCTGAAGTATGGCACTCAATAACCAGGACTTATGCCATTTATGTAAGGCAGTGACATGGAAGCAACTCAGGGACAAAAAGCATGAACGAACATTCACGTATGAAAATCTTATTTGGAGAAGGGGTAGAATCCAAACGCCCCCTGCCAGTTCGCGGCACTACACCGTATGTGGAAAATCTGAAGCCATCATTCTACAAACTCTCAACGCTTGTTATCAGTGCATGACTTTCATGCTCGATCGATTGAGCTAGCCGGATCGGGCAATAAAAAGTATAAAATAGTTATGTAAATAGTTATTTAATAAAATGTTTTATTCTGTTTCTTTGGTGGTGTGTTGTGTATATTTATAATATTTGCATAGGGTTTGCCGTTATTTTGGGCGGTGTGGGTGGCGGAGTCGAGCTGTTTTGCAGCCCTCATGGTGTGGAGCTCAATTCATTTCACTATTTTCGTATTTCTCATGAAGGGTTATTACTAATGTTTGTATTTTACCGAGGTTAAAAAGAGATCGAATTAGTGGTCTACTGATTTTGCTCGATTACTTTTATTTTTTTACACGATTTTTCACTATCTGCAAAGACTAAACAGAGTATTGCGACTTTGTGCTTGTTTGTAAATAGAGAATGATCCAAAGAGAACCAATTGTAAAACAGTAAATGCTTGGATATTAATCAATCAAATGGAGAGACAAGCAGGTACGACGGATTACAACAGGGGTAAAGGTCTGCGTTAACTACCGTTCACTATCTGCAAAGAGAGAGTACTACTAAGAGAAAAGAGGGGAGTGGGGGAGGGGGCAGCGTTCAAAGCACATCAGCGTGCATAAACACGAAAACGTTTTTACCTATCACGTACTTGACATTTGACAGCTTTTGATGTTTGCTATTAAAAAACCATTGAAATTCACAGAAAAAACCATAGGTTATACTCCATATATAGTTAGGAATTTGCATTTACAAAACCTTGAAAATTCAATGAAAAAACCATTGGTTTAAGGCCATATATAGTTAGGGATTTGCATTTAGAAAACCTTATTTTACTCGCATAAAACCATTGAAATTCCATATATAGTTATAAGCGCTAACTATATATCGCGCACCCGCAATCCACTGCTGATGATGTCACATATTACATCATTCATGACATGGTTAGTGACATCACTGATGACATCACTGATGACATCTCAAATGACATCACTGATAACATCTCATTTGACATGACTGATCACATCACTGATGATATCATTCATGTGATAATACCATGAACCTCTTCAGACTCTAATATAACCTTAGATACAATTAGTGTAAACAGACAGTCACTCATCCATGGAGTTACTCACACACCTAGTCAGTTATGCCAAAAATCAATCACACCTCCATTTTCTCAACTATACAGTTATACACACCTTACTTATTCAAACATATACTAACACATATTTACTTTACTCTCTTATACAATCTCTGATACATGTTCACAATGATCCATACAGCCACTCACACATTCACTAGCTCTTATGCACAGTTATTTATAGATGTCAACTCTCACATGTACTGTGTTTTACATATGTACTTAATTTGACATGTAGCACTGAGATATCCATTCACTCACTAATACAATCATGCACAGTCAACCGCCCATACAGCTGTTTCCACATGCAGTTTTGAATCTATACATATAGTGAATCAACTACTCACACATCTATGTACAGAGTCACACACCTCCCAGCCACCCATACACACACACTCAGTTTCCCATACAAATACTTGGACAACCAATCAATAACCCATACAGTTACTCATATAGCTACTGATCAACATATGCAGCAGTTTGTAGAACAACAGATATAATGATGCATAAATTAAAACAGTTTAGTCACTAACCCATGCACTCAGTGAGACACATTTAATCACTCACTCATACAGTCAGTCTTGCACCTACTAAATCCTTCATCCAGACACTTATACATCCACTCATTCTTCAATATGTAAAACATATTTTAACTTTACAGAAACATACAGTCACTGGATGTTGTCATCAGTGATGTCATTTGAGATGTCATCAGTGATGTCACTAACCATGTCATGAATGATGTAATATGTGACATCATCAGCAGTGGATTGCGGGTGCGCGATATATAGTTAGCGCTTATAACTATATATGGAATTTCAATGGTTTTATGCGAGTAAAATAAGGTTTTCTAAATGCAAATCCCTAACTATATATGGCCTAAAACCAATGGTTTTTTCATTGAATATATATATATATATATATATATATATTCTCTGAAAAAACCATAGGTTCATGTAACCTCTAATGAATAGAAAACAGTGCAGGTCAGTAAAAAAAAAATATATATATATATATATTACCTACTGGCGGTCGCCAGTAGGTAGTTATAGTTAGGATTTTTTTCAATGTTAAATCTCAAAATTCTATTTGGAATAACTTTGGCGCCGGTTGACGAATCTGCCTCAAAATTTCCTCAAAATGGCCTTGAAGCGATCCAGTCCTTCCCTGAAAGTTTGGGGGGGATTCGTCAAGCGGGGGCCGAGATAAAAGGGGGGTCCCAAAACACGTTTTCCCCATGTTAATTTCCATAGGGCGGTCGATTTCACTTTTAGCCCGAACGGCTGAATGGATTTCCACCAAACTTGGCAAAATTGTAGGGACTGGTAGCCCGATGTGCCTTTGCTATGTCTCAAGATATGTGCTCCAGTGGATTTTGAGTAATTTAGGTTCAAAAAAATATATATATCTATAAGCGCTCTCCGGTGCGCGCACCGGAGAGCGCTCCAGGCGCGCCACGCGACTTGCGCGCAGAAAGCTGATTGGCTCTCAGTTGTCTGTAAACATTCTAAACAGTCCGGAGCGGCCGCCATCTTGTGTCTCGGTAGGATCGAGACATGAGAGGTGGCCAAAACAAAGGGGGAAATGACCATAAGGGGGCAGAGTAGACACCCCCTGTACCCCTAGGTTTGATGTGGGGGCCATTAAAGGGCCCCGTGGGCTCTCAACCTTTTTTTTTTTTTCGATTTTCGCGGGGGAAGCGCCCGGTACGCGCACCGGGGAGCGTATCAAGGAGGGTACTATGGAAAAATAATCACTTCAAAAAATTGTATGTTTATTAATTGTTTTTTTTTTTATTTTTTATTTTATGTAAGTACCTACATGTAGGTACCAATGCAGAGACTTAAATTTAATGTACACCATCTCCTCTGTAGACATCTTGCATGTTGTTATTGTATTTTTTGTGGTATATGGAATTCATAACATAGTTTGTCTGGAAAGCAGAAACAGATCTTTTAAGCACTCCCTGAGAATTTCTAGGGGATCATGAGTAGTCTATCCTGCTCCCTTATGAAAATGAGGTGTAAAATATACATAGGAGATAATATAGTCGGAGAAAGGTAGTAACTATGAGTAAACTTACTATGTAACAGAAAAATAGTTGAACAGTATACTATAAGTCTCACTTTATATTTTAAACATTTTTGGTAATACTTTATGAATTACATATAAAAATGAATATTGTCTCAAACATTTAAAATTATTAAATATAAATTTATTCCTCTGATTCTTTTTCATAATTTAATAACATTTCTAACATAATATTGTCCGGAATTTCCTCATAATTATAAGTACATGATTCCATTTGTTCCAAACATTCTATTAACTGTTGATCCAAAGAGTCATCTATGAAATCTACTTCATCTTTTTGCTCTTCTGGTTTTTCCACCTTTATTTCGATAGAAGTAACATTTGCTTGATTTTCTCCTTCCATTTTCTTTCTGAAAATTGCATACAAATTAACTACATTAGTAGAGTTAGGGTACTGTATACCAGTGAAGCCTAACTCAATCCATAACTATTACAGAGAAGTCTATCTCAATCTATAACTATTACAGAGGGATAGTATATAACTAACAGAATATTTTTTCAGAAATTAACTTAAAGTGTACAATATACTTCCATAATAACAATTTACCTTGGAGAAATCAGTTGAAGTTGTCAGTGTAATTTGTTTTCAAATGTACTTCTGGAAGCAGTAGTCAAAATGGCTGTGTTTCCCTCTCTTCTTTTATATATATTCTTGTACTTAACCAATGAAACGTCAGGAAATAATCGTAGAAAATGAAAGAAACGTTTTAATTGGTTGTAAATTCTCACACTTCATATGTGTTTTGGTCATGTAATTTACCTCAGGATATTTAGACAGGCCTGTAGCCTAAATGTCTCAATGGAATTCCACCAAATTTGGGTAAATTGTAGGGACTGCTATGTAGTAGGGCCTATTCTATATTTTATGAAAGTGTCTCCAGTGTCAGTCAGTCAGAATATCTTTATTCGACTTATTACAAGTCATACAAAGAACATAAAAGAAAAACAATTACTTTACAATGCAATGCATACTGTACATCTATTTACATTTCCCAAAAAGAAGATCCTAATAAACAAACAGGAAAAAAAAAAAAAAAAATTTAAACATGGATAAAATATTTCTATACAGATCTAGCACATAAACATCCTAAAACGACTAAAAAGATTTAAGGTAAGCTTTGGCTGACAGATTTCGCCCGCATTGCGGCTACCAGAAAGTTTGCCATACAAAAAGTAATATGTTAGGTAGGAGTTGTAGAAAGAGCAGGGCTGGTCTTACTTGGACAAAACCAGCTTTTTTCAAAATAGGCAACAAATATTTCTTTCTCTGCTCGTGGTATATACTACAAAACATAACAAAGTGCAAAGTATCCTGCACCGAAAAGTTGTCACAGCAGCACGGTGGGGCCTGCTCAGGCTTCTGCCAAGTCTTAAATGAACCTAGATAAAAATGTATCAAATTGAATCGAAACTTTGTTAATAAAAACCTGTGATATGGGAATGTGACAAAGTTCAGGTAGGGGGCGAGTGAAGATGTACAAACCAGAGGGTTATGTGCCCTTACTGCAGGTTTCAGCAATTCGAGATCCTCCCTCCGTGCTTCCTGCCTATCCCTAAATAACTTTTTGATGTTTACTATATCCTGTCTCCTAATATTTTCCGGAGATGAAAAAAGATCTGGGCGACCCAGATCTGCAAGGGTTTTCGCTACGTATGCCAACCATGGGATACTGGTGTGTTTATCCAAGGATAAGACATCGTGCAAAATCTTGTGGTTCAGAGGTAGGTCATCATTTGTCCACAATTTCAGCCACAAAGTTAACGGAGCAAGGCTCAGGGTGTCAGACAGATAAGGCAAACCCACCTCCTTATGGATAGAATACGTTGGGGTGGATTGCGGGACTGAGAGCAGAAATCTAACGAATCTATTTTCTGCTCTCTGAATTAGATCGGGATTTACGTATCCCCACAGTTGGGAACCATAAGCCGCTATGGCTACTGGTCTGCTCTTGTAGATTTTCAAGAGAGCTTGCATGGGCCTAGCCCCTAGCTTCCCAGCAAAGCCCAATACCGCTGAGGAAGATCTTATTACCGCCAATCTTTTTGCTCTTATCTGAGGGCCCCAAGTTCCTTTCTGGTCAAATATAACCCCCAGATATGGAAATGTGGACACGTTGGTGACAGGGACTCCCCTGCAAAAAAATGTTTTGTGTCTTTTTTTGTTACATTCACGCCCCATTACCATCGTGTGTGATTTAGAGGCGTTGACCTTGAGGTCCAGCGTCTCCATGAAGCTACCAAAAGCGTCCAGGAGATGCTGTAGGCCTACCCCAGTGCGGGCTATCAGCACTGCATCGTCCGCATACAGGAGTGCTGGGATTTTAACGTCTCCTGCATGCGGAACGTCGGCTGCCTGTCCCCGCAGGTGACTGCCCAACCCGTTGATATAGATGGTGAATAATACAGGGGCTAAAATACAGCCTTGCCGCACCCCCTTTAGGGATTTAAACAGGGGGGTGCGTCTACCATCATTTGTGACTCGGACAGCTGCAAAAAGCTCCTGGTGCAGTTTAGCCATAAACACAACCAAAGACTCATCAATGCCCATCTCCAACAGTAACTGCCACAATTTCGACCTATTCACCAGATCAAAGGCAGAGGAGAGGTCCATAAATGCAAGAAACATGGAACCCTCCTTTGCCACTGTATATTTAGAAATTAGTAGATGTAAGTTTATACATTGTTCGATTGTCCCCTTTCTTTCTCTGAATCCATATTGTAATTCAGACAGCCCTCCACGGCTCTCAACGTTGTCATTAAGTCTAGCTAGAAGGACTCTGCCTAGTATTTTTACCGTTGAGTCCAAAAGAGATATGGGCCTATAGGAGGCGGGATCATCTCGCTGTCCTTTGTTTTTATAGATAGGGACTATGGTGGATGTGGACCAAGAACTAGGTGCATGGTTATTGGCTGCATTAAACACTTTCGACAAAACCACCGACCACAATTTAGGAGAGTGCATAAAGAAATCAGTGGGAACGCCGTCAGGGCCGGGTGCTTTATGTCTTGTTGTGGCCATCAAAGCTTTTTCTACTTCTTCGGGGTTAAAGATCATCGGATGTGCCACTAAAGCAGGTACTGAGGCATCTGCAGATCCTTTGGACCCACCCTCGTATACATTTTTGAAGTGGTTTAGCCATTTGTCGTCGGTGATCACACAGTCCATAGGAGCATTATTGTCATCAGAGAATAAGGGTTGTCTAATAATCTCCCAGAATCTCCTACTGTCCTTCAGTACTGCAGCTGAGAGGAGATTTTCCCATGCCTCGCGTTTAAGGGATTCTTTGCGATTCTTAATGGCAACCTTATAGCATTTCCTTAATCTAACAATGTCGTCCCCGGCCCTGGGAGAGGTTTTTAACGCTGTCAACAATGCTCTGTGGGCTTTTGAACAAGCAGAATCAAACCAACGTTTTGTTCCAGAAAATCCTTTTTTTGGTTTGACTAAAAGGTCCTTGGCCACCTGGCCACAAATTTCCTCAAAAGCCTCTATTATTTCTTTACCTTGCGCACCCGGTTTTTGACAGATGGCCACTTTGTCCTTTATTTTTGGGAAATTTATTTCATAGAAATTATCCGGGATCACTTTAGCCCATTTCAGTCGTCTGTCTTGGTCACAGGGTTTCAGGGGGTGTGCTGGTTTAAGTGCTCTTGGCGGTGCTCCCATCTGGCCACCCCAGGCCACTTCAAGTAATACAGGGTTGTGGTCACTGTAGGGTGTTATGACTGTACAATAAACCATAGACCGATTTAGGATACCTTGTGAAACAAAGATATAGTCTATCACTGAGCCATAGTGACTGCCAGTGAAGGTTGGCGCCCTAACGCCCTTATCGGGTTCATATAAGTCATGGTTTGCTAATAGTTCTTCTAACTCGAGCCCCTCTGTAGAGTGTTCAAAGTGGGGACCCCGAGGGGCCTCCTCGCCCACCTCAGTTACATTGTCACCTCTTCCCAAACAACCCAAGTTACATAAATGAATGTTAAAATCTCCTAATAGGATAAACTCATAAACTAAATAGATATTCTGAGACACTTTATTTAAAATGCTATCTAGGTTGGCGACATTACTCCCACTGTGTTCGCTGTTCGTGGAGTTGTAAAAGTTGATATATATCGTCCTGCAGTTGTTACTAGTCGTCCTTTCAACCATTAGGATGTTTACAGAATCGGTATTTATCTGCCTATAAGTGCCCTTCAGGTCTAGGGAAAACAAAATGGCCAAACCACCTTTGGCTCTGCCCATGCGGCTAGGAACGGCAGGAATAGAGAAACAAGTGAATCCATCCCACCAGAAGTTAGCCGATGTGTCCCACGTTTCTTGCAGGGCAATTATATGTTGCTTAGAAATAAAGCTCACACATGCTTTGTCCTGTCGTTTTGCATTTGAGCCAGCGATGTTCCAAGTTATAATTTTACAGGTGTTGGTAGGTAGCCTCAACTCTTTTTCCCCCAACAGACACCCCTCAGCTAAGCTTGAGTATCTGACCGCCTCGTTCTGAACTACCTCCGGGGCGCTCTGTGTTGGAACGGTATTCAGGGTTGACACTATGCAACCCTCCCCCTGGTATGATAGCCCAGGGTTGTCCAATGAGACATAACTCTCAGTTGTTTCATAAAATGTAGGCAGGCGGAGATCATCATCAGTGAAACACTGGCTATGATTTATTTGGGGTATAAATATGGACTCACTTGCTCGGACATTGTAAGGTTTAAGTCAATCGCAGTTGTTTAGATCCGATAAGGGGGCATACCTATTCCCCATTCCGCCCCCCCAATCAAAAGGAGTAGCTACCTGACCTTGACCCATAGCTGCGATGTTCCACATAGGTAAAGGGGTATTTGGGCGTAACGGAAAGTGGTCGTTTCTCACCCGTGGTATAAACCTATTGATTCGCCCAATGGGATCTTGGCCCATCCAACCCGGGCCCCAACCATTGGCGGCAGGGTCTGGTGGCATGTGAGGCCAAAAATTTGACTCATGCGCATGGTTAGGTCTTCTGTACTCAAAGTTAAATATAGGCCCAGGGCGCTCGTTGGGGAATCTATGTCTAAAACCACCTTCCCAATTTTGGGCATTATGCGCTCTCCTAACTCTGGGGGAGTTAGAAAAAGTAAGGAGCTGAGCCTCACTAAAGAAGAATTTTAAGGTGAGCGGGATTATAGAGCCACTCCGCCTTTGGGGTGGAAAGATGTTGTTCAGAATTTTTGGGAGGACTTCTGTGTTAGCAAAATTTATAATCACACAGTCCCCCTTAAATTTTTTAGGTTTAGACCCAATCCAAGGTACCCTCCTGGTCATAACAATATCCCTTGCTAAGCTATCCATCCCTTGGGGGGCCATGGTCATGTTAGTGGTAAGCCAATGAAGTGCTTTATCCTTCAAGTCCTGTATCGATTCTATTTTATTTTGTACTAAAGCTGGGACATTTGCTAGTACTAACACAACTGGGGAGGCTTCCAAAATGAATTGGGCTGATACATCCTCATGTGTTGCCCCAATTATGTCACCTGATGTTGATGTCGACGCGGCTCCGCCTGCTAAGTCCTGACTAGGAGCCGTTAATGAAGTTGAATCTACTGCTAGGGGCCCCTCTGGCAGTGTGGGCTGTGGGGCACTCTCATTTGGTGGAGCCTCTACGGCTCCCGATGTCAATTTTGTGACAAGGGCAGATAAATTGGCCACCTCTACCACCAGATTACTTTGTGCTCCCCCCGCCTTCTTAACCTCCGAAGTTAATTTGTCCAGTTTCCCAATCAAGGGCTTGATGATTGTCCTAATTTTTATATCAACCATATCTTGAATCCGGTTAAAAAGTTCATCGTCTATGATGCGTTTGGATTCTGCTTCAGCATCGAAGTCAATTTGTTGCCCTTCACGTCTTAGGGGTGGTGTAGCTGCCTTTCTCCTGCCTTGTTGTGTCCCCCCTCTCTTTGAATGAGATTTTCTACAGGTTCTCACTGGCCGTGAAACGGGCTGCCCCGGTGATGGTGCTTCCTCAATGGAAAATGACTGGTGATTTTGCTCCGAGGCATTGCTGTAATTGGCCGACGAATTAACCAAAACATGGGGATCTTCTACATCACTGGCCAAGTCTTGTGAGATATGAACTAGGCTATTTGACTGGGGAAACTCTGGCGGTGTGGTCAGCAACTCTGGAGCTGTTGCCCTTGAGGGCGGACTTTCTAACGGCAATACTGGAGATTGGCTCAAGCCTAGCGATTGCCTCCTCTCATTGTTGATCTTACTAACTTTTTGAACCACATATGAGAACATTGTATTGAGGGGCTCCGTCGCAGCAGGTGCGGGCTTTTTCCTTACCATAATGCCTACCACTTGAAACGGCCGAACCAGATGACCAGAGTATGTGTCAGGATCGACAGGCAAATGGCAGATGGCCTGGGAGTAATGAGGATTATTAATATTCTGTACCTTATTATTCCCAAACAGTGAACCTCAGGGGGGTGGCCTCGCCTCGCCTTCTCGTGCCTCTGAGGGCCACAGAGGGCCCGCCCTTTGCCCGGGCTTTGCCCCGGGCGTCCCGTGTAGCGGGGGCAGCCGTTTCTTATGTAGTGATGAGGTGCTTGGGGGCGGGGCAAGCAGGGAGAGCGTCCAGGTGCAGGTGATGGCAAAACAGGGACTCCTGGGAAATGGAGTCCCTGTCCCTCACCTGGCGCTCGCAGCCCTGAAGGAGTGTTCCTCTCCCGCCCTCCGGTGCAGGGTGTCTCCAGCGATGGTCCTTCTCCTCCTCGGTTGGACACCAGCAACACCGTCGATGCGGGACCCGCGCAGCGGGTACCGCGAGGTGCAGCGTGGACAGAGGACAGCTTGGTAGCAGGCACGTTGCAGGGATTAGGCAGTGAGCTCCCTGATCAGCAGTACACAGGTAAGGCGTTTCCCAGTGTTTTTTTTGTAAATTGCTTTCCCACCTTTTTTTATGGAGCGCTTACAGGTGCGCGCTCCGTTACGCGCACCGGCAGCGTTACGGGAGTCCTCCATTTTGTGTTTCGGTACAATCGAGACACAAGATGGAGGGTAAACAATGTTCGGTATGGGTAGAAGGGGGCACGGTAGAGACTTCTTGACCCTCTAGGTTTTCTGAGGGGGGCTTTGGAGGCTCAAAAACGTTAAAAAAAAAAATTCTTTAATTTTCCACGGGGGAAGCGCCTGGTACGCGCACCGGTAAACGTACCGGAAAGTGTACTTTGGTGAAAAATAGTGAAAAAAGTTAGAAAAAGATAAACGTTTTGAATGATCAGAGGTAGGGTAGCTCTGAAAAGAGCTTTTGGGTTCTGTGGTTGATTTAGGTACCTACAAGTAGGTTCCAATGCACATTCTTAAATTCAGGAGGAATATTCTATTCCCTTCATCTGAGAAGTGCACACCATCTCCTCTGTAGATGTCTTGCATGTTGTAACGCAAGTTATTATTGTATATTGAACCCATTTCATAGTCTCTCATGTAAGCAGAAACAGATTTATTCACATGTTTCCTTGCTTTCTCAAATTGTGGACAAAATTGGTTGGACCAGTTCCATTTCTGTCTTTGGCATATATTGGAATATACCAAGGCAGTTTGTGGAAAAAGTGTCATTAATTGATCAAAGGTGTCCTTTAAGAGCATTTCCAGACCAACCCCAGTCATAGTGCCTAAATCATTTCCACCACAGTGCACTATTAAGAGGTTAGGGTTTGGCAGATGCAAAAAGGTTTTCACCAATGGTATCAATTGGTGACATTTTAATCCTCTCTGGCCAATCCACTTGATTTCCACATTTGATAAATCAAGGTTGTGAAAATGTCTGCTATCTGCATACCTTTGAGCCCAGTGGATGTAGCTGTGTCCAAGGATCCAGACTGAAAACATGATGAGAGAAGGTTCTGATGCAGTCAGATGATGTGTGGGAATGAAATGGCAGTTGGAACAGTAGGAGTTTACAAAAAATAATTGTGGAGTTTCACTGCTTTTGAATCACAAGCAATGATTGGTGGATTCAGATAGTTGAAAACTTAAAGTTAGGGTGCATGGTTGTGTTGTGTTAAAGAAGCAATTTGAATGGTTAAAAAAAAGTCACTAAAAGCTAAAATACCCTGGATAGGCTGGTGTATTGAGAGGTCAAACATCCTTGCTGAGTTAATTTGCAACATTGTACAATAAACTTTTGAACCTGAGAGTTCAGTTAGGAGGGAGTTGCTATGGTAACAGATAGAAAGATCTGAGAGGGGGAAGGGTGTTGGTTTGAAAATAGTGAGGGAAAACTTTTGATTGGTTGAATTAAGGCATATGTGTACAAAGTTAGAGATTTTCTATGCCAGTCTTGGTTTCAGTGTATTGAGTGCACACTTTTTGCTCTGCTAAAGAGAAATTGGTGTGTGTGTCTGACACTGTTTTCAATCTCCCAAAGCATTTGTAAAGGTAAGTAATGATTTATTTAATTTAGATAGAGACTTGTTTGCTCTATGGAGAATATTTAGAAGCAGATAGTTATGTTTTAGAAGTCAAATGGTATGCTAGTATATAAGTCCTGTGTTGTGTTTCTTATATGTTATTGAAAAAACGATTTTGGGTGAAAATGAATGTTATTTGCATTTGGCCCTTTTTTATGATTGCCTTGTGCAGCTGATGCATCACTTTAAACATGGGTAATAAGTGACGCACTAGTGGCGCAAGGCCTTCATAAATAAGGCTCTGACTTTGTTTGCTGTTGATTTGTTTTTGGATTTTTGATAATGCTTGATATCAACATTTGAAAGATAAAGGATTTGTATTTGGGGAAACAGTGGCGTTTCAAAAGTGATATTCTGTGCTTGTACATAGGTTGTGCGCAGTATTTTTTAAATGTTATTCAAAAAACGATTTTGGGTGCAAATGAATGGTATTTGCATTTGGCCCTTATTTATGATTGCCTTATGCAACTGGTGCATCACTTTATACATGGGAAATAAGTGACACTCTTGTGGTGCAAGACCTTCATAAATAAGGCCCTGACTTTGTTTGCTGATATTGAGTGGTTGTACATAGGTTCTGCGCAGTGTTTCTTACATGTTATTCAAAAATCGATTTTTGGGTGCAATTGATTGGTATTTGCATTTGGCCCTTTTTTATGATTGCCTTGTGCAGCTGATGCATCACTTTAAACATGGGTAATAAGTGACGCCCTGGTGGCGCAAGGCTTTCATAAATAAGGCTCTGACTTTGTTTGCTGTTGATTTGATTTTGGATTTCTGATAATGCTTGATATCAACATTTGAAAGATAAAGGATTTGTATTTGGGGAAACAGTGACGTTTTAAAAGTGATATTCTGTGCTTGTACATAGGTTGTGCGCAGTATTTTTTAAATGTTATTCAAAAAACGATTTTGGGTGCAAATGAATGGTATTAGCATTTGGACCTTTTTATGATTGCCTTATGCAACTGGTGCATCACTTTATACATGGGAAATAAGTGATACTCTTGTGGCGCAAGACCTTCATAAATAAGGCCCTGACTTTGTTTGCTGATATTGAGTGGTTGTACATAGGTTCTGCGCAGTGTTTCTTACATGTTATTCAAAAAACGATTTTTGGGTGCAATTGATTGGTATTTGCATTTGGCCCTTTTTTATGATTGCCTTGTGCAACTGGTGCATCACTTCATACATGGGAAATAAGTGACACTCTTGTGGCGCAAGACCTTCATAAATAAGGCCCTGACTTTGTTTGCTGATATTGAGTGGTTGTACATAGGTTCTGCGCAGTGTTTCTTACATGTTATTCAAAAATCGATTTTTGGGTGCAATTGATTGGTATTTGCATTTGGCCCTTTTTTATGATTGCCTTGTGCAGCTGATGCATCACTTTAAACATGGGTAATAAGTGACGCACTGGTGGCGCAAGGCCTTCATAAATAAGGCTCTGACTTTGTTTGCTGTTGATTTGTTTTTGGATTTTTGATAATGCTTGATATCAACATTTGAAAGATAAAGGATTTGTATTTGGGGAAACAGTGACGTTTCAAAAGTGATATTCTGTGCTTGTACATAGGTTGTGCGCAGTGTTTCTTACATGTTATTCAAAAATCGATTTTTGGGTGCAATTGATTGGTATTTGCATTTGGCCCTTTTTTATGATTGTCTTGTGCAACTGGTGCATCACTTCGTACATGGGAAATAAGTGACACTCTTGTGGCGCAAGACCTTCATAAATAAGGCCCTGACTTTGTTTGCTGATATTGAGTGGTTGTACATAGGTTCTGCGCAGTGTTTCTTACATGTTATTCAAAAATCGATTTTTGGGTGCAATTGATTGGTATTTGCATTTGGCCCTTTTTTATGATTGCCTTGTGCAGCTGATGCATCACTTTAAACATGGGTAATAAGTGACGCACTGGTGGCGCAAGGCCTTCATAAATAAGGCTCTGTCTTTGTTTGCTGTTGATTTGTTTTTGGATTTTTGATAATGCTTGATATCAACATTTGAAAGATAAAGGATTTGTATTTGGGGAAACAGTGACGTTTCAAAAGTGATATTCTGTGCTTGTACATAGGTTGTGCGCAGTGTTTCTTACATGTTATTCAAAAATCGATTTTTGGGTGCAATTGATTCGTATTTGCATTTGGCCCTTTTTTATGATTGCCTTGTGCAACTGGTGCATCACTTTATACATGGGAAATAAGTGACACTCTTGTGGCGCAAGACCTTCATAAATAAGGCCCTGACTTTGTTTGCTGATATTGAGTGGTTGTACATAGGTTCTGCGCAGTGTTTCTTACATGTTATTCAAAAATCGATTTTTGGGTGCAATTGATTGGTATTTGCATTTGCCCCTTTTTTATGATTGCCTTGTGCAGCTGATGCATCACTTTAAACATGGGTAATAAGTGTCGCACTGGTGGCGCAAGGCCTTCATAAATAAGGCTCTGACTTTGTTTGCTGTTGATTTGTTTTTGGATTTTTGATAATGCTTGATATCAACATTTGAAAGATAAAGGATTTGTATTTGGGGAAACAGTGACGTTTCAAAAGTGATATTCTGTGCTTGTACATAGGTTGTGCGCAGTATTTTTTAAATGTTATTCAAAAAACGATTTTGGGTGCAAATGAATGGTATTTGCATTTGGACCTTTTTATGATTGCCTTATGCAACTGGTGCATCACTTTATACATGGGAAATAAGTGACACTCTTGTGGTGCAAGACCTTCATTAATAAGGCCCTGACTTTGTTTGCTGATATTGAGTGGTTGTACATAGGTTCTGTGCAGGGTTTCTTTCATGTTATTCAAAAATCGATTTTTGGGTGCAATTGATTGGTATTTGCATTTGGCCCTTTTTTATGATTGCCTTGTGCAGCTGATGCATTACTTTAAACATGGGTAATAAGTGACGCACTGGTGGCGCAAGGCCTTTATAAATAAAGCCCTGAGTTGCTATTGTATAAACTTAAATATGTTGCAATTTATTGTTTATATTGTTTGCTTTTTAACATTACTTTGTTGTTAGCTAATAGTGGTCTTTCATGTGTTTTTTTAACAGAACAACAGATTCAAATCAACTTCTGAAAAGCAAGCAAAAATGCCTTCAAGGCAAAGAATTATCAAAAATACCATACGGAAAAGGAGAACATCAACAACAGAGTTTATGGAATCCTCTACAACAACTACTTCAAAAAACACCAGAAAAGCTTCTGGTAAGCCAATTAAGTATTTTCTTCGCAACATATGTCGTAGAAAAATAAAATGATATTGCTAATGTGAATATTCAGAAAAAGTCAACAAATCTAAAAAGGAAGGAGAGGCCCACAAAAAATGTCTCGATTGGAGCAGGAGAGAAGAGAATGGATAGCAATAGAAGGGTAAATCTTTTTAGGGACATTCGTAGGCGAATGTTTCGCAATAGGGTAGTTTTAAATTTGCTAAAAAATGAGAAGAAAAGTAAACTGAGAGCTGCTTTTTACAAGAAAAAGAAAAGTGTAGAGAAGATTGTTGATCAGGCTTTTGAAGTTAAGAAAAAATTATTTATTTTAATAATCAATAGAATTAGGATACTTAATAAGGCAATTGATGTTTTCAAATCGAACAGTAGATGGAAAAGAATTATTAATCGGAGTAATTTTTGTGAAGTATTTTCTGGTGAATGGATGCATAGTTCAAGTTCTGAGCCTTTTTTCAATGAGGAGAGTTACTTTCAGGAAAATGATTTGGTGCATGCAGTTGACACCAGTGGTCGAGCATATGAGGTGAAAGACGGTTGTGTGATGGAAAAAGAGAAACTTGTATCTAGAGATGCAGAAGAGGTGTTAGCTGATGAAGTTTTAGGGAGACGTACTAAGGGTCCAGTGTACACATGGAAATGCAGTAGTATTTGTAGTGTGCGACAGGAATCAATCGATTTGCTTCGAAATTTCTTACGTACATATAGTAAGAAAAGTCTCAAACAAAAAATGAAGATCTTGCAAGAGTTAGATCCTTGCAGAGTGAGAGAAAGCACAGGTTTGCATGGGCATTCACTAGCTTGTCTTTCTAGAAAAGTTTGTCGGAGTGTTTTTCATGATTTTAGGATGTTAGCAGTGCATCATAATAACGTGAGGAAATTAGTGAGAAAGTTGTATTATGCAAAAAGTCCAGCACTTAAGCTTAAACAGTTAAACAGGGCTCTTTTGCATGGATCTGAAGTGGATGTGAAGACTATTTGTGAAGAAATTGAGTTTTGTTATTTTGGTAACAAAGAGGACAGTGTAGAAATAGATATAGTAATGGATGGTAATGCAGAAGATAATGGACAGATTTCAAGTATAGAAAAGTTTGATGAGGAAATTATCAAGTTTAAGGTGAAATCAAGTGAAAGGCCTAATTTAACTTGTGTGTGTTGTCAACGGACTCATTATAAGATTCAGACTAGGTTAGTTGATTTATATGCAAAAAGTGAATTGGAAAATAATAGTGAATGGAAGGATTTTTTAAGCTATTTGTTGGTGGAGAATTCTTTTGATTTGAGTTTGGATCAGTGTATTTGTAATTATTGTTTAAATAAATTAAATGAAAATAAAATGCCTGCTAGAGCAGTTTATAATAATCTTCAGTTGATAGATATTCCTTCTGAATTGATGGATCTAAATACTTATGAATCTATTTTGATTCAATGTGTCCATCCTTTTCAGGCTATTGTACGCATGGAGCCTAAGACAGGGAAATTGCCTCCATCAGATTTACTGAGAGGATTAAAGGGAAGAGTTGTTTATTTGCCTCTAGATGTAAAGAAAAATATTGATACAATTGGTGTAGAAAGAGTAGAAGAAGATCCTTTAGTTATTTTAGTTAATGGGGTTCCAACAAAGAGTAAGAAAATCTGGCAAGATTTAGTGGATGTTAAAAAAGTCAAAAAGGCAACGTTGTATTTGGTCAAAAACAATGAGTACTATAAAGATGTAAGTGTTGGAGCAGAGGAAACAACTATAGAAGAAGATAGTGATTCTTCAGTTGGTCAAATTGAAAAAGTTGATGTGTCTAGAAGTGAAGAAATATATGAACATTATACTGTTCATCCTTTGCATTCCAAAGAAGTAATGGGAAATGCAATTGACTTGTTTCAAATGAAAGCAGCAAAAGGAAGTCCCATTAGTGTATGGGAAGAAAGTTTGGAAGCTTGTTGTTTTCCACAATTATTTCCAACAGGTTGTGGTGGACGATATGATGATCGACCAGTTCAAATTCCTGCAGCTGAATACCGGACTCTAAGATTATATGCTGAAGATCCAAGGTTTCGTCAATGCATTCCATATTTGTTTCATCTACTGTTTGAAAGTGATTTGTCTGGGCTTTCTTATGCAGTTAATCATATATTAAAAAGTGGAGCTCATTTGCAAAATGTTTGTGCAAGAGACTTTATGGAGAAAGTTAATCTGCAAGACAGTATTTTGGAATCTCAGCTAATCAATCTCATGGCATGGCAACGTGGAACCAACGAGTATTGGTTTCGTCGTCATGAAGAATTGAAATGTATGCTAAGAAACTTAGGAACTCCTACATGGTTCCTCACTCTTAGCTGTGCTGAGTATGCATGGGACGATTTACTTCAATTTCTACGAGAGGCAAATGGAAACATACCAAATATAGAATTCAAAACACCAGGAGAACTTTGTTCTTTAGATCCAGTGAATGTTTGCAGATATTTTAATCATAGATTTGAAGCTATGATGTCTTTTATTACCAACAAAAAAAATCCTCCCCTTGGAGAGGTTTTGGATTTCTTTTGGAGGAAGGAATATCAAGCGAGAGGTGCTCCTCATATACATATGTTGTTGTGGATTAAAGATGCACCCAAATTTGGATCAGATTCAGATGAAACAGTGATGAGTTTCATTGAAGAGTATTCAACATGTGCTGTTCCAAAATCTACTGAAGAAAACAATTTAAGGCAACAAGTTTTACGTTTTCAATCTCATCGTTGTGGAAAGTACTGTCGTCGAAAATTTAAAAACAAGGAAAAGTACTACATGAAATGTCGTTTTGCGTTTCCTCGACCAGTGATTTCTAAGGGAAGAGTAAATAATTTGATGTCATCTCTACGACATACAGTGACGAGGAAATCTCCCAAAAATACATACAATTTGAAAAGAAATGAAGAATCTAAGTACATCAACGATTACAACCCAGTGATTTTGTCCATGTGGAATGCTAACATGGATATTCAGTTCGTTGCTGACAACTGTATTGCTGTGGCTCGATATGTGACATCTTACATCACAAAAAAAGAAAAGACAGAACTGAAGGAAATGTGGGAGGACATTTCACATGAAAAGAGTCTAAGCAAGAAATTATACAGTTTCAGTCTGAAGATGTTGTCGCATCGAGAAATTGGAGCATATGAATGTTCTGATCGGTTATCATCAGCAAGTCTCTATGCCAAATCAAGAACAATCATTTGGGTGAGTCTAGGTCTTGCTGCAACACGAAACTGAGTTTTGAAATCTGTACAAGAAATTGAATATTTGGCGGAGAAAGAACCAAACAGTACAGATATTTTGAAGACAAATATGTTGATACATACTATCCAAATAGAAGTACTCACCTTGAGAACACTTGTTTATATGAAGTTCTTCAAAACTACAGTTATAAGAGGAACATCACAGAAGATATCAATAATGGAAAATATGCACTCATTGGCTATGTAGGATGTCTAGTGAAGCAGAAAAAAGGCCATTTGATTAATCATCGAAAATTGAGTTGTGAAGTCCCAGACAAAAGAGAATTTTACTATTTAGCTCTTTTGCAACTCTTTAAGCCATGGCGTACAGAAGAGGAACTACTTGGAGATTTTCTCTGTTATGAAGACTCTTTGAATGCAACTAAGGATACCATAGAATGTCCTATTTTTCAAAATTATCTGCAAATGTTGAATGAAAAAATGGAGCAAGAAACCACAATTGCTGAAGAGATAGCTAGAGACAGTTCTCAAGATAGTCAGAGTTCTACTTCATTGAGCCAGGATCCACTAGGAGGACCAATTATCCAAAATGAAGCTGCCACTGCCATGGATGAGGTGGAAAGAGCTATGGAACAAGCTCAAGAGGATGGAGTTAACTTAGAAGATTTGGTAAAGCAACTAAACATTGAGCAGAAAAAGATATATGATGAAGTCACAGAGCAGATTGAACATGGATTCAGACATGAGAAAAAAGAGTGCTCATGTATATCATTTGACTCTGTCCGACTATACGTAAGTGGAGAAGCGGGGACAGGAAAAAGTTTTCTAATTAAAGCCATTGCAAGTTATCTGCAGAAAAGGACTGATTCACCACTCTCTTGTGTTGTAACTGCTCCAACTGGTCTGGCAGCACATAACATTAAAGGGATTACTCTACATCGTTTACTGATGCTGCCAGTTGAACATGATAATAAATTGCATTACAACAAGTTATCTGGAGATGCGTGTTCTGAAGTTTCAAGAGTCTTGAAGAAAATGAAACTTCTTATCATTGATGAAGTAAGCATGGTCTCAAATCTAATGCTTGCTTTTGTGCACTTGAGAATGCAAGAAATTCTTAAAACAGAGTATGATGTGTTATTTGGAGGAAAACACATTATTGTTTTTGGAGATCTATTGCAGTTGACTCCAGTAAAAGGACAACCAGTGTTTAAAATGCTCACACATGAAGATACCAGGAAGTCCCTTGGAAGCATTGGAAACGTTAATATATGGCTAAATTTTAAATATGCTGAACTGCTTCAAAATATGCGACAGGCCAAGGATGAAGATTATAAAAATATTCTACAAGATGTAAGAATTGGAAAAGTGACTGAGCTTGGGAAAAAAGCTTTGCATAGTCGATTAATTTCAAATTTGTATCCAAATGAAAACATTCTTCCAGAGAATATTTTTAAAAAAATGACTGAGAAGAAATCTGGGATATGTTTGATGCCAACTCTGCAAGAATGTTCCATCTTCAACAACAAAATGTTAGAGTTAGAAAATGAAGAGATTGTGAAACTGGAAGCAATAGATAAAATAGAGCATATGGGTGCAACAATTGTTTTGTCTGAAAATTTGAAAACTAAATTGGATTCATTGGAGAAAAGTATTTCAAAAACAGCTGGTTTTGAAAAGACTCTGAATGTCTGTTTAAATTGTCGTATCATTTTGAGAAGGAATTTAAATGTTGAAAGAGGTCTGGTAAATGGAGCAATGGGTTATGTTGTTGATTTTGTGAATTACAGAAATAGAGATGGAATTGAATTTTTAAAAATAAAATTTGATGGCATTGAACAAGTTCAACAAATAAGTCGTGGTTCTGCTAGATTTTTACTTGTAAAAGACTTATATGTTCACCGAAAACAGTTTCCTGTTTGTTTGGCGTATGCGGTAACAATTCATAAATCTCAAGGTTTAAGTGTAGATGGTGCTTTGGTGAACATTGGAAGATCTGTGTTTAAAGAGGGTATGGCATATGTGGCATTATCACGAGTCAGAACTTTATCAGGATTGTACTTGATTGCGTGTGATGAGACAAAGATTTCTGCAGATCTAGATTGTGTTAAAGAATACAATAGGTTAAGAAGAGAGTATGCTCCACGTTTGCCTCAATATCCTCTGTTTGAAAAACGTGTGGTAGGCCGAAAAAGAAGAAATGAGAATAATTGCAGTGAGGTAGTAGCAAAAAAACAAAAAGTAGAGAAAACTGTAATTGAAAACAGGAAGAAAAAGATTTGTGGAGAAAATGTTGTTGGATTTCAGTTTGAAAATAGTTCTGGTGTCAACTGCTATGCTAATGTAGTGATTAATGTTGTTTTTTTTCTTAAAAGTTTACAAGAACAGATTATTGAAAATCGGGATCAAAGATTGTGTGGTTTATTGAATTCTGTGTTTGAGAAATGTAGCAGTGTTACAGCACAAATAGAAAGTGTAACAGAAATTCGAAATATTTTAGATATGTGTTCTGGTCAAGATAAATTTTCACAGAACATTCTGCAGGATTGTCAGGAATTTTTAATGTATATGTTTGGTGTTTTGGAAGATGAAGGTGTAGATGTAGATAATCTTTTCAGCCTTTCTTATTAATGGCAGCATGACTGCCACAATTGTAGTTTATCAAGTACTACTAGAATAGACACTGAAAGATTTATATATTTGACTTTACCAGACTGTAAATCAGTGTCTTTTAAAAATCTAGTTAAAGCAGCAGATCATAATATGGTGTGTACCCAATGTAACTGTACAATGCTGTCCACAATATTTATACAAAGTTATGGGCAGTATATCATTTTAGTTTTCCAACGATGTAGACCTTATGGAACTAAATTGACAACTTCTATCAAGAATTTTGTAGCTTCTCAGTTATCAATTTCAGGAAGAACCTTTACAACTGAAGCTATTATTTATCATGATGGTTCTTCGACAACCTCAGGACATTATACATGCTAATTAAAATCTGAAAATGGATGGAGTTACTGCAATGATTCTCATTTAACTTATAAACAACGTTTGCCTTATGACTCTACAAATTCTTATCTAGTGTTTTTAAAACCAAAGTTTTAGTAAAGGGAATTGGCCTTTGAAGACGGGAATAGATAATAAAAGTTAGTTAGTTAGTTAGTTAATCTAATATTTTAAATTATTTATCTCATGTAGATACTTTAAGTGGATCTCAAAGTAAAAAATACTGATATATCTGACACAAATTGGCCGTGAGGAAAGTGTAAGGTATGATGTTCTTAGATCTTTTTTCATAGGAAGTCGATGAAATGGAAGTTACAGAGCACAGCAGACTTTTTTACCACCAAAAGGACCTTCACTATCTTCTATTTGGCCTCACGGAAAAGTAAGTGAATCAAAGATTATTGTACATATATGAGATGTATGTTTGAATGGGTTTTTTTAAACACAATCTTTTAGATTGTGTTTTTTTTTCCCGCTGTTATATGATGAAGACTTTGAACTCACTAATTTAAGTGAAATTCAATATATTCTGAGAACAGCAAAAATAAATAATGTAACATATTGTAGAAGTTATTGTGTAGTTTGCATTATGTAATTTATATTGTGTTCACATTGTCTCACACTCATTTTCTTTTTCACCCTTATTTACCTCTCTTTACTAATTTACACTCTTTTTTCATCGCTGTTTCTTTACTGCACTTCATTCACAACTTCTCAATCTAATAGGAACTGTCTGTATTTCCTCTGTTCCTTCCACCACTTTTTATCTTTTTCATATTCTCTCAGTATCACTGCTTTAGTTTCCTTACCCTCTCTTTCTTTTTCTCCATTTTGTTTTCTTTCGCACTCATTTTACTGTAGTTCACTTAGTTCTTCCTTTTGTCTTTCTGTGTACTTACTCTCTCACTCCTGTTTTATCCATCGTTCTATAATAACTTCATTCCTTTCATCCCTTCACTCTGTGACTTTACTACACTCACTCTCAATCATCTTCTATTCCTCTTTTTTATTTATAGTTTCTCAATCAGACTTCTCTCCTTTTCACTCATTTTTCTTTTATTTTCTTATCTTTACTGATTTTGATTTGATATCTTACATTCTTTTAGTATCTTATTTATCTTTAGGAATTTGTTTTCTTTCTATTTCTTTTTCCTTTTTTTTCTCTTTCTACATTACTTTCTTTCTGTTTTTGTATCCTTCACTATTGCTTCATTTCTTAGTAAACTTGTGTAGATTTTTAAACCTCTTGAATTGTTTCTTCTATTTTATTATATATTTTTAAGTAATTATAACGTGTTTTTTCTTTTATCTTTCACAGATACAAGTTTGCATTGATTATATGGTAAGTGTGTTTACAAAATGTTTTTTGTTATCACCTTTGGTTTTATTTTCACTATTTTTCTCTCACCCTACCTCACCCCTGTTTCCTTACTTTGCTTCCCTCACTTATTCTTTTCTTCCATGTTTACTTCCTACCACATTCAACTTCTTTCAGTACCTCTGCCTATGCACACTCCTTCACTTACCTTTTTAACTGGTTCACTTAGTCCCTTTGTGACACTCCTTCTTTTATATGGCTGAGATACCCGCCACCCCCTCTCAACACAATCCCCAAATGAGGGAAACCGGAAACAGTTCTTGAAGTTTTTGGAAGTGGGAGGGAGTGACCCTCCCGGCCGTATTTATTAAAACAAAAAATTAAAACATTTAAACATTAATGTACAATTTCATACCACATTGCGATGTTTGGCTAACCTTAACAGATTCTCTAATACAGAGGTTCTCCTAGCCGAACTAACATCCTACAAAACATTTACTTGAAATATTGAAATTGTACATCCTAACGTTTAAGGGCCAACGGCAAGGTCGTAACCGGTGTCAAGATCCCTAACCAGACATACCCCCCCCACTTGGGAGGGGCGACAGCACTGAGGCGTACTCACGTGCAACTACTACCAATTTCCCTTGACTTGACGGGGGCACTTATCAACTCGACGCCAGTTAAAGGTCGTTCGAAGACTCGTGTGAGGTATCTAGAAGGTATCGTAGACCTCCCCCCAACCCCACACAACTTACCGCATCTGCCGTCGCAGATGTCACTGGCCCCGGGAAATTCCCTAGGAGGGGGCTGTAACCCCTCCTACACAGGAAGGGGCCTTGACCGCCTTTCCTCTTCTTTCGGCGACCCATCCTTAGAAGGGACCGCCTCCCCGTTGAGGGGCCAAAGGCCACCTCCCCCGAGCGCTCCCATCCGTGTTGGGTGACGCCCACTCATAGGGATCTTCCAATTAGTGCTCACCGATCATGACCTTACCGCCTACCGCCTGACCGAAATAAATACGACAAATGCTAACTAAACGAAACTACATTGGCCACTATGACCGAAAAACGCTTGTTTATAAATGGACCTTGAATCCGAAGTTCTCTAATCACAAACTTGTAAAATTAGACCAATCTTTATTACACATTAAATATCAACATAACACCAAAACAACCTGAAAACGAAATAGAATAACTGATCAACTTTATTAAAACAACTAGCTGTCCTCAGGGGCTGGTGGGTGGGTCAAAATTGGCTCTTCGTTCCGTCTCGAGCTCACGTGCAGCGAGGAGGTGCAGCTTCAGAGCACAGGAACAAGAGGATGTCTTCTGGACTTGCGTCTCTTTTTATCCATCTTCAGGGCGGGCGTAAACCCGCCCCTGCCTGCCCCGAGGGCGTGGCCGGCTGCGTCAGTGTCTAGGCCAGCCCACTCTAGGGCGGGAAAAAGCGCGCCCCGGCTACGCCGCTTCGGGCATACCAGCCGAGACACGCCTCCCGCCCAAAATGGCTTCCCGGGGGGATCGAGGCACTCTGCCATACGTTCGGGGGGACCGAGTGGTCGCCCCTTTCCATATGGCTGAGATACCCGCCACCCCCTCTCAACACAATCCCCAAATGAGGGAAACCGGAAACAGTTCTTGAAGTTTTTGGAAGTGGGAGGGAGTGACCCTCCCGGCCGTATTTATTAAAACAAAAAATTAAAACATTTAAACATTAATGTACAATTTCATACCACATTGCGATGTTTGGCTAACCTTAACAGATTCTCTAATACAGAGGTTCTCCTAGCCGAACTAACATCCTACAAAACATTTACTTGAAATATTGAAATTGTACATCCTAACGTTTAAGGGCCAACGGCAAGGTCGTAACCGGTGTCAAGATCCCTAACCAGACATACCCCCCCCACTTGGGAGGGGCGACAGCACTGAGGCGTACTCACGTGCAACTACTACCAATTTCCCTTGACTTGACGGGGGCACTTATCAACTCGACGCCAGTTAAAGGTCGTTCGAAGACTCGTGTGAGGTATCTAGAAGGTATCGTAGACCTCCCCCCAACCCCACACAACTTACCGCATCTGCCGTCGCAGATGTCACTGGCCCCGGGAAATTCCCTAGGAGGGGGCTGTAACCCCTCCTACACAGGAAGGGGCCTTGACCGCCTTTCCTCTTCTTTCGGCGACCCATCCTTAGAAGGGACCGCCTCCCCGTTGAGGGGCCAAAGGCCACCTCCCCCGAGCGCTCCCATCCGTGTTGGGTGACGCCCACTCATAGGGATCTTCCAATTAGTGCTCACCGATCATGACCTTACCGCCACAGGCCGGATAGTTGACCGGCTATCCGGACCCCCCACAAAACTCCTACCTAAAGGTCATGTTTCAAAGATTTTAACCATGCTAAGAAGTCTCTTAAGAGTAACTCATTCCCCACCCAAGACAAATGCACACCATCCCCCGAATACATACTGTCATCATTAATACAGCTATGAGAAATAGAATGCAATGTCCTGGAACGGAACAACCTACTCACTTTATTGTTAAGCTTTCTAACAGAATGATTCAAAGCAGGTATAGAGATAGCCCCCCGCCACACCCTTCGTGGAATCAAATGGGACCATGCAATCGTGCACCCTGGAACTCTCCTCGCCAACCAACTTACAGTGGAAAGCATTGCCTCCAGGAGTAGTCGTCTACCGATGGTGACCAAATCATTGCCCCCAACATGCACTATAACTATTGACGGCGGTGACCTTGTCCGCCCTAACAAACCCTCGAAAAATGATTGAAACTGGTCAATACAGAGACCGCCCCTTCCGTAGAAGGACATCCTGTACCCGTATTCCCCAGCTACGTGAATCATGTCACCTGCTTTGAATACGTCTGCGGCACGCCTCACGTATGAGTGGCCCACGACCCACACCTCCTTTTTCACAGTCGGTGATGTCTGACCGCTGGCCCGGTGTAGGGTCGACTGCATAGTCCGCCCCGCCTCGTAGGCTTGCGAAACTGAAAACCAAACAAAAACAAGAAGCGTGAGTACATTATTACAGCTTCACAACATGTGCAACCGCACGTATCTCTTATAACAATTGGAGGACCAACGCCCCACTTGTTTCACTTGCTCAACATTAAGACCCCTGGCTGTAGCTTCCGTAGCAGCCCCTATCCGAAAGGAATGGGTCCCAAACTCGCCCGGGTTAAAGCCCGCAGCGGCAATTGACATCGCAAGCACCCGCTGAAACTGAAATTTCGTCAGTGGGGTGGCGTCCGCGTGTCTTAACAAAGTCCCCCCCCATGATGCCACCCTTCGTGCTAGGTAATCCTCTAAACACTTTACCGGACATATGGAGGACCCAGGAATCCTGCGTATGATGACGCAGTCACCCATCCCATCTTGGTCAGTCTTGGACCTTACAAAGGAGACAGTCATTGTTTCTCCCCTGATCTGAACGTGTTCTTGGCACAAACCCCCCGCCACATCCAGTTTGTTCCTTGCAACTAGTTCGCTTACCCGCATTGCTCCGTGAAATGCTAGCGTAAAAGCGGCTCGGAACAGCACCGCCTCAAACTGAGATGAACATGTGGCAGGGAGTGTCGCCAACAACTGGGACAATCTATCCAAACCTATCGGGCGCCTTTCATCTACTCTGCGACCCTCAAGGCGTTGCCACCCACGCAGCGCTTTCTGTACAACGAAAGACGCTGTTGGGTCCTGGATAGCGTGTGCTCTGGCAACAAAGGAAATGGCAGCACGATGCCTCTGGGCCGTAGCCACCGATTTCCCAGCCCTCCGTAAGGACATCAGGAAATTCACTACCCATTCCTCGTGACCCCAAAGTCGCTCTTTATCACTCCCCAAAAAGGCTAAATAGGCCCGAAACGCCCCTTCATATGCCTTCCTCGTCCTTGGTGCTAGACTCTCTCCCACGAGGTGACGAAGTTCGGGGCACCGAGAGACCAGAGAGCTTCGGGAAAGGGTGCCGGCTCTGGGTCCGCTGAGGGAAGGAAACCCGAAAAAGCCTGCATTTGAAAACGAGACAGTGCGTCAGCCGCCTGATTCATCACCCCTGGAACGTGTTTTGCTCTGAATAGCACGTTCAATTGCATACACAGTAAAACAATTTCCTTAAGCAGTCTTAAAATCAGTTTACAATGTGCTGCCTGACTATTGATGCACTCGACCACGGTCATATTGTCAGACCAAAATATGACAGAGTGATCTTTGAACCCATCGGGCCATGCTCTCAAGGCCACCAAGATGGGAAACAGTTCGAGGAAAGCAATATTACTCGTCAGACCATTCTCATGCCACCATGTCGGCCATCTTTGTGCCGACCATTTCGTGCCGAAGATGGCGCCAAAACCTATGCTTCCTGCCGAATCTGTCCATAGCCCCAGCTCTTCAGAAGACACGGCTGGTTCATTCCAGACGATTCTACCATTGAAATCCGCCAAGAATGCTAACCAAATACGCATGTCCTGGCGGATCTCGGCCGATAGTCTCGTGCGATGATGGGCTTCTTTAAGGCCGACCATCGCTTGGGCAATTGAACGGGAAAAGGGGCGGGCCATTGGTATTACCCTCAAGGCAAAATTCAACTGTCCCACCACCTGCTGTAATTGTTGCAGCGTAACTTTCGAAGCATTTATACACATTTGCAGCGCAGCCCTGAACTTCAACACCTTCTCGGCTGGCAAACGGAAACACCCCTCAATGGAGTCCAACTCGATCCCCAGAAACTCGAGGCAAGTCGTAGGACCCACTGTTTTACCCGGCGCCAATGGCACACCAAACTGCTTCATCAACACACAAAATTCGGCCAAGGCCCGGCCACATTCCAGACCCCCGGCTGCCCCAAGAAACAGGAAATCATCAAGGTAGTGCATTACATCTTGGAAACCCGTTCTCTTTGTGAAGACCCATTGTAGAAAACTACTGAATTTCTCGAAATAAGCACAGGATATAGAACACCCCATTGGCATACACCTATCCATGTAATAACAACCCTGAAACATGAAACCTAGGAGACGCTGGTCGTCTGGGTGTACCGGGAGCAATCGGAACGCTGACTCGATATCTGACTTCGCCATCAGCGCCCCGGGCCCCAGGCGATTCAAAATGGCTACGGCCTCATCGAAGGATGCGTACCGCACCGAACACACTTCTGGATCGATTGCCTCATTTACGGAAAGACCTCGTGGAGCTGATAAATTATGAATCAGTCGGAACTCACCAGGGTCTTTCTTGGGGACTACCCCTAAGGGAGAACAAACAAAATTCTGGACCGGGGGTACACTAAACGGGCCGGCGACCCGACCTCGAGTCACCTCTTTCCGGATCTTATCCTGTACTACGGTTGTATGCTGCAGGACGGAAAGTTGATTTTTACACTTATCCACACCCTGAAAGTCCCCTACCGGGATGCGGAAACCATACGAAAAACCGTTCCGCAGCACCCCAGCAGAAGTACGATCCGGGTAATCACTGAGCCAAGGAATCATCGCCAGGGTATCAATCGGAGTGGGTAAAGGCGCCCCTCGGACTATATTAGACCTGTTTGGCACCTCCTCTCCCCCCGTTATCACCCGTTCTGGCTCTGCACGAGGCCTCAGGATGGGACGACCCACAACCACTACATTCATGTTTGAATTTACACGATCCCTGCGGTCTCGTACATTTACCTCTGTTGTAATTAAAGCAGAAACCCTTTCTTCCAGTATTGCCGGTAGGTTTCGAGTGATCGTCGGCACCCGTACTTGAACGAAAGGGGGTCCCCCCATACTGCCGGGAGGATTCACCAACATTACTTCCAACCAACGGCATTTTCAACATTCCTGACTCCTTCATTTTATCCCAAGTCAAGGCATCATAACAATCCCAGGTTAAACTTTTATTATGCTCCTTTTCTTTTCTGAACATATTATCGTAACAAAACCAATGATTACCCTGGTGCGATGTCGAATACCCCATGATTCGTGATTGATAGATTGGGAACTCGGAAAGCAACTCCGGTCTACGTTCCCCCAAGATTGATGTAAAGATTCCCCAGGCATTGCCCCAATTGCCAATATTCTCATTCACTTTAAAGGCGGCCATTTTTGCGCGCCAAACACTCGGATGCATGAGATCCTTCTGACTCTTTACATGCTCTACCTCATAATGGTCAACAAGCAATGAAAAAATATTCACATACTCCCCCGCCCAAATCTTTTCCTTAATTGCCAAAGGAACATGTTGCCCCAACTTTTCTCTCCGAGAGGGTGTTGACTCATCCCTCGCGATCGGCAATGGCCGCTTACCTGCACCTGACGCTGCCTCTGTGGTCGCAATCGTCCCTGGTGTCTTGTCCCCTACTGCAGCCGGCACGGGCACCTTGGCTGCTTCACGTTTCTCACGCAATTGCTTTATCAGCGCCTGCGCCTCGACAGCCGTGGCGCCCTCGTTACCTTTACCCAACCACGCTGCCAATTGTGCTGCCAGCTCGGGCGGCATATCATCCTCGGACACGGGGGTGACCACAACGGAAATCGGATTCCCCTCCTCCGGCACGGGAGTTGGAGCCTCGAGCGGGGCACTGGGACCGGGGATGTCTTCACCCGCTGCCCCCCTCCTGGGCCTCTTGTTTTTCCCTCCCGGGGCTGCTCCCGCCAAAGGACGTTTTGGACCCTTTTCCTCATTCTTGTCCACCCGCTTCTTTAGCTCGGACATCTCCTTCATGAGAACACGCAGCATCTGGTCGGTAGTCATGCGCTTTCCCACCTTCTTCGGCATTCTCCAACAAAGTAACTGAAAAACAAACAAGAACGATTAAAACGCTCAAAATTGGCTCTTCGTTCCGTCTCGAGCTCACGTGCAGCGAGGAGGTGCAGCTTCAGAGCACAGGAACAAGAGGATGTCTTCTGGACTTGCGTCTCTTTTTATCCATCTTCAGGGCGGGCGTAAACCCGCCCCTGCCTGCCCCGAGGGCGTGGCCGGCTGCGTCAGTGTCTAGGCCAGCCCACTCTAGGGCGGGAAAAAGCGCGCCCCGGCTACGCCGCTTCGGGCATACCAGCCGAGACGCGCCTCCCGCCCAAAATGGCTTCCCGGGGGGATCGAGGCACTCTGCCATACGTTCGGGGGGACCGAGTGGTCGCCCCTTTCCACTCTCTCTCTTCTTTCTCTCTATTATTCCCCATGTCTTACCCTTATTCACTTACATATACCCTCTTTCACCCCTCTTTACTTATATTTACTGCTATTTACTTTCCCTCCGTCACTACTATTCCTTTCCTCTGATTCCGTCACTACCTGTCATTCCCATACTTAACTGTCCTTCCTTTTACTTTCATCATCCATTTATATTCTCCCAGAACCTCTGCTTTAGTCTTCTTCCTATTTCTTCTCTTCTTTTGCTCCCTTATTCATTTTTCTTTTCTCACTTACTTCCTTTTACACTTTTTCTCTGTCTTACTATCTATTACACAGTCCCTCTGTGTTCCTCCCTTTAGCTCTCTTTCTCTTAACACCACTCTCTCTGTCCCCATTCCTTATGGTCACTCCTTCATTATTTTTTTTCTTCTTTTTTTTTGTTGGTGCGCTGACGGTGCGCGCACCGGGGCGTTCATCGGTACGCGCACCGGGAGCGCTCTAGAGTCAAATATTTAAAAAAAAGTAAAATACTATTTTAAAATAAAAATATTATCTTAATATACATTATAGTGTTCATTTTTAGAAAAACATACCTTTCTCAGCTAAAGACAATTGTGAAAAAATAAGCTTAGAAATTCACTAAAAAGTACATAGGTATGAAGCCCTACAAAAAGTTAAAAATTAGCATTAAAAAAACCTATGAAATTCACTGAAAAAACCATAGGTTTCACACCAGTTATAGTTAGGAATTAGCATTTAAAAAACCTATGAAATTCACTGAAAAAACCATAGGTTTCACACCAGTTATAGTTAGGAATTAGCAATTAAAAAACCTATTAAATTCACTGAAAAAACCATAGGTTTCACACCAGTTATAGTTAGCTGGAAATTTTACTCGCATAAAACCAATGAAATTCCCACGTTATAGTTAGTCGGACTCACTATAACTTGCCCGTGCAATGCACTGCTGATTACATCACATATTACATCACTCATGACATGGTCAGTGACATCACTCATGACATCACTGATAACACCATCCTTGTGACACAGTGACAGACCTCCTCTCAGTATAATGTAACCCTTGAAACACATATTCAAAAATAGAAACTAACATTTTCAAAAAAGTGGATATACCCATACCAGTTACAACAACCAATTCAGTAATTTCACCATCTATATACAAATTCACACATTCACCAACAGTTTTATATATTCACTCATGCATATACTCACTCATCATATGTAGTGATACCCCTATTCATCCTGTTACACACCGACAGTCATCAAAAAGTTACTCACACATATACTCACACATGCAAATAAACTAATAAACATCCATTTATTTGCATATACAGATTTACACACACTACCACCTTACTTCTAAGGAAACTTAAATCACTTATGGAAACACAGACTTATTTAAACAGGAAGTCTTACAATCTCTTACTCTCACATATACTGACTTATATAAATCAATACTCACATATACTAGATTAAAATGTATCTTATTACTGATAAACACACTAGTGAGATAGGCATTCAAACACTAACACACACATATACACACTCATCCACCCATACAGTCCTGCACATATGCAGTTTTCAAAAAATATACAAACAGTGGGTCAGTCATTGATACATCTATGTGCTAAGCAACATCCCCACCAAACTATACACACACTCATACTGATACTAAAAAACATATAATAACCCATATACACACACATGTAGCTACTCACCAACCCATGCAGCCACTTATACACAAAGTGAAACACTGATACATATATTTAAATATTTAAATATTACTCGCCAATATATGTATTCACTAAGATATTCTTAATAAGCCAGTTAACCAATCAATTTTTAAAAAAATAATTAAGACAATAATTTAAACATTTATTCTTCCATCAACCTTTACATATACATATATAAAACATATTTATTTTTCAGAAAGACACACATTCACTGGATGGTGTCATCAGTGATGTCATGAGTGATGTCACTGACCATGTCATGAGTGATGTAATATGTGATGTCATCAGCAGTGCATTGCACGCGCAAGTTATAGTGAGTCCGACTAACTATAACGTGGGAATTTCATTGGTTTTATGCGAGTAAAATTTCCAGCTAACTATAACTGGTGTGAAACCTATGGTTTTTTCAGTGAATTTAATAGGTTTTTTAATTGCTAATTCCTAACTATAACTGGTGTGAAACCTATGGTTTTTTCAGTGAATATATATATATATATATATATATATATATATATATATATATATATATATATATATATATATATATATATATATATATATATATATATATATATATATATATATATATATATATATATATATATATATATATATATTACCTACTGGCGGTCGCCAGTAGGTAGTTATAGTTAGGATTTTTTTCAATGTTAAATCTCAAAATTCTATTTGGAATAACTTTGGCACCGGTTGACGAATCTGCCTGAAAATTTCCTGAAAATGGCCTCGTGGAGCTCCGGTCCTTCCCTGAAAGTTTGGGGGGGATACGTCATGCGGGGGCCGAGATAAAAGGGGGGTCCCAAAACGCATTTTCCCCATGTTAATTTCCATAGGGCGGTCAATTTCACTTTTAGCCCGAACAGCTGAATGGATTTACACCAAACTTGGCAAAATTGTAGGGACTGGTAGCCCGATGTGCCTTTGCTATGTCTCAAGATATGTGCTCCAGTGGATTTTGAGTAATTAAGGTTCAAAAAAATATATATATCTATAGGCGCTCTCCGGTGCGCGCACTTGAGAGCGCTCCCGGCGCGACACGCGTCTTGCGCGCAGAAAGCTGATTGGCTCTTGGGTGTCTGTAAACATTCTAAACAGCCTGGAGCGGCCGCCATCTTGTGTCTCGGTAAAATCGAGACACAAGGGGTTTGAAAAAAAAAGGGGCAAATGACCATAAGGGGGAAGAGTAGACCCCCTCTGACCCCCTAGGTTTGATGTAGGGACTAAAATAGGGTCCTGCAGGGCATTAAAAAAAAATTTTCGTTTTGCGCGGGGGAAGCGCATGGTACGCGCACCGGCGAAGCACGGGGAAAATCCAGGACCATATTTATGAAGGCCTTGCGCTGTTAGTTTTGCGCCTCCTGTGCGTCAATTTTTGTGACGCACCAGCGGTGTAAAAAAATGCGCATTGTTATGCAATATTTAAAAAGTGACGCATCTATCTAGATGCGTCACTTTTTAAATATAGTGCAACGAGGTACATTTTATTACACTGCTGGTGTTATGCGTCACTTTTCTGTGCGCACTCCTTATGACATTCCAGATGTGTCATATTTAATGTATGACGAATCATGTTGCAAGGAGTTACAGATACGTCAGTATTTCTGACATATCTGTAAACATAAAAGTGATGCGAGGCAGGTGCAAGATTTTGACGCAACAGCATCCTAAAAGTGACGCAGAGAAATCTTATAGATTTCAGTACGTCGTTATTACCAAGCTTTTTGCGGGGGAATGCCCCCTTTGCATACATTATACCTGACGCAGATATAATGTGGCGCAGAGTTTTAAAAAGTGACCCATGTACCTAGATGCGTCACTTTTTAAAAATAGCGTCAGGTATAATGCATGCAGAGGGGGTGTTCTCCCGCAAAAAGCTTTGTAATAGCGACGCAGTGAAATCTTTGAGATTTCACTGCGTCAGTTTTAGGATGCTGTTGCGTCAAAATCGTGTGCCTGCTTTACAGCAGGTGTTAGACTGAGGCAAGACCTTTCACATGCTGCTTTCCCCATTTGAAAGGACACATTACTGGAGTTGCGTCACTTTTGTGACGCACTCCAGCAATGCGTTACTTGGAATGTCATAAGGAGTGCGCACAGAAAAGTGACGCATCGCACCAGTGGTGTAAAAAAATGTGCCTCGTTGCGTTATATTTAAAAAGTGATGTATCTAGGTAGATGGGTCACTTTTTAAAATCAAGCGCCACATTATATCTGCGTGAGGTATAATGCATGCAGAGGGGGTGTTCCCCCACTAAAAGCTTTGTAATAGCGACGCAGTGAAATGTTTGAGATTTCACTGCGTCACTTTTAGGATGCTGTTGCATCCTTTAAATATAGTGCAACGAGGCACATTTTATTACACTGCTGGTGTGATGCGTCACTTTTCTGTCCACAGTCCTTATGACATTCCAGATGTGTCATATTTAATGTATGACGAATCATGTTGCAAGGAGTTACAGATACGTCAGTATTTCTGACATATCTGTAAACATAAAAGTGATGCGAGGCCGGCGCAAGATTTTGACGCAACAGCATCCTAAAAGTGACGCAGAGAAATCTCATAGATTTCAGTACGTCGTTATTACCAAGCTTTTTGCGAGGGATTGCCCCCTCTGCATACATTATACCTGATGCAGATACAATATGGCGCAGAGTTTTAAAAAGTGACCCATGTACCTAGATGCGTCACTTTTTAAAAAATAGTGTCAGGTATAATGCATGCAGAGGGGGTGTTCCTTGCAAAAAGTTTGGTAATAATGACGCAGTGCGTCACTTTTAGGATGCTGTTGCGCCAAAATCTTGCGCCTGCTTCACAGCAAACCTTTCACATGGTGCTTTTTCCATGTGAAAGGACACATTACTGGAGTTGCGTCACTTTTGTGACGCACTCCTGCAATGCGTTACTTTTGTGTTTACAGATATGTCAGAAATACTGACATATCTGTAACTCCTTGCGAATTGATTAGTCATATATTAAATATGACATATCTGGAATGTCATAAGGAGTGCGTCCAGAAAAGTGACGCATCGCTGTTTTCACGTAGCGATGCGTCACTTTTCAGAAATGAGGCCTCCAGTTTATTCACTGTGTCATAACTTTCTTTTCTAACACTCACCTTCTTTCATTCCTCCTACTTCACTTCCTTTCACCTCTCATACCTTTCTGTTCTTTCTTACTCATTCTCCTTTCAATTATCAATGCACTATATTTCACTTACTCTTCATTTTTTAAGATTATAGCTCTTTGATGAGAATTGGAGGTAGTTCTGAAAAGAACTTTTGGTTTTCTTCTTTTAACTGAACAGGAACAAAAACAGGGAATAGAAACTGCTCAACAGGAGCAAAAAGAAAAGAAAAAAAATTAGGGGTGGGAAGGGCAGTGATGGTTCTCCAATGCCCGAACCATGAGCAGGACACTTTGCTCCCCATAGGTGAGGAGTTGATTGCAGTATCTGCATCTGACAACCCCATGGTTAAATGCAGGTTGAATGTTTGCTACCTGCCCCTGTGATTGTTCTCTTCCAGAAGAAGTTGCTCCTCCTGTTGATGTAGAGGCCCCATCTCTGGGAACCTCTTGTGCCAGAGCCCTGACACTTTCCCGGGCAAAATTCTGGGGGTGCCTCCTCTCCACATGGCGAATCATGGTGAAGTTGCCAAAAGAGTATTTTTTTGGGGGGTTACCCCGTGACAGGACCTGTTTGCAGATCCTGCACTCTACTTTTGGTGCATTCACCTTCTTCTGGTCTGCTGGAAACTTAAAAAATTTCCAGATGAAATGTTCTTTGACCTTCGGCTGAGGAGGCTCTTCATCAATAAAATCATTGGAGTCATCTTCACTGCTGGATGGTCTGGCAGCCATGATGAATCCAGGAATATGGAGCAGCAAAAAAGGCAGGTCTTTCAGTCACAAAAGTGAAAGAAGAAGTGAAGGAAATGGGTGGGGATTTCATTCATTGTAAAAAAAAACTGTTAGCAACCAATGAAAAGTGTTATTTTAGGGTCACATGACCCGACGCGTTTACGCTGCGCGCTCCGGAGCACTTCCGGTGCGTTTACGCAGCGCGATCGTAGGCGCTTCCGGGGCGCAAACGTGGCGCGATCGTAGGCGCTTTTGCGTGCGTTTATGCGCCGCGCACGTAGGCGCTTCCGAGGGCACTTACGTTGCGCGCCGAAGTGACGTCATCAATCTTTTATAGAAATGCATAATCATTTTCCTTATTAAAAAAAACAAATTTTATTTGTATGGTACGAAATGTTTTGCATTATTATTAACTTTTCATTCATATTTTTTTTCACGAACGACAGTTGCGCTCTGGGTGCGCTTTCAGATGAGCTCTCGGAAAAGCTTACAGGAGAGCTTAGCTGAAAGCTTCCCGGAGCGCGCACCCAGAGCGCAAAAGAAAAAAATTATATAAAAAAAATGAATACTTAAAAAAAAACAGCAAATTGTAAAAAAAAAAAAAGGTTAGAAACTCGATATACAAAGGAATTAGCATTTAAAAAACCTATGAAATTCACTGAAAAAACCATAGGTTTCACACCAGTTATAGTTAGGAATTAGCATTTAAAAAACCTATGAAATTCACTGAAAAAACCATAGGTTTCACACCAGTTATAGTTAGGAATTAGCATTTAAAAAACCTATTAAATTCACTGAAAAAACCATAGGTTTCACACCAGTTATAGTTAGCTGGAAATTTTACTGATATAAAACCATTGAAATTCCCACGTTATAGTTAGATGGACTCACTATAACTTGCGCGTGCAATGCACTGCTGATGATGTCTTATTAAGCTAGTTAACCAATCAATTTTTAAAAACCATCCATTTAGACACTTATTTAAACATTTATTCTTCCATCAACTTTTACATATACATATATAAAATATATTTATTTTTCAGAAAGACACACATTCACTGGATGGTGTCATCAGTGATGTCATGAGTGATGTCACTGACCATGTCATGAGTGATGTAATATGTGATGTCATCAGCAGTGCATTGCACGCGCAAGTTATAGTGAGTCCATCTAACTATAACGTGGGAATTTCAATGGTTTTATATCAGTAAAATTTCCAGCTAACTATAACTGGTGTGAAACCTATGGTTTATTCAGTGAATTTAATAGGTTTTTTAAATGCTAATTCCTAACTATAACCGGTGTGAAACCTATGGTTTTTTCAGTGAATTTCATAGGTTTTTTAAATGCTAATTCCTAACTATAACTGGTGTGAAACCTATGGTTTTTTCAGTGAATTTCATAGGTTTTGTTAATGCTAATTCCTAACTATAAGTTTCACTTTATAAATAAGACTGTTAGCACTCTAGTTGTTCTTTTTAACACTCTGGTACATTCTGTCATTGGGCTACAGTTGGGCTACATCTAGTTGAAATTTGGGCTACATTTACAATTTTTGGTCTCTGGTGGCCATCTTTGGGCTACATTGGGCTACTTTGGGCTACATTTGGGCTACATTTTGGCTCTAACATATATTAAGCCCAATGTAGCACAATACATATTTTTATAAAGTTAATTTTTTTACAAACCACTTCAGAACAGGGCTACCTGTCCCTACAATTATCCCATTTTTTTTTTTTTAATTTTTGGGGGGAGCGCTCCCAGAGCGCACCCCGGAGTGCGCCCCGAAAAGCGTATTTCTGAAAAGCGCCCCCTGGCGCGCTCCGGGGAGCGTCCCGTGAGCGCCAATATCGCAAACAAAAACATGATCGTGACGTATCGCGTAGCCGCGACCGCGTGATACGCACGGCGTAAGCGCACCCGGAAGTACTCGAGCGAATACGATTGCACAACGTAAACTTCCGACGCGCTTACGCTGCGCGCCCCCGGGCGCGTAGCGTAAGCGCGTCGGGTCATGTGAGCAGAAAATAACACTTTTCATTGGTTCATAACAGTTTTAGTTTCATAATGATGAAGCCCCTGGTCTTGTGACCTGAAAATAACACTTCTCATTGGTTCAGGACAGTTTTTTTTTCCAAATGATGAAAGACCCCACCTTTTTTCCTTATTCTGACTTTGTCCTTTGACTGAGGAAGACCTGTTTGTTGCTCTCTCTACTTTTTTGCTCCAAATATTGGCTTCAGTAGTAGCATCAGCTGGTGCATCTGCCCCACCACCACCACCACAACCACCAAGAGGACCAGCTCCAAATTATATTGGTGGTCAAGAACAGGAGGAGGAGGAAGAGGAAGAGGAGGAGGGGAGAAGAAGATGGCTGCCAGAAGAAAATACACCTTACAAACCCAAACCACACATTGTATGGCAGTTTTTTTCAATCCCAGAGGGGCAAAAAAAGGTGAATGCGCCCAAGGTGACTTGCCTCATCTGCAATGATGAACTTTCACGGGGCAACCCAAACAAAAAATATTCTTTTGGTAACTATACCATGATTCGGCACATGACCAGAAAGCACCCAAACAACTACTCTCGTGCAGAGTTCAGGGAACTGGCCAGTAACCTCCCCCAGTCATCAAGGACCCCCTCCCAAAGAAACCAACCCACCTCATCAGAACCAGAAACATCCGAGGTGATGCCTTGCATTCAGCCGAGATTTGCTGATTTTAAAATCACTTGTTCTGCATGTGGCAAGCTTATCGCCTATGGCGAAAAAAGCGTTAAGCTCATCGTCCTTGCAGGTGATAATCACAAGTGCCCCAAAAAGAAGTAATTTTTTGGGTTTTTTGTTTTTTTGCTCCAGTTGAGCCAGTTTCAATTCCCTTTTTTTGTTTCTCCCCCTAAAAAAATACAAAAAAAATATATAACTGTTTAGAAAAGCCAAAAAAAGTTCAAAAAGTTCAAAAAACACAAAAAAATATAAAACAACAAAAAGAAGAAAAAAAAAAGTTCTTTTTAGAACTACCTCCAATTTCTAAATAAAAACTTCATTTTTTAAAAACTCTGTCATCTTTTTCCCTCATTTTACGCTCTCCGGTGCGCTACCTGGTGCGCGTACCGGGCGCTTCCCCCGCGCAAAACAAAAAAAAAAAATATTTTAAATGCCCCGCGGGGCCCTTTTATAGCCCCCACATCAAACCTAGGGGGTCAAAGGGGTCTATCCCTGACGCCTTATGGTCAGTTCCCCCTTTGTTTTAGCCACCTCTTATGTCTCGATTTTACCGAGACACAAAATGGCGGCCGCTCTGGACTGTTTCGAATGTTTACAGACACCCGAGAGCCAATCAGCTTTCCATGCGCACCTCGCGTCACGCGCCCGGAGCGCTCCCTGGTGCGCGCACCGGTGCGCAGCTATAGATATATATATTTTTTGTAACCTAAATTACTCAAAATCCACTGCAGCACATATCTTGAGACATAGCAAAGGCACATCAGGCTACCAATCCCTACGTTTTTGCCAAATTTGGTGGAAATCCATTCAGCCGTTCGGGTTAAAAGTGAAATCGACCGCCCTATGGAAATTAACATGGGGAAAACGCGTTTTGGGACCCCCTTTTATCTCGGCCCCCGCTTGACGTATCCCCCCCAAACTTTCAAGGAAGGACCGGAGCTCGACGAGGCCATTTTCAGGAAATTTTCAGGCAGATTCGTCAACTGGTGCCAAAGTTATTCCAAATAGAATTTTGAGATTTAACATTGAAAAAAATCCTAACTATAACTACCTACTGGCGACCGCCAGTAGGTAATATATATATATATATATATATATATATATTCACTGAAAAAACCATAGGTTATAGACCATATATAGTTAGGAATTCGCATTTAAAAAACCTTATTTTACTCACACAAAACCATTGAAATTCCATATATAGTTAGTTGCACTAACTATATATCGCGCACCCGCAATCCACTGCTGATGATGTCACATATTACATCATTCATGACATGGTCAGTGACATCACTGATGACATCACTGATGACATCTCAAATGACATCACTGATGACATCACTGGTGACAACATCCAGTGACTGTATGTTTCTGTAAAGTTAAAATATGTCTTACATATTGAAGAATGAGTGGATGTATAAGTGTCTGGATGAAGGATTTAGTAGGTGCATGACTGACTGTATGAGTGAGTGATTAAATGTGTCTCACTGAGTGCATGGGTTAGTGACTAAACTGTCTTAATTTGTGCATCATTATGTCTGTTGTTCTGTAAACTGTTGCATGTGTTGATAAGTAGCTATATGAGTAACTATATGGGTTATTGATTGGTTGCCCAAGTATTTGTATGGGAGACTGAGTGTGTGTGTGGGTGGCTGGGAGGTGTATGACTCTGTGCATAGATGTGTGAGCAGTTGATTCACTAGATGTATTGTTTCAAAAGTGCATGTGGAAACAGCTGTATGGGCGGTTGACTGTGTGCATGAGTGAATTGGTGAGTGAATGGATATCTCAGTGCTACATGTCAAAGTAAGTACATATGTAAAACACAGTACATGTGAGAGTTGACATATATAAATAACTGTGCATAAGAGCCAGTGAATGTGTGAGTGGCTGTATGGATCATTGTGAACTTGTATCAGGGATTGTATAAGAGAGTAAATATGTGTTAGTATATGTTTGAATAAGTAAAGTTTGTATAACTGTATAGGTGAGGAAATGGAGGTGTGATTGATTCTTTGCATGACTGACTAGGTGTGTGAGTAACTCCATGGATGAGTGACAGTCTGTGAGTGTCTGTTTACACTGATTGTATCTAAGGTTATATTAGAGTCTGAAGAGGTTCATCGTATTATCACATGAATGATATCATCAGTGATGTGATCAGTAATGTCAAATGAGATGTCATCAGTGATGTCATCAGTGATGTCATTTGAGATGTCATCAGTGATGTCATTTGAGATGTCATCAGTGATGTCATCAGTGATGTCACTGACCATGTCATGAATGATGTAATATGTGACATCGTCAGCAGTGGATTGCGGGTGCGCGATATATAGTTAGTGCAACTAACTATATATGCGAATTTCAATGGTTTTGTGTGAGTAAAATAAGGTTTTGTAAATGCGAATTCCTAACTATATATGGTCTATAACCTATGGTTTTTTCAGTGAATTTTCAAGGTTTTGTAAATGCTAATTCCTAACTATATATGGTCTATAACCTATGGTTTTTTCAGTGAATTTTCAAGGTTTTGTAAATGCTAATTCCTAACTATATATGGTCTATAGCCTATGGTTTTTTCAGTGAATATATATATATACATACATATATAAACATATATCATCTGTATATCTATATAAATACAAACATAAATGCATGCATACATATACTTATATGCATACAGATGCATGTTATTTACATGAAAGTTGAAAAAACACTAATAAAAGCAAAGATAAAAAGCCACCTCATTACAAACAGAATGGCTTTAACTTAAACGAGGGCGAGATCTATTGCATTTTCAATGCTTGTTTACTTTGGTTCCATCAAGAAGGCATTCAGATGTGTCACACATTTGCCATGAATTCTGAATGTTAGCACTCTAGTTGCACATTAGATCACTGTAGTAAAGCTACTGCTCACCAGGGACGTCTGCTGCTGGTATTCAAAGTGCATGTTTCAGTCTGCATGTCAGAATTTTTTTCATGAAATAGAAGAGGATTTGAGAAGTCACTCAAAATGATCCCTAATTTTTCTTTCTGAAGCACTAATCATACTTTCTATGGCAAAATATACCTCCTCATTTTTTTTTTTTTCGTTTTTCGTTGGGGAAGCGCCCGGTACGCGCACCGGGGGGCGCACCGGGGAGCGCTCTAAGGAGGGTACTTTGGAAAAATAATCACTTTAAAAATTTGTATGTTTATTAATTGTTTTTTTTATTTTTTGTAAGTACCTACATGTAGGTACCAATGCAGAGACTTTAATTTAATGTACACCATCTCCTCTGTAGATATCTTGCATGTTGTTATTGTATTTTTTGTGGTATATGGAATTCATAACATAGTCTGTCTGGAAAGGAGAAACAGATCTTTTAAGCACTCCCTGAGAATTTCTAGGGGATCATGAGTAGTCTATCCTGCTCACTTATGAAAATGAGGTGTAAAATATTCATATGAGATAATATAGTGGGAGAAAGGTAGTAACTATGAGTAAACTTACTATGTAACAGAAAAATAGTTGAACAGTATACTATAAGTCTCACTTTATATTTTAAACATTTTTGGTAATACTTTATGAATTACATATAAAAAAGAATATTGTCTGAAACAATTTGAAATTATTAAAGATAAATTTATTCCTCTGATTCTTTTTCATAATTTAATAAAATTTCTAACATAATATTGTCCGGAATTTCCTCATAATTATATGTACATGATTCCATTTCTTCCAAACATTCTATAAACTGTTCATCCAAAGAGTCATCCATGAAATCAACTTCTTTTTTTTTATCTTCTGGTTTTTCCACCTTTACTTTGATAGAAGTATCATTTGCCTGATTTTCTCCTTCCATTTTCTTTCTGAAAATTGCATACAAATTAACTATATTAGTAGAGTTAGGGTACTGTATACCAGAGAAGCCTAACTCAATCCATAACTATTACAGAGAAGTCTATCTCTATCTCTAACTATTAAAGAGGGATAGCATATCACTAACAGAATATTTTTTCAGAAATTAACTTAAAGTGTACAATATACTTCCATAATTAGAACTTACCTTAGAGAAATCAGTTGAAGTTGTCAGTGAAATTTGTTTTCAAATGTACTTCTGGAAGCAGTAGTCAAAATGGCTGTGTTTCCCTCTCTTCTTTTATATATATTCTTGTACTTAACCAATCAAACGTCAGGAAATAATCGTAGAAAATGAAAGATACTTTTTAATTGGTTGTAAATTCTAACATTACAAGTGTGTTTTTGTTATGTAATTTACCTCAGGATATTTAGACAGGCCTGTAGCCTAAATGTCTCAATGGAATTTCACCAAATTTGGGCAAATGGTAGGGACTGCTATGTAGTAGGGCCTATTCTATATTTGATGAAAGTGTCTCCAGTGGTTTTTTTGTAAATTGCTTTCCCACCTTTTTTTATTGTGCGCTTACCGGTGCGCGCTCCTTTACGCGCACCGGCAGCGTTACGGGAGTCCTCCATTTTGTGTTTCGGTACAATCGAGACACAAGATGGAGGGTAAACAATGTTCGGTATGGGTAGAAGGGGGCACTGTAGAGACTTCTTGACCCTTTAGGTTTTCTGAGGGGGGCATAGGAGGCTCATAAACGTTAAAAAAAAAAAAAATTATAATTTTCCACGGGGGGAGCGCCCGGTGCGCGCACCGTTAAGCGTACCCGAAAGCGTACTTTGGTGAAAAATAGTGAAAAAAGTTAGAAAAAAATAAACGCTTTGAATGATCAGAGGTAGGGTAGCTCTGAGAAGAGCTTTTGGGTTCTGTGGTTGATTTAGGTACCTACAAGTAGGTTCCAATACACATTCTTAAATTCAGGAGGAATATTCTATTCCCCTCATCTGAGAAGTGCACTCCATCTCCTCTGTAGATGTCTTGCATGTTGTAACGCAAGTTATTATTGTATATTGAACCCATTCCATAGTCTCTCATGTAAGCAGAAACAGATTTATTCACATGTTTCCGTGCTTTCTCAAATTGTGGACAAAATTGGTTGGACCAGTTCCATTTCTGTCTTTGGCATATATTGGAATATACCAAGGCAGTGTGGGGAAAAAGTATCATCAATTGATGAAAGGTGTCCTTTAAAAGCATTTCCAGACCTACCCCAGTCAATGTGCCTAGATCGTTTCCACCACAGTGCACAATTATAAGGTCAGGTTCTGGCAGATGCAAAAAGGTTTTCACCAATGGTATCAATTGGTGACATTTTAATCCTCTGTGGCCAATCCACTTGATTTCCACATTTGATAAATCAAGGTTATGAAAATTTCTGCTAGCTGCATACCTTTGAGCCCAGTGGATGTAGCTATGTCCAATAATCCAAACAGAGTACATGATGTGAGAAGGTTCTGGTCCAGTCAGATGAAGTGTGGGAATGAAATGGCAGTTGGAACAGTAGGAGTTTACAAAAAAATAATTGTGGAGTTTCTCTGCTCTTGAATCACAAGCAATGATTGGTGGAATCAGATAGTTGAAATCTGAAAGTTAGGGTGCATGGTTATGTTGTGTGAAAGAAGCAATTTGAATGGTTTAAAAAAAGTCACCAAAAGCAAAAATACCCTGTATAGGCTGCTGAATTGAGAGGTCTAACATCCTTGCTGAGTTAATTTGCAACATTGTAAGATAAACTTTTGAACCTTAGAGTTCAGTTAGGAGGGAGTTGCTATGGTAACAGATAGAAAGGTCTGAGAGGGGGATGGGTGTTGGTTTGAAAATAGTGAGGGAAGACTTTTGATTGGTTGAATTAAGGCATATGTGTACAAAGATAGAGATTTTCTATGCCAGTCTTGGTTTCAGTGTATTGAGAGCACACCTTTTGCTCTGCTAAAGAAAAATTGGTGTGTGTGTCTGACACTGTTCTCAATCTCCAAAAGCATTTGTAAAGGTAAGTAATGATTCATTTAATTTAGATAGAGACTTATTTGCTCTATGGAGAATATTTGGAAGCAGATAATTATGTTTTAGAAGTGAAATTGTATGTTAGTATATAAGTCCTGCGCAGTGTTTCTTACATGTTATTCAAAAATCGATTTTGGGTGCAAATGAATGGTATTTTTATTTGGCCTTTTTTTATGATTGCCATGTGCAGTTGATGCATCACTTTAAACATGGGTAATAAGTGATGGAGTGGTGGCGCAAGGCTTTCATAAATAAGGCTCTGACTTTGTTTTATGATATTGAGTGGTTGTACATAGGTTCTGCGCAGTGTTTCTTACATGTTATTCAAAAATCGATTTTTGGGTGCAATTGATTGGTATATGTATTTGGCCCTTATTTATGATTGCCATGTGCAGCTGATGCATGACTTTAAACATGGGTAATAAGTGTCACACTGGTGGCGCAAGGCTTTCATAAATAAGGCCCTGACTTTGTTTGATGATATTGAGTGGTTGTACATAGGTTCTGCGCAGTGTTTCTTACATGTTATTCAAAAATCGATTTTTGGGTGCAATTGATTGGTATATGTATTTGGCCCTTATTTATGATTGCCATGTGCAGCTGATGCATGACTTTAAACATGGGTAATAAGTGACGCACTGGTGGCGCAAGGCTTTCATAAATAAGGCCCTGACTTTGTTTGATGATATTGAGTGGTTGTACTTAGGTTCTGCGCAGTGTTTCTTACATGTTATTCAAAAATCGATTTTTGGGTGCAATTGATTGGTATTTTCATTTGGCCCTTTTTTATGATTGCCTTGTGCAGCTGATGCATGACTTTAAACATGGGTAATAAGTGGCACACTGGTGGCGCAAGGCTTTCATAAATAAGGCCCTGACTTTGTTTGATGATATTGAGTGGTTGTACATAGGTTCTGCGCAGTGTTTCTTACATGTTATTCAAAAATCGATTTTTGGGTGCAATTGATTGGTATATGTATTTGGCCCTTATTTATGATTGCCATGTGCAGCTGATGCATGACTTTAAACATGGGTAATAAGTGACGCACTGGTGGCGCAAGGCTTTCATAAATAAGGCCCTGACTTTGTTTGATGATATTGAGTGGTTGTACTTAGGTTCTGCGCAGTGTTTCTTACATGTTATTCAAAAATCGATTTTTGGGTGCAATTGATTGGTATATGTATTTGGCCCTTATTTATGATTGCCATGTGCAGCTGATGCATGACTTTAAACATGGGTAATAAGTGATGCACTGGTGGCGCAAGGCCTTTATAAATGAGACCCTGACTTTGTTTGATGATATTGAGTGGTTGTACTTAGGTTCTGCGCAGTGTTTCTTACATGTTATTCAAAAATCGATTTTTGGATGCAATTGATTGGTATATGTATTTGGCCCTTATTTATGATTGCCATGTGTAGCTGATGCATGACTTTAAACATGGGTAATAAGTGACGCACTGGTGGCGCAAGGCTTTCATAAATAAGGCCCTGACTTTGTTTGATGATATTGATTGGTTGTACATAGGTTCTGCGCAGTGTTTCTTACATGTTATTCAAAAATCGATTTTTGGGTGTAATTGATTGGTATTTGCATTTGGTCCTTAGTTATGAATGCCATGTGCAGTTGATGCATCACTTTAAACATGGGTAATAAGTGATGCACTGGTGGCGCAAGGCCTTTATAAATGAGACCCTGACTTTGTTTGATGATATTGAGTGGTTGTACATAGGTTCTGCGCAGTGTTTCTTACATGTTATTGAAAAATCGATTTTTGGGTGCAATTGATTGGTATATGTATTTGGCCCTTATTTATGATTGCCATGTGCAGCTGATGCATGACTTTAAACATGGGTAATAAGTGACGCACTGGTGGCGCAAGGCTTTCATAAATAAGGCCCTGACTTTGTTTGATGATATTGAGTGGTTGTACTTAGGTTCTGCGCAGTGTTTCTTACATGTTATTCAAAAATCGATTTTTGGGTGCAATTGATTGGTATATGTATTTGGCCCTTATTTATGATTGCCATGTGCAGCTGATGCATGACTTTAAACATGGGTAATAAGTGACGCACTGGTGGCGCAAGGCTTTCATAAATAAGGCCCTGACTTTGTTTGATGATATTGAGTGGTTGTACTTAGGTTCTGCGCAGTGTTTCTTACATGTTATTCAAAAATCGATTTTTGGGTGCAATTGATTGGTATTTGCATTTGGCCCTTATTTATGAATGCCATGTGCAGCTGATGCATCACTTTCAACATGGGTAATAAGTGATGCACTGGTGGCGCAAGGCCTTTATAAATGAGACCCTGACTTTGTTTGATGATATTGAATGGTTGTACTTAGGTTCTGCGCAGTGTTTCTTACATGTTATTCAAAAATCGATTTTTGGGTGCAATTGATTGGTATATGTATTTGGCCCTTATTTATGATTGCCATGTGCAGCTGATGCATGACTTTAAACATGGGTAATAAGTGACGCACTGGTGGCACAAGGCCTTTATAAATCAGACCCTGACTTTGTTTGATGATATTGAGTGGTTGTACTTAGGTTCTGCGCAGTGTTTCTTACATGTTATTCAAAAATCGATTTTTGGGTGCAATTGATTGGTATATGTATTTGGCCCTTATTTATGATTGCCATGTGCAGCTGATGCATGACTTTAAACATGGGTAATAAGTGACGCACTGGTGGCGCAAGGCTTTCATAAATAAGGCCCTGACTTTGTTTGATGATATTGAGTGGTTGTTACATGTTATTCAAAAATCGATTTTTGGGTGCAATTGATTGGTATTTGCATTTGGCCCTTATTTATGAATGCCATTTGCAGCTGATGCATCACTTTCAACATGGGTAATAAGTGATGCACTGGTGGCGCAAGGCCTTTATAAATGAGACCCTGACTTTGTTTGATGATATTGAGTGGTTGTACTTAGGTTCTGCGCAGTGTTTCTTACATGTTATTCAAAAATCGATTTTTGGATGCAATTGATTGGTATATGTATTTGGCCCTTATTTATGATTGCCATGTGCAGCTGATGCATGACTTTAAACATGGGTAATAAGTAACGCACTGGTGGCGCAAGGCTTTCATAAATAAGGCCCTGACTTTGTTTGATGATATTGAGTGGTTGTACATAGGTTCTGCGCAGTGTTTCTTACATGTTATTCAAAAATCGATTTTTGGGTGTAATTGATTGGTATTTGCATTTGGCCCTTAGTTATGAATGCCATGTGCAGCTGATGCATCACTTTAAACATGGGTAATAAGTGATGCACTGGTGGCGCAAGGCCTTTATAAATGAGACCCTGACTTTGTTTGATGATATTGAGTGGTTGTACATAGGATCTGCGCAGTGTTTCTTACATGTTATTCAAAAATCGATTTTTGGGTGCAATTGATTGGTATATGTATTTGGCCCTTATTTATGATTGCCATGTGCAGCTGATGCATGACTTTAAACATGGGTAATAAGTGACGCACTGGTGGCGCAAGGTTTTCATAAATAAGGCCCTGACTTTGTTTGATGATATTGAGTGGTTGTACTTAGGTTCTGCGCAGTGTTTCTTACATGTTATTCAAAAATCGATTTTTGGGTGCAATTGATTGGTATTTGCATTTGGCCCTTATTTATGAATGCCATGTGCAGCTGATGCATCACTTTAAACATGGGTAATAAGTGATGCACTGGCGGCGCAAGGCCTTTATAAATCAGGCCTTGACTTTGTTTGATGATATTGAGTGGTTGCACATAGGTTCTGCGCAGTGTTTCTTACATGTTATTCAAAAATCGATTTTTGGGTGCAATTGATTGGTATTTGCATTTGGCCCTTATTTATGAATGCCATGTGCAGCTGATGCATCACTTTAAACATGGGTAATAAGTGATGCACTGGTGGCGCAAGGCCTTTATAAATGAGGCCCTGACTTTGTTTGATGATATTGAGTGGTTGTATTTAGGTTCTGCGCAGTGTTTCTTACATGTTATTCAAAAATTGATTTTTGGGTGCAATTGATTGGTATTTGCATTTGGCCCTTATTTATGATTGCCATGTGCAGCTGATGCATGACTTTAAACATGGGTAATAAGTGACGCACTGGTGGCGCAAGGCCTTTATAAATCAGACCCTGACTTTGTTTGATGATATTGAGTGGTTGTACTTAGGTTCTACGCAGTGTTTCTTACATGTTATTCAAAAATCGATTTGTGGGTGCAAATGATTGGTATTTGCATTTGGCCCTTATTTATGATTGCCATGTGCAGCTGGTGCATTACTTTAAACATGGGTAAAATGTGACGCACTGGTGGCGCAAGGCCTTCATAAATAAAGCCATGAGTTGCTATTGTATAAACTTAAATATGTTGCAATTTATTGTATATATTGTTTGCTTTTTAACAATACTTTGTTGTTTGCTAATAGTGGTCTTTCATGTGTTTTTTTAACAGAACAACAGATTCAAATCAACTTCTGAAAAGGAAGCAAAAATGCCTTCAAAGCAAAGAAATATCAAAAATAACATACGGAAAAGGAGAACATCAACAACAGAGTTTATGGAATCCTCTTCAACAAGTACTTCAAAAAACACCAGAAAAGCTTCTGGTAAGCCAATTAAGTCTTTTCTTCGCAACATATGTCGTAGAAAAAAAACATGATATTGCTAATGTGAATATACAGAAAAAGTCAACAAATCTAAAAAGGAAAGAGAAGCCCACAAAAAATGTTTCCATTGGAGCAGGAGAGAAGAGAATGGATAGCAATAGAAGGGTAAATGTTTTTAGGGACATTCGTAGGCGAATGTTTCGCAATAGGGTAGTTTCAAATTTGCTAAAAAATGATAAGAAAAGTAAACTAAAAGCTGCTTTTTACAAGAAAAAGAAAAGTGTAGAAAAGATTGTTGATCAGGCTTTTGAAGTTAAGAAAAAATTATTTATTTTAATAATCAATAGAATTAGGATACTTAATAAGGCAATTGATGTTTTCAAATCGAACAGTAGATGGAAAAGAATTATTAATCGGAGTAATTTTTGTGAAGTATTTTCTGGTGAATGGATGCATAGTTCAAGTTCTGAGCCTTTTTTCAATGAGGAGAGTTACTTTCAGGAAAATGATTTGGTGCATGCAGTTGACACCAGTGGTCGTGCATATGAGGTGAAAGATAGTTGTGTGATGGAAAAAGAGAAACTTGTATCTAGAGATGCAGAAGAGGTGTTAGCTGATGAAGTTTTAGGGAGACGTACTAAGGGTCCAGTGTACACATGGAAATGCAGTAGTATTTGTAGTGTGCGACAGGAATCAATCGATTTGCTTCGAAATTTCTTACGTACATATAGTAAAAAAAGTCTCAAACAAAAAATGAAGATCCTGCAAGAGTTAGATCCTTGCAGAGTGAGAGAAAGCACAGGTTTGCAAGGGCATTCACTAGCTTGTCTTTCTAGAAAAGTTTGTCGGAGTGTTTTTCATCATTTTAGGATGTTAGCAGTGCATCATAATAACGTAAGGAAATTAGTGAGGAAGTTGTATTATGCAAAAAGTCCTGCACTTAAGCTTAAACAGTTAAATAGTGCTCTTTTGCATGGATCTGAAGTGGATGTGAAGACTATTTGTGAAGAAATTGAGTTTTGTTATTTTGGGAACAAAGAGGACAGTGTAGAAATAGATATAGTAATGGATGGTAATGCAGAAGATAATGGACAAATTTCAAGTATTGAAAAGTTTGATGAGGAAATTATCAAGTTTAAGGTGAAATCAAGTGAGAGGCCTAATTTAACTTGTGTGTGTTGTCGACGGACTCATTATAAAATTCAGACCAGGTTAGTTGATTTATATGCAAAAAGTGAATTGGAAAATAATAGTCAATGGGAGGATTTTGTAAGTTATTTGTTGGTGGAGAATTCTTTTGATTTGAGTTTGGATCAGCGTATTTGTAATTATTGTTTAAATAAATTAAATGAAAATAAAATGCCTGCTAGAGCAGTTTATAATAATCTTCAGTTGATAGATATTCCTTCTGAATTGATGGATCTAAATACTTATGAATCTATTTTGATTCAATGTGTCCATCCTTTTCAGGCTATTGTACGCATGGAGCCTAAGACAGGGAAATTGCCTCCATCAGATTTACTGAGAGGATTAAAGGGAAGAGTTGTTTATTTGCCTCTAGATGTAAAGAAAAATATTAATACAATTGGTGTAGAAAGAGTAGAAGAAGATCCTTTAGTTATTCTAGTTAATGGGGTTCCAACAAAGAGTAAGAAAATTTGGCAAGATTTAGTGGATGTTAAAAAAGTCAAGAAGGCAACGTTGTATTTGGTCAAAAACAATGAGTACTACAAAGATGTAAGTGTTGGAGCAGAGGAAACAGCTATAGAAGAAGATAGTGATTCTTCAGTTGGTCAAATTGAAAAAGTTGATGTGTCTAGAACTGAAGAAATATATGAACATTATACTGTTCATCCTTTGCATTCCAAAGAAGTAATGGGAAATGCAATTGACTTGTTTCAAATGAAAGCAGCAAAAGGAAGTCCCATTAGTGTATGGGAAGAAAGTTTGGAAGCTCGTTGTTTTCCATAATTATTTCCAACAGGTTGTGGTGGACGATATGATGATCGACCAGTTCAAATTCCTGCAGCTGAATACCGGACTCTAAGATTATATGCAGAAGATCCAAGGTTTCGTCAATGCATTCCATATTTATTTCATCTACTATTTGAAAGTGATTTGTCTGGGCTTTCTTATGCAGGTAATCATATATTAAAAAGTGGACCTCATTTGCAGAATGTTTGTGCAAGGGACTTTATGGAGAAAGTTAATCTGCAAGACAGTATTTTGGAATCTCAGCTAATCAATCTCATGGCATGTCAACGTGGAACCAACGAGTATTGGTTTCGTCGTCATGGAGAATTGAAATGTATGCTAAGAAACTTAGGAACTCCTACATGGTTCCTCACTCTTAGCTGTGCTGAGTATGCATAGGACGATTTACTTCAATTTCTACGAGAGGCAAATGAAAACATACCAAATATAGAATTGAAAACACCAGGAGAACTGTGTTCTTTAGATCCAGTGAATGTTTGCAGATATTTTAATCATAGATTTGAAGCTATGATGTCTTTTATTACCAACAAAAAAAATCCTCCCCTTGGAGAGGTTTTGGATTTCTTTTGGAGGAAGGAATATCAAGCGAGAGGTGCTCCTCATATACATATGTTGTTGTGGATTAAAGATGCACCCAAATTTGGATCAGATTCAGATGAAACAGTGATGAGTTTCATTGAAGAGTATTCAACATGTGCTGTTCCAAAATCTACTGAAGAAAACAATTTAAGGCAACAAGTTTTACGTTTTCAATCTCATCGTTGTGGAAAGTACTGTCGTCGAAAATTTAAAAACAAGGAAAAGTACTTCACGAAATGTCGTTTTGCATTTCCTCGACCAGTGATTTCTAAGGGAAGAGTAAATAATTTGATGTCATCTCTACGACATACTGTGACGTGGAAATCTCCCAAAAATACATATAATTTGAAAAGAAATGAAGAATCTAAGTACATCAACGATTACAACCCAGTGATTTTGTCCATGTGGAATGCTAACATGGATATTCAGTTCGTTGCTGACAACTCTATTGCTGTGGCTCGATATGTGACATCTTACATCACCAAAAAAGAAAAGACAGAATTGAAGGAAATGTGGGAGGATATTTCACATGAAAAGAGTCTAAGCAAGAAATTATACAGTTTCAGTCTGAAGATGTTGTCGCATCGAGAAATTGGAGCATATGAATGTTCTGATCGGTTATCATCAGCAAGTCTCTATGCCAAATCAAGAACAATCATTTGGGTGAGTCTTGGTCTTGCTGCAACACAAAACCGAGTTTTGAAATCTGTACAAGAAATTGAATATTTGGCGGAAAAAGAACCAAACAGTACAGATATTTTGAAGACAAATATGTTGGATACATACTATCCAAATAGAAGTACTCACCTTGAGAACACATGTTTGTATGAAGTTCTTCAAAACTACAGTTATAAGAGGAACATCACAGAAGATATCAATAATGGAAAATATGCACTCATTGGCTATGAAGGATGTCTAGTGAAGCAGAAAAAAAGCCATTTGATTAATCATCGAAAATTGAGTTGTGAAGTTCCAGACAAAAGAGAATTTTACTATTTAGCTCTTTTGCAACTCTTTAAGCCATGGCATACAGAAGAGGAACTACTTGGAGATTTTCTCTGTTATGAAGACTCTTTTAATGCAACTAAGGATACCATAGAATGTCCTATTTTTCTAAATTATCTGCAAATGTTGAATGAAGAAATGGAGCAAGAAACTACAATTGCTGAAGAGATAGCTAGAAACAGTTCTCAAGATAGTCAGAGTTCTACTTCATTGAGCCAGGATCCACTAGGAGGACCAATTATCCAAAATGAAGCTGCCACTGCCATGGATGAGGTGGTGGAAAGAGCTATGGAACAAGCTCAAGAGGATGGAGTTAACTTAGAAGATTTGGTAAAGCAACTAAACATTGAGCAGAAAAAGATATATGATGAAGTCACAGAGCAGATTGAACATGGATTCAGACATGAGAAAAAAGAGTGCTCATGTATATTATTTGACCCTGTCCGATTGTACGTAAGTGGAGAAGCGGGGACAGGAAAAAGTTTTCTAATTAAAGCCGTTGCAAGTTATCTGCAGAAAAGGACTGATTCACCACTGTCTTGTGTTGTAACTGCTCCAACTGGTCTGGCAGCACATAACATTAAAGGGATTACTCTACATCGTTTATTGATGCTGCCAGTTGAACATGATAATAAATTGCATTACAACAAGCTATCTGGAGATGCGTGTTATGAAGTTTCAAGAGTCTTGAAGAAAATGAAACTTCTTATCATAGATGAAGTAAGCATGGTCTCAAATCTAATGCTTGCTTTTGTGCATTTGAGAATGCAAGAAATTCTTAAAACAGACTATGATGTGTTATTTGGAGGAAAACACATTATTGTTTTTGGAGATCTATTGCAGTTGACTCCAGTAAAAGGACAACCAGTGTTTAAAATGCTCACGCATGAAGATACCAGGAAGTCCCTTGGAAGCATTGGAAATGTTAATATATGGCTAAATTTTTAATATGCTGAACTGCTTCAAAATATGCGACAGGCCAAGGATGAAGATTATAAAAATATTCTACAAGATGTAAGAATTGGAAAAGTGACTGAGAAAGGGAAAAAAGCTTTGCATAGTCGATTAATTTCAAATTTGTATCCAAATGAAAACATTCTTCCAGAGAATATTTTTAAAAAAATGACTGAGAAGAAATCTGGGATATGTTTGATGCCAACTCTGCAAGAATGTTCCATCTTCAACCAAAAAATGTTAGACTTAGAAAATGAAGAGATTGTGAAACTAGAAGCAATAGATAAAATAGAGCATATGGGTGCAACAATTGTTTTGTCAGAAAATTTGAAAACTAAATTGGATTCATTGGAGAAAAGTATTTCAAAAACAGCTGGTTTTGAAAAGACTCTGAATGTGTGTTTAAATTGTCGTATCATTTTGAGAAGGAATTTAAATGTTGAAAGCGGTCTGGTAAATGGAGCAATGGGTTATGTTGTTGATTTTGTGAATTACAGAAATAGAGATGGAAGTGAATTTTTAAAAATAAAATTTGATGGCATTGAACAAGTACAACAAATAAGTCGTTGTTCTGCTAGATTTTTACTTGTAAAAGACTTATATGTTCGCCGAAAACAGTTTCCTGTTTGTTTGGCGTATGCGGTGACAATTCATAAATCTCAAGGTTTAAGTGTAGATAGTGCTTTGGTGAACATTGGAAGATCTGTGTTTAAAGAGGGTATGGCATATGTGGCATTATCTCGAGTCAGAACTTTATCAGGATTGTACTTGATTGCGTGTGATGAGACAAAGATTTCTGCAGATCTAGATTGTGTTAAAGAATACAATAGGTTAAGAAGAGAGTATGCTCCACATTTGCCACAATATCCTCTGTTTGAAAAACGTGTGGTAGGCCGAAAAAGAAGAAATGAGGATAATTGTAGTGAGGTAGTTGCAAAAAGACAAAAAGTAGAGAAAACTGTAATTGAAAACAGGAAGAAAAAGAATTGTGGAGAAAATGTTGTTGGATTTCAGTTTGAAAATAGTTCTGGTGTCAACTGCTATGCTAATGTAGTGGTTAATGTTGTTTTTTTTCTTAAAAGTTTACAAGAACAGATTGTTGAAAATCGGGATCAAAGATTGTGTGGTTTATTGAATTCTGTGTTTCAGAAATGTAGCAGTGGTACAGCACAAATAGAAAGTGTAACAGAAATTCGAAATATTTTAGATTTGTGTTCTGGTCAAGATAAATTTTCACAGAATATTCAGCAGGATTGTCAGGAATTTTTAATGTATATGTTTGGTGTTTTCGAAGATGAAGGTGTAGATGTAGATAATCTTTTCAGTCTTTCTTATCAATGGCAGCATGACTGCCACAATTGTAGTTTATCAAGTACTACTAGAATAGACACTGAAAGATTTATATATTTGACTTTACCAGACTGTAAATCAGTGTCTTTTAAAAATCTAGTTAAAGCAGCAGATCATAATATGGTGTGTACCCAATGTAACTGTACAATGCTGTCCACATTATTTATACAAAGGTATGGGCAGTATATCATTTTAGTTTTCCAACGATGTAGACCTGATGGAACTAAATTGACAACTTCTATCAAAAATTTTGTGGCTTCTCAGTTATCAATTTCTGGAAGGACCTTTACAACTGAAGCTATTATTTATCATGATGGATCTTCGACCACCTCAGGACATTATACATGCTACTTAAAATCTGAAAATGGATGGAGTTACTGCAATGATTCTCATTTAACTTATAAACAACGTTTGCCTTATGACTCTACAAATTCTTATCTAGTGTTTTTAAAACCAAAGTTTTAGTAAAGGGAATTGGCCTTTGAAGACGGGAATAGTTAATAAAAGTTAGTTAGTTAGTTAGTTATTCTAATATTTTAAATTATTTATCTCATGTAGATACTTTAAGTGGATCTCAAAGTAAAAAATACTGATATATCAGACACAAATTGGCCGTGAGGATTGTGTATGGTATGATGTTTTTAGATCTTTTTTCATAGGAAGTTGATGAAATGGAACTTATAAGGCACAGCAGACTTTTTTTCCACCAAAAGGACCTTCACTATCTTCTATTTGGCCTCATGAAAAAGTAAGTGAATCAAAGATTAGTGTACATATATGAGATGTATGTTTGAATGGGTTTTTTTAAACACAATCTTTTAGATTGTGTTTTTTTTTTCCCGCTGTTATATGATGAAGACTTTGAACTCACTAATTTAAGTGGAATTCAATATATTCTGAGAACAGCAAAAATAAATAATGTAACATGTTGTATAAGTTATTCTATAGTTTGCATTGTGTAATTTATATTGTGTTCACATTGTTATACACTCATTTTCTTTTTCACCCTTATTTACCTCTCTTTACTAATTTACACTCTTTTTTCATTGCTGTTTCTTTACTGCACTTCATTCACAACTTCTTAATCTAATAGGAACTATCTGCATTTCCTCTGTTCCTTCCAGCACTTTTTATCTTTTTCATATTCTCTTAGTACCACTGATTTAGTTTCCTAACCCTCTTTCTCTTTCTCCATTTTTTTTTCTTTCACACTCATTGTACTGTAGTTCAGTTAGTTCTTCATTTTTTCTTTCTTTGTACTTACTCTCTCACTCCTGTTTTATCCATCGTTCTATAATAACTTCATTTCTTTCATCCCTTCACTCTGTGACTTCACTTCACTCACTCTCAATCATCTTCTATTCCTCTATTTTATTTATAGTTTATCAATCTGACTTCTCTCCTTTTCACTCATTTTTCTTTTACTTTCTTATCTTTACTCATTTTGTTTTGATATTTTACATTCTTTTAGTATCTTATTTACCTTTAGGAATTTGTTCTCTAACTATTTCTTTTTCCTTTTTTTTTCTTTCTACATTACTTTCTTTCTGTTTTTGTATCCTTCACTATTGCTTCATTTCTTAGTAAACTTTTGTAGATTTTTAAACCTCATGAACTGTTTCTTCTATTTTATTATACATTTTTATGTAATTATAACATGTTTTTTCCTTTATCTTTCACAGATACAAATTTGCATAGATTATATGGTAAGTGTGTTTGTAAAATGTTTTTTGTTATCACCTTTTGTTTTATTTTCACTATTTTTCTGTCACCCTACCGCACACCTATTTCCTTACTTTGCTTCCCTCACTTATTCTTTTCTTCCATGTTTACTTCCTACCACATTCAATTTCTTTCAGTACTTCTGCCTATGCACACTCCTTCACTTACCTTTTTTACTGGTTCACTTAGTACCTTTGTGACAGTCCTTCTTTTACTCTCTCTCTTCTTTCTCTCTATTACTCCCCATGTGTTACTCTTATTCACTTACATGTACCCTCTTTCACCCCTCTTTACTTATATTCACTGCTATTTACTTTCCCTCCATTACTGCTATTCTTTTCCTCTGATTCCGTCACTACCTGTCATTCCCATACTTAACTGTCCTTCTTTTTACTTTCAACATCCATTTACATTCTCCCTTAACCTCTGCTTTAGTCTTTTTCCTATTTCTTCTTTCTTTTCCTCCCTTATTCATTTTTCTTTTTCTCAGTTACTTCTTCTTACATTTTTTCTCTGTCTTACTATCTATTACTCAGTCTCTCTGTGTTCCTCCCTTTAGCTCTCTTTCTCTTAACACCACTCTTTCTGTTACCATTCCTTATGGTTACTCCTTCATTATTTTTTTTTCTTTTTTTTTGTAAGTGCGCTGACGGTACGCGCACCGGTGCGCGTCCCTAAAGCGCACAAGGGTGAAATATAAAAAAAAAACTATTTTAAATTAAAAATATTATCTCAATATACATTATAGTGTTCATTTTTAGAAAAACATACTTTAGCAATTCACTAAAAAACACATAGGTATGAGTCTGTATAAAAAGTTAGGAATTAGCATTAAAAAAACCTATGAAATTCACTGAAAAAACCAAAGGTTTCACACCAGTTATAGTTAGGAATTAGCATTTAAAAAACCTATGAAATTCACTGAAAAAACCATAGGTTTCACACCAGTTATAGTTAGGAATTAGCATTTAAAAAACCTATGAAATTCACTGAAAAAACCATAGGTTTCACACCGGTTATAGTTAGGAATTAGCATTTAAAAAACCTATTAAATTCACTGAAAAAACCATAGGTTTCACACCAGTTATAGTTAGCTGGAAATTTTACTGATATAAAACCATTGAAATTCCCACGTTATAGTTAGTCGGACTCACTATAACTTGCGCGTGCAATGCACTGCTGATGACATCACATATTACATCACTCATGACATGGTCAGTGACATCACTCATGACATCACTGATGACACCATCCTTGTAACACAGTGACAGACCTCCTTTCACTGTAAAGTAACCTTTGAAACACATATTCAAAAATAGAAACTAACATTAACAAAAAAGTGGATATACCCATACCAGTTACAACAACCAATTCAGTAATTTCACCATCTATATACAAATTCACACATTCACCAACAGTTCTATATAGTCACTCATACATATACTCACTCATCATATGTAGTGATACACCTATACATCCTGTTACACACCGACAATCATCAAAAGCTTACTCATACATATACTCACACATGCAAATAAACTAATAAACATCCATTTATTTGCATATACAACTATACACACATTAGCACATTACTTCTAAGGAAACTTACACATACTTACTCTCTTAAACAATCACTTATAGAAACACATACTTATTTAAACAGGAACTCTTTCAATCTCTCTCTCTCTCATATATACTTACTTATATACATCAATTCTCATATATACAAGATTAAAACATATGTAGTTACTCATAAAGACACTAGTGAGAGAGGCATTCACTCTCTAACACACACATATACACACTCATCCACCCATACAATCCTACATAAATGCTGTCTTCAAAACATATACAAACAGTGAGTCGGTCATTGATGTATCTATGTTGTAAGTAACAGCCCCACCAAACCATACAGACACTCATACTGATACTAAAAAAACATCTAATAACCCATATACACACACATGTAGCTACTCACCAACCCATGCAGCCACTTATACACAAAGTAAAACACTGATACATATATTTAAATATTTAAACATTACTCGCTAATATATGTATTCACTAAGATACACTTAATAAGCCAGTTAACCAATCAATTTTTTTTTAAAAAACATCCATTTAGACACTTATTTAAACATTTATTCTTCCATCGACCTTAACATATACATATATAAAATATATTTATTTTTCAGAAAGACACACATTCACTGGACGATGTCATCAGTGATGTCATTTGAGATGTCATCAGTGATGTCATGAGTGATGTCACTGACCATGTCATGAGTGATGTAATATGTGATGTCATCAGCAGTGCATTGCACGCGCAAGTTATAGTGAGTCCGACTAACTATAACGTGGGAATTTCAATGGTTTTATATCAGTAAAATTTCCAGCTAACTATAACTGGTGTGAAACCTATGGTTTTTTCAGTGAATTTAATAGGTTTTTTAAATGCTAATTCCTAACTATAACCGGTGTGAAACCTATGGTTTTTTCAGTGAATATAAATACAAACATAAATGCATGCATACATATACTTATATGCATACAGATGCATGTTATTTACATGAAAGTTGAAAAAACACTAATAAAAGCAAAGATAAAAAGCCACCTCATTACAAACAGAATGGCTTTAACTTAAACGAGGGCGAGATCTATTGCATTTTCAATGCTTGTTTACTTTGGTTCCATCAAGAAGGCATTCAGATGTGTCACACATTTGCCATGAATTCTGAATGTTAGCACTCTAGTTGCACATTAGATCACTGTAGTAAAGCTACTGCTCACCAGGGACGTCTGCTGCTGGTATTCAAAGTGCATGTTTCAGTCTGCATGTCAGAATTTTTTTAATGAAATAGAAGAGGATTTGAGAAGTCACTCAAAATGATCCCTAATTTTTCTTTCTGAAGCACTAATCATACTTTCTATGGCAAAATTAACCCCCTCATGTTGTTCCTTTTTAAATTGAGTGTTTTCAGACTTACCACTTCATTCCAATCAAGATGGCTTCTGGTGTGCCATACTTTTGTCATAAGTAAGACTGTTAGCGCTCTAGTTGTTCTTTAGAACACTCTGGGACATTCTGTCATTGAGCTATACTTGGGGTACATCTGGGTGATATTTTGGCTACATTTAGGCTCTTTTGTCTCTGGTGGCCATCTTGGCCATCGTGGTCAATTGCAATGGCTGTCATATTGGATGGCCGGGCGCAACTTGCACGAAATTGATTATAAGATGGCTGATTTAGATAGTGGTAGGCTGCATGCCCTCTTACTGCCAGGTGTTTGGACCCCAGCGAACCTCCCCCCACTGTTGCAAACGGTGTTGTGCTGCTGGGTGGCGGCGCTAAAATACACACATTCAGGTGATAGATACGCAGGGAATATTCAGTTACTGGGGATTCCACTAGCTGGTGGCAGGCTGACGAAACAAATTCTGACACTCTGGTTGGAGGTGGGTGTGAGTACGGTGGCTGACCTGTTTGGGGAGGAAACACTAATGGACCACAACGCATTTATGCAGTGTACCGGTGCCCCGGCGTCCATGTTCCTCACACATACGGCGCTGTTTGAGTTTGTTAAGAAGACTTGGGCTCCTCAAAGAACATCTCCCACTGAAAATTAACTGATCAAGATGGTACACTATATGGGCAGAGGGAGACATTTGGTTAAATGGTTGTACACTGGCATTAGCACACATACAAGAATCCCCCTACACGCATTGAAGATACACTGGGAGGCAGAAATAGGGAGGGAATTCTCGGACAGGGAGTGGGCGATAGTGCTGGAACACCTCAGGAAGATTCCTTGAAACGCTAGATTCAAATTCATGCAAACCATGATCTTACACCGGGCATACCTAACCCCACATAGATTGGACATGATGTTCCCCTAGACACAACACCACTGCCTGCGCTGCCTATTGGTGGGGGCAGGCTTCCAACACATGGTATGGGAGTGCCCTAGACTCAGGAACTATTGGGAAAAGGTGTGACAATTATTGGAATCTTCCACGCAACTAGCCGTCACAGATACAGCAGAGGAATGTATCCTTGGGCTTCACGCCCGGATCACCACTAACAAGATGCAGCACCGCTTAATAAATCTGGCATGCATACTAGCCATTCGTAATATTACTAGAAAGTGGAAATCCCACAAACCCCCTGATGCGCATACCCTGCAGGCTGAACTGTTACGTTGGGCTGCAGCGGAGGGCGCAGCTCTCCGCATGGAGGAAAAAAGGAGACTACGTAAGACACTGATGTCCCTCGAATGGGAAGTTATGTTAGAAGGGTTACGAGCGCAAGAAGTGACATTGTTCTAATATGTTACGACACAGTATCTTGCAGCTGCTGATAACACCACTGGGCATACTGTAGACTTGTTTTGCGGCATGCTAATGGATGTTAGCCCAACCTGCAGACCTTTATGACACAGCCCACCCCTTTGCAGCTCCGGTAGTAGACATTTAGTAGCAACACCGACTGTGACCTTGGTGAGTAGGGTAGTTAGGGTTTATAGGGGATTGTTGCTTTTTTCGAATCTTCACATTATGGTTTTGGTTTCCTTTTTTTTTTTTCATTGTAGGTATTTTATGTTTAGCACTGCATTGCATGTCTGTCTCTCCCTGTGCTGTTTTTCAATGATGCACGATGCACCACTATTTCTTATTGTAACTATATGATCATAATGATACTGGGGTCGTGCGACGTGTTATCATTTTTACACTGCCAAGAGGAATACTATAACAAATGTTACATGCTATGTGCTGGATTGTATGTTTAAGAAACTCAATAAACTATGTTTTAAAAAACAAAACATATTCTGCAGTTATAAGTTGTTTCAATATGGCATAGGCATAGTACTTATTTATAATTTGTGGCTATTTATCAATATTTAAACATTTAAATGTAGAAAAAAAAATGTATTGCATGTTTTTCGCTTTTTCTCTGTAACGTCAGCAGCTTGTTTTTAGAAACAGATAGATTATAACAAACATTGCTCCTTTTCTGGCTCCTTTGGCCTTATATATAGTGAGTTTTTATATTATAATATTGACACTGTACTTAGCTTGAGAGGTGTTGCTGACGAGTCAACGCAAAGCCTAAACAATTACAATAAACGTGACCATCTTCCATTTGCTATTGTGTTTTCCCCTAGAGATCACATACTGTTAATATGTATATTATAACATTAACAGTCTTGGTGATCTTAGTGGACTTCACGATCGGTCGTCACAAAGAGTAACGTTAAGTAAGCAACAATACCGGCTTGCGGGTTTCAGTCTATTTTCCCCTTGTGATCATGTGCTGTGAGAATATATACATACCCTCATGATCTCAGAGGAGTGTATGACCCGTCACCACAAAGATCAAACTTTTTCACGTCCCAGAGAAAAAAAGTTCAGTAAATAACTACAGCTTGAAAGTATTTCATTATGGATGTTCTTTTAAATACATAACTTTATTTTCCTTTTCTTTTTACTGTAACAATGGTATCTATCGTTATATTATAATAGATTGTCCTATTGCTACAGAAGAGGAATGGGAGATTTTTCAGCACCATCTATAATATAACTTTCAAATATTAAAACGTACTTGATGAGATATTTTTTTCAGGAAACATATTTTACCCAAACAGCAGAACAAAACCATATAGCTATCATGCATACTTTGTTACTTTAAATATTTAATAAACCCTACATTTCTGAACGTTATTTTCTAATTTCTATTCTTATTTGTGGTTCCTAGTCACCTTCTCCCTAAAGAATATATAGGACCTGCACTTTATATTAGTGAGCCAGGATTTAGGGCACAGACTGTTTCAAATTCCTATGCACTATGCATGTAGTGGTCTAACCATCTTCCCACTTGTGTTTCAGGCCTACAATTCCCCAGTTAATATCCATACACTCCAGCAAACACCCTGTGAGTGCTTATGCAATCCTATAGATAATCTTTCAGTACCATGTACTAATCCATTCACTAAATTAAAACTCAATCAAATATGAATTCACCCACTGTCTCTCCTTATAGTACTGTAATCATTCAGTCAGTATGCATGAACTCATGCAGTGAGCCAGGATTTAGGGCATGGAGTGCTTCAAACTCTTATGCACTATGCATGTAGTACTCTAACCACATTCACACTTGTTTTTCATGTTCCATTTCCCAGTTAGTATCCATACACTCCAGCATACATCCTGTGAGTCCTCTTCCAATTCCATAGTGAATCTTTCGGTACCAGGTACTAATCCTTTCACTAAAGTAATATTTAACGAATTATGAATTCACCCAGTGTCTCTCCTTATAGTACTGTAATCATTCAGTCAGTATGCATGTACTCATGCAGTGAGCTAGGATTCAGGGGACGGACTGCTTCAAACTTCTACGCACTTTGCATGTAGTAGTCTAACCACCTTCACACTTGTGTTTCAGTCCTACAATTCCACAGTTAGTATCTATATACTCCAGCAAACACCCTGTGAGTGCTCTTGCAATCCCATAGTGACTCTTTCAGTACCATGTACTAATCCTTTCACTAAAGTAATATTTAACGAATTATGAATTCACCCAGTGTCTCTCCTTATAGTACTGTAATCATTCAGTCAGTATGCAGGTACTCGTGCAGTGAGCCAGGATTTAGGACACAGATTGTTTCAAATTCCTATGCACTATGCATGTAGTGGTCTAACCACCTTCACACTTGTGTTTCAGGCCTACAATTCCACAGTTAGTATCCATACACTCCAGCAAAGCACCCCGTGAGTGCTGTTGCAATCGCATAATGACTCTTTCAGTACCATGTACTAATCCATTCACTTAAGTAATACTTAATCAATTATGAATTCACCCACTGTCTCTCCTTATAGTACTGTAATCATTCAGTCAGTCTGCATGTACTCATGCAGTGAGCCAGGATTTAGGGCACAGACTGTTTTAAACTCCAATACACTATGCATGTAGCGGTCTAACCACCTTCACACTTGTCTTTTAGGCCTACAATTCCCCAGTTACAATCCATACACTCCAACAAACACCCTGTCAGTGCTTATGGAATCCCATAGTGACTCTTTCAGTACCATGTACTAATCCATTCACTAAACTAAAACTGAATGAATTATGAATTCACCCACTGCCTCTCCTTATAGTACTGTAATCATTCAGTCAGTATGCATGCACTCATGCAGTGAGCCAGGATTTTGGGCATGGAATGCTTCAAACCCTTATGCACTATGCATGTAGTACTCTAACCACCTTCACACTTGTTTTTCACACCTACAATTCCCCAGTTAGTATCCATACACTCCAGCAAACATCCTTTGAGTCCTCTTCCAATTCCATAGTGACTCTTTCAGTACCATGTACTAATCCTTTCACTAAAGTAATAATTAATGAATTATGAATTCAACAAGTGTCTCTCCTCATAGTACTGTAGTCATTCAGTCAGTATGCATGTACTCATGCAGTGAGCCAGGATTTAGGGCACGGAGTACCTCAAACTCCTGTGCACTATGCATGTACTACTGTAAGCAACTTCACCTTTGTGTTTCACACCAACAATTCTCCCGTTAGTATCCATACACTCCACCAAACACCCTGTGAGTGCCATTCCAATTCCATACAGACTCTTTCAGTACCATATACTAATCATTTCACTAAAGTAAAACTTAATGAATTATGAATTCACCCACCGTCTTTTCTTATAGTACTGTAATCATTCAGTCAGTATGTATGAACTCATGCAGTGGGCCAGGATTTAGGGCACGTAGTGCTTCAAACTCCTATTCACTATGCATGTAGTGGTGTAACCACCTTTATTTCAGGCCTACAATTCCCCAGTCAGTATCTATGTAGAATGTGTTTGTATAGCAATAGGAAAGTATAATTTATAAAGTTATCAATATACATTTATTTATGTTATTTTTTTACAGATATTGTTTATCGTTGTTCAAATGAAGTTATCATGCCTGAGAAATTTAGAAAAAAAAGAGAGCTAAAGGACAATTACTTGAAGAAAACTCAACAACAAGTATTGGATGACCAAGACAATGTGACAAAAAAGAGAAAATGTTCTGGTAAGATCACTAACACATTTTTTAAAAATATTACTAGACTCAGAAAGATTATTGAAAATTTTAAAACCACTGAAAATGTTCCAAGCACGAAAAAGAGTTAAAAAAATAGTAAAGGAAAAAAAGGCAATGTACATTATGGCAAAAGAAGAGAAAATCAATATAAAGAAATACATTAAAAAATTCTTTTATAATAGAGTAGTACATAGTTTGCTGAAAGATATGAAGAAATATAAAAATAAAGCACTGTTTTATAAAAAGAAGAAGCATATTGAATCTATTGTTGAAAAGGATTTTGAAGTAAAGAGGAAATTAATTATTTTAGTTTTAAACAGAATTCGATCACTAGATAAACCAATCCATTTAATGAAGGCCAAAAGTAAGAGGAAAAGGTTAATTAATAGAACTAAATTTGTGATGTTTTTTTGGAGTAATGGAAACTCAGGTCAAATTCAGAGCCTTTCGTTAATGAAGAGAGTTATTTTCAGACCAGTGATTTGTTGCATGCAGTTGACACCCGCGGTCAAGCTTATGAGGTTGACTCTGGCAGTATCGGTCGCTCCCTGCGCTCCCTCTACAGCTGGTATCGTAGCACCTTGCTTCTTTGCCTATCTGCTGCTGGAATCGTAGCGCCTTGCTTCTCTGTTTATTTGCAGCGTAGCGCTTTACATGCCTGCAGTTTAATGTTGTGCCTGATTTGTATCTGCTGCTTACTCGTGCACATCCACTTCTGTAGCGCTTATCAGCTGGTGCGCAGTGAGTGGCAAGAGGAGCTTTTGCCCCATTGTGACGGTGCTTCTGCCCACATTTAGCCTGTTTACTTAAAGAAACTCACCCTGGTTTCACTTTTGCTCTGCTGCCGCCATTTGGTGATTGTGCCTCGTCCCAGCCCGTAGCTCCACCCCGCTCCCGCCTCCCAGCTGACCCTCCCTCCCACGGACACAACAGGAAGGAACCGCCTGACCCAGCGCTGTGACCGCCCAGACTCTGGCAGTATCGGTCGCTCCCTGTGCTCCCTCTACAGCTGGTATTGTGGCGGCTTGCTTCTTTGCATATCTGCTGGTGGAATCGTAGCTCCTTGCTTCTCTGTTTATTTGCAGCGTAGCGCTTTACATGCCTGCAGTTTAATTTTGTGCCTGATTTGTATCTGCTGCTTACTCGTGCACATCCACTTCTGTAGAGCTTATCAGCTGGTGCACAGTGAGTGGCAAGAGGAGCTTTTGCCCCATTGTGACGGTGCTTCTGCCCACATTTAGCCTGTTTACTTAGAGAAACTCACCCTGGTTTCACTTTTGCTCTGCTGCCCCCATTTGGTGATTGTGCCTCGTCCCAGCCCGTAGCTCCACCCCGCTCCCAGCTGACCCTCCCTCGCTCCGCCCCCTCCATTATCGACTTATGTCAGAACAGCTGACGCGTAGCGTTCACGCGCAGCGGTCGCGCCCTCGGTGCGCCGAAGGTGCGCCAAAGGTCAGCCCGTCTAGGCCCGTCCGCGCCCAGCGCTAGACCCCCTGGTCCCCGCATCACCCACCCCTCCCGCATTACATACGACGCCTCCACCCTCTTAGCACTTAACCCTGGCCGACTCCCTGTCTGCGCCCAAGCAGCACCAGGACACACCCATGGACCCTTCACCTGCCACTCCTGCAAATTCACCTGCATCAAGACCCAAACCAAACCCACAAACACCAAACAGAGACCCAACACCAACCACCTTAAATGCATCCTTCTCAACACCCGCTCGGTTCACAAACACGCCATCAACCTTTGGAATCTACTCGACACCATTTCTACGGACATCGCCTTCCTAACAGAAACCTGGATGAATGCCTCTTCAGCTCCAGACATCACCATAGCCATCCCGGACGGCTACAAGATCATCCGTAAGGACCGCACCATCCAAACAGGAGGAGGCATCGCCATCGTCCACAAGAACACCATCTGCGTCTCAACCAGCTCAGAAGTCAACCTCGCTATCGCCGAACCCCTTCACTTCCAGATCCACACCGACCCCAAGACCACACTCAGAGGCACCCTCCTCTACAGGCCACCAGGACCCCGTACAAAATTCAGCGAAGACATCACTGACTTCATCACCCCACACTCCCTCCCCTCGGAAGAATACATTCTACTGGGAGACCTCAATTTCCATCTGGAAAAGAGCAACAACAGTAACACTACCACCCTTCTGGACAATCTCGCCAATCTCTGACTCAAACAAATTGTTAACACCCCCACACACTATGCAGGACACACACTAGACCATATCTTCACTTCCGGCAAGCATATCTCCTTCACTCACACCACACCCCTCCACTGGACGGACCACAGTTGCATCCACTTCATTTACAATAATACCACGATCCACAACCACCCTCAACCAACTCTGCGAAGAAATTGGAACAAAATCACCATCGACCAGATCTCCACATCGCTTCTCCAAAAACCCCTGCCTATTCAACGAACCCTAACCAAGCCGCCATCAACCTCACACAATGGTTAACCCAAACCGCCGACAAACTAGCACCCTTGAAAAAACATCAAATCAAGCAAGGAAGCAAGAACGCCCCCTGGTTCAACGATGACCTTAAGAAATCCAAGAAGTTCTGTCGTTCCCTTGAGAAAACTTGGACAAAAGACCCAAACACTATCACCCAAGCCGCCTTCAAAAACGCCACCCGCAAACACCACCAACTAATCCGGACAGCCAAGAAATCAGCACTCAAAGACCGACTAGACAACAACGCCCACAACAGCAAGGAACTTTTCAACATCATCAAAGAATTCACCAACCCCACTGCCAGCTCAAACAACATCACCCCCTCTCAAGTCCGCTGCGACTCCCTCGCCTCATTTTTCCATGACAAAATCGCCGACATTCATAACAGCTTTGACAACCAACCCGCAAACCAGTCCACCCCACTCACCTCCGAACCTGTACCTCCTCCGAATAACCTTTTTGACTGGAACCCAATCACCACAGAAGACACCATTCGCCTGATCAACTCAATCTACTCAGGATCCCCTACAGACCCATGCCCCCATCACATCTTCAACAAAGCAGACTCCATCATCGCACCCCATCTCCGAGACGTCATCAACCGCTCCCTCAACTCCGCCACATTCCCAAAAAGCTGGAAACACGCCGAACTCAGCGCCCTTCTGAAGAAACCCACAGCTGACCCCACCGAACTCAAAAACTACCGCCCCATCTCGCTCCTCCTATTCCCTGCCAAAGTCATTGAGAAAGCCATCAACAATCAGCTCGCCGCCTTCCTCGAAACCAACAAATCACTCGACTCCTCACAGTCTGGCTTCCGAGCCAAACACAGCACCGAGACCGCCCTCATCGCAGCAACAGACGACATTCGAACACTACTGGACAACGGAGACACAGTCGCCCTCATCCTCCTTGACCTCTCTGCAGCCTTCGACACAGTCTGCCATAGCACCCTGATACAACGCCTTAGAAACATCGGAATTCAAGGAAAAGCATTGGACTGGATCATCTCGTTCCTCGCTGGAAGAACTCAGAGAGTCCGCCTCCCCCCTTTTAAGTCAGAGGCCACCGAAGTCATCTGCGGCGTCCGGCAAGGATCATCACTCAGCCCCACCCTCTTCAATGTCTACATGAGCCCCCTCGCAACCATCGCACGTCAACACAACCTCAACATCATCTCCTACGCTGATGACACTCAGCTGATCCTCTCACTCACCAAAGACCCAATCACCGCCAAAACCAACCTACATGAAGGGATGAAAGAAGTAGCTGAGTGGATGAAGCACAGTCATCTGAAACTGAACTCAGACAAAACGGAAGTCCTCATCTTAGGTGCATCCCCATCCGCCTTGGACGAATCTTGGTGGCCAATGGCCCTAGGAAAAGCCCCCATACCGACGGACCACGCACGGAACCTGGGCATCATCCTGGACTCCTCACTCTCTATGACCAGAGAAGTCAACGCCGTCTCATCATCATGCTTCAACATCCTACGCATGCTCAAAAAAACATTTCGCTGGATCCCCACCGAAACAAGAAAAACGGTCACCCACGCACTGGTTACAAGCCGTCTGGACTACGGAAACACCCTTTACACTGGTTACAAGCCGTCTGGACTACGGAAACACCCTTTACGCTGGTACCACCGCAAAACTGCAGAAAAAACTCCAACGCATCCAAAATGTTTCAGCCAGACTCATACTAGACATCCCCCGCACAGACCACATTTCCGCTCACCTGAAAGACCTTCACTGGCTCCCCGTCAACAAGAGGATAACGTTTCGTCTCCTCACCCACGCACACAAAGCCCTATACGAACTTGGACCTGATTGTCTCAACACGCGCCTTTCCTTTTACACCCCCACCCGCCAGCTGCGTTCGTCCAACCAAGCCCTCGCCGCTGTTCCGCGCATCCACAAAGCCACCATGGGGGGGAGATCCTTCTCCTACTTAGCGGCCAAAACCTGGAATTCCCTTCCCATCCACCTCCGCCTTACTCAAAACCACCTAGCCTTCAGAAAACAGCTTAAAACCTGGATATTCGGTAAGTAAACCTCCCCCCCTTCCTCAAGCGCCTTGAGACCCTCTGGGTATGTAGTGCGCTATATAAATTCTGACTTGACTTGACTTGAGAAATGGTTGTCCAATTGAGAAAGAGAAAATGGTTCCCAGAAATGCAGAAGAAGTGATAGCTGATGAAGTTCTAGGCAGACGTCCTAAAGCCCCAGTGTGCACTTGGGATTGCAGTAGTATTTGTAGTGTACGACAAGAATCTATTGATCTTTTAAGCAATTTCTTACAAACATATACTAAAAAAAGTGTTAAAAGATTAAGATGTTGCAAGGACTAGACCCTTGCAGAGTAAGAAAAAATACTGGTTGGCAAGGTCATTCTTGTCTTTCTAGGAAAGTATGTCACAGTGTTTTTCACCATTTCAGGATGTTGGCAGTACATCATACTCAAATGTGGAAGTTAGTGAGAAGATTGTATTATGCAAAAAGTCCAGCACTAAAGTTAAATGAGTTGAACAGAGCTCTTTTGCGTGGGTCAGTATCAGATGTGAAGAAGGTTTGTGATGAAATAGAATTTTGTTACTTTGGTCCTGAACAAGAGAGTGCAGAAACTTAGATATTAATAGAAGAAAATGTTGAAGACAATGTGGAACGTACTATTACAAAAAATGTTGATGATCAAATTACAAAGTTTAAGTTGATTTCAGGTGAAAGGCCACATATTTCTTGTATTTGTTGTTGGCGAACTCACTAAAAAAATCAGACTAGGAGTGTTGATCTGTATTTAAAAAGTCAAAGAGAAAATAATGATATGTGGAAGGATTTGCAACTTATTTGTTGGTAGAAAATTGTTTTTATTTGGGTTCTGATCAGCGCATTTGTAAATATTGTTATAGCAAATTGGATGAGCATAATATGCCCGCTAGAGCTGTCCATAATAAGTCAGAGTTGGTTGCTATTCCTCCAGAACTGATAGATTTAAATACCTATGAGTCTATTCTCATTCAATGTGTGCACCCGTTTCAGGCTATTGTTCGTATGGAGCCTAAAAGGCTAAAACTGGTAAATTGCCTCCTTCAGATTTACAAAGAGGATTGAAAGGAAGAGTTGTGTATTTACCGTTAGAATCAAAGAATAATATTGAAACTATTGTTGTAGAGAGTGTAGAAGGTGAACCACTAATTATTCTAGTTAATGGTGTGCTTACTAAGAGTAAGAAAATCTGTCAGGAGTTACTAGATGTTAGGAAAGTACAGAAGGCAACTTTGTATTTGATAAAAAACAATAAGTACTATAGAAATGCTTATATGGGAGAAGATGAAATACTTTTAGCAGAAGATACTGAAACATCAAGTGGACAAATTAAAAAAGTGGACATGTCAAGATGTGAAGAAGTCTATGAACTTTACAGTGTACATCCACTTCATTCAAAAGAAGTGATGGGGAATACTATTGAGTTGTTTCAAATGAAAAAAGCAAATGGAAGTCCCATGAGTGTATGGGAAGAGAGTTTGGAATATCAATGTGTTCCGCAGTTGTTTCCAACAGGAAAAGGTGGACTATATGATGAACGTCCTGTGCAGATACCTGCATCTGAATATCGGACACAACATATGCAGAAGATCTAGGATTTTGACAATGTTTCCCTTATATATTTAATCTTTTGTTTGAAAGTGACTTGTCTGGACTTTCATATGCAGTTAATCACATTTTAAAAACGGGAGTATATCTGCAAATTGTATGTGCAAAGGATTTTATGGATAAAGTGCATCAGAGACATGATCATTTAGAATCTCAGCTAAATAATCAAATTATACAAAACAAGGGAAACCCAGAAGGTATGCCATAGGGACCTTGGGCAGTAACATGTTTTAGAGAACAGTGGTCCCTATTTTGGAAGGAAAAATGGACAACCACAATAATCATACGCTTAAATAGATCGTATGTCTTTCGTCCAGCCGGACAAGAATTTATTTATATATATATAAGTTCAGTTGATTGTGATTCAAAACATTAAATGACAAGTGGGCACAGCCGTGACCCACAGAACACAAGACAAACCAACGAAAAACAGAATTGCCAAAGGCAGGGAATAAGATGTGTCTGTTTGTTTGTAATCACTATGACAGACTTAAATATCCATTTTCACACCATTGATCATTACAATATTATAAAATCATATTGCATATGATGCTTTTAGTGTCGACGACGTTTTGATGCTATTCACAACAATATAAAGCATCATCTTCAGGACAAAGGATAGTTCATTGTTGTCTTAAGCTTATTCACATATTTTGCCTATATCGCATTACTGTATCAACATTTACAAGGGAATAAAAGGGGGGGGGGAATACATAAAATAGAGATAAGTAAAACTAAACTGCTAGGCATCTGATTGGTGACTTTTCTGAGGGTGAATTGATGTGTGACACAAAGAAGAGGACATCCGCTTCAGGACTAGAGTCTAGTTGCACAGTACTCATGCGGCTTGTGCCCGAGATGTCAGTGAAGGTTGAAGGCGCAGTGGTTTAAGGTGTTAAAATGGCAATGTCAGTGAAGGTTGAAGGCGCAGTGGTTTAAGGTGAAAAAACGGCGATGGATGAAACTGCAAAAATGGGGAGGAACCATTGGGATAAAGGTGTATCATAGTTGTTCATGGGATGTGAATCACAAGGGGTAGTGGCGGGCGACGCAATGCACGTGCGGTGAATTTAAAAAAAAAAGATAGTGCCGTTGTATTTAAATTGTGGCTTTAATTTCTCGAAGCAAGCATTAGTATTACGTTGCTGGTGTTGACCATTATTTATTTAACGGTTTGGTACAGATTGCCCAAAGTAAAACAGTGTTGTTAAAACATTCCTTACGTTTGAAGGATGAACAAGGTTCAACGGTAATGACAGGCTTGTAATACGGCCCAGTAGATCCATAACAGGGGGTGACAGCCACTAAATCTGTGGTGACAAACAGTCTATATTAAAACCGGCATTTAGATGTGATTTTAAAAAACGGGGGGTGATTCAAAACGACGCAGTGAAAAGTCATTTTCCGTCAAAAGGCTATGGGCCTTCCTTGTATGGTTTAATTCCTGATATCAATATATGTCAGTGCCGGATCGCACTTGAGGCTTTTGGTTAAGTAACAATTCCGCTAGGTGCCAGGTTACACCTAAAATACAAAGCATTCAATTATCAGATTAAGTCTCGAATTTTAACCAAAAGGGGCTGGTCGCGAACACGGTCTGCCAGAGTTTTGGTTACTTACTTGAATAACGGCGGAAAGTCAGGGCACGGGGGCTCCGGCTGGCGCTGGATAGCGTGTGAGATGAAGCAGAGTCTTCAAGTTTCTTTATGACTTTGGAGCCAAAAATGGTGGGTGATGGAAAGAGGCAAGGGACTAACAGCCTCATGGTCCAGGGGCGGTGGCCATCTTGGAACTGCAAATTGTTGTGCTCGTGTAGACTTCTACGGTGGGGGCCATCTTTGAACGTCAGAGAGGAGTGGGAACCAGTGATAATAACTAAGGTGCTGCCGGTGCGTGTGACAAAAAATGGTGAGCAGGTGGTGTTTAAATGGCGCAAGTGACATAGATTATGCACATTTCTAGCATGATTATGTACAACACATTTAGTCACATGTATCATTTATATCCAGTTTCTGTATTGGAAGGAATATCACTGATTGTCTATTATAGCAAGCAGGTCCAGTCCTCAATACGATTGAGTCCATTCCTGATGCCATTAGTCCTCAGAATCCAGTGCAGTTCCTCCTTATTTAGTAACGTTGAGACATCAGCTCCCCTAGGTGGGGGTTTTATCATGGTTATGACAGTCCACGTAAGATCTCTCTCATTGTGTCCTTTTTCAGTATAGTGATCCACAAGCGGGGCGTTGGCTGGCTTGCAGCGTATCCGACTCCGGTGTTGTCCTATCCTTAGTTTGATCTTCTGGCTTGTTTGACTTACATAAATGAGTTTACAGGGACATAAAATTGCATATACCACATTGGACGAATTGCAGTTAGAAAAATATTTTTTTTTTTTAAATTTAATGTCACCATATTCAAAGCATTTTCCTTCTATGGTTGAATCGCAGCAGATGCAGCTGCCACATTTGGCATGCCCTGAAAGAGTTGGAAGGCCCCATGCATCATTGAATGTGGCCTTTACTGGTTGTTGTGGGAGGGAAGCACGTACTAAGTGGTCTTTCATGTTCTTGGCCCTCTTAAAGGCAAACATTGGGCGCTCAAGGTTAAGCGGGCCAGCGTTTAACACCGGCCAGTGTTTTAACACACTTTTTTTGGTGGCATTAGATGCTGGAGTGAATGTGGTAACACATATAAGCCTGTCTTGTGGTTGTTTGGATTTGGGTTCAAGGAGGGTTTCCCATGGGCAGTACCATGCTCGTTTCAAAGACCTACGTACAAGTTTGCGTGGGTACCCTCTGTTCCTGAGTTTTTTGCTCAGAACTTTTGCCTCTGTGAAGTAATCTTCCTTAAAATACCAGTTTCTCCTGATGCGTAGAAATTGTGAGAACGGGAGAGAGTCACGTAAAGCGCGAGCGTGATGGCTGGCATAGTTAAGCAGGGTGTTTCTCTCTGTGGGTTTACGGTGTAGATTTGTTAAAAGGCGGCCCTCAATGTGTTTTATTTCTACTTATAGGAATGGTAGTGAGTCTTTGCTGGTGGCTAGTGTGTATTTCAGTCCTGCACTGTTGTTATTGAGCCAGTGGTGGAACTGTGTTAGGCTGTCTGGGGGTCCTGACCACAGTAGAAAGATGTCATCAATGTATCGTTTCCACATGGCTATGCCACTGTGGAAAGGGTTTGATACATCCAAGATGCATGATGTCTCAAGATGGTCCATATACAGAATGGCCAGATTGGGAGCAAAAATCGCTTCCATTGAAGTTCCCCGTACCTGGCCGTAGAACTGACCCACAAATAGAAAAAAGTTTTTTGTTAGGCAGATCTCTAACAATTGGAGGATAAATACTGATGGGACATTATTTGGTCCGGGCATGTCTCAAGAACTTTTTCGATGACACGTAATGATTCATACTGAGGAATGTTTGTATAGAGTGATTCCACATCCAGCGTACACATGGTGCTGGATGTGAGATCAAACTGGAGGTCCTCTATGAAGTTGATCATGTCCATTGTGTCTTTTATGTAGCATGTGGTTGTGGCTACAAATGGTTTTATAAAGAAATCGATGTAATGCCCAAGAGGTTCAAGTACCGAGCCACACCCTGATACAATGGGGCGACCCGGGGGAGATTCAGAGTTTTTATGTATTTTGGGTAGACAGTAAATTACCGGTATCGTGGTGACTTTGTGTTGAGAAAATCAAATTCCTTTTTGGATAGAAAACCAGAATCCAACGCTTCTGTAGTTACTTGTACTATTAGTTTCTGGATTTCAGTGGTGGGATTGCATGGTAATTTGCAATAATGTTCAGTATTGCCTAGTTGTCGTAGTAAAAATAAAAATAAAAAATTCCTTTGAATAATACAAAATAATAAAACAATCTTTGGAGATACAGTCTGAGACTGAAAGAGTGATCTATGAAGCTGAGAACCAGTTGCTCAGTTTTGTTTTGTTCTTTGATATAATATTTGAGCAGTATTGGCGATTGTTTTGTTGACTATTTATGTGGCGTAGCCTTACTGCGCTTAAGCCAAACCCTTCTTTGTTCAAGACATTCTGTATATGGACCATCTTGCGACATCCTGCATCTTGGATGTATCAAACCCTTTCCACAGTGGCATAGTCATGTGGAAACGATACATTGATGACATCTTTCTACTGTGGTCAGGACCCCCAGAAAGCGTAACACAGTTCCACCACTGGCTCAATAACAACAGTGCAGGACTGAAATACACACTAGCCACCAGCAAAGACTCACTACCATTCCTAGACCTAGAAATAAAACACATTGAGGGCCGCCTGTTAACAAATCTACACCGTAAACCCACAGAGAGAAACACCCTGCTTAACTATGCCAGCCATCACCCTCGCGTTTTACGTGACTCTCTCCCGTTCTCACAATTTCTACGCATCAGGAGAAACTGTTATTTTAAGGAAGATTACTTCACAGAGGCAAAAGTTCTGAGCAAAAAACTCAGGAACAGAGGGTACCCACGCAAACTTGTACATAGGTCTTTGAAACGAGCATGGTACTGCCCCAGGGAAACCCTCGTTGAACCCAAATCCAAACAACCACAAGACAGGCTTATATGTGTTACCACATTCACCCCAGCATCTAATGCCATCAAAAAAAGTGTGTTGAAACACTGGCCGGTGTTAAACGCTGGCCCGCTTAATCTTGAGCTCCCAATGTTTGCGTTTAAGAGGGCCAAGAACATAAAAGACCACTTAGTACGTGCTTCCCTCCCACAACAACCAGTAGTGGCCACACTCAATGATGCATGGGGCCTTCCAACTCTCTCAGGGCATGCCAAATGTGGCATCTGCGTCTGCTGCGATTCAACCATACAAGGAAAATGCTTTGAATATGGTGACATTAAATTTAAAAGAAAATATTTTTCTAACTGCAATTCGTCCAATGTGGTATATGCAATGTTATGTCCCTGTAAACTCATTAAGGGTGGGCGAAAATCCGTTTCGCGGGCGAATTTGCGGATTTTCCGCGATTTCGCGCTCCGCGAATCTCGCAAAATCGCGGTAAAATCCGTGAATCAGCGGGGACGAATGTTCAGCCAAGCAAGGGTTACAGCAGCAGGTGCAAAAGTTGAACCTAATTTCTTTGTAACCTTTTACAAAAGGGTTACAAACAAATTAACTTCAACTTGGACACCTGCTGCTAATTGCTTCAGGGCATGCCAAATGTGGCAGCTGCGTCTGCTGCGATTCAACCATACAAGGAAAATGCTTTGAATATGGTGACATTAAATTTCAAAGAAAATATTTTTCTAACTGCAATTCGTCCAATGTGGTATATGCAATGGTATGTCCCTGTAAACTCATTAAGGGTGGGCGTAAAATCCGTTTCGCGGGCGAATTTGCGGATTTTCCGCGATTTTGCGATCCGCGAATCTCGCGAAATCGCGGTAAAATCCGTGAATCAGCGGGGACGAATTTTCAGCCAAGCAAGGGTTACAGCAGCAGGTGCAAAAGTTGAACCTAATTTCTTTGTAACCTTTTACAAAAGGGTTACAAACAAATTAACTTCAACGTGGACACCTGCTGCTAATTGCTTCCTATTCAGAAAAGGGGGTGGTGATGGACAGAGTATCTGAATTAAGCAGAACACTCGTACCCAGTCAACAGATCAGGGCTTGATCCATCACCGTTTTTTAGATCACTGCACCATCCCAGCTCAGAACCTGGCTACATGCAAATTAGTCTGTCCCTGGCCCAGTGCATCATGGGAACAGGGCAGACCAAACTACCAAGCCAATTCTTTTACTGGGAAGGAAACAAGCTTCCGGGGACCGGTTTCTGGCATTACAGCCGTCTTCGGCCCGGCTTGCTTGAATCCTGATGGTGCAATGAGCAAGGGACTCATGTCTGAGCATACCCTTCCACGCTTATGGTGGACAAAACGATTCAGAAAAGGGGGTGGTGATGGACAGAGTATCTGAATTAAGCAGAACACTCGTACCCAGTCAACAGATCAGGGCTTGATACATCACCGTTTTTTAGCTCACTGCACCATCCCAGCTCAGAACCTGGCTACATGCAAAGTAGTCTGTCCCTGGCCCAGTGCATCATGGGAACAGGGCAGACCAAACTACCAAGCCAATTATTTTACTGGGAAGGAAACAAGCTTCTGGGGACCGCTTCCTGGCGCCTCGTTGCCTACTTGCAACTATTCTCTGACCCTGCTCTGACCCTTGAAGCAGGGTCAGAGAATAGTTACAAGTAGGCAACGAGGCACCTGTCCAAGGAATTAAACCTCATCAGGAAGCACTTACAGATATAAAAAACAGGAAGAAGGGAGAGGATGGCAAATACACCCATTTTGAGTTGTCAGGAGGGGTTAAACTAAAAGAGACCTTCACAGCACAATTTTCATATGCATTTTGCTAAAAATAAAAAACTGTATGTTCTGTAGGGGCAACTCAGGTATCTGGCCCTTCAGAGATCCGGCCTCTCTTTCTTTCTATCGTTCTCTCTCTCCCTCTCTCTTTCCCTCTCTTTCTCTCTCTCTCTTTCTATCTATCTATCTATCTATCTATCTTTCTATCTATCTATCTATCTATCTCTCTCTCCCTCTCCCATAAACGACTGCATGGGTAACTTCGCTATGCAAGTGGCTCACGAAGGTGTAAAAAGCCCTGCGAACACGCAAAAAACCCTGCGAACACGCAAAAAACCTGTGAACACGCAAAAAAACAAAAATTCGCACAAATTTGCGAATTTTGCGGATCGCAAATTTGCAAATCCGCAAATTTGCAGATCGCGAATTCGCAAAATTCACCCATGCTTAAAACTCATCTATGTAGGTCAAACAAGCCAGAAGATCAAACTAAGGATTGGACAACACCGGAGTCGGATACGCTGCAAGACAGCTAACGCCCCACTTGTGGATCACTATACTGAAAAAGGACACAATGAGAGAGATATTACGTGGACTGTCATAACCATGATAAAACCCCCACCTAGGGGAGCTGATGTCTCAACATTACTAAATAAGGAGGAACTGCACTGGATTCTGAGGACTAATAGCATCAGGAATGGACTCAATCGTATTGAGGACTGGACCTCCTTGCTATAATAGACAATCAGTGATATTCCTTCCAATACAGAAACTGGATATAAATGATACATGTGACTCAATGTGTTGTACATAATCAAGCTAGAAATTAGCAAAATCTATGTCACTTGCGCCGTTTAAACACCACCTGCTCACCATTTTTTGTCATACGCGCCGGCAGCACCTTAGTTATTATCACTGTTTACCACTCCTCTCTGACGTTCTAAGATGGCCGCCACCGTAGAAGGCTACACGAGCACAACAATTTGCCGTTCCAAGATGGCCACCCCCCCTGGACCATGAGGCTGTTACTTCCTTGCCTCTTTCCATCACCCACCATTTTTGGCTCCAAAGTCATAAAGTAACTTGGAGACTCTGCTTCACCTCACACGCTATCCAGTGCCAGCAGGAGCCCCCGTGCCCTGACTTTCCGCTGCTATTCAAGTAAGTAACCAAAACTCTGGCAGACCGTGTTCGCGACCAGCCCCTTTTGGTTGAAATTCGAGACTTAATCTGATAATTGAATGCTTTGTATTTTAGGAGGTGCACCCTGGCACCTAGCGGAATTGTTACTTAACCAAAAGCCTCAAGTGCGATCCGGCACTGACATATATTGATATCAGGAATTAAACCATACAAGGAAGGCCCATAGCCTATTGACGGTAAATGACTTTTCACTGCGCCGTTTTGAGCACCCCCCGTTTTTTAAAATCACATCTGAATGCCGGTTTTAATATAGTCTGTTTGTCACCGCAGATTTATCGGCTGTCAGCCCCCGTCACGGATCTACTGGGCAGTATTACAAGCGTGTCATTACCGTTAAACCTTGTTCATCCTTCAAACGTAAGAAATGTTTTAACAACACTGTTTTACTTTGGGCAATCTGTACCGAACCGCTAAATAAATACTGGTCAACACCAGCAACGTAATACTAATGCTTGCTTCGCGAAATTAAAGCCACAATTTAAATACAACGCTCTATCGTTTTTTTTTTTAATTCACCGCACGTGCATCGCGTCGCCCGCCACCACCCCTTGTGATTCACATCCCATGAACAACTATGATACGCCTTTATCTCAATGGTTCCTCCCCATTTTTGCAGTTTCATCCATTGTCGTTTTTTCACCTTAAACCACTGCGCCTTCAACCTTCAATGACATTGCCGTTTTAACACCTTAAACCACTGCGCCTTCAACCTTCACTGACATCTCGGGCACAAGCCGCATAAGTACTGTGCAACTAGACTCTATTCCTGAAGAGTATGTCCTCTTCTTTGTGTCACACATCAATTCACCCTCACAGAAGTCACCAATCAGATGCCTAGCAGTTTAGTTTTACTTATCTCTATTTTTTGTATTTTTCTCCCCCCTTTTATTCCCTTGGAAATGTTGATACAGTAATGCGATATAGGCAAAATATGTGAATAAGCTTAAGACAACAATGAACTATCCTTTGTCCTGAAGATGATGCTTTATATTGTTGTGAATACCATCGAAACGTCGTTGACACTAAAAGCACCATATGCAATATTATTTTATAATATTGTAATGATCAATGGTGTGAAAATGTATATTTAAGTCTGTCATAGTGATTACAAACAAACAGACACATCTTATACCCTGCCTTTGGCCATTCTGTTTTTCGTTGGTTTGTCTTGTGTTCTGTGGGTCACGGCTGTGCCCACTTGTCATTTAATGTTTTGAATCACAATCAACTGAACTTATATATAAAAAGAAATTCTTGTCTGGCTGGACGAAAGACATACGATCTATTTAAGCGTATGATTATTGTGGTTGTCCATTTTTCCTTCCAAAATAGGGACCACTGTTCTCTAAAACAGATTGATCTGATGGCATGTCAGCGTGGGACTAATGAATATTAGTACCGTTGTCATGGAGAACTGAAATGTATGCTATGGAATTTAGGAACTTCTACATGGTTCCTTACCCTAAGCTGTGCTGAGTACTCTTGGGATGATTTACTTGAATTTCTTCGAGAGGAAAATTCCAATATAAAAAATATTAAACACAAGGCACCTGGAGAATTGTGCTCTTTGGCTCCTGTTAATGTATGCAGGTATTTCAATCATTCGATTTAATACCCCAGGGGCGACTATGGAGGGTATTGTTCGAATTGGGAATGCCTCCGTACCTATTGTCTTTAATAATGAAGCTCCACAGTGAGAATTTTGCGCAGGTGCGGTGGGGCAACCAGGGCCAAATGACCGCTCGAATAACAGTAAATAGAGGAGTTTGACAGGGGTGCATCCTTGCCCCCACTCTGTTCTTATTATATGTGAACGGAGTGGTGGAGCATCTCTTAAAAAATCCTGCTGACGCACCATCCCTGGCAGGGAGGAGAATACCCACACTATTATTTGCAGATGATACCCTTTTAATTTCTAAATCACCGGCTAGTTTACAGAGCCTCCTTGACAGCTTTCAATCCTTTTGTGAGATTAGGGGACTAAAGATCAATACAGAAAAAACAAAATACCTGGTCCTGAACCCTCCTAAAAAACTTGGCCGGCCACCAGTACTGAATATGGTAACCCTGGATAGAGTCAAGGAGTTTGACTACCTTGGTATCTGCCTCTCCAACACCATGAGGTGAAATAGTCACCTTTATAAAATGTTATTAAGTCACAAAAGGGTGGTGGGGGCTCTCCTTAAGGAACAGAGTCTATCCACCCTCAAACCTATTGCCCCGGTGTTAGATATTTATATGGAAAGAGGCGTTAGTGCGGCGCTATACGGGCTGAACTCTGGGGAGCCCAGAATGCAGACCAGCTATCCTGTTCAGAAAACAAATTCCTGAAGGATTTGATGTGCCTCCCCAATAGCACCCCCACCCTTCCGTTGCTCCTGGACAGGGGTTGCCGCTCCATTAAAGACCAGGCTAGACTGAGACCCCTCCTTCTCTGGGCCCGCATATGGAGGGTTCCTGAACTCGGTAGCTATGCAGAGGGGCTGAAGGAAATATTATCTATGTCTGGTTGGTCAAAAATAAGGTGGTTAATGGACGTAAAGCACTTGTTAGAAGAGTTGGGTCTTGAAGAGGCCTGGCTCTCCAGGACCGCTCCTCCCAAATTAGTTCTGAAAAGAGTGTATTGGGACTGGGTAATGAACAGGAGAAATAGCGACCCTAATTTTTGCAAATCCACCAGAGAATTTTTAATAGTGAAGGATGTAGCCCTCCGGGAACCTTATCTAGAAATTATCTCAATACCTAGAGATAGGGCTTTGTATTTTAAATTTAGAATAGGTGTGCTACCTGTGGGAGAACTGACGGCACGCTGGAAGATTCCGGCACAAACTGTACCCTCCTGTTCTTTTTGTCCTTCCAGGATTGAGTCAGTGCCCCACCTTTTGTTCGAATGCCCTGCCTACAAAGCTCCTCGCAACATATGGTTAAAACCCTTGTGCAAAGAGCTGGGTACCAGACATTACAGTGCGGCTTTACGAATTCTAATGTCTGATACCCTGTTTGTTTGTGGTTTAGCGAAGATTTTAAGCTGGGCATGGCTGATCAGGTCAAAAAGGCTTTCGTATACTGTTTAATTAGGTCATTTTGTTCGACCATCTTAGGTAATTTATTGCCGCCATTTTAATTGAATGTTGTATGATTGTATATTATGGCTAGACTTTTATCCTTTTATCATTGCTGTAATGTGTATGTATTGCTTTTTAAGATATTTTTATATCGAAATAAAGCCCATTTGACTGACTGAGATTTGAAGCAATGATGTCTTTTATCTGCAATAAAAAAATCCTCCTCCTGTGGAAGTTGTGGATTTCTTTTGGAGAAAGGAGTATTAAGCAAGAGGTGCTCCTCATATACATATGCTGTTATGGATCAAGGACGCCCCCAAATTTGAAACAGATTGGGATGATACTGTTTTGTCTTTTATTGAAGAATATGCTGCATGTGCTGTACCCAAAAGCACAGAAGAAAACAACTTAAGACAACAAGTCTCATGATTCCAAAGCAATCGATGTGGAAAATACTGTCAACAAAAGTACAAGTCTAAGAATAAGTTCTATACCAAATGTCATTTTGCATTTCCACGTCCTGTAGTATCCAAAGGAAGAGTGAACAGTTTTATGTCAGCTAAGCATCATACCAGTACAAGAAAGTCTCCAAAAAATACTTACAACTTAAGAAGAAGTGAAGAGTCAAAATACATATAGGACTACAATCCAGTTTTTCTGTACATGTGGAATGCTAACATAGATATTCAGTACGTTGTGGACAATTCCATTGCAGTTGGTCGATATGTAACATCCTACATTACAAAATCAGAAAAGACAGAATTGAAAGAAATATGAGAACAGATTTCTCACGAGAAGAGTCTAAGTAAGAAATTATACAGTTTCAGTTTGAAGATGTTATCGCTTCGAGAAATCGGAGCATATGAATGCTCAGATCGGTTATCATCTGCAAGTCTATACTCCAAATCTAGAAGAATAATTTGGGTGAGTCTAGGTCTTGCAGCAATGCGTAATTGGGTACTGAAATCTGTTCTTAAATTGAATATTTAGCAGAAAAAGTTCCAGACAGTACAGATATTTTCAAAACAAATATGTTGGGCACATACTACCCAAACAGAAGTCATCATCTTGAGAAGATGTGTCTCTATAAAGTGCTGCAAAACTGCACTTTTAAATGGAATACTACAGAGAACATCAATGATGGAAAATATGAAGTGATTGGTTCCGAAGGATTTTTGGTGAAACAAACAAAAGGAAATTTGATTAATCACAGGAAACTGAGGTGCGACACTGCTGATAAATGGGAGTTTTACTATTTAGCCTTTTTTGCAACTGTTCAAACCGTGGCGTTCAGAATTGGAATTACTTGGAGATTTTAAGAGCTATGAAGATTCTTTCAATGCTTGTAAAGATACCATACAATGCACTGCTTTTGCAAATTATGTGAAAATGTTGAACGATGAAATTGATCAAGAAGCTACAATTGCAGCTGAGATTGCTAGAGACTGTAACTTTTTGACCACATAAGGTATCGAGGCCAAATTTGCGTCCTTTTCTTCCAACATAATGGGGATTCTAAAGGTACCCAGGGTTTGTGGATTTCCCTGGAGGGGTCTCAGAAATTAGCCAAAATACAGCATAATTTTGTTATTTTTTTGGAAAAATTGGAAAAACGGGCTGCAAATGAAAGCGTCTGGATTTTTCCCTGAAAATGTTATCAAAAAAGGGTTTGTGGGTCTAAAATCAAAATTTTTCCACCTTTTAACTAATGACAGACTTTTGTAAAAAAAAACAACATTTTATACACAGTTTTGACATTTTTCTCAGACATAGCCTATTTTTGCTATTTTTTGTGCTTTCAACCTCCTTACAGTTAATGGTAGACATGGGTGTGAAAGCAATAATGGATCTTGGAAGACTATACATTTTTGAAAAGTAGACAAACTTCTGAATTCAGCAAGGGCTCATTTGTGTAGATCCATCAAGGTTTCTTTATAAAAACTAACAGTTAAATATAGGAAAAAGTGAATATTAATTGAAAAAAACAGCCTTTTGTGTCAACGTTTTGCCGTAACTTCTTGTAATTATGACAGCTCTTCAAAAGCAATATACCGCTAAATCCGCTGGACCTTCCTGGTTGTGGGTATATATAGGACTTGTAGGTTCACTAAGAACCAGATGAACTGAGCAGCAATTTGCCATGGCTTTTTATTATGTACCGGGTAAATAGCAATGATTGTGGGAAAATATATACACGGAAAAATCGGTATGAAAGACACCTATGTATATCTGAAATGAAAACAAATTATAGAGTTTAGAAACAGTACACATTTGCGCATTTTCAAAATTGGGAATACTCATACTCGCATGAGAATTATTGGTCATTTTTTACACAATGTCTTTCATTTGAAAGGCAGAAATGCATCAAAAATCAATAGCTAATAACAGTTGCTTTACAAATCTGAATTACCCTAAGTCTCCCGATAATAATTGTACCTCACTTGTGTGGGTAGGCATAGCGCCCATGAAAGGAAACGGCACAAATTGCAACATGGTCACACCTCAATTTCGCAGTGAAAATTGACCTTGTTTTGGCAGAGTGCCTAGCTGTAGTTTTTGAACCCTAGCTCTGCCGGCACATAGGAAGACCTAGCAACCTAAACATTTTTGAAAACTAGACACCAAAGGAAATCCAGGATGGGGTGACTTGACTGCCTCTCACCAGGTTCTGTTACCCAGAATCCCTTGTAAACCTAAAAAATTGTAAAAAAAACAGATTTTCCCCACATTTCTGTAGTGGAAAGTTCTGGAATCTGCGTGGATCCACACATTTCCACACATCCCCCGTTCTCCAAAGTCTTTCAAGAAAAATGGTACCTCACTTGTGTGGGTCAGCTTAGTGCCCGCAACAGGAAAAGGTGTGAAACGCAAAGTGGTGACACCTCAATTTCTCAGTGAAAAATACCCCTTTTTTTGCAAAGTGCCTAGCTGTAGTTTTTTAACCCTAGCTCTGCCGGCACCTAGGGAAACCTAGCAAACCTATACATTTTTGAAAACTAGACACCTAGGGAAATCCAGAATGGGGTGACTTGACTGCCTCCCACCAGGTTCTGTTACCCAGAATCCCTTGCAAACCTAAACAATTGTAAAAAAAAAAACACATTAAGCCCAAATTTCTATGGTGGAAAGTTCTGGAATCTGCATGGATCCACACATTTCCACCCACCCCGCGTTCCCCAAAGTCTTCTGAGAAAAATGGTACCTCACTTGTGTGGGTCGGCCTAGTGCCCGCTACAGGAAAAGGCTTGAAACGCAAAAAGTGATAACACCTCAATTTCGCAGTGAAAAATAACCCTTTTTTTGCAAAGTGTCTAGCTGTAGTTTTTGAACCCTAGCTCTGCCGGCACCTAGGGAAACCTAGCAAACCTATACATTTTTGAAAACTATACCCTTAGGGAAATCCAGAATGGGGTGACTTGACTACCTCCCACCAGGTTCTGTTACCCAGAATCCCTTGCAAACCTAAAAAATTGTCCCAAAAAACTGATTTTCCACACATTTCTGTGGTGGAGAGTTCTGGAATCTACGTGGATCCACAAATTTCCACACACCCGCATTCCCCAAATTCTTCAGAGAAAAATGTTAAATCACTTGTGTGGGTCGGCCTAGTGCCCACGACAAGAAACGGCGCAAAACGCAACGTGGTGACACCTCAATTTTGCAGTGAAAAATGACCCTTTTTTTGCAAAGTACCTAGCTGTCGTTTTTTAACCCTAGCTCTGCCGGCACCTAGGGAAACCTAGCAAACCTATACATTTTTGAAAGCTAGTCACCAAAGAGAATCCCGGATGGGATAACTTGCCTGCCTCCCACAGGTTCTGTTACCCAGAATTCCTTGCAAACCTAAAAAATTGTCCCAAAAAAACTGATTTTCCCCACATTTCTGTGATGGAAAGTTCTGGAATCTGCGAGGATCCACAAATTTCTACCCACCTCATGTTCCCCAAAGTCTTTCAAGAAAAATGGTACCTTACTTGTGTTAGTCGGACTAGTGCCCGCGACAGGAAAAGGCGTGAAACGCAACGTGGTCACACCTCATTATCAGTGAAAAATGACCCGTTATTTGCCAAGTGCCTAGCTGTAGTTTTTGAACCCTAGCTCTGCCGGCACCTAGGGAAAACTAGAAAACCTATACTTTTTTTTAAACTAGACACCTAGGGAAATCCAGAATTGGGTGATGTGATTGCCTCCCACCAGGTTCTGTTACCCAGAATCCCTTGCAAACCTAATAAAGTATCAAAAAACACATTTTGCATACATTTCTGTGGTGGAAAGTTCTGGAATCTGCATGTATCCGCAAATTTCTACCTACCCCGCGTTCCCCAAAGTCTTCCAAGAAAAATGGTACCTCACTTGTGTGGGTTGTTCTAGTGCCCGTGACAGGAAACAGCACAAAACGCAACATGGTCACACCTCGATTTCGCAGTGAAAATTTACCCTTTTTTGCAATATGCCTAGCTTTGGTTTGTGAACCCTAGCTCTGCTGGCACCTAGGGAAACCTACCAAACCCACACATTTATGAAAAGGAGACACCCGGGGGCTTCCAGGAAGGTATGGCTTGCATGGATCCCCCAACGTTTCCTTACCCAGAATCCCCTGCAAACCTCAATTTTACCTAAAATTTTATGTGGGAAAGTGTGGCATCACTGGGTTTGCACAAATTTCCTACAACCCAGCATTCCCCAGGTCTCCAGATAAAAATGGTGCCACACTTGTGTGGAAGGCCCAAGTACCCGCAACAGGCAAGGGCCCAAAACGTAGTGAGGCGACATCAAAATTGCCTATCTCAAAACCACCTGGTTTTGCAAGGGGGGTCACCTTAGTTTTTGGCCCCGTGCTCGACGGCAATCTAGGGAAACCTACCAAGCCCACACATTTCTGAAAACTAGACACCCAGGGACTTCCAAGGAGGTATGGCTTGCCTGGATCCCCCACCCCCAGGCAAGCGCCAGTCCACGCACACCCCCAGCCAAGCGCCAATCCATACACACTGCCAGCCAAGCACCAGTCCACGCACACCGCCAGCCAAGCACCAATCCACCCACACCGCCAGGCAATCACCAGTCCACGCACACTACCATCCAAGCACCCGTCCATGCGCACCACCAGCCAAGCGCCAGTCCACGCACACCGCCAGCCAAGCGCCAATCCACCCAAACCGCCAGTCAAGCGCCAGTCCACGCACACCGCCATCCAAGCGCCAGCCTACATACAAAGTCATCACATTTAGAATTTTTTTAAACAAAAACATAACAAATTGCAAATAGATACAAATCTGCTAACATAGAATCTGAACCTAAATACATTGAACTAATGCCAACCTTGAAACAGAATAAAAAAGATGAAACAATACAGGCCAGGCAGTTCACTTTACCACTCATGGATGCTCCCAGAAATTCTCATGTGTGTGGTACGATTTAAAACAAGCTGACACACACTATCTAGGTTTAGAAGGACAGTCAGGGCAGTACATTTGAGTCTCCCTCTGCACGCCTCTTCACCAACAGACTCTACATCTCCTAGTGGGAAAGTCTCTTGAGGCTGTGGGATGAATGTATTCAGGAAAGTGGTGATCTTTCAGTCTAGCCACATCCTCCACCACTCCAACTCTAGGAACACTTGCCTGTTCCACTAGAACAAGGATGCCTATTACAGACTCCTGAAACTCAACAAAAGTCATCTTTTACTCAGGAGAAGAATTCTGGAACTCAACAAAAGCATTAAAGGTTTCCAAGTGGATAAGATGAATTACCAAATTCTTATACCAAAGGCAAACCTTACGGAGAGCAGCGTAAGGTTCCAACCTCTGATCTACTCTGTCAACACCACCCATGTTACTATTATAGTCTAAAATGCACACCGGTTTGCGCACTTCAGCAGCCTGACCCCAAACAGGCACAGGTGCAGCGCTTTCATCATGGACGGTAGTCAGCATGTACACATCTCTCCTGTCTGAAAACTTCACAGCTAGAAGCTCCTCACATCGCAATGCACTGTACTGTCCCTGCACAAGCTTTTGGCAAACAAGATCTTTTGGAAAACCTTTACGGATACAGCGCATTGTGCCACGAACAACAGTGCCCACTTTGGCCAATTCCTTGAACAACCGTTCACCAGTGTAGAAGTTATCTACATATAAATGGTGGCCTTTGTTAAATAATCCTCTACCTAGTTCCCACACAATTTTCTCAGTCACTCCAAAAGTGGATGGACAACCAGGGGGGTTAATGCTGGACTCCTTACTGGTGTACACCCTGAAATTAGAGACATGTCCAGTCCCACTGCAACACAGCATATACAGCTTAATTCCATAGCATGCCCTCTTACTAGGGATGTTTTGCCTAAAAACCAAGCGGCCCTTGAACAACACCAAAGACTCATCCACTGCTATTTCTTTTCCTGGAGCATAGATCTCAGAAAAACGATCAACAAAGTGATCAAGGACAGGCTGAATCTTAAAATAACGGTCACAATCAGGGTGATCTCGTGGCAACACTAAACCATTATCGACAAAATGCATCATCCGAAGCAGAAGCAAATACCTATCACGGCTCATGACTGCCAAAAATATAGCTGTTACTATCAAGGGACAAGTAGACAAATATGAAGACATTGATGGCTTCTTTAGCAAGCCCATCAAAAAAGTTAATCCCAAGAACTTCTTCATCTGTTCAAGATTTGTGGGAGTCCACGGGATAGCTCTAGAATGGGGATTAAGGCTGGCACTGTTTTCCCTCAAAAACTGTTTGGTATACAAATTAGTCCGCTCAACAATCTCTGCCAAAAACACATTGTCTATAAACAACTGAAAAAAATGTATCGACCAAAAGTTCTCAGTATTCACTCTACACCCTGGAACACCAGTAAAGTCTGGCAATGCCGGCTGCACCATGCCAGGGGCAACTCGGAGGCCAACACTATCAACGGGAAGTGCTGCAGCACCAGCCTGCAACCCAGATGCCTCTTGCCGCACTACACCAACGGGAAGCCTAGCAACCCCAGATGCTTCTTGCCGCACTACAACTACGGGAAACCTAGCAGCCCCAGATGCCTCTTGCCGCACTACACCAATGGGAAGCCTAGCAGCCCTAGACGCCTCTTACCGCAACACAGCAACGTGAAGCCTTGTAGCCCCAGCCTGCAGCCCAGATGCCTCTTGCCAACCTATACCAATGGGAAACCTTGCAGCCCTAGGCCACAGCCCAGATGCCTCTTGACGCACTACCGGCACATCAATGTCCTCCTCTAACACAGGCACTTCATCAGCACTAGAAGAAGCTTCATCATCCGATGATTCCATGTGTAGAGAAAACTCACTGCCTGAATCTTCCCCTCCTACCTCTGCATCAGAGTCAGTCTCTGAACCAAGGTCAGTGGAAGACTCAAAAATCATACCAACAACCTGCTGAGCAGTAATCCTGTGGCTAGCCAGTATCCTTACTAAGAAAAGAGACTGCACAAACAAGTCAACAACAACCAACACTGTGCAAAGTAAGTAGTAAACAAAGTGAGGCTTTAACACAAAGATCTATACACTCCAAAACAATATAACTCTTACCAAAGATAGCTACACTCACCAGCACCTACTTTGCAGAGAAACAGCAAAAAGCAACGATATCCCACTAAAAAGAAGAAAATAAAACAATTACACATAAGACAACAAAGTACACATCAAGCACTAATGTAAAATAGATTTTGACACTCAAAACACAGAAGCCAAACAAACTGCTGTTACTCCACCATTTACAGAGACACATTCATGTAGGGAAATTAACCCTTGCATGCTGCCGCGATTCTGCGCCTGTGCGGCAAGATCGCGAGTGGGTGGGTTCATGACGGCCCCCAGCCGTCATCAGCACACGAGCGCCGTAGTGTATGACGGATGGGGGCCATCATCAGCATGCCAGGGGTTAAACTAATTTAGAGTAAATAGTCCAAAATAAATTTACTTACCAAGCACATGTAACTACACATGCTGCAAAACCAGCAGTAACAAAACCGCAACCTACAACAATCCAAACAGCAAAAGCCTTGAACTAGAATAAAACAGAGAAATAAAACAATTACTATTACATTTCACAAACATTATGACAATTAAAATTATAACACATAATGTCGCTACCCAAATGGACATTCGGCCAGATGGGCCTTCAAATAGGGCTGAGACCAATGGGGATTAGGTGAGATTTTCCACCAAGCCACTGGTTATATTTTTGAATGTTTTTTTCTGCCCCCCCCCCTGGTGGCAGTTAGTCTTTTTTTGGTCCTTACTGCCCCCCCCCCAACACCCAGGGGCAGTAAGGACAAAAATAATACCGACTGCCACCAAGGGGGGCGGGCAGAAAAAACATCCAAAAATATAACCACCTTTAGAAGCGAACCTTACCCGAGGGCTCGCTTTCACACACTACAAAACACAATCCCTAGGGCCTAGTGGGTCAGAAAGGCCAAAAAATCAGGCAGATCTGAAGCACAAAATCATCAACAAGAAATACTCCCCTTTGGAGGCGCAAGGGTTGCTTCCATCCAAATTTAAATGCCCCCAAATAAGTCCTTGGCGCCTAGGGGCATTTTATGCCCCCTCCCCGGGGGAAAAACAACAAAAAAACAGACCGATTTGCCCCCAGGGTGGGGCAGAACAACATTCCTTAAAATATGTCCCTTCAAGAAAGCAACCCAAGGGGTCGCTTACATCCAAATTTAAATGCCCCAACTACAGTCCCTGGTGCCTTGTGGCATTTTATGCCCCCCTGGTGGCAAAATGGCTGAAAGAATGGGCCAATTAGCCCCTGGGGGGCAGAAAAACTTTCCATACAATATGCCCCCTCTAGGACGCGACCCTTGCCCAAGGAGTCGCTTCTATCCAAATGGAAATGGTGCCCCAAATAATTCCCTGGTGCCTGGTGGCATTTTTCTGTCCCCCCCCCCCCCCCCCCGGGCAAAACGGCTGAAATAACGGGCCGATTTGTCCCCTTGGGGAGCAGAAAAACATTTCTAGAAAAATATCCCCTCTAGAAAGCAACCCTTGCCCAAGGGGTCGCTTCCATTATAAACTATATGCCCCACAACATTCCCTGGTGCCTAGTGGCATTTTCTGCCCCCGAAAGAAAAACAGCTGAAAAAACAAACCGATTTGCCCCCAGGGGGGGCACAAAATCATTATAAATATTGGCCCCCACTTGGAAGTGACCCTTGCCCAAGTGGTCGCTTCCAATGCTGAAAATTAAAATCCCTGGTGCTAGTAGGGGCATTTCCGCCGCACGAAAGCGAGGCTGTGTGTGATCGTGAGACAGAAATGCCCTGCAAAGAGTCATCAGGGGAGAGGAAAATCTCTTTCCTCTCCCTTGATGCCTCAATGCATTCCGCAAAACCCCCCGGGACTGAGGACTCTTACCTCTTTGCTCGACGATCAGGAAGCAAATGGCCTCCCGAGCGTCTGGGACTTCCTCATGACATCAGCGCGCACTGTGTGCGCTGACGTCACTGGATTCCCATGGAGGGGTCGGGTGGCAGCGGAAGCTCTACCGCTGCCATCCCCTTTGTGGTGGTGAAATCGGACACCCATGGGGGAGCGCCAGCGCTTCCCTCGTGGGTGGGGCCCATGACGAGCTGGACTCATAATCAGCACACGTCCACTTTGTGCCATGACGAGTCCAGCTCGTCATCAGCAGGGAAGGGGTTAATTAAAGTAATCACCAGTTATCTACAGAAAACAACTGAGTCACATTTGTCTTGTGTTGTAACTGCTCCAACTAGGTTGGCAGCACACAACATTAAAGGAATTACATTACATTGTTTACTAATGCTACCTGTGGAGTATGAAAAAAAATTGGAATATCATACGCTATCTGGAGAAGCTTGTTGTGAAGTTTCAAGAGTGCTAAAGAAAATGAAACTTCTGATTATTGATGAGGTAAGCATGGCCTCAAACTTAATGCTTGCTTTTGTGCATTTAAGAATGCAGCAAGTTCCTAAAACAGAGTATGATGTGTTATTTGGAGGAAAACATGTCAAAGTTTTCGGAGATCTATTGCAACTTACTCCCGTAAAAGGACAACCAGTATTTAAAACACTTGCGCATGAAGACACCAGAAAGTCTCTGGGTAGTGTAGGAAACGTTAACATTTGCTCATATTTTGAATACAAATAACTGATTTTAAATATGCGACAGGCAAATGATGTTGATTATGGAACTATTCTATAAGATATAAGAATTGAATTATAACAGAACATGGCAAACACGCTTTGCAGAGTCGGTTACTTTCCAATTTGTTTCCAAATGAAAATATAGTTCCAGAGAAAATATACATGAAAATTGCAGAAAAAAAATCTGTAATCTGCTTAATGCCAACACTGCATGAGTGTTCTATATTCAATGAACAACTTTTGAAGCTGGAAAATGAAGAAATAATAAAAATGGAAGCCATCGATAAAATAGATCATGAAGGAATCACTATTATTTTGACAGAAAAACTGAAAACAAAATGTGATTCTTTAGAAAAATCTATATCTAAAACTGCTGGTTTAGAAAAGAATCTATATGCATGTAGAAACTGTGGGGTAATTTTAAGGCGTAATTTGGACGTAGAAAAAGGTTTAGTTAATGGAGCGATAGGCAAAATTTTGGATTTTGTTAGTTATCAGAATAATGATTATATTGAATTTTTAAAAATTAAATTTGATCAGATTGAAGAAGTGAAACAAATTGGTTGTTAGTTTTTTGCTTGTTAAAGATTTATATGTCCGTAGAAAACCGTTTCCAGTTTCTCTGGCATATGCAGTCACTATTCATAAATCTCAAAGTTTAAGTGTAGACAGTGCTTTGGTGAACATTGGACATACTGTGTTTAAAGAGGGTATGGCATATGTTGCTTTGTTGTGAGTCATAACTTTATCTGTTTTTTTTATTGATTTTGATGACACAAAGGTTACTGCAGATGCAAACTATATAAAAGAGTATAATAGGTTCAGAAAAACGTATGATTCCACTTTAGGTCAGTTTCCTGTATTTGAAAGGCGTGTAGCAGGTCGGAAAAGAAGGTTTGAGAATATCTGTAGTGAAGGTATAGAGAAGGGGAAAAAACAAGATAATGTTGTGATTGCAAGCAAAAAGAAAAAGGACATTGTTGAAGAGATTGTTGGTTATCAGTTTGAAAATTGTTCAGGTGTCAACTGCTATGCTAATGTAGTGGTCAATGTTGTTTTTTTTCTTGAAGGTTTGCTACAGCAAATTATGGAGAATCGGGAAAAATCATTGTGTTCCTTGTTGCATTCCATTTATGAAAAATTGAGAACTGATACAAGTAAAATACAAAGTGTTTGTGATGTTCGTAATCTTTTGGATGTAGGTTCTGGTTCTACACGTTTTACGCAGAATATCCAACAAGATGCTCAGGAATTTTTAATGTATATGCTTACTGTAATGGAAAATGAAGGCGTAGAAATTGAACATTTTTTGGGCTTTTCTTATAATTGGGAACATTTATTGTGAAAATTGTATATATATACATGTAGCACTAACGTAGACACTGAAAGATTTATATATTTGACATTACCAAACTGTAAATCAGTGTTTTTCAATAAATTAGTTAAAGCAGCAAATCAAAACATGGAGTGTAGCCAATGCAAATCAGAAATGTTATCAACATTATTTATACAAACATATGGACAATATACAATTTTAATGATGCAACATTGTACAGCTGATGGACGAAAATTGGACACTTTAATAAAACATTTTGTAGTAAGTCAACTATCAAATCAAATAAAAAAATCCTTTATTCGGTTTTTAAAGATACCAAAATCATAAAAGTTCATTATAAAAAAATACAGTAAATACCATGGCTAAAATGTCATCTTTTGATTATAATAAATAATTTAAAACATTATACATTTTTGTCGATGACAGTACATACCAGCAATGAAAACTCAACTATAAATATCATAAAGGACTTTTGTAGCAGTAGCAGTAATTTTCCATTATGGTCTTTCCAAAACATCTGGACATTACACTGCCTATCTAAAATGTGAACAGGGCTGGACACTTTGTAATGATGCTCAGTTGGTTTTCAACCAACGTTTGCCTAGCAAATTACCTAATTCCTACCTAATATTTTTAAAGCCAAAGTTTTAGGAAAATAATTAAGCTTCTGAGGAATTTATTATAATGATTTAATAGGATTGCTAATGGACAATTTAAATAAAAAGAATTGAAATAATAACATTTGGCCTCAAGGAAAGGTGTTTTTTTGAATTATGGACTTTTTCTTGCACAGTGTCTCGGCATATAGTTTTAAGAAACAACATTTACAGTGTTTATAAATGTAAGTTATAAAATTTTCTTAGCAGTAAGCATTTCATATATGTGTAATTTGTATTATATGGTATTTTATTGAGAATGGATTCTTGTTTTTTTAAAACAATCTTATTGATTGTTTTTTTTGCCCACTGTTATGTGATGAGTACAATTGAAATCACTGTTTCTAGTGAAATTCCATATATTCTGAGAACAGCAAAAAAGGCAAAGAAAGTAGTATGTAAAATGTTAAAATCAAGCTGTGCTGTTAAAAATATATTATTATATGTTATAACTACTTTTTCTTTTCTTTCACAGATCCTAATTCTAGAATAAGCAATTTACCACAATTTAGATTATAAAAAACAACGGAATAAAATGTTTAGCGTTTTTTAGATTTATTACCGCTGAGGTAAGTTTAAGTAAGTCTTAAAATGCACAATGGCGTGTGTTTGCACACAGTTGAAAAAAGGGAAGATGGATGGAGTAGATTTGTGCCTGAGAATTCCATTGCAAACAGGAATGAAATAGGACACAGCTTCACAGCGCCTGTCTGCAACACACGTGGTGTGGTATACAATAGAGAGATATGGTGGACTAGTAGGACCCAGGGAATTTCAGAATTAAAAGAGACAAAACGCCTTAACTTAAAACACCAAAACAAACAAGATGATGGACGGAATGTAGCACAATGGCAAAAATTCACCCCCAGTCACAGATCTGGGTTTAATCCATCGTTATTTTACTCACCAAGCCACCCCAGTTCAGACATGGCCATATGCAAATCAGTCTTGACCCTGTGCCTCATGGGAACAGTCCAGCCCGATAAGCCAAGCCATGTCTTCCCTGGACCGTAATCAAGCATCCTAGGACCGGTTTCTGGCTATCAGCCGTCTTCAGCCAGGATAGCTTGACTCTAGTAGCTTAGTGAGTACGGGACCCACGTGTGGGCATACCCTTCCCACATAGGGTGAACAGCAAAACACACAAGATGATGGACGGAATGTTGCACAATGGCAAAACATTCACCCCCAGTCACATATCTGGGTTTAATCCATCATTATTTTGCTCACCAAGCCACTCCAGTTCAGGCATGGCCATATGCAAATCAGTCTTGACCCTGTGCATCATGGGAACAGTCCAGCCCGAAAAGCCAAGCCATGTCTTCCCTGGACCGTAATCAAGCATCCTAGGACCGGTTTCTTGCTATCAGCCGTATTCAGCCACGACAGCTTGACTCCAGTGGCTTAGTGAGCACGGGACCCATATCTGGGCATACCCTTCCCACATAGGGTGAAAAGCAAAACACACAATATGATGGACAAAATGTTGCACAATGGCAAAACATTCACCCCCAGTCACAGATCTGGGTTTAATCCATCGTTATTTTGCTCACCAAGCCACCCCAGTTCAGACATGGCCATATGCAAATCAGTCTTGACCCTGTGCCTCATGGGAACAGTCCTGCCCGAACTGCCAAGCCATGTCTTCCCTGGACTGGAATCAAGCATCCTAGGACTGGATTCTGGCTATCAGCCGTCTTCAGCCAGGATAGCTTGACTCCAGTGGTGTGGAGAGCATGGGACTCACGTCTGAGCATACCCATCCACTCGGGGTGACAAATGCCAAAACAACATTTGATGGACAAAATTTGTTATACATTCACCACAGTACAGAGATCTGGGCCTAAATCCATCGTTTTTTTGCCCACCACACCACCCAAGTCGAGGAAAGGCATGGCTTGGCAGTTTGGGCTGGACTGTTTCCATGAGGCACAGGGTCAAGTCTGATTTGCATATGGCCATGTCTGAACTGGGGTGGTGTGTAGTGCAAACAAACAATGGATTTAGGCCCAGATCTCTGTACTGGGGTGAATGTATGACATTGTTCTGCATTCTGTACATCAACTGTTGTTTTTGCATTTGTCACCCTGAGTGGGATGAGTATGCTCAGACGTGAGTCCCATGCTCTCCATACCACTGATGTCAAGCTATCCTGGCTGAAGACGACTGATAGCCAGAAACCGGTCTTAGGATGCTTGATTCCGATCCAGGAAAGACATGGCTTGCAGTTCGGGCTGGACTGTTCCCATGAGGCACAGGGTCAAGGCTGATTTGCAAATGGCCATGTCTGAACTGGGGTGGTGTGGAGTGCAAAGAAACAATGGATTTAGGCCCAGATCTCTGTACTGGGGTGAATGTATGACATTGTTCTGCATTCTGTCCATCAACTGTTGTTTTTGCATTAACTTAAAACACATCACTAAGTGTCTTTGCACATGTCACATTAGGCCCCATCCCTTCCCTTCAGTAAGCTATAAACATGTCCTATAAGTTTGTCAAAACGTAAGTGCTTATACATTTATCTTGTTCTCTGTTTGCAGTACTGACATGTTTCTACTTAAAACTCATATAATAAGAATTGGTCTAGCCATTAACTCTCTTTCATATTTACAAGGAAAGGAAAAGGCACTCTGTATACCTTTTCTTCTCCATGTAAATACAACCTCATCATACATACCACGTTGCGTTGAAAGGGCGTTCTATTGGTGTTGCTCTGCATGTTTGCACAGAACAATCATAGAACAAGACGCCTTGCTGTTTGCTTCTACCTGCCTGGATTCTCTTGTCTGCAACCACCAGCCACCAGCCTACTCCTTGCGGAACCCGCTTCGCGGGTCCCGCTGCGTGAAGAGTGTTTGCAGCGCCTAGAAGGGGACATTGAGGAAAGCACTTGCCGGGGCTGCGAGCGAGCGTGTGGGCTCTCTGGGACTACATTTCCCAGGAGCGCCCGCCAGCCCTGAAGAGCTACACCTGGGCCGCTCTCCCCGACCCCTCCTACCCCTTCCACCTATTGGGTGCACACTCCATAATAAGCCACCAGTACTCCCGCAGCGCGGGAGAGCGCGCGGGAGAAGCCCGGGACAAGGGCGGGACCGTCTGTGGCCGTCCGGGGCCGCAGGAGGCCGGGCTGGGCCACCCCCTTATTATCTACAGACTTGTTTTTTGGATATAATTCTTTTGTCTTGTGTTCACTTGGATCATCCAGTTATTTGAAGGTAGCAGGGGGGTGTGCACTATGGATAATACTTTAAATACCTCTGCCTTGCAGTCCTCTATGGGTGAGGCTGAGAAGGCGGTTATGGGGCCTCTAGATACGTACTTCAAACGCCTGCCCCAAGACATCGATAGGGAGATTGCTTTGGCGGAAAGACGCGCCGGGCGAAGGCTATCGATTGAGCTTATGAAAAACCCACTTGATAAACATATAGGCCAAAGTTTCCCTGCATTGGTCACCCCGCTATCTTCCACAGTACTGCCACTTATACACGATACATTGTATGATATATCTGTATCCAATGAGCAACTGGGTACCTCTCCTGTAGATATAGTGGTTACCACCTTATCGTCAGAGCATTTAAATGGTTCTAATACAGCACTAAGGGGGCAAGACGCTATACCAAAAGCATGTGCTCAAGCACAGGCCATTAAGCCTAAACCATGCTCAAAGAGGAAAAGGGCCACAACCATAAAAAAATCTCAAGTCCCAAATCCTGCAAGGAAGGTCAGGAAGCTGGCCATTAAAACACCCATAATTTATGTTCCAGCTGAAAAATCTAGCGAGGTAACAACGGGCGAGGAATTGGCAGTCCTAATAGGTGCAGAAAATCCAATGATTCCTGCATCATCAGTAACAGAAATAAACCCCATTACTCTAGCAGCCCCTGGGCAAATGAGGTCTAATCCGGAATATCTATTGGATTTGGAAAAACTAATACGCTCCCTCTTAAATCCCCTCGAGACTAGACTTGAGAAGTTAGCAAAACAATTGGATCATCTTGAGCAGGCTAGCTTAGATAATTTCTTTTCAGTAAAATCATTAATTAAGTCCCATAATAAATTGGGAGAGAATGGGACAAAAAATAACCTAGCCGAGCGGGATTTAGGTGCCATGGTGGTCGAATTGACTCCCCCAATAGCGAGTGGTGCATCTACTCAGCAGAACCAGGGACAGAATAATAAGAACATAGCAGTACCCTTACCTTCTGTAAATAATAGTTGTTCTGGGAGAGCTAAGACCAGCTGTATTAGTGCAACGGTTAAAGGTACTAAGGATGGCATTAAAAACTGTGCCCCCGTGGCTAATAAAAATAGTTCACTCCTACCAACTATTATGGAACGTGACCAGGGTACATTGATAGACACAAATAAAAACCTAGGTAAGCATGTTGATGGATCAAATGGGCCGCTTGCCTCCCAGATAGTAAATAGGGGCGGCCATGTAAGGGATGGCAACACCACAGCCGGTGGAAATAATGCTAACATGGCTGTGGGAAATAGTGCTCTTTCAAGCCTTGCTGCCCCAGAACGCTGCCCACCAAAATTATATGTTAACAAACCTTCAATTTGGATTCCCCCGGTTCAACTCACCCCTGATTCCTATCCATATGTGGCCATTCTCACCAACGTCCCACCCTTACTGGAAGGCCAAAGGGAAACATATGACATGTTAAAAAATAAAGCCATGTATTGGCTGCGGGTCAATAGACCTCTGCCAGGGGGTGTGGACGGCCTGATTATTGGGGTTAGAAGAGTCAATTGGATTGGGAACACTTTGAAAAAGCAGGGGGGTGAGTGTATCATAATTAACTTTCAAGACCCAAGGGTAGTAGGGTTAATCACGAAACCGGGATGGAATACTAGCATTGGTGGGATTGGCGTTGTGGACTTGACTTTTTTCTATCCTAGATCTGTGTCCTCTCATCCGGGGGGGAATGAGTCACTGAGAATTAGTTTGCCTCCTTGGGCAGAGGTCAGCTCTTTCCCTGCCCCTATCTTGTGTCCAAATGATAGTTATAAACAGGTATATAACTTCGATGGTGGAGCAGGGTACATGAGATGGGGATGCTGACGGAATTCAGTTGAACTTTTTGACTCAGTTGTACAAATGGACAGGGAAATCGCCGTGGAGCCAATTCTGTCACCCAAGGGGGATGCAATGTGTAATTTACCAGAAGCGGTCCCAGACAGGGAATGTGGAAGTATGAGGGGGGGCAATATGGTATGCCAGGACGATTGGGGGGGTGATCCTAGACCGCAATTCAGTTTCGGTACAAATGATGCCAATGTGGCCAAATGTGCAAATATTGCTATGGGAGAGGGTGGTGACTGTGAGATCTTGACTAATTCACCGGTCATGGTAGCTACTGAAAGGGGGACCGGTAAAGGTGACACCACGGGGAGGTTTCTTTCATGGAATATAGCAGGTTTGGCTTCCAGATTGTTGTCTCAAGATTGGTTAGATTTTGTTAATGGGTTTGAAATGTGCCTATTCCAGGAGACGTGGGCTTGTGATTCAATCTACCTGCCAGGCTATCTAAATTTTTGTATACCAGCAACTCGGGGCCCTAGGGGCAGGCCTACGGGAGGTCTAACAGCTTGGGTCAAGCAGAATTCTCAAGTCAAAATAAAAGTCATTGACCTATGCTGTAAGGATATACAATTATTGAGGTTAACATTAGGACAGGGCGGTGTGATAGATATCTATAACATCTATGCTAGGGGGTTAAGTGCTGGGAATTCCCCCACCCTTGAAGCTCTATCAACCTCCCTTGAATCTAAGTCACTTGGTAATAGAGTGGTTGTGGCAGGTGATCTGAATAGGACTTTTGAGCCTTTGGAAAATACTGAACATCCGATAGGTCAAGAGGAGGATACTCTATGGGGCGTCCCAAACCTAAACCTTCCACCAGTGAAGCGGTGGACTAAGGATGTATTGTTGTTGAATTTGTTATGTCTGGAGTATGGCTTGAGGGCCCTTAATGGCAGGACAAAAAGTGACCAAGGAGGAAATTGCTCATTCGACAATGGGCATAGTAAGAGCAGGATCGACTATGTCATTTGTAGTCTTGAGCTATGGTGTGGCGTGGGCGACATGGAAATTGTGGGGAGAATAGAAAGTGATCATAACCCACTCAGTGTTACCCACTCATGGTGGAGGGCTGCGTCTGTCCACTTAGTGTCAGGTAGCGAAATTGTACCTGTTATAGCAAACGATTTAAGAAGGGTGAAATGGCCAAATGTGCTGGCCAACTTAGCCACTGTGGAGTACATTAATATGGAGGTGGATAATGCTATTGTCGCCATGGAATCAGTATACCCTGTAACACCGGGCTCCTCTCTAATAGCAGACATACACGACACATTCTTCCTTTTGATAAGACCGTATTTTATCAAATCAGTTAGGGCAAATAGAAAACAACCCATCAAACTGGCGAGGTGGTTTAATAAGCAGTGCAGGGCAACTAGACTGGAGTTGGGCAGGGCAATCAAAAGCAGGGACAAGGCTTTGATTAGCACTGCTAGGAAACAATATAAGGAGAACATTCGCAAGGCTAAGAAGCTGTGGGACGAGGAACATTGGGAGGAGTTACTTGAGGCCTCTGGGCAAAAAGACTCAAGACTCTTTTGGAAAATTATGAAATGGGGCAGAGGTGGTACGCCAAACAACCCCGATAATAATGTTAATGAAGCCTCATGGGTCGAGTATTTCCAACCCCAGTATGCGGAGAATAGGGATATAATGGACAGTGAACCAATCCCTCTGGTATTTTCCAAGGGAGACTTATTCTCAACTACAGAAGCAGAACTTGTAATTTCATCACTGCATGGGGGGGAAAGCTCCAGGGTTGGATGGAATTCCCTCAGATATTTTCAAACATGATAAGGTTCGGTGGGCAAAATATGCGACTGTGCTGGGAAATGCCCTTGCAAAAGGGGCAAAAATCCCGGATGTCTGGAAGGGGGCAATCATAATTCCGATCTTTAAGAAAGGCGATCGATCGCTCCCGGCAAATTACAGACCTATAAGTTTGCTGGCCACTATCCAGAAAGTGGTGGGTAAGATGGTGGTCGACAAACTCATGGCCTGGGTAGACGAAAACAATGCCTTATCCCCCTACCAGGCAGGATTTAGACGAGCAACCAGCACGGTTGATCAAATTTTTCGCTTCACTATGCTACGGTGGGGGACTGTACTCCTTGGCGAGGGCAGCCTTTATGTAGCATTTGTAGATCTGAGGGCTGCCTTCGATCTGGTGCCCAGGAGTAAGCTGTGGGGTGTTTTGAGCAAGATAGGGGTTCCACTCGAACTACTCACATTAATAATGCGTCTCCACGAAAGCAATTTCGCTAAAGTCCAGTGGGGGAGGAACGGGGAATCTTCCATCAATTTCCCCGTTGAGCGGGGGGTACGTCAGGGTTGTGCTATGGCACCCCTGCTGTTCTCCTTGTTCATTAATGGTATAGTCGATAGGATGGTGGATGCGAGGGTTGACGCACCTTCGCTGGCGGGCATCAGGGTTCCGATCCTGATGTTCGCCGACGATACCTTGATTGTGTCCAAAACCCCGGCAGGACTCCAGCGAGCCTTGAACATATTTGATATGTTCTGCAAGGAACGGGGTCTCGAAGTTAATGTAAATAAAACTAAGCTGATGGTCTTTGGGCAAAAGCGCCAAGTCCAACCCAGGGTATCTCTGAACAGTATTAGACTAGAGGTAGTAAATGTTTTTACATACCTAGGGGTGGAGATATCAAGTAAATTTGGTTGGTCAAGACATATTGAGAAGGCGGTTTTGAAACACCAGCAGATTTCAGGAGCGCTTCGAGTGGAACAAGCAAAATCTAAAACCAGGCCTATTAAACCGGTTCTCATGGTATACGACGCAAAAGCCTTGGGCGCAGCCCTTTACGGGGCTGAAGTCTGGGGCTTTGAGAGGTTTGACACGCTCCAAAGATCTGAGAACAGGTTTCTTAAAGGGATAACTAGTCTTCCCCAAAGTACCCCACTAATACCGCTTGGCCTGGATTTAGGAAGAAGGTCGCTCAGTGATCGTGCCCGAATAAGGCCTATCCTCTACTGGAGACGGTTGTGGACGACCCCAGAAATTAGACACTATGCTGAGGGCTTTTCTGCCCTAGTCAAATCAGATGCCTTCCATAAAATTACATGGCTAAAAAAGCTCAGGGACGCCCTTGCTGAGCTCGGTCTCTCCAAACTTTGGGAAAATCCCTCTGGGGAAGTGTTTCCTAGTAAAGCAACTATAAAAGCTATATATTGGGATTATATTGACCAGAGGTTTTGGAGGAGTGCGACCTCAGAATCTATGGGGGGTAGGTTTATGGAAATTAAAACAAGACCTGCATTAGAACAGTACTGGGACACTTTAACTGTTCCGTTAGACAGGAAATTATTTTTCCAGCTAAGGGCAGGCTCCCTCCCCCTGAGGTCATTGACGTCCAATTGGGGAACTAATAGTAGTTCATGTTGCCCGACATGTGGCGCCCCCAATGAAAGTATAGCACATTTTTTATTCCTGTGTGAGGCCTATGTAAACCCAAGAAAATTGTGGCTGGCACCTGTTTGCAGGAACCTTGGTGTCTTAAGTGGTGTCGAGGGGCTGAGAATTATTTGTTCCTCAACCGAATTGCCTATAGTAGTAGGAACGGCAAAATACCTGGGGTGGGCCTGGTCCATAAGGCGGAGGGCCCTAACTCAGAATAGGCTTTGAATCTCGTTTTCTTGCTTGTATGAATTGCACTGTTAATATTCCGATGGAGAGAATTATGAATTTTAGCTATAATATGTTGCTAAATGCACGTAATGAGTTTTGATTGTTCAATTTTGGTTATGGTCCACAACGTGGGCGATTTTGCTTTTTAACTTGCATTTAGCTCATGTATATTGTGGGAAAGCTTATATTAATTTTCTGGTGAATATTTTACGTGTGTATACTGTGTATTTTAATCTGAAAATTAAGTGTCAATGTATGTTTAGAGTTTTTTTAAAATGTGTAATTTTATATGTGTGTGCTTTTATGAGTGTATAACTCGAATAAAGCTTTCAATCATCATCATAGAACAAGACACATAATCAGATTGATCAGAAATGATCAATTTGGACATGTTTCTGAGTGCTGCACCATCCTCCAATTGTTTAAGTTTAAGTTTAAGTTTATTTGCATAGTTAATTAAAATCATTGCTTACAGTAAAACCACGTCAAATACACAGAATAAAAGATATAAAAGGTAAAATTATGAGCATCTCAGTCCGGCTCTAAAGCCTTTAGCATTTTTAACATTTGTCGGAGCGTTTCTAGGTTTGTATAAAAGGTCCTGTGATTAAAAGTCTTATAAGAAAAGAGGTTCTGTACAGTCGGTCTTAAAATTATTGTATGTTCTTTAGAGGGAACCCGCAGTGGCTTTAGCATCATAGCACATTGGCCAGAACCCAGATCTTAATAATAGTTTAATAAAAGTTTAATTTGAAGTGCGTTTGCATACAGCATACATGGTCCCAGTGCGATTAGAGATGAATCCGAGAGGATGGTCTTTTTTGGGGAATATTCCCAGAGATAGGTAGAGTGAGAAGGCTAAGCCTTGTTTGTCTTACGTGATCTTCAGCAGTTTTTGTTCGGCTATTGTTAAAAATTTTACTAGATGACAAATTAGCTGGATAATTTCTGGATTTAGACAAGCTAACACAGCTTGCCTCCTGTTGCGAATGCCTTTTTGATTGAATAGTTTTTTTAGAAAATTGCACCGTGCTTAAAGCACTTCTTTGCATAGGCAGATTAAATGTAGTATTTCGCCTGATTTAGCGTTGCACAGACTGCAGGTGTTTTGTGATGCTTGCCTTTGCCATGGTGGAAGGTGCTGAGCACAAGGCAGAATTCCCAGTCTGTGCCTCATAAATCTCATTTTTATTACCTTAGGGTACCCCTGATTGAAGTATGTTTGAGGACCGAATGCTTTATATGTGTTGAGAGTCATCCATGAATGAGCTCTGTTTGAAAAGATTGCCTTATCCTCCACCATTTAGATTTGTTTGATGGTCTTCCAGACCAGTTTTTTGAAGTTATGATAGCCAATTTGGGCATCCCATAGCCCCTTGAGATTGGTATGTTCCAGGGCTAAATGGAGATAATCTCTGGCTTGGAAAATCTCCCTGTGCTGTACATCATGCAACAGCAGATTGTTAAGCAAGTGAGTGGGGGCGCTTTTGATCTTAAACCAGCAGATGATATATACCCCATACCTTGCAAGATCTTGTCGTAGAAGCCCAAACTCCAGCCTTATTTGGGCTGGGGAGGTGTAATTCGGAAGGCAGAGCATTTGTCTGTAGACTTTAACCTGTGTGTTGTCCAATTCCTTTGCATCTCTGCCCGCATGGCTTTGCTACCATATGCAATTGAAGGCAGTAGTTTGGCCTGGACTTCCTTTAGTAGAGGAGTCAGAGTCGGCCCAGTTAGTTTGTTGACAATATTTTTCATTGTTAGAGCCATTAACACACCCTTTCTTCTTGTTTCCTCCATCTGGGATTTGAACGTCCCCCCCGTTGTCGGATGTGACTCCTAGGTACTTGTATTCCTCAGCTGACTCGATTTTTGTGTCACCAAGGAACCAGTTCCTCTGACATTTCTTTTTGTTGTTGTATATTGACATCGTGCATGTCTTTTGTAGATTTATTTTTAAATTGTTTTCAGTAGCGTAATTCTGCATTGCCGTCAGTAGATGCTGTATGCCGACGTAAGTATGACTTAGCAGAACTACGTTGTCTGCGTACATAAGATTAGTCAGTGTTTTACCACCTATCCTTGGTGAGTGTGAGTTGCAGGCATCTAGTACCTTTGGGAGGTCGGCCATGTACAGATTAAACAGGGTTGGTGCAAGCACACAACCCTGTTTTAGGCCTTTTGTTGTGGGTATTTTCGTGGACACATTGGAGCCTCCTCCTAGTTTCACCTGAACCCAGGTGTTTGTGTGTAGTAGCTTCAGCAGGTTTAGGATGGGCTATGTTGTGCCAGTTTCCCCCACAGTCTGCATCTATCCACATTATCGAAAGCAGCACTATAGTCAATGTAGCAGAGGTGTAAAGGTAGTTTGGAGACTTTGGCTGCATCGATTATTAAGGACATTGTGAGAATGTTAGTGGTTGTACTAGTTGATTTGCAAAAACCGGTCTGATTCCATGGTATAGTAGAACTCGCCTCAGCCCAGGTTGTAAGTTCTTCAAGTATGGTGCCTGCGAAGTATTTTGCCTCATTGTCTATCAGTGCTATTAGGCAGTAGTTGTTGGGATCTGCTTTGTCCCCTTTTTTATGGATTGGGGCTATTATCGAACCCTTCCAGGAATCAGGTATTATGTTCAGCTGCCTGACATCCAGGAATAGGGAGTGCAAAATTTCCGCCCAATCTTCACTCATTGCCTTAAATAGTGCAGGAGGGATGCCGTTTGCACCCGGGGCCCCTTCGTTCCTCCCTTTTGCGATCTGTTTTTTAGTTGTTGAAAGTGAAGTGTAACTGGCGATGACCAATAATCTGTTTTTATTGGATGAAAATCCCTCATCGCTCTTCTTAGTTGGGCTTTGTCTTTCATGTGCTAGCGTTTTTTGAGTGCTGGCCTGTTGTTGTCCGTGGCTTTCGGTGCAATAGTTGAAAGAGTTAAGAGGTATTTCTCCCAGGTTGATTCAGGAATGTGTGACCCAATTCCCGTGTGATGTGGGCGAATGATTCCGTTGACTCTATTCCAAAAGCGACCACTGTTATTGCTATTTATGTCGCTTAGCAATTTCGCCCATTGATCATTCTCCCATTCTCCGGTGAAGTGCCATTTCAACTTTTTTAGTTTCGCCCTTTGTTCTTTCAAGGTCGCTCCCTCAAAGATGTTCCCGGGGAATCTCCTTAGGTTGCGGAGAGCTAGGTTTATTCTTTTTTTGAGGGTCTTTATCTGTGCTCGAACGTGTAGTCCAAGATTGAGCTAGTCCTTATTGAGTAGTCCGAATCGACTGGTGGACAGATTGACTGTTTTACATGGAGCTGAAGGGGCAGCAGAGGAGCTACGATTTGAGGAGAATTACGCTGCTTACCTGGACTGCCAGTTAACTTCTCGCGTTTCACGCTTCGCGGGAAACACTTGCAGCCCAGGTACCATCGCCTGCATCAACAGGGAAACTACACGTCCCAGAAGACATTGGGGCAGTGTGATACCCCCCCGCCACACCCGGCCCCAAGTGCACAAAATCACAGGCGCAACCCCGCACCGCGGGACAGATTGACTGTTTTACACGGAGCTGAAGGGGCAGCAGAGGAACTACGATTTGAGGAGAATTACGCTGCTTACCTGGACTGCCGGTTAACTTCTCACTTTTCCCGCTTCCCGGGAAACGCTCGCAGCTCAGGTACCATCGCCTGCATCAACGGGGAAACTACACGTCTCAGGAGACATAGGGGCAGTGTGACACCCTCCCGCCATGCCCGGCCCCAGGTGCACAAAATCACAGGCGCAACCCCGCACCGCAGGACAGATTGACTGTTTTACACTGAGCTGAAGGGGCAGCAAAGGAGCTACGATTTGAGGAGAATTACGCTGCTTACCTGGACTGCCGGTTAACTTCTCACTTTTCCCGCTTCCCGGGAAACGCTCGCAGCCCAGGTACCATCGCCTGCATCAACAGGGAAACTACACGTCCCAGGAGACATTGGGGCAGTGTGACACCCTTCTGCCACGCCCGGCCCAAGGTGCACAAAATCACAGGCGCAACCCCGCACCGCGAGACACGCGCGGGACAAGCCGGGCAAAGCCCGGGCCAAGGGCAGGCCCGTTTTAGCGCGTTCGAGACCGTTGGAGACCGGACCGGGCCCCTGTACATCCACGACATCTAGTTGAACTGTAAGTACCAGCTTGGATGATTACTCGCACAGAAAGATGTCAACACGTGAGGGTAAAAGTAAGTGTGTGAATTCCAGTGGGAACCTAACAGGGACATTAGATAATTTTATCATTCTGGAAAATTCAGTCATTGATCAGGGGATTCATTTATTGGAGCGCCGGGTATCTCAAAATCTGGCCCTGGCAAAAAGATCATCCATTGGACATCTCGCTAATGCCCATACCCCTGAGCCATTACCACGAGCAAATATTATAGAGGCTCCTGTGACTGTACATAATGCATCTATATTGCCGGCTCAGGAATCCCCCATATTAATTGACCAGCTTCAAACATCTATGGCTGCAGAAATGACCACAGAATTGACCTGTAGCTCACCTGAGGGTCCTTACACCAGGCAGACACGAGGGAGACACGAGGGAGACAAGAGGTAGCGATCCCGAAGAGGAAGCGGGGGGCAAACGATGCTGCCAAAGGCAGAAAGGCCAAACTGGCTAAACAAACTTGTAACAGTAATTGTCCATCATCGGGCGTGGGTTGTGTGACTGTGACTCAACCAGAGACAACTGGGCCTTCATTGCCGTCCGTACCCACAAACTGTGTTCTGAAACCTGCTGACAGGGCTTTGGCATCGGAGGTCTTAGACCTGGCTAAACTTGGTCTTTTTCTAAAGTCTTCTTTTAAATCGTTTGAGGACAGGCTTACGAAAATAGAGTGTCGGCTGCTAAGATCGAGGTTGCAACATTGAATATTGTGGACAATATTAGGTCAACTGGGATGCCCGTGGGTATTGTGCAACAAAATTCTGTACAGGAGGGGATGTGCCGTTTTCTAGTATTCCAACTCTAGGACCATTTATCCCAAATGCACCTACAGCTAATCCATGTGCTCCAGTGACATTACCTGTATCTTCATCCACATGGGTGGACACAGCCAAGCTTATTGAAACCTCCCGGGATGTTTTTGACTCAGTGCCAACCAGGAAACTAATAGTCAATTAACCACCAGAATCAAGCCTGTATACGGTAGTTTTAACTGGGGTACCTGAGCTAAGCAACCCGAACAGGGAATCATTTATGTCCCTGAAAAATAAGGCCACGGAATGGCTTAACAAAAAGAGACCTCTTCCCTGTAATGTCTTTTGTGAAATCCTGATGGTGCGTAGGGTGCCCTGGGTGGGTCACAGGCCAAAAGATATACGCGGTGATTGCGTGCTTGTGAACTTCAGGGAACCTCATACCGTGGGTCATATTTGTAACAGGATACACCATAATAATGAGTCATCGATCAAGCCTCTTCCACTAACATATTTTTATCCTGTGCCCCATCATTTAGAAACAGAAGGGGACTGGACACTAGTGAAACAATGGGGTAGAGGGAGGGGGGTGGGGGGCCGGCATATGCATCCACACACTCCCAGTCAAATATTCTTACAAAATAGGTATAGCGGACTAGAAATGGTCGACTGACTTCTTGTTTCTGGTGATAATCTCCCGGGAGTCTCTGACCAAGTGAAAACTGTACAACATGAGGGAGAGACCGAGGCACAAAGCAGTTTAACATCCTGCGCCCCCCTATCACCTATGAGGGCCGTCATTGCAGTCAATAAAGCTGAGCCTCTAGGAAGTATATCGGGAACCCAAGACTCGACCCCAGCCGTAAATACGGTCTTGGGTTATAATGTTATCTCATGGAACATTGCAGGGCTGGCAGGCAAGGTTAGAGACCCGTCCTAGATAGCCTTTATAAAATCCTTCTCGGTGATATGTTTGCAAGAGACCTGGTTGGTAGAGAGTGACATCTTCATAGAGGGGTATAAAAGTTTTTTTGTCCCGGCCGAGCCGTTGCGTAGTGGCAGAGCTAAAGGGGGATTGGCCTTGTACATTGATTTTGGTTCTTGGTGGAGAAAATTCTTGAGTAGGTGGGGTTCTTGTAATCCCTTGATGGATGTCTTGAGTGCTGTGAAAATTTGAGAAGATGGGAAAATAAGATGTAGTATTGGTGTAGGGCTTTTGGTTGGGCCCATCCTCCAATTGGTGTAGCACGGCACAACATGGAAAATTATTTTCATTTCTCCTCATTTTTTCTCTTTGAATAAATGCTAAAATATGCAGTATACATTGAAGGAGAAAAATGCCTTCACAAATTGTTTTTGTGCAGAAAGGTGTGTCTTTTTGCAAAAAAACAAACTCCACACGACACAGATATCCCTGCACCATGGTGCAAGGGTGCCTGTGTCACCACATGGCTGCAGTTTAAGCAGCAGTGCAGAGGGAAGCACAGACTTGCAACATATTTATGTACATATGTTACATCCCTGTGCTTCGGAAGTACCACAGCACACTGTAGCTAAAAACTTTACAGTGTCATGCTGCAGCACTTCCTTATAGTTCTGCACTTATACATTCACCATACACCACAAATGCATTATTTCGGTCAATTATCCACTAGATATATATTCATGTAAACTTTCACACACTAGCATACAAATGTAGCTCTTTTTTTAACCAGAGTTGTTAGTTCTGATAAGAACGTTTTTGATTTTTGGAACAATTTTTTTTAACAGGGTGAAAAAGTCAACAGGGCGAACAAAACCAAAAACTTTGAGGAGAAAAAAAAAAGAAACTAGCATCGATGGTTATCGATGGCACAACAAACAAGGTCCACTGACTGCTCCCCAAACCAAATTAACGGATTGCATTGCACGCAATTCATCTTCACTTTCCCAAATTGGGGATGTATATCTGCTGCTGAAGTAGATGTTGATGCCCCAGAGGTGCTAGGTACAGTTGGTGGTGCAGGAGCATTTGCACGCAGTCTTCTCAATTCCTCATGTGAAATGTTTACTGGATGCAGTGACTGCAGGTGTTTTCTCATGCTAGCAGTCCCACATGAGTACTTCTTATTTGGGTCTCCTCTGGAGAGCACCGCCTTGCAGATCTTGCACGTAACCTTCATGGCATTTACTTTTTTATGCCCCGCCAGGAAAGTAAAACATTTCCAAACAATGGAGGTATATTTTTCTGGAGTTGGAGTGTTAGATCTGGGGTCTCTAGTTGGCAATGGTTATCACCTTTGTCCAAGTAGGGACCCTTACTTCTAAGTTAGGACAAGGGGATTACTCTCCTTAATAACCCCTGCTCACTCCCTTTGGTAGCTTGGCACGAGCAGACAGGCTTATCTCAGAGGCAGTGTGTTAAGCATTTGTGAATATACACAGCAATACAGTGATAACACTAAAGATGGACACTAAGCATCGGCGGAAAATCCGTTCCGCTCGCGAATTTTGCGGATTTTTGGTAAATTCGCAATCCGCGAACGCTCGTGAATTTACAGATAATCCGCAAATTCATACGCAGCGGATTTTTTTTTCTTGGTGATACAATTTTGCGGCGTTCACTTACCGTCATTCAGCGTTTGCCAAGTTGTTTTTCTCGATATTTTGCGAGTGCTGCGCCATTTTGGATCTTGCTGCGGGATCCCGCGGGAGTTTGGCGACCGCGATTACGTAATCACAGCTTGCCACCTTGCACAGCACGCATCGCGAGAGTTCGCAATTGCGAACACGTAGATGTGGCGAGCAGCACAATCTCGCACACGCGAAATTACAAAATTTGAAATTCTGCACAAGAAATTCACCAGCAAGCAGCATAAACCTTCTTAAAATGATGATTTTTATCAGAATAACTCCTCAGGTTGACATTTGCCTGCACTTTTTTTTGCAAGGAGTCCATTTTTGGGGGGGGGGGTGGGAGGAAGGAAGTGCCCCACAGTCTCCAACTTCCTGTTCCTGTCCAGCAGGCTCCTCCCAGTGCTTTCTTCATGTGCTGGTCACTTTCATTCGGATTCTTGACCTGGAAGGATTACTTTTTGTGGATGCTGCTGGATATTTGGATTTGAGGCCTTTTTGACTTTCTTTGGATCACTTTTGGATTAGAAATTTCACAAGTAAGTTTGTTTGGGGCATTACAGTTGCTGCAACTACAATTTTGGAATTTTCAATTTTTGGGCTGTTGTTGGGGCCTTTTGACCAGGGGTAGTGAGTGGTGCATGGGCCTAGTCTTTCTGTGGGGTGTCTTGAATTTAAACATCATGGAGGACATGGATGGCATGGGATTGTGCTGATTTTTCTGTGTTTTTCGATTTTTGGGCTGTTGTTGGGGCCTTTTGACCAGGGGTAGTGAGTGGTGCATGGGCCTAGTATTTCTGTGGGGTATCTTGAATTTAAACATCATGGAGGGCATGGATGGCATGGGATTGTGCTGATATTTCTGTGTTTTTCGATTTTTTGGGGTGTTCATGGGGACAGGCCATGTGGGTGGGGGCCATTTTGAGTGCTGGTACAGGCAGGCCCTGGCCATGTGCTGGGAGGCAGGGGGCCATTTTGAATGCAGGCAGTGTTCTTAGGTCTGACTCTGCAACCATTTTGCCTAGCTTTCAGCCATTATGCCCAGGGGTAGTGAGTGGTGCATGGGCCTAGTCTTTCTGTGGGGTGTCTTGAATTTAAACATCATGGAGGGCATGGATGGCATGGGATTATGCTGATTTTTCTGTGTTTTTCGATTTTTGTGGGCTGTTGTTGTGGCCTTTTGACCAGGGGTAGTGAGTGGTGCATGGGCCTAGTCTTTCTGTGGGGTGTCTTGAATTTAAACATCATGGAGGGCATGGATGGCATGGGATTGTGCTGATTTTTCTGTGTTTTTCGATTTTTTGGGGTGTTCATGGGGACCGGCCTTGTGGGTGGGGGCCATTTTGAGTGCTGGTACAGGCAGGCCCTGGCCATGTGCTGGGAGGCAGGGGGCCATTTTGAATGCAGGCAGTGTTCTTAGGCCTGCAACCATTTTGCCTAGCTTTCAACCATTATGCCCAGGGGTAGTGAGTGGTGCATGGGCCTAGTCTTTCTGTGGGGTGTCTTGAATTTAAACATCATGGAGGGCATGGATGGCATGGGATTGTGCTGATTTTTCTGTGTTTTTTGTTTTTTTGGGCTGTTGTTGTGGCCTTTTGACCAGCAGTAGTGAGTGGTGCATGGGCCTAGTCTTTCTGTGGGGTGTCTTGAATTTAAACATCATGGAGGGCATGGATGGCATGGGATTGTGCTGATTTTTCTGTGTTTTTCGATTTTGTTGGGCTGTTGTTGTGGCCTTTTGACCAGGGGTAGTGAGTGGTGCATGGGCCTAGTCTTTCTGTGGGGTGTCTTGAATTTAAACATCCTGGAGGGCATGGATGGCATGGGATTGTGCTGATTTTTCTGTGTTTTTCGATTTTTGGGCTGTTGTTGGGGCCTTTTGACCAGGGGTAGTGAGTGGTGCATGGGCCTAGTCTTTCTGTGGGGTGTCTTGAATTTAAACATCATGGAGGGCAGGGATGGCATGGGATTGGGCTGATTTGTCTGTGTTTTTCGATTTTTGGGCTGTTGTTGGGGCCTTTTGACCAGGGGTAGTGAGTGGTGCATGGGCCTAGTCTTTCTGTGGGGTGTCTTGAATTTAAACATCATGGAGGGCATGGATGGCATGGGATTGTGCTGATTTGTATGTGGTTTTCGAGTTTTTGGAGTGTATAACTGAACTAATGTTCCTCTGTCTTCCATTGCTTTTAGGTACACAAGACTCAAGAGAACCACCAGTGCCAGGAAGAAGTCCTGCAGCGGTGTGTGTGTGCAGGATAACGTCACGCGACGTCACGTCTGGCCACAGACAACTTTGCAACTCGTGTAACTGCGGCCTGCTGTTCTGACCTCTGAAGAAGATTGCCCCAAAAAAAGTTCCCCGTAGCTCCTCTAGCAAGAAAGTTGCCAGTAAGGGGCAGAAGAAGCAAGTTACCAAGGAGACTGGTGTGCCGCCCGCCACATTTTTTGGGTGTAAAAAAAAAAGTACGCCTGCAGCAGCAGCGGGATCTGCTGGGGACCAAGCTGGGAGCAGCATCCCCGCACCATTGGGCTCAGTGCCACCACCAGCACGGCAACTTAAGTCCAAGCCCTTGAGTGCTGCAGAGGCACTTAGTCTAGTTATTCAATCACCATCTACCAGTGATGTTGGCTCATCGCAAGAAAGTAGCAGCAATGTCCCTCAATCAACACAGGTTGTTGTAACTCATCTGACGAGTGTTGAACAACCACAGCGGCAACAACAACCACATGTGCAAGTACAAGCCCCAAGTACTTTTGGAAGGAGAGGCAGCGCAAGGAGATGCGCAAGCAGAGGTGCATGGAGGGTCACAAGTGCCCACAATTGTTGTTCCTCCCGAAGTAGGGGCACATCAGGAAATCGACAATCAAGCCGAGGTATCATTTGAGGAAGCCACTCCTCCTGATGATTCATTGTCTTCCAGATCCACAGCAGGGAAAAGATCAAGGGTGGTGTCTACATCTTTTTCAAGCCCACCTCCTTCTGATGATATGGATCAAACTTGGGAACCAACACTGCCGTCTGAGAGTGAGGCACACCATGATCTGACAAAGGTAGTTAAGCGTAAAAGGAAGGTCGTCAAAAGTCTCATAGTTATGGAGTGTGATGAGGCTCAACAAGAAGTGTCAGATTCTCCTGCTGATGAAGACTCTCACGACGACGACGCAGTCATCATAAAGGTCACTGAAGCCCCAGCGGGCATGCAGCAAACAGACATTTTGACCCTAGCCCGAGAAGCTGCTGAGCATGATGATGATGTTGTTGACGAGGAGGCAATGGAAACACAACAATTATTGGAGTTAACTCGTACACCAACACGTACCGCTTCCATATTTCTTCCTCGCCAGAAGGGACCTCCATCCACCTCGACCTTAATTAGTGGTGGTGAAAGTGCACAACGTAGTAAAGTTCGGCAATCCACATCCTCCACTTCATCTGGCATTAGCAGCATGACCACCACCACCAGTATCGCCGCCTCCTCCGGCCCCCACAGACATTTCAAATCCGCAGTTTGGGACTTCTTTAGTGTTTGCCCAAAAAAGGAAAACTTTGCCATTTGTAGCATTTGTAAGCATGCAGTTAGGTAAGTTTGGTACCAACTATGGTACCGGAGGCCAGAGAGGTCAGCTTGAGAGACAGCACACTGTCCAATGGCATGTGCACCTAAAGGAGATCAAGGAAGCCCGAATTGGAAGTCAAGAAAATGTTGATGTTTTATCTGATGATGACGAGGAGGAAGAAGTGTCAAACACTTCACTTACACCCAGTACCCCTGTCAGCACACCCCCTGTGAGCCACACTAAGAGTGTGGGAGAGAGTGAGACACCAATGCGAAAAAGTTCATCAGCGAGCATAACTGGGTCGAAGAAGTCATCATCATCATCATCCCGTGAAATGGACCAGGCCAACATTAGAACCATGTTGTTTTCAGACGCGCCATATGAACGCAACCGCCCACTCACGCGTCTGTATAACACTAAGCTGGATAAAATGCTAGCTCTGGACCTTCTCCCTTTTTCTTTTGTAGAAGGGGTTGGTTTTCTAAAATTAGTGGCAGCGCTCTGCCCTAAAAGGAAGGTTCCTAGCCGGTTCTATTTTGCCAGAGTTGCGGTTCCAGCACTACATGAGGATGTGCTGGAGGTGATTGGGGCAGCTTTGCAGAAGAGTGCTGTTCACACTATACATCTGACAACAGACATGTGGACCAGTGGCACAGGTGCTGATTACATGTGCATCACTGCACACTGGGTCCCTTTTTCAGGGGTTAAAGCAAAGCTAATGTTGACCCGGACAAAGTTGTTAAAGCTGCTCGGAAACATGCAACACTAGCCATGTTTGGCTTGGAGAAACGTCATACAGCACAATACATTTTGAATGAGTTTAACACAAAGGTCTTTCACTGGCTGTCCCCCAAAAAATGCCAGATTGGTTATGTTTCCATGGATAATGGCGCCAATGTAGTTAGGGCCATGGATCTGGGTCACAATTTCAGAGTGCCGTGTTTGGCGCACTGTATAAACCTGGTTGTTAAAAAATTCTTGAGTGAAGACAGTCCAGCGTGCGAGTTAGTGGCCACCTGCCGAAGAATGTGCAACCATTTCAGCCATTCTTTTAAGGCCCGGAAGCATCTGAGGAGCCTGCTACATGAACGTCGAATGCCAGTGAAAGCACTCATCCAGGAGGTGCCAACACGTTGAAACTCAACATTCTACATGCTTGAGCGCCTGTATGAGCAGTATACGGTACTAGATCACTATTTCTTAACACTGGGTACAGCTCAGAAGGACCTGAGGCTAGATGCGGCGCAATGGAACCTAGTTAAAAGCCTGACAGACATGCTTCGTCCTTTTGAGGTCTTCACGCGTGCAGTCAGCAAGGAGGACTGTAATTTGGGAAAAGCTATCCCATTGTTGCGCATCCTGGAGCACCAACTGAAGGCGGGGTCTTCTATGTTTCAAAAAGATGAAAAAAAGCAAGACGCTTTTGTTTTGGCGGAGAAATTATTAGAGCGCCTACTTGGTAATGAATGTCTTAAAATGATCCACTCAGAACAGCATTACATTTGTGCTACTATTCTGGATCCACGCTACAAAAAGGCGCTGGGAGGCCAAGCATTCTTTCCTTTTGATGATGAAGATGTTACAAAGTACAAACGTTGGCTAGCCTTGTCAGCCATGAGGTTTGAAAGAGAACTGAGCAAATTGAAGGAAAAGGCAGTACATCAGCATCAGCAGGCCATCCCCAGTCAAAAGAATCCACTTCTGCACCTGTGGCTGTGGCACAAGTGACCTCTCAGCCGTTAAAGACACCGGCAACCGGATCATCTGCGCCAGACACAACAGTAACATTGGGTGAAGAAGAGGATTGGCTAACTTGGCTTGGGTTTGGTTCTCAAAAGTTCCCAGCAAAAAGTAAGCAAAGTGAAGGAACCGTGGAGAACCTTGAGTCGATGGTGCAGGACTATCTGAATGACTCAACAGAGGTCTATGTTAATGCTGACCCATTGGCGTATTGGCATGGGAAAAAAGAATTGTGGGCACAGCTCTGCAACCTGGCTATAAACTACTTGTCTTGCCCACTCGCAAGCGTGTCTTCTGAACGTGTTTTCAGTGCTGCTGGTGGCATTGCAACTTCCAAACAGAGCCGCCTCTCGCCCAATAATGTGGAGAGGTTAACAATGATCAAGATGAATCAGCACCTCATACCACCAGGTTACAAAGTATGAGAACCCACGCTGGATGAAGACGAGGAGGACAGCAAGGTAGATGAGGGAATTTCTTCTCTGTTAGGTGACACTGACCTACTCCTGCCTGAATTCGCAGAGTATGAGGACGAACTCTTATTCTTATTCCCTGACACAGAACCCTGAAAATGAGACAATGAATCAATACATTTCTTTTTCGTCCTTATTCACTTTTATTCCTGTGTGTCTGTCTTTCTTTGTTTTGCACAGTTAATATATTTAAAACTTTAATCACCTAATCACAAAAACAAGCCCATCAGCAGAACTGTCTTCACTTGTTTGCTTATTGATTTGAAGGTGCTGCAGTCTGCATTGCTCAGGTTCATAAGTTCCCAAGAACATGCTCCTCTATCCTCCTCCTCCAGACTCCTATTTCCCTCAAAGCAGAGGGCTGGATTACGCCCAATGAATAAGGACTCTGCACTTGTGGGGGTGTTCTACTTCTTTGCGGGTGAGTTGGTGGGTCTTGGGGCATTGCTGGGATGCTCTAATACCGGATAAAAGTGGTTTAGACCAAATCGGAGGCGAAATTATTTTTGCATTTTTGCTGACTTGCTTGCCTTTGAGGTGCTCTTTGGGGGGTTCCGGGTGTTTGTGGGTGGGTTTTGGGTCTGGGAGCATTGCTGGGACAGTCTAAATTTGATTGCATTGCCTTTTCAGGAAATCCGTGGTGGAAAACGGGAGTTATGACCTAGCTGCACAGCGCGTTTGGACCGAAGGCCGATAAATATTGTAAGTATGAGATTTTCCTTTTTTGGCTGTTTGGGGGTGTTGTGCTTTTTTGCGGGTGGGTTGGCGGGTCTTGGGGCATTGCTGGGAAAGTCTAATACCGGATAGAAGTGGTTTGGACAAAATCCATGTGGATTTTTTTTTGCTATTTCTGACATTTTGCTCAATGTAGCGTTTTCGAGGGCCTGTTTGGGGGGCTTCCTGATGTTTGTGGGTGGGTTTCGGGGTCTGGGAGCACTGCTGGCTATGGATACTTTTGATTGCAAGAGGTTTGAAGCAAATCCATGGTGGCTGAGGGGAGTTTGGGCCTAGCTGCAGAGCGCGCGCGGAGTGATTTTGGAAATTGCCATGAAAATGACTAAGTCCCCATTTTTGTACTTTTGCTTTTTGGCTGTTTGGGGGTCTTCTACTAGTTTTCGCCTGGGTTGACAGCTCTGGGGCCATTGCTGGGAAGCTCTAATACCGGATAAAAGTGGTTTGGACCAAATCGGAGGCAAACATTTTCTTTGCGTTTTTGCTGACTTGCTTGCCTTTGAGGTGCTCTTTTTGGGGGTTCTGGGTGTTTGTGGGTGGCTTTTGGGGTATGGGAGCACTGCTGGGACAGTCTAATTTTGATTGCATTGCCTTTTCAGGAAATCCGTGGTGGAAAACGGGAGTTATGACCTAGCTGCACAGCGTGTTTGGACCGAAGGCCGATAAATATTGTAAGTATGATATTTTCCTTTTTGGCTGTTTGGGGGTGTTGTGCTTTTTGCGGGTGAGTTGGCGGGTCTTGGGGCATTGCTGGGAAGGTCTAATACCGGATAGAATTGGTTTGGACAAAATCCATGCGGATTTTTTTTTTGCTATTTCTGACATTTTGCTCAATGTAGCGTTTTCGGGGGCCTGTTTGGGGGGCTTCCTGGTGTTTGTGGGTGGGTTTCAGGGTCTGGGAGCACTGCTGGGTATGGATACTTTTGATTGCAAGAGGTTTGAAGCAAATCCATGGTGGCAGAGGGGAGTTAGGGCCTAGCTGCAGAGCGCGCGCAGAGTGATTTTGGAAATTGCCATGAAAATTACTAAGTCCCCATTTTTGTACTTTTGCTTTTTGGCTGTTTGGGGGTCTTCTACTAGTTCTCGCCTGGGTTGACGGCTCTGGGGCCATTGATGGGAAGCTCTAATACCGGATAAAAGTGGTTTGGACCAAGTCGGAGGCGAAATTTTTATTGCGTTTTTGCTGACTTGCTTGCCTTTGAGGTGCTCTTTGGGGGGGTTCCAGGTGTTTTTGGGTAAGTTTTGGGGTCTGGGAGCACTGCTGGGACAGTCTAATTTTGATTGCTTTTGCTTTTCAGGAAATCCGTGGTGAAAAACGGGAGTTATGACCTAGCTGCACAGCGCGTTTGGACCGAAGGCCGATAAATATTGTAAGTATGATATTTTCCTTTTTGGCTGTTTGGGGGTGTTGTGCTTTTTTGCGGGTGGGTTGGCGGGTCTTGGGTCATTGCTGGGAAGGTCTAATACCGGATAGAAGGGGTTTGGACAAAATCCATGAGGGAAAACTTTTTGATGTTTCTGACATTTCGCTCAATGTAGCGTTTTTGGGGGCCTGTTTGGGGGGCTTCCTGGTGTTTGTGGGTGGGTTTTGGGGTCTGGGAGCACTGCTGGCTATGGATACTTTTGATTGCAAGAGGTTTGAAGCAAATCCATGGTGGCAGAGGGGAGTTAGGGCCTAGCTGCAGAGCGCGCGCGGAGCGATTTTGGAAATTGCCATGAAAATTACTAAGTCGCCATTTTTGTACTTTTGCTTTTTGGCTGTTTTGGGGTCTTCTACTAGTTTTCGCCTGGGTTGACGGCTCTGGGGCCATTGATGGGAAGCTCTAATACCGGATAAAAGTGGTTTGGACCAAGTCGGAGGCGAAATTTTTATTGCGTTTTTGCTGACTTGCTTGCCTTTGAGGTGCTCTTTGGGGGGGGTTCCGGGTGTTTGTGGGTGAGTTTTGGGGTCTGGGAGCACTGCTGGGACAGTCTAATTTTGATTGCATTTGCTTTCCAGGAAATCTGTGGTGGAAAACAGGAGTTATGACCTAGCTGCACAGCGCGTTTGGACCGAAGGCCGATAAATATTGTAAGTATGATATTTTCCTTTTTGGCTGTTTGGGGGTGTTGTGATTTTTTGCGGGTGGGTTGGCTGGTCTTGGGGCATTGCTGGGAAAGTCTAATACCGGATAGAAGTGGTTTGGACAAAATCCATGAGGGAAAACTTTTTGCTGTTTTTGACATTTCGCTCAATGTAGCGTTTTCGGGGGCCTGTTTGGGGGGCTTCCTGGTGTTTGTGGGTGGGTTTCGGGGTCTGGGAGTACTGCTGGCTATGGATACTTTTGATTGCAAGAGGTTTGAAGCAAATCCATGGTGGGAGAGGGGCGTTAGGGCCTAGCTGCAGAGCACGCGCGGAGTGATTTTGGAAATTGCCATGAAAATGACTAAGTCCCCATTTTTGTACTTTTGCTTTTTGGCTGTTTGGGGGACTTCTACTAGTTTTCACCTGGGTTGACGACTCTGGGGCCATTGCTGGGAAGCTCTAATACCGGATAAAAGTGGTTTGGACCAAATCGGAGGCAATTTTTTTTTTGCGTTTTTGCTGACTTGCTTGCCTTTGAGGTGCTCTTTGGGGGGTTCCGGGTGTTTGTGGGTGAGTTTTGGGGTCTGGGAGCACTGCTGGGATAGTCTAATTTTGATTGCATTTGCTTTTCAGGAAATCCGTGGTGGAAAACGGGAGTTATGACCTAGCTGCACAGCGCGTTTGGACCGAAGGCCGATACATTTTGTAAGTATGTTATTTTCCTTTTTGGCTGTTTGGGGGTGTTGTGCTTTTTTGCGGGTGGGTTGGCGGGTCTTGGGGCATTGCTGGGAAGGTCTCATACCGGATAGAAGTGGTTTGGAAAAAATCCATAAGGAAAAGCCTTTTGGCACTTTTTGTAACTTAGGGTTCATTAGGGTTAGCCCTAGCAGCAGGATTGCATGTGTTTCGGGGTGTTCTAGATTTTTGCAACTGAGTTATGGGGTCTTAGAGCACTCGTGGGAATGTGTCATTTTGGTTGCAAGTGATTTGAAGAAAATCCATGGTGGGAAAGGGGGGATTTGGCATAGTTAAAGAAAGCGTTTGCCACTATTCTTAACTTAGGGCTCGTTAGGGTTAGCAGTATTTGTATTGCATGTGTTTGGGTGGGGGGCTGTTTGTGGGGGGGTTTGCGAGTCTTGGAGCAATGCTGGGTATGGATACTTTTGCTTGCTTGCAAGTGGTTTGAATACAATCCACGGTGGGTAAGGGGGTATTTGGGCCTACTTTTACTTTCAAAGTACGTTTTGTCACCATTTTTCTACTAGGCCTCGTTTTTTTAGATCTGATTGGGGGTCTTCTACATTTTTGAGACTGGCTTTAGTAAGGGTCTGGGTGGGAGCACTGCTGGGAAGGTCTAATTTTGTTGTAAAACACAGTTTACAGTACACATAGCTTGAGGGGAAAGATCCGCTAAATTAATTTGCCCATACTTATTTATCCTTCAAAAGGAGACTCAGACAGAGTACGCACTTTCAAAAATATTGTACTGTCTATTGGGAAACTCAAAGTGTGACTTTTTGCACTACACAGTATACATACCTTATATTTATTTATCAGTGGTGTTCTAATATCACTTCCTGTTTTTCCATCAATAATTACAGGCCGGGTTTCAGTCTGTGCAATGGGAAAAAAAGGATGAAGTCAGGCTTCACATTAGCGAGCCGCAATTCAGCATCCGCCAGGCAGGCAGTGGACAGGGTGTCTTCTGGTCACCAACATTGATGGACGAAGCTTCAGCTGGAATGGAGGAGTGCCTCTAATAAGAGGAATGGTTTGATGCGTGCAACTTACTTACCAAATTCAACAGGACAACTACAACAACATACAGATACAGTATCCATTGTTTTCTTCTATGAGTGTGACTGCATTTCTTGGATCTCTCTCTGCTTCTAAATTGATCCCTACAGCCATTCTATAGGTTTTACTTCGGCTATTTTTTAAACCTAATTTAATGTAAGAAGTGTTTCTCTGAGTGCAGAGATAGGCAAGTGAAAACCTGCAGCCCTGTACTGTCGCATTCTGTCATTCACGGTTGTCGAAAGTACTACTTACTTTTCAGTAACAATGCATGCAGTAGTGCATGCACTTCCTTTATGTCACTTAAAAGATTTATGGTTAGCTTTCTACCCAAAGATTTCTTTATCTTCAATTATTGTTTGTCCATGCTGTGCTTTTTTTTTCTTCTCTCAACAAATCCTACCCAAAAAGAAACCCCCATTCCCATCCATTTTCCAAACCCTAACCCTTTTCCCCCGGGCTGTGTGGTTTTGATTGATGTGTGACTAAATGACAGCAATAATTTCACACACTTGCTGGGGAGGATAAGGTCATAACAACAGGCTGGTGAAGGAATCCGAGGATATATTCTAGACTTACTCAGCTTCAGTACTATTTCTTGTAGTAGTAGCCAATGTCAAAGAAATTCAACGCAAGTTCTAGTTATACTTTCAATACTTTACCATTTGTTAGGCTACATTGTGGCACTGTTCTAGTGTACTGTCACCTGCTTTATTCTCTATCGTACCGTTGTAATGCTCCAGTAAGGATAAACCAGGTTTAATTTTCTTTTTTTCCATAGGCATGCAACTGCCACTGTGTTACACCACTAGTACCACCGAATGAGGACATTTAATCTGCCCAGGATTGCCAACCTTAATCGCCATTTCCCATGGAGCCAGCCCTGGGCCTAGCCCTACTTTCAAACACAAATTACAGGTAAGATAAGCATTTGGTGGGAGGTAGTATTTTGGAGTATTAGGAGAGACGAGAGATTGACGGTAGTACTACTAAAGTCCTAGGACTCTTGAATTCACTTACTCTGTGAGAGGCACTTAGTGTTGAAAACATTTAGCCATTTACACTTAAAGGAAGAAAATGACACAGACTTAAGTTTCAGGAAAACAAACTTACTGTTAAACCCCCACCCACCAGACTCAAAAGCAGTAAAAAACAGGTATGCTCAGATAAAGTTTCAAAAAGTATATTTGTGTAGCCCTAACAAAATAATCTCCCGCAAGACCCTCCCTAACCCCAACGATTGTCCTTCAAAAGTCCCAAAAACAACCCAGCTCCTAATTCCCACAACCCAAAAGTCTCTAAAAAAGGGGCAAGGGACACTACGGCAGGATGCTGTTCACTTTAGCGGCCAGGGCATCATACTCCTTGCGGAGGGTGGCATGGTCGGAGCGGAGGCCCTCCACCAAGGCCTTATATGTTAGGACCTCCTGCTCCAGGTAGGACACTCTGAGGCATAAGCGGTGCTGGCATACCTTGCAACTCCTGTGGGGGGCAGCTGCTATCTTTGCTGCTTGGCGGTGGCGGTTGGCTTTGGTAGCCTGGCTCCGTACCCCTGGAGCACTGTGCTGGCTGGCAGCCCGTGGGAGCACGGAGAAGGATTCAGCTGTCCCAGTCGATGTTATACCAGTATACTGCGTGTCTTCCTCCTCCAGGGCCACCAGCCGCCGATATTCGGCGACAGTGGCATCCAGCCTCCGTTGCCGGGCCATTCGAGCCCGCTCCTTCCTTGTTGGTTTTGTTGATTTGGAAGGAGCAACTATATGAAGAAAGAAAGACATAGTCTGTAACCAATGCTCCTTAAGATTAACACAAAATGATTGAGCAGAAAGTTGTGTCACAGTACAACTAGCAACTTGAAAGCACAGTACATAACTATTGATGCCAGTATCTATCTAACCTCCCACTTCTTCATCCTTGCTCTAACATTAGTGGGAGTTTAAGGAACAAATTCTACGAACACTATGGACTTCCATTACAGTCGACTATGACAGTACACCAGTCTTATTCTTCTTCTCTCTTGTTTAGGAAAATTGGTACGTTATCTTATGCAAGCCGGCATAATGCCAGCGCAGTGAACTTGCACCAGAGAAAAACAGACGCACACCATGATGAGTGAGACAGACTTGCGTTACTGTACCGGTCCAGTACATGCAGGTGGTGAAGCTCTTACTTTTCTATTACGGGTGGCACTGAGAATACTCTATTAAAAGTGCTACTGCTTTATTAATTTAACTTTCACCCTACAGTGCAAATGAGTACTAGAAAATGTAAATGAAGAAGCTAAATAATCTGATTATCTATCACTTCACATGGGATGTATTTGATTACATATGGGATGACTTTAGGAGCTTTGCTTTTTATTGAGTGAACAGTGATACACCCACACAGCAATGACGTACTACTACTAAACTAAACTGCTTAAGAGAGGTAGGGAGTGTCCACCGTAATACCCGGATATATGCTGTGCTTGCAGTTGCAATACAAACTACTGCTACTATTCATGGTAGTATTTGGACAAAATGACAACTTCTTTTCCTTGCCTTTCCTACACTGGAACGGACGTGCGGGTGCGGTGTTACATGCTCTTCAAAGTAACACTTAGTTCATCCAGTGACCGTCTACTCTCTCTAGATACACATATGCTATCTAAGAGTCAGATAGTACCGTGATCGAGGCATCCATCCATTCAAAGTATATGCACACATACACTTTCTGTTTCACCCACCCAGGCTGTTCTCCTTCCACCCATCCTTGCTTCATCATTCACCCAGCCATGCACCATACCATATTCTTTCCTTCCCAGCCACCTCGGGGACCAAGCAAACACATATCATTCTTCTTTGCCAGTCATCATTAAATTTCTCGTCCTTCCACACTTACTTACACCCTTCTTTCGCTTTTCGTTCATCCCATCCATCAAGTTAATCTCAGATCTGATTGGGATTCTTCTCGCCAAAAACTTCACAGCTAAGTCGAAGTACATTTAGAGGAGGCTACTACCTGGTTGATATATAATACACCGATGCCGAAAGCACACTCTGCAGTCTTCAATCTCAATAAGTGAGGAATATATAGCTTACCTCTGCCCGCCACCACCGTGTGAACCCTCACAGGCACATTGGTGTTGTCCGGCACTTGCACCTCCTCCTCCCCAGAAGTGTTCTCCTCATCCAGCACCACCACCTTCGCGCTGGCCCCGCCACCAGATGTTCCACCTACAAAGTACATTTAAGAATGTTAGAATACATCACTCACTCACTACTATATAATATTTGGTCTAGGAATAAAGAAATGTGAAAAAAACAGAAAACAATGTAATAATTTGTGACTGTCTACTCTAAAGTAAAAAATGTTGACACAACTGATGAATGCTTGCTTTTTATTTTTAACACGCACCACTTTTTCTCCTAACAGACAGAAGCTTAACTTCTAAGAACACAAGCAAGATCAAGTTCAAACCAGGTGAGAGCTCGGCTCGACCACAAGAAATGTGTTCAATTAATCGTCAGCACTAAGAACTTTTCTATTTTCAGTTAAACGTTTAGTTTTATGACAAACTTGATTTTAATAAATGTGTTTACTTTTAATAAAGCTTTTAAACTTAAATAGACTCTGTTGTTTTTGGTCCTCCAGACTAGAGTGGCTGAGCTTAAGGTTTTGCAATTTTTGCAAGCATGAGTCCGTGCCTCTGGCACTTCTTGACTCTGACTCCGTACTCTTGTCCTGCGTTGGATAATCATCATTGGGGATCAATCATCGGTGACCTTGGGAGCTAAATGACTCTGACACACTATCTAGTCAGTAAGGAGATTGGGGGTTCAACTACAAAGTCTGTTATCACTGAGGTATGTGGAAAGTCTAACAGCGCCTATTATAATTGATAAGCTAAGCAATGCATTATTTAGTGTCCATAGTTCTGTTTGTGTAGATTTGTCCCTGCAACAGTAGTAGAATGGATTGTCCTCCTATCCAAACCAAAAGTAAAATAGTATCCTATTCTTTCTTGGTAGTCATTCACCTTTTTATTGTTGGCAATTGTCAAAGCATAAACATTTAGAAGACTTGAAAAGACATTATAGACAATCCCAGAGGACCGCACTCAGTGCATAGAGCTATTGCTGACTAGAATGGGAGTCCAATGGAATTGCCAAACGTGCAACCTTAGTTAGCTACACAGACAGACTAATAAGAATAATCTAGTAATACCACAGGGAGTCATAGTCGAAGCAGGATAAGAATTTAGATACAGTCTACAAGAAGATCAAAGACGATTTAGAAAAAATCGAATGAGGAACGCTAGGAAAAAATAGTACTCTATATCAAAATTAAAACTTACCGGGGCCAGCAAAGGAGCCCTCGCCTGCCTGATCCTGGCCTGCATCCTGTTGAACAGCAGCCTCCTCCTCCTGTGTCCTCTTGCCCCTGGGGGGAGCTGATGTACAACATGAAAGAAAGAAAGACCAGAAAACATGGATGATATTTGTCAACCAAATCAAATATTTCAAAAGAACAATAACAAAATATTTTGGCGAAATAGCGAATAGACAACTATTCCACAGATTTGTCCCTGCAACAGTAGTAGAATGGATTGTCCTCCTATCCAAACCAAAAGTAAAGTAGTATCCTATTCTTTCTTGGTAGTCATTCACCTTTTTATTGTTGGCAATTGTCAAAGCATAAACATTTAGAAGACTTGAAAAGACATTATAGACAATCCCAGAGGACTGCACTCAGTGCATAGAGCTATTGCTGACTAGAATGGGAGTCCAATGGAATTGCCAAACGTGCAACCTTAGTTAGCTACACAGACAGACTAATAAGAATAATCTAGTAATACCACAGGGAGTCATAGTCGAAGCAGGATAAGAATTTAGATACAGTCTACAAGAAGATCAAAGACGATTTAGAAAAAATCAAATGAGGAACGCTAGGAAAAAATAGGTACTCTATATCAAAATTAAAACTTACCGGGGCCAGCAAAGGAGCCCTCGCCTGCCTGATCCTGGCCTGCATCCTGTTGAACAGCAGCCTCCTCCTCCTGTGTCCTCTTGCCCCTGGGGGGAGCTGATGTACAACATGAAAGAAAGAAAGACCAGAAAACATGGATGATATTTGTCAACCAAATCAAATATTTCAAAAGAACAATAACAAAATATTTTGGCGAAATAGCGAATAGACAACTATTCCACTGGATATATTGACGGATCTCATGTGGTCTACTACGTTATTAGTATTGCTTGATTTGCAAGCGAAGTGACAGACAAAGTCCATCGTGATTGCAGATCAGCGACAACACTAAAAAGTTTCCTACTACATTAACCAGTCAATAAAATACTCAAACTATCAATCCACCACCACTATTTCATCTTATTGCCATGTGTACAAAGGAAGGACTGGACTTGAGTCTGTAGGGGCTGATTTAGAAGCCCCTTGCGGCTCTATTGCTCCATTGTTGCATGACTTTTGTGACGCAGCTGCAGAACAAAAGAGGCGCCATGGTGCTGCGTATATTACCAACGTGACGCATATGGGAGATGCATCACGTTGTAAAGCCCTGCGCCATTAGGGGGCGTTCCGGCGCAAGGGAGGGCGTTCCTGCACAGGAACGCATCCTAACAATCCACTTGGTGATCAAATCATGATAAGAAGAGATACTTTCCATATATTGTTCTTTTGTCGTCTTCTCATAATATCTGCCATCATTGAGTTGTTGTAATGATTCACGGCAATATTGTTCTCTCATTAGGAGGACAATGTTGCCCCCCTTGTCCGAGGGTTTGCAGATGATATTTTCATTTTTACTGATAGTGCTAATGATGTTTTTCTGTTCCTTAGTCATATTCTGGCCCCTCGAAGGTGCAGCGTTGTTCCTGTATCTGAGTTTATTCAGATCTTTTTGGGCAGCATCAGAGAAAGTGTCAATGGTGTCATATGGCAGCCGAGGGTTAAATTGGGACGGAGGATTGAAATTGGTCACTGGTGCCTCTTGGTCAACACCAGTTTTCCTCGATCTTTGAGCTACATCCGTTTGTGATTGTAATTTCATTTTGCAAGTGAATTTAAACAAGTTGCTTCTAGTTTGGGTAAATTCAAATGTATCATCCGGGCAGAACGTTAATCCTAGTTGCAGTGTCTTCTCTTGTGCAGCTGCACCAGTTTTCCTCTGCCTCTTCCCCTTCCCGATGCCTCGCCTGGTTCGTCTTCGTTTTCTGGTGGTTTGATTTTGCCCCCCCGAAGCCAAGTTTTTCTGATCAGGTTGAACTCCAGTTGAAAAGGAGTCTTCACTTTCTGAGAGAACAATATTGCTGTGAATCATTACGACAACTCAATGATGGCAGATATTATGAGAAGACGACAAAAGAACAATATCTGGAAAGTATCTCTTATCATGATTTGATCACCAAGTGGAGAACTCTTTCTATGCTCGAAACAGATGAATTCCTGTTTTTGAAAAACTATGAACCGGTGATCCCGACCTTTTATCAACTTCCCAAAGTGCATAAAAATCTGGCGGATTCACCGGGTAGACCAATCGTGTCATCCAAAGGAGGACTGACTGAGAGCCTCTCTAAATATATTGACTCATTCCTTTTTCAGTTGGTTATAGAACTTGACTCCTATGTCACAGATTCTAAGGATTTTATTGTACAACTGAACAGTATTGACTTGGATCCAACATTCTTATTGATCTCCCTTGACATCACAAGTCCATACACTTGTATAGACCATTCCTTGGGCATCCAAGCCATTACGTATTTCCTGAGAAAAAGACCTTTAAAATTTGCAGAACATAACATCATGTTACTTGAATTTATAAAATTCTGTCTGTACAATAATATTTTTTTGTTTCAGGGTGACCTGTACAGGCAAATCTCAGGGACAGCGATGGGCACCTGCTTCGCCCCCAGCTACGCGAACTTGTTCATAGGCTGGTGGGAGGAGCAGGTGGCCCTTTTTGGCACACATACCAGGTGGGTCGAGAATGTAGTCGTGTGGCATCGATATATCGACGATCTTTTCCAGATCTGGAAGGGCTCTTCCAGTCAGGCAGAGGAGTTTATTAATGACTTTAACGATAACTCCCTCAACCTAAAATTCAAACACGAGATGAGTGCTACCTCAGTCAATTACCTAGATCTAAAAGTATTTGTCAGAGAAGGTGATTTTAGTACAGAACTCTATAGGAAGCCGACTGCCGGCAATTCCACCCTACACGCACGGAGTAGCCACCCCCCTAATCTGATCAAAAGTATCCCATATGGGGAACTTCTCCGATTAAAACTTAACTGTACACATGACTCTGACTTTGAGAAAGCGGCAACTGACTGTATATCCAGACTCAAAGTCAGAGGATATGAGGAAGGGCTTTTAACATCAGCCTATAGGATAGTTCATGCCAGATCTCGGGCCGATCTTTTGGAAGATCAGGGCGGTGACACAGGGAGGGTCAAAACCAACAAAAAGGGTCACCAAGCTCAGTTTCGGATGATTACTGGATACTCTGAGGATGCACAGTACGTGAGACGCATTTTCAAGCGTAACTTGCACAGCCTACAGACTGATCCTGTCATAGGCCTGGATGTCCCTGAATCACCTTTGATGACCTTTCGAAAATCGAGGTCCCTTAAGGAAATCTTAGTACAGAGTCATCTGTCATCCGTACTTCCACGAACAGGAACACTCAAAGACATGAAGGGCTTTTTGCCGTGTAGGAAATGTAAGGCCTGTGTTACGAGCAAAAGGGTTCTAAATTATACTATCCCAGGGTGTAGGAAACCTAGAACGATCAGCAAATTCATCTCCTGCCTTACCCCTTTCGTTGTATACTGCCTGGTTTGTCCCTGTGGACTAAAATACATAGGGAGTACAGTCCACAATGTAAAGGTTAGAATTCTGGAACATCAGCGGGCGATAGCAAATAAGGACGAAAACTATCCTGTAGCCCGGCATTTTGCCCTAAAACTTCAAAGCAATAGGGAGTTGCTACAATATTATGGCATTGATCATGTTCCAACCAACCCTAGAGGGGGCAATAGGCTTCAAAGACTAAGAAGACTTGAATCCCGCTATATTATAGATCTGCCAACCAAGGCACCCAAGGGGTTAAATAGGAGCGAAGAGTTGACTGTACACCTGGGATAGTTAGATGAGATTTCGTAACTCCTGTTGAACTGTGCTGAATGGTTAGCTGTTTATGATGCATCGAATGATAGAGTATGAGCTTAGAAGGCTTTCTTTTCAAGTATTCTCTTCTTTTTTGTTTTTATGCATGACATGGGTTCCTAAGTTTGGGGCAAAGGACTGTGACAACTTGATACTTAATGGTTGACTAACAGTTATTAAGTTTTGCCAATACATGGCTTGATTGCATTGTCCACTTAAGGGGTCTGTGACTCGAATATGGGAGTTGTATTTGATTGTTTTTGAAATTCTTGTGAATTAACTTTATTGACAATTGGACCCCGTTAACATGTGGACCCTTGCCGATCCACGGCTAGATCTTTGGCAATACCGGTTGATGTTGACCACTCTGATGATATTTCTTAGGTGCATAGATGTATAACACAACTCGCACACCATAAACCCCATGGTCTCTATGTTCATGCATAGTTTGTATTGTAACATTGACTAAGTTAAAATGGCCGCCATTATCGTGAATGTGTTGGTGACTTGACCCATCGTCGCTGTTGCTTGCTCAGTGATGCGGGAACGTTTAAAATGGTGTCTGACTAACAGCCGATGCAACACTGACAAAGGAGCAATCCAAAATGCATCTGTTTCTCATACCCTTGCTGAAATAAATCACTTTCGATGTATGCTTCCTGAGTGCCCATATTTCTGTTCGTAATTGACGGAATTGGTAACGTGAATTTATTTGCGTCAGGCACCGCCGCGTTTGGGCACCCGCCCGCGAGTGCAGAGTAAAGGTGCAGTTCGGAGGGTGGATATATATATATATATATATATATATATATATATATATATATATATATATATATATACCTACTGGCGGTCGCCAGTAGGTATATATAGTTAGGATTTTTTCCCTATGGGATTTTTGAAAATTCTATGTCTAATAACTTTGGCGTTTGTGGACGGAATCGGCTGAAATTTTCAGGAAAATGGCACATTTTGTTTCTGAGCAGCCCCTGAAAATTTGGGGGGGGGGGGTTTGGCAAGGGGGGGCCGAGAAAAAAGGGGGGTCCCAAAACGCGTTTTTCCCATGTTAATTTCCATAGGGCGGTTGGCCTCACTTTTAGCCCGAACGGCTGAATGGATTTGCACGAAACTTGGCAAAATTGTAGGGACTGTTAGCCCGATGTGCCTTTGCTAGGTCTCAATATATGTGCTCCAGTGGATTTTGAGAAATTAACGTTCAAAGTAAGATATATATCTGTAACAGCGCTCCGGGCTGCGCTCCGGTTCGCGTACTTTTCGCGTAACGGAACTTTGCGATGCGAAGCTGATTGGCTTTCCGGTGTCTGTCAACATTCTAAACAGTCCGGAGCGGCCGCCATCTTGTCTCTCGGTAGGATCGAGAGACAAGAGGAGGCCAAAACAAAGGGGGAAATTACCATAAGGGGGCATAGTAGATCCTTGTTGACCCCCTAGGTTTTATGTGGAGGTTTTAAAAGGTCCCAGCAGGGCAAAAAAAAAATTTCTTTTTTTTTTTTGCGTGGTGAGCGCCTAGTACGCGAACCGGAAAGCGTTCTGGGCAGCGTACTATAAGGATAAAAGAATGATAGACTTTTCTAATACTGTATGTTAATTGTTTGTTGTTTTTGTTGATTTTTTTTGTTTTCTTTATTTTTAAAGTATTTTTTTTTATTTTGATTGTGTTTCATAATTCATTAAACTTTCTAACATTTCATTGTCAGAAATTTCAAAATTGAATATATTTTGTATTCTATGAGGGTGTAACATGTCCTCATTTTTAAGCAGGTTATCCACTGCTTCAACACATTGTAGTAGTTCCTGGTCTCTACTTTGATCCATAAAATCATCAATTTTTCCTTGGCTGCTCTCTTCCAGTACAATTTTAAATTGAACTTGCTGCTCGCCTTCCATTTTGCCTGAAATTTGGATTAAAAAATATATATTAGTAGAGATAGGGCACTGTTGGGATTAATTTTAGATAGGCAGTTTTTATCAGTGAATTTATCTTTTGGCAGTGTATAGTATCAGAGTGGAAATAGGACTATAAAAAAGTGTATGTGATTTAACCAAGACAAGCCTAACTCCATTCATAACTATAACAGAGAAGTCTATCTAAATCCATAACTACTACAGAGGGATAGTATATATCTATCAGAAAAAGTCTACCATATTAAGTTATAGTGCACAATATACTTCAGTTTTAAAAATAACAACTTACCTTCACAAACAAGTTGAAGTGTTTGGTAGCTATTCAAATGTGATGTACAACAAGAAGTAGCAGTCAAAATGGCTGTGTTTTCTTCTCTTCCTTTATATATATTCAGGTATATAACCAATCAAATGTCAGGTAATATAAGTAGAAAATGAAAGTAACATTTTCATTGGTTGTCAATTCCAACACTTCAGATGTGTTTTGTGAAGTAATTTACCTCACGGTATTTAGAGAGGTCTACAGGCTTAATGGCTAAATGGAATTTCAATCAAATTTGTGAAAATGAAAGGGATTGTTATGTAGTATGAGCTAATCTATATTCGGTGAGAGTGTCTCCAGTCGTTTTTCTGTGAATTACTTTCCCACCTTTTTTTTTGGACCGCTTCCTGGGAAGCGGTCCGGTCCGCGAACTAGGAGCGTAACGGGAGTCCACCATTTTGTGTTTCGGTCGAATTAAGATATAAAATGGAGGGCAAATAATGTTCAGTATGGGTAGAAGGGGGCACGGTACAAGTATTTTGACCCCCTAGGTTTTCTGAGGGTGGCTGAGGAGGACCATATATGCGGGGAAAAAACATTTTTTTTTTAAATTTTGCGCGGTTAGCTTCCAGTTTGCGTACCGGGTAGCGCTCTTTGAGCGTAGTTTGTTGAAAAATACAGAAAAAAGTTAGAGAAAAATAATAATTGTGAGTGATCAGATGTAGGGTAGCTCTGAGAAGAGATTTTGGGTTTATGGTACATTTTGGAACTTATAAGTAGGTACCAATGCACAGTCTTAAATTCAAAATGAAAATTCTGTTGCCCTCATCTGAGAAGTGAACTCCATCTCCTCTGTAGATATCTTGCATGTAGTAACGCAAGTTATTGTTGTACAAGGAGCCCATTCCATGGTCTCTCATGTAAGCTGAAACAGATTTGTTTACATGCTTCCTCGCTTTCTCAATTTGTGGACAAAATTGGTTGGACCACCTCCATTTCTGTCTTTGGCATATATTGGAATATACCAAGGCAGTTTGAGGAAAAAGTGCCATTAATTGCTCAAAGGTGTCCTTTAAAAGCATTTCCAGACCTACCCCAGTCAAAGTGCCCAAATCATTACCTCCACAGTGCACTATTAACAGGTCAGGTTTTGGCAAATGCATAAAGGTTTTCACCAATGGTATCAATTGGTGACATTTTAATCCTCTTTGGCCCAACCACTTAATTTCCACATCTTGTAAATTGAGGTTAGGTAAATTTCTGTTCTCAGCATACCTTTGAGCCCAGTAGATGTAACTATGTCCAACAATCCAGACATTAAACATGGTGAGAGAAGGTTGGGCTGCAGTCAGATGAAGTGTGGTAATGAAAGGGCAGTTGAAACAGTAGGAGTTTGTAAAGAAAAAAAACTGTGGATTTCCAGTCCTAATGATTCATTAGCAGTGATTGGTGTATTTTCATTTCTGAAAACAGAAAGTTAGGGTGCATGGTTGAGTTCTTTGAAAGATGTAATTTGAATGGTCAAGGAAGAAACATTTAATGAAAGATTGCACTGGATACGCAGGTGCACTGAGAGTTCAGAGTTCAATTGAAACATTGTTGTGTGAATTTGCAAACATGAGAGGTCTTTCAGGAGGTGGTTGCTAAGCAAAAAAGGCAGAGAGGGCAGAGGGGGGAGGGTTTTGATTTGAAAAAAGTGAGGGAAGAGTTATGATTGGCTAATATGAGAGATATGTGTAATGAATATCTGTATTTCTGTGCTTTCAATAGCTGCAGCCTCTGGAGTGCATCCTCTTTGTTCTGCTGAAGACAATTTGGAGTATTTCTGAGACTGTTTTGAAACTCAAAAAGTATTTGCTAAGGTGAGAAAAGATTTATTTAATTTACATAGAGAATAGTATGATTTAAGGAGAAAATGATGAAGAAAGCTGTGTTTTTAAAATGTGGCTTTGTCTCAAGTGATATACAAATAGATTTTGTTTTTTTGGAGAAATTGTAATTGCATATTCGGTGTAGCATTCTGGCATGCAGTAACACAAGTTATTGTTGTACATGGAGCCCATTTCATGGTCTCTCATGTAAGCTGAAACAGATATGTTGTTTTTAAAAACGATTTCTGAAAACAATTACATTTCTGGATATGTACTGCTAGAGCTTCATAGGTTGTTTGGGTCATATTTATAAGGCATTTGAGTGTCTATGATGTTATTTTTCCCTTTTTAAATGGAAAGCGTTCTTCATGGGGCAAGTTTCTTGTAAATACGCTCCCACCTGTGCTTGGCAAATTTAGATTTTGATTATGGGAGTTACATAGCCATGTTAATAATGTCCCAAAAATGGTGCAAGGGCATTCAAAAAAACGCTTTCATGTGTCTCAAGGACATTTTCAGTCATTTCCTCTTGAATGTAGGTATACAATTGATTTATATGCTGTGTTTAAAAACGATTTTTTGAAATCAATTACATTTCTGGATATGTACTGCTAGAGCTTCATAGGTTGTTTTGGGTCATATTTATAAGGCATTTGAGTGTCTATGATGTTATTTTTCCCTTTTTAAATGGAAAGCGTTCCTCATGGGGCAAGTGTCTTGTAAATACGCTCCCACCTGTGGTTGGCAAATTTAGATTTTGATTATGGGAGTTAAATAGCCATGTTAATAATGTCCCAAAAATGGTGCAAGGGCATTCAAAAAAACGCTTTCATGTGTTTCAAGGACATTTTTAGTCATTTCCTCTTGAATGTAGGTATACAATTGATTTATTTGCTGTGTTTAAAAACGATTTTTTGAAATCAATTACATTTCTGGATATGTACTGCTAGAGCTTCATAGGTTGTTTGGGTCATATTTATAAAGCATTTGAGTGTCTATGATGTTATTTTTCCCTTTTTAAATGGAAAGCGTTCTTCATGGGGCAAGTTTCTTGTAAATACGCTCCCACCTGTGCTTGGCAAATTTAGATTTTGATTATGGGAGTTACATAGTCATGTTAAAAATGTCCCAAAAATGGTGCCAGGGCATTCAAAAAAACGCTTCCATGTGTCTCAAGGACATTTACAGTCATTTGCAACTGAATGTAGGTATACAATTGATTTATTTGCTGTGTTTAAAAACGATTTTTTGAAATCAATTACATTTCTGGATATGTACTGCTAGAGCTTCATAGGTTGTTTGGGTCATATTTATAAGGCATTTGAGTGTCTATGATGTTATTTTTCCCTTTTTAAATGGAAAGCGTTCTTCATGGGGCAAGTTTCTTGTAAATACGCTCCCACCTGTGCTTGGCAAATTTAGATTTTGATTATGGGAGTAACATAGCCATGTTCAAAATGACCCAAAAATGGTGCAAGGGCAATCTAAAAAACGCTTTCATGTGCATTAAGGACATTTTAAGTCAATGAGGAAACACAGGTGATGTAATTCTGAAATGAGGAAAAGAAACTTCACATTTTTCAATTACATCACTAGTGTTTCCTAAGTTTATGAATGACATTGTGCAGATGAAGTTTAGGTGTGACTACAGATTCAAAAGAGGTCTGCCCTTTGTTCAAGAGTGAAGTGGACATGACTTACTTCATTGGTAGGCCTTCACATGTATTATCTCCTTTGTTTTCTTCAACAAGTGAAAATCTCATCTGCAACCATGTGTTGGCCTCACCTCAAACAAACAAAACAGGTGATGGACCGAATGTGGATCAATGACACACATTCACCCCAGTCCAAAGATCTGGGCCCAAACAAACCTTTAGATAGGCCACACCTTATCGTCAACCTGAATCAATCATTTAAAATGTTAGGGAGAGATTTATGATTGTTGTATGCCTGTTTTGTACCACTGTGTGTCATTTTTGTGACGCAGTGCTGGTGCAAAAGATTTGCTATGTTAAATAATAAGTAGGGTGTTAAGTTTTTGATGACTGTTATTCATTTACTGTTTGGTAATAGTGGTTAATAACATTTTTTATTATATTTTTCCACAGATTCAACTGCAGATCATTTCAAAATTTGAAAAATGCCAACTAAGAATCGAATTAGAAAGGCTAGAAAACGTCAAAGACAGCAAGATCATCTATTATTGCAGCAGTCCTCTCCCCAAAATACTTGTGAAATCACCAAGAAAGCTCCGGGTAAGAGCACGAAATCATTCTTAAGAAATATTTGTAGTAAAAAAAGTATTTCTCCAAAAAATGTTTCAGCCCAGAAAAAGAAAAGCAATTTAAATGGAAAGGAAAGACCAATCAAAAATGTTACTGGTAGAGCAAGAGATAACTCTGTGCATGATAGTAGAAGGAAACAACAGTTTAGGGACATTCGAAAACGAATGTTCCGCAACAGGATAATAGTTAATTTATTAAAAAATATTAAGAAAGGCCAACAGAAAGTGGCATTTTATAAGAAGAAGAAAAATGTAGAGAAAATTATTGATCATGCTTTTGAATTTAAGCGAAAGTTGTTTATTTTGGTAATCAATAGAATTAGGAAACTAAGCAAGGTAATTTCTGATTTCAAATCAAATAGTAGATGGAAGAGAGTAGTAAATCGTAGTAACTTTTGTGAAGTTTTTTCCGGAGAATGGATGCATAGTTCAAGTTGTGAGGCATTTTTTAATGAGGAGAGTTATTTTCAGGATAATGATTTGGTGTTTGCAGTTGACACCAGTGGTCGAGCTTATGAAGTGAAGGATGGTTGTCCAGTTGAAAAAGAAAAACTTGTGACAACAGAGACAGACGAGGTGTTAGGTAATGAGGTTTTAGGAAGACGTCCTAAGGGTCCTGTGTACATTTGGAAGTGTAGTTCTATTTGCAGTGTGCGACAAGTTTCCATCAATTTGCTTTGTGATTTTATTCGTACATTTAATAAGAAAAGTTTGAAGCAGAAAATGAAGTTGTTGCAAGATTTAGATCCTTGCAGAGTGAGACAAATGACAGGTTTGCGTGGTCATTCACTGGCTTGTCTTTCCAGGAGAGTATGCCAGAGTGTTGTTCATCATTTCAGGATGCTAGCAGTGCATCATAATAAAGTGAGAAAATTAGTGAGAATGTTGTATTATGCTAAGAGTCCAGCAATTATGCTTAAACAATTATGTGTTGCTCTTTTGCATGGTTCTGAAATAGATGTCAATAATATTTGTGAAGAAATTGAGTTTTGTTACTTTGGTAGTAAAGATGAGAATGTTCAAATTGACCCAGAAGTAGAGGGTAATGTTGAAGATAATGTACAGGTTTCTAGTACAGATAAATTTCAGAAGGAAATTGCCACGTTTCAGATGAAATCAAGTGAGAGGCCTAATTTCACTTGTGTGTGTTGTCGACGCACTTATTATAAGAATCAGACTAAGTTAGTGGATTTATATGCAAAAAGTGAAAGGGAAAATAATAGTGAATGGAAGGATTTAGCCACATACTTGATGGTAGAAAATTATTTTGATTTGGGATCGGATCAACGTGTATGTACTTATTGTTGTAACAAATTAAACCAAAACCAGATGCCTGCTAGGGCGGTTCATAATAATCTTGAATTTGTTGAGGTTCCTTCTGAATTGAAGGATTTAAATACTTATGAATCTATTTTGATTCAAAGTATCCATCCCTTTCAGGCTATTGTAAGAATGGAGCCAAAGACAGGGAAGTTGCCTCCATCAGATTTAAAGAGAGGATTAAATGGAAGAGTTGTTTATTTGCCTCTAGATTTGAACAAAAACATTAACACAATTGGAGTAGAAAAAGTGGAAGAGGAACCTCTGGTTATCTTGGTTAATGGGGTTCCGACAAAGAATAAGAAAATATGGCAAGATTTAGTGGATGTTAGGAAAGTCAAAAAGGCAACATTGTATTTGAAGAAAAATAATAAGTACTATATAAATGTATATGTTGCAGAAGAGGAAGTAAGTGATGAAGAGGATAGCGATTTGTGTGCTGGCCAAATTGAGAAAGTAGAGGCCTCTAAAAGTGAAGACATATATGAACATTATAGTGTTCATCCTTTGCATTCCAAGGAAGTCATGGGGAATGCAATTGAGTTGTTTCAAATGAAACAAGCCAAAGGGAGTCCCATTAGTGTTTGGGAGGAAAGTTTGGAAGCTCGGTGTTTCCCACAGCTATTTCCAACAGGTCAAGGAGGAAGATATGATGAGCGACCTCATCAAATTCCTGCGTCTGAATACCGGACTTTACGATTGTATGCAGAAGATCCTAGGTTTCGTCAATGCATTCCCTATTTGTTTCATCTCCTGTTTGAAAGCGATCTGTCTGGACTGTCATATGCAGTGAACCACATCTTAAAAAGTGGTATACAGATGCGAAACATCTCGGCTAGTGACTTTATGCATAATTCAATGTCCAAGACAGTATTTTGGATTCTCACCTAATTAATCTCATGGCGTGTCAGCGTGGTACTAATGAGTACTGGTACCGTCGTCATGGTGATTTAAAATGTATGCTGAGGAACTTAGGAACTCCAACATGGTTCCTTACTCTGAGCTGTGCCGAGTATGGCTGGGAAGACTTACTTGAATTTCTACGAGAGGCAAATGGAAATATTGAAAACATTGAATTCAAGACACCTGGAGAACTGTGTTCTTTGGATCCAGTGAATGTATGCAGGTACTTCAATCATAGATTTGAAGCTATGATGTCTTTCATCACAAATAAGAAGAATCCACCTCTTGGAGAGGTGTTGGATTTCTTCTGGAGAAAGGAGTACCAAGCAAGAGGTGCTCCTCATATACATATGTTGTTGTGGATCAAGGATGCACCTAAATTTGGAACAGATCCGGATGACTTAGTGATGAATTTCATAGAACAGTATTCTACGTGTGCTGTTCCAAAGGCAACGGAGAAGAAAAGCCTAAGAGAACAAGTTCTACGTTTCCAAAGCCATCGTTGTGGAAAGTACTGTCGTCGTAAATTCAGAAACAAGGACAAGTTCTACACCAAATGTCGTTTCAACTTTCCACGACCGGTGATTTCTAAAGGAAGAGTGAACAGTTTGATGTCTTCGCTGCGACATAATGTGACGAGGAAATCACCCAAAAATACATACAATTTGAAAAGGAACGAAGAGTCCAAGTACATCAACGACTACAACCCAGTGATTTTGTCCATGTGGAATGCTAACATGGATATACAGTTTGTGGCTGACAACTGTATGGCTGTGGCTCGGTATGTGACATCTTACATCACCAAAAAAGAAAAGACAGAATTGAAGGATATGTGGGAGGACATTTCCCATGAAAAGAGCCTCAGCAAGAAGTTGTACAGTTTCAGTCTGAAGATGTTGTCGCATCGAGAAATCGGAGCTTACGAATGTTCTGACCGGTTGTCTTCAGCAAGTCTCTATGCCAAATCCAGGAGTATCGTTTGGGCGAGTCTTGGTCTTGCTGCAATGCGAAATCGAGTTCTAAAACCTGTCCGGGAAATTGGGTATTTGGCAGAAAAGGAACCAAACAGTACCGACATTTTGAAGACCAACATGTTGGATACATATTATCCAAATCGAAGCAGTCACCTTGAGAATGCTTGTCTATATGAGGTTCTACAAAATTATATATTCAAGAGGAACATCAAAGAAGATATTGAGAAAGGAGTGTATGCTGTAATTGGAAGTGAGGGATGTCTGGTCAAGCAAAGAAAATGCCAATTAGTAAACCATCGAAAATTGAGTGGCGAATCTCCAGAAAAAAAGGAGTTTTTCTATTTAGCACTTTTGCAACTTTTCAAGCCTTGGCGTGCAGAAGAGGAACTGCTTGGAGATTTCCTCTGTTACGAAGACTCCTTCACTGCTGCTAAGGAGACCATAGAATGTCCTGCTTTTCCCAAATATCAAGAAATGTTGACTTTGGAAATTGAGCAGGAAGCAACGATTGCAGCCGAGATTGCCAGAGACAGTTCTCAGGACAGTCAGAGTTCTGTTTCATTGAGTCAGGATCCACTAGGAGGACCTATTATCAAAAATGAAGCTGCCACTGCTATGAATGAAGTGGAAAGAGCCATGGCACATGCTCAGGAGGATGCAGTTAACTTAGAAGACTTGGAAAAACAACTCAACGTTGAGCAGAGGAAAATATATGATGAAGTTACCAAGCAAATTGAGCATGGATTAAGTCATGAGAAGAAAGAGTGCTCATGTACATCGTTGAAGCCTGTCCGACTGTACGTGAGTGGAGAAGCGGGAACTGGAAAAAGTTTCCTCATTAAAGCAATTTCATGTTATTTGCAGGAAAGGACTGAGACATCGTTGTCTTGTGTTGTTACCGCTCCTACTGGACTGGCAGCACATAACATTAAAGGTATTACTTTGCATCGTCTACTGATGCTGCCAGTGGAGCATGACAACAAATTACAATACCACAAGTTATCTGGGGATGCTTGTTGTAAAGTTTCAAGAGTCTTGAGGAAAATGAAACTTCTTATCATTGACGAAGTAAGCATGGTTTCCAATGTCATGCTTGCCTTTGTGCATTTGAGAATGCAAGAAGTTCTTAAAACTGAGTATGATGTGTTATTTGGTGGCAAACACATCATTGTTTTTGGAGATCTTCTGCAGCTGACACCAGTAAAAGGACAACCTGTGTTCAAAATACTCACGCATGAAGATACCAGGAAGTGCCTAGGGAGCATTGGCAACGTCAATATATGGTTAAATTTCAATTATGCTGAACTGCATGAAAATATGCGTCAGGCGACGGATGAAGATTACAAGAATATTCTACAAGATATTAGAATTGGAAAAGTGACCGAGCATGGGAAAGAAGCTTTAAATGCACGATTACTGTCAAATTTATATCCCGAACAAGACATTGTGCCTGAGAATATTTTTCAGAAAATTACTGAGAAGAAATCCGGAATATGTTTGATGCCAACTCTTGCAGAATGTGCCATCTTCAACAACAAAATGTTGAATTTAGAAAAGCAAGAGATTGTGAAACTTGAAGCATTTGACAGAATAGAGCATATGGGATCAACAATTATTTTGTCTGAGAATTTGAAATCAAAATTGGATTCATTAGAGAAGACTATATCTAAAACAGCGGGTTTTGAAAAGACTTTGAATGTGTTTAAATTGCCGAATCATTTTGAGAAGGAATTTACATGTTGAAAGAGGTCTGGTAAATGGATCAATGGGTAATGTTGTTGATTTTGAGAAATACAGAAATAGAGATGGAATTGAATTTTTAAAAATTAAATTTGATGGCATTGAGGAAGTACAGCTAATTGGTCGTTGTTCTGCTAGGTTTTTGCTTGTTAAAGACTTATATGTTCGCCGTAAACAGTTTCCTGTTTGCTTGGCATATGCGGTGACAATCCATAAATCGCAAGGTTTAAGTGTAGATAGTGCATTGGTGAATATTGGCAGTTCTGTGTTCAAGGAGGGTATGGCATATGTAGCATTGTCACGAGTAAGAACTTTATTGGGATTGTACTTGATTGACTGTGATGTCACAAACATTTGTGCTGATCTAGATTGTGTTAAGGAATACAATAGGTTAAGAAAAGAGTATGCGCCACATTTGCCTCAATATCCTTTGTTTGAGAAACGTGTGGTAGGCTGGAAACGAAGAAATATCAGTATTAGTAGGGAGGTTGTAGCAAAAAGCCCAAAAGTCGATGAACCAAAAATTGTAAGCAGAAAGAAAGTGTATTCTGTTGAAGATGTTGTCGGTTTTCAATTTGAAAACAGTTCTGGTGTCAACTGCTATGCAAATGTAGTGGTTAATGTTCTCTTTTCACTAGAGACTTTAAAAGAACAGATTGTGTTCAATTCGGAACAAAGTTTATGCTGTTTGTTAAATTCTGTGTTAGAGAAATGTAGCACTGATCGAACAAAAGTAGAAAGTGTGTCTGAAGTTCGTTATCTGTTAGATGAATGTTCAGGTCAAACAGACTTCTCTGAAAATAATCAGCAGGATTGTCAGGAGTTTTTAATGCATATGCTTGATGTATTGCAAGATGAGGGTGTAGATGTAGATCACCTGTTTGGGCTTTCTTATCAATGGCAGCATGACTGCGAGAACTGTATGGTATCAAGTACTACTAGTGTAGACTCAGAAAGATTTATATATTTAACTTTGCCAGACAGTAAATCAGTCTCCTTTAATAAGCTAGTAAATGCAGCTGATCACAACAAGGAGTGTAGCCAATGTAAATCTGAAATGATGTCAACATTATTTATACGAAGATATGGCCAGTATGTCATTTTAATGATCCAACGATGTAGGCCTGATGGATCAAAATTGTCAACTTTAATAAAAAATGTTGTTGCTTCTCAGCTGTCAATATCAGGAAGGACTTTTGTAACTGTAGCAATTATCTATCACGATGGTCCTTCAACAACATCAGGACATTACACAGCTTATTTAAAGTCTAGAAACGGCTGGTCATTCTGCAACGATTCTGTTGTACCTTTCAAAAAAAATTTGCCATTTGACCTTAACAATTCTTACCTGGTGTTTTTAAAACCAAAATTTTAAGGAAAGAATCTCGGGATTTCCTCTGAGGAATTGCAAAAGGTTCATGAAGTAGAGGGAATGTAAGTCTGCAATGCTGTCTAGATTATTGGTCCAAAACTTTTAATTATAATGTCATTCTAAAAATCCAACTATATAAACCTGATGCAAGTAAGTCTGCTTCATAGTAAGCAGTATCAGTGTCATAGGAAAAGGAGAACATGAGTGAGAAAGAAGGGTAAGATATTAGTAGTCCAGGATTGTGAAAGTAATCTTAAATGTTTTCTTTTTGAAAGTTGCGAAAATAGAAAATGACGGGATTTCATTATAAGAATTACAAGAGTTGAAAAACGCTGCAACATGATTTGGCCAAGTGGAAACATGTGGTAGAATGTGAGAAGTCTTTTATTGTATGTAACATATTTTTCAAAACGATGGAGGTTTTCTTTCAGAAAGTGGCGGGTTGAAAATATTTATAGCACAACAGAGTGTACGCTGTTCATAGGACATCCTTCGACGTTATGGAAAGTAAGTTAATTTTAAGGAGTTTTGAATTCAGATTTCTTAGGTTGTATGGGTTTTTTAAACACAATCATTTTGATTGTGTTTTTTTTTCCCGCTGTTACATGATGAATACCTTCAAGTCACTGATTTAAGTGAAATTTGAAACATTCTGAGAACAGCAAAAATAAACCATTTAACATGTATAATTAATGTTCTACTTTTTGTACTTATGATATACATTTAGAAATGTGAGGTAGATATGGAGAAACTGAGGCTTCTGTAAGTGTCAAAGTTAATGCTTACAGTGCTGCACTTCTGGGTACTGTTTTTTTTTGAAAACTGAATAGGCCTCACCTTAAAGAAACCTCTTGAAAGGACACATCTTATTTGCATCCTGAAACAATCATTTAAAATGTTAGACACAATTTTATGATGGCCTTACATCTTTTTTGCGCTGCTATTGCATCACTATTGTGAGACATCAGCAGTGCAAAAGATGCACCATGTTCCAAAATAGGCCTCACTTCATCAGCATCAAGATACTGTTTGTTTAAAATATATATCTTTAGGATTGTGTAGGGGACGTAGAGCAGCGGAGGCTTCTGTAAATGTCAAAGTTGTTGAAAAGCTGTTTCTTCTTGAACCTTTTCCCTTGTCTTTTCAAATTTTTAAATACATGTTTTAATATTTATGAAATGTTTGTTCTCTCTTTTACAGATTGAAAGTATGAAAAAATATTTGAAAAAGTTAACAAGAATTATAAGGTAAATGTTTTCTACTCTTTTTACCCGCAATCCACTGCTGATGATGTCACTGACTATGTCATGAATGATGTAATAAGTGGACATGACTTACTTCATTGGTAGGCCTTCACATGTATTAATGCATACACTGCTGCACTTCTGCGTACTGTTTCATATGCTGGACTACATCTGCACTATGAGATACCTAAGCAAAGGCAACACAGGTGATGTGATTGTGAAATGAGCAAAACAAACTCCACGTTTTTCAATTAAATTACTTGTGTTTTCTAAGTTTACGAATGACATTGTGCAGATGAAGTTTAGGTCTGTCTATGGACACAGAAGAGGTCTGGCCGTTGTTCAAGAGTGAAGTGGACATGTTTTACTTCAATGGTAGGCCTTCACATGTATTATCTCCTCTGTATTCTTCAACAAGCATAAATTTGATATGCAACCCTGAGTAGGCCTCACCTTAAACAAACTTTTGGAGAGGACACACCTTATCGTCATCCTGAATCAATCATTTAATCTATCACATTTAACATCTATTAGTTCTACTGCTTCATTTCTTTAATCCTTACTTTCCTGCGTTTGCTACTTCCCTCATTCCTTTCTCTATTACTTAATTATTCTACTCCTTCCAGTATTTTTCTCAGTCCCTCTCTTCTCATACTTCTTCATTCTTATTCACTCATTCTGTCTCTATTAATGTTACTGTTTCTGAATGATCTCAAAAAATTTTTTAAAACAAGAACAGTAAGTATAAGGGTAGGAAACAGACAGTTATGTTACAAGAAAGACAGCTATAGGAAGTAAACAAAAGATACTGTTACTCGCAATCCACTGCTGATGATGTCACTGACTATGTCAAGAATGATGTAATATGTGACATGATCAGAAGGGGATTGCGGGTAACAGTATCTTTTCTTTACTCCCTATAGCTGTCTTTCTTGTAACATAACTGTCTGTTCCCTTCCCTTATACTTACTGTTCTTTTTTTTAAAACATTTTTTTGGTTCGCTCCTGGTTCGCGTACCGGAGTGCGAACTGGGAGCGAACTAAAAGAAATAGAGGTTGGCAGAGTTTCAAAAATTCTACCAATTTTTTTTATAATGGGGAGGTAGTTCCGAAAAGAACTTTGTTGTTTTAAATTTTTTTAATTATTTTTCTGAACATTTTTTATATTTTTTTTGTTTTTTCTGAACATTTTGTAATTTTTTTGTTTTTTGGGGGGGGGAACAAAAATGATTCATTGAAAAGGGCTCAACAGGAGCAACGAAAAAAAGAAGAATTTATTTTTTGGGGCGTTTCAGGCAAACATGATTATTGATAGCTTTCACTATAAGAGTAATGCTACTTTCTCGGTAGCATATTAATTGGTTGCACCGCACGCAGACTTGCTTTACTTCCCCCATGTCCATTTGAATGTTCGGGACCACCTCCCTCGCCTCTGGTCCCGATACTTCTTGGACGACAGATCTTCTCGCCATTGCCGGGGGATTTTGCTGTTCATCACGAAGTTGGGCAGCACTATAATTGTTTGGGTGCCACCTACTCATATGCCTGTGCATCGTGTAATTTCCGAAGCTGTATTTCTTGTCAGTCCCCCTTGAAAGTCGGTCGTCGCAAATACGGCAAAACACATATCTGGCATTGACTTTTTTTTGCCCTGCTGGAAATTTAAAAAATTGCCAGATGTAGTTTTCTTTTCTATTGTACCTCCTGGGCTCCTCTGGCAAAAACTCAGGCTCTTCCTCCTCTTCCTCCTCTTCTTGATCTTCCTCTTCTTCTATGATTGCTTGAGCAGGTGGTCCACTCTTCCCATGAGAAGGTGGAGGTGGTGGTGGGGGTACACTAGCTGAAGCAACTATTGAAGCCATTGCTCAACAATAAAAAAGGGTCTTTCTCTCACCAAGATGAAAGTCAGAGTGAGGAAAGAAGGAGGGGTTTTCATCATTTGGGAAAAGCAAAAGTTCTAAACCAATGAAAAGTGTTAATTTTAGATCACATGACCTAGTATTACATCATTAGGAAACCAAAAGTGAAATGAACCAATGAAAAGTGTTATTACCGAGTCACATGACCTGCTGTGTTTACGTTTCGCGCTTTGCGCCGCTTTCCGGTCCGCTTCCGGGTCCGCTAACTTGGCGCGTCCAATGACGTATTACGCGACAACGCAAAACGTCATGCTAACGTAACAGTTACGCTAAAGGAACGTTTACCCGTTCGCGGACCGAGTCGCGGCTTTAAATTGAGCTAACGGGAAGCTGACCGGTTCGCGGACTGGGAGCGAAACAAAAAAATTTTTTTTTTAAAAATTGTCTAAAAAACATGTAAAATATATTTTAAGATTTAAAGAAGAATACATTTTACAGCTACAGATATTAGCTTTTAAAAAAACATTGAAATTCAATGAAAAAACCATAGGTTATAGACCATATATAGTTAGGAATTTGCTATTAAAAAACCATTGAAATTCACTGAAAAAACCATAGGTTATAGACCATATATAGTTAGGAATTCGCATTTACAAAACCTTATTTTACTCACACAAAACCATTGAAATTCCATATATAGTTAGTTGCACTAACTATATATCGCGCACCCGCAATCCACTGCTGATGATGTCACATATTACATCATTCATGACATGGTCAGTGACATCACTGATGACATCACTGATGACTGAGGGTGGTTGAGGAGGCTCATATATGTTGATACTTGTCTTCCAGCGGCTGCGCGTGAGCGGTTTTTATTTTTTTTGCCGCTTGACTTCTGTTAACGTTCGATTCGAAGGAAATCAGGAAGTGGTGACCGCCATTTTGACACTGCGAGTAAATGTATTGTTAAAAATAATTGTTATAAATTAATTCTTATTGATAAACATTGTCTGCGCCATCTTGCTTTTTTCCAATGCCACACTTTTGTCGTGCACGGCAGCCATTTTAGATGCCTTGACCAGACCCACTCTCTGCACGCCGCCGATCCTCAGCATGGCTCCCCACCCTCGCAAGCATCTCCCCCACGCACTGGTCACCCCTGCTCTCTCTCTCATGCATGGGCCATAAACCTCCCCCCATCTGCGCTGCTCTTCCCTGAGTATCACACCCTGTGCCCGCCCGACACCTCCCTTTCACCCTATTCACTACCGCACCCTCTGACACTCCTCTTCCTCTGTGTCTGATTGTCCAGGCCGGTCCCAGGCTATCACCTAGCCCTGCGGATGTAGTTTATGGCCCCAACTGTAAAGAATCACCCCTGTTCAAAGGAGTTACAGTAGATCAAGGCCCCCACCTCATGAGATCCGTCACACCACACGCGTTCCTACTATCTGATAACGATCCTGTATTGTGATTGGGGAGGGGATTCTCACTGTAAGGGTGTGTGGGACCGAGCCTGAAGCGGAAGATTCCAGGGATGCCTTTTTGTACTTCAAAGTCTTCACAATTATGTGTCACATTAAAAATATATAGCACTCCAACAAAGTAGTAGGATTATAACACTTTTATAACTTATAAATATATACAATGCTCCCACAAAGTAAACACGTTAAAAAAAAACTTTTTAAACAACTATTTACATGACATTGCTTTAACCAGGATAGACAAAGAAATGACACAGTGATGTAAAAGTTTCTGAAAGAAATGCCAAGAACGTCCCATGTGAAAATGAATTTTATCTGGCAATTTTTTTCTTTTCTCATGAAAAGAAAGTTAAAGCCAGGTTCGTTACCTGCCTCATCTGCAAAAAAAAAACTCTCGAGAGGGACCGAAAAAAAATATAGCTATGGTAATCATACCATGCATCGGCACATGGAGAGGTGGCACCCTCTTAATTATCCTAAAGCACAACTTCGAGATTTGGTGGATAACCCCCGACCGGCAAAAACATCCACCAATGACTTAGCAATAAGTGAGTCAGAGGCAAGGGAAACGGTCCCAAATCTGCAAAAGAACTTTGGGCAGATGAGATTGACTTGCGTAGCTTGTGGAAAATTAATTTCATGCGGAGAGATGAGTATTACTTTAATAAATAGATCATATGAAAATCATCAATGTCCAAAACGTCCTAGAAAGTAATTTTTGTCATTTTTGAGGAAGAGAGATAACCTAAAGTGGTACGGGGTCATTTTCGTTCGTACTAGGGGGGCCAGGTGACATTCCTTCGGGGTGGCTTAGGGGCATTTAAAACAGCTTTCCTGATACAGGTAGCATATAAAGTAGAGGCTAAATACCATGATCTTTATCGATTGCTTTATGCTGTACAAAAATGAAAAACACATACAACAAATCTGGACCATTCATATTTTCAATTTTTCTGCGTACTATACTTTTTAACCCTTAACTAATTGAGCTGCTTCATTTCACCTGCTTTTTAAAAAAAAAAAAAAAAACGGAAACAGTGGCCATTTATTCGAAACTTACCAATCTACGCGTTACAACTACGTTTGCTTTTTCAAAAACCTTTAATAAAAATGTTGGTGCCCAAATACGGGCCTACAACCCCGTGGGCCGGCCACGGAGCAGGCTGGAACTGTAAATGAGGGGGGGGTATTTATTTGTGGAAAACATAACAGAAAGTCAGTGGTCGTTGATTTCATAGTAAAAAGTGCGACAAGTGCAACAAAATCATATCGATAATTCATTGTGAGCATGTACCAAAAGTGCCGACAATTCGAACCTTCAATAATAAATACAGTAATCAATGATGCATTAGAACTTAATATCAATTCATTGTTCGAACGTGTAATCAGTACCCGTCCCATGTCAATTCATTGTTCCAACGTATAATCAATACCCATCCTGGATCAATTCATTGTCCGAACATATAATCCGTCTTATCCCATATCAATTCATGTGCAAAAAACTGCATACATATCTCATGATATCAAGGCTGAGCAATCGGGGCACAACAAGGAGTTGAGAGTTTCATTTGTACCGGCGCCATTTTGGGTGAGGTCAGGAAGGTCCAAGTATAGTCAAAATGTATCCACCAACTCGTGGTTGGACCGGGACCTCATTCGGCAGTCCAAAAGTTTTCGTTGAAGGGTAGCAGAGGGGACTGGCGACATGAACCATCAGTCAAAGTGGGGTGGGAGGCAACAATCTCTCCTACCGGGTCATACTGGTGTCCCACCGGAACTGATCAAGTTGGTAGTCTTGCTGGATTTTGGTCATTTCAAGACTGAGGCCGGCGCCGGCATGAGCGCGCCGACGTCCCGCGGCTACGTCGTGGTCGTTTCGTGGGTGATCATGGCAGTCATTTCCCATCGGGGGTGTCTGCGGGGGTCGGGGGCCCCCGTGGCTCTTATAGAATCTTCAAAGTTGAGGAGAATGTTTCTGGACGCAGGACTCATTTTCTAGTTGAACTCAGAAGCGCCGTTGCACCGCAACAGTGGACGAGACCCCCGCTGGGTGAGCGGAGCATCATTGCCTTGCAATAGTGGACGAGACCTTTTGTCGGGTGAGTGCAGCGCCGCTGCATCGCAAGAGTGGAGGAACCCTTGTCGGGTGAGTGGAGCATTGGGGGTGCAGCTCGTTCGCGCCGCCTCTCCCTCCCAGCGCACCCCACGCCGACACCTGGCGTTGATATCCGTGATGTCCTGACTAGGCGATAAGAGGGGGGGGTCGGAGGCAGAGGCAAGACATCCCCCCCCGTGGCCTGCAGGGCGCCGCTTCAGGACCGAACGGGGAGCTCATACCAAGCCGGGGCCAGACCAGGAGATACGAGGGGAGGGGGGGGTCGGTGGCATGTGCAAGACATCCCCCCCCAGTGTTGTCGCAGCCATTAAAGAAAGAAGAGGGATCCCGTCGGCGTCGGCTCCTCTCCTGGCCCAGGGGGGGGGGGTCGGTGGCATGTGCAAGACATCCCCCCCCAGTGTTGTCCCAGCCATTATTGAAAAAAGAAGAAGATACCGTCGGCCTCGGCTCCTCTCCTGGTCCACCTTATGCGACGACCCTTTTGTTGGGTGAGTGGAGTGTTGGGGGTGCAGCTGAGGGGCCCCCACCTGTGGGGGTGGGAGAGGCTTGTTCGCGCCGCCTCTCCCTCCCAGCGCACCCCACGCCGACATCTGGCGTTGATATCCGTGATGTCCGGACCAGGCGATAAGAGGGGGGGGGTCGGAGGCAGAGGCGAGACATCCCCCCCCGTGGCCTGCAAGGCGGCAGAAGAAGGGAATCGGGAGACCAGTACATTTCGGGCCATCCACCCCACGGCTGATGGCGGTTAGCTGGGCTCCGCCCTGCACGTGTTGAGGCCTCATCTTCCGGATGGGCGTAACCGTGGCCGTGTTGCACTTCGGGAGTTTCCGGAATGGGGGTAGGTATCTGCTGATTTGTATCTATTTCATGTTACCGTTAATGGGCGTGGCGGGCGGTGGGACAGACATGCTTGGAGCAGTGGGGGGTTTGCTGAGCCTAGCTACCTCGTGGCTGCCGTAACGTCAAGCTTGGCTTCTTTCACCACTTCCATGTTTCTTATTTCTAGCGAAGTCAAAAACTCATCAGTGGCCTACTGATTTTGTTTGATTTCTTTCCCTTCCTTTTCAAGTGTGTTTCATGCTAAAGTTTCTGTTTAACAGGATACAGTGATTACTTCGTATTTTACATATGTCATCTTTATTAGGGGTACTCTCCGGTTGAGCCAGATGATGTACCTCTAATAAATGGTCCGGGTGGAACTAGTTTCTCAATCAGTGGGGAGTAGATGGGCATGACAGATTACAACGGGGGACAAAGGTCCGCATTACCCACCCTTCACTACTTGCAAAGACTAGACAGAATATTTCTATTCCACGTTATTTGTAAACAGAGAATACCTCGAAAGAACTATTCCTTGAACAATAAATGTCCAGCCAATCAATCAATCAGTGGGGAGAAAAACAGGCATGACGGATTACAACGGGGGACAAAAGTCTGCATTACCTATCCTTCACTATCTGCAAAGGGAGACAGAATATTCCTATTCTTCTCTGTTTGTACACAGGGAATATCTCAAAGAGCAATAATCGATAAAAAATTAGTAGGATTATAACAGTTTAATAACTTATAAATATATACATCGCAACAAAAACAGTAAACACCTTAAAACATTTTTTATTAAAACAGAAGCAACAATGACAACTAACAGTAGTGATATCCTGGGCGGGTGATGGAACTGGGATTGTTAATGGAAAAAGATCTACAGAGAAAGCTATTGGTGAATTATACTTCTCCGGAAATTTAAAACTCACAAATGTTTTATTTGTGTAATCGTTTCAGGTCAAACGGATTGTTGAAAAATGTTCAGAATGGAAGAGTCACCAAAAGGCAAAAAGTACACTCATGTATGAAAATCTTACTATTAATGCTTGACTGAGGCCAAGGAGATCAGAGTGCATGAGTCTCATGCTCGATCGATTGAGCTAGCCGGATCGGGCAACAAAAAGTATAAAATAGTTATGTAAATAGTTATTTAATAAAATGTTTTACCCTGTTACTTTGCTGGTGTGTTGTATATATTTATAATATTTGCATAGGGTTTGTCGTTATTTTGGGTGGGGTGGGTGGTGGAGACGAGCTGTCTTGCAGCCATCATGGTGTGGAGCTCAGTTCATCTCACTAGTTTCGTATTTCTCATGAGGGGTTGTTCCTAATGTTTCTATTTTAGCGAGGTCAAAAAGAGATACCATTAGTGGCCTATTTATTTTGCTCGATTCCTTTTGTTTTTTAAATCGATTTTTCACTATCTGCAAAGACTAAACAGAGTATTGCGACTCTGTGCTTGTTTGTAAATAGAGAATGAACCAAAGAGAACCAATTCTAAAACAGTAAATGCTTGGATAACAATCAATCAAATAGAGAGAGAAGCAGGCACGACGGATTACAACGGGGGCAAAGGCCTGCGTTAACTACCCTTCACTATCTGCAAAGAGAGAGTACTCCTAAGAGAAAAGAGGGGGGTGAGGGGGGGCAGCGTTCAAAGCACATCAGCGTGCATAAACACGAAAATGTTTTTACCTATCACGTACTTGACATTTGACAGCTTTTGATATTTGCTATTAAAAAACCATTGAAATTCACTGAAAAAACCATAGGTTATAGACCATATATAGTTAGGAATTAGCATTTACAAAACCTTGAAAATTCACTGAAAAAACCATAGGTTATAGACCATATATAGTTAGGGATTAGCATTTTCAAAACCTTATTTTACTCGCACAAAACCATTGAAATTCGCATATATAGTTAGATGTACTAACTATATATCGCGCACCCGCAATCCACTGCTGATGATGTCACATATTACATCATTCATGACATGCTCAGTGACATGACAAAAAGAATTTGTAAAGGTAAGTTATCGTTTATATATTTTAGATAAAGAGTAGTATGCTTTTTTGCGTAAATAAGAAAGTCAGCTGTGTATTTAAAATGATGTTTTGCGTCAAGTGTTTGCATTCTGCTTTCAAAGGCGATTTTGCATTCTTCATTTACAGAATCGGAAAAATTATTGGTTCGGTAAAATACCGAATCGGTAATTTTACCGATTCTGTAAATTTGCTATGTAGGGGGGACTCTTCTGAGTCCCAAATGACTTAACGAATCGGTATTTTAGCATGAAATCAAACTTCATGGTAAAATACCGATTCCGGTGTGCATGCACATGTGTGCATGCACACGTATGTCATGTGAAAGGCAGACCTGCCCTTAGGGCAGGTATGCCTGCCACATGGCACCTGTGCCTGTTTTGAGGGTGCCAGAGGGTGTCAAAGTGATACCCCCTGCACCCTTGTGAATTCTTTAATTACCGATTTGGTAAATACCGAATCGGTAATGCCTAATCATTCCCATGGGCTTCAAAGCCCATAGGAATGATTAATTGTTTGGGTTACATAGCCATGTTAAAAGAAAATGATGCATAAGTGTTGCACGGGCATTGTAAATACCCTCCTATGTGTGCTTAGCAATTTCAAGTCACTTTCTCTGGGTTCAAGGGCCTTGTAAATACGTCCCCATGTGTGTCTGGTCATTTGATGTCACTTTCCTCGTAGTGCAAGGCCCTTGTAAATACGCCCCCATGTGTGCCTGGCAAATTTTCATTTTGATTGTTTGAGTTACATAGCCATGTTAAAAGTTATTGAAAAAAAGGTGCAAGTTCCTTAAAAAAAACGTTTTCATGTGTATTGGGGCATTTTAAGTCTGTTCCCCATGAATGTAGGTGTATTATTGTTTTACATAAAAGGTTTTAAAACTTTGTTTGAAATCAAATGCATGCACACTTAGGGCCCGATGTAGGTGGTCGTTTCAGGCCATTTACCGACCGGTAACGGCCGATTTCTGTCGTTTCCGATCTGTAAATGGCGAATCGGTATGTAGGGGCCTAAATCCAGGGCCACATGTAGGTAAATCTACATTTACAGAATCGGTGAAATTGTTTTTGATGGTAAAATGATGTGACTCCTGCAATGCGTTGCTTTTGCGGAACAGATATATGATGCAATTGTGTTGTTAATGTTACGGTGTACATGTAAAAAATGATGCATAAGTATTGCACGGGCATTGTAGATACTCTCCTATGTGTGTTTAGCAATTTCAAGTCACTTCCCCCGGGTTCAAGGGCCTTGTAAATACGTCCCCATGTGTGTCTGGTCATTTGAAGTCACTTTCCTCGTAGTGCAAGGCCCTTGTAAATACGCCCCCATGTGTGCCTGGCAAATTTTCATTTTGATTGTTTGAGTTACATAGCCATGTTAAAAGTTATTGAAAAAAAGGTGCAAGTTCCTTAAAAAAACGTTTTCATGTGTATTAGGACATTCCCCATGAATGTAGGTGTATTATTGTTTTACATAAAATGTTTAAAAACTTTGTTTGAAATCAAATGCATGCACACTTAGGGCCCGATGTAGGTGGTTGTTTCAGGCCATTTACCGACCGGTTACGGCCGATTCTGGCCGTTTCCGACCGGTAAATGGCCAATCGGTATGTAGGGGCCTAAATCCAAGGCCACATGTAGGTAAATCTACATTTACAGAATCGGAAAAATTATTGGTTCGGTAAAATACCGATTCCGGTGTGCATGCACATGTGTGCATGCACACGTATGTCATGTGAAAGGCAGACCTGCCCTTAGGGCTGGTTTGCCTGCCACATGGCACCTCTGCCTGTTTTGAGGGTGCCAGAGGGTGTCAAAGTGATACACCCTGCACCCTTGTGAATTCTTTTATTTTATTCATTTTTATAGCATTGTTGAATCTAATTCTTACTGTTATTGATTTACTGTTTGGTTGTAGTGGTTAAAAACATTTTTTATTATATTTGACCACAGATTCAAATGCAGATTATTTGGAAATTAGAGAATGCCGTCTAACATTTTGCAGCAGTCCTCTACATTAGAATTACCTCAACGGACGAAGAGAACACCGGGTAAGAGAACAAAATCATTCCTTAGAAACATTTGTAGAAACAAAAGTATAACTACAGAACAAGTTTTAGTCCAGAAAAAGAGAGACAATTTAAATGGAAAGGAAAGGCCCGTCAAAAAAGTTTGTGCTAGAGCAGGAGATAACTCTGTGCATGGCAGTAGAAGGGCAAATATATTCAGGGACATTCGGAAGCGAATTTTCCGCAACAGGGTAATTGTCAATTTGCTAAAACAATTTAAAAAAGGTCAACAGAAAGTGTCATTTTATAGGAAAAAGAAAAATGTAGAGAAAATTATTGATCAGGCTTTTGAAATTAAGCGAAAGTTATTTATTTTGGTAATTAATAGAATTAGGAAACTAAACAAGGTAATCTATGTTTTCAAATCTAATAGTAGATGGAAGAGAGAAGTTAATCGAAGTAATTTTTGTGAAGTTTTCTTAGGAGAATGGATGCATAGTTCAAATAGTGAGGCATTTTTTAATGAGGAGAGGTTTTTTGCAGGACAATGTTTTGGTGCATGCAGTTGACAGCAGTGGTCGAGCATATGAGGTAAAAGATGGTCATCCGGTTGAAAAAGAAATACTTGTGTCTGCAGATGCAGAAGAGGCGCTAAGTGATGAGGTTTTAGGGAGACGTCCTAAGAGACCAGTGTACACCTGGAAGTGTAGTTCTATTTGCAGTGTGCGACAGGATTCCATCAATTTGCTTTGTGATTTTATACGGACATTTCATAAGAAAAGTGTAAAGCAAAAAATAAAGTTGTTGCAAGAATTAGATCCTTGCAGAGTGAGACAAGTGACAGGTTTGCGTGGTCATTCACTGGCTTGTCTTTCTAGGAGAGTATGCCAGAGTGTATTTCATCATTTCAGGATGCTAGCAGTGTATCATAATAAAGTGAGGAAATTAGTTAGAATGTTGTATTATGCTAAGAGTCCAGCAATTATGCTTAAAAAATTAAGCAGAGCTCTTTTGCATGGTTCTGAAGTAGATGTGAAGAATATTTGTCAAGAAATTGAGTTCTAATACTTTGCTGGTAAAGAGAACAATGTTGATATTGAACCACTAGAAGAAGGTAATGTGGAAGACAGTGAACAGATTTTCAGTACAGACAAGTTTCACAAGGAAATTTCCACGTTTATGGTGAAATCAAGTGAGAGGTCTAATTTCACTTGTGTGTGTTGTCGACTGACTTATTATAAGAATCAGACTAAGTTAGTGGATATATATGCAAAGAGTGATATGGAAAACAATAGTGAATGGAAGGATTTTGCCACATACTTGATGGTAGAAAATTGTTTTGATTTGGGAGCGGACCAACGTATGTGTACTTATTGCTGTAACAAATTAAACCAAAACCAGATGCCTGCTAGAGCTGTTTATAATAATCTGGAATTAGATGACATTCCTTATGAATTGAAGGATTTAAATACTTATGAATCTATTTTGATTCAAAGTGTCCATCCCTTTCAGGCTATTGCACGAATGGAGCCAAAGACAGGGAAGTTGCCTCCATCAGATTTACAGAGAGGATTAAAGGGAAGGGTTGTTTATTTGCCTTTGGATTTGAAGAAAAACATTAATACAATTGGAGTAGAGAAAGTGGAAGAGGAACCTCTGGTTATCATAGTTAATGGTGTTCCGACAAAGAGTAGGAAAATCTGGCAAGATTTAGTGGATGTTAGGAAAGTCAAAAAGGCAACATTGTATTTGATAAAAAATAATAAGTACTACAAGAATGTATGTGTTGTAGAAGAGGAAGTAAGTGAAGAAGAGGACAGCGATTTGTGTCCTGGTCAAATTGAGAAAGTAGAAGCCTCTAAAAAGGAAGAAATATATGAACATTATAGTGTTCATCCTTTGCATTCCAAGGAAGTCATGGGGAATGCTATTGAGTTGTTTCAAATGAAACAAGCCAAAGGGAGTCCCATTAGTGTTTGGGAGGAAAGTTTGGAAGCTCGGTGTTTCCCAGAGTTATTTCCCACAGGTCGAGGAGGACGATATGATGAGCGAACTGTTCAAATTCCTGCTTCAGAATACCGGACTTTACGATTGTATACAGAAGATCCTAGGTTTCGACAATGCATTCCCTATTTATTTCATCTATTGTTTGAAAGTGATCTCTCTGGATTGTCTTATGCAGTGAACCACATCTTGAAAAGTGGTGTACAACTGCGAAATATCTCGGCAAGGGCCTTTATGGATAAAGTCAATGTGCAAGACAGTATTTTGGATTCTCACCTGATTAATCTCATGGCTTGTCAGCGTGGTACTAATGAGTATTGGTACAGCCGTCATGGTGACTTAAAATGTATGCTGAGGAACTGAGGAACTCCCACATGGTTCCTCACTCTCAGCTGTGCTGAGTATGGCTGGGAAGACTTACTTGAATTTCTACGAGAGGTAAATGGAAACATTGAAAATATTGAATTTAAGACACCCGGAGAACTGTGCTCTTTGGATCCTGTGAATGTATGCAGGTATTTCAATCATAGATTTGAAGCTATGATGTCTTTCATCACGAACAAGAAAAATCCACCTCTTGGAGAGGTGTTGGATTTCTTCTGGAGAAAGGAGTATCAAGCAAGAGGTTCTCCTCATATACATATGCTGCTATGGATCAAAGATGCACCCAAATTTGGAACAGATCCGGATGACTTAGTGATGAGTTTCATGGAACAGTATGCTACATGTGCTGTTCCAAAGACAAACGAAGACAAAAGTCTAAGAGAACAAGTTTTACGGTTTCAAAGCCATCGTTGTGGAAAGTACTGCCGTCGTAAATTCAGAAACAAGGACAAATACTACACCAAATGTCGTTTTGCATTTCCACGGTCGGTGTTATCAAAAGGAAGAGTTAACAATTTGATGTCATCGCTGCGACATAATGTAACGAGGAAATCACCCAAAAACACATACAATTTGAAAAGAAACGAAGAGTCCAAGTACATCAACGACTACAACCCAGTGATTTTGTCCATGTGGAATGCTAACATGGATATACAGTTTGTGGCTGACAACTGTATGGCTGTGGCTCGGTATGTGACGTCTTACATCACCAAAAAAGAAAAGACAGAACTGAAGGATATGTGGGAGGATATTTCCCATGAAAAGAGCCTCAGTAAGAAGTTGTACAGTTTCAGTCTGAAGATATTGTCGCATCGAGAAATCGGAGCTTACGAATGTTCTGACCGGTTATCTTCAGCAAGTCTCTATGCCAAATCTAGGAGTATCATTTGGGCGAGTCTTGGTCTTGCTGCAACGCGTAATCGAGTTCTGAAACCTGTACGGGAAATTGAGTATTTGGCGGAGAAGGAGCCAAACAGTACAGATATTTTGAAGACCAACATGTTGGATACATATTATCCAAATAGAAGCAGTCACCTGGAGAATGCTTGTCTGTATGATGTTCTTCAAAATTACGTTTTCAAGAGGAACATCAAAGAAGATATTGATAAAGGAGTGTATGCTGTAATTGGAAGTGAGGGATGTCTGGTCAAGCAAAAAAAATGTAAATTGATAAATCATCGAAAATTGGATTGCGAATCTCCCGAAAGAAAAGAGTTTTTCTATTTAGCTCTTTTGCAACTTTTCAAGCCTTGGCGTGCAGAAGAGGAACTGCTTGGGGATTTCCTCTGTTACGAAGACTCTTTCAATGCAGCCAAGGAGTCCATAGAATGTCCTGTTTTTCCAAAATATCTACAAATGTTGAATGCAGAAATTGAGCAGGAAGCAACAATTGCAGCTGAGATTGCTAGAGACAGTTCTCAGGACAGTCAGAGTTCTGTTTCATTGAGTCAGGATCCACTAGGAGAACCAGTTATTGAAAATGAAGCTGTCACTGCCATGATTGAAGTGGAAAGAGCCATGGCACATGCTCAGAAGGATGCGGTTAACTTAGAAGAATTGGAAAGACAACTTAACGTTGACCAGAGGAAAATATATGTCGAAGTTACCAACCAAATTGAGCATGGATTAAGTCATGAGAAGGAAGAGTGCTCATGTACGTTGTTGAAGCCTGTCCGACTGTACGTGAGTGGAGAAGCAGGAACTGGAAAAAGTTTCTTTATTAAAGCAATTTCATGTTATCTGCAGAAAAGGACTGAGTCATCGCTGTCTTGTGTTGTGACCGCTCCGACTGGACTGGCAGCTCATAACATTAAAGGGATTACTTTGCATCGGTTACTGATGCTGCCAGTGGAGCATGATAACAAATTACAATACCACAAGTTATCTGGAGATGCTTGTTGTGAAGTATCTAGAGTTTTGAAGTAGATGAAACTTCTTATCATTGACGAAGTAAGCATGGTTTCCAATGTCATGCTTGCTTTTGTGCATTTAAGAAAGCAGGAAGTTCTTAAAACAGAGTATGATGTGTTATTCGGTGGCAAACACATCATTGTTTTTGGTGATCTTCTGCAGCTGACACCAGAGAAAGGACAACCAGTGTTTAAACTGCTTACACATGAAGATACCAAGAAGTGCCTAGGGAGCATTGGCAACGTTAACATATGGTTAAACTTCAGTTATGCTGAGCTGCGTGAAAATATGCGTCAGGCGAAGGACGAAGATTACAAGAATATTCTACAAGATATTAGAATCGGGAAAGTGACTGAGCGTGGTAAAGAAGCTTTACATGCACGCTTACTGTCAAATTTATATCCAGAAGAAGACGTTTTGCCAGAGGATATTTTTCAGAAAATTACTGTGAAGAAATCTGGAATATGTTTGATGCCAACTCTTGCAGAATGTTCCATCTTCAACAACAAAATGTTGAATTTAGAAAAACAAGAGATTGTGAAACTGGAAGCTATTGACAAAATAGAGCATATGGGAGCAACAATTATTTTGTCAGAGAATTTGAAATCTAAATTGGATTCATTAGAGAAGACTATATCTAAAACTGCGGGTTTTGAAAAGACTTTGAATGTGTGCTTAAAATGCCGAATCATTTTGAGAAGGAATTTACATGTTGAAAGAGGTCAGGTAAATGGATCAATGGGTAATGTTGTTGATTTTGAGAAATACAGAAATAGAGATGGAATTGAATTTTTAAAAATTAAATTTGATGGTATTGAGGAAGTACAGCTAATTGTATATGTTCGCCGTAAGTAGTTTCCTGTTTGCTTGGCATATGCAGTGACAATTCATAAATCGCAAGGTTTAAGTGTAGACACTGCTTTAGTGAATATTGGCAGTTCTGTATTCAAAGAGGGTATGGCTTATGTAGCATTGTCATGAGTCAGAACTTTATCGGGTTTGTACTTGATTGACTGTGATGTCACAAACATTTGTGCGGATCTAGATTGTGTTAAGGAATACAATAGGTTAAGAAGAGAGTATGCACCACATTTGCCTCAATATCCTTTGATTGAGAAACGTGTGGTAGGCCGGAAATGAAGAAATATCAGTAATAGTAGGGATGTTGTAGCAAAAAGACCAAAAGTCGATGAACCCAAAATTGTAACGCAGGATAAAATGAATTCTGTTGAAAATGTTGTTGGTTTCAAATTTGAAAATAGTTCTGGTGTCAACTGCTATGCTAATGTAGTTGTTAATGTTCTCTTTTCACTAGAGACTTTCAAAGAACAGATTGTGATCAATTCGGAACACAGTTTATGCTGTTTGTTGAATTCTGTGTTAGAGAAATGTAGTGCTGATAGAACGAGAGTAGAAAGTGTGTCTGAAATTCGTTTTCTGTTAGACGAATGTTCAGGTCAAACAGAATTCTCTGAAAATATTCAGCAGGATTGTCAGGAGTTTTTAATGTATATGCTTGATGTATTGCAAGATGAGGGTGTAGATGTAGATTATCTATTTGGCCTTTCTTATCAATGGCAGCATGACTGCGAGAACTGTAGGCTATCAAGTACTACTAGTGTAGACTCAGAAAGATTTATATATTTAACTTTGCCTGACAGTAAATCAGTATCCTTCAATAAGCTAGTAAAGGCAGCCGATCAAAATATGGAGTGCAGCCAATGTAAGTCTGGAATGCTGTCCACGTTAATTTTACGAAGTTATGGCCAGTATGTCATTTTAATGTTCCAACGATGTAGGCCTGATGGAACTAAATTGACAACTTTAATTAATAATTTTGTGGCTTTGCAGTTGTCAATATCAGGAAGGACTTTTATAACTACTGCAATTATATATCATAACGGTCCTTCAACTAATTCAGGACATTATACAGCTTATTTGAAATCTGGAAACGGTTGGTCATTCTGCAATGATTCTGTTTTAACTTTCAAAAAAAGATTGCCTTTCCACCTTCAAAATTCTTACCTGGTGTTCTTACAACCGAAATTTTAGGAAAGGAAGCTTGGGATTTGTTTAGAGGAATTTACAGAGGTTCTAATGGCTCCTACTCTATATGGCCTTGTGGATAATTGTAGTACAGAGCGAAAACTGTTTGTTTTTATAAGCAAAGTCAAGCAGCAGATCAAAATAAGGAGTAGAGGAAATGTAAGTCTGCAATGCTGTCCACAATATTTATGGAAACTTATGGATGAAATGTCATTTTACAAATTCAACTACATAAACTGGAAGAAAATAAGTTGTCCAGTCTAATTAAAAATGTTTTGGCTACACAGTCATCGATTTCAGGAAGAACATTTGCAACTGCAGCTATTATATAATATGCTGGTCCTTTGACAACATCTGGATATTACACAGCTTATTTAAAATTTAAAAAATGGCTAGTCGTAACAGCAAACATTACTAATTGAGTATGAAGCAATGTTGCCTTTTGACTTGATTTTTGAAGTCAGAATTTAGGGTAGGTAATTGGACTATAATGATTCTAGGTGTTGCTGTAACTTAGTGTGCTGTTTGAAATTGCTTTGTATGTCTCAGTTTTCTTAAAACAATTGAGTTTATCTTTCAGAAAGTGGCGGGCAGAAAATAGTAACAGCACAACAGAGTATAAGCTGTTCATAGGATATCCTTTGACGTCATAGAAAGTAAGTTACTTTGGAGAAGTTCCTATTTCTGCTTATTTATATTATTTGGGTTTTTTAAACACAATCATTTTGATTGTGGTTTTTTTCCCCGCTGTTATATGATGAATACCTTCAACTCACTGTTTTCAGTGAAATTTGATATTTTCTGATAACAGTAAAAATAAACCATTAAATATGTTTAATTAATTTTCTACTTTGAATTGTTATTTCTAATATGTATATGGATTGGTGTGGCTCACTGGTTAGAGGCGGCAGACCCAGAAGCAGAGGTCGGCCTGGGACCAGGGTTCGATTCCTGACGCGGCAGGATCTTGGGCCATGGTCAGCGGACTCGATAATTCTCGCCTCGGTGCCTACTCCAACCATGGGTCCCACTCAGCAACTCTGAGCAATAGCTTGCTTAATCTCTACTAACGGCCCCATCAGCGCCGGGGATGCCTGGCTTCACCTTGGGGATGCCCAGGAGGGACCATCTCACAGGGAAAGCCAGGATGGGTTCCCCAGTGGTATACAGCGCCGGGACGCCTCTTTGCTGGGGCAGCTGTGCGCTTTACTAGTATACCACATTTAACATTTAACATTCCTTTTGTCTTATGCTCACTCTTTTTTTACCACCTTGTATTATTTTACATTTTTTTGTTCTTTCTTACACAGATTAAAAGTATAAAAATGATAATACAGTACGGTAATGACAATTATAAGGGAAGCGTTTAGTACTCTTTACGTTACATGTCTATCAGATTTAACTTTTATTAGTTTCTCTGCTTCTTTTTATAACCCTTAGTTACTGTCTTTGCTAGTTCCTTCATTTCTTTTTCTATTACTTATTTATACTACTCTTTTCACTTCTTTTATCAGTCCCTCTTTCAACAGTAACCGTGTGTTACTCCCTCTATTTGTCTTTCTTTTCACATTACTCTCTGTTTATTAACTCGTCTTTTTTTAAAAAATATTTTTTTTAGTTCGCTCCCGGTTCGCGTACTCGAACGCTAACCGGGAAGCGTACCAAAAGAAATAGAGGATGCTAGAGTGCTAAACATTCTAGCAATTTTTTTTAAAAGGGAAGGTAGTTCTGAAAAGAACTTTTTTTAAATTATTTTTGATGTTTTATATTTTTTTGTGTTTTTTTGAGGAAGGGGAAACAAAAACTGATTTGCTTCAAAGGGCTCAACAGGAGCAACAAAAAAAAAATTACTTTCTAGGACGTTTTGGACATTGATGATTTTCATATGATCTATTTATTAAAGTAATACTCATCTCTCCGCATGACATTAATTTTCCACATGCTACACAAGTCAATCTCATCTGCCCAAAGTTCTTTTGCAGATTTGGGACCGTTTCCCTTGCCTCTGACTCACTTATTGCTAAGTCATTGGTGGATGTTTTTGCCGGTCGGGGGTTATCCACCAAATCTCGAAGTTGTGCTTTAGAATAATTAAGAGGGTGCCAACTCTCCATGTGCCGATGCATGGTATGATACCCAAAGCTATATTTTTTTTCGGTCCCTCTAGAGAGTTTTTTTTTGCAGATGAGGCAGGTAACGAACCTGGCATTAACTTTCTTTTCATGAGAAGGAAAAGAAAAAAATTGCCAGATAAAATTCACTTTCACATGGGACGTTCTTGGCATTTCTTTCAGAAAGCCACTTGTCCCTTGCTCCTGTTCCTCGTCTTCCTCTTCTTCTTCTTCCTGGTCGAAGATGACCTGGCTAGTCGGTCCTCTCTTCTTTGGTGGTGGTGGAGGTGGTGGAGATCCACCAGCTGCAGCTAATACAAATGCCATGTCTTAGCAAACAAAAACAGGTCTTTCTCTCATAAAAATGAAAGTCGGAGTGAGGAAAAAAGGTGGGACTTTCATCATTTGAGAAAAGAAAATGTTCTAAACCAATGAAAAGTGTTTATTTTACGTCATAGGATCAAGCGTTCCATCATTAGGAAACTAAAAGTAAAATGAACCAATGAAAAGTTTTAAGAACTAGTCATATGACCTGTTATGTTTACGTTCCGCGTTCCGCGCCGCGCCTCGGATCGATTCCGGGGCTTTACGTTTCGCGCCTTGGTTCGCGTTCCAGAATGCTTCCGGGTGCGCTAACGCAGCACGTCATAAGGGGCATTACGTAGTAACGCGATATGTTGTGTTTACGGGACGCGTCATGATGTGCCTTTCTAACGTGGTATTTGCACTAACGGAACGTTTACCGGTTCGCGGACCGGCAGCAAAACAAGAAAAAATAATTTAAACTATAATATAAATTGAATTAAAAAAATATAATACAAATATATATAAAATATATTTGTGAATTAGAATAAGAATATATGTTACAGCTATAGATATTAGCATTTAAAAAACCAATGAAATTCACTGAAAAAACCATAGGTTATAGACCATATATAGTTAGGGATTAGCATTTACAAAACCAAGAAAATTCACTAAAAAAACCATTGGTTATAGACCATATATAGTTAGGGATTAGCATTTACGAAACCTTAATTTACTCGCACAAAACCATAGAAATTTGCATGTATAGTTAGTTGCAATAACTATATATCGCGCACCCGGAATCCACTGCTGATGATGTCACATATTATATCATTCATGACATGGTCAGTGACAACACTGATGACTTCACTGATGACATCTCAAATGACATCACTGATGACATCACTGATGACATCACTGATGACATCTCAAAAGACATCACTGATTACATCTTAAATGACATCACTGATGACATCACTGATGACATCTCAAATGACATCACTGATGACATCTCAAATGACATCACTGATGACATCTCAAAAGACATCATTGATGACATCACTGATAATATCTCATTTGACATGGTCTATAACCAATGGTTTTTTCAGTGAATATATATATATATATATTCACTGAAAAAACCATAGGTTATAGACCATATATAGTTAGGAATTAGCATTTACAAAACCTTGAAAATTCACTGAAAAACCATTGGTTATAGACCATATATAGTTAGGGATTAGCATTCACAAAACCTTAATTTACTCGCACAAAACCATTGAAATTCGCATATATAGTTAGTTGCACTAACTATATATCGCGCACCCGCAATCCACTGCTGATGATGTCACATATTACATCATTCATGACATGGTCAGTGACATCACTGATGACATCACTGATGACATCTCAAATGACATCACTGATGACACCTCAAATGACATCACGGATGACATCACTGATGACATCTTAAATAACATCACTGATGACATCACTGATGACAACATCCAGTGACTGTATGTTTCTGTAAAGTTAAAATATGTCTTACATATTGAAGAATGAGTGGATGTATAAGTGTCTGGATGAAGGATTTAGTAGGTGCATGACTGACTGTATGTATTATGATGATTAATCAAGTGACTCTTTTTACGGATGCTGTGTAAAATACATGTATTGTGGGCATTTTTAAAATGTTTTTAAATGTATGTATTTTTCTTGCCTTTTATGATTTAAAAAAAATCGAATAAAGTGTATTTTGACTGACTGACTGACTGTATGAGTGAGTGATTAAATGTGTCTCACTGAGTGCATGGGTTAGTGACTAAACTGTCTTAATTTGTGCATCATTATGTCTGTTGTTCTGTAAACTGCTGCATGTGTTGATCAGTAGCTATATGAGTAACTATATGGGTTATTGATTGGTTGCCCAAGTATTTGTATGGGAGACTGAGTGTGTGTGTGGGTGGCTGGGAGGTGTATGACTCTGTGCATAGATGTGTGAGCAGTTGATTCACTAGATGTATGGGTTCAGAAGTGCATGTGGAAACAGCTGTATGGGCGGTTGACTGTGTGCATGAGTGTATTGGTGAGTCAATGGATATCTCAGTGCTACATGTCAAAGTAAGTACATATGTAAAACACAGTACATGTGAGAGTTGACATATATAAATAACTGTGCATAAGAGCCAGTGAATGTTTAAGTGGCTGTATGGATCATTGTGAACTTGTATCAGGGATTGTATAAGAGAGTAAATATGTGTTAGTATATGTTTGAATAAGTTAGGTGTGTATAACTGTATAGTTGAGGAAATGGAGGTGTGATTGATTTTCTGCATGTGTGACTAGGTGTGTGAGTAACTCCATGGATGAGTGACAGTCTGTGAGTTTACACTGATTGTATCTAAGGTTATATTAGAGTCTGAAGAGGTTCATCGTATTATCACATGAATGATATTATCAGTGATGTGATCAGTAATGTCAAATGAGATGTCATCAGTGATGTCATCAGTGATGTCATTTGAGATGTCATCAGTGATGTCATCAGTGATGTCATTTGAGATGTCATCAGTGATGTCATTTGAGATGTCATCAGTGATGTCATCAGTGATGTCACTGACCATGTCATGAATGATGTAATATGTGACATCATCAGCAGTGGATTGCGGGTGCGCGATATATAGTTAGTGCAACTAACTATATATGCGAATTTCAATGGTGTTGTGCGAGTAAATTAAGGTTTTGTTAATGCTAATCCCTAACTATATATGGTCTATAACCAATGGTTTTTTCAGTGAATTTTCAAGGTTTTGTAAATGCTAATTCCTAACTATATATGGTCTATAACCTATGGTTTTTTCAGTGAATTTCAATGTTTTTTTAATAGCAAATATGAAAAGCTTTAAAATATCAAGTACGTGATAGATAAAAACATTTTTGTGTTTATGCACGCTGATGTTCTTTGAACGCTGCCCCCCCCTCCTCTTTTCTTTAAGGAGTATTCTCTCTTTGCAGATAGTGAAGGGTAGGTAACGCAGGCCTCTGCCCCCGTTGTAATCCGTTGTGCCTGCTTCTCTCTCCATTTCATTGATTATTATCCAAGCATTTACTGTTTTAGAATTGGTTCTCTTTGTTCATGCTGTATTTACAAACAAGCACAGAGTTGCAATACTCTGTCTAGTCTTTGCAGATAGTGAAAAATCGTTTAAAAAAACAAAAGGAATCAAGCAAAATCAGTAGGCCACTAATGCGATCTCTTTTTGACCTCGCTAAAATAGAAACATTAGGAACAACCCCTCATGAGAAATACGAAACTAGTGACATGAACTGAGCTCAACACCATGATGGCTGCAAGACAGCTCGGCTCCGCCACCCACCCCGCCCAAAATAACGACAAACCCTATCCAAATATTATAAATATATACAACACACCAGCAAAGTAACAGGGTAAAACGTTTTATTAAATAACTATTTACATGGCAGCCTGCTGCAATATCCATCACTATTCCTGTCGAGGTAGCATAGCTGGCGGCCTAGGGGTGGAGAACCGTTGTGCAAATTGCCCGGGGACTACACCATGCGCCAAGACTCGTCCCCAGTACATCCAGAGCTGATGTCCGACAAGTTGTGTGTGAGGATGCCTTGCTGATCCCGCCACCCCCACCACCACCTTTTTGTTGCCTGATCCGGCTAGCTCAATCGATCGAGCATGAGACTCATGCACTCTGATCTCCTTGGCCTCAGTCAAGCATCAATAGTAACATTTTCATACGTGAGTGTAGGTTCATTGTTTTCCATCCACAGACTAAAAGCCTGGAGTGGGAGTGAAAGAACCATACCTAGGTAACAAGGAAGGCAGACGCTGTGGGAAGGACTCTGGATATGGTATGTTCCTTGGTCCCTGAGTTACTTCGATGTCACTGCCTTGCACAAATGGCATAAGTCCTGGATGTTGGGTGCCATAGTTGAGGGTTCCGAGCAGCGCTTGTAACACTGTCTGAAGTTTATTTGCACCTGCTGCAGCTTCACTATTCTCAAAGTAAGTGGGGGCTGTTTGTGGACCTAACTGCATTGGAAATCAATGTGATGCGGTGCCTCCCTGAACCGCTTGACGGAGGCCCCCGAGGGGTGGTGTGATGGCGCCGACCCCCTCCCCAAGTCTTGTTGCCCTGGTGTGGCATGAGATCGCCCCGACATAGGCGGCCGGCTCCCGGGGTCAAGCGGAACTTTTTGCCTTTTGGTGACTCTTCCATTCTGAACATTGTCCCACAATCCGTTTGACCTGAAGACACGTCCTGCGGTGCCCTAGTCCGACCATCACATATTCCTGCGCCAGGAGACGGCATGGGATGCACTAGAAGGGAGAGGAGGCGCGAACGAGCCTCCCCCACCTCCCCAGGTGGAGGTTTCTCAGGTACACCCCAGCGCTTCACGCAACCAGCTGAGTTGCGCCCGCTCTTGCGGCTACAGCGTCTCGCTCACCATCTAGTTGAGTTGCGCCCACTCTTGCGGTGCAGCGATAGGCGGCTGCCACAGGACTCTCAAAATGGCGGCCGGCTCTTCGGATTTGGGCCTAGTCCACTAAAATGGCCCTAGGACACCTTGGAACTCGGACGCTTGTCTGCTAGGACTTGGGCCCCATTTTCGAAAGCGTCCCCTCAGCCTTGAAGATTTTACAAAAGTCACCAGGGCCCCCGACTCCCGCAGACTTCCGGTGGCGAGCGACTGCCATGATTGCTCGCGACTGCCATGATTGCTCGAGGGGTGCTCTCATGCTGACGCCAGCTTCAATCTGAAACATCCAGAAACACTGTAGACTACCAATTCGATCAGTTCCGGTGGAGCCTCAACTTGACCCGGTAGAGAAGAACTTGCCCTCCCCTCTTTGATTGATAGTTCTTGTTGCCTGTCCCTTCTCTTGTCATTTAACAGAACTTTTTGGTTTGCTGAAAGGGGTTGTGTTCCGACCGCTGGTTGGTGGAGACATTTTGACTATATTCTGGACCTGCGTTGTCGCGTAATGCGTCATATGACGCGCCGCGTTAGCGCACCCGGAAGTGCTCCGGTGAGCGAGGCGCAGCTTCCCGGAAACGATCCAGAGCGCGGCGCGCAGCGCGTAACGTAAGCATAACAGGTCAACTGACTTGTTAATAAAACTTTTCATTGGTTCATTTTACTTTTGTTATTCTAATGATGAAAGGCTTGGTAATATGACCTAAAAATAACACTTTTCATTGCTTTCGAACATTTTTTTTTCCTAAATGATGAAAGCCCCACCTTTTTTTTTCTCACTCTGACTTGTAAAGCAAAGGACCCAGATGCATTTACAGTTTATCACTAACAATGTTCCAGGCTAATGTATTTTCCCGGGAAATTTACAACTGTCCTGCAAGTAAAATATTCCTTTTTCGAGAAAAAGGGCGTTTCTTCGTCCCATGAGGGAGCCGTTGAGCAGAAGAGGCTCGGCCTGCTGTCTTAGTCGCTGATAGGCATGAATATCGGATTCTTATCGATCACTTTATGTTGCAGGAGTGGAAAACACAACAGCCCTTGACCATTTATCTTTACTGCGTTCCTGCGTATTATACCTTTTAACCGTCATGTAATTGGACTGCTTTATTTCACTTGCCTTTTACTGATTCGAAAACAGTGGTTATTATTCAAAACTTTACCAATGTAGGTACTACTACCATGTTTTTTTTTAAAAACCTTTATTGTGAAAATGTCAGTATACAAATACGGGCCTATAACCATGTGGGCCGGCCACGGAGCAAACTGGAATTGTATATGATGAGGGAACATTTACACTGTAGAAGAACGTAACGGGCGACCCATTAGATTGCAAGAACTAAGGTGTCTAACATTTGCGGAATCGGTGGACGTACATTTTATAATTAAAGTACGACAGGGCCAGTTACAATAAAATTATCTAGATATACATTTGCGGGCAAGTACCATGGGTGACGTTAATTCGAACTTTCAATAGTACAGTAATCAATAACACATCAGAACTTAATATCAATAGGGATGTCAAAATGTTCAATCAATTCTCGTCCCCGCCCGCCATGTGCTTCAAAACTGCATACGTATCTCGTGATATCAAGGTTGGGCAACCAGTACACAACAAGGAGTTACGAGTCCCATTTATACCGGCGCCATTTTGGGCGAGGCCGGGCAGGTCCAGGATATAGTCAAAATGTCTCCACCAACCAGCGGTCGGACCAGAACCATTTTCGGCAGTCCAAAAATGTTCCGTTAAATGACAACAGAAGAAATAGGCAACAAGAACAATCAGTCAAAAGAGGGGACGCTTTCGTGAATGGGGCTCATGCCCTAGCAGGCAAGCGTCCGAGTTCCAAGGTGTCCCAGAGCCATTTTACTGGACCAGGCCCAAATCCAAAGAGCTGGCCGCCATTTTGAGAGTCTTTTTGCAGCCGGCTATCGCTGCACCACAAGAATAGCCGCAATTCAGCTAGATGGCGGGTGAGTCACTGTACCGCAAAAGCGGGCGGAACTCAGCTGAAAGGCGAGTGAAACGCTAAGAGGCACCCCACTGCAGATGAGGTGCCTCCACCTGGGGAGGAGGGAGAGGCCCGTTTGCGCTGCCTCCCCCCCCCCGGGCACCCCACACCGTCTTTCGGTGCAGCATTGTAGGATGGCCACACCAGTGAAACTTGCTGGACACCACCTCGGTGCCATCCGGATCTCGGCGCGTTCGAGTCACTGTACCGCAAGAGCGGGAGAAACTCAGCTGGATGACGGGCGAGACGCTGTACCGCAAGAGCGGGCGGAACTCAGCTGGATGAAGGGTGAGACACTGTGCCGCAAGAGCGGGCAGAACTCTGCCGGACGGCGAGTGAAACGCTAAGAGGCGTCCCACTACAGATGAGGTGCCTTCACCTGGAGAGGCGGAAGAGGTCCGTTTACGCCGCCTCTCCCCCGCCCCGGGCACCCCACGCCGTCTTTCGGCGCAGCATTGTAGGATGGCCACACCAGTGAAACTTGCTGGACACCACCTCGGTGCCATCCGGATCTCGGCGAGTTGTGCTGCCTTCGGCGTACTGTAGCAGCAAGAGTGACCGCAACTCAGCTGGACACGCCGTCTTTCAGAGCAGCATTGTAGGATGGCCACACCAGTGCGGCAACTTGCTGGACACCACCTCGGTGCCATCCGGATCTCGGCGCGTTGTGCTGCCTTCGGCCTATTCGCACATCGGTCCGCTACTGCCTCACAGGCCAACTGATTTTGTAGGCTTTTTATAGCCCAAAGCCGCATAACAGGTCATGTGACTTGTTTATAAAACTTTTCATTGGTTCATTTTACTTTTGGTTTCCTAATGATGAAATGCTTGATCATATGACCTAAAAATAACACTTTTCATTGGATTAAAATATTTTTTTTTCCCAAACGATGAAAGCCCCACCTTTTTTTTCTCACTTGGCAATCCAAAAAGGTTCCGTTAGATGACAACAGAGGGGACAGGCAACAAGAACCATCACTCAAAAAAGGGGAGGGCAAGTTCTTCCCTACCGGGTCACGTTGGGGCTCCACCGGAACTCATCGAATTGATAGTCTACAGTGTTTCTGGATGTTTCAGACTGAAGCTGGCCTCAGCATGAGAGCACCACCATCTCGTAGCTCCGTCGTGGCCATTCCACAAGCAATCATGGCAGCCGCTCCCCACCGGAAGCCTGCGGGAGTCGGGGGCCCCCAAGACTTTTGTAGAATCTTCAAGGCTGAGGGGACGCTTTAGAGAATAGGGCCCAAGCCCTAGCAGACAAGCGTCCGAGTTCCAAGGTGTCCCAGGGCTATTTTAGTGGACCAGGCCCAAATCCGAAGAGCCGGCCGCCATTTTAAGAGTCCTGTGGCAGCCGCCTATCGCTGCACCGCAAGAGTGGGCGCAACTCAACTAGATGGTGAGCGAGACGCTGTAGCCGCAAGAGCGGGCGGTAAACAGCTGAATGGCGGAGAAGGCACAGTTTAGCAAAAGCGGGCGGAATGGCACCTGAAACGGTAAATGGGCGCCCCACTACGGCAGATGAGCCTCCACCTTGGGGAGGCCCATTCACGCCACCTCCCCCCCAACCCCCCCGGGGCGCCCCATGCCGTTTTTCGGCGCAGCATTGTAGGATGCCAAGACCAGTGCGGCAAGTAAAGGACATCACCTGGGTGCCGTCCAGATCTCAGCACGTTGTGCTGCCTTCGGACTATTCGCACAACAGACCGCTACTGACGAGGCACAGTGCAGCAAAAGCGGGCAGAAAACCGCTGAATGGCAAGTGAAACGCTAAAGGGGCGCCCCACTACAGCAGACGAGCCTCCACCTGGGGAGGCCCGTTCACGCTGCCTCCCCCCCCCCCCCCGGGGCGCCCCATGCCGTTTTTCAGAGCAGCATTGTAGGATGCCAAAACCAGTGCGGCAAGTAAAGGACATCACCTGGGTGCCGTCCAGATCTCAGCGCGTTGTGCTGCCTTCGGACTATTCGCACAACAGACCGCTACTGACCATTGTTGCTTCTGTTTTAAAAAATTTTTTAACGTGTTTACTGTTTATGGTGCGTTGTATATATTTATAAGTTATTAAAGTGTTATAATCCTACTACTTTGTTGGAGTGCTATATATTTATAATGTGACACATAATTCTGAAGACTTTGATGTACAAAAAGGCATCCCGGGAATCTTCCGCTTCAGGCTCGGTCCCACACACCCTCACGGTGAGAATCCCCTCCCCAATCACAATACCGGATCGCTATCAGATAGTAGGAACTATATATTACCTACTGGCGTCTCGCCAGTAGGTATATATAGTTAGGATTTTTTGTCTATGGGACTTTTGAAAATTCTATGTCTAATAACTTTGGCAATTGTGGACGGAATCGGCTGAAATGTTCAGGAAAATGGCACATTTCGTTTCTGAGCAGCCCCTGAAAATTTGGGGGGGTTTCGTCAAGGGGGGGCCGAGAAAAAAGGGGGGTCCCAAAACGCGTTTTTCCCATGGTAATTTCCATAGGGCCTTTGGCCTCACTTTTAGCTCGAACGGCTGAATGGATTTGCACGAAACTTGGCAAAATTGTAGGGACTGTTAGCCCAATGTGCCTTTGCTAGGTCTCAATATATGTGCTCCAGTGGATTTTGAGAAATTAACGTTCAAAACAAGATATATATCTGTAACAGCGCCCCGGGCTGCGCTCCGGTCCGCTTACTTTTCGCGAAACGGAACTTTGCGATGCGAAGCTGATTGGCTCCCCGGTGTCTGTCAACATTCTAAACAGTCCGGAGCGGCCGCCATCTTATCTCTCGGTAGGATCGAGAGAGAAGAAGAGGTGAAAAACGAAGGGGGAATTTAATGAAAGGGGCAAGGTATACCCCTCTTGACCCCCTAGGAATGATGTTGGGGTTATTAAAGGGTCCCGTGGGGAAAATAAAAAAAAAATTATTTTTCACGGTAGAAGCGCTTCACGGGCCGCGAACTGGGCCGCAAACTGGTAGCGAAACGGGAATTCGCCATTTTGTGCTTCGTTTTAATTAAATTACTAGGTATAAGGGGGTGCGGGAGACGTATCCTAATCCCTTATGTTTTCTGAGGGTGGCTGAGGAGGCTCATATATGTTGATACATGTCTTCCAGCGGCTGTGCGTGAGCTTTTTTTTTTTTTTGCTGCGTGACGTCTGTTAACGTTCGATTCGATGGAAATCAGGAAGTGTTGACTGCCAATTTGTCAGTGCGATAAAATATTTTGTTATAAATGAATCCTTATTGATAAACATTGTCTGCGCCATCTTGCCTTTTTTCCAATGCCACAATTTTGTCGTGCACGGCAGCCATTTTAGATGCCAGGCCGGTCCCAGGCTATCACCTAGCCCTGCGGATGTAGTTTATGGCCCCAGCTGTAGAGAATCCAGACATGCCAACCCTCCCGATTCAGGCGTGAGACTACTGATTTCAGTGCTAGTCTCCCGCCTCCCGATTTCTGCAAGCAAAAACCCGGGGGCATATTACCAACAACTAGCGATAATTTTTGTCTCTAACTTGTTTAGAGACAAAAATTATCGCCGCACATCGGCGATTTTTATCGCAGATAAACCTTGCTATTAGCAAGATTTATCGCAAATGCGATAAAAAACAGCCGCAATGCATGAATATCGCTGAAAAGTCAGCCATATTCATGCATTATCGAGCAAATGCTCTTAGCCATGTTATCCACCTCCCATTGGATAACATGGCTAAGAACTGCTCAGGGCAGGCGTTAGCTTTTGGAGATATTCGCGCTTAGCGCGAATATCTCCAAAAGTTGGTAATAGGAGATAGCGATGTTAGGGACTGTTTCCAGTCGCTAACATCTTGGCACGCCCACTTTGCATGTCATTAGTGATAAATATCATTGACATGCAAAGCGGGGCCCAAGATGGTCGCTATCTCCTTTTAGCTGTCACTAACTGGTGTTAGCGACAGCTTGGTAATAGGGAGATAATTTTATCTCCGCTTTCTTGGCTTTTAAAGCCAAAAAAGCGGAGATAAACCCCCCTGATAATATGCCCCACGATTCCTCGGGGGTTTCAGCTGACAAGGCTTGGTATTGTGTTACGTGGTAATTCTTCCAGGAAACGTCAGAGGGTCGATGCAGGGGTTCTAGAAGGGGTGATAAACCATTTAAGCCTCATGAACAAGCGCATGGTCTTTTAAAGATCTGTGAAGTACTCGGGGCGGCGGTGTGTGTGTGTCCTCTTTCAGGAGCGGGCGGGGGGGGGGCACTGCCAGCAACTTGCCAGGCCAGGCAGTGTTCAACACTTGCATCACCCTTTCTCTGCCTGCTATTGCGCTCCATGCTTCGGAAAGGTAAGAAAAAGAACGTGCATTTGAGTTTGAAATGTCCGATCCTGTAGCAGTACACTTGCAAAGCCCACACATGACAATAACCCGATTCAAGGCCCCATTCACCCGATTTTTTAAAAATAAAAAGCACTCCAACAAAGTAGGATTATAAAACTTTATTAACTTTTAAATATAACAAACGGAACAAAAACTGTAAAAACATTTAAACATTTTTGACAAAAAAAAGCAACAATGGTCAGAAGCTGTCTTTTGTGCGAATAGTCCCAAGGCAGCACAACGTGCTGAGTTCTGGACGGCACCCAGGTGATGTCACCTGGGTGCCGCACTGGTTTTTGGGATCCTACAATGCAGCTCAGAAAAACAGCGTGGGGCGTCCCGGGTGGTGCGGGGGGAGGCCTCGTCAGTAGCGGTCTGTTGTGCGAATAGTCCCAAGGCAGCAGAACGCGCTGAGATGTGGATGGCACCCAGGTGATGTCCAGTAAACTGCTGCACTGGTTTTGGTATCCTACAATGCTGCTCCGAAAATTGGCGTGGGGCGGCCCGGGGGGGGGCGTGGGGGAGGCGGCGTGAACGGGCCTCCCCAGGTGGCAGCCATCCAGCTGAGTTGCGCCCGCTCTTGCGGCTACAGCGTCTCGCTCACCATGTAGTTGAGTTGCTCCCACTCTTGCAGTGCAGCGATAGGCGGCTGCCACAGGACTCTTAAAATGGCGGCCGGCTCTTCGGTTTTGGGCCTGGTCCACTAAAATGGCCCTGGGACACCTTGGAACTCGGACGCTTGCTTGCTAGGGCTTGGGCTCCATTCTCGAAAGCGTCCCCTCAGCCGTGAAGATTCTACAAAAGTCTTGGGGGCCCTCGACTCCTGCAGGCTTCCGGTGGGGAGCGGCTGCCATGATTGCTCGCGGAATGACCACGACCGAGCCACGAGATGGTGGTGCTCTCATGCTGACGCCAGCTTCAGTCTGAAACATCCAGAAACAAGGTGGGGCTTTCATCGTTTGGGAAAAAAAATGTTCTAAACCAATGAAAAGTGTTATTTTTAGGTCATATGACCAAGCCTTCCATCTTTAGGAAACCAAAAGTAAAATGAACCAATGAAAAGTTTTATAAACAAGTCACATGACCTGTTATGCGGCATAGGGCTACAAAAAGCGTAGAAAATCCGTTGGCACGTGAGGTGGCGTCAGTAGCGGACCGATGTGCGAATAGGCCGAAGGCAGCACAACGCGCCGAGATCCGGATGGCACCGAGTTAGTGTCCAGCAAGTTGCTGCACTGGTGTGGCTATCCTACAATGCCGTGCCGAAAATCGGCATGGGGCGCCCCATTGGCCTGTGAAGCCGCGTCAGTCAGTGGGGGCTGTGCGTCTCCCCCAAGATGGAGGCTCCTCGGCTGCAGTGGAGCGCCCCTTAGCGTTTCACTCGCCGTCCAACTGAGTTGCGTCCGCACTTGCGGCTACAGTAGGCCGAAGGCAGCACAACGCGCCGAGATCCGGATGGCACCGAGGTGGTGTCCAGCAAATTGCCGCACTGGTGTGGCCATCCTACAATGCTGCGCCGAAAGACGGCGTGTCCAGCTGAGTTCCGGTCACTCTTGCGGTACAGTGACTCGAACGAGCTGAGATCCGGATGGCACCGAGGTGGTGTCCAGCAAGTTGCCGCACTGGTGTGGACATCCTACAATGCTGCGCCGAAAGTCGGCGTGGGGTGCCCCGTTGGCTTATGAGGTGATGTCAGTAGTGGACCGATGTGTGAATAGGTCGGAACCAGCACAAGGCACCAAGATCCGAATGGCAAGTCCTGGATGTTGAGTGCCATAGTTGAGAGTTCTGAGCAGTGCTTGTAAGACTGTCTGAAGCTTATTTGCACCTGCTGCAGCTTCACTATTGCCCTGGTGTGGCCAAAGGTCGCACATGACATAGGCGGCCGGCTCCCGAGGTCCGGCGGAACTTTTTTCCTTTTCCTTTTTGCTTCTTGTCCCACAATCCGTTTCATCTGAAGACACGACCAGGTCCCTGAATGTGTGCAGGGGGACGTTATTGATTGAATCAAAATGGCGGCTTGACACAAAGCTGACTCAAGCGTTGCTGTTGATGCTATACAGACAAAAATTGGTTTTCAGTTTGTACATTCTTCAGGATTTTTTTTTCCATCCAAGGCTGATTGAGAGTTTGTAGAAAAATGGCTTCAGATTTTCCACATACTACTCTTCAACATTCTTCCTAAATGTAACAATGTGAGACTCACTAGGAGAACGGCTGTTTATCTTTCCTTTCAAAATGCTGCCAACAATATTTTCTGAATGGAAGACACCATCTTGTAGCATAAAGGGCCGAAAGGGGTTCTGGTCTGGCCGATGGTTGGTGGAGACATTTTGACTATATCTTGGACCTGCCCGGCCTCGCCCAAAATGGCGCCGGTATAAATGGGACTCGTAACTCCTTGTTGTTTACTGGTTGAACAACCTTGATATCACGAGATATGAATGCAGTTTTGATGCTCATGGCGGGCGGGGACGAGAATTGATTGAATATTTCGACATCCCTATTGATATTAAGTTCTGATGTGTTATTGATTACTGTACTATTGAAAGTTCGAATTAACGTCACCCATGGTACTTGCACGCAAATGTATATCTAGATAACTTTTTTGTAAGTGGCCCTGTCGTATTTTAATTACAAAATGTACGTCCACCGATTCCGCAACTGTTAGACACCTTAGTTCTTGCAACCTAATGGCTCGCTCGTTACGTTCCTCTATAATGTAAATGTCTCCTCATCATATACGATTTCAGTTTGCTCCGTGGCCGGCCCACGTGGTTATAGGCCCGTATTTGTATACTGACATTTTCACAATAAAGGTTTTTAAAACAAAACATGGTAGTAGTATTTACATTGGTAAAGTTTTTACTTTTAGTCACTGTTTTCGAATCAGTAAAAGGCAAGTGAAATAAAGCAGTCCAATTACATGACGGATAAAAGGTATAATATGTAGGAACGCAGTAAAGATAAATGGTCAAGGGCAGTTGTGTTTTCCACTCCTGCAACATAAAGTGATCGATAAGAATCTGATAATCAGGCGTATCGGCGACTAAGACAGCAGGCCGAGTCTCTTTTACTCAACGGCTCCGTCATGGAACAAAGAAACGCCCTTTTTCTCGAAAAAGGAATATATTTTACTTGCAGGACAGTTGTAAATTTTCCGGGAAAGTACATTAGCCTGGAATATTATAACATATATGTTTTTAAAAAAAAAGTTCGAAATCAATAAAAAGCGTATTTTTTAGGTCATATGACCAAGCTTTTCATTATTAAAATAACAAAAGTAAAATGAACCAATAAAAAGTTTTATTAACAAGTCACATGACCTGTTATGCTTACGTTACGCGCTGCGCGCCGCGCCCCGGATCACTTCCGGGTGCGCTAACGCGGCGTGTCATATAACGCATTACGCGACAACGTAGGTCAAGAATATAGTCAAAATGTCTCCACCAACCAGCGTTCGGAACACAACCCCTTTCAGCAGTCCAAAAAGTTCTGTAAAATGACAACAGAGGGGACAGGCAACAAGAACCATCAGTCAAAGAGGGGAGGGCAAGTTCTTCTCTACCGGGTCATGTTGGGGCGCTACCGGAACTGATCGAATTGGTAGTCTACAGTGTTTCTGGATGTTTCAGACTAAAGCTGGCGTCAGCATGAGAGCACTACCATCTCGTAGGTCCGTTGTGGCCATTCCACGAGTAAACATGGCAGCCGCTCCCCACCAGAAGCCTGCGGGAGTCGGGGGCCCCCAAGACTTTTGTAGAATCTTCACGGCTGAGGGGACGCTTTCGAGAATGGGACCCAAGCCCTATCAGGGAAGCGTCCGAGTTCCAAGGTGTCCCAGGGCCATTTTAGTGGACCACGCCCAAATCTGAAGAGCCGGCTGCCATTTTGAGAGTCCTGTGGCAGCCGCCTATCGTTGCATCGCAAGAGCGGGAGCAACTCAACTACATGGTGAGCGAGACGCTGTAGTCGCAAGAGCGGGCGGTAAACAGCTGAATGGCGGAAGAGGCACAGTGTAGCAAAAGCGGCCGGAATGGCAACTAAAACGGTAAAGGGGCGCCCCACTACAGCGTGTCTTCAGGTCAAACGGATTGTGGGACAAGGTCCAGAATAGAAGAGTCATCAAAAGGCAAAAAGTTCCGCCGGACCCTGGGAGCCGGCCGCCTATGTCGGGGGCGATCTCAGGCTAAACCGGTGCTATAAGACTTGGGGAGGGGGTCGGCGCCAAGCGTCTTCTCCGAGTCCGTGCCATCACACCGCCCCTCGGGGGCCTCCGTCAAGCGGTTTAGGGAGGTACCATATCACATTGTTTTCAAATGCAGTCAGGTCCACAAACAACACTCACTTACTTTGAGAATAGTGATGCTGCAGTAGGTGGAAATAAGCTTCAGACAGTGTTACAAGCGCTGCTCAGAACTCTGAACTATGGCACCCAACATCCAGAACTTATGCCATTTGAGAATGGCAGTGACATTGAAGCAACTCAGGGACCAAAACTATTAACGTACTTTCACGTATGAAAATCTTACTTGAGGAGGGGGCAGGAGCAAAGCGCCCCCTCCCAGTCCGCGCCACCACACCGTATGTTGAAAATCTGAAGCCATCGTTCTACAAACTCAAACAACCTTGGATGGAAAAATCTAGAAAAATGTACAAACTGAAAACCAGTTTTGGTCTGCATAGCATCAGTAGCAATGCTTGCTATCAGAGTGCATGAGTTTCATGCTCGATCGATTGAGCTAGCCGGATCGGGCAATAAAAAGTATAAAATAGTTATGTAAATAGTTATTTAATAAAATGTTTTACCCTGTTTCTTTGCTGGTGTGTTGTATATATTTTTAATATTTGCATAGGGTTTGTCGTTATTTTGGGCGGGGTGGGTGACGGAGCCGAACTGTCTTGCAGCCCTCATGGTGTGGAGCTCAGTTCATCTCACTATTTTCGTATTTCTCATGAAGGGTTGTTCCTAATATTTCTATTTTAGCGAGGTCAAAAAGAGATCCAATTAGTGGCCTACTGATTTTGCTCGATTAATTTTATTTTTTTACACGATTTTTCACGATTTTTCACTATCTGCAAAGACTAAACAGAGTATTGCGACTTTGTGCTTGTTTGTAAATAGAGAATGAACCAAAGAGAATCAATTGTAAAACAGTAAATGCTTGGATAACAATCAATCAAATGGAGAGACAAGCAGGCACGACGGATTACAACAGGGGTAAAGGCCTGCGTTAACTACTCTTCACTATCTGCAAAGAGAGAGTACTACTAAGAGAAAAGAGGGGAGGGGGGCAGCATTCAAAGCACATCAGCGTGCATAAACACGAAAAAGTTTTTACCTATCACGTACTTGACATTTTACAGCTTTTGATATTTGCTATTAAAAAACCAATGAAATTCACTGAAAAAACCATAGGTTATAGGCCATATATAGTTAGGAATTTGCATTTACAAAACCTTGAAAATTCACTGAAAAAACCATTGGTTATAGACCATATATAGTTAGGGATTAGCCTTTTCAAAACCTTATTTTACTCACACAAAACCATTGAAATTTCATATATAGTTAGTTCCACTAACTATATATCGCGCACCCGCAATCCACTGCTGATGATGTCACATATTACATCATTCATGACATGGTTAGTGACATCACTGATGACATCACTGATGACATCTCAAATGACATCACTGATGACATCTCAAATGACATCACTGATGACATCTCAAATGACATCACTGATAAAATCACTGATAACATCTCATTTGACATGACTGATCACATCACTGATGATATCATTCATGTGATAATACCATGAACCTCTTCAGACTCTAATATAACCTTAGATACAACCAGAGTAAACAGACAGTCACAGACTGTCACTCATCCATGGAGTTACTCACACACCTAGTCAGTTATGCAAAAAATCAATCACACCTCCATTTTCTCAACTATACAGTTATACACACCTTACTTATTCAAACATATACTAACACATATTTACTTTACTCTCTTATACAATCCCTGATACATGTTCACAATGATCCATACAGCCACTCACACATTCACTGGCTCTTATGCACAGTTATTTATATATGTCAACTCTCACATGTACTGTGTTTTACATATGTACTTACTTTGATATGTAGCACTGAGATATCCATTCACTCACTAATACACTCATGCACAGTCAACCGCCCATACAGCTGTTTCCACATGCACTTTTGAACCCATACATATAGTGAATCAACTACTCACACATCTATGTACAGAGTCATACACCTCCCAGCCACCCACACACACACTCAGTTTCCCATACAAATACTTGGACAACCAATGAATAACCCATACAGTTACTCATATAGCTACTGATCAACATATGCAGCAGTTTGTAGAACAACAGATATAATGATGCACAAATTAAAACAGTTTAGTCACTAACCCATGCACTCAGTGAGACACATTTAATCACTCACTCATACAGTCAGTCATGCACCTACTAAATCCTTCATCCAGACACTTATACATCCACTCATTCTTCAATATGTAAGACATATTTTAACTTTACAGAAACATACAGTCACTGAATGTTGTCATCAGTGATGTCATTTGAGATGTCATCAGTGATGTCATCAGTGATGTCACTAACCATGTCATGAATGATGTAATATGTGACATCATCAGCAGTGGATTGCGGGTGCACGATATATAGTTAGTGGAACTAACTATATATACAATTTCAATGGTTTTGTGTGAGTAAAATAAGGTTTTGAAAAGGCTAATCCCTAACTATATATGGTCTATAACCAATGGTATTTTCAGTGAATTTTCAAGGTTTTGTAAATGCAAATTCCTAACTATATATTGGCCTATAACCTATGTTTTTTTCAGTGAATATATATATATATATAACATTTCTATGGCAAAATGTCAGCCAATTCCATCCATCAACGCCAAAGTTATTCAACATAGAATTTTCAGAAATCCCAATTCAAAAAAATCCTAACTATATATACCTACTGGCGACCGCCAGTAGGTAATATATAACATTTCTATGGCAAAATGAAACCCCTCATTTTGTTCCTTTTCAAATTAAATGTTTTAGGTGTTAACACTTTATTCCAATCAAGATGACTTCAGGTGTGCCATACTTTTGTCATAAGTAAGACTGTTAGCGCTCTAGTTGTTCTTTAGAACACTCTGGGACATTCTGTCACTGGGCTATAGTTGGGCTACATCTGGCTGATATTTGGGCTACATTTGTTTTTTTTGTCTCTGGTGGCCATCTTTGGGCTACATTGGGCTACATTGGGCTACATTTGGGCTCTAACATATATATAGCCCAATGTAGCCCAATATATATTTTTCAAAGTTAATTTTCGTAAAAACCACTGGAGCATATATCTTGAGACATAGCAAAGGCGCATCAGGCTACCAGTCCCTACAATTTTGCCAAGTTTTGTGGAAATCCATTCAGCCGTTCGAGCTAAAAGTGAGTCCAACCGCTCTATAGAAAACTCAATGTTAAAAACATGTTTTGGGACCCCCCTTTTTTCTCGGCCCGCGCTTGTTGAAACCCCCCCCAAACTTTCAGGGGACGCTCAGAAACAAAATGAGCCATTTTCCTGAACATTTCAGCCAATTCCGTCCATCAACCCCAAAGTTATTCAACATAGAATTTTCAGAAATCCCTATTCAAAAAAATCCTAACTATATATACCTACTGGCGACCCCCAGTAGGTAAGATATAACATTTCTAAGCCAAAATGAAACCCCTCATTTTGTTCCTTTTCAAATTAAATGTATTAAGTGTTACCACTTTATTCCATTCAAGATGACTTCAGGTGTGCCATAACTTTGTCATAAGTAAAACTGTTAGCGTCATAGTTGTTCTTTGGAACACTCAGGGACATTCTGTCATTGGCCTATAGTTGGGCTACATCTGGCTGATATTTGGGCTACATTTGGGCTCTTTTGTCTCTGGTGGCCATCTTGGGAGACTGCATATCAGAATTGTTTTAATGAAATATAGGAGGATTTGAGAAGTCACTCAAAATGTGCCCTAATTTTTCTTTCTTCAGCACTAATCATAATTTCTATGGCAAAATGAACCCCCTCATTTTGTTTCTTTGCAAATTAAATGTTTAAGTGTTAACACTTTATTCCAATCAAGATGACTTCAGGTGTGCCATACGTTTGTCATAAGTAAGACTGTTAGCGCTCTAGTTTTTCTTTAGAACACTCTGGGACATTCTGTCACTGCGCTATAGTTGGGCTACATCTGGCTGATATTTGGGCTACATTTGTTTTTTTAGTCTCTGGTGGCCATCTTTGGGCTACATTGGGCTACATTGGGCTACATTTGGGCTCTAACATATATATAGCCCAATGTAGCCCAATATGTATTTTTCAAAGGTATTTTTCGTAAAAACCAATGGAGCATATATCTTGAGACATAGCAAAGGCACATCGGGACACCAGTCCCTACAATTTTGCCACGTTTTGTGGAAATCCATTCAGCCGTTCGAGCTAAAAGTGAGTCCAACCGCCCTATGGAAAACTCAATGTTAAAAACATGTTTTGGGACCCCCCTTTTTTCTCGGCCCCCGCTTAATGAAACCCCCCCCCAAACTTACAGCGGACGCTCAGAAACAAAATGTGCCATTGTCCTGAAAATTTCAGCCAATTCCGTCCATCAACGCCAAAGTTATTCAACATAGAATTTTCAGAAATCCCTATTCAAAATAATCCTAACTATATATACCTACTGGCGACCGCCAGTAGGTAATATATATATATATATAACATTTCTATGGCAAAATGAAACCCCTCATTTTGTTTCTTTGCAAATTAAATGTTTTAAGTGTTAACACTTTATTCCAATCAAGATGACTTCAGGTGTGCCATACGTTTGTCATAAGTAAGACTGTTAGCGCTCTAGTTTTTCTTTAGAACACTCTGGGACATTCTGTCACTGCGCTATAGTTGGGCTACATCTGGCTGATATTCGGGCTACATTTGTTTTTTTTGTCTCTGGTGGCCATCTTTGGGCTACATTGGGCTACATTGGGCTACATTGGGCTACATTTGGGCTCTAACATATATATAGCCCAATGTAGCCCAATATATATTTTTCAAAGGTAATTTTCGTAAAAACCACTGGAGCATATATCTTGAGACATAGCAAAGGCACATCGGGACACCAGTCCCTACAATTTTGCCACGTTTTGTGGAAATCCATTCAGCCGTTCGAGCTAAAAGTGAGTCCAACCGCCCTATGGAAAACTCAATGTTAAAAACATGTTTTGGGACCCCCTTTTTTCTCGGCCCCCGCTTAATGAAACCCCCCCAAACTTACAGCGGATGCTCAGAAACAAAATGTGCCATTGTCCTGAAAATTTCAGCCAATTCCGTCCATCAACACCAAAGTTATTCAACATAGAATTTTCAGAAATCCCTATTCAAAAAAATCCTAACTATATATACCTACTGGCGACCGCCAGTAGGTAATATATATATATATATAACATTTCTATGGCAAAATGAAACCCCTCATTTTGTTCCTTTGCAAATTAAATGTTTTAAGTGTTAACACTTTATTCCAATCAAGATGACTTCAGGTGTGCCATACTTTTGTCATAAGTAAGACTGTTAGCGCTCTAGTTGTTCTTTAGAACACTCTGGGACGTTCTGTCACTGGGCTAAAGTTGGGCTACATCTGGCAGATATTTGGGTTACATTTGGTTTTTTTTTGTCTCTGGTGGCCATCCTTGGGCTACATTGGGCTACATTTGGGCTCTAACATATATATAGCCCAATGTAGCCCAATATATATTTTTCAAAGTTAATTTTCGTAAAAACCACTGGAGCATATATACATATATGAATATATATATATATATATATATATATATATATATATATATATATATATATATTTTTTTTTTTTTTCACTGAAAAAAACATAGGTTTCACACCAGTCATAGTTAGCTGGAAATTTTACTGACATAAAACCATTGAAATTCCCACGTTATAGTTAGTTGGACTCACTATAACTTGCGCGCCTGCAATGCACTGCTGATGACGTCACATATTACATCACTCATGACATGGTCAGTGACATCACTCATGACATCACTGATGACACCATCCAGTGAATGTGTGTCTTTCTGAAATATCAATATGTTTTATATATGTATTTGTAAAGGTCGATGGACGAATACATGTTTAAATAAGTGTGTAAATGGATGTTTATTTTTAATAAAATATTGATTGGTTAACTGGCTTATAAAGTGTATCTTAGTGAAAACATAAATTAGCGAGTAATTTTTTAATATTTTAAGTATATGTATCAGTGTTTCACTTTGTGTATAAGTGGCTGCATGGGTTGGTGACTGACTCACTGTTTGTATGTGTTTTTAAGACAGCGTATGTGCAGGACTGTATGGGTGGATGAGTGTGAATATGTGTGTGTTAGTGAGTGAATGCCTGCCTCACAGGTGTTTTTACGAGTAACTACATATGTTTTAATCTAGTATATGTGAGTATTGATGTATATAAGTGAGTATATGTGAGAGTGAGAGATTGAAAGAGGTCCTGTTTAAATAAGTATGTGTTTCTATAAGTGATTGTTTAAGAGAGTAAGTAAGTTTCCTTAGAAGTAATGTACTAGTGTGTGTATAGCTGTATATGCAAATAAATGGATGTTCAATAGTTTATTTGCATGTGTGAGTATGTGTGTGAGTAACGTATGGATGACTGTCGGTGTGTAACAGGATGTAAATGTGTATCACTACATATGATGAGTGAGTATATGTATGAGTGACTATATAGAACTGTTTCTGAATGAGAGGATGTGTATATAGATGGATGAATTACTGAATTGTTTGTTGTAACTGGTATGGGTATCTCAATTTTTTTGAAAATGTTAGTTTCTATTTCTGAATATGTGTTTCAAGGGTTACATTACACCCAAAGGAGGTCTGTCAGTTTGTCACAAGGATTGTGTCATCAGTGATGTCATGACTGATGTCACTGACCATGTCATGAGTGATGTAATATGTGACGTCCTCAGCAGTACATTGCGCAAGTTATAGTGAGTCCAACTAACTATAATGTGGGAATTTCAATGGTTATGTCAGTAAAATTTCCAGCTAACTATAACTGGTGTGAAACCTATGGTTTTTTCAGTGAAATTAATAGGTTTTTTAAATGCTAATTCCTAAATATAACTGGTGTGAAACCTATGGTTTTTTCGGTGAATTTCATAGGTTTTTAAAATGCTAATTCCTAACTATATATAAGGCCACAAACCTATGTTTTTTTCAGTAAATTTCAAAATTTTGTTAATAGCAAATGTCTATAGCTATGAAATGTAATATTTTCGAAAATGAATGAATCCTATATTAGCGCTATTGCCGCGAATGAAAACAACATTTTGACGTATCGCGTAGCCGCGTCCACGTGATATGCACAGCGTAAGCGCACCCGGAAGCACTCGAGCGAATACGATCGCTCAACGTAAACATCCGACGCGCTTACGCGACGCAACCCGGGGCGCGCCTACGGGCACGCCCAGGGGCGCGTCGCGTAAGCGTGTCGGGTCTTGTGACCTGAAAATAACACTTTTAATTGGTGCAGAACAGTTTTGGTTTCATAATGATGAAATCGCTAGTCTTGTGACCTGAAAATAACACTTCTCATTAGTTCAGGAGATTTTTTTTTCCAAATGATGAAAGACCCCACTTTTTTTTCCTTATTCTGACTTTGTCCTTTGACTGAGGAAGACCTGTTTTGAAATCTTTTAGGTATATTTTGTACTTTAAAATGGCTATAGTTGCAGCATCAGCTGGAGCATCTCCACCACCACCACCACCAAGAGGACCACCACAACATCACATTGGTGGTCAAGAAGAAGAGGAGGAGGAGGAAGAGGAGGAGGGGACAAGGAGGAGGTGGCTGGAAGAACACAATACCCCATACCAACCCAAGCCACACATTGTATGGGAGTTTTTTTCCATCCCTGAGGGAAAAAAAAGTGAATGCGGCAAAGGTGACTTGCCTTATCTGTGACACGGAACTCTCAAGGGGTAACCCAAATAAAAAATATTCATTTGGGAACAATACCATGATAAGGCACATGCAGCGCAAGCACCCTAACAACTATGCTGCCGCAGAAATTAGAGAACTGGTCAGCAACCCTCCCCAATCTACGCCCAGCACCTCCAAACGAAAACAACCCACTCCATCGGGCCCAGAGACAAGGGAGACAATCCCTTGCATTCAACCACGATTTGGAGAATTCAGGGTCACCTGTATTTTTTGTGGTAAGACCATCTCCTATGGTGAGCAGAGCCTAAAGCTTATCCTCCTTGCTGGTGACAACCACAATCGCCCAAAAAACCCACATTTTTTCTTGATTTGTTTTTGCTCCTGTTGAGCCATTTTCAATTCCCTGTTTTTTGTTTCTCCCCATAAAAATAACCAAAAAAAATGCAAAATAGTTCATAATACCCCAAAAAAATACAAAATGTTCAAAAAACATTAAAAAAAAATATAAAACAACAAAAAGAAGAAAAAAACTGTTCTTTTTAGAACTACCTCCAATTTATAAAAAAAGGCTACATTTTTTTAAAACTCTATCATTCATTTTTCCCCATGGTACGCTCCCCAGTCCGCTCCCCGGTGCGCGTACCGGGCGCTCCCCCCACGCAAATTTAAAAAAAAACAAATGTTTTCACCCGCGGGGCCCGATTATAGCCCCCACATCAAACCTAGGGGGTCAAGGGGAGTCTACTCTGCCCCCTTATGGTCATTTCCCCCTTAGTTTTTCCCACCTCTTGTGTCTCGATCCTACCGAGACACAAGATGGCGGCTGCTCCGGACTGTTTCGAATTTTGACAGACACCCGAGAGCCAATCAGCTTTCAGTGCGCACCTCGCGTGGAGTGCCCAGAGCCCTCCCCGGTGCGCGTACCGGGGCGATGCCATAGATATATATATATTTTTTTAACCTAAATTACTCAAAATCCACTGGAGCACATATCTTGAGACATAGCAAAGTCACATCGGGCTACCAGTCCCTACAATTTTGCCAAGTTTGGTGGAAATCCATTCAGCCGTTCGGGCTAAAAGTGAGTTCGACAGCCCTATGGAAATTAAAATGGAGAAAACACGTTTTGGGAAAGTAGATCCTAACTATAACTACCTACTGGCGACCGCCAGTAGGCAATATATATATATATATATATATATATATATATATATATATATATATATATATATATATATATATATATATATATATATATATATATATATTACCTACTGGCGGTCGCCAGTAGGTATATATAGTTAGGATTTTTTCTCTATGGGACTTTTGAAAATTCTATTAATAATAACATTGGCGTTTGTAGACGGAATCGGCTGAAATTCTCAGGAAAATGGCACATTTTGTTTCTGAGCAGCCCCTGAAAATTTGGGGGGGTTTCGTTAAGGGGGGGCTGGGAAAAATGGGTGGTCCCAAAACACGTTTTTCCCATTAATTTTTCCATAGGGCGGTTGGCCTCACTTTTAGCTCGAACGGCTGAATGGATTTGCACGAAACTTGGCAAAATTGTAGGGACTGTTAGCCCGATGTGCCTTTGCTAGGTCTCAATATATGTGCTCCACTGGATTTTGAGAAATTAACGTTTTAAAAAACAGATATATCTGTGACAGCGTCCCGGGTAGCGCTCCGGTTCGCGTACTTTTCACGTTACGGAACTTTGCGAAGCGAAGCTGATTGGCTCTCCGGTGTCTGTCAACATTCTAAACAGTCCGGAACGGCTGCCATCTTGTCTCTCGGTAGGATCGAGAGACAAGAGGAGGAGAAAAACGAAGGGGGAATTTAATGAAAGGGGGCAATGTAGACCCCTCTTGACCCCCTAGGAATGATGTTGGGGTTATTAAAGGGTCCCGTGGGGCAAATAAAAAAAAAATATTTTTCGCGGTAGAAGCGCTTCCCGGTTCGCGAACCGGTAGCGAAATGGGAATTCGCCATTTTGTGTTTCGTTTTAATTAAATTACAAGATGGAGGAAAAACAATGTGAGAAATTGGTATAAGGGGGTACGGGAGACGTCTCCTGACCCCCTATGTTTTCTGAGGGTGGCTGAGGATGCTCATATATGTTGATACATGTCTTCCAGCGGCTGCGCGTGAGCGGATTTTTTTTTTTTGCTGCGTGACGTCTGTTAACATTTGATTAGAAGGAAATCAGGAAGTGTTGACCGCCATTTTGTCACTGCGAGTAAATATATTTTTAAAAATAATTGTTATAAATTGATCCGTATTGATAAACATTGTCTGCGCCATCTTGCCTTTTTTCCAATGCCACACTTTTGTCGTGCACGGCAGCCATTTTAGATGCCTTGACCAGACCCACTCTCTGCACGCCGCCGATCCTCAGCATGGCTCCCCACCCTCGCAAGCATCTACCCCACGCACTGGTCACCCCCGCTCTCTCTCTCATGCATGGGCCATAAACCTCCCCCCATCTGCGCTGCTCTTCCCTGAGAATCACACCCTGTGCCCGCCCGACACCTCCCTTTCACCCTATTCACTACCGCACCCTCTGACACTCCTCTTCCTCTGTGTCCGATTGTCCAGGCCGGTCCCAGGCTATCACCTAGCCCTGCGGATGTAGTTTATGGCCCCAACTGTAAAGAATCACCCCTCTTCAAAGGAGTTACAGTAGATCAAGGCCCCCACCCCATGAGATCCGTTACACCACACGCGTTCCTACTATCTGATAACGATCCTGTATTGTGATTGGGGAGGGGATTCTCACTGTAAGGGTGTGTGGGACCGAGCTTGAAGCGGAAGATTCTAGGGATGCCTTTTTGTACATCAAAGTCTTCACAATTATGTGTCACATAAAAAATATATAGCACTCCAACAAAGTAGTAGGATTATAACCCTTTAATAACTAATAAATATATACAACGCTCCAACAAAGTAAACACGTTAAAAAAAACATTTTAAACAACTATTTACATGGCAGCCTGCTGCAACATCCATCTCAAAGCAACAATGGGCTGCTTTGGTCTGTCTTTTAGTCGGCAAAATCCGTCGGCCTCTGAGGTGGCGTCAGTAGCGGTCCGTTGTGCGAATAGGCCGAAGGCAGCACAACGCGCCGAGATCCGGACGGCACCCAGGTGGTGTCCAGTAAGTTGCCGCACTGGTCTGGCCATCCTACAATGCTGCGCCGAAAGACGGCGTGGGGCGCCCCGGGGGGGGAGGCGGCGCAAACGGGCCTCCCCCACCTCCCCAGGTGGATGCTCCTCTGCTGCAGTGGGGCGCCCCTTAGCGTTTCAGTCGCCATTCAGCTGAATTGCGCCCGCTCTTGCGGCACTGTGCCTCATCCGCCATTTAGCTGAGTTGCGCCCGCTCTTGCGGCTACAGCGTCTCGCCCACCATCCAGTTGAATTGCGCCCACTCTTGCAGTGCAGCGATAGGCGGCTGCAACAGGACTCTCAAACTGGCGGCCGGCTCTTTGGATTTGGGCCTGGTCCACTAAAATGGCCCTGGGACACATTTGAACTCAGACATTTGCCTGCTAGGGCTTGGGCCCCATTCCCGAAAGTGTCCCCTCAGCCTTGAAGATTCTACAAAAGTCATCGGGGCCCCCGACTCCCGCAGGCTTCCGGTGGGGAGCGGCTGCCATGATTGCTTGCGGAATGGCCACGACGGAGCCACAAGATGGTGGTGCTCTCATGCTGACGCCAGCTTCAGTCTGAAACATCCAGAAACACTGTAGACTACCAATTCGATGACTTCCGGTGGAGCCCCAACGTGACCCGGTAGGGAAGAACTTGCCCTCCCCTCTTTTGACTGATGGTTCTTGTTGCCTGTCCCCTCTGTTGTCATCTAACGGAACCTTTTTGGACTGCCGAGTGAGAAAAAAAAGGTGGGGGTTTCATCATTTGGGAAAAAAAAATGTTTCAATCCAATGAAAAGTGTTATTTTTAGGTCATATGATCAAGCCTTCCATCATTAGGAAACCAAAAGTAAAATGAACCAATGAAAAGTTTTATAAACAAGTCACATGACCTGTTATGCGGCTTTGGGCTATAAAAAGCCTACAAAATCCGTTGGCCTGTGAGGCGGCGTCAGTAGCGGACCGATGTGCGAATAGGCCAAAGGCAGCACAACGCGCCGAGATCCGGATGGCACCGAGGTGGTGTCCAGCAAGTTGCACTGGTGTGGCCATCCTACAATGCTGCGCCGAAAGACGGCGTGGGGTGCCCGGGGGGGGGGGTAGGCGGCGCGAACGGGCCTCTCCCGCCTCCCCAGGTGGAGGCACCTCATTTGCAGTGGGGCGCCCCTTAGCGTTTCACTCGCTGTCCAGCTGAGTTGCGCCTGCACTTGCTGCTACAGTAGGCCGAAGGCAGCACAATGCGCCGAGATTCGGATGGCACCGAGGTGGTGTCCAGCAAGTTGCACTGGTGTGGCCATCCTACAATGCTGCGCCGAACGACGGCGTGGGGGGGGAGGCGGCGCGAACGGGCCTCTCCCGCCTCCCCAGGTGGAGGCTCCTCAGCTGCAGTGGGGCACCCCTTGGCGTTTCGCTCGCTATCCAGCTGAGTTCCGCCCGCTCTTGCGGCACAGTGCCTCACCCGCCATCCAGCTGAGTTGCGCCCGCTCTTGCGGCTACAGCGTCTCGCCCACCATCCAGCTGAATTGCGCCCACTCTTGCGGTGCAGCGATAGGCGGCTGCAACAGGGCTCTCAAAATGGCGGCCGGCTCTTTGGATTTGGGCCTGGTCCACTAAAATGGCCCTGGGACACCTTGGAACTCGGACGCTTGCCTGCTAGGGCATGGGCCCCATTCCCTAAAGCGTCCCCTCTTTTGACTGATTGTTCTTGTTGCCTATCTCTTCTGTTGTCATTTAACGGAACCTTTTTGGACTGCCGAAAGGGGTTCTGGTCCGACCGCTGGTTGGTGGAGACATTTTGACTATATCCTGGACCTCCCCGGCCTCGCCCAAAATGGCGCCGGTATAAATGGGACTCGTAACTCCTTGTTGTGTACTGGTTGCCCAACCTTGATATCACGAGATACGTATGCAGTTTTGAAGCACATGGCGGGCGGGGACGAGTACTGATTGAACATTTGGACATCCCTATTGATGTTACGTTCTGATGTGTTATTGATTACTGTACTATTGAAAGTTCGAATTAACGTCACCCATGGTACTTGCCCGCAAATGTATATCTAGATAATTTTATTGTAACTGGCCCTGTCGTACTTTAATTATAAAATGTACGTCCACCGATTCCGCAACTGTTAGACACCTTAGTTCTTGCAACCTAATGGCCCGCCCGTTACGTTCTTCTACAGTGTAAATGTCCCCTCATCATATACGATTACAGTTTGCTCCGTGACCGGCCCACGTGGTTATAGGCCCGTATTTGTATACTGACATTTTCACAATAAAGGTTTTTAAAACAAAACATGGTAGTAGTACCTAGATCGATAACGTTTTGAATAATAGCCACTGTTTTCGAATCAGTAAAAGGCAAGTGAAATAAAGCAGCCCGATTACATGACGGTTAAAAGGTATAATACGCAGGAAAGCAGTAAAGATAAATGGTCAAGGGCTGTTGTATTTTCCACTCCTGCAACATAAAGTGATCGATAAGAGTCCGATATTCATGCCTATCAGCGACTAAGACAGCAGGTTGAGCCTCTTTTGTTCAACGGCTCCCTCATGGGACGAAGAAACGCCCTTTTTCTCGAAATAGGAATATTTTACTTGCAGGACAGTTGTAAATTTCCCGGGAAAATACATTAACCTGGGACATTGTTAGTGATAAACTGTAAATGCATCTGGGTCCTTTGCTTTACAATTCAGAGTGAGAAAAAAAAGGTGGGGCTTTCATCATTTTAGGTCATATGACCAAGCCTTCCATCATTAGAAAAACAAAAGTAAAATGAACCAATGAAAAGTTTTATTAACAAGTCACATGACCTGTTATGCTTACGTTACGCGCAGCGCGCCGCGCCCTGGATCGCTTCCAGGAAGCTGCGCCTCGCGCACCGGAGCACTTCCGGGTGCGCTAACGCGGCGCGTCATATGACGCATTACGCGACAACGCAGGTCCAGAATATAGTCAAAATGTCTTCACCAACCGGCGGTCGGAACACAACCCCTTTCAGCAGTCCAAAAAGTTCTGTTAAATGACAACAGAAGGGACAGGCAACAAGAACCATCAGTCAAAGAGGGGAGGGCAAGTTCTTCTCTACCGGGTCACGTTGGGGCTCCACCGGAACTGATCGAATTGGTAGTCTACAGTGTTTCTGGATGTTTCAGACTGAAGCTGGCGTCAGCATGAGAGCACCACCATCTCGTGGCTACGTCGTGGCCATTCCGCGAGCAATCATGGCAGTCGCTCCCCACCGGAAGTCTACGGAAGTCCCAGTGACTGTTGTAGAATCTTCAAGGCTGAGGGGACTCTTTTGGGAATGGGGCCCATGCCCTAGCAGTCAAGCGTCCCAGTTCCACGGTTGCCCAGAGCCATCCTTGCAGGCCAGGCCCAAGTCTGTGGAGTCGACCGCCATTCCTTGAGCTCCGTAGCAGCTGCATGCCGCTGTATCGCAAGATTGGGTGCAATTCCGTTGGATGGCGGGTGAGACGTTGTAATAGCAAGAGCAGGCGCAATTCAGCTGGCCGAGCGAGGAACTGTGTTGCAAGAGCGGGTGCAAGTCAGCTGGTCGAGTGAAGCGCTGGGGTGTAGCTGAGAAACCTCCACCTGAGGAGGTGGGGGAGGCTCGTTCGCGCCGCCTCTCCCTTCTAGTGCACCCCACGCCGTCTCCTGGCGCAGGAATATGTGATGGTCGGAACAGGGCACCACAGGACGTGTCTTCAGGTCAAACGGATTGTGGGACAAGGTGTGGAGCAGGAGCAATTATCTCGGGGGCCTCCGTCAAGCGGTTCAGGCAGGCACCGCATCACATTGTTTTCCAATGCAGTCAGGTCCACAAACAGCCCCCACTTACTTTGAGAATAGTGAAGCTGCAGCAGGTGAAAATAAGCTTCAGACAGTGTTACAAGCGCTGCTCGGAACCCTCAACTATGGCACCCAACATCCAGGACTTATGCCATTTGTGCAATGCAGTGACATCGAAGCATCTCAGGGACCAAGCAACATACCATATCCAGAGTCCTTCCCACAACCTCTGCCTTCCTTCTTACCTAGTTATTGTTCTTTCACTCCCACTCCAGGCTTTTAGTCTGTGGATGGAAAACCATGAACCTACACTCACCTATGAAAATCTTACTATTGATGGTTGATTTTGAGCCACAAACACAAAGGCTTGTTTGGATCGATGTTGCAGCAGGCTGCCATGTAAATAGATATTTAATAAAACGTTTTACCCTGTTACTTGTTGATTTTGAGCCCCAAATACAAAGGCTTGTTTGGATCGATGTTGCAGCAGGCTGCCATGTAAATAGTTATTTAATAAAACGTTTTACCCTGTTACTTTGCTGGTGTGTTGTATATATTTATAATATTTGCATAGGGTTTGTCGTTATTTTGGGTGGGGTGGGCGGCGGAGACGAGCTGTCTTGCAGCCATCATGGTGTCGAGCTCAGTTCCTCTCACTAGTTTCGTATTTCTCATGAGGGGTTGTTCATAATGTTTCTATTTTAGCGAGGTCAAAAAGAGATCCCATTATTGGCCTACTGATTTTGCTTGATTCCTTTTGTTTTTTTAACAATTTTTCACTATCTGCAAAGACTAAACAGAGTATTGCGACTCTGTGCTTGTTTGTAAATAGAGAATGAACCAAAGAGAACCAATTCCAAAACAATAAATGCTAGGATAACAATCAATCAAATGGAGAGGGAAGCAGGCACGACGGATTACAACGGGGGCAAAGGCCTGCGTTCCCTACCCTTCACTATCTGCAAAGAGAGAATACTCCTAAAAGAAAAGAGGGGGGGGGCAGCGTTCAAAGCACATCAGCATGCATAAACACAAAAATGTTTTTACCTACCTCGTACTTGACATTTTAAAGCTTTTGATATTTGCTATTAAAAAACCATTGAAATTCACTGAAAAAACCATAGGTTATATATATACCATATATAGTTAGGAATTAGTTAGGAATTAGCATTTACAAAACCTTGAAAATTCACTGAAAAAACCATGGGTTATAGACCATATATAGTTAGGAATTAGCATTTACAAAACCTTATTTTACTCACACAAAACCATTGAAATTTCATATATAGTTAGTTGCACTAACTATATATCGCGCACCCGCCATCCACTGCTGATCATGTCACATATTACATCATTCATGACATGATCAGTGACATCACTGATGACATCACTGATGACATCACTGATGACATCTCATCTCAAATGACATCACTGATGACATCACTGATGACATCTCATTTGACATTACTGATCACATCACTGATGACATCATTCATGTGATAATACGGTGAACCTCTTCAGACTCTAATATAATCTTAGATACACTCAGAGTAAATAGACACTCACAGACTGTCACTCATCCATGGAGTTACTCACACACCTAGTCAGTCATGCAAAGAATCAATCACACTTCCATTTCCTCAACTATACAGTTATACACACCTTACTTATTCAAACATATACTAACACATATTTACTCTCTTATACAATCCTTGATACAAGTTCACAATGATCCATACAGCCACTCACAAATTCACTGGCTCTTATGCACAGTTATTTATATATGTCAACTCTCACATGTACTGTGTTTTACATATGTACTTACTTTGACATGGGGCAAAACATTTTTTTTTTCAATTTGCGCGGGGGGAGCGCCCGGTACGCGCACCAGGGAAGGTACCGGGTAGCGTACCATGGGGAAAAAAGAATGATAGAGTTTTTAAAAAATGTAGCTTTTTAAAAAAATATATTCTTTTTGTTGTTTTTTTATTTTTTATTTAAGTACCAACATGTAGGTACCAATGCAGAGTCTTAAATTTAATGTACACCGTCTCCTCTGTAGATAGCTTGCATGTTGTTACAGAAGTTATTGTGGTATATGGAATAAATACCATAGTCTCTCAGGAAAGCAGAAACAGATCCTTTAAGCACTCCCTGAGAAGGCCTAGGGGATCATGGGTAGTCTATCCTGCTCCCTTATGATGAAAAAGAGATGTAAAATAAGCATTAGAGATAATATAGTGGGAGAAAGGAAGTAACTATGAGCAAACTTACTATGTAACACAAAAAAGTTGCACAGTATACTATAAGTCTCACTTTATATTATAATCATTTTGGTACTACTTCATGAATTACATATAAAAATGTATAATGTCTCAAACAATTTTTGATTATTAAATATAAATTTATTCTTCTGATTTTTCAAAATGTAATAAAACTTCCAACATTAGATTGTCTAGAATTTCCTCATAATTTTCATTGCATGATTCTATTTTTTCCAAACAGTCAATTAATTGTTGGTCCTGAGAGTCGTCCTTGAAATCCAAGTCATCTTTTTCTTCTTCTGGACTGTTCTCAACCTTTACTTCGAAAGAAATATTATTGGATTGTTCTTTTCCTTCCATTTTCTTTCTGTAAATTGCATAAAAAATAACTATATCAGTAGAGTTAGGGTACTGTTGGGTTTAAGTTCAGACAGGTACTTCTGAGTTTTTAACAGTGAAGTAATTTTTGGGCAGTGTATGGTTTCAGGCAGGAAGTAGAACTATTAAAAAGGTCATGTGATTAAGCCTAAGTAAATTCATAATTATACCAGAGAAGCCTAACTCAATCCATAACTATAACAGAGAAGCCTATCTCAATCTATAACTATTACAGAGGGACAGTATATAGCTATTAGAAAACGTTTTCCCAAATTAACTTAAAGTGCACAACATAGTTCCCCTTCCAAATTAACAACTTACCTTTGCCAAAGCAGTTGAGGTTTTCAGTGAAAATCCTTTCCAAATGTACCTCAGGTAGTACTAGTCAAAATGGCTGTGTGTCCCTCTCATTTTTCATATATATTCATGTACATAACCAATCAAATGTCAGCACATAAAAGTACAAAATGAAAGTAACATTTTAATTGGTTGTAAATTCTAACACTTTCATATGTGTTTTTGTCATGTAATTTACCTCAGGATATTTAGACAGTGCTACAGCCTAAATGGCTCAATGGAATTCCACCAAATTTGGGAAAATGGTAGGGACTGGTATGTAGTAGGGCCTATTCTATATTTGGTGAAAGGTTCTCCAGTGGTTTTTATGTAAATTAACTTCCCACATTTTTTGGGAGCGCTTACCGGTGCGCGCTCCGGTATGCGCACCGGGAGCGCTACGGGAGTCCGCCATTTTGTGTTTCGGTAGAATTAAGACACAAGATGGAGGACAAACAACGTTGGAAATGGGTAAAAGGGGGCACGGTATACACCCCCTGACCCTCTAGGTTTTCTGAGGGGAGTTTAGGAGGTACATATATGCCCCAAAAAAATAATTTTTTTAAAAGAAATTTCGCGGGGGGAGCGCCCAGTACGCTCACCGGGGAGCGTACCGGGAGCGTACTTTGTTGAAAAATAGTTTATCAGAGGTAGGGTAGCCCTGAAAAGAGCTTTTGGGTTCTGTGGCTGATTTAGGTACCTACAAGTAGGTTCCAATGCACAGTTTTAAGTTCAGGAGGAATATTCTATTTCCCTCATCTGAGAAGTGCACACCATCTCCTCTGTAGATATCTTGCATGTTGTAACGCAAGTTATTGTTGTATATTGAACCTATTCCATAGTCTCTCATGTAAGCAGAAACAGATTTATTCACATGTTTCCGTGCTTTCTCAAATTGTGGACAAAATTGGTTGGACCACTTCCATTTCTGACTTTGACATATATTGTAATATACCAAGGCAGTTTGTGGAAAAAGTGCCATCAATTGACCAAAGGTGTCCTTTAAAAGCATTTCCAGACCTACCCCAGTCAAAGTGTCCAAGTCATTTCCACCACAGTGCACAATTAAGAGGTCAGGGTGTGGCAGATGCAAAAAGGTTTTCACCAATGGTATCAATTGGTGATATCTCAATCCTCTCTGGCCAATCCACTTGATGTCCACATTTGGTGAATCAAGGTTGTGAAAATTTCTGATAGCTGCATACCTTTGAGCCCAGTGGATGTAGCTATGTCCAGTAATCCAGACAGAATACATGGTGAGAGAAGGTTCTGGTGCAGTCAGATGAAGTGTGGGAATGAAATGGCAGTTGGAACAGTAGGAATTTACAAAAAAACTGTGAAGTTTCACTACTCTTGAATCACAAGCAATGATTGGTGGATTCAGATAGTTGAAAACTGAAAGTTAGGGTGCATGGTTGTGTTCTGTGAAAGAAGCAATTTGAATGGTTAAGAAAAAGTCATTTAAAGAAACATTGCACCGGATAAGCTGGTGTATTAAGAGGTCAAACATCTTTGCTGAGTTCATTTGCAACATTGTAGAATAAACATTTGAACCTGAGAGTTCAGTGAGGAGAGAGTTGCTATGGTAACAGGTAGAAAGGGCTGAGGGGGGAAGGGTGTTGGTTTGAAAATAGTGAGGGCAGAGTTTTAATTGGTTGATATGAGGCATATGTGTGTAGAATTAGAGGTTGTCTGTGCCAGTCATGGTTGCAGTGTCTGGAGTGCATACCTTTTGCTCTGCTAAAGAAAAAATTATGTGTGTGTCTGACACTGTTCTCAATCTCCCAAAGCATTTGTAAAGGTGAGTAATGATTCATTTAATTTAGATAGAGACTTGTATGCTCTATGGAGAAGATTTGGAAGCTGATTGTGGTTTTTTAATGTTGCTTTGTGTAATGTTTTTTGATAATGCTAGGTAAAAAGATTTTGCTGCATAGAAAATTGTCTTTTGTGAAATAGTGAGGTTTCAGTAGTGAAATTGAATGCTTGTACATAGGACCTGTGCTGTGTTTCTTAAATGTGATGTGAACAACGATTTTGGGGAAAAAGGATGGCTTTTACATTTTTGTGAAGGAATAAATATTGTCTGTATGATTAAATAAATATATTTGAACCTTTCACAATGATGTCACCTGCGTTACCACAGATTAGGAAGCAGATTGAGCTTATTTATTTTTGGTTTGAGTCATGTTTTTTTGATAATGCTTGGTAAAAAGATTTTGCTGTATAGAGAAATTGTATTATGTAAAATTGAGAAGTTTCAGTAGTGACATGGAATGCTTGTACATAGGACCTGTGCTGTGTTTCTAAAATGTTATTAAAAAACGATTTGGGGGTAAATGAATGGCTTTTATATTTTTGAGAAGGAATAAATGGTGTCTGCCTCATTAAATAAATATATTTGAACCTTTCACAATGATGTTACCTGCGTTACCTCAGATTAGGAAGCAGATTGAGCTTCTTTCTTGTTGGTTTGTGTCATGTTTTTTGATAATGCTTAATATGAACATATGCAAGATAGAGGAATTGTATTTTGTGAAATAGTGAGGTTTCAGTAGTGAAATGGAATGCTTGTACATAGGACCTGCGCTGTGTTTCTAAAATGTTATTTAAAAAACGATTTTGGGGTAAATAAATGGCTTTTACATTTTTGAGAAAGAATAAATAGTGTCTGCAAGATTAAATAAATATATTTGAACCTTTTAGAATGATGTCACCTGCGTTACCTCAGATTTTGAAGCAGATTGAGGTTCTTTCTTGTTGGTTTGTGGCATGTTTTTTGGAAATGCTTGATATCAACATATGCAAGATAGAGGAATTGTCTTTTGTGAAATAGTGAGGTTTCAGTAGTGAAATTGAATGCTTGTACATAAGACCTGTGCTGTGTTTCTTAAATGTGATACCCAATACATTGAGGCCTGTCCAGGGGGCACAGAGGAGGTGAGGCTTGCCCAAGGGTCAGAAGAAGTGAGTCCTGTCCATTGCTCTATTGGACACAGGCCTCACCTCCTCTGCCCCCCTGGACAGGCCTCGCCTCATCTGCACAATCTGTTTACTATTCTGAGGAAACACAGGTGACATGATTGTGAAATGTGCTAATATATTTTTTTTAATCATGCAGATACTATCTAATCCTTGTCAATAATGTAAAAGCAATTCATGTGCCAGAAATCTTTTTTTTAATAACATTAAAAAAACAGAGCACAGGTCATATGTACAAGCATTGTATTACACTACTGAAACCTCACTTATTTTCAAAATACAAGTCCTTTATGCATCAACATTTCTTTACCAAGCATTATTATTATTTTTCCACCTATCCCCTTCTAACACCCTCTCTCTGATTTATTCCTTTTTACATCCTGACTCTGTGTTACACTCTCTTACACTCTCTCTTTGACTTACTTTCTCTTACACCCTGTCTCTGATTTATTCCCTCTCTCTCTTTTTTACAGCAATTTCTAAATCATACTCTCTCTTACATCCTCTTCCTGATTTACTCCGTCTTACAACATTTCTCTTTGTAACATTCTCTCCCTGTCTTACTCCCTATTACACCCTTTGTGTGTTTTACACCCTCTCTCCCTCTTTCTGACTTTTTTATTCTCTTCGTCTCTTCCTGTTACATCCTCTGTCTGACCTACTTCTTGTTATATCCTCTCTCTGATTTACTTCCTCTTACACCCTCTTTCAAACTTACTCTCTCTTTCTCCCTTTTACAGGCTCTCTCTGTTTTAGTCTCTTTTACATCCTCTTCCCTTCTAACAACCTGTCTCTGTTTTACATCCTCTTACACCCTTTCTCTGTTTTACACCCTGTTACACCCTTTTTCTGACTTATTCGTTTTCTCCCTTTCTTTGACTTACTCCCTCTCCCTATTGCATCCTTTCTCTGTCTTACAACATATTATACACTCTCTCTGTCTTACTCCTTCTCTATGTTTTACTCCCTCTACCTGTTTCTTTGTCTGACTCTCTCTGTCTCTTTGTGTTACTCCCTCTAGCTGTTTTTCTCTGTCTTACTCCTAGTTATATAGTTGCTGTGGTATAAACTTAGATATCTTGTAAACTAGTGTTTATATCGTTTGCTTATTGTCATTGCTTTGTTGTTTGCTAATAGTGGTCTATAATGTGTTATTTTATTCTTTACCACAGATTGAAATCAACATTTCAAAAGTAAGGAAATATGCCCTCACCGCAGAGGAGAAGGAAAGATGCCATACGAAAAAAATCAAAAACAGCAACGGAATTAAAGCACTCCCCTACAACAAGTACTTCAAAAAACACAAAAAAAGCTCCTGGTAAGACAACTAAGTCTCTTTTTTTCGGAACATATGTAGAGCAAAAAAAAATGTTAATGGGAATGTGAATATACAGAAGGAGAGAGCAAATTTGAAAAGGAAGGAGAGCCCCCCCAAAAATGTTACTACTGGAGCAGGAGAGAACAGTATGTATAGCAATAGAAGACAAAACCAATTTAGGGACATTCGTAGACGAATGTTTCGCAATAGGGTAGTTTTAAATTTGATAAAAAATGTTAAGAAAGGTAAACAGAGAGCTGCTTTTTACAAGAAAAAGAAAAGTGTAGAGAAGATATTTGATCAGGCTTTTGAAGTTAAGAAAAAATTATTTATTTTAGTAATCAATAGAATTAGGATACTTAACAAGGCAATTGATGTTTTCAAATCGAACAGTAGATGGAAAAGAATAATTAATCAGACTTATTTTTGTGAAGTTTTTTCTGGAGGATGGATGCATAGTTCAAGTTCTGAGCCATTTTTTAATGAGGAGAGTTACTTCCAGGAGAATGTTTTGGTGCATGCAGTTGACACCAGTGGTCGAGCATATGAGGTGAAAGACGGTTGTCCGATGGAAAAAGAGAAACATGTGTCTAGAGATGCAGAAGAAGAGGTGTTAGCTGAAGAAGTTTTAGGGAGACGTACTAAGGGTCCAGTGTACACATCGAAGTGTAGTAGTATTTGTAGTGTGCGACAGGATTCAATCGATTTGCTTCGTAATTTCTTACATACATATAGTAAGAAAAGTCTAAAACAGAAAATGAAGATGTTGTAAGACTTAGATCCTTGCAGAGTGAGAGAAAACACAGGTTTGCATGGGCATTCACTGGCTTGTCTTTCTAGAAAAGTATGTCAGAGTGTTTTTTATCATTTTAGGATGTTAGCAGTGCATCATAATAAAGTGAGGAAATTAGTGAGAAGGTTGTATTATGCAAAAAGTCCAGCACTTAAGCTTAAACAGTTAAACAGTGCTCTTTTGCATGGATCTGAATTAGATGTGAAGAGCATTTGTGAAGAAATTGAGTTTTGTTATTTTGTGGACAAAGAGGATAGTGTAGAAATTGATATAGTAATAGAAGGTAATGTGGAAGACAATGTACAGATTTCAAGTACAGAAAAGTTTGACGAGGAAATTACCAAGTTTAAGGTGAAATCAAGTGAAAGGCCTAATTTTACATGTGTGTTGTCGACGGACTCATTATAAGATTCAGACTAGGTTAGTTGATTTATATGCAAAAAGTGAAATGGAAAATAATAGTGAATGGAAGGATTTTGTAACTTATTTGTTGGTGGAGAATTCTTTTGATTTGAGTTCTGATCAGCGTATTTGTAATTATTGTTTAAAAAAATTAAATGACAACAGAATGCCTGCTAGAGCTGTTCATAATGATCTTGAGTTGGTAGACATTCCTTCTGAATTGATGGATTTAAATACTTATGAATCTATTTTGATTCAATGTGTTCATCCTTTTCAGGCTATTGTTCGCATGGAGCCTAAGATAGGGAAATTGCCTCCTTCGGATTTACAAAGAGGATTAAAGGGAAGAGTTGTTTATTTGCCTCTAGATTTCAAGAAAAATATTGATACAATTGGTGTAGAAAGAGTAGAAGAGGAACCTCTGGTTATTCTAGTTAATGGGGTTCCAACAAGGAGTAAGAAAATCTGGCAAGATTTAGTGGATGTTAGGAAAGTCAAAAAGGCAACGTTGTATTTGGTCAAAAACAATGAGTACTACAAACATGTATGTGTTGGAGCAGAGGAAACAGCTACAGAAGAAGACAGTGATTGTTCAGCTGGCCAAATTGAAAAAGTTGATGTGTCTAGAAGTGAAGAAATATATGAATATTATACTGTTCATCCTTTGCATTCCAAAGAAGTAATGGGGAATGCAATTGACTTGTTTCAAATGAAAGCAGCAAAAGGAAGTCCCATTAGTGTATGGGAAGAAAGTTTGGAAGCTCGTTGTTTTCCACAGTTATTTCCAACAGGTCGAGGTGGACGATATGATGATCGACCAGTTCAAATTCCTGCAGCTGAATACCGGACTTTAAGATTATATGCTGAAGATCCAAGGTTTCGTCAATGCATTCCGTATTTGTTTCATCTACTGTATGAAAGTGACTTGTCTGGGCTTTCTTATGCAGTGAACCATATACTGAAAAGTGGAGCACATCTGCAAAATGTTTCGGCGAGGGACTTTATGGAGAAAGTCAATCCAATCTGCAAGACAGTATTTTGGAATCTCAGCTAATCAATCTCATGGCATGTCAGCGTGGTACAAACGAGTATTGGTTCCGTCGTCATGGGGAATTGAAATGTATGCCAAGAAACTTAGGAACTCCTACATGGCTCCTCACTCTTAGCTGTGCTGAGTATGCATGGGACGACTTACTTCAATTTCTACGAGAGGCAAATGGAAACATACACAACACCTGGAGAACTATGTTCTTTAGATCCAGTGAATGTATGCAGATATTTCAATCATAGATTTGAAGCTATGATGTCTTTTATTACCAACAAAAAAAATCCTCCCCTTGGAGAGGTTTTGGATTTCTTTTGGAGAAAGGAGTATCAAGCGAGAGGTGCTCCTCACATACATATGTTGTTATTGATTAAAGATGCACCCAAAGTTGGAACTGATTCAGATGACACAGTGATGAGTTTCATTGAAGAGTATTCAACATGTGCTGTTCCGAAAACTACCGAAGAAAACAGTTTAAGGCAACAAGTTCTACGGTTTCAATCCCATCGTTGTGGAAAGTACTGTCGTCGAAAATTCAGAAACAAGCACAAGTTCTACACAAAATGTCGTTTCGGGTTTCCACAACCAGTGATTTCTAAAGGAAGAGTAAATAAATTGATGTCTTCTCTGCGACATACTGTGACGAGTAAATCACCAAAAAATACATACAATTTAAAAAGAAACGAAGAGTCCAAGTACATTAACGACTGCAACCCACTGATTTTGTCCATGTGGAATGCTAACATGGATATTCAGTTTGTTGCTGACAACTCTATTGCTGTGGCTCGATATGTGACGTCTTACATCACAAAAAAAGAAAAGACAGAACTGAAGGAAATGTGGGAGGACATTTCACATGAAAAGAGTATAAGTAAAAAATTATACAGTTTCAGTCTGAAGATGTTGTCGCATCGAGAAATTGGAGCATATGAATGTTTTGATCGGTTATCATCACCAAGTCTCTATGCCAAATCTAGAACAATCATTTGGGTGAGTCTAGGTCTTGCTGCAACACGAAACCAAGTTTTGAAATCTGTACAAGAAAATGAGTATTTAGTGGAGAAAGAACCAAACAGTACAGATATTTTGAAGACAAACATGTTGGATACATACTATCCAAATAGAAGTAGTCGTCTTGAGAACACTTGTTTGTATGAAGTTCTGCAAAAACATCACAGAAGATATCAATAATGGACAATATGCTGTCATTGGGTATGAAGGATGTCTAGTGAAGCAGAGAAAAGGCCATTCGATTAATCATCGGAAATTGAGTTGCGAATCTCCAGACAAAAGGGAATTTTACTATTTAGCTCTTTTGCAACTCTTTAAGCCATGGCGTACAGAAGAGGAACTACTTGGAGATTTTCTCTGTTACGAAGATTCTTTTAATGCAACCAAGGATACCATAGAATGTCCTGCAAGAAGCCACAATTGCTGCAGAGATTGCTAGAGACTGTTCTCAAGACAGTCAGAGTTCTACTTCATTGAGTCAGGATCCACTAGGAGGACCAATTATCCAAAATGAAGCTGCCACTGCTATGGAACAAGCTCAAGAGGCTGTAGTTAACTTGGAAGATTTGGTGAAACAACTAAACGTTGAGCAGAAACAGATATATGACGAAGTCACAGAACAGATTAAACATGGATTCAATCATGAGACAAAAGAGTGCTCATGTACATCATTTAAGCCTGTCCGACTGTACGTAAGTGGAGAAGCGGGAACTGGAAAACGTTTTCTGATTAAAGCAATTGCAACTTATCTGCAGAAAAGGACTGAATCACCGCTGTCTTGTGTTGTAACCGCTCCAACTGGACTGGCAGCACATAACATTAAAGGGATTACTCTACATCGTTTACTGATGCTACGAGTTGAGCATGATAATAAATTGCAATACAACAAGCTATCTGGAGATGCGTGTTCTGAAGTTTCAAGAGTCCTGAAGAAAATGAAACTTCTTATCATTGATGAAGTAAGCATGGTCTCAAATCTAATACTTGCTTTTGTGCATTTGAGAATGCAAGAAATTCTTAGAACAGAGTATGATGTGTTTTTTTGAGGGAAACACATTATTGTTTTTGGAGATCTACTGCAGTTGATTCCAGTAAAAGGACAACCAGTGTTTAAAATGCTCACACATGAAGATACCAGGAAGTTCCTAGGAAGCATTGGAAACGTTAATATATGGTTACATTTCAAATATGCAGAACTGCTTCAAAATATGCAACAGGCAAAGGATGAAGATTATAAAAATATTCTACAAGATGTAAGAATCGGAAAACTAAGTGAGCATGGGAAAGAAGATTTACATGCACGATTAATTTCAAATTTGTATCCAAATGCAAACATTCTTCCAGAGAATATTTTTAAGAAAATTACTGAGAACAAATCTGGGATATGTTTGATGCCAACTCTGCAAGAATGTTCCATCTTCAACAACAAAATGTTAAAGTTAGAAAATTAAGAGATTGTGAAACTGGAAGCTATATATAAAATAGAGCATATGGGAGCAACAATTATTTTGTCAGAAAATTTGAAATCAAAATTGGATTCGTTAGAGAAGAGTATATCTAAAACTGCTGGTTTTGAAAAGACTCTGAATGTGTGTTTAAATTGTCGTATCATTTTGAGAAGAAATTTAAATGTTGAAAGAGGTCTGGTAAATGGAGCAATGGGTCATGTTGTTGATTTTGTGAATTATAGAAATAGAGATGGAATTGAATTTTTAAAAATTAAATTTGATGGCATTGAGCAAGTACAACAAATCAGTTGTTGTTCTGCTAGATTTTTGCTTGTAAAAGACTTATATGTTCGCCAAAAACAGTTTCCTGTTTGTTTGGCATATGCTGTGACAATTCATAAATCTCAAGGTTCAAGTGTAGATAGTGCTTTGGTGAACATTGGAAGTTCTGTGTTTAAAGAGGGTATGGCATATGTGGCATTACCACGAGTCAGAACTTTATCAGGATTGTACTTGATTAAGTGTGATGAGACAAAGATTTGTGCAGATCTAGATTGTGTTAAAGTATACAATAGGTTAAGAAGAGAGTATTCTCCACATTTGCCTCAATATCCTCTGTTTGAAAAACGTGTGGTAGGCCGAAAAAGAAGAAATGAGAATAATTGCAGTGAGGTAGTAGCAAAAAGACAAAAAGTAGATGAAACTGTAATTGTAAGCAGAAAGAAAAAGGATTCTGTTTAAGATGTTGTTGGATTTCAGTTTGAAAACAGTTCTGGTGTCAACTGCTATGCTAATGTAGTGGTTAATGTTGTTTTTTTTCTTCAAACTTTACAAGAACAGATTGTTGAAAATCGGGATCAAAGATTCTGCGTTTTATTGAATTCTGTGTTTGAGAAATGTAGCAGTGATTTAGCAAAAATAGAAAGTGTTTCAGAAATTCAAAGTCTTTTAGACATATGTTCTGGTCAAAAAAAAATTCACAGAACATTCAGCAGGATTGTCAGGAATTTTTCATGTATATGTTTGGTGTTTTAGAAGATGAAGGTGTAGATGTAGAAAATCTTTTTAGCCTTTCTTATCAATGGCAGCATGACTGCGATAATTGTACTTTATCAAGTACTACTAGAATAGACACTGAAAGATTTATATATTTGACTTTACCAGACTGCAAATCAGTGTCTTTTAATAATCTAGTTAAAGCAGCTGATCATAATATGGTGTGTACCCAATCTAAGTGTACAATGCTGTCCACATTATTTATACAAACTTATGGCCAGTATGTCATTTTATTGTTCCAACGATGTAGACCTGATGGAACTAAATTGACAACTTCTATTAAAAATTTTGTGGCTTCTCAGTTATCAATTTCAAGAAGAACCTTTGCAACTGTAGCTATTATTTATCATGACGGTCCTTCGACAACATCAAGGCATTATACAGCTTATTTAAAATGTCGAAAAGGTTGGACTTACTGTAATGATACTCATTTGACTTTCAAACAACGTTTGCCTTTTGACTTAAAAAATTCTTACCTAGTGTTTTTAGAACCAAAATTTAAGGAAAGGTAATTGGCCTATGAAGACGGGAGAAGTTAATAAAAGTTAGTCTACTGTTTAAAATTATATTGTGAGTGAAAGTGATCAACATAATATAAAAAATCAAGTTCTCATATAGGTACTGTAAGTGGATCTCATAGTAAGTGATATCAGTATTATAGGAATTGTTGAACATGAGTGATCCCGAGATGGGAATATGAATATTTAAACATTGTAAACAAGGTTGTATGAGCTTTTCTTTCAGAACATCGGGTAAACAGTAATTTCAGAGTTTGATTTGAGTAATTTGAAAACATACTGATATATCTGACACTATTTGGCCGTAAGGAAAGTTTTTTTATAGAAAGTCGATCAAATGGACGTTTTAGAGAACAGCAGAGTATTTTCCAACGAAAAGGACCTTCACGATCTACTATTTGGCCTCAAGGAAAAGTAAGTGAATCAAAGATTAGTGTACATATGTGATTTGTAAGTTTATATGGCTTTTTTAACACAATCTTTTAGATTGTGTTTTTTTTCCCGCTTTCATATGATGAATCGTTTAAACTCACTGTTTTTAGTGCAATTCAATATATTCTGAGAACAGCAAAAATAAACTATCTAACATGTTGTACAAGTTATTCTATAGCTTGTATTGTGTAATTTATATTGTATTCCCATTGTCTCACACTCACTTTCCTTTTTCCACCCTCTTTCAGCTCTCTTTACTCACTCACACTGCCTTTCTCTCACTCTGTTTCATCCCCGTTCCTTTACTCCACTTCTTTCACAACCCCTCAATCCCATTTCAACTGTCTGCATCCCCTTTCTCCCTTGCACCACTTTTCAGCTTTCAGTCTGTATGCTTTACTTCCCTTTTCCGTCTTTTCCTCCTTTGCTCTTTTACTAATTCCTCTTTACTCACTCACCTCTTTTGTCGCACTCTGTCACTATAACTCACCCATTCTCCCTCACTTATCTTTCTTTGCTTCTTTCTTTTTTCCTCTTTTTTCGTTCACTACCTCTATGTCCTCAGTCTCTCACTCTGCTTGTGTTATGCTCACTTGTGTTTATCTACCTTCTATCATTTCTCTTACAACAACTTCACTGCTCCTCTCTCATCATTCTTCACCCCAGTTCTTTTACTCCGGTTCCATTACTACCCCTCATTTCCTATCTTTCAGTGTCCTTCTCTTTACTTTCATCACCGAATCACATTCTCTCAGTACCACTGATTTAGTCCTCTTCTCCTCTCTTTCCTTCCTTTGCTCCCTTACTCATTTTCCTTTCCTCACTCATTGTACTCCACTTCACTCAGTCCTTCCCTAAGTCCCTCTGTCTACTTACTTCCTCACTCCTTTTCCCTCAATCCTTCTATATTATCCTCACTCCCTTCATCCCTTCATTCTGTGACTCCCCTTCACTCGCTCTCAGTCATCTTCGATTCCTCTTTCTTGTAAATGGATCCTCAATCAGACTCCTTTCCCTCTCACTCATTCCCCTTTTACTTACTCCTCTTTCCTGATTTAGTTTTGCTAACTCACATTCTTTTAGTATCTTACTTACCTTCAGTTCATTTCTCTCTTCTTCTCTTCCTCTCTGTCACTGAATTTATCTGCCTTACTCTTAGTAATTTGCTTTCCTTCTATTTCTTATTCCCTCTTTTTGTCCTTCTACATTACTTTATTTCCCTTTCTGTATCCTTCACTCTTGCTTTATTTCTTAGTACACTTTTATGATTGTTAACCTCTTGACCTGTCTCTTCTATTTTAAAATATATATTTTACTAATTATAACTTGTTTTTTCTTCTGTCTTTCACAGATGCAAAGTGTAGTAAAAAAATGTAATTAAGTTTACATTAATTATATGGTAAGTGTGACTAAACAAATGTAGTTTGTCATCACCCTTTGCTTTAACCTCACTACTTTTCTCTCACCCTACCTCACCCCTGTTTCCTTACTCTGCTTCCCTCACTTATTCTTATCCTCCATGTTTACTTCTCTTTTCCTTATTTTCCTACCACATTCAACTTCTTTCAGTCCCCCTTATTTACTTCCCTTACCCTGTGTTCGCTTTGTTCACTCCCTCACTCATTCCTTTTTCCTTACTCACTTACTCCACTCCTCTCACTTCTTCTCTCAGCCCCTCCGTCCTCACAGTTCCTCACTCCCGTTTCCTCACTCCGTCTCTGTTACCCTCACTGTCTCTGTCCTTTCACTCTGTCACTACTCTTTCGTCATGCTCAATCCCTATAAATCACCCACACTCCCTCACTTACCTTTCTTTTGTGCTTCACTCAGCCCCTTTCTGTCACTCCTTCCTTTACTCTCTCTGTCTTTTCTCCCTGTCACTCCCAATGTCTTACCCTTATTCACTTTTATTCACCCTCTTTCACCCCTCTTTACTTACACTCACTGCTCTTTTCTTACCCTCCCTCACCACTGTTCCTTTGCTCTGGTTCCATCACTTCCCCTCATTCCCCATCCTTTACTCTCCTTCCCTTTACTTTCATCACCCACTCACATTCTCCCAGTACCTCTGTTTTAGTCTTCTTCCTCTTTCTTCTCTTCTTTCGCTCCCTTATTCAATTTCCTTTCCTCAGTTACTTCCTCTTACATATTTTCTCTGTCTTACTATCTATTACACAGTCCCTCTGTGTTCCTCCCTCTAGCTCTCTTTCTCTTAACACCACTCTCTCTGTCCCCTTTCTTTATGCTCACTCCTTCACTATTTTTTTTTTCGTGCGCTAACGGGACGCGCCCTGGTACGCGCACCGGGGTGCGCCGGAATACTGCGCTTACTGGTGCGCTCACCGGTACGCGCACCGGGAGCGCTCCAGGGCAAACGAATTTTAAAAAACAAAAAATATGAATATACATAAAAAAATAGTATTACATAAATATATAATATAGGATTCATTTTAAAATATATTACATTTCATAGCTATAGACATTTGCTATTAAAAAACCTTTGAAATTCACTGAAAAAAACATAGGTTTGAGGCCCTATATATAGTTAGGAATTAGCATTTAAAAAGCCTATAAAATTCACTGAAAAAACCATAGGTTTCACACCCGTTATAGTTAGGAATTAGCATTTAAAAAACCTTTGAAATTCACTGAAAAAACCATAGGTTTCACACCAGTTATAGTTAGGAATTATTATTTAAAAAACCTATTAAATTCACTGAAAAAACCATAGGTTTCACAGCAGTTATAGTTAGCTGGAAATGTTACTGACATAAAACCATTGAAATTCCCACGTTATCGTTAGTTGGACTCACTATAACTTGCGCGCCTGCAATGCACTGCTGATGACGTCACATATTACATCACTCATGACATGGTCAGTAACATCACTCATGACATCACTGATGACACCATCCTTGTGACAGAGTGACAGACCTCCTTTCAGTGTAATGTAACCCTTGAAACACATATTCAAAAATAGAAACTAAAATGTTCAAAAAAATAGAGATACCCATACCAGTTACAACAACCAATTCAGTAATACCACACTCTATGTACACATCCACTCATTCACCAACAGTTCTATATAGTCACTCATACATATATTTACTCATCATATGTAGTGAAACACCTATACATCCTGTTACACACCGACAGTCATCCAAAAGTTACTCACACACATAATCACACATGCAAATAAACTATTGAACATCAATTTATTTGCATATACAGCTATACACACACTACCACCTTACTTCTAAGGAAACTTACACATACTTAATCTCTTAAACAAACACTTATAGAAACACATTCTTATTTAAACAGGAACTCCTACAATCTCTCAATCTCACATATACTCACTTATATACATCAATACTCACATATACTAGAATAAAACATATTTAGTTACTAATAAAGACACTAGTGAGACATTCATTCACTCACTAAAACACACATATGCACACTCATCCACCCTTACAATCCAACACATATGCTGTCTTCAAATCACATACAAACAGTGAGTCAGTCATTAATGCATCTATGTGCGAAGTAATACCCCCACCAAACCATACAGACACTCATACTGATACTAAAAGAAATCTAATAACCCATACACACACACACACATGTAGCTACTCACCAACCCATGCAGCCACTTATACACAAAGTGAAACACTGATACTTATATTTAAATATTTAAAAATTACTCGCTAATATATGTATTCACTAAGATACACTTAATAAGCCAGTTAACTAATCAATTTTAAAAAAAAACAAACATCCATTTAGACACTTATTTAAAAATGTATTCTTCCATCAACCTTTACAAATACATATATAAAACATTTTTATTTTACAGAAAGACACACATTCACTGGATGGTGTCATCAGTGATGTCATGAGTGATGTCACTGACCATGTCATGAGTGATGTCATATGTGACGTCATCAGCAGTGCATTGCAGGCGCGCAAGTTATAGTGAGTCCAACTAACTATAACGCAGGAATTTCAATGGTTTTATGTCAGTAACATTTCCAGCTAACTATAATTGCTGTGAAACCTATGGTTTTTTCAGTGAATATATATATATATATATATATATACACTAAAAGCATGGGTTTCAGGGGTGTTATAGTTAGTTGGATATTTCACTTGTGCAAAAACATAGAAATCCCTCCTTTATAGTTAGTTCTGCTTGTTGGGGTTCAGGGGGGGCGGGTGCCTTCTGTCTAGACCCCCGATCCTTGGTTTTAGCGAGTAGTGGCAAGTGCATGTGCGAATTTATGGACGCTCCCTTGGGCTCGCTTTAAAAGGGCTTGCCTGCAGGAAACCGGTGCTTGGTTTCTTTGATGGTCCCTTGCCGTGTGTTTCCAGTTCCTGTTTCCCTACCTTGTTCCCTCTCTATTGCGGTCCACGGCTGTGGGCCTTAAGAGGGCTGGTTTTTGGCTCCCCTTTTCCTACGATTCCTGTTTTCCTAACCTTTGGGGTATTTTTGAACCATTAGTGGGGACCTGTTTTGAATTTGATTATGCTACGGGATACGCGGCTGCGTTTCCCTTGTGAGCTGGGCGTCCCGTTTTCCTCTTGTTGTAGTTAAACCATCTTGTTGTGTATCTTTTGGGTGGTTTTACGAAGGAGCCGAATAACGGCCTTTTTTTGTGCTACCTTCGTGTCCTTTTAGTCACAGGGGTTTTTTGGGTGTCTTCTTCGTCCTTGGACACCTTTTTTCCCCTATCCCTTCCCAGTCCTCTTTTCGTTGCTTGCTGATTCCACCCCCTTTGTTATTCTCAGTGTTTCCTGAGGGGGCGTGGTTGGTCTGGGGTTACGGAAGAAAAATCCAATACGAAAGCAGTCGATTGTTTCCTGTTTCCTTTAAGCTATTCCCGAGTGGTGACTGGGGTAAGCGGGGAGGTCGGTGGGTTCGTGTGTGTTCTTAGCACTTGTTCGGTTAGTAGGGTGTGTCTAATCTTATCCCCCTTTTCTTTTTCAGTGGTCTCGACTGGGGTCAAGCAGTCCGCTACCAGGGGTTTGAAGAGACACGCTGCATTCCCCAAGACCTTGGGTTCCCTGGTTTTGTTTACCCACCCTCTCCCGGTGTCGTGTTCTCCATCACCCAGAATATATCTGTGGGTGTTGGGGTGTCACGGCGAGGGTAGGGGATTGGGACGTTCTTCACTCCTGCGGTGTTTGGCTGGTTGGCAGGCAGAACAGAAAACCAAGCCCACAAATTGATACACCGCCCGAGTGAAGAATGGTTGAAGAGGCAACAGGAGGGGCATCTTCGATGCAGGATCTCATGTAGGCCTTTGCACTTTTGCATGGTGAGGTCCAATCCCTTAGACAAGAGAACCATGAGTTACGGTTGACACTGAGTGAGGTTAGCGCCAAGGAAAACACCAAGAGGAGAGGGAGGGATCCCTCAGTGAAGGTCAAGACCCCAGTGATTCAGCCAGCTACATTTAAGTATGAGAGGAGTGGGGGGCAGAGTGGGTCTCCTTTGTCAGTTACTGTTAACACTCCAGTGCCGGTGCCTCTGGCTGCTCCTGAGAGGTTCACCGGAGATAGTAGTAGATACGCTATCTTTATGAATCAGTGCCATTTGCACTTCATGTGTCGACCAGCTGCTTTTCCCGATGACACTACTAAGGTAGCGTTTGTAATCTCATATCTCTCGGGTACTGCAGCTGGTTGGGCGGTTCCCTTAGTCGAATGCAATGACGCCGTGTTAAGTAGTTTTCCGGCGTTCAAGCTCCAAATGCATAGTCCGTTCGCTAAGCATGCGTTTATGCAAGCAAGCGATGCAGAATTGTTAAAGCTAAGGCAGGGGAAGCAGGACCTTCTGGCTTACGTGGCTACCTTTAACCGCTTAGTAGCAGAAACTCAATGGCCCGTTGCAAAAAGAACATCTTTGTTTTCTCAGGGCTTGTGCGAAGACTTAAAGGATATAGTCTCGCAGGTAGTGGACCCCCCCGAGGATTGTGTTGAGTTCATCGATTTGTTGGTAAAACTCAACCGCAGACTGTGTGAGAGGAAGGGGGAGAGGACCAGGTTTCAACCCTCGAGGGCAACCGTAACCAAGAGAGAGACACCGGAAATTTGGGATGTAAAGACAGATCCCGAACCAATACAGTTAGGTGGGGTGCGAGGTCCCTTAACTAAGGAGGAAAAGGAGCAGAGACGACTGTTGCAGTTGTGTTTGTATTGCGGGAGGGGTGGGCACTATGCTCGAGAGTGTCCTGTGAAACCGTCCCAGTTGAATGTGAATAAGGCTGTGGCTTTCGTAGGAGGGGGGTGTGAGAGGCCTTCTGTCCTTGAGAGTAGCAGTTGCAATCCTTATGATATACAAGGAGCAGTGCAAAGAGTCCCGCACCATTTCACGGTGTCAGCCTGCTTTGCATTTTCATCTAGTAGTAGAGCATCCCTGTAGGTGTTATTGGATTGTGGGGCTACAGGGAACTTTATGGATATCAGTTTGGTCGAGAAGTTGAATGGTTCCGTGTGTGATGAAGAGACAACCTGAACCTGTGAGGGCCATTGATGGGACGGAACTGTCCTCTCGGTCAATCGTCCGCAGACCGAACCTTTGCTGATGACATTCGATAATGGGCATTCTGAGACAGTTTGTTTCGATCTTATAGCCGCTCCAGCATTCGGGGTGGTGCTCGGGGTGCCCTGGTTACAGGCCCATAATCCTAGGATTGATTGGGCACGGAGGTTGGTCACGGTCGATTCAGAGTACTGTCTTCTGCACTGTTATTGTGATGCGACCGACTGGGTGTCTCTGTTGTCTTGTGCAGCGAGTGGCTGTGTTCAGAACAGCTTGCCTTCTTCGTTTGTAGCATACAAGGTAATGTTTGATAAGGTCAGGCGTGTGTTTTGCCTCCTCACAAGGCTTTTGATTGCCGGATTGATTTGGTTCCGGGGTTGTCTTGCCCTGTAGCAGGGTTTATGCGTTGTCGGAGCCGGAGGAGAAGCATCTACAGCAGTACTTGGACAAAATGTTGGGTTCATTCGACCATCTTCTTCGCCTGTGTCTTCCTCCATCTTTTTCATACCTAAGAAGGAGGGTGATCTCCGCGCTTTCGTGGATTACAGAACGTTGAACAAAGTTACGATAAAGAACAAGTACCCATTACCACTCATACCGGTGTTGTTAGATCAGCTGCGGCATGCCAGGGTATTTACAAAGCTTGATTTGAGAGGTGCTTACCATCTCGTTCGCGTCCGAGAGGGCGATGAATGGAAAACGACGTTCCGCACTAAGTTTGGTTTATTTGAGTATTGTGTTATGCCTTTTGGTTTATGTAATGCCCCTGCCGCTTTTCAGTTTTTCATTAATGAAGTTTTGTGTGAGTTTTTGGATATCAGTGTGATTGTTTACATTGATGACATTTTGGTTTTTTCCCAGTCCCTTGAGGATCATGATTCTCATGTTTCACAGGTTTTGTCTAATTTGTTGGAACACCGTTTATTCGTCAACTTGGATAAGTGCACGTTCGGTGCGACGCATGTTGAGTTCTTGGGTTTCTTGATTTCGGCGGATGGTATTAAGATGGATCCCCGGAAAATTGAAGCCATTATCAACTGGCCCATTCCTGCATGTGTCAAGGATATATAGGTACTTCTTGGATTTGCCAACTTCTATAGGTGTTTTATCAGCCATTTTTCGGAAATCGTTTCGCCTATGACTTCTTTTTTGAAGAAGGGAGTGATTTTTGATTGGACGCCTGTAGCACAGTCAGCATTGGAATGTTTGATTGGGCAATTTACATCTGCTCCAGTGTTAATGCATCCTGATCAGGCCCTCCCGTTTTATGTAGAGGCGGATGCGTCCCAGCTGGCAGTTGGGCGTGTGTTATTTCAGCGTGACAGCGTGACTGGGTTGATGCATCCAATTGCGTTTTTCTCGAAAAAACTGCTACCTGCTGAGCAGAATTACACCGTGGCAGAGAGGGGGCTATTGGCCATAAAGCTGTCTTTTGAGGAATGGCGACACTATCTTTGGGTTGCTCGTCACCCCATTACGATCTATACTGATCATAAGAACTTGGAGTTTTTCCGTTCTGCCAGGGCTTTGACTCCCAGGCAGATGAGATGGGTGCTGTTTTTCAATGACTACGATTATACCATCACGTATAGGCCAGCAGCTCAACAGGGGAAGTCTGATGCTTAATCTCGGATTTATGCGGATCCGTCGCAGAGAGGGCGGGTAGAAGAGAACCGATTAATGATTCCAAGAGAAAGGATTGTTGGTTGTGTCTCCATGGACGACTTTTTGGTTAAAGTTCAAGATGAAATGAGACAGTTGGACATGGCTCCGTGGTTGTCGGAACCTGGGTTTACGTTAAGGGATGGGTTGTTGTATCAGGCCAACAAGCTGTTTGTGCCCCCTGAGTTGCGTACACTGGTTCTTACTTATTGTCATTCTTCGTCTTTGGTTGGGCATCCTGGGGTTAAGAAGACCAAGGAGATGTGTTTGCGTTGGTTCTGGTGGAAGTCCTTAGCCCACGATGTGCAGGTATTTGTGGCCTCATGTCCGGTGTGTGCTGTTAGTAAGTCCTCGCACATGTCACCATCTGGGTTGTTACATCCTTTGCCAGTGCCTCCCTCCCCCTGGCATAAGATCAGTATGCATTTTGTGACCGATCTGCCGCCTGATTCAGGGTTTACGACCATATTGGTCGAAGTGGATTTATTCACTAAGACGGCACACTTCGTTTCCCTTGCTTATGTTACCCACGTCTAGGGAATTGGCTGATGTATCCATGGCACAAGTGATAAGATTACATGGGGTGCCTACTGCCATCGTTTCAGACAGAGGGGCACAGTTTGTATCACACTTTTGGACTGCTCTATGCCTGTCTCTAAAAATTGATGTACCGTTGTCATCAGCCTATCATCCACAAAGCGACGGGCAAACGGAACGTACCAACCAAACCATGGAACAGTATTTGCGATGTGTGTTAACGTCGCTGACGGGCAGTTGGGTATAAGCCCTTCCTGTTCGCCTATAATAACAGTATGCACTCAGCATTAGGTATGTCGCCGTTTTACTGTTCTATGGGTTCCATCCCAAAACTATTCCCATTCAACCATCTGAGAGGGTGCCTGCAGTGGACTCCCTTAGTAGGGATTTGATTGACATCTGGAAGAAGGCTCAACAGCAGTTGTTTGAGTCTAAGAGGGCCATGAAGGCACAGGCAGATAGGCATAGACGGCCAGCTCCCCTTAATGCAGTGGATGATAGGGGTTGGCTCGCAACGAAAAATCTGAGGTTGCCGGGACCGAGGAAATTACAGCCTCTGTTTGTGGGTCCCTTTCTTGTCCAGGAGGTGGTGAATCCAGTTGCGATTAGGCTGACCTTACCGGATGAGTACTGTATCCATCCGGTGTTTCATACATCCTTATTGAAGCCATATGTCACCACTACTCAAGAGTTGCCACCTCCTCCTCCTGTTTTGATTGATGATAGCGTGGAGTATGCAATTAATGCTGTATTGGACTCCAGGAGGAAGAGGGGACGATTGTACTACCTTATAGACTGGAAGGGGTATGCCCCCGAGGATCGCTCCTGGGTACCAGCGAGGCAGGTGCATGCTGTCAGCGTCTAGCCACTCCTTGGGTTTCTGTGTGATGCCAAAACGGGTCCACCTCCAGACTTCCCCAACTCTGGAAAGAAGCAACTCAGAGTAGTGAGGTAGTCAGGCGAGGTAAATAATAAGAAGGCCGGGACCAGTGGAAAGCGGGAGAACCTGCAACATAAAATACAGATTTAATACATAGGCAAGCAAAACTTACTACTCTCATATTATTCTCGCTAGAACTCGCTAGTACCTTTCCACTGGCAGTGAAGTCCTGTAGTGAACTTCTAACAGGCAGGGACTCCAGCTTCAACTTAAAGTACCTACAACAAGAAACCACAATGATAAAACACAGATTCCGCTACCACCACTTACGCCCAAACTGCAGTATTCGAACATACATACCAACTTTCAATTATCCGGATTCAACATAAACACTGATCCCAGAATAGGGCGTTCTTCTCAATCAGAAATGAGAGTTGAACGAGCCCCTAACATAAGCGCTCCACCTGTTCGGAGCAAAGGTAAGAGATCATAAAATAATAAACTCAGGGTCCATTGAAGTGAAAGAAAAGAATTCCACAGGACTGTACAATCCAACCACGCTTCCTTCAGCGCAGCAGTAAGGAAGGAAGAAATCCGAGCCACGGACACAGTTACCAACCACTTGTTCTGATTAGATCAAAGGACAAATGCTAGGCTCGCTGTAGGCATCGGTTTGGCTCCCTTGGGGATAAGCGCATTCACAGCGCTAAAAAAATAAACAAACTCCCATCCGGTGATCGCACCAAACAGGAGGCATCCTTTGAGATTCCCACAGGGGAATGAGCGTTGAGAGGAGCAGCGCTTCCTTCAGCGCGAACGATACATCCACTTCAGAACTCTTTCCGCTCCACCCTTCTTCCTGACTGGGAGCTTCAGAACGAGCCAGGCGCTTACTTCAGCGTCGGAAGGAAAGAGACACACGGGAGACGGCAATGAGCTGAACGCTTCTTCAGCGCACTAAGGAGGTATGAAGAAGCACACCTCACAGCAGGATACAAAACTGTAGACAAGAGAGAGCCTCCACGCAGCCAGCGTAAGACTCGAAGCACGGACAACAACTGCAAAATGGCAGATTACGCGCACCTCTCCCCATACCTGACTGGGCAATATAGACGTTGCTCCTCCCCTATCAGGCATTCTGGGAGATGTAGTTCGGGCGCATAAACCAGGCAATGTAGGCGCTTTGAACGCTGCAGGTTCCGGTCAGTGCCTGACAGAATTCCCTACTCCCATGCGCCTCCTAGATCCAGGCTTATCAGGACAACGGGTATGGAACTCCCGCACCGCCCAGGGAGCATGGACATTGGATGATGGTTCCCACGAATCGTCCTCTGAACCATATCCTCTCCAAGAGATGAGATACCAGAGCCAACCGCTTCTGATGTTAGAATCCAGCACCTTACAAACTTCGTACTCCAGCTGTCCATTCCGAACCACCGGCGACACAGCTCGTCTAGCCGCTCCCAAAGCCGGTTTCAACAGACTGCAGTGAAATACCGGATGTATGCGCAAAGAAGCAGGCAGCTTAAGCTTGTACGACACTGAGCCCACAGGGCGCACCACCGGATAAGGCCCAATGAATCGGGGATGAAATATACTCCTTTAACGGAAGCGGATATTCCTGGTTGACAACCACACTCTTTCCCCGGCCTTGTAGGTAGGACCTTCCTGACGTCTGCTATCGGCCCACGACTTTACAGTCTTTTTGCAACATCCAGGTTGCGGCGTATCTTGATATGTACAGCCTGCAGACGTTTGATCAGCATAGCCACGGTGGGTTGGTTGGTAATGTCACAGGGAACCGAAAGAGGAAGCACCTTGGCATGGAAACCATGATTGGCCCAAAAGGGAGAATCCTTGATAGAACTATGCCATGAATTGTTATATGACAACTCTGCTAACCACAACATAGCAACCCATGATTCACTAGCCTCTTTAGCATAACAGCGCAGATATGTCTTGAGTGTCTGGTTTAGTCTTTCCGTCTGGCCGTCTGTCTGCGGATGGAAACTCTTCGAAGTAGCCACCTCGATTCGGAGATCTTTGCACCACATTTTCCAGAACCGGGCCATGAATTGCGGGTCCACGATCCGAAACAATAACCCTTGGGAGTCCAATCAACCTCACCACCTGTGACAGCAACAACTGGGTGGTTTGTCCGACTGTGGGCAGGTTTCTACAAGGGACGAAGTGTCCCATTTTAGTAAGACTGTCTACCACCACCATAATGGCTTCGCACCCTTGGTCTTTTGGCAGGCCTACTACAAAATCCAGACTGATGGTATGCCATGGTTGTGTTGGTGTAGGTATAGGAACCAGTTTGCCTTTAGCTCTACAATGTTTGCCTTTGGCTCGAGCACACACATCACACTGTTTAATCCATAGGTTTACATCGTTTTTCATGTATTCCCACCAAAACTGTCTCTGTACGAGCTGTAGTGTCTTTTTTACACCAGAATGTCCTGCTACTACAGTGTCGTGGCACCAGTTGAAGGCCTTCAATCTGATTTCCTTGGAGGGAAGGTATAACTTGTTGTTCACAAAGGGCAAACCATGTTTGAGAGTTCTTGACGTGCTGTCATTGACCCACCGTTTCCACTATTCCTGATTTCTCTGGTTCTTTACCTCATCTAAGAAGTTCTCTGTGGTAAGGGAACACAGCACCTTCTCGGGTGAAATGATGGCTTCTGGTGGGATGTCTTGTTTTTCTAGCACATCCTCTTGTCTGGATAGAGCATCCGCCTTTCCGTTCTCTGACCCTGGCCTGAATGTAATTACGAAGTCGAACTCTGCGAAGAAGAGCATCCATCGCATTTGACGTTGTCTGAGATGTCTGGCGGTCTTCATATATTGTAAATTACGGTGGTCAGTGTAGACCGTGACGGGATGTTTGGCCCCCCATAAGTAGTGCTGCCATTCTTCAAAGGCTTTCTTGATGGCCAATAACTCTTTTTCGGCCACCGTGTAGTTCAGTTCGGCTGGACTCAACTTCTTGGACAAAAAGGCTACTGGATGTAATTGTCCCGAGAAGCGATCTCGCTGTGAGAGCACTGCCCCAATAGCAATGTCGGAGGCCTCTGCTTTCACCACGAAAGGCACCTCAATCTGCGGATGTTGGAGAATGGGGCCGATGTGAATGCCTTTTTGAGGCACTCAAAAGCGCTCTTTGCTTCCTGAGTCCAACAGAAAGGATGTCCCTTTCTTAGCAGATGTGTTAAAGGGGAAACCAGCTGTGAGAAGTGTGCAATGAACCTCCGGTAATAATTCGAAAATCCAAGGAAGCACTGCACATCTCTTACATTCTTTGGGATAGGCCATTCTTGCACTGCCAAAACATTCCTTTCAGCCATACACACCCCAGAGGGGCTCAGAATCACACCCAAAAACTCCACCTGCTGCACATGGAATTCACACTTGTTCAATTTGCAGAACAATCCATTCTCCTGCAATTTCCGCAAAACCTGCTTTACATGATTACCATGACTGTTTGTGTCTTGCGAGTAGATCAAAATATCGTCAATGTAGACGACTACGAACTTGTCCACATAACTCTTTAACACATCGTTCAGGAAGAACTGAAAAGCCGCTGGGGCATTGCAAAGCCTGAACGGCATCACTAGATATTCGAAAAGGCCATAGCGAGTTTTAAAGGCCGTCTTCCACTCATCTACTCCTCGTATCCGTAACAGGTGAAAAGCCCCTCTCAAGTCTAGTTGGTAGTAAATGACTGCTTCACGAACCTGATCTAACAAAACGGTGATGAGTGGAAGAGGGTAGCGATTTCTTACAGTGTTCTTATTCAAAACCCTGTAGTCCAGACATGTTCGCAATTCACCATTAGCTTTTTTAATAAAAAACAGAGGTGAAGCAGCAGGTGAGCGGGAAGGACGAATAAACCCTATGTCAACATAATGGTCCAGGTACTCCCTCAGGTGTTGTGTCTCGGGGTCTGATAGCGCATACACCCTACAAGAAGGCAGTACCGCTCCCGGAATCAGATCTATTTGACAATCGTACTTTCTGTGTGGGGGTAGTATCTCCTCCTAAGTTTCACTAAACACCTCTCTGAACTCTGCATAGGCCGGGGGTAGTACAGTTTCCTTTTCAGCAGCGGTAGCAACCTGATAGACTTGTGTGAGGGCTAGTACATGATTGCTTAACGGTTGGACACAGGATGATAGGCACTGTTCCGACTCAAAACTTAAAGACTTTTGTGTCCAATCAATTTTGGGGTTATGCTTCCATAACCAGGGCATTCCCAATATCACCTTGTATTGAGGCGCTTCAATAATGTTTAAGGTTATTTTTTCCACATGCATGTTCTCTTCTCCTTTCCTGACCAGTTCTAGCTCTTCTGTTACTTCCGTAATGGGCCCTGACTTCAGCGGCTTCCCATCCACTGCTAAAACCCTTTCCGGAGTGTTCCTAGGTACACGAAGCAACTCCAGACGCTGTACTAGTCCACTATCAATAAAGTTTCCGGTAGCTCCTGAATCTACCATTACCTCTATGTTATGCGAGCCCTTGTTATCTGTGAGACTCATCTGCAGAACAATGTGAGACACAGAAGGAATGACCTCAGCTCCTGCCAAAGTTGGGACTCTCAACGCGGTTGAAAGTTCTGTTTCCTTCTCTGGTAAAGCTTCTACACTGACCGGTCTCTGAGGAGACATGGTAGTGACTGCCACTTTCTTGTTGCTGGAGTATGTACCTGGCTTTTTCGGTTTCGTGGGGCAGTCTCTCACGAAATGTCCTTTCCTGCCGCAATACATGCACAACCCCAACGATCTGCGATTCTCTCTATCAGCTCAGGTTAAAGGGGCTCTAACTGCTCCGATTTCCATAGGCTCAGCTTTCTGATCAGTGGTGGAGGAAGCGGATCTAGGACTCTTCTCGGTTTTCTCCCCCTGACCGTAAACCCTTTCACCTCTCCTTTCTGCTAGTCTATGGTCTAGACGCAGTGTCAGATTCATCAAATCCGTGTACGTTCTGGGCAGGTGGTCTATTTGTGCTAAGACATCTTTCATGTCATCTCTAAGCCCCTGATATATAACGACATACGCTTCTCCTCTGGCCACACAGTTTCTGCTATCAACCTGTTGAACTTAGTCAGATAGGTGACCAAGTCCTGTTTCCCTTGCTTTAGTTCTAGCGATTCCCTGTCAGCTGACATTGTGGTAGCATGCCTATCAAACACTCTTTCCAGTTCTCAACGAAAAGAGTCCCAATCAGATAGGGGTGGATCATCGTATTTAACCAAGGGCACTGCCCAGTTTGCTTCATCCCCGGTCATATACGAGATGGCAAACGCAACTCGGGAATGATTAGTCGGAAAAGAAGCAGGTTTACACGAAAAGTGCAGCAGAATTTGTGTGAGAAAGGTCTGATTCTTGGATGGATCACCTGTAAATCTTTCGGGACTAGCCAATGGAATGGGCAGGGGTACGTTCACCTGTATCTGTGATGAACCTTGATTGGCATCAAAAGGGTTTCTTGCCTGTCTATCGACTTTCTCTGGAAGAGCGGCGGTTTCCGCTTTGGAGGCTGCTAACTCTTGCTGTACCAGCACAAGCGCTTGTAAGACATCATCTAAGGAAGCCATGTTTGCGCATCACCAGAAACCAAAGGAGCGATATATCTTGGGCGCGTAATTCTGTCAGCGTCTAGCCACTCCTCGGGTTTCTGTGTGATGCCAAAAGGGGTCCACCTCCAGACTTCTCCAACTCTAGAAAGAAGCAACTCAGAGTAGTGAGGTAGTCAGGCGAGGGAAATAATGAAGAAGGCCGGGACCAGTGGAAAGCGGGAGAACCTGCAACATAAAATACAGATTTAATACATAGGCAAGCAAAACTTACTACTCTCATATTATTCTCGCTAGAACTCGCTAGTACCTTTCCACTGGCAGTGAATTCCTGTAGTGAACTTCTAACAGACAGGGACTTCAGATTCAACTTAAAGTACCTACAACAAGAAACCACAATGATAAAACATAGATTCCGCTACCATCACTTACGCACAAACTGCAGTATTCGAACATACATACCAACTTTCAATTATCCGGATTCAACATAAACAGTGCTCCCAGAATAGGGCTTTCTTCTCAATCAGAAATGAGAATTGAATGAGCCCCTAACATAAGCGCTCCGCCCGTTCGGAGCAAAGGTTAGAGATCATAAAATAATAAACTCAGGGTCCATTGAAGTGAAAGAAAAGAATTCCACATGACTGTACAATCCAACCACGCTTCCTTCAGCGCAGCAGTAAGGAAGGAAGAAATCCGAGCCACGGACACAGTTACCACCTACTTGTTCCGATTAGATCAAAGGACAAATGCTAGGCTTGCTGTAGGCATCGGTTTGGCTCCCTTGGGGATAAGCGCTTCCACAGCGCTAAGAACATAAACAAACTCCCATCCGGTGATCGCACCAAACAGGAGGCCTCCTATGAGATTCTCGACAGGGAAATGAAAGTTGAGAGGAGCAGCGATTGCTTCAGCGCGAAAGATACATCCACTTCAGAAGTCTTTCAGCTCCACCCTTCTTCCTGACCGGGAGCTTCAGAACAAACCAGGCGCTTACTTCAGCGTCCGAAGGAAAGAGACACACGGGAGACGGCAATGAGCTGAACGCTTCTTCAGTGCACTAAGGAGGTCCGAAGAAGCACACCTCGCAGCAGGATACAAAACTGTAGACAAGAGAGAGCCTCCACGCAGCCAGCGTGAGACTCAAAGCACGGACAACAACTGCAAAACGGCAGATTACGCTCACCCCTCTGGGCAATATAGGCGTTGCTCCTCCCCCATCAGGCATTCTGGGAGATGTAGTTCGGGCGCATAAACCAGGCAATGTAGGCGCTTTGAACGCTGCAGGTTCCGGTCAGCGCCTGACACATACGTCTGTTTCATCGCCAGCACCCTGGGAAGCCTAGGCCGGTGGGAAGGCTTTTGGGGGGGGGGGGTACTGTTGGGGTTCAGGGGGGGCGGGTGCCTTCTGTCTAGACCCCCGGTCACTGGTTTTAGCGAGTAGTGCCAAGTGCATGTGCGAATTTATGGACGCTCCCTTGGGCTCGCTTTAAAAGGGCTTGCCCGCAGGAAACTGGTGCTTGCTTTCTTTGATGGTCCCTTGCCGTGTGTTTCCAGTTCCTGTTTCCCTACCTTGTTCCCTCTCTATTGCGGTCCACAGCTGTGGGCCTTTAGAGGGCTGGTTTTTGGCTCCCCTTTTCCTACGATTCCTGTTTTCCTAACCTTTGGGGTATTTTTGAACCATTAGTGGGGACCTGTTTTGTATTTGGTGATGCTACGGGATACGCGGCTGCGTTTCCCTTGTGAGCTGGGCATCCCGTTTTCCTCTTTTTGTATTTGAATCATCTTGTTGTGTATCTTTTGGGTGGTTTTACGAAGGAGCTGAATAACGGCCGTTTTTTGTGCTACCTTCGTGTCCTTTTAGTCACAGGGGCTTTTTGGGTGTCTTCTTTGTCCTTGGACACCTTTTTTCCCCTATCCCTTCCCAGTCCTCTTTTCGTTTCTTGCTGATTCCACCCCCTTTGTTATTCTCGGTGTTTCCCGAGGGGGCGTGGTTGGTCTGGGGTTACGGAAGAAAGATCCAATACGAAAGCAGTCGATTGTTTCCTGTTTCGTTTAAGCTACTGCCGAGTGGTGACTGGGGTAAGCGGGGAGGTTGGTGGGTTTGTGTGTGTACTTGGCACTGGTTCGGTTAGTAGGGTGTGCTAATCTTATCCCCCTGTTTTTTTCAGTGGTCTTGACTGGGGTCAAGCAGTCCGCTACCAGGGGTTTGAAGAGACACGCTGCATTCCCCAAGACCTTGGGTTCCCTTGTTTTGTTTACCCACCCTCTCCCGGTGTCGTGTTCTCCATCACTCGGAATATATCTGTGGGTGTTGGGGTGTCACGGCGAGGGTAGGGGATTGGAACATTCTTCCCTCCTGCGGTGTTTGGCTGGTTGGCAGACGGAACACTGCTAACTATAACTCACGCCCCTACAATTCACTGCTGATGATGTCACATATTACATCGCTCATGACATGGTCAGTGACATCACTGATGACATCACTGATGACATCATCCATGAGATAAATTGATGCATCTTCTCACACCCTAATATAACTTTTGACTTTGAGCGGGTCTATTGCGACAGATATCCCAAAATGGTGCTATAGGTTTCTGAGTGCCATATAATCCTAAAGCATATCTCCACTTTCCTACATTGGATTTTTGTTGTTTTGGTGTCATTTAAAAGATAAAAATATTTCCTATTTTCATAAATTGGTGTTCGATTTTTTATCATGCTGTGTGTCCTTAATATTTACTTATTTGGTGTTTTTAAATGCTTTACATACCTGTCTTTAAAGTTAAACTTGCCTGCTCGCAGCCAAGCTACCAAGGCTTGAGCATGGGAATATTTTCTAAGACCTATTCTAAGCCCTATACTGGGTTAGTGGCCTTATTGCCAGTGGCTGACTTACATTTGCCCCTACCAATAATCCACTTTCCAGCATTTGGTGCTCAGCTGTGTGGATGAGGACCTGCGTTTAAAAAGTACACCTTTCAAGAAAGTGAATTAAGATTGTACATATTCTCTAAATTGCCCTAGAACAAAACTTTTGAGTTTGATTTTTGTAATTTGCACTAAACTGTTTTTAATCCATTGTTTTGATATTCCAAATTATTCTAGGTCTGCTTTGCCTAGTTATTGTGACCCAAAAGAAGGGAACCATGGAGATGGACCTGGATAAACTGTCCCAGTTTTCAGAGGGTGCTCTTATGGTACAGTGTAGGCTTAGGGGGCTCCCTGCTTCCAACAAGATTAGGAAGACAGGGTTGCTTAAGTCCCTACCAGCCTGGGCTGGGGTAGCTGAGGAGACTCAAAGGGGGATGGAAGGTGAGCCCCGCAAGCTCATCCCAGAGGGGGGTGAGGATGATGCCTATTCTATTTTTTCTAGTGTTAGCCATATGATTCTAGATGGTGAGAGGGGGGAAGGGTCCCTTACTCAGGAACCACCACTGTCTCTTGCAGAAAGACAGCTTAAGGCTCAATTAGCTTTGATAGCTTTGTAGCAGAGGAAACTGTAAATGTCTGAGAAGAGATGGGAGAGGGAGGAGGTGTTGAAAAGAAATGGTGGCAGTGAAAATTATCAAGATTTTGAAATATCAAGGGGTGGTGATCTTGATCATAAACTTCCCAAGGGTATAGTACCCAAGTAAACTGAGGGGGATGACACTGAAAAGTGGCTAGCAGCTTTTGATAGGGCTCTTAGAATGAGTAGGGTCCACTTTAAGTATTTGGGTGCACTCCTGTGGAAGTTGATTCTAGTAGCTGGGAGGGATAAGCACCTGACCCTAAAGGGAGTGGATGCAGAATCATACCAGCAGATGAAGACATGGTTAGTCAATTGATTTGGTCTGACTCCAGAGCAGTACAGGGTAAAGTTTAGAGGCACCCAGAAATTGAGTTCAAAGTCTTGGGTAGACTTTGTGGATGTTTCAGTGAAGGCACTGGAAGGCTGGATTGTTGGTAACACTGTTGACACATATGACAGATTGTATAATTTGTTTTTGAAAGAACACATTTTGACTCATTGTGCAGAAGAGAAGTTACACCAGTATCTAGTGGACTCTAAGCTGAAAGACCACAGAGAGCTGGAAGAGGCAGCTGATGAGTGGGTGAGAACTCTGGTTTCTTTCCTTACAGCACCCGGGGGTGACCATAAGAAAGGAGGACAGGTCCCTCCCCAGATCAAAGTCCAAGGAAAAGAAGGTCAAAACCAGAAGGAGTCCTCCAAAGACCCACAAAACCCTGTACAGGGAGGGGGGCCTGAGCCAAGCCATATTCAAAGGGAGGAGATATTAGAGAAAAAATGGTAGCTTCTTTGATCCTTCAAAGGTGGGTATGTGCTTTGACTATAACCAGCCAGGGCACAAACAGGGAGATGCTGTCTGCACCAAGAAGCTCCCCCCTAAGGGGCCATCCACAGGGATTGCCAGTATAAATATAGGGGCGAAGAGGGATTTCCCAGAGAGGGGTAGTAAGGTGGTGGAAGCAACCTTAGTGTACCTGGGTGGGGTCAATATTGCAACCCATGCTGCCTTATTTCAAAACATGGACAATTACAGGCAGAGGCCTAAAGTGAATGGGACTGATGTTGAGGCTATCAGAGACACAGGGGCTAGTGTAACTATGGTCCTGGATGAGCTTGTGCCTCCAGGGAGGTTGCTACCTGGGGAGTTTTATCAGGTGACTTATGCACATAGCACTACCAAACTCCATCCTATGGCTATGGTGGACTTGGAATGGGGAGGTGTGCCAGGCACTATGAAAGTAGCTGTGTTAAAGGTGCTCCCGGTCTAGTGTTTACTGGGCAATGATCTTGACGCCTCTGCTTGGTCAGAGGTAGACAGAGGACTCAAAATGAAAATAATGGAGCTCCCTGAGTGAGTATGTGCTGTGACTAGGTCACAGACTAGCCAGAAGGGAGGCGCTGGACACTTGGACCCTAGAACAAAGGGCCAAGCTTCCAAGGACAAGGGTACCGTCCTGGTGAGCCAGCCCAGGGAACTCCAGAGGTGCGGAAAGAATCTAACCCTGATGGAGAGGATCTGGCCTCTGAGGGAGGGGCTCCATCCCTACCAGAGCTGTAAGATTTGGCAGAACTGACAGGAGCAGGTAGACCCTCCAGAGAGGATTTTAGTAGACTGTCCTACACTTGAGAGCTTGAGGCAGATTGCGTCTAAGCAAGAGATGGGGAATGACAGTGGGTTTCACAAACTCTACTTGGAAGATGGACTGCTGAATACTACGTCCCGAAACCTCAAGGGTGGGGGGGGGCTCCAGGAGGTTGGTGGGGCCCCAGAAGTACAGAGAGTTCATCCTGACTTTGGGTCATGATATCCACTTGGTAGGACATTTGGGACAGACAAAGACATGGAACCGGTTAATGAACCATTTCTACTGGCCCCATGTGTCTGAAAATGTAAAGAACTTTTGCACCTCCTGTGTCACCTGTCAGACCAGTGTCAAGGCAAGACAAAGGCTCCCCTAATACCACTGCCAGTAGTTGAAATTCCTTTGGAAAGGGTTAGTATGGACATTGCTGGGCCCCCGGACCCACCTACTGCATCAGGGAATATGTATATCTTAGTGGTGGTCAACCATGCCACTGGGTACCTTGAAGCAATCCCTCTTAGAACCATTGATGCTCCTGCAGTGGCTAGAGCACTGCTTGATGTGTTCACCAGAGTGGGTTTTCCGAAAGAGGTGGTATCAGATTGGGGCACAAACTTCCTGTCCAGCTATCTGACTGCTAAGTAGGATGAGAGTGGTGTCAACTATAAGTTCACAACCCCCTATCACCCACAAGCAAATGGTCTTGTTGAGAGATTCAACAAAACCCTGAAGGGCACAATAAAAGGGCTGTCAGAGAAACTCAGGAGGAGATAGGATGTTCTACTCCCATGCTTACTGTTTGCCTACAGGGAGGTGCAACAGGAAGGGGTTGGTCAGTCCCTTTGAGTTGTTGTTTGGACACCCTGTGAGGGGGCCATTGAGCCTACTGAGATAGTCTTTAGAGAAGCCTCTTAAAAAAGCAAAGGACAATGTGCTTGACTATGTGCTAGGCCTGAGATCCAGAATGGCAGAGTACATGTACAAGGCAAACAGGAAACTGGAGGCCAGCCAGGAGCTCATAAAGAACTTGTATGAACAAAAGGCTACTATGCCTGAGTATACTCCAGGACAATTAGTGTGGGTGTTGGAGCCTGTGGCTCCAAGGGCCCTCCACAATAAGTGGAGTGGGCCCTATCCAATCTTAGAAAAGAAGGATGAGGTTACCTATTTGGTTGACTTTGGCACCCTCGGGAACCCTCATAGGGTCCTGCATGTGAATGGATTGAAACCCCACCATGACAGGGCAGACATGATCATGTTATTGGTCACTGATGAGGGAGTGGAGGAGGAGGCTGAGCAGTTCCTGATCTCCTGTCCAGTAATGTGCACTATGGGTCAGTGGAGGGAGTGGTACTCTCTCCCAAGTGGGCAGACCAGCAGCACAGAGACTGTGAGCAAGTGCTGGAGCAGTTTGCTGGCCCATTCTCTTTGGCCCCAGGCATCACTGAGTGGTGTGTGCACCACATTGACACTGGTGTCAGCCTACCTGTCACAAATAAACTGTACAGGTTGTCTGACCATGTCAGAGCCAGCATTAAAGCTGAGGTCACTAAGATGCTGGAATTGGGGGTAATTGAACTGTCTGAGAGTCCATGGGCCATTCCAGTGGTGCTGGTACTTAAACCTAATCCTCAGGGAGGACTCAAGGAGTTACGGTTCTGTGTGGACTACAGAGGATTGAATGCAGTCACAAATACTGAGGCTCACCCTATACCTAGAGCTGATGAGCTCATTGATAGGTTAGGGGCTACTAGGTATCTGTGTACTTTAGATGGTTACTGGCAGATTGCCCTAACTGTTGGTGAAAAGTGCTTCAGGCCATGCAGCAGGCAGACCTGAATATTAGGCCAAGTAAGCGCCAAACAATGCAGAGTTCTGTGGTGTACCCAGGCCACCTGGTAGGTGGGGGCCATGTACAGCCTCTCCAAGCTAAAATCCAAACTATTTTGGATTTGATAGCTCCTGTTACCCAGACTCAGGGCATTCCTTGGACTGACAGCGTATTATAGAAGGTTTGTTCAAAATTATGGGACCATTGTTGGGCCCCTAACAGAACTCACTTCTAAGAAGAGGCCCAAGAAAGTGGATTGGACCCCAGAGTGTTCAGAACGCTTTTGACACTCTGAAAGCTACTATGTGTTCAGCACCAGTGTTGCTGGCCCCTGACTACACAAAATAATTTGTTGTTCAGACATATGCTTCAGAGCAAGGGATTGGGGCAGTGTTGTCACAGCTAAATGAAGAGGGCCTTAATCAGCCAGTTGCCTTTATTAGCAGGAAACTTCTACACAAAGAGCAGAGGAGGAGTGCTTTTGAGAGAGAGGCTTTTGCTGAGGTTTCGTCCATGAAAAAGTTGACACCATATTTGTTTGGGACTCACTTTCATGTTCAAACTGACCACAGCCCTCTCAGATGGCTCATGCAGATGAGAGGGGAGAATCCCAAGCTGTTAAGGTGGTCCATTTTCCTACAGGGAATGGAATGTACAGTGGAACACAGACATTGGTTTGCCCATGCAAATGTGGATGGACTTTCCAGGTTTTTCTACTTAGCTGAGTAACTCATCACCTTTCGTTTGAGGGACTATGTTGCAAAGTCATCCTGTGCCCTGGGTACCCCCAACTTTTTGCAGAATGGTACTAGAGGTAACTGACTCTGACTGACCCTGGGCTCTACCTCACCAGGTCCAGGGCCAGTGCGATGCTGAAAGAGACACATTTAGAATAAAGTAAAAACACCTACATACACTAGGGTTCACTATGGTATGGGATACCCCCGTAATTGGCATGACCTACCCTATCAGACCCCATACATTTTTAGGGCAGGGGGATTAAAATTACCTAGAAGTCCCTAGTCCACAATAGAGCATGGAAGTTTAGAGGCCAGCAGCTTTTCCTGAACTTGCATGTGTGCACTACTGAAGCCTGAGGTCAGTTTAAAAGCAGCCCTGGGAGGCAGGACTGCTTTAAAAAAGTATATTGTGCCCACCCTCGACTTTGGTGTTTGGGGCACTTAAAAATGGATAACCTATAATGTTTGGGCATATTAGTAGCCCCTAGGGTCTCCCCTAGATGTCACAGGAGCAGGTATTTACAAGGTGGACCCTTATAAAATGAGTTTTATATGCCCTGAGTTAAGTTAAATTTCACATTTCACTCCCCAAATTGTGATGAAATGCTGCCTAAATGTGACTTTGATATTAGGAGCACTGTGGAGGGAGGATCTGCAATATTTCTACAGATTCAGAACCCCTAAAGTCTCCCCTAGTTGTTTCATGGGATGGGGGTCCTGTAGATATAAGCGTAGCACTTATAAAATATTCTTTTGTAAGCCCTAGTGCTGGAAAAATGGCCCAAGACATATTTACCATTGTAAATCCCATGCCACTAAGGTTAACATGGCAAGAAGTTATTAACTAATAACTCATGATTGGAGAATGATAGAACTTCCATTCAAAGACTTCCCAGAATGGTAGTGATAAATCCAACAATATCATATTGTTGACTCCCTGGGGTTAACCAGCTCTGCTGGAAGGGCAGTGTGCTGCTACACAGGAATGCCAGAGCAGGGGGAGGAATCGTAAACCATGGTCTTCAAAGGAAAGGAGAAGGCCTCAGTTTCAGTTACCAATCTACTTTTGTTACCCCAATCCAAAGCTAGGATTAAGGAAGGAATGGGCAGGTGCAAGGGGTAGTTCATGGAAATTAGCCAGCCTAGGGTTGTGTTTAGCTCGCTCTTACCTCCCTGCTGGAAAATCAGCCATTATGAGGATTTGGTGCACTCTGGGACAAAATAATGCCACACTCTACATGATGTGATCATGCCCTTGGGGAGTTACCTGTTCCAATTGGTCAGGTGTGACCTCCTGCCTGACCCAGAGAACTTGGAATAAGTATGAGAGAGGGGCAGAGTCTCTTAGATCTGCTGCTTGAAACTTAAGAAAGCAAGATAAGCATGGGCGAAATTTGCGAATTCGCGTTCTGCGAATTCGCCGATTTCCCCGTGAAATCGCAAAAAAAATCCACGAATTCGTGAATTTTCCTCGAGAAATCTCAGATTTTTTTGCGATTTGCCCTGGAGTACTTTCTACTGGCTAATCCAGTAAGTGCTCCCTCATTGGGCAAATGTATAGTGCTTTTACTACACTGCAGCTGCGTAAAGGGCCAGAAGATGTGTCTCCAGTGACCATGTGTGCCTGTAACACAGGCACAGGCACACATGGTCACTGGAGACACATCTTCTGGCCCTTTACGCAGCTACAGTGTAGTAAAAGCACTATGGGGCAGATTTACAAGCCGCTTGCGCCTCTTTTGCGCCGCAGTTGCGTCACTTTTGTGACGCAGAGGCAGCACAAAAGATGCGCCATGGTGCTGGGTATTAACAACGTGACGCATCTGAAAGATGTGTCACGTTGTAAAGCCCTGCGCCATCAGGAGGCGTTCCGGCGCAGGTGAGGGCGTTCCTGCGCAGTAACGCCTCCTAAAAGTGGCTGAGTGAAATCTACAAGATTTCACTCAGTCACTTTTAGGCCAATGCTGCGTCAAAACCCTGCGCCTGCTTGAAGCAGGCGCAAGGCTTGACGCAGCATTGGGGAGATAGGGCCCCGCAGAGCATTGCTGGAGCTGCGCGCGCTTGCGACGCAGCTCCAGCAATGCACTGCTTTTACGGCACAGATGCGTGACGCATCTGTGCCATTTTTGCCACAAGGTGCCCCGCATTGTAAATGCGGCGCACCATGGGTGGCGGAGCTGCAGCGCACAATAACTGGCGTATCCCTGGGGATGCGCCAGTTATTGTAAATCTGCCCCTATAAATTTAGCCAACGAGGGAGCACTTACTGATTAGGCAGTAGAAAGTACTCCAGTTGAGTAGAGGTATTGCACAAAAAGGTGGCATCTTCGTGGACAAACATGCAGGGCGGGATCATTCTGCTCCCTGGTAGACTCGTTTTTCCCTTGTTTTTCTGGCCTTCTGCCCTCTGTTAGACTCGTTTTTCCCTTGTTTTTCTGCCCTTCTGTCATCTGTTAGACTGGTTTTTTGTGCCCTTTTGCCCTCTGTTAGACTCGTTTTTCCCTTGTTTTTCTGCCCTTCTGTCCTTTGTTAGACTTCTTTTTGTGCCTTTCTGCCCTCTGCATCACCACGTCACTAAGCGCTACCCCAGCATCACTCAGCACCACCACATTATCACTCAGCACCACCACATTATCACTCAGCACCACCACAGCACCACTCAACACCACCACAGAATCACTCAGCACTACCACAGCATCACTCAGCACCACCACAGCACCACTCAGCACCACCACAGCATTACTCAACAGCACCACAGCATCACTCAACACCACCACAGCATCACTCAGCACCACCACATTATCACTCAGCACCACCACAGCACCGCTCAGCACCACCACAGCACCACTTAGCACCACCACAGCATTACTCAACAGCACCACAGCATCACTCAACACCACTACAGCATCACTCAGCACCACCACATTATCACTCAGCACCACGACAGCACCGCTCAGCACCACCACAGCATCACTCAGCACCACCACAGCATCACTCAGCACTACCACAGCACCACTCAGCACCACCACAGCATCACTCAGCACCACCACAGCATCACTCAGCACCACTCAGCACCACCACAGCACCACTCAGCGTCACCACAGCATCACTCAGCGCCACCACAGCATCACTCAGTGCCACCACATTATCACTCAGCACCACCACAGCACCACTCAGCACCACCACAGCATCACTCAGCACCACCACAGCATCACTCAGCATCACCACAGCATCACTCAGCACCACCAGAGCACCAATCAGCACTACCACAGCACCACTCAGCACCACAACAGCATCACTCAGCATCACCACAGCACCACTCAGCAGCACCCCAGCATCACTCAGCACCACCACAGCACCACTCAGCACCACCCCAGCATCACTCAGCACCATCCCAGTTCACTCAGCACCACCACAGCACAATTCAGCATCACCACAGCACCACTCAGCAGCACCACAGCATCACTCAGCGCCACCCCGCATCAATCTGCGCAACCATTCAACAACAACTGGTTTAAATATGTTCTCTCAATGTTTCAAGCTTTATTACAAATGTCACAAAAAAATGTTAATATTTCACTTCTGTTCTTGGATTTTCGTCACAATAAAATACACTGAACATAATCTTCACAAAAGTTATTTACAAAAGTTTAAGCTATTCCCATTATAAATTAAAATCACTTTTATTTAAGTATTAATTATATAAAAAATATTAAAAGCCACTGTAATTTGTAATATCAATACATCTAAGGGACTGCTTCTATACCTACCCCCCGGAACCAGGACGCCCTTTATAAATAACCTTAGCATAATAATGGAATCACTAATTATGGAGGAATCTTTCACAGTCCTGTGGGATATGAACTTTCATTTGGATCTGAAGGAGGACAAGGATACTCAGGCCCTTATTATGGATCTGGACATGTTGGGACTTAAACAAAGGATCACGTCCCCGACCCAGCAAGCTGGACACATTCTCGATGGCATCTTCTCTAATGTGGAGGGCCTTCAGATACTTAATATCCTGCCAATGCCCTGGACGGATCACTATGTGATATTTAGTAAGCTGACTCTAACCGAAACCTCAAAGATAAAGCCCACCCCACCGAAGTCAACCACTTTCAAAATCTGGAAAAACATAAACCACACTGAATTAATTACTTTATTGGACAGCACTTGTCCACTGCTTTCCTCCGACCCATCTATTGCCACTCAACAATTTCACGACTGGCTAAGATATGCCACTGATACCTTAGTACCAATAAAAAAAGTTTCTATAAACAGAACTACCCCTTCTGCCCCATGGTATACCGAGGAGCTTAGGAGACAAAAACAGCTTAATAGAAGCAGGGAAAGGAAGTGGCGTAGAAATTACGACCCGGACGAGAAGGCGAAATACAAAGAGTCGCTATCAGTATATAAAGATATGACTATGGAAACGACAAAGCCAAAAATTCAAGTAGGCAACTGTACGACATCACTAGAACACTGTCAGGTAATGCACCAGATCTTACCCCGCCTGCTTCTCAATCCTTTTGTGATGAACTGGCTAAATTCTTTTTTTCCAAAGTCAACGATATCTATCAGGCTTTTTCTTCAAACCCTCTAAACTCACCCTCCCCTAAGCCTGCACATGACAAAGATTTCACGAGTTTTAAACCACTGACCATAGACCAAACTAAAAAAATAGTATCTTCTATTAAGACCAGATCAATACTGGATCCGTGCCCTTTCTCAGTTCTTCCACCTGTGATGGACACACTTATCCCGGCGATCACCTCAGTCTGTAACGCTATACTAGGATCCGGAATCTTTCCCGATTCCTTAAAGAACACGACCGTGAAGCCTCTGCTGAAGAAAGCTAGCTTGGACAAGACAGATCCAAAGAACTACAGACCAATTGCAAGCCTACCTTTCTTAGCCAAAGTGATCGAAAAGGCCATGAACCAACAGTTGGTCGAGTTCCTGGAGACACACCACCTATTGGACGAATCACAATTTTGCTTTCGAAGACACCATGGCACCGAAACTTCCTTAATCAAGGCTGCGGATGATATCAGGACTATTCGCGATCACGGTGGGACAGCAGTCCTGGTCATGCTGGACTTGTCGGCGGCCTTCGACACGGTCGACCATAACACTCTTGTCGACCGTGTCGAAAAGATGGGCATCCATCATTCAGCGAGCAACCTGATTGCTTCCTTCCTAGCCGACAGATCACAGGCAGTCACCCTTGGCCCTTATCAATCCATCAATCTGTCATTACCATGAGGGGTCCCTCAAGGCTCATCCCTAAGTCCGACACTATTTAACATCTATGTGTCGGACCTTGCTAATGTCATCAAAGCATATGGGATGAGCGTAACCTCCTACGCTGACGATACCCAACTGGTTTTGGGTATTAAAGACAACATACCAGTGGTGGCTGACCGATTTCGGCACGGAATGCTCGCAATCAGTGAGTGGATGGCATCTAATTGTCTTAAGCTAAATTCCGATAAGACGGAGGTGTTAATTTTTGGACCCCTTAGACCTGATTGGTCGTCAACCTGGTGGCCATCAGCCATGGGTGAGCCACCCTGGCCAGCACTTAAGGTTAGGAACCTGGGAGTAACATTCGATGTGGACCTAAATTTCATGGCACATGCGAATAAGGTAGCGGCAACAGCCCATCATAAATTAAAATTGATTAGGAAAATTCTTTCATTTCTTCCTGTCACTGCCGCAAAAACATTAAGCAGCTCCCTGGTTTTAACATCCCTTGATTACTGCAATGGGCTATTTCTAAATGACCAAACCAGGATAATAAACAAGCTTCAGTCACTGCAGAATGCAGCAGCACGGCTTCTCTCAGGAACACCTAAATTCTCTCCAATTTCTGACACCCTTAAGAAATACCACTGGCTAACGATCCGCAACCGAATAAAATTTAAATCTTTATGCATAGTTTACAAAGCATTGCATGACCAGGTTCCCCAATTTTTTAAGGAACAGTTGACACCTTATAAACCAACCAGACTGCTCCGATCGACCACGCTGAACCATCTAGTGGTCCCTCGATCCAAGACAGTTTCTTGGGGAGATCGTCGCTTTCTGGTTGCGGCATCAAAGCTATGGAATACCTTGCTACTCGGCATAAAGACGTCTCCTTCACTTATGCAGTTCCGTAAATTACTAAAAACCTGGTTATTTGATCAGTAATCTAAGACAGTTTCTATGAGCGATGAGGGAATTATTGGAATCACTTAGCGCCGAGACGCCCACGGGTATTCGCCGCGCTTAATAAATTACAAAAATAAATAAATAAGTCACGTAAATACAAAACATGTTGCATTACAAATGTTATAGGTGTCACATTTGCGAAAGTTATAACTATTGGCATTGTTAATGACAAAGCTATTAATTTAGCTATTTTGAAAACCAACACATAAATTTAAAAAATTGTCATTTACAAGACCAATAGCTCAAACTTTCCTAATGCGAGACCTATTGCATTGCAAATGCTTGTTTTTATATCTGTCAGTGCTTCCTGTTGAGGTTTAATTTTCGTGACAGGCGCCTCATTGCCTATTTGTAACTATTCTCTGACCCTGCTTCAAGGGTCAGAGCAGGGTCAGAGAATAGTTGCAAGTAGGCAACGAGGCGCCAGGAAGCACTTACAGGCTTACAGCAGCATGTGCCTAAGTTGAAGTTAATTTCTTTGTAACCCTTTTGTAAAAGGTTACAAAAAATTTGCTTCAACTTTTGCACCTGCTGCTGTAACCCTGTAAGTGCTTGGCTGAAAATTCGTCCCCGCTGATTAGCGGATTTTACAGCGATTTTGCGAGATTCGCGGATCGCGAAATAGAGGAAAATCCATGAGTGGAACGAATTTTCAGCCCATGCTTAAGCAAGATGTTGCCATGCTGAGAAGTTGAAGTGCACATTCAGAGGCCTGCCCTCTGAAGACTGCAAAAGCTGAAACTACAGACCTGTGGACTACGTTGCTGTAAAAGAACTAGAGAGTGGACTCCCCCTGTATACTACAGGTTAACAGAGCTCACCTAGAACATCACCACCAAGGATCCTCAACCTGGAGAACTACCAGTGTATTTGTAAGGGTTTTGTCCAAGTGGATTGTGGGAACAGATGTCCTCAACTTTCAAGGACCGTCTTGGAGCTTGCAAACCCTTGGAGTGAGTTTGAGACACTTTGGGACCCCTTGGGGAATGTCAGGAAGAAGTTCCAGAAGTTTAGAGAACTTTGGAGCAACTTGAAAAAAAGCTTCACGTGTGGACCGACTCAACCTTGCCAACCAAGCCGCATGTCTTCAACCGCAAGGTGGCCATGCCATCCAGGTTTGCCTCGCTGACTTCTGACTTCCGACTTCCAGAGTTTGACTGTGATTAGAAGAAATTCGAGGCTGGCGAACCCCCTCAGAATCCAACCTGGTGAAGAGCATCAAGGGACCCTACGAGAAAAAGCTACAGAAAAGTTTCTAAGTCCAAAGGTAAAAACCATGACAGGGACCTACCACGAGGGTTAGCTCAGGGCTCCATTGCAGTCAGCCTGGAACTTTGACTTTGAGCCGGTCTATCACGACCAGATATCCCAATATGGTGATATAGATTTCTAAGTGCTATATAATGTTAAGTCTTTGAAAATTCATATCTTTTGTTCAGTACATTGAATGTTTGTCATTTTTGGTGTCATTTTAAAGATAAAAATATTTCCTATTGTTATAAATTAGTGTTGGATTTTTATTATGCACTGTGTCTTTTTTTTGTCCACATTTGCCTTGAACGCCCTGGGCTTTCACCCTCATTTACTGGATACGGGGGTAGATAAAGCTTGAGAAGCAGAGGCCCCCCACATCCAGTGCACCCTTGAAAACCATTGGAGGGCCTCCTCCCCCAGCCACACAATCAAACCCTTTCCCAAATCTTCCTGGACTGTAAAATCAAAACCAAAACCCCAACCTTCACACATGTGCTTGAAAAGGCTTCCAGAAATTATATATTCTTCTCGTCTGATCTGAAATATCCAACTTAGCAACAAATCTCATTGCTTGCAACCAACCACCCTCTGTTGGGGTGACAGGGGAGACCCAAAGTTTACATAGCTCTCTTCGAGCAAGAAGCGCAGCATAAAATACAAGCTTTGCATTGTCACTTATGCCCTTACCTTGCAGATCTGATCTTCCAAATATAACCAGCTCAACGCTTACCTTGATCTGCAAACCTAGGACACTTGACAGGCAACTACTCACGGCCTCCCAGAAGGTCAGAATCTTTTGGGCACAGCATTGTGTCTTAATTAATTACTGAATTGGTGCTTATAAATGCTTTACATACCTGTCTTTGAAGTTAAGTCTGCCTGCTCACAGCCAATCTACCAAAGGTTGAGCATGGCAATAATTTTCTAAGACCTATTCTGAGCCCTATACTGTGTTAGTGGCCTGATTGCCAGTCGCAGACCTACATTTGCCCCTACTAATAATCCACTTCCCAACATGGTCCATAATAAAAATACAAAAAAATAAATTACATAATTAATTTTCAAATAATAATTCATAATGAATTAGGCCTAGTTTAGATATTGGTGGATCTGGTCCCGCCGTTACCTTTTTTTCGACATTTTCACAGCCCACCTGCTTGGAAGTCTGCTCACTTTATTTAGTTGTTAGCGGGTCCATGGATAAAAGACAGCAAGAGTGCCGCCAACTCCACTAGGAATTTTCACTTGTGTCAATAATGTCATAGGCAGAAGTGGCTGTCAGTGGGATTCCAGCCCAGACTACTGCTGGGCCAATCCTGATTTGCCTTTCCATCAAGGAAACTGTGGCAGGGATACCTCCTACTCTGAGTTGGAGGAATCAAAGAAAATTAAGTAGAAACGTACCTTTTCTTCTGATTTCCACTTCCATTTCCATATTGAACCCCATTGTCCAAGTCCTCCCTTTGCTGCTACTTCATGACCATGCTGCTAATCAACTCCATTGTAACTGGGATGTAAGGTAAGCTTCTTTTATACTTGTCTTATTATGAACAGATTGTTGATAATTGCATTAGTCTCTAGTATTTTTGCATTGCTCTTACAGGCATTTTTTTATGTGTAATGCATTAGTGTACATTTTAAAACTTATAAAGGTAAAATTAACACTTAAAATAAATGAATGTTGTTGTGGTGGTTGTGGGTGTATTGTGTGTGTTACCTGTGGTTGTGCATTCAATAGAGTGTTCATGTTGCTTGTGTGCTATGCAATATGTAAGAAAAGGAGCATAACACATTACCTACATATTTTTCAGAAGCAAACACAAAATATATGTGTATTGACACATAAATCAGTAGTACTTTCCAGTCTCCACTCCACCAGCAAAACACTGCTAGGTCTAGGGGTGGGCGGAATTTGCAAAATTCACATTCGCAAATTATCGGAAAATGTAAAAAATATCCGCAAACATGCGAAAATATTGCGAAGATGCAGACGTATTTCCCCCCCCCCTGTTCGCGATATTTTCTGCGTGATCACGTTAAAAAATGTCTCGCCAACTTGCCCATGCGGTCGTCATCTTGTTTTCACTTGTCTCGCCCACTCGCAATGCTTATTTCCTGTTCGGGGTCTCGAATGACGTGTTCACGATCGCAAATTCACTCGGGATAGCGCGACTGGCTACATTTTCGCGCTCTCTGCGGAACGCAAAAATGTAAAATTATCGCAATTTCCACGAGCGAAACAAAATTTACCGCCCAGGCCTAGCTAGGACAACACCAGCACAACGTGGACATCTAAATAGCTTTGGCGCAAACCCGCTGACCTGATGGCAACGGAGTACTGTTAACTAGCAGACTGAGGACTCCACCACCTTGACAACTGTGCGCTGCTTTCATGGCAGGAAATAGTCTGTCGATGCAGATTGCCGGCCAGCGCACATCTAAATATGGCAGGTAGGTTATGGTCAGCTTGGAGGGGTACTTGAATGCTCTGCCAACAAGCATTTGCAATGCAATAGGACTCACATTTATACCAGTTTGAGCTATTGACATTGCAAATTACCATGCCTTTTATTTAGGTTTTAGTTTTTAAAACATAAATTAAAAGCATTGTCATTTACAATGCCAATAGCTTAAACTTGTGTAAATGTGAGACCTATTGCATTGCAAATGCTTGTTTACGCTATTGCATTGACAAAAGTCTCTGCAAATTTAATTATTAAATTTATCAACAAATTATCAGATTCAAAAAGTGGGAGGGTTGCGGTAGACCCTTTTTGAATCCCTGGTCATTGAAACCCTTGGACGTCTCTTCTGTTTCTACTGCAGGTGAGTTCGGGTGAGATGGGCCATTGGGCGCAGCGATGCTTTACACAGCTGTTTCCTGAAAAATTAGATTTGTTCAGGGATACCTTCGAATCCGAACTTAAGTAGAATTGTTGTCTTATGCTAAATCATCAACTGCTGCATGGACAAATACCTTTATTTACAGGACCGATGGTTCACTTTGATTTGTGTCTGTAAAACAGTGACACAATCACATCTGGGTGTGTCTGACCTCCATAGTTGCATTTGCACAAAAGGACCCGAGACGCCTTTGTTGCTGCCCTCTACCCTGCGTGGGCGTTTAGTTGCCTGTCTGTGTGCACGCTTGGTGTGCCCGGTCAAGCAGGCGTCCTAGTTTAGCAAGACATGTTTACATTTGTCAGAGTTAAGGAGTTGAGTGGGCGGCAATAAGAATGCTGGGCAGTTTCTACTCTGTTATCAGTCGTAACTCACCTATAATGAAGTCATAATGTGTCACTTTGATGTTAAAGAGCGCATGAGGCTGTCCTAGATGCGCAGTAGAGCATTATTACATACGTTGAGGTTAATATTAAAAGAAGAAAAACAAGACGTCAGCGTTTAGTTGCGTCGGCCGCGAAATGGATCCAAAAAACCAAGCTGGAGGCAGCTCGGGCGCAGCACGTCTTCCGGAGACGTGCGTGTTCACAGAGCACAATCGGCCAGAGGAGCGGGGGTAAGGGAGCACGAAGACGCCGAGACGAGGTAGGGGATGTGTGTGTGTAAGCGCCGGGGGGTTCTCTGTGTATGTATGTGCGTGCGTGGGGGTCTGTATGGGTGTTGTATGTGTGTTGTGCATGTGTTGTGAAAAGCCTGCCGGAATCGGAGCGCGCGTTGACGCGCGCGACCTGATCCCGGCAGGCTGCTGCTGCGTGCGCGTGACAGTCTGTTGTCCTTTCCCTTTCATTCCTTGAAAGCCGGAATGATAACAATAGTCTCGCTCTGCGACAGCAGGCCTTTGGCCTGCAATCGCAGGGCGAGTCCTAAAAAGGGACAACTGGAGTCCCACCAAGATCCAAATCAAGCCCTTAATTATTACTTATTCAACTTACCACCCCATACCCTATAAGCTTGTCATCTTGCAACTAAAATATCAATAAAATAAATCAATGTTCCATATTTTACATGACTAAAAGTTTAATAACAATAATTAAAACATTGTTAATTAACTTTCCACCCTAGACCCCTACAAATAACAGCCTGCAAGTAATTTATAAATACAATAAATAAATATTCCATAAACTACATATTTAAAAATTAATTGAACAATAAATTGTCAGTTAATACTTCATTGTTGTTTAATTATTGCCAAATTAAATTCTTACTCTATCGTCCTATTAGCCCTAAAACCTGCTACAACACTATAAATTACTATAAAAATAAATCAAAAAATTCGAAATTTCTTAAAATTACAAGCGTTATTGTAAAAAATAGCCTTTATATAAACAATAAAACACATACAATGTGTTTTATATGAACACATAACACATAAAATCAATATAGCAACTGAGACACATTCAAATAATTAATAATAATAACTATTATCCATATTATTGAAAACAATACTAAAAACCGATATTATTTAAAATGACATTACCTCAAAAAAACAATATTGACAATAATATTTGTGGATCATAATATTTCTGTGTTAAGATATTTATTTTCTGATATTCCGGTGTCCTGATATGTTTACATCAATTTTTTGTCCAAACACGAGAGATGGCTGAAAGCTCCTTTATGGTAAGTGTATTATACATATAATTTTAGTAAAATCAAAAGGGCTTGGCTTTTGCCAAATTTAAAAAAAGGTACATGAAGCACCTCCTTTCCTGAAAACATGCAAAATTCTGAAAAGCTCCTTTATGTAAATTTATTATGCATATAATTTTAGTAAAATCAAAATGTGTTGGCTAACGCCAGACCTACACAGGAAAATAAAGCACTAATACAATAAACACAGCAAAATATATAAGTAGAATACCTCCTTTACTGAAAACATGCAAACCTTCGGGAAGTATTTGGTGGAGATTGAATCGGAAACCCTTGGCTTAGCCTAATATGAACGACGAATGCTTTACCAACTGACGTATGGCTCACTTAATGACAGAGTGTATGAGAGATACTTCAACAGATTGACAGATTGACAACGACGCACTGTCACAGGACTTGTATGGCATTGCCAAGAAAATGTGCTATAACTCTACACAATAATGCGCACCTCGAGTGTAGAGATTGTGGACTCTATTGCCTCTACTTGACAATGAAAGGGATCACAGTAACACTACACAGAAACTCTAAAAGCAACTGTAATGCAGAGACATATCATTATTTTGTCTATGTGTAGTCTGGTCCTACAGTTAGTATTGTGCACTCAGTGTGTATAGGGTAGCACACTGTCAGTCTATTTGAATGATTCATGTGTAGCACACCTGTACGACTTAAAAATATAATCTCAAATTATTGAGTGTGCTTTAGATGTGGAAAATAGTCCCTCATTAGTCGTCAGATGTAATAGAGTCCACTCAAGTCTGCAGTGGAAGGATACAACTTGTCCAATCAGAACACTGATACAAAAAAAGCCACCTAAGTGGTACATATACAGAATAAGAAAGAAAGTCCTAAAAAAAACGCACAACTCTTTCAATGGACTGCAAATCCATCAAAAAATATGCAAACGGATGCCCATAGGCTCCTCTTGGTGTAACATATGTACCAGAAACAACAGATCTTCCAAAAGATAGCTACAGTTGTCTACAGCCAGGCCTAAAAGTATTTTTGTTGTCAGGCAAAATAAAATGTGGGATCAAAGGATATTCACTTCCTGGAGTCTTTGAACATTGTGGGTACTGCCTAAGCACGATAGAGTTTTTAATTAATTGAAGATGGAAGGTGCACCTGAATGGAGTCAAAACTGTATGAATAAGTCCATCAGTTTTCTTTATTAATCATAGAAGTAAAAAACGTCCGTCAGCCTCTGTTCCTTTGAAGGAACTTCATCAGGGCTTCAAACCTCAAGTGGAGTATTCAACACTTTCACGGTGTAACTGAAATCAATGTGTAGCAACTCGGGGAAAATTAGTGATTTCATGAGTGATGTCACTGACCGTGTCATGAGTGATGTGATATGTGAAGTCATCAGCAGTGCATTGCAGGCGCGCAAGTTATAGTGAGTCCAACTAACTATAACGTAGGAATTTCAATGGTTTTATGTCAGTAAAATGTCCAGCTAACTATAACTGGTGTGAAACCTATGGTTTTTTCAGTGAATTTAATAGGTTTTTTAAATGCTAATTCCTAACTATAACTGGTGTGAAACCTATGGTTTTTTCAGTGAATTTCATAGGTTTTTTAAATGCTAATTCCTAACTATAACTGGTGTGAAACCTATGGTTTTTTCAGTGAATTTCAAAGGTTTTTTAATAGCAAATTTCTATAGCTATGAAATGTAATATTTTTTTAAATTAATCCTATATTGTATATTTATATAATACTATTTTTTTTATGTTTTTATTTTTTTGCCCCGGAGCGCTCCCGGGGCGCGTACCGATGCACTTACCGGTAAGCGCAGTTTTGCCGCACACCGGTTCGCGTACCGGTGAGCGCCCCGTTTGCGTTATTGCCGCAAACGAAAACATCATTGTGACGTATCGTGTAGCCGCGTGATGTGTGTTATGATTCACGGCGAAAGCGCACCCGGAAGCGCCGGAGCACATACGATCGCGCTACGTAAGCGCCCCAGGGCGCCCCCTAACGTGCTTATGCTACGCGCCCCCGGGCGCACCCCGGGACGCGTAGCGTAAGCGCGTCAGGTCATGTGACCTGAAAATAACACTTTTCATTGGTTCAGAACACTTTTGGTTCCCAAATGATGAAAGCCCCCACCTTTTTTCCTTATTCTGACTTTGTCCTTTGACTGAGGAAGACCTGTTTGGAGATCTGTGACTAATATTTTGAACTTTAAAATGGCTACAGTAGCAGCAGCAGCAGGAGCATCTGTACCACCACCACCACAAGTACCACTACAAAATCACATTGGTGGTCAAGAAGAAGAGGAGGAGGAGAGAAGGCAGACAAGGCATTTCCTGCCTGAAGACAAAGCCCCATACAAACCTAAGGAGCACTTTATATGGGAGTTTTTGGAAATCCCAAGGAGAGCAAAGAAGGTAAATGCTGCAAAGGTGACGTGTCTCATCTGTGGCGCTGTACTATCCAGGGGGAACCCTGCAAACAAATATTCATTTGGAAATCATGCAATGATTCGGCACATGCAACGATTGCACCCCAATAACTATTCTGCAGCAGAGGTGAGAGAACTGTGCAGAAACCTTCCACAATCGTCTGCCAGCACCTCAACAACCAAAGAACCCACTCCATCGGGTCCGGAAGCAAGTCAGATGGTTCCAAATATACAAACTAAGTTTGGTGGTTTCAAAATCGTATGCATATATTGTGGCAAAACCATTACTTATGGTGAGAAGAGTATTACCCTCATCAACGTTGCTGGTGATAACCACAAGTGCCCGAAGAAATCATAATTTATTTCCTGTTTTTTTTTGCTCCAGTTGAGCCGTTTATAATTCCTTGTTTTTTGTTTCTCCCCATAAAAAATACAAAAAAATATAAAACTGTTCCAAAAGCCAAAAAAAGTAAAACATGTTCCAAAAAAATAAAAAATATATAAAACAACAAAAAAATTAAAAAACAGTTCTTTTAGAACTACCTCCAATTTATAAAAAAAACCTACATTTTACCGGGCGCTCCCCCACGCAAATCAAATTTTTATTTTTATTTTTTTGCCCCGCGGGGCCCTTTTATGGCCTCCACATCAAACCTAGGTGGTCCGGGGGGGTCTACCCTGCCCCCTTTTGGTCATTTCCCCTCTTTGTTTTTGCCACCTCTTGTGTCTCGATCCTACCAAGACAAAAGATGGCGGCCGCACCGGACTGTTTGGAATGTTTACAGACACCCGAGAGACAATCAGCTTTCCGCGTGCGAACTCGCGTAGCGCGCTGGTCCGCGCTCCGGTGCGCGTACCGGGGCGCGCTTACAGATATATATATTTTTTTGAACCTAAATTACTCAAAATCCACTGGAGCACATATCTTGAGACATAGCAAAGGCACATCGGGCTACCAGTCCCTACAATTTTGCCAAGTTTGGTGGAAATCCATTCCGCCGTTAGGGTTAAAAGTGAGGTTGACCGCCCTATGGAAATTAACATGGGGAAAGCACGTTTTGGGACCCCCCTTTTTCTCGGCCCCCGCTTGATGAATCCCCCCCAAACTTTCAGGGAAGGACTGGAGCGCCGCCTACTGATGCACTTGGTGGTCCTTCTGGGACCCCCTGAGAAGGGCTAGGGTGTCAGGGGGTCTCAACCCTGCCCCCTTTTCGCGTTTTCCACTCTTGTTTTGTGCTCTCTTGTGCCTCACTTCTCCTGAGAAACAATATGGCTGCTCAGGTGGTCCCAGAAGGATAATAACATATATAAACGTTATCCGCTAATAGAATTAGCATTTACAAAACCTTTGAATTTATTGAAAAAAAGTATAGGTTTCACGCCTGATATCATTAATAATTAGCATTTAAAAAACCTTGCAAATTCACTGAAAAAACCATAGGTTTCAAGCCTTATATAGTTAGGAATTAGCATTTAAAAAACCTTGCAAATTCACTTAAAAAAACATAGGTTTCAGGCCTTATATAGTTAGGAATTAGCATTTTAAAAACCTTGCAAATTCACTTAAAAACCCATAGGTTTCAGGCCTTATATAGTTAGGAATTAGCATTTAAAAAACCATTGAAATTAATCCTATATAGTTAGTTGTACTAACTATATTTTGCGCACCCGCTATCTACTGCTGATAATGTCACATATTACACATCATTCATGACATGGTCAGTGACATCACTGATGACATCACTGATGACATCTCAAATGACATCACTGATGACATCTCATTTGACATCACTGATCACCGCCAGTAGGTAATATATAATAATGTATTTATTCAATCCTATTTATTGATTGTAATGTTCAAGTTTCATTAGATTATTTCAAAAGCTTAACATACAGTGCATTGTCTTCACAATATACAGGACTCTGATGTACATACATTCTTTGTACATTTGTAAATACATAGAAATGAGGTTTTGCATTTGACATGTAAATAGTAGGTGCACCTATGGAGATATGCGGGCAGTCTACCTTGTGTGTATATATAGGTTCGTGGGATTGGGGGTGTATATAATGTTCACTTTGGTGTAACATTTGTTGGTGTCCGTCTGGTGGGGGCCCCACCCATTTCGGTCTCTCACCTTTAGTCTGGTCATTTGAATGTGCATTTTATTTTTAACTAGCATTATATATTTTATTTTTTTTGGGTGTATATTCTTTCTAGTATTTTTGGTTAGATGTGTATGTGGGTGCAAATAGTGTATATATATGAAATATGGTCTTATTTATACATATTGTCATTTTTAGCTTCTTAGATAACAACCCCTTCCCCTCTTTTTTCTCCTCACTTGGAACCCTTTGAAAGAACTTATAATAGTATAGGATTTGTCTAATGAATTTAATCACATCAATTGTTATATAAAATATAAGACTGTTCCAATAGGAGTTTACAATGTTCCCGCACTTTTTGCACTTTAGATTCTCATCACTTATGCACTTTTTTCATATGCACTTTAATATGATCGCTGCTATATGGTACAAATTTGCATATTTGCACAACATTGGTATATATGTCATTTATATTTTTACCATGAGAACAGGTGTTTGGATGTATCTACATCTGAAAAATTCTTTTAACACTATGTAGTAATTCTGGGATTTAACCAGTCAGAACTTTTGTGTATACCAGCATTTGTAAATAACATTGTATCAGCGATTAGTGTGTTTTCACTGTTTACTCATCATCACGTGATTTTGGTGGACGCCTCCAGGAGGCGGGGTGTCAGTTTCACTGCATACACCTATAAAAAAGCATAATGTTTTGAAACATGTTGTAGCGTGATCAAGGGCTTTCCGCCCGAAACGCGTCGCTGGTTCTGTTCAGAATAAATACCATCTTGCTGACTTTTGCTGGTCCGGTCCTCTTTCTTTGCTGGCGTGGAGGCGGTGTCTGCGAGCGCAGAGCGAGTTGCTGAGGAATCCCTGGTCTCATATATATATATATATATATAATATATTCACTGAAAAAAACATAGGTTTCACACCAGTTATAGTTACCTGGAAATTTTACTGACATAAAACTATTGAAATTCCCACGTTATAGTTAGTTGGACTCACTATAACTTGCGCGTGTAATGCACTGCTGATGACATCACATATTACATCACTCATGACATGGTCAGTGACATCACTCATGACATCACTGATGACACCATCCAGTGAATGTGTGCCTTTCTGAAAAATAAACATGTTTTATATATGTATATGTAAAGGTCCATGGAAGAATAAATGTTTAAATAAGTGTCTTAATGGATGTTTTAAAAAAAAAATGATTGGTTAACTGGCTTATTAAGTGTATCATAGTGAATACATATATTAGCGAGTATTGTTTCAATATTTAAATGTTTGTATCAGTGTTTCACTTTGTGTATAAGTGGGTGCATGGGTTGGTAAGTAGCTACATGTGTGTTTCTATGGGTTATTAGATGTTTTTTTAAGTATCAGTATAAATGTCTGTATGATTTGGAGGGGGTGTTACTTAGCACACAGATGCATCAATGGCTGACTCACTGTTTGTATGTGTTTTGAAGACAGCATATGTGCCGGACTCGGACTGTATGGGTGAATGAGTGTGTATATGTATATGTTAGTAAGTGAATGACTGTCTTACTAGTGTCTTTATCAGTAACTTCATATGTTTTAATCTAGAATATGTGAGTATTGGTGTATATAAGTGAGTATATGTAAGAGTCAGAGATTGAAAGAGTTCTTGTTTAAATAAGTATGTGTTTCTATAAGTGTTTGTTTAAGAGAGTAAGTATGTGTAAGTTTCCTTAGAAGTAAGGTGGTAGTGTGTGTATAGCTGTATATGCAAAAAAATGGATGTTCAATATTTTATTTGCATGTGTGAATATGTGTGTGAGCAACTTATGGAAGACTGTCGGTGTGTTAACGGATGTATAGGTGTCTCACTACATATGATGAGTGAGTATATGTATGACTGACTATATAGAACTGTTGGTGAATGAGTGCATGTGTATATAAATGGTGGAATTACTGAATTGGTTGTTGTAACTGGTATAGGTATCTCCACTTTTTTGAAAATGTTAGTTTCTATTTTTTAATATGTGTTTCAAGGGTTACTTTACAGTGAAAGGAGGTCAGTCTCTCTGTTACAAGGATGGTGTCATCAGTGATGTCATGAGTGATGTCACTGACCAAGTCATGAGTGATGTAATATGTGATGTCATCAGCAGTGTATTACACGCGCAAGTTATAGTGAGTCCAACGAACTATAACGTGGGAATTTCAATGGTTTTATGTCAGTAAAATTTCCAGGTAGCTATAACTGGTGTGAAACCTATGTTTTTTTCAGTGAATTAAATAGGTTTTTTAAATGCTAATTCCTAACTATAACTGGTGTGAAACCTATGGTTTTTCAGTGAATTTCAAAGTTTTTTTTAATGCTAATTCCTAACTAAAAGTCTCACTTTATAAGTAAGACTGTTAGCGCTCTAGTTGTTCTTTAGAACACTCTGGTACATACTATCATTGGGCTATAGTTGCGCTACATCTGGCTGATATTTGGGCTACATTTGTATTTTTTTGTCTCTGGTGGCCATCTTGGGCTACATTGGGCTACATTGGGCTACATTTGGGTTACATTTGGGCTCTAACATATATAAAGCCCAAAGTAGGCCAATACATATTTTTTTTAAGTTAATTTTCTTAAAAACAACTGGAGCATATATCTTGAGACATAGCAAACGTACATCGGGCTACCAGTCCTTACAATTTTTCAATTTTTTTTTAATATATAGTTTTTTTATTTTATTTTTTTGTCTTGGAGCGCTCCGGGTGCGCGCCCCGGAAAGCGTAGTATTTTGAAGCACCCCGGTGCGCGAACCGGGAAGCGTCCCATTAGCGCCAATGTCGCGATCGGAAACAACATCGTGTCGCGTAAGCGTGACGTATCGTGTAGCCGCGTGATGCGTCTAATGATGCGCTGCGTAAACGCACCCGGAAGCGCTCCGCGGCACGGCCCGGAGCGCGTAACGTAAGCTCGCCGGAGCGCGTACCGTAAGCGCATCGGGTCATGTGACTTGAAAATAACACTTTTCATTGGTTCTCATCATTTTTTTTCTCCAAATAATGAAAGCCCCCTCCTTTTTTCCTCATTCTTACTTTCTTCATTGAGAGAGCAAGAGCTATTTTGGAGGAAACAATGGCATCACTTGTTGCTGCAGCTGGTGCACCCCCACCACCACCCCCACCACCAAGAAAAGAAGGTCCACCACCACAGTTTCTTGGAGGACAAGAAGAAGAGGAGGAAGAAGAGGAGGAGGATCAACAACGAAGGCGCTTCCTCCCAGAAGAACCAAGACAAAGGCACGTTAAAGTGCACTTCATTTGGCAATTTTTTTCTTTTCCAGTTGACCAAAAAAAGGTGAACGCCCCCAAAGTCACCTGTCTTATTTGTGACAAAGTTCTCTCCAGGGGCAATCCCTCAAATAAATATTCTTTTGGTAATTATACCATGATCCGCCACATGGAGAGGTGGCATCCCAATAATTTAGCCCAGGCTGAAGTCCAGGAACTTCGGAACAACCCACCCCCTGTGGCCAGCACTTCCTCTTCAGTACCCTCACTTTCTGGTCCTGAAGAATGCCAAATGGTGCCAAATATTCAGCCAAAATTTGGCAAGCTCAAATTTCTTTGCATTTTCTGTGGCAAAACATTATGCTATGGTGAACTTAGCGTCACCTTAATACATAATGCTATAGACAACCACAAATGCAGCAAGGAAAGAAAACAGTAATTCTTTTCTTTTTTTTTGCTCCTGTTGAGCCATTGCCAATTCCCTGTTTTTTGTTTGTTCCCTTAAAGAAACCCCCAAAAATATAAAATTGTTCAAAAACACAAAAAAATAAAAAAATGTTCAGAAAAATAATAAAAAAATATAAAACAACAAAAAGAAATAAAAAAAAGTTATTTTCAGAACTACCTCCCATTTATAAAATATTGCCAACATTTTTTAAACTGGCATTCTTTTTTCTCTGTTGTGCGCTTCCCGGTGCGCTCCCCGGTGCGCGTACAGGGCGCTTCCTCCGCGACAATCGGAATTTTTTTTTATTTTTTTTGCCCCGCGAGGCCTTTTCGTAGCCCTCACATCAAACCTAGGGGATCAGGGGGGGTCTACCCTGCCCCCTAATGGTCATTTCCCCCTTTGTTTTGGCCACCTCTTGTGTCTCCATCCTACCGAGACACAAGATGGCGGCCGCTCCGGACTGTTTCGAATGTTTACAGACACCCAAGAACCAATCCGCTTTCTGTGCGCAAGTCGCGTGGCGCGCCCGGAGCGCTCCCCGGAGTGCGTACCGGGGCGCTGTCATAGATAATATATATTTTTTTGAACCTAAATTACTCAAAATCCACCGAAGCACATATCTTGAGGCATAGCAAAGGCACATCGGGCTACCAGTCCCTACAATTTTGCCAAGTTTGGTGGAAATCCATTCAGCCGTTCGGGCTAAAAATGAGGTCAACCGCCCTATAGAAATTAACATGGGGAAAACACGTTTTGGGACCCCCCTTTTATCTCAGCCCCCGCTTCACAAATCCCCCCAAACTTTCAGGGAAGGACCAGGGCGCCGCGAGGCCATTTTGAGGAAATTTTCAGGCAGTTCGTCATCCGGCGCCAAAGTTATTCCAAATAGAATTTTGAGATTTAACATTGAAAAAAACCCTAGCTATAACTACCTACTGGCGACCGCCAGTAGGTAATAAATATATATATATATATATATATATATATATATATATATATATATATATATATATATATATATATATATACAACACGAAAATCCCTCGATCCTCGGGGTTTTTTTCAAAAATGAGAGCACTCAAAGCCAGTGTTGCGTAGGTTCGCCAAGTATTTATTTTGGAACTTAACTGCAGTTCAAGGTCAGTTTACAAACGCGTTTCGGCGTTGCCGCCTTCGTCAGTGTAAACTGGCGTTCATTTTTTTCATTATTTAAATGTAACCTAGGTGACCATATGTCACATGTTACCAACAAAGTTTACAACAAAAATAAAGAAAGGCATATACATAGTCATTTCTTGATTGATTTCACGGCGGCCATCTTATAATGGTTAAAACTGAATACTAATCATTATTCACATTGCATAATGTACCGATATATAATTGAAGATGTGTCATTTTAAATGAAAATCATGTCATCATTGTTAAACAGAATTGAATCATTCTAGTTAACCGGTTTCAGGATGCATTTTGTTGTGTGGTGGCGCCTGTGTCACTAATGCCTAAAATGTGAAACTCATTGCCACTTTTTCATGAGTTCATATGAGGGGTTCACAAGTTATACGGTGCACAATTGAACAATCCACATTACTTGCAATCTAATACAATCAAGCCCTGAATGGGCATGAGGATCTTCATATCATGTATCTTAACAAAACATCTTCCTGGAGATGTTCATTTGGTTCACCATATACAAAATACAATTTTACTTAAAAGAAATTACTTTTGTGTAAGGTAAGCAGGCAGACATTGCTGAGTATGTGCTATTCAATTTCTCCAGGTTTTAAAGAAAACAGTGCATTCTAAAATGGGATTATTAGATGTGGGTCCACATTTCTTCCTCATTGTTCATCCCACCCGGGGTCTTGGTTTGTAACTGGATAATGATTCTTGATTCGAGAGTTCTCAGATCCAGAATGAAATATGTCAACAAATTTCTGTTACTGTTATGTTTCTGCTCAAAATGGCGAGCTACAGGGTAGCTGGGATCCTTTGAGGTGATCGCCCTCATGTGTTCGAGGACCCTTCGTTTGGTCAGTTTTATTGTACTCCCTATATATTTTTGTCCACAGGGACATATCAAACAGTACACTGTGTAGTCAGAATTGCAGTTTAACAGTTTAGTTATCTTGTTCTTTGTTTTCTTGCCTGGAATGGAGTATTCTTTGACTTTCTTTGAATTCTTACAGGCCTTGCACTTCATGCAAGGAAAGAAGCCTGAAACAGTGATCTTTTTCTTTTTCTTTTTGTCATAGTGACTGTTCACTAGATGATCTTAGAGGGAGTTTCCCTTTCTACATGTAATGAGAGGGTAATCAGATAGGGATTTTCCGTTTACAGGATCTGATTTCAAGATTTTCCAATTTTTTCTCATTATATTGAAAATGTCAGGAGATTTTTCTGAAAAGTCTGTAATTAATTTTATCTTTGAATCAAGGGATCTGGGTTTATCAGTTAGCAGGTCTTTCCTCCCAACTAGTGCACTTCTCATTTCTGCTCGGTCCAAAATCCCCCTCCCATATCCTCTCTGTGAAAATCTCTCTTTTGACTGTTCCTTCGCTTTCACAAACTCCTGTGCAGTAGAGCAGTTGCGTTTTATCCGCAAAAACTCTCCCAGTGGGATGTTGTTTATGACATTGCGGGGGTGATAGCTGTGTGAGTGTAGTATCGTGTTGCCCGCGGTAGGTTTTCTGTAAACCGCGGTTTGGATTGAATCATTTTCCACATAGACCCGAAGGTCCAAGTAGAACACCTCACTTTTGCTAATGCTGCTTGTGAAGCTAAGGTTCTGATTGTTTTTATTTAGTTCAGCAATGTATTCCTCAGCTTCACTCTGTGGTCCCCGCGAGTCCACAGGATGATATTACTCATCCATCTGTCATTGACCCCCGCCCAGGCCACGTGCTTCTCCCACCAACCCACGAAAAGGTTCGCGTAGCTGGGGGCGAAGCACGTGCCCATCGCAGTCCCCTGGAGTTGTAAATACAGTTTTCCTGCAAACAAAAAAATGTTATTTCGCAAACAGAAGTCTGTTAGTTCTAACAGCATGTTATTGTGGCTTCGAAATTTAATTGGTCTGTTGTCCAAGAAGGTCTTCATTGCCAACAGACCATCTTCATGGCGAATGGAAGTATACAAGCTGGCAATATCCAGCGTTATTAAAATCATATCCTCCTCCCATTTGACATCCTGTATGATCCTCAAAAAGTCTTTCGTATCTTTGAGATATGAACTGAGGTCTTTGACGAATGGGGCAATGAAGCTGTCGATATAGGTCGAAGTTCTTTCTAATAGACTGTCTTTTGCAGACACGATAGGTCTGCCAGGAGGCCATATTTTGCTCTTGTGCACCTTTGGCAGGTGATAAAACTTTGCAATTTGGGGGAATTCACATTTTAGATTTTTCCAATCTTTGAGGTCCAATATTCCATTGTCCTTCCATTTGTCGATTAGGTCATTGAACGCCTTGATACTCTCTGTATGTTTTTCTCTTTTAATCTCAGTGTAATGTTCTTTGTTGTTTAGTTGGGAAAACGCCTCATCCTCATATTGGCTGCGTTTCAAAATGACGATATTCCCACCTTTGTCACTCGGTTTAAAAATGATATTTTCATCCTCCTTGAGATTTTGTATTAAGGCCCATTCTGCCTTAGTTAGATTCTTCCTTCTCCAATTGAATCTTTCAGACTGTAAGGCTTTCAGTTCTTCAATGACTATCTCTTGAAATGTGTCAATTCCATCATGTGGAGTTCTCGGGTTGATTTTAGATTTAATTATCATTTCACTTTTGCAGCTTTGCTGTGTTATTCCACAATCCTCTAGTGTTTGTGTGGGTTGCATCTCCCAATCCTGAGAGTGACTTGCTCCAATCATAGTCTGTGCCACAGCAATGGCTTGTAAATCTTCCCCGGTTATTGACATCAATGGATCAGTCTCTTCTGTTGTTGTGATACCATCCACCTTGGGGTTCAAAGTATGTATCTTCTGTAACTTCAGTTTTCTAATGAATCTGAACAGATCTATTCTTGTCTGCGTATAATCAAATGCCGGAGTCGGGCAGAAAGTTAATCCAAGTTGTAGTAGTTCTTCCTCCTTTGGTGTCAGTTTTCGATCCGATAGATTTATTATAGTATTTTCTTTGTGCTTGATTACGTTCATTTCCAATTCTTCCCTCGGGTGCTCCTTGTCACCACCGGGGTAGATCTTCCTTGTGCGCCCCCGCTTGCCCCTCCTCGTTTTCCTCTTGGGGTTCTTGGTGGATGTGTGGTTGCCGCGGGTCGCTGTCTGAGTCCTCCTATCACCTCGTACTCCTCGAAAAAAGGATCGGACTCTGGGGTAGTAGTTTCGACAGTAGTATGATCGTCACCACCCCCTGCACCACGGGATGCTCCTGTGTTTCTGGCCCTTACTGATTCGTCCTCTGAGATTTCAGACTCTTCAGTGCTGGCTGGGGTTCTATTTTTAGATTTCTCTTGTTGAGTGTTTTTCTGGGAGCGTCGTATTTCCGCGCGAATGTTAGGATCCTCCCATTCGCATAGTCTTTCTCATCACGGATGAATTTGGATTGCTTTCTCAGTTTGATTGTGTTCTCATAATCTATCAACCGTTTTTTCATTTGGTCACGCAGCTCTTCGCATTTCTTAGTATCTTTGTCGACGCTAATCTTTGCCTCAATGTCCTTGATTTCCTCTTGTAGTCTCGTCCTGTCATTCCATGCGTGTTTCACTAAGAGTTTAAGCATACCTTGCATGACATCGGTCATGAATTCCGACCATTCTCGCAAAAGGTCATTGTTGGGTTTCTCATATGATGGGACTAGAAGGATCCTTAGTCCCCTTGGAACTCTCCCAACTTCCAAGTATTTTTGCAGGCTGGTAGCCTCCCACCACTTGCGAATTTCTCGCTCATACGTTTTCTCCATCGCTGAAAAAAGTTTTGTAAGGCTATCAGGTGCCTCCGCTCTCTGTGAAGGAATGTCTTTTTTTCGTGCCCCAGTTTGGGGAATAAATAGTGTGTCTGCAGCTTTTTCCCTTTCACTATCCGTGAACATTGCCTACTGCAGAAGATCAAATTGCTTCCGTATCGAGGGGTCCATACCTGGGGGCCACAGGGGAGTGCATCCAGCACCCCTCTCTTCGTGGTTTCACGGACACTGAATGCAGAACCCACCTGTTTGCCGGGGCCCACTGGGGGGCCGAAATTGCCAGCAGAAAATGTTTCCGCGCATATGCAGAGGAGATATCCACATTCCTCAGGACTGCAGGTACCAGCAATCAATGCGCAATCAGCTGATCCACAGCGCGCCAATAATAAAGCCTATAACTGCAGTACCGGCATATGCGTGTCTTTCTCCTTCACCCAAGCCTCTGATGAAGACTTATCGAAACGCGTCAGGCAGTGGTGTCTGGGGCTGCTAAGGGATGTGGCAAGCAGGCAGCTTCTAGATCACGGATTGGGACTGGGCTGCAGCTTGAGGCCCGTGACCGTGCTCGCTTTCCTCCCGCCTGTTGGTACAAGCCAGAGCGTGATGTTTTAGCGGCCGCCATGCCGCTGGGAGAGAACCACCCCTCGATACCTGGGGGCCACAGGGGAGTGCATCCAGCACCCCTCTCTTCGTGGTTTCACAGACACTGAATGCAGAACCCACCTGTTTGCCGGGGCCCACTGGGGGGCCGAAATTGCCAGCAGAAAATGTTTCCGCGCATATGCAGAGGAGATATCCACATTCCTCAGGACTGCAGGTACCAGCAATCAATGCGCAATCAGCTGATCCACAGCGCACCAATAATAAAGCCTATAACTGCAGTACCGGCATATGCGTGTCTTTCTCCTTCACCCAAGCCTCTGATGAAGTCTTATCGAAACGCGTCAGGCAGTGGTGTCTGGGGCTGCTAAGGGATGTGGCAAGCAGGCAGCTTCTAGATCACGGATTGGGACTGGGCTGCAGCTTGAGGCCCGTGACCGTGCTCGCGTTCCTCCCGCCTGTTGGTACAAGCCAGAGCGTGATGTTTTAGCGGCCGCCATGCCGCTGTGGAGAGAACCACCCCTCGATACCTGGGGGCCACAGGGGAGTGCATCCAGCACCCCTCTCTTCGTGGTTTCACGGATACTGAATGCAGAACCCACCTGTTTGCCGGGGTCCACTGGGGGGCCGAAATTGCCAGCAGAACATTTTTCCGCGCATATGCAGAGGAGATATCCACATTCCTCAGGACTGCAGGTACCAGCAATCAATGCGCAATCAGCTGATCCACAGCGCGCCAATAATAAAGCCTATAACTGCAGTACCGGCATATGCGTGTCTTTCTCCTTCACCCAAGCCTCTGATGAAGACTTATCGAAACGCGTCAGGCAGTGGTGTCTGGGGCTGCTAAGGGATGTGGCAAGCAGGCAGCTTCTAGATCACGGATTGGGACTGGGCTGCAGCTTGAGGCCCGTGACCGTGCTCGCGTTCCTCCCGCCTGTTGGTACAAGCCAGAGCGTGATGTTTTAGCGGCCGCCATGCGGCTGGGAGAGAACCACCCCTCGATACCTGGGGGCCACAGGGGAGTGCATCCAGCACCCCTCTCTTCGTGGTTTCACGGACACTGAATGCAGAACCCACCTGTTTGCCGGGGCCCACTGGGGGGCCGAAATTGCCAGCAGAACATTTTTCCGCGCATATGCAGAGGAGATATCCACATTCCTCAGGACTGCAGGTACCAGCAATCAATGCGCAATCAGCTGATCCACAGCGCGCCAATAATAAAGCCTATAACTGCAGTACCGGCATATGCGTGTCTTTCTCCTTCACCCAAGCCTCTGATGAAGACTTATCGAAACGCGTCAGGCAGTGGTGTCTGGGGCTGCTAAGGGATGTGGCAAGCAGGCAGCTTCTAGATCACGGATTGGGACTGGGCTGCAGCTTGAGGCCCGTGACCGTGCTCGCGTTCCTCCCGCCTGTTGGTACAAGCCAGAGCGTGATGTTTTAGCGGACACCATGCCGCTGGGAGAGAACCACCCCTCGATACCTGGGGGCCACAGGGGAGTGCATCCAGCACCCCTCTCTTCGTGGTTTCACGGACACTGAATGCAGAACCCACCTGTTTGCCGGGGCCCACTGGGGGGCCGAAATTGCCAGCAGAACATTTTTCCGCGCATATGCAGAGGAGATATCCACATTCCTCATTACTGCAGGTACCAGCAATCAATGCGCAATCAGCTGATCCACAGCGCGCCAATAATAAAGCCTATAACTGCAGTACCGGCATATGCGTGTCTTTCTCCTTCACCCAAGCCTCTGATGAAGACTTATCGAAACGCATCAGGCAGTGGTGTCTGGGGCTGCTAAGGGATGTGGCAAGCAGGCAGCTTCTAGATCACGGATTGGGACTGGGCTGCAGCTTGAGGCCCGTGACTGGGCTCGCGCTCCTCCCGCCTGTTGGTACAAGCCAGAGCGTGATGTTTTAGCGGCCGCCATGCCGCTGGGAGAGAACCACCCCTTGATACCTGAGGGCTACAGGGGAGTGCATCCAGCACCCCTCTCTTCGTGGTTTCACGGACACTGAATGCAGAACCCACCTGTTTGCCGGGGCCCACTGGGGGGCCGAAATTGCCAGCAGAACATTTTTCCGCGCATATGCAGAGGAGATATCCACATTCCTCAGGACTGCAGGTACCAGCAATCAATGCGCAATCAGCTGATCCACAGCGCGCCAATAATAAAGCCTATAACTGCAGTACCGGCATATGCGTGTCTTTCTCCTTCACCCAAGCCTCTGATGAAGACTTATCGAAACGCGTCAGGCAGTGGTGTCTGGGGCTGCTAAGGGATGTGGCAAGCAGGCAGCTTCTAGATCACGGATTGGGACTGGGCTGCAGCTTGAGGCCCGTGACCTTGCTCGCGTTCCTCCCGCCTGTTGGTACAATCCAGAGCGTGATGTTTTAGCGACCGCCATGCCGCTGGGAGAGAACCACCCCTCGATACCTGGGGGCCACAGGGGAGTGCATCCAGCACCCCTCTCTTCGTGGTTTCACGGACACTGAATGCAGAACCCACCTGTTTGCCGGGGCCCACTGGGGGGCCGAAATTGCCAGCAGAACATTTTTCCGCGCATATGCAGAGGAGATATCCACATTCCTCATTACTGCAGGTACCAGCAATCAATGCGCAATCAGCTGATCCACAGCGCGCCAATAATAAAGCCTATAACTGCAGTACCGGCATATGCGTGTCTTTCTCCTTCACCCAAGCCTCTGATGAAGACTTATCGAAACGCATCAGGCAGTGGTGTCTGGGGCTGCTAAGGGATGTGGCAAGCAGGCAGCTTCTAGATCACGGATTGGGACTGGGCTGCAGCTTGAGGCCCGTGACTGGGCTCGCGCTCCTCCCGCCTGTTGGTACAAGCCAGAGCGTGATGTTTTAGCGGCCGCCATGCCGCTGGGAGAGAACCACCCCTCGATACCTGAGGGCTACAGGGCAGTGCATCCAGCACCCCTCTCTTCGTGGTTTCACGGACACTGAATGCAGAACCCACCTGTTTGCCGGGGCCCACTGGGGGGCCGAAATTGCCAGCAGAACATTTTTCCGCGCATATGCAGAGGAGATATCCACATTCCTCAGGACTGCAGGTACCAGCAATCAATGCGCAATCAGCTGATCCACAGCGCGCCAATAATAAAGCCTATAACTGCAGTACCGGCATATGCGTGTCTTTCTCCTTCACCCAAGCCTCTGATGAAGACTTATCGAAAAGCGTCAGGCAGTGGTGTCTGGGGCTGCTAAGGGATGTGGCAAGCAGGCAGCTTCTAGATCACGGATTGGGACTGGGCTGCAGCTTGAGGCCCGTGACCTTGCTCGCGTTCCTCCCGCCTGTTGGTACAATCCAGAGCGTGATGTTTTAGCGACCGCCATGCCGCTGGGAGAGAACCACCCCTCGATACCTGGGGGCCACAGGGGAGTGCATCCAGCACCCCTCTCTTCGTGGTTTCACGGACACTGAATGCAGAACCCACCTGTTTGCCGGGGCCCACTGGGGGGCCGAAATTGCCAGCAGAACATTTTTCCGCGCATATGCAGAGGAGATATCCACATTCCTCAGGACTGCATGTACCAGCAATCAATGCGCAATCAGCTGATCCACAGCGCGCCAATAATAAAGCCTATAACTGCAGTACCGGCATATGCGTGACTTTCTCCTTCACCCAAGCCTCTGATGAAGACTTATCGAAACGCGTCAGGCAGTGGTGTCCGGGGCTGCTAAGGGATGTGGCAAGCAGGCAGCTTCTAGATCACGGATTGGGACTGGGCTGCAGCTTGAGGCCCGTGACCGTGCTCGCGTTCCTCCCGCCTGTTGGTACAAGCCAGAGCGTGATATATATATATATATATATATATATATCTCAATTAGTTAGTGCAAAATGCATTTTCGGCATCGGCCTTCCTCAGTGCACCCAAATGATTCAACGTGCGCAGGTATGTGTGGTTTGTTTTATTCGTATTTATTGGCGGGATTGAGACCAATCTCAAAGCGGCATCTCCGTCTTCCGGGAATTATTTGGCAAACATGAAGAACTCAAAGTCCCACAATACCTCATGGTACTCAATTTGTTCAATGTAAGGTAAAATTCCTGATTAGATATGTTTGTTTTTTCTCTGTTATGCCGCATGTCAACAAATCCCATTAATTTTCCTCCCTGTTCACGTCTTCCTCGCCGACTGCAAGGTGCCTTACACAGGAATTCCGTAGATGAACCGCATATGGTCGGGAATCTCAGACTTGTATAGTCTGCAACTTTCTTGTTGTCGGGTCCCTGGCAGCATCGGTTCACACTTGCCATCGCAAAGTCCTTTTACGTTTCACCCCTGGTAGCGGAACACTAGGCGGGTGCCTCCAAAGCGGGGGTGTCCCTTACTTGTTACACAACAACTGAAGATACAGGAGCACACACGGGGCAAAATCCTAATTAGTTAGTGCAAAATGCATTTTCGGCATCGGCCTTCCTCAGTGCACCCAATCGACTCAACGTGCGCAGGTATGTGTGGTTTGCTTTATTCGTATTTATTGGCGGGATCGTGGACCAATCTCAAAGAGGTATCTCCGTCTGCCGGGAATTATTCGGCAAACATGAAAAACTCAAAGTCCCACAATACCTCATGGTACTCAATTTGTTCAATGTAAGGTAGAATTCCTGATTAAATATGTTTGTGTTTTCTCCATTATGCCGCTTGTCAACAAATCCCACTAATTTTCCTCCCTGTTCACGTCTCCCTCGCCGACTGCAAGGTGCCTTTCACAGGAATTCCGTAGATGAACCGCATATGGTCGAGCATCTCAGACTTGTATAGTCTGCAACTTTCTTGTTGTCGGGTCCCTGGCAGCAGCAGTTCACACTTGCCATCACAAAGTCCTTTTACGTTTCACCCCTGGTAGCGGAATACTAGGCGGGTGCCTCCAAACCGGGGGGTGTCCCTTACTTGTTACACAACAACTGAAATGCGGAAGCACACACGGGGCAATCTCTCAATTACCTAGTGCAAAATGCATTTTCGTCATCGGCCTTCCTCAGTGCACCCAATTGATTCAACGTGCGCAGGTATGTGTGGTTTGTTTTATTCGTATTTATTGGCAGGATCGTGGACCAATCTCAAAGCGGCATCTCCGTCTTCCGGGAATTATTCGGCAAACAAGTAAGGACACCCCCCGCTTTGGAGGCACCCACCTAGGGGTGAAACGTAAAAGGATATATATATAGAGGCCTGTGTTCTACCTCATGGTCAATTATTTTTTTCTTCTCTAGCCCCGGCCCCTCCCCCACTGTCCCCACCCCACACGTGCGTCCCTCTGCCACAAACCACACTGTAAATTTGGCCCCAAAGAGTAGGTTTGTGAGTACCCATGCTATAGAGTAAGCAGAGAAACTACTCAATGATTTGTTCCTGATTACTTCAGTGAAACATGTGATGATCTTGTACTACTGCGGTATTATCCCATGATGATTTCAGGATTAGTCTGGATTACTTCAGGATAGGTTCCTGATTATTTAAGTGAGAAACGTTATGATACTACTCCAGGATGATCCAATGATAATTTCAGGATACGGTTATTTACTCCAGGATGATCCTAAGAGTATTTCACAATGGGGCTGTATTATTACAGAATCCTCTTGTGATGACTTCAGAATGAGGCTGCATTACTCAAGGATGCCCCTATGATTTCATGATGGGGATGTATTAACGTAGGATGGGTTCTGGCTGTATTACTGCATGGCAGTTTCCATATACAGATGTATTATTCTAGGATGATCTCGAGTAGTAATACTTGTTTGGCATACACAGGATGGTAAGAAATACAGTTGTATAAGTTTGTTAGCAAAGCAAATAATTGTTACAAACAAGCATTGGCAGAGCCTATAGGTTTTGCCTTTTTGACCAAGTGGCATTCCAATGTCTTCTGCCAATGGCCTGCCATATCAGTTAAAATAAACAAGCATTGCCAACCCAAAAGTCTGGCCTTTGCAAGTGCTATTGGCTTTGCCGATATGTTTCAGCCATATTGTACACCAGCATGGCTACTATTCGGCATGGTAAAGGAGAGTAACGTGTCAAAGTGGAGTGTGATAAAGTGGCGTAGGTTATAGCGGCAGAGTGTCATGGAGTGCTGTAGAATGGAGTGGCATTGAGATTGTTGTGTAGAGTGGTGTAGAGCAGAGTAGATTGCAGTGGCATAAAGTGGAGTATTGTAGGAGAGTGGAATGGTAGGGTGGACAACATTTTGTAGTTGAGTAAAGTGTTATAGAGTCGAGTGTCAGAGTGGAGCGGAGAAGTGTGTTGTATAATAGAGAGGAGTAAAGTGGCATTGAGGAAGTTATGCAGAGCGCCGAGAGGTGTTGTAGAGTGGTATAGCATGGAGTAGAGCAGAGTGACATAGAGTGGAGTGGAGTTTAATAGAGTAGAGCATCACAGAGTGTTGTAGCGTATAGTGGTGTAAAGAGGAGTAGCCTAGAGTGAAGTTGTGTAAAGAACAGTGGTGCAGCGTAACTTGACATAGAGTGCACTGGTTGAGTAAAGTGGTGTTGAGTGCATTGGGGCGGAGTAGAGTGATGTAGAGCGCAGTATAGATTGCAGTGGTGCAGAATAGAGTAGAGTGGTGTGGAGCTCTGCAGACTGTAGTGGTGCAGAGTGCAGTACATTTGAGCGGTGCAGTGAGACAGAGTGCAGTGTGTAGAATGGTGTAGCGTTTAGTGAGTTAAGGAGCTGTGGCATGGAGTTCAGTTGCGGAGAGTGCAGTCTTGCAGAGCTGAGTGTCAGAGTGCAGTGGTGTGGAGTACAGCGATGCAGAGTAGAATAGTGGAGCAGAATAGAGTGGTGCAGCTTAGAGTGCAGTGGCGTAGAGTTCAGTATTGTAGAGTAGAATGTTTTAGATTGCAGTTGAATATAGTTGAGTGGCGTAAAATACATTGGCATGGAGTCCAGTGGCTTAGAGTGGTGAGTAGAAGGGCGTTGAGACCAGTGGTAGCAGAGCAGTGGTAGCATAGAAGTGGTGGCTTAGGGTGGTGTTGTCGAGTGGAGTTGAGTGGCGAAGCGCAGAGTGTTGTGGAGGGGCATAGCTGAGAATAAATGATGCATGTAGCTGAAGGGAGAGTGGTTTGATTGAAAGGAGTTAAAGTTTTGAAATAGTAAGCAAGTGATAAGAGAAGATAAAAAATTTTGAGATGAGTAATGTATTGACTTTGAGCCTAATTACAATGCAGTCAGAAACGGTTCCGACCGCATCATAAAATGCTGGTCGGATTCCTTTCTGACTGACCCATTATGATAGAGTCAGTCGGGAAGGAATGCGAATGGTCATTCATCCTGACTTCCAACAGGCTCGAAGAGCCCATCAGCCAGTCGGAATTTGTCCAGTAATCCCAAGGGCGGATCTTTCCACCCTTGGGATTATGATGTCGGGTGGAGACAGCCTGTCTATGCCGGCCTTACCGACACAGAAAGGCTATTGGACCTTGACTTTGGGGGCCCCCTTTGGTGAGCAGCCTCCGGTTAGGGGCCGAGGGGGCACCTATGGGGCCACCCTGTTGATATATGCACCTTGAGGTGCCTGCCACAGGGTGCAGGGAAGAACTGCACCTCGCATTTTTACATTGGGAGCATGCATTCCAGTCAGAATGCATGCTCTTATTGTAAAGTATAGGAGTGCGACCGAACAGTGTTCGGTCACATCCTAATTAGTCGGTTAGACCGCCGACTGGGTGTTGGTCGGTCACTTGACCAAGAGTATGTCGGGCAGAGGAAACCCCGCTCAACATTGTAGTGAGGCCCTTAGTCGTAAAACACCAGGGATAAATGGCTACTGAACATGTATGTAGAGAAAGTGGTTGGTGAATAGTTAAGTTATACAAATACCAGAGTATGGCGGTGAAGTTAGTGGTAGGCAGTTGTGTAGATTAGTTAGCATGTGCTTGTGTGATATTGTGAGTGGTTGATGCTGATAGTAAGAACTGTTGCAACTTCCTGAATGCTAGAGCGTGGAATGAGTGACTAGTGCAGTAGGTGGTGCTGCATGTGTGTCTCATACTGGTATTTTGAAGGGATGACTGGTAATATACAGCTGAATGTGTGCTGTGAGGTGTCAGTGAACGAGTGATAGAGGCAAGTGAGATTACATCTTGTGTTTTGGGTCTTAACTGGTGTAATGGGATGATGGGAGTCAATGGTGTAAATAATTTGTTCTGTTATCAGTTTTGGTGATGTTGCTGTGTAGTACTGAAAGGTGGTTGAATGGTGCTCTGTTAGGGTTTTAGAGTGAATGAATGAGATGCGCATGAAGTCAATTATGTAAGCAATCAGCTTCGCAAATGGCGGATATGAGTGTGGAGGCAAGTGTTCTTGCCTGAAGTGGAATTGTGGCACTGGTGTCTCTTCTGCAAATAGAAAGCATGGCACTTAGGTTCTAAATTGTACTGAATAGTGAATAGTAAACAAATGGTATGGGTATTTTAACAAGTAGATTGTAAATCTATGTAGGTGGTACGATGATTTAAAGGAAGAGAGTGAGTAGTGTTGTGAGTGCACAAATGTTGATCTAGTGAGGTGCGCAAGAGAAGCCTAGTATCTTCAGAGATGTAAATGGGTATGGTAAAAACTCATGGTGTTGCACAAATATGTGCCTGACTGCTGTGGGGAAAGGGTAGTGTTGAATTGATACTGCCAATATAGTCAGAGCATCTTAAGAGTTACTGGGTGATACCAGTACTAATCAGTGTAAAGAAGCTTAGTGGTATCACAAGTGGCTCTGGCTATATGTCAGAGGTTTAGCAAAGTGACAAGGAAAGATGTGAGTGGTACGTGGCATAGGAGGAGTCGTTTTGTGAATAAGGGCCAATAATCTCACTCCACATCAGTTACAGACATTTTCTCAATCATGTACTTCTAACCTACAAATTTTTGTTAAAAGGTGCAATAGTCTAATTAGTTCAACTGAAGCAACCCAGGACAACAAGTGATATGATTGCAGAGGACTGGTAACAGAATGCCATGGACTAATAACTGGTTTCACCCTGATTGGCTGAAATTAATAGGCATTCCAACCATCACTTTCTTTGTGTACTTCATTGTGTCGCACTAAGTTGGACGGCTATGCCCAGGCATGGATCAATGCACACTGTTTCACTTAAACCCAGCTATACCTGGCTGAAACCAGTCCTGGGTTACTTTTGTTCAAGGAGGACGTAGCCTGGCAGTTCAGGCTTAACTGTTCCCATTGGAGCAGGGTCAAGACTGATTTACATATGGATGGGTCCAAACCGAGGTTCCATGATGTGCAAAATGACGATGATTGAGATGAGACTGTAAGTAATTAGCAGTAGCTGAGATTAATTAAAGCATTCCATCCATCACTTTTTTGTATACTTCATTGTTACATGAGAATGAAAGATGTGTTAGGGCTTGATTTAGAGTTTGGAGGATGAGTGGCTCAGTCAGAAACATGACAATATTCCATCCATCCTATTTCAAGTAGAATAGGCTTAAGCACACTTGCAATAAGACAGAGAGGAAATCTTTCATGTTTGTGATTGCGTACCCCTTCTGCCAAACTTTAAATCACACCCATCATAACCAATCAGCTGTTAAATCAGTGTGTTCAGCCAGGGAAAAGTTGTCATCTTTGACTGATTTCTACTGAGTCCTGTGACCAGCAGAAAGCAGGAGAATCTGGCTACTGGCACTGGTGAGTGAATCCAACGAATAGATACTTTGCTTCTTGGTGTGTAAAGGAAAGAAGCATACAGAAGTTATCATAAAGAAAGCAGCAACCGTGCATGTCTAAAGGCTATGGAACAAGGTATGGTAAAACTGTGGAGTTATCATTCACAGACAAGGCCCAGCCGAGTGGCACTTAACCTGAAAAGGCACTGGACATGTCTTCAATCCACCTTAATAACTATGCTCTCCAACATACAACAGCCCCTGGTCTCTTTCAGGCATCTTTTTAGAATTTAGTAAAGGGAGCCTTTTCCTCTTTTTAACACTGCTTTGACTTCCCAATGAAAAGCATGGGAGATGGAAAGTATTTTGATATCAGTCGGAAACTCTGCTATATTTTTCTAGAAATAATCTCACGGTCCACCAAAAGTGGTCATGACTTCGCAGATTCCATAGGCTATCCTGTCACATACCCCCTTCATGCCAATTGTGCCCAGTTGACATCAGTAGCTCAAGTCCTACCTCAGTCTCACCCTCTTGGTAGCCAACCTCTTTTCTCTCCTGTCATGGCACCTTTCACCATCCTGTGATCCTAGCTTGGCAGCAAAAAACACTTGTCTTTTTAAAACGTCTTTGTTCCCTTCTATTAGCCATTCCTTATTGTACCCTCTCTCCTGCGTCACCCAACTCCCACCTTAACCTGCAGCCAATGTTCCCCTCCCTCTTGCCCCTACTCTCTACCATCCCCATTAGGCAGCATATCATATAGTTTCTGGTCACCTGTACACTGTCACGCCCTTCAGGCATGTCCCTTTTCACTGTGACAACCATCAGCTATAACACAATTTGAACTTACTCACTGCCTCCTCCTGTTAACTGTTCCCACCTGTGACCTATCACTTGGTTCCACTTATGCTTATGCCTTGATTTCACAAGCCTATCCTCTCTCATGGGAAACTTCTTCTAACAGGCAGTGCCAACTCCTTTGTTTTCTCATCTATAATTTACCTTTGCTGTGACCCATTCTAACAACATTCTATTAAGAAGTCTCTCAAAATCTAACCATTATCAGTATTCCATGACCACATGTCAAACAAACTGCTGCAAACCAGATCTCAATGTAACCCTTCAAATGTTGTCATGACTTCGCTGATAACACGCATTCCTGTCATATATCCCTTTCATCCCTCTATCAACCATCTCCCTGCCTGTTTGCTACTCCCTTTTAGCCATTTCATCATCAATTACTTCCCTCTGATGCCACCAATACTGCAGTCCAGATCACTCATTCCAGCTCGACCTCAGTCTGTCTCTCTCATGGTACCCAACATCGTTTTCCCTCCAGTCAAGACACCACTCCCACATCACCATTCTGAGATCCAATCTTGGCACCAAAACGACCTCCAATTTAAATGTATTTGTCCCCTCCTATAAGACAACCCTTCTTGTATGCTCGCCTATGTCAGCCAACTCCTACCTTCACCTGCACAGCATTCACTCCTCCCACATATCCATATTCTCATCTATGCATACCATTTCCTTTCCTTTCTTCTCTACACTGCATTTCCCATATGTCAGATGTCTCCTTTCACCCCGTCAACTATCAGCTATAACACACTGCTTTCACCCATTATCTGCTCGATGCCTAGTCTGGGGTAGTTAGGTCTATATAAATGCAATTACAATTCAATACCTGTGGTCAATCCCCACGTCTGTCCCTTGTGCTTAAGCCATGATTTAACAGCCCTCTCCTATTTAATGACTCCTTTTCCCATGAAGCAGCATCAACTCATTCCTTCTCTAATCTATAGTTTACTTCTATTGTGACCTGTTCCAGCTACATTTTATTAACAGTTCTCCCACATCAATCCAGTGTCACTCATTCCCTGTCCACTTCTATCAAACTGCCATGTTGGCCCACCAATGCAATACAATACTCTCCAATTTCACCCTCTACCAAGAGCCATATACGCAGACTATCCATACCTGACTTCGTCTGTCATAATCTCTTCTCATCGTCTGTTCTGACGTATGTCACACTCATTAGGCTGTCCTGACTAACTGCTCCCTTCTGTCAAACCGCCTTCTTTTCTGACATCAAGAAAATGAAACAGTGAGGTAAAGTCTCATAGAATTCTAGTAATCTGAAGGTCACAAAACCAAAACCCTTCAACGCAAACTCAGTCTTCCATCCTTCTGAGAATGGCAAATAGAGTATGATGAAAGAGTGTAACAGTAACTGTCATTTACAACTTTTAAAACATAAAATAGTATTGTAAAAAAAAAAAATTGCAGTAGCACCTGCTTCCCTCTCACCACCTTAGGTCTTCAGTCACTTTCACCCAACTAACTGTCATCATCCACGGCATTAATGAAATGAAACTTATTTATGGCACTTCCGTTACATAATGTTATCAAGGGCCTGATTTACCACACTTATTATAATTTATTAAAATCAATTAATGATCTAAAAAGGGTTCACAAATTGTTATGTGGGTTAAGTAAACATTAAGGAATTGCTGTTTAGAAGGGACATTATGAGAGCATCCTTTCCAAATACAGCACCAATACTAATATAATAAAGAGAGAGCCCAAACATTTGAGGCGCGTAATCTCAGGAACCACAGCACCAATCACAACACCCAATACAGCGTTGGAAAGGGCAGTTGCAGCAGAAGGACATAGGCTATGCAGACGCTCACCATATACATTTAAAAGGTAAAAAAACTGCCAGCAAAGTAGTCCCTTGTGGGCGTGTCTGCGTTGCGCTGTGGGAGTGTGCTGGGGGTGTGACAAACGCTGGGGGCGTGTGGTACGTTCCGCCCTTCATGCCATGTCTCATATCGTGTGCTAATCCCACACTGCTCCCTTTAAATACCCCTGCACCCCATATTCATAACCCACCCTTACTCCTTAAAATACCCCAACACCCTTAAACACTAACCCATCTTAACCCTATAAATATACCCTGTACCTCAAAACCCAAACCTATCCCTAAACCCTAAAAATACCCCTGTACCCCAAAACTCAAACCTAGCCCTGAACCCTAAAAATACCACTGTACCCCAAAACCCAAACCTAGCCCTGAACCCTAAAAATACCACTGTACCCTAAAACCCAAACCTACCCCTGAACCCTAAAATACACCTGTACCCCAAAACACAAACCTAGCCCTGAACCCTTAAAATAACCCTGTACCCCAAAACCCAAACCTAACCCTGAACCCTAAAAGTACCCCTCTACCCCAAAACCCAAACCTAGCCCTGAACCCTAAAAATAACCCTGTACCCCAAAACCTAAACCTACCCCTGAACCCTAAAATACCCCTGTACCCCAAAACCCAAACCTAGCCCTGAACTCTAAAAATACCCCTGTACCCCAAAACCCAAACCTAGACCTGAACCCTTAAAATACCCCTGTACCCCAAAACCCAAACATACCCCTGAACCCTAAAAATGCCCCTATACCCCAAAACCCAAACCTAGCATTGAACTCTAAAAAATACCCCTGTACCCCAAAACCCATAGCTATCCCTAAACCCTAAAACTACCCCTGTACCCTATAACCCAAAACTATAGCTGAACCCTTAAAATACCCAAACACCCCAAAACATATACCTCAGTACCCCAAAACATATACCCCTATACCCATACTTACCTTATCCAAACATTAAAAAAAACATGCTTTTACCATTCATGCATTTACAACAAATTTCCTTGTAAATCTATGCTTAGTAAAAGCATATAAAATGTAATGCATGTGTTATAATGGCATTGCGGAGTCATGGTATTTTCGTAATGAAAGTATGCGGAGTGATGGTATGTGGAAAGAAAGTTGCGGAATAATGGCTATTTACCCTCCTCCTGTAAGTACATTGGTGGACCGGTAGCCCACATCTCCAGCAACATACTCATATTTTTTCACCACCCATTTGAAAAAAGCACAGCTCTCTCTCATTGATGGCCAGCACCAACATACACTTTTAGACACACCTCCCGCCACAAGTTCTAGAATTGCGAACATTAGAGCTGGGGAGCTACGTTCGAATCTCAGCATCAGCTCAACATCCTGTGATTCCAGGCAAATTGCTTTGTCTCCCCGCGCCTACCACAAATGAATGTGTTCTTTTGTAATGTAAATTGTGCTCATGCCATGTTGTCGAGTTGGCGCTATATAATATTGCAAGGAAAAATAAAGTAGGGAAACTCGAGTTAACACACTACTGAACGCGCACTCTTAAGTGCATCAGCAGTACACTGTGAATCGGAGCGTTTCAAAGGCCTGTCACAGATAGGAAATACTATCAAAACGAAATCCTACAAAACAATATACTACTGGCCGGCAGCAATTCATACCCGGACAACGTCGGGACGGGCTGCTAGTCTTCAATAAATGTATTAATATTTTAAGACCAAAATCCGGTTGCAAAATATTGTGTCGTTAGTGGAAAAGACACCAGGAGCCAGGATGTATTCTCGACTTGTTTATTCAGTCTTCAGATAAGTACATCCCTGTACTCCAGCCAGCCTTGTGTGGTACCAGCCCCACCAGTAGCAGCCTCCCCAGATGCTCAGCCCATCTCCAACTGCCACATTCATCCCACTCAGTCACCCAGGCATTCCACGCATCACAGGCACACCAACATTCTAATACTAAGACACACTCTGGCTGAGCAGCTACAGGCAACAGGGCTAGAATATCTGTTATAATTATGTAGAATATAACATTACCTCTTTTTCTTTAAACAAAAGAAAACAATTACATTGCAATACAATTACATTACAAATCTCAAAGATGCAACAAAAGGAAAAAGCATAAAAGAAAATGGAATCATTAAAGCTGGAGAAAATCAATAATAGAACAAATTACTAACTCTAGAATGCAGCGATGAGAAATGATTACTAGAACATATTTCTAAACTCTAGAATGCAGCGATGAGAAATCATTACTGGAACATATTTCTAAACTCTAGGATGCAAAGATGACAATAATACATCAGAAGAGAAAAACACGCTGTAAAGATGGTTAAAATAAATACAACTTAATTGCAACATCCTCCATCCCCCTTCAAAAGAGAAATTTTAAAACACATCAGAACATTCCCTTAAGTTCGAAATACTCTGTGCTAAAGGTACAATTACCTAGAACATACAGCCACATGCATCAAGTGATTTAGGAATCGCAAACGGTGCGAATCGCAAAATTCGGCCGTTTGCGATTCCCAAATCACTATTTGGGATGCATCAATCCAAAACTACAAAAAATCGCTATTTTTTGCGATTTCCGAAAATGCAGTTGCATTTAAGGAATCGCAATTTGCGATTCCTTAAATGCAATGCATGACACCCAAAAAGAATTGCGAAATCGCAATTAGGAGGAAAAAATTACCATGAGGTTGGACTTCATGGTAATTTGCGAATTATCTAAAAAATGCAATTTTGTGCATTTTTTTAACTGTCATGTTGTGCACAAACATGCCCTTAGGGCATGTGTGTGCACAACATATGTACATAGATCGATTTCAGGGGTGCAACAGGGTGTCCTTTGGACGCCCCTGCACCCTTGAAATCGCAATCTCAATTTGCGATTAGCTAATTGCGAATCGCAAATTGAGATTGTCTTCCCATTCATTCCTATGGGCCTTTTGGCCCATATGAATCAATGGAAAGGGATTCCTTGATTGCGATTTCCAAATTGTGAATCGCAATTAGGGAAAATTAAGGAATCGCTAATTAAATTGCGATTTTTTGATGCATTGCCGATTGCGATTCCATAATTGCGATTCCTTATTTTTCGCAATTAAGGAATCGCAAACGGCAACAATGATGCATGCACCCGACAGTCCCAAAAATAGGGAAAACCAACCAAATGGGTCGTCACCCATAATTCCAACAATAAAGGTACTGTGTACAACAATGACAGGGATCCAAATTTCCAACCATAAAGGTACTGTACAAAACTATGACAGGGATCCAAATTTCCAACCATAAAGGTACTGTGCACAACTATGACAGGCATCCCACAACCAACCCCGCGTAGGAGTTCACCCAGATACACACTTATGAGAACAAACTCATGAAGTAACCTCCTTGTGAAGATTACATACCCCAAAGTAGGAGTAACACACTAATAAACTCTTGAAACAACCCCGTCGTGGAAGTTAGATACCCCAGAGTTGGAGTAACACACTTTCCCATTAAAAACATACAAAATGGGAACAGACTAAGGATTAAGACCATCTCTCATGTAAGGGAACAGTGAAAACCACACTCTAAATACTTTAACCCGTGGCATCACAACATTAATAGGCTGTCAGAAAACACAATAAACTCTAAATAGAATTTACACTACTGTTTCTAAACTCAAAACAGTAAACACCCTGAAACACACCAGTGAGCGATGTCTCACCTGAGTTGTGATCACAATCACTTTCCCTGTAAAAGAGAAAACAAAACAACACAAACTAAAATAGAAAGACATTTCTATTACACTCTAGAAATAAGTCACATTACTATAAAACGCAAGACACATTGCAGTGTAAAGTATAATGTCCTACACTCATTTATCCAATACTAAAAAATCTAGTACAGACATGGCTTGTGATTTCAAAAACTTGTAAATGACCAGCCCTCCAAGTGAAGAACTATGTAAAATGCGAGAAAAAGCATTTCCTTCGACATACATGAAACGAAGGTACACCAAAACCTGTGCTGCCACATGTCAAGTCAAGTCAAGTCAGAAACACTTTATTCGATTGTTTTAAAATCATAAAAGTCTGCTACAGAACCATTTTCAATCATACAGAACAAGTTTTTAAAACAAGTTAAAAAAGTTGCTATACACAATGAAAAATTCATATAAAAAACGTCTTTACCAACATATTTACAGTAATCACAGTCTTATGGGCCCTTAACAGTGTACAGAATTTAAATATAGTGCAAACTAGAATATCTTTACAATTCTAAATACGAAAAATACTAGCCGCCTGGGGGTAAAGTGCAAAGCGTGCAATTTATGAGTTCATATTTGACACATTTCATGGTTACATAAACAATGGCCAGATTATTCAATTCAAGCAGTTAAAATACGTTAATTATTTAACTTTAATCTTGCTTGCTTTGACCGGATTGACATAGTCAGAAAATTGGCTACCCCATACATTACTACTGGACTTTCCATGAGCTGTAAGTACAATAAGGCTGGTTTGACCTGCACAAAATCTAAACCTCTCAGAATTGGTTTAATATATCTTTCCCTCCCATTCTTATAAAAGGGGCAGAAAAACAAAAAATGTAATATATCCTGATCTGAGAAGTAGTCACATTTGCAGGGAGCATTTTCGTGAGGCTTACACCATTTTTCAAATTCTCCTAACAAAAAATGAGCTTGATTAAAACGAAATTTAATGAGGACCCACCTATGAAAAGGTTTATTTACTATCGTTAGGTAAGATTGGATAGATAACGAAGCAATCATCATATAGTGGGCCCTAACAGTTGGTTTTAAGATTTCGATGGCCTCTCTCTCTGATTCCTTTTTCTCTATAAAAATTTTCTTTACCCAGTCAATGTCCTCTCTCATAATGCTCTCGGGTTTGTATATAACTCTGGACGACCTAAATATTCTGCTGTAATTTTAATGTATTGTAGCCACCCGATTTTAGCCACGTTTTCCCTCCCCATACAGTCCCTAATGATCACATGGTTTAAAATTAAAGCTGGATTAAGCCATATCCTAATCCATGACAGTAATAGGGCCAGAGTCAATGAGTCTTCAATGTACCCTATCCCCAATTCCATATGTACGGGAAAGGCTGGCGTGGATTTTGGAAGGCCCAGTAGGGATCGCAAAAATAAGTTTTCTTCTCTTTGTATATGGGCCAGATTTTTATAACTCCATATCATGGCCCCATACCTCGCAATGGACAGTGTTTTGGCTTTATAGATTGCTAATATAGCCTCAGGTGGTTTGCCTCCCAACCTTTTAGCAAAGCCTAGGATGGCGGCAGCCGATCTTTTTACTGCCGCAGCTTTACTTTTAATTTGTGGAGCCCATGTCCCATTCTCATCGAACACCACACCTAGGTAGGTAAAAACTTTTACTTTAGATAACACTGAACCATTACAGGTAAGGGTTTTCATACTATTCTTGCGGCTACCCACTGCCATAACATGGGATTTCTCAATATTAACTGCTAGATCCAAGCTTTGCATAAAAGCCCCAAAAGAATTTAAAAGACGTTGTAAACCATTAGGGGTTCTTGCCAGCAATACCGTATCATCGGCATATAATAAAACCGGCATTAAGGAGTCTCCCATACGTGGTACATCAATGGAGGCCGTTTCCAGAGTCTTTCCCAGTGAATTAATATAAAGTGAGAAGAGCATTGGTGCCAAAATGCACCCTTGGCGCACCCCCCTTCCTGATTTAAAAAAGGCAGTGCAATTTCCCTCTTGTGACATACGTATCGTTGCCCTCAAATCACTATGAAGTCGTGCCAGGAAATTCACCAGTGCTTGGTCTAGGCCCAGTTTTAAAAGTATTGTCCACAGCTTTGACCTGTTAACTAGGTCAAAGGCTGTGGACAAATCCATAAAAGCCAAATACATCATTCCCTTTGACGCTACAGTGTATTTACCCAGGGTAAGAAGTAAATTTAGGCACTGATCCTCTGTGCCTCTCCCGGCTCGAAAGCCATACTGGGCTTCACACAGGATGTCATTATTTGCCGCCCAAGTTGAAATTCTTTCCAAAATAACTTTACCCAAAATTTTAAAAGAAGAATCTAACAAAGAGATGGGTCTGTAGCATCTAGGGTCTCCCCTTTGACCCTTCTTAAAAATGGGGATTATAACAGACTGCGACCATGAGGTTGGCACTATTGTCCTTTCCAAACTAATCACATTGAAAACATTGGTGAGAACCACTGCCCACATGCCCGAATTTGATTTAAACATAACGGCTGGTACGCCGTCTCGGCCAGGGGCCTTCTTTCCTGCCGTGTCCTCAATTGCCTTCTGCACCTCTTTAATGGTGAAACTGGACAAAACCTCTTCAGATTGGATCAGTTGTTGATCTAGAGGGTCTGCAGCAATGTTACTACCATAAATGTTTTGGAAATGCTCTAACCAATCTCGTTCCGCAATATTCACTTCTAACGGTGCATTTTCAATCCCGTTAAATAAGGGGGTATTAACGATTTTCCAAAATTTAGCACTGTCCTTCAGGGTGGCTTTTTCATATAGATCTTCCCATGCCCTGCTTTTAATTTCGTTTTTCCTTCTTAGGATGTTTGCCTTATACTTTTGCCTTTGGCTGGCCACTTCCTGTTTATCACGTGGTATCTTATTGAGAGCTTTATATAATTCACTATGGGATTTGGAGCATTCTTTGTCGAACCATCCCATAACCCTTTTCTCTTTCTTTTTCGTGTTACTTTTTAGGTCGTCCGATACTTGACAACAAATCATTTCAAAGGACTGGACTATATTCCCCTCAAACCTAGTAGGGTCCATACAGATGTTAATTTCTTTGCCCATCTTTAGGTTAAGAGAGTAGAGAAAGTCCTCGGGGATGATATTTCTCCATTTGACCCGTCTCCCCTGGTCCTTAGCAATCAATTCTGTAAATCCTACTGTATTCAAATCAGTGTTGTTTCCTTTTCTAAATAAAAACAGGTTAATATTATCTACTTCTAATATTACCGGGTTATGGTCACTAAAAGTCGTCTGTACAGCGTTGTAAAACAATACATTTTGTAACATACCTGGTGAAATAAAAATATAATCAATTATTGTATTGCTGTCTCTAGCACTATAAGTAGGCACCCGTTCCTTTCTGTCGAAGAACTCTGGTTCATGTAAGTCATTTTCTAAAAGAAGTTCTTCTGAGGCAAACCCCTTTTCTGAGTGCTCAAAATGTGGTAATTGTGGCATGTCAGTGTTGATTGTATCTATAACATGACAGTTCTGTTGACATAAATGAGTATTAAAATCTCCCATCAGGAAAAAATATACAAAAGTGGTCTGACTCTCCCTATATCTCCTTAAAAACTCTATCAAGGAGTTGATATTGGCGTTTAATGCTATACATTGTATGCTATTATAAAAATTAATATAAACACATTTATATCTATTAGGCATTGTAACCTCAAGAGCTAAATAGTTTTGGGATGGTGTGTCCAGTACCTTCACAGTGCCTTTTACATTTACAGATATCAAAAACAACAGGCCCCCTTTATTTCGGCCCGAACTTGATGTCTGGGCAGCTAAAAAGTAAGAGGTGTATCCATCTAGCCAGATATCACAGTCCCTATCCCAAGTCTCCTGCAAGGCCACCACATCACATTTTTTTAACAGGTCCAACCATCTTATATCGCCCCTTTTGGAGCGTAAGCCTGCAATATTCCAGCTCATCAATTTCACTCTAATATCTGTCCCAATAATATGCGGCCGAATATGTTGAGATGGAGAGAGGGTATCTCCTAATTTAGTTACCGCATTACCCTTATCTATAACAAGTGGGATAGAGGGTTGTGGCTGATTTATGGTGCAACCTGGTGAGGTTAGTCAATCATTTTCCTCTAGATTGGACAGGGCAGCAAACCTATTTGTTAGCATAAGATCATTTCTGGCTTCACCTCCCTGTTTATCACTATTTCTTGCCATCATGCCTATTTTCTGTGTGGCCCATGTACTCGGGCAGGGGGTGTATCTAGGTTGTGCTCGGTGCCTTCCCAATTGGGGCTTTTGTGTTGTAGGTGGAGGATAAAAATAACCTAGCGGTAGTGCTCTGATCCCTTCTTCCGTCACTTCGGTGGCATCCCAAAATAACCGTTGGGCCTCATGTGGTCTATTAAAATTAACAATCAAGCAGTCCCCTGCAAATTTTTTAGGCGTATACCCCACCCATTTGACCCTTCTCCCTGTTTGGATATGCTCTGATATATTGTTGGGGCCAGTACAGTTTGCGTCACACCACATCTTAATATTATTTAATTGAGCAATATCCGACTCGCATTCTCCACTTTTCAGTACTGGTACGTTCACCAGGATAGCAACAAAGGGTGTTGCCTCCGGGGGAAGGTGTACAGGTGGTCTTGCGCGCTGGGTTCTAGGCCCTGGTAGGTTAGAGGTATCTATTGCTGGGGCTCTAGATGTAACTACAGCAGAACTGGGATTGCTCGTCTGCTGTGCCCTGGTTGTACTGGTGACCGTTTGGGGATTTACATTACCCGTAGATACTTGGGACGGGGCAGATGGCGTTGGAGGATGTGACTCTCCTATTTCTTCCATCACGGATTTTGTTTGTATATTTGGATTGCTAGATAGCTGTAATGCAGTATTTAAGGTGCATGTGCATGGCATACTGGGACCAGAGGACAAAAATGTATTAATCCTGTCACATTTCCCAAGTATATCTGCTACACAATCCTTTAAGGTTTCAATTATGTCATTAGAAATCTGCACTAGTATCGCTTCAATTTTGTCCATAAGTACTCCCTCCACCATATCTTTCAACGAGGATTCAATGTCAGTTAGCGGATGTCGGACCTTTTTCCGTAAGTATAAACCTTGTTTATTTGGTCTTTGGATTACACGTTTAGTACGTTTAGAAACCTGTGGAGTTTGTACATGTGTGCTGGTATCTTCTAGTGGTTGAGTGTCTTGAATGGCGTTATCTTGGCCCTCCTGAGAAATAATATTTGTTAGGCCTTGTGCGTCAGTATTAGGCAGATTTCCGACGACTATAACTGGGTCCAAAGGAATAGGAGGACTATTTACGGTGGGGGATAATTGACTGTCCAGGATAATCTGTTCTAGTCCCAACTCACGTTCTTTAGCAGCAATTTCCTTGGTCAGTTTTCCCACTGCAGTAGTTAAATAGTTCATAATACTTTCTGATGCAATGGCTTTGCGTGGTACTTTGGCTTTGACTGGACCCCCATTGGCAGAAGTTTGTAATTTTCGCTTACCCATTTTGAGGAGCGGATCGAAAGGAGGGGGCCCGTCCCGTCCCTCGACGTCCCTAGACGGCCACAGACGGCCCGCCCTCTGCCCGGGCTCCTCCCGGCGTCGCCCGCGCGCGTCCGTGATGCGGAGGAAGCTCTCTCCTTTTCTGCGCCTCCTGGCGCTGACTGCAGGAAGTGGGCGGAGTTGTGTCCAGGCAGGCTGGGAGTTGTGTTCCGCCCCGCTCTGCGGCCGTAGGATGGTGCTATACGGCGGCGGGGGCGACCACAACGTCAGGAGCCCAGCGGCGCTGTGCGGGTGAGTGCTGTCCCAAACGGTGTGCTGTTGGCCGTTGCGTCCCCTCCTGGGACCGGTGACCGCTTGTCAATGTCTCACCCGAGTTGTGATCACAATCACTTTCCCTGTAAAAGAGAAAACAAAACAACACGAACTAAAATGGAAAGACATTTCTATTACACTCTAGAAATAAGTCACATTACTATAAAACGCAAGACACATTGCAGTGTAAAGTATAATGTCCTACACTCATTTATCCAATACTAAAAAATCTAGTACAGACATGGCTTGTGATTTCAAAAACTTGTAAATGACCAGCCCTCCAAGTGAAGAACTATGTAAAATGCGAGAAAAAGCATTTCCTTCGACATACATGAAACGAAGGTACACCAAAACCTGTGCTGCCACATGTAGAATGATAATTACTTGAAGAACTGTGCAGATAAATAATACAGCCAAACCTCTCAGCACAGATAGACTCCGACATACTTGAAGTGGAGAAACTCAAACAAAAACGATCAGATGCAAAGCAGATCGAGGACTCCACGTTGTACCATAACTCATGTCGACTTTAAAAAACTTTATTAACATAAGGCACAAACAGCGTGGTTGGCAAAAAGATGCAGTAACACATTCCGATGGAATAAGAAAAATGGCATTGCTTCAGAAAGGAACCACTTGAAGGTGACACCACAAGATGGCAGCACGTTGTTGACGTCGTACGGAGTGGCTCATTGTGCGTCCATGCACCAAACATACAGAAGAGGCGGATGACGAAGTAGAGACTGTAAACTATGCCGGAGGACTGCTCGTGACCAGAAGCTCGCGCAGGTAAGCGCGTGAATGTAGAATTGAATTTGAAACCGGGAGAATAACCGTCAGCAGTCCGGCGGGGCTGCCAAAAACCATTTTCAAAGTGCCTCGAAAATACACCATGTCACTGGTAAACAGCAAATACCACAAAACGATTGCCACGCTGATTGTCACATGTGAGGCAGAAACACATGCTGCACCTGCAAAACACATCCAAGTCGCCCGCAAAACTCAGCAGCGGCACCTTGCCCCTCTTGAAATAGTCTGACTTCACAGCGTCATGCAGACTGGCAATTGTGTTTTCTAATAAATCTATTTCAGCTATCATTATCTCCAGGCAAGATGTAATTACCACATCAGCATAGTCACTTCAAGAAGGCTATGAAGACTGCACAACTTTAGAAAAAGATTGCTATTTTGGAAAAATATATAACACTGTCAATGTAGTTTTGAGGGCTCTTAAGATCGCTGCAACTGCCATTAAACACACCAAATGCTAACTTTCTCTGTGCAGCCATTCCACGCAGTAAAATGTTGCTACTTCAAAAACACACTATATGCTGTCACTACAAGCTGTTAGGTGACAAGTTCTTGTTCTTTGTAACTACACATCCCAAAATAATATCTTGACTGTAAATACACCATAAGCTCAGTAGAGCGCTGTGAGTGTAACTACACCATCTGGTCCTTTTTTTGACAGGACATCCCAAAGAATTGTGCCTTGAACTCTTCACAGTCACTTTACTTGTAACGGCACTCTTCACACAATAGTGTGACGTGGCTGGTACAACATCACTTGGTTGTAGAGACGCTACCCATCCAACTCACAGTCATTCTTGTACTTTACCAAGTGGCTGGAACTCCAGGTGAAGTTGTAGTTTAACTACTCCACCAACTCACTGTAGATCTATGTGGCTGGAACACCCAAAATCGGTTGTAGCTCTGCTACTCCTCCAACTCACAGTCACTGTTGTATTCCCAGGCTGTAGTGTCAGTTTGTGGTGACACTGCTCGTTGGGGCTGTCTATTAGAAGGACACTGGTGGGGCTGTCGCTGGCTTGTCTGGAAATAACTTCTTTTTTTTCTTGAAATTGCTTGTAGGATCTCCTGGTTACTCTCTAAGTTGCTACGTTTCTTTGTTTCTTTGTTGCCCCGCTGTACCAGGAGCCACTGGGGTTCTAGACTGTCCTCGTCGCCAAAATAATGTTGTGTCGTTAGTGGAAAAGACACCAGGAGCCAGGATGTATTCTAGAATTGTTAATTCAGTCTTCAGATAAGGTAACAACATCTCTGTACTCCAGCCAGCCTAGTGTGGTACCAGCCCCACCAGGAGCAGCCTCCCCAGCTTCTCAGCCCATCTCCAACTGTCAGATTCATCCCACTCAGTCACCCAGGCATTCCACGCATCACAGGCACACCAACATTCTAATACTAAGACACACTCTGGCTGAGCAGCTAGAGGCAGCAGGTCTAGAATACCTGTTATAATTATGTAGAATATAACACAAAACATTAATATTTTACCACCAGATCCAAATCGGTGGCATGTCATGTGCAAACAGTAAGGTGTATCCAGGGGACCCCTTCCAGTCTGACAATGTTGACAAAAACATTTTTAGGAGTAGGCAGTGACTTAAAAGTAACACTGCCAACTAATTAAAATGTTTCATTTGTCCCTTTTTGTAAGTGTGTCCCATTTTCCTTTTAGGAACGGCGTACATAAAAAAAAAGAACGATTGCTTCATTTAAAAGCAATCACAGACATGGTCGTCTGCTGACCCTAGTACGCCATAATCTGAGTGAGTCTAGTCTATCCTGATGGGTCGCAAATGCAACATGCCTTATGCATAATAATGAGGTAGGCCAAATTGCGACCTACTATGATTCGGAATTTACTGAACTGATCTATAAGAGCGTAGGCTGGTTCGCAAAAACTAATTTCCACTCGCAAAACGTTGGTGCACAGAATGTGACTACTTTTTGCAAATGGGGAATTTGTAATTCAGACTCCTGGATCAGAAGCAACGCTATTTTTGTTAAATCTCCACCCCTTTTTATATGATTTTCTGTTATATTATTGTTGGGACAAAACCATTACCTCTTCGATACATCGGACGGCCCCCGGCCGTCCGATGTCACAGTGGGCCTGTGCGGAGGACGGCCAGGGGCCATCCAAACTGTGCACGCATACTTTTTTTTTAGCACAGCAGCGGAATGTTCGCCGCGGTGAATAGGTTAATTACAAATGATATCAACACAATGCTATTTAGTGGTTTAGAAACCTGACACACCCTCAGAGGGCTTTGAAAAAGCTTATTACCACCTGTGCTGAGGTCTCAGCATGACATTCACCATAAAGCCCCCCAACTTCACAATGGATTAGTTTTTATTCCTGACGGTGCCCTTGTATCCTCGAGCCATGAAAAGCTTTCACAGCAAAAGATGTGGTCTAGCGGTTTGATATGCCAATTCTGTTATATGGGGAACCAGCAGTGGCATAGCCAGTAAGCCATGGGCCCTGCACCTGCTGCACCAATGGAAAGCTAGATCGAATCTCAGGTTTGGTTCAACAACCTGTGAAGCTGACCAAATGTCCCTGTGCTGATAAATAAAGTGTAGTGTAGTCTGTGTGTGTTTTTAAGTGTTCTCATTTCCTTGGGAAAGGTTTGAGTTGCGCTATATAAAACAGCCCCCAAAAAAGTGGTTTCCGACCATTATATGGGCTCTAATCACATCGGCAACAATTAAAGGCAAGGTATTAATTTGAATGGGAAAGGGAGAAGCAGATATTGTGGCTTAATTGCTCAGTGTGAAATCATGAAACTGGGATCAGTCCTGCCTTACCGGCTTCAACAAATTGTGTGATCCCAGGCAAGTACTTACTTCTCTCCTTTGAGACTTCTTTTTATTCATTATCAGATATATGAGAGCACCTTCAAATACCAGCGTTTAGGATGTGTACACAAAGGTCCAATGTTTGATTTAATTAAGTATAATGTTACTCTGTGCAGAATTAGAATCTAGGTCACATATAGGGTACATATGCCAACAGACTTGTCTTTTAGTTCTCCAACTGGTCTGCTATCAGACTGGAGGCAGGAATGTTTCTCAATTCCTCACTTATAACAATTACTTATCAATGCACTGATATCATCTGATATTTCAATATGAAATGCTTTCGCATGTTAAAGGTTTTAAAGACACGGTATCATATTCTATGGCGATATTTGCTGCATTATCTATATAGACTACAATTTGAAGATTCGACTTGTGAATGGGTACTAAGAGCCAACACATCTCTTTTCAGCTCTAGTTTGGTTCTTTCTCAGTTTGCAGCCTCAACTTCTACCCCTTAATGGCTTGTGCCTCATTTAAAGTCTGTGAGAAGGGTCCTAAAACAAATCCCCACATTCCCGAAAACCCAATGGATTCCTTTACGCACGCCATAAAAAAGCCACAATTGTTAATCACACCACAGGCAGAGTCAAGCATCTGCATCTTCTAAATAATGCAGGGGGGAATTAAAGAGCAAAAACGGTAAGAACAAGTGGACAAAAACATCATGCCCACTAGGACCTTCCCTCGGAGTTTCCAATGGAATGGGAACTGGCAGCGCACGTTTTTTAACGATTTTCCACACAAATATACCAAACAAGCAGCGTGAGGTGCGTTTACCATCCATCCCACAATACATACAGGTAGCCACATTTTCCTACAAATAAAACCATACCTCAACTTTTCAATTCCTGGACCTCTTTCGCGCCAAATGGACTAGTACATTCTTTGGTGCATTTAAAAGGCGGGTTCCCGCCTTTTAAATAAAGCGCAGCACTTACAGAGTACCCGAAATGGAGACTGTTGTGCCCTGACTTTTTGGTGGCCACCAGAGGCCTAGGTGATTGGTGCCCTTGCGCAGGGGCTGGCAGCGCCGCAGCAGTAAGGACACATCGACACAGTGGCACTGTCGGAAGTGACGTGCTCGAGCACACGCACCCCTTTTATTGTACGCCGCAGGCCACGCCTGGCATGCGGAATTATGGGTGCATGTGCGTGGTGAAACTAGACCGCTTACAGACACTACATCCCTCCCCAACTTGCAATTGTTTTTTTTTTCAAACAGATAACGAGATAAACAGATTCAGTCTTACAAGCATGTCATATGAGAGCGCCTGGGTACTTGCGTGTCCATTGATGTTGGGCTCAGGGCACCAGCCGGCAGGCATAGTCTTTCAGCATCTGGCTCGGTGGGGGGTTAGGCCTCAGATTGTATCTTCGGGCATTGCCCCTACCACCTTCATTAGTCTGGTAAGTGTCTCTGGTTGCAGCCGCCGGTGTTTGGGGCGCTGCCGCGGAGTCACTTTCTCCTGCTTGATCTTCCGGGACGTTGGCGTTGTCTCCGCTGATTGTCACTGTTCCGTTGGGTCGGATCTCCTCTCCTGCAGCTTCCGGTCGCTGACTGGACTCCTGCGGGAGCGCCTTGAACCACGAGGTGTTCCGTGATACTTCCTCTTCTCCTCTTTTGGCTGTGACCATGATGCCTTTGGTAGATGTGACGGTCCACGGGCCTGGTTCGTATCGGGTTTGGAACTTCCCACCTGGACGTCTGTTCCGAATGATCACCCAGGTCCCCGGGCTGAGGCTCCTCGGCTGGGCCCTCCTGTACGTGCTGGCACGTTGGTTCTCTTGTCGCCTCCGTGACTGGGACTCTTCCATGTCAGCCGGGGGTGGCGCCCATCCTGGCGCGGGTGGGAGGAGGTCTCTCCGTGGTCCTTGGAACATCAGGGTCCATGGGCTCCTTTGTGTGGCGCAGTGGGGTGTGCCCCTGTACTCTCTTAAGAACTCGTGTAGTCTTTGCTCGGGATCAGCTTGTTCCACCAGAGCGATTCTGAATACTTTATTGAGGGTCCGCATAAACCTCTCCACGTCTCCGTTTGCTTGTGGCCACTGAGGTGTAATGCGGCGGTGTCGAATTCCCCTGGTCGTAAGGAACGTGGCGAATTCTGCCCCTTGGAACGGCGGTCCATTGTCGCTTTGGATCTCCGACGGGTAACCGAACATGGAGAAGATCTTTCTAGCGCCGGTCCCACATGAGCAAATGCCGTGGAGATAACTCTCTCCACTACTGGATACTTGGAGTAGGAGTCAATGGCTACCAGTGTATGTCCTTCTCCCGGAAAACTTCCAAAGTCTATACTGATTTTGGTCCAGGGGGAGGTACAGGCCTCTTCTGTGATTATTGGCACGGGTCTCTCCAGATCACTCGTCAGCTGGCAGGCCATGCACCCTCGTACGTATTCTTCCACCCTGGTCTCCAAATCTGGGAACCATACCTTTTCCCTCATGCGCGCCTTCATTTTCGTCGAGCCTTGATGTCCTCCGTGGGCTAATTGTATCGCCCGGCGTCTCAGGCTGTGGGGTATGGCCGGTCGTGAGCCCCTCAGTAGCACTCCGTCATCCGTGGTGCTCAACTCGTGCCGGATCCGCCAGAATCTTGTGAGTGATTCCTTGTCCTCCGCGACCCAGGACGTGGGCGGGCGCAGGTACTCTGTCCACGATCCATCTTGTACTGCCTGAGTCGTTCTCCGGTACACATGGTCGTCTGCCGCGGCTTCTTTTATTTCATCTATGGTCATGCTGTTCGGGCATGACGCGAGGGCTACCCACTGAGCATACTCTTCACGGTCGTCCTCCATTGATTCATGTTCTTGTGGAGAGTGGTGACGTGACAGATAGTCCGCGGGATTCTTGGCTCCCGGGCGGTAGGTGACTTCCATCTCGTAGGATTGTAGTTGTATCACCCATCGTTCAATGCGAGGTGGGGGTGTGGAGCAGTTCCTTTGAAAAGGGACACTAGTGGTTGGTGGTCTGTGACCATTACGAACGGGTGGCCTTGTAAGTAGAGGTGGAAGTGGCCGCAGGCCCACTTGATAGCGAGCGCCTCCCTCTCGATTTGGGCATATCTGGTCTCCGTCGGGGTTAGAGCCTTGCTGGCAAACGCTAGCGCCGTCCACTGGCCGGGCTCATGTTCTTGGGTCAGGACCTCGCCGAGCCCCACCGGGCTAGTGTCCACAATCACCTCCGTACGCTTCTTGGGGTCGAAGTAGGACAGTGTGGCTTTCTCCAAAAGCGCGTCTTTGATCCCCCGGAATGCCTCTTCTTCCCTCGGGCCCCACTGCCACGGGACATCCGTCTTCATTAGCGCTTGTAGCGGTTCACTCCTGGTGGCCAAACCCGGTATGAACCGGCCACAGTATGTAGCCATACCAAGGAAACTTCTCACCTCCATCGGAGACTTTGGCGCGAGGGCGTCTTTGATGGCCTTGGATTTCTTTGGATCAATCTGAATGCCCTCCTGATTGAACACATAGCCAAAGAATTCTATCAAGGGCTGAAAGAATTGGCATTTCTCTTTGTGGAGTGTTGCTCCATGGACGCTGAGTCTTTTTAGGACATCTCTCAGGTGCTTGTGGTGTTCTGATGCTGTGGCGAAATGTGTATCAGGATGTCATCGCTGACGTTGATGACCCTCGGTAATCCTGAGAGGAGTTCATGGATGGTGTTTTGGAACACCTCCGCCGCTGACGAAATGCCGAAGTTTAGCGTTTGTAACGCCGGAGCCCCAGGTGGGTGCTAAAGGTGGTGATGAAGCGACTCTCCTCCACTAGGGGCAGTTGATGGTATCCGGCGTTTAGATCTATCTTCGAGAACCACTTCGACCCATTTACGTCAGCGACAATGTCATCCATGGTTGGAGTCAGATGTCTCTCTCTCCGGATGGTGGCGCTTGGTAGCCGTATGTCGATGCACAGACGGATAGCGCCTGGTTGCTTAGGTTTTTCTACAATCACCATGGGTGACACCCATGGGGTGGGCCCCGTGACTTTCTCGATGACCCCTAGAGTTTCTAGTTTCTCCAGTTCTTTTTCCACCAGTGGGCGTAGATGGAAGGGTACTTGGCGGTGCCGCAAGGCGGTGGGAGTGACTGATCTATCTATGTACAGTTTGATAGGCTCGCATTTGATGCAGCCTAGGCCCTTGAATAGTTCGGGAAATCGCGCCAAAAGTTCATCCACCTGGTGTGATCTTATCCGGTTAGCGAAAGCGATGAGCTTCAAGTCCTCTGCTGTGTGACTGCTGATCAAGGTATCGGCTTCACGGTTGATGATGTGGATTGTCGCCATTACCTGTGCCTCATCGGCCTAAATTGGTTCCCCTTTAAGGGCAGGGGAGTGTCCGCTCCATAAGCAAAGATCCTGGTCTTGGATGGTAATATTTCGGGCCGTGGGCGTAGTCTGTTGAATTGTTGCAAGCCCATTACATTTACAGTAGCGCCAGTGTCAATTATGGCCTTGACTTCATTTCCCGCCATTTGTACAATGCACGTGGGCTGTGGCCGTCGTCGCTGTTTCAGCTCTTGTGCGAACGACACGATGTACGCCTCCTCATCTTCCGACTCTGAGTCATCGTACACCGTGGGAAGGTGTTTCTCTGCCCTGGCTGGTGTTGCTTCATCCAACGACAGTTGACGGATGGCTTTTGTGGGCGCCCGTGGCCTCCGAAATGGTTTTGACGTGTTTCTTTTGCGGCACACTGAGGCGAAGTGGTTTGGTATCCCGCAGTTTGCGCAGGTTTTACCTTGAGCCGGGCAGTCTTTAGCCCCATGAGGTTCATGTCCACAATACCCACATCGCGTCCGCGGTGGGTCTCTCCAATATTCCCTTTGCGGTGGTCCCCGTGGTTGGGGTCGTACAGCATCTGCCCGCTCCACTTTGATGGCCTCTGCTTTGACTTGTGGTTGGTGTAGTGCCTGTTCCATGGCAGAAGCCCTGACACTCTAGAGTTCATGAGATCTAGCAAGGATTAAGATGTCTTCTAGCGTTATGCTTGGCTTGCGGAGGATCGCCCCTCTCAGTGTTTTATCCTGGCATCCCTGGATGATCTGTCGTCTTATGGCCTTTGGTTGGTCCTCATCGGTGGAGCTGGCCAGCTCCCTGACACGGGCGTGGAATTGGTCCATCGTCTCGCCTTCCCTTTGACGCGCTTGGCCCAGTTTTAAGACCTCGAAGTCTACGTTCAGTTGGGGGTCAAAATGGCCATTCAGAGCGGCGACCGCTGCATCATAGTCATCTTCTGTATTGGGCAGGTGTTTGAACAGCCTGAAGATTTCATCGCCCGCGTAGTGTAGTAGAAACGACCGCTTCACCGCTTTGTCTGTTTCCCTCGTGACGATAAAGTAGTTTTCCAACCTTTCTAGCCATATTTTCCATCTAGGGGAGGCCGTAGACGGGTCCGCCGCCTCGCTGAATGGTGGTAGCACCCCTGTTGCGGCATGCTGGAATGGGATGTTGATAACCGGCACTGGTGCGTCTTCCTCCGTCATGGTGGTGGTACCACAGGGTGCCAACAATGAGTCTCTTTTCCCTCCTTGCGCAGGCTCTGCGACGTTGCGTAGCTCACCTCAGCGTTGTCGCGGTGATTGTAGGCCTCGGGGCGCCTCGCGATGAGCAGACTGCAGGGCGCGTTCCTCCCCAGGTGACGATGACCCTGAAGACGCACACGGGCGTGGCGCGTTGGTCCCAAAGCCACACAGCTGCCGGCCACAGTGGGGCACCCAGGAGAGTGGCGGGCACGTCCTCCGCTGGAGTCCTCTGTTCTCAGGCACTGAGGAAGTCTCTCCCTGGCAGTTTGAGGCCTCTCATGAGCAATGCGTGAGGAAAGACAGGGTGTCGGGCTGATCCACGGCTCACGCGCAATGCGTGGGATATGGCAGGCAGTCGCGGAAGGCGGGCCGGCTCCGCACCCGGCAACGCCGCTAGATGCCCCTCGATGCAGGGGGGGTCCTCCGACCCAGGCGGCCGCCTCACAGTGCTCCAGGGGGGTGGAAGGGCCCTAAGCCAAGGCCCAGACAGGTGAACAGGCCCCAGCGCGGCCAAGTGCAAAAGGCCGTAGAGGCACGGTAGGCACCGCGGGACAGAGCGGACCTGCTCCGAGGTGGCACGGGTGTGTGAGCGAGGGTTGGGCCCCCTCCGCTCATCGCCAGTGTTGTGCCCTGACTTTTTGGTGGCCACCAGAGGCCCAGGTGATTGGTGCCCTTGCGCAGGGGCTGGCAGCGCCGCAGCAGTCAGGACACACCGACACAGTGGCACTGTTGGAAGTGACGTGCTCGAGCGCACGCACCCCTTTTATTGTACACGGCAGGCCACGCCTGGCCTGCGGATGTATGGGTGCGTGTGCGTGGTGAAACTAGACCGCTAACAGACACTACAGAGACGAGAGGCAGGAAATTAAAACCGGCTCACTTTTTACCTCTCCCCGTCTAAACCCTCTAAAAAAAATACTGATTGAATGTTTCCCCTTTTTTGGGAACTTTGCACCAAGTCCACGCTGTTCCCACATCACAGATCTTTCACCTTTCCCCTGCCATCGGGCATACAGCAATTGAACTTCCGCTTCCGTTCCTATAGAACAGTAATCCATGCCGTTGGGAGAAACAAAAGAAGGAGCAGAACAAATTCACAGTGCATTCATTACCTTTGTGGCCATCAAGCAGTGACAATAACAACCAGTGTTCTTACGTATAGAATGCTACCAACGACGTATCTGAAGACTTTATTTTTCTTATTTTAAGTAACTATTTTAAAACCAGAAAATACACTGCACTTATTTTAATATGCCGAGGTTGCAAATTCGTCTGCTTACTGCATATTTTTCACTCCAGTGAATATAACTGTGTCCTATTAGCCAGACCTTTATTTTCAAGGGATTTGTAGTCGTCCTCCGATCGGTTCTGGAAGTGGAATGGTAGTTAGAAGTTGAAATTCTAAATAAAGAAAAAGGAAGAGGCTGGGTGTGGTTAAAAAAATAAAAATGATTGGTTGATTGTAATAAGTGGACATTGAACAGTACGTTGCATGTTAATGTTTATGTTAAACGAGAAGTACTATTGGGTGTGAAAAAACAAGACATGTAACAGAGCTGTGGATTGGCAGGTGTTTCTGGAGGGAAAACAGTCTTCTTAGTTTGCTGTAGAACGTTGAGACATGAACTTTTGACCTATGCCTTCAGCAAGGTGCAGAATGAGGTGTAACCATGGAAACAGCCGGAGATGGCAGTTGGTGATGGGTTCACTCTTTGCTGCCTCTGTGTCTGACTCTGTTCTGTGGTGGCAGGCGGACAACTGTTTGTTATTGTAGAGATGAAAGGGTGATAAGGAGAGAAATACGACATAGCGTTTGGCCTGTAGTAGCGTGGGAGCAGTGATTAACTCTGAGTGAAGCGGAACTGTGGCGGTGCTTGGTAACAATAAAAAATGTTTTTTAACAGTGGTATAACTGTCTGTACGGTGCGCGACCTACTAAGAAAAAGTTCACGGGCCGTAATTGGCTTGCAGTTTCTAGTATCAGTAAGTGAGGTCGAGAAAAGAAAACATTCAGGACTTTATTTATGAAGGCCTTGCGCCACCGGTGCGTCACTGTTTCCCATTTTAAAAAATGAGGCACCGGCGGCGGAAGGTCTTCATAAATAAGGTCCTCAGTGACTACAGTTAAGGTTATGTGGAACCCATGAATAGTTTTTCAATATGAAATCATTTCAGTTGAGATTATGGATTAAAAGAGAAACCGTGAATATTTGAAATGTTTATTTAGAAATGTACTGTTTTAAAGGCAAATCATTATGTAATATGAGTACAGAAATTGCAAAAAACACAGTAATTGGTATTGTCAGTAGTACATGGAATACAAACGCTATAGTTGAAGAAAAATGAATATAGTTGGAAAAAAACATTGTACACTCTTATAAGGAAGTATATTATATTTTATTAAATGGAAGAAGGTCTCTGGCATTTCAGTTTAGAAACGATATATGAAAATGCAAGTGGTTATACATCATTACTTTATCAATCAGCTGTCTACATGCGAAGCACTATCAAGTTTGTGTTATGTTACTGTGTACGGGGAAAAAAAGGCGCATATATTAGCGAGTTTTGCATCGAGTGCGTTTGAAATAACCTTAGATAAGATATGCAATAGAATTGTTGAGATTATACTGTACAAAAAAAAAGTTGAAAATCGAGTAGCTGAAGAAACAAATGTAGTCCACATAAAAGACCAAAATTTAAACAACACGAAATCATAATGTCCACTGTTAGTAAAGCCAATAGGTCTGTTCTTCAAAAGAAAATATGGAAAAGAACGTGAAGAATATAGGGAAGCAAAAGGAAATGAGGACGTCAATGGCTTGTATAAGAGTTATTGAAGCATTATTTAGGCAAAATAGGTAACTTCTGCTTGTAACAGGAAATCACTTATATGATTTGAAAGTATGTCAGCTATCCAATGGAAAAGAGTAAAGCAGTACTCATGATCTGTTAAAATCGGAGCCTCTTTTATTATCAGAGGGCAGCTCGGTGGGTTTTCGATGTAGTTCTCTGTTAGGAAAGAGTTAACCGTCCATTGTGTAGGCAAAGTATGCAGCAAGTGCTTCTAACAGGAAATCATTGTTATCATCTGAAAACATGTCAGCCATCCAATTGAGAAGATGAAATGATCTGTCATTATTGGAGCGTCTTTTACCATCATAGGACAGCTCAGTGGGTTTTCGATGTAGCTCTCTGTTAGGAAATCTTGCGCCGCTGCGAATATATTCCAATGACCCAGAACTCCTTGTATCGCTGCAAAGGCCATAAACCCTCCGTTGTAACAAAGCTGTTCATGATCAAGTAACGGATTCATGAGGTGATTGTAATTCGGTTCAGGAGGTACCAAATTGCAGAGACATAAATCCAGGGCCCATGTGAAATCACAGCTCAGGCAATGAAATACAGGCTGCACACAGGTGAAATACGAATATCGAAATGATAATCGATATGAAGTATTCAAAGTTGAGAGTGGTAAGGTGCCGTAGTACAGAAGCATTCTCTGTCGAAATAGTTCTAAGTAGTCCGGCTCGTTTGCGAAGGCAGGAGGGACATCCATTTTGAATTTCCCAAGATGGTACAGGAAACGGCGCTGCTCTGCCGGTTGTATAGCAACTCCACAGAATTAGGTCACTTTCTCCTGCTTGATCTTCCGGGACGTTGGCGTTGTCTCCGCTGATTGTCACTGTTCCGTTGGGTCGGATCTCCTCTCCTGCAGCTTCCGGTCGCTGACTGGACTCCTGCGGGAGCGCCTTGAACCACGAGGTGTTCCGTGATACTTCCTCTTCTCCTCTTTTGGCTGTGACCATGATGCCTTTGGTAGATGTGACGGTCCACGGGCCTGGTTCGTATCGGGTTTGGAACTTCCCACCTGGACGTCTGTTCCGAATGATCACCCAGGTCCCCGGGCTGAGGCTCCTCGGCTGGGCCCTCCTGTACGTGCTGGCACGTTGGTTCTCTTGTCGCCTCCGTGACTGGGACTCTTCCATGTCAGCCGGGGGTGGCGCCCATCCTGGCGCGGGTGGGAGGAGGTCTCTCCGTGGTCCTTGGAACATCAGGGTCCATGGGCTCCTTTGTGTGGCGCAGTGGGGTGTGCCCCTGTACTCTCTTAAGAACTCGTGTAGTCTTTGCTCGGGATCAGCTTGTTCCACCAGAGCGATTCTGAATACTTTATTGAGGGTCCGCATAAACCTCTCCACGTCTCCGTTTGCTTGTGGCCACTGAGGTGTAATGCGGCAGTGTCGAATTCCCCTGGTCGTAAGGAACGTGGCGAATTCTGCCCCTTGGAACGGCGGTCCATTGTCGCTTTGGATCTCCGACGGGTAACCGAATATGGAGAAGATCTTTCTAGCGCCGGTCCCACATGAGCAAATGCCGTGGAGATAACTCTCTCCACTACTGGATACTTGGAGTAGGAGTCAATGGCTACCAGTGTATGTCCTTCTCCCGGAAAACTTCCAAAGTCTATACTGATTTTGGTCCAGGGGGAGGTACAGGCCTCTTCTGTGATTATTGGCACGGGTCTCTCCAGATCACTCGTCAGCTGGCAGGCCATGCACCCTCGTACGTATTCTTCCACCCTGGTCTCCAAATCTGGGAACCATACCTTTTCCCTCATGCGCGCCTTCATTTTCGTCGAGCCTTGATGTCCTCCGTGGGCTAATTGTATCGCCCGGCGTCTCAGGCTGTGGGGTATGGCCGGTCGTGAGCCCCTCAGTAGCACTCCGTCATCCGTGGTGCTCAACTCGTGCCGGATCCGCCAGAATCTTGTGAGTGATTCCTTGTCCTCCGCGACCCAGGACGTGGGCGGGCGCAGGTACTCTGTCCACGATCCATCTTGTACTGCCTGAGTCGTTCTCCGGTACACATGGTCGTCTGCCGCGGCTTCTTTTATTTCATCTATGGTCATGCTGTTCGGGCATGACGCGAGGGCTACCCACTGAGCATACTCTTCACGGTCGTCCTCCATTGATTCATGTTCTTGTGGAGAGTGGTGACGTGACAGATAGTCCGCGGGATTCTTGGCTCCCGGGCGGTAGGTGACTTCCATCTCGTAGGATTGTAGTTGTATCACCCATCGTTCAATGCGAGGTGGGGGGTGTGGAGCAGTTCCTTTGAAAAGGGACACTAGTGGTTGGTGGTCTGTGACCATTACGAACGGGTGGCCTTGTAAGTAGAGGTGAAAGTGGCCGCAGGCCCACTTGATAGCGAGCGCCTCCCTCTCGATTTGGGCATATCTGGTCTCCGTCGGGGTTAGAGCCTTGCTGGCAAACGCTAGCGCCGTCCACTGGCCGGGCTCATGTTCTTGGGTCAGGACCTCGCCGAGCCCCACCGGGCTAGTGTCCACAATCACCTACGTACGCTTCTTGGGGTCGAAGTAGGACAGTATGGCTTTCTCCAAAAGCGCGTCTTTGATCCCCCGGAATGCCTCTTCTTCCCTCGGGCCCCACTGCCACGGGACATCCGTCTTCATTAGCGCTCGTAGCGGTTCACTCCTGGTGGCCAAACCCGGTATGAACCGGCCACAGTATGTAGCCATACCAAGGAAACTTCTCACCTCCATCGGAGACTTTGGCGCGAGGGCGTCTTTGATGGCCTTGGATTTCTTTGGATCAATCTGAATGCCCTCCTGATTGAACACATAGCCAAAGAATTCTATCAAGGGCTGAAAGAATTGGCATTTCTCTTTGTGGAGTGTTGCTCCATGGACGCTGAGTCTTTTTAGGACATCTCTCAGGTGCTTGTGGTGTTCTGATGCTGTGGCGAAATGTGTATCAGGATGTCATCGCTGACGTTGATGACCCTCGGTAATCCTGAGAGGAGTTCACGGATGGTGTTTTGGAACACCTCCGCCGCTGACGAAATGCCGAAGTTTAGCGTTTGTAACGCCGGAGCCCCAGGTGGGTGCTAAAGGTGGTGATGAAGCGACTCTCCTCCACTAGGGGCAGTTGATGGTATCCGGCGTTTAGATCTATCTTCGAGAACCACTTCGACCCATTTACGTCAGCGACAATGTCATCCATGGTTGGAGTCAGATGTCTCTCTCTCCGGATGGTGGCGCTTGGTAGCCGTATGTCGATGCACAGACGGATAGCGCCTGGTTGCTTAGGTTTTTCTACAATCACCATGGGTGACACCCATGGGGTGGGCCCCGTGACTTTCTCGATGACCCCTAGAGTTTCTAGTTTCTCCAGTTCTTTTTCCACCAGTGGGCGTAGATGGAAGGGTACTTGGCGGTGCCGCAAGGCGGTGGGAGTGACTGATCTATCTATGTACAGTTTGATAGGCTCGCATTTGATGCAGCCTAGGCCCTTGAATAGTTCGGGAAATCGCGCCAAAAGTTCATCCACCTGGTGTGATCTTATCCGGTTAGCGAAAGCGATGAGCTTCAAGTCCTCTGCTGTGTGACTGCTGATCAAGGTATCGGCTTCACGGTTGATGATGTGGATTGTCGCCATTACCTGTGCCTCATCGGCCTAAATTGGTTCCCCTTTAAGGGCAGGGGAGTGTCCGCTCCATAAGCAAAGATCCTGGTCTTGGATGGTAATATTTCGGGCCGTGGGCGTAGTCTGTTGATTTGTTGCAAGCCCATTACATTTACAGTAGCGCCAGTGTCAATTATGGCCTTGACTTCATTTCCCGCCATTTGTACAATGCACGTGGGCTGTGGCCGTCGTCGCTGTTTCAGCTCTTGTGCGAACGACACGATGTACGCCTCCTCATCTTCCGACTCTGAGTCATCGTACACCGTGGGAAGGTGTTTCTCTGCCCTGGCTGGTGTTGCTTCATCCAACGACAGTTGACGGATGGCTTTTGTGGGCGCCCGTGGCCTCCGAAATGGTTTTGACGTGTTTCTTTTGCGGCACACTGAGGCGAAGTGGTTTGGTATCCCGCAGTTTGCGCAGGTTTTACCTTGAGCCGGGCAGTCTTTAGCCCCATGAGGTTCATGTCCACAATACCCACATCGCGTCCGCGGTGGGTCTCTCCAATATTCCCTTTGCGGTGGTCCCCGTGGTTGGGGTCGTACAGCATCTGCCCGCTCCACTTTGATGGCCTCTGCTTTGACTTGTGGTTGGTGTAGTGCCTGTTCCATGGCAGAAGCCCTGACACTCTAGAGTTCATGAGATCTAGCAAGGATTAAGATGTCTTCTAGCGTTATGCTTGGCTTGCGGAGGATCGCCCCTCTCAGTGTTTTATCCTGGCATCCCTGGATGATCTGTCGTCTTATGGCCTTTGGTTGGTCCTCATCGGTGGAGCTGGCCAGCTCCCTGACACGGGCGTGGAATTGGTCCATCGTCTCGCCTTCCCTTTGACGCGCTTGGCCCAGTTTTAAGACCTCGAAGTCTACGTTCAGTTGGGGGTCAAAATGGCCATTCAGAGCGGCGACCGCTGCATCATAGTCATCTTCTGTATTGGGCAGGTGTTTGAACAGCCTGAAGATTTCATCGCCCGCGTAGTGTAGTAGAAACGACCGCTTCACCGCTTTGTCTGTTTCCCTCGTGACGATAAAGTAGTTTTCCAACCTTTCTAGCCATATTTTCCATCTAGGGGAGGCCATAGACGGGTCCGCCGCCTCGCTGAATGGTGGTAGCACCCCTGTTGCGGCATGCTGGAATGGGATGTTGATAACCGGCACTGGTGCGTCTTCCTCCGTCATGGTGGTGGTACCACAGGGTGCCAACAATGAGTCTCTTTTCCCTCCTTGCGCAGGCTCTGCGACGTTGCGTAGCTCACCTCAGCGTTGTCGCGGTGATTGTAGGCCTCGGGGCGCCTCGCGATGAGCAGACTGCAGGGCGCGTTCCTCCCCAGGTGACGATGACCCTGAAGACGCACACGGGCATGGCGCGTTGGTCCCAAAGCCACACAGCTGCCGGCCACAGTGGGGCACCCAGGAGAGTGGCGGGCACGTCCTCCGCTGGAGTCCTCTGTTCTCAGGCACTGAGGAAGTCTCTCCCTGGCAGTTTGAGGCCTCTCATGAGCAATGCGTGAGGAAAGACAGGGTGTCGGGCTGATCCACGGCTCACGCGCAATGCGTGGGATATGGCAGGCAGTCGCGGAAGGCGGGCCGGCTCCGCACCCGGCAACGCCGCTAGATGCCCCTCGATGCAGGGGGGGTCCTCCGACCCAGGCGGCCGCCTCACAGTGCTCCAGGGGGGTGGAAGGGCCCTAAGCCAAGGCCCAGACAGGTGAACAGGCCCCAGCGCGGCCAAGTGCAAAAGGCCGTAGAGGCACGGTAGGCACCGCGGGACAGAGCGGACCTGCTCCGAGGTGGCACGGGTGTGTGAGCGAGGGTTGGGCCCCCTCCGCTCGTCGCCAGTGTTGTGCCCTGACTTTTTGGTGGCCACCAGAGGCCTAGGTGATTGGTGCCCTTGCGCAGGGGCTGGCAGCGCCGCAGCAGTCAGGACACACCGACACAGTGGCACTGTTGGAAGTGACGTGCTCGAGCGCACGCACCCCTTTTATTGTACACGGCAGGCCACGCCTGGCCTGCGGATGTATGGGTGCGTGTGCGTGGTGAAACTAGACCGCTAACAGACACTACAGAGACGAGAGGCAGGAAATTAAAACCGGCTCACTTTTTACCTCTCCCCGTCTAAACCCTCTAAAAAAAATACTGATTGAATGTTTCCCCTTTTTTGGGAACTTTGCACCAAGTCCACGCTGTTCCCACATCACAGATCTTTCACCTTTCCCCTGCCATCGGGCATACAGCAATTGAACTTCCGCTTCCGTTCCTATAGAACAGTAATCCATGCCGTTGGGAGAAACAAAAGAGGGAGCAGAACAAATTCACAGTGCATTCATTACCTTTGTGGCCATCAAGCAGTGACAATAACAACCAGTGTTCTTACGTATAGAATGCTACCAACGACGTATCTGAAGACTTTATTTTTCTTATTTTAACTAACTATTTTAAAACCAGAAAATACACTGCACTTATTTTAATATGTTTTGAACATGTAACATTTAAGTATATTTTTTTCATGGTACACTGATGTTAAGAATCACGTGGTTTTGAGCAGACATCCTCCAACTTCAAAGCTGTTTCAAAGCTTCTCTTGGAATTATGTTGGTTCAATATAACAACCACACACTACTATGGAATTATGCTTCGTTTACTGTAACAACCAGATATATAAGTTATTATTAGAGCCAGTGGAAATATGGAATAATGGAAAAATAAACTTTGGCAAGGTTGATTTAATTTTGTGGCAACAAAAGACAAATTATTCTGCGCATTCTTTAGCATTATTTTGTTTTTTGTTATTTTGACACACTTTGCTAGAGAGATCCAAACACGTAAAAAAAATACAAACTTTTCTTAATGGTAAAAACTATAAACATCATATTCAGAAGGCCCTATAATTTTTTTAATTAAAAATAATGTTTTTGTCATGCATTGAAGTACAGAAGAACTAATGTATTAAGACAGGGGCTACTTTGCTACAATCGTGGTAGTTGAAGTTATTTGCCCCTGGTGGCCTGGATAGCGTCCCTCTGAAAACGTGCACAATTGACTGTCAGGGCCATTAAGGGGACAGAAAAGCATATCATATGTGTAAAGTTGATATTCTGTAAAAAAAATGTATTCTATTTTTTTATATTACTAATATATATATATATATATATTACCTACTGGCGGTCGCCAGTAGGTAGTTATAGTTAGGATTGTTTAATTGAGTGTTTTCTGCATTTATAAGTTAGTACCGATGCAGAGCCTGATGTTGCAGAGGAAGATTCTGTTTCCCTCATTCGTGAAATGAACTCCGTCTCTCCTATAGACGTCTTGCATGTGGTATCGCAAGTTGTTGTGGTAAATAGAACCCATGCTATAATCTCTGAGGAACGCAGAAACAGATTTATTTACATGTCTCCTTGCTTTCTCAAATTGTGCACAATGTTGATTGGACCAATTCCATTTCTGTCTTTGGCATATATTGGAATATACCAAGGCAGATCGAGGAAAAAGTGTCATCAATTGTCGAAAGGTGTCTTTTAGAAGCATTTCCAGACCTACCCCAGTGATTGTGCCTAGATCGTTCCCACCACAGTGCACAATTATAAGGTCTGGTTCTGGGAGATGCATAAAAGTTTTCACCAATGGAATCAATTGGTGACATTTCAATCCTCTTTTGCCAATCCATGTTATGTGTACATTTGGTAAGCCGAGGTTGCAAATTCGTCTGCTTACTGCATATTTTTCACTCCAGTGAATATAACTGTGTCCTATTAGCCAGACCTTTATTTTCAAGGGATTTGTAGTCGTCCTCCGATCGGTTCTGGAAGTGGAATGGTAGTTAGAAGTTGAAATTCTAAATAAAGAAAAAGGAAGAGGCTGGGTGTGGTTAAAAAATAAAAATGATTGGTTGATTGTAATAAGTGGACATTGAACAGTACGTTGCATGTTAATGTTTATGTTAAACGAGAAGTACTATTGGGTGTGAAAAAACAAGACATGTAACAGAGCTGTGGATTGGCAGGTGTTTCTGGAGGGAAAACAGTCTTCTTAGTTTGCTGTAGAACGTTGAGACATGAACTTTTGACCTATGCCTTCAGCAAGGTGCAGAATGAGGTGTAACCATGGAAACAGCCGGAGATGGCAGTTGGTGATGGGTTCACTCTTTGCTGCCTCTGTGTCTGACTCTGTTCTGTGGTGGCAGGCGGACAACTGTTTGTTATTGTAGAGATGAAAGGGTGATAAGGAGAGAAATACGACATAGCGTTTGGCCTGTAGTAGCGTGGGAGCAGTGATTAACTCTGAGTGAAGCGGAACTGTGGCGGTGCTTGGTAACAATAAAAAATGTTTTTTAACAGTGGTATAACTGTCTGTACGGTGCGCGACCTACTAAGAAAAAGTTCACGGGCCGTAATTGGCTTGCAGTTTCTAGTATCAGTAAGTGAGGTCGAGAAAAGAAAACATTCAGGACTTTATTTATGAAGGCCTTGCGCCACCGGTGCGTCACTGTTTCCCATTTTAAAAAATGAGGCACCGGCGGCGGAAGGTCTTCATAAATAAGGTCCTCAGTGACTACAGTTAAGGTTATGTGGAACCCATGAATAGTTTTTCAATATGAAATCATTTCAGTTGAGATTATGGATTAAAAGAGAAACCGTGAATATTTGAAATGTTTATTTAGAAATGTACTGTTTTAAAGGCAAATCATTATGTAATATGAGTACAGAAATTGCAAAAAACACAGTAATTGGTATTGTCAGTAGTACATGGAATACAAACGCTATAGTTGAAGAAAAATGAATATAGTTGGAAAAAAACATTGTACACTCTTATAAGGAAGTATATTATATTTTATTAAATGGAAGAAGGTCTCTGGCCTTTCAGTTTAGAAACGATATATGAAAATGCAAGTGGTTATACATCATTACTTTATCAATCAGCTGTCTACATGCGAAGCACTATCAAGTTTGTGTTATGTTACTGTGTACGGGGAAAAAAAGGCGCCAAAAGCGACAAAATGGCGAGAGGTTCATGTATGTAATCTGTTGGATGCTGCGGAAATCACTATTGAGGAGAACTACTGTATTGAGATATCTTTTGAAGGTTGCAGTATTGCATTTGAAATACAGCACAAGTAACAATGGAAATATTGTTGAAAGAACATATTTTTCTGTAAAGTATTTTAAATTAATAATTTTATAGAAAATTAAAGGAGCAGAGGCGTGTGAGGTGGAAATAAGCAGTTGAGATGCGAAATGGCGTTTACAGTTATAAAAAACTCGTTTATAATTTACACATTAATTAGGGTACATGTAGCATATATTAGCGAGTTTTGCATCGAGTGCGTTTGAAATAACCTTAGATAAGATATGCAATAGAATTGTTGAGATTATACTGTACAAAAAAAAAGTTGAAAATCGAGTAGCTGAAGAAACAAATGTAGTCCACATAAAAGACCAAAATTTAAACAACACGAAATCATAATGTCCACTGTTAGTAAAGCCAATAGGTCTGTTCTTCAAAAGAAAATATGGAAAAGAACGTGAAGAATATAGGGAAGCAAAAGGAAATGAGGACGTCAATGGCTTGTATAAGAGTTATTGAAGCATTATTTAGGCAAAATAGGTAACTTCTGCTTGTAACAGGAAATCACTTATATGATTTGAAAGTATGTCAGCTATCCAATGGAAAAGAGTAAAGCAGTACTCATGATCTGTTAAAATCGGAGCCTCTTTTATTATCAGAGGGCAGCTCGGTGGGTTTTCGATGTAGTTCTCTGTTAGGAAAGAGTTAACCGTCCATTGTGTAGGCAAAGTATGCAGCAAGTGCTTCTAACAGGAAATCATTGTTATCATCTGAAAACATGTCAGCCATCCAATTGAGAAGATGAAAGGAGCATTCATGATCTGTCATTATTGGAGCGTCTTTTACCATCATAGGACAGCTCAGTGGGTTTTCGATGTAGCTCTCTGTTAGGAAATCTTGCGCCGCTGCGAATATATTCCAATGACCCAGAACTCCTTGTATCGCTGCAAAGGCCATAAACCCTCCGTTGTAACAAAGCTGTTCATGATCAAGTAACGGATTCATGAGGTGATTGTAATTCGGTTCAGGAGGTACCAAATTGCAGAGACATAAATCCAGGGCCCATGTGAAATCACAGCTCAGGCAATGAAATACAGGCTGCACACAGGTGAAATACGAATATTGAAATGATAATCGATATGAAGTATTCAAAGTTGAGAGTGGTAAGGTGCCGTAGTACAGAAGCATTCTCTGTCGAAATAGTTCTAAGTAGTCCGGCTCGTTTGCGAAGGCAGGAGGGACATCCATTTTGAATTTCCCAAGATGGTACAGGAAACGGCGCTGCTCTGCCGGTTGTATAGCAACTCCACAGAATTAGGTCGCCGGCTATGCAGTGGAGAGGAGCAGAATGACTTGATAAATTTTTTAGGAGTCTAGTCGCTTATATATTGCTTAGTAGTTATCAAAAAAGTAGCTTTTCTTGAAGTGGAGGATGCGTTAAAAAATAAGGGAGTTATTTGACCAAGTTGTAAAGCAAGGTCAATTTTTTTTACATCAATGCTGTTTTCTGTGAATGTTAGCTAAGTGAAAGATATGTGTGTGAGCAGATGCAACGTTCAGTTGTAAATGTGACAATGGAGGTCTTGTTCATGTCTTCCGATTCAAGGTCGGTATTCGCTGCCAAATACAAAGATCAAGAAACGCATGCGTGGGGTAGATAGTCTGCATTCTTAAAGGAAAGGAAATGAAGGGTTATTTTTACCGCGTTAGCATTGTCGTTTAAAAAGTTACAGTGATTTTCATTATATGTTAAGAAAGTGTCACTGATGAAGACTGAAAATAAATCCTTATAAATAATAGGGACTGGTGTATTTTAGAAAAGGTGTGTAACATTACATGAATTGTAAAAAAAAAAATAATGTAATTGAAAGTGTATGGTTTGAAAATGAAAAGTAGAGGTTTATAGTTCACGTTTTGAAAGCGGTTCTAGAGGGTCAGATGCATGATAGATTTATAAAAAATAGAACATGTTTTTCAATAGTATTATGGAAAAAATATGTGCCTTTATGTACTATTTAGATTATCTGCCTGTTGCCTATTCTTTGAGTTTTAGTAATCCTGTGTCTTATGAGTTTTGCAGGGGCGGTTTGAGGTTCATGGTGGGTTTGGGCAGGGAGGGTAGGTTGGGGGTTTGTAATTCGGGGTCCGGGTGGGGTGGAGTGTGGAGTTTAGTGAAGAGTGAGGGGGGCGGGGGGTTAGGGTGTTTGGTAATGAAGCAGAGTCAGAGGACGCCAAATTTCTTTTATGGGGTGCCACGGAAATATGTATTTATTCTCAGAGGTTTATTATATTAAGGATATATATTAACATGGTGGCTCTTGTGGTTTTGTGGTTCTGTGCATGTGTATAATGCTGGCCCTGTAGTTTTTGTCTATGGACCTCATTACGACACAGGGGAGCCACGTTGCACAGTGTGAGATCAGAGACTTAGGAAATAAAACTTTATACTTGTAAGGACTCTAATCGATACAAATCGCCCGTTCTCGGTGTAAAAAATATCACCGCTATTGGTGGTATTTTCTACGGTGTTAGTGCTCGAAGGAGAATAGTAACATATATGTGAAATAAAATTATGTAACAGGCTCAGCATTTCACATTATCGCGTGAAAACAAAAGTTGTTCTCACATAGCAATAAGTCTCTTATAATTAAGGAACGGAGTGTATATAGTGCTATTTACAACTCTGCTATGTGAACGATGTCGAATATTTCATAAGAGGAGTTTTAAAAGGTTTTCGATAAACTGGTTTTCCAGGGAAGTGGGTGGAGTGTTCCGTGTAAATTGCAGAATAGAAACTAGTAAGAACCAATTGGAAGTGTTGTTTTAAAGTCACATGACTTTACATGCGTGTCTCGACGCCTGTACGCGATAGGTGGGTGCGCGCACCCGGTCGCGCACTAAATGTAAGCGGTGAAAAAACATCCTCTAATATGCTCTTGGAGCACGTTTTGGTAGAAAGAGTTAGTTCTGAAAAGAACTTTTTTTTTTTTTTTTGGGAAACAAGTGTTATGATGCTTTTGATTTCTTAAAGTTGCTACGACATTTTTCAGTATGTCATACTATCCATATAAAGTGAAGAAATTTAACTTTTCTAGGAGCATTTATGACTCTCAATTTTGTGTTTAATTAGAGTAAAGCTTTGCTCTCCGTATACAAGAAGTTTTCCACAGTTCGTGCATTTCATGTGCACGTTCGCCAGATATGGTTTCAAGTCCATTTCAGCACTCGATGGAGATACAGGTCGTCCACCGGAAGATGTGCTGATTACTTCTGATGGTAATAGCGCGGCCTCCGTTTTTCTTGTCAAAGGTGGTCGCTCTTTTCCTTCAGATTCGGAAGATGAATGCGGAACGGTAGCCATTGCACCGAAGTCTTCGGGAAGATGTTCAACGTTGTTCTCTCTTGAGAGTAGAAAAGAAAGTGATGGAAGTGGGTGGAGTGCTGCGTGTAAATTCCAGAATAGAAACTACCAAGAACCAATTAGAAGTGTTGTTTTGAAGTCACATGACTTCACATGCAAGTGTCAGGTCCTGTACGCGATAGGAGGGTGCGCACACCCGGTCTTGCACTAAAATAAAGCGGCGAAAAAACATCTCATAATATGCTCTTGGAGCACGTTTTGGTAGAAAGAGGTAGTTCTGAAAAGAACTTTTTTTTTGTTTTGTTTTTTTTGGAAACAAGTGTTATGATGCTTTCGATTTTTTAAAGTTGCTACTACATTTTTCAGTATGTAATACTATGAAAATGAAGTAAAGAAATTTATCTTTTCTTGGGGCATTTATGACTTTCAATTTTGAGTTGAATAAGAACGAGGCTCTGCTCTTTGTACAAAAGAATTTCTCCACACTCGTTGCATTTCATGTGCACCTTCGCAAGATATGGTCTCAAGTCCATCTCAGCACTCGATGGAGATACAGGTCGTCCACCAGAAGATGTGCTGGCCACCTCTGATGGAAATAGCGTGGCCAGGGCTCTTGTCGATGCTTTTGCATAATGCTCAGGGTGCCTTTGTTTAACATGCCGCTGCATGGTGTGTATAGAAAAGGAATATTTTTTATTTGGATTTCCCCTTGAGAGCTCCGAATTGCATATCGTGCAGGTTACTTTTGGCGCATTCACTTTCTTTTGATCTTTAGGATAAGTAAAAAATTTGCCAAATGAAAGATTCCTTTTTTCTTCTTAACGGTGGTCGCTCATTACCTTCAGATTCGGAAGATGAATGCGAAAGGGCAGCCATTTCAGCAAAGTTTTCCGGAAGATGCTCGATGTTGTTGTCTCTTGAGAGTAGAAAAGATTGTGAGGAAAGTGGGTGGAGTGCTTCGTGTAAATTCCAGAACAGAAACTACTAAGAACCAATTGGAAGTCTTGTTTTCAAGTCACATGACTTTACATGCGCTTCTCAGGACGTGTAGGCGGTGACACTATCTAGTTACAAACGTGATTACATACTTAGGAACTAGCATTCAAAAAAACTATGAAATTCACTGAAAAAACCATAGGTTTAACACACGTTATAGTTAGGAGATAGCATTTGAAAAACCTATGAAATTCACTGAAAAAAACATAGGTTTGACACCAGTTATAGTTAGCTGGAAATTTTACTGACATAAAACCAATGAAATTCCACGTTATAGTTAGTTGGACTCACTATAACTTGCGCGTGTAATGCACTGCTGATGTCGTCACATATTACATCACTCATGACATGGTCAGTTACATCACTCATGACATCACTGATGACACCATCCAGTGAATGTGTGTCTTTCTGAAAAATAAATATGTTTTATATATGTATATGTAAAGGTCGATGGAAGAATAAATGTTTAAATAAGTGTCTAAATGGATTTATTTTTTAAATTGATTGGTAACTGGCTTATTAAGTGTATCTTAGTGAATACATATATTAGCAAGTAATGTTTAAAAATTTAAATATATGTATCAGTGTTTCACTTTGTGTATAAGTGGCTGTATGGGTTGGTGAGTAGCTACATGTGTGTGTATATGGGTTATTATATGTTTTTTTCAGTATCAGTATGAGTGTCTGTATGGTTTGGTGGGGGTGTTACTTAGCACATAGATGCATCAAAGACTGACTCACTGTTTGTATGTTTTTTGAAAACAGAATATGTGCAGGACTGTATGAGTAGATGAGTGTGTATATGTGTGTGTTAGTGATTGAATGCCTATCTCAGTATGTGTTTATCAGTAACAAGATACATTTTAATCTAGTATATGTGAGTATTGATGTATATAAGTCAGTATATGTGAAAGTGAGAGATTGTAAGAGTTCCTGTTTAAATAAGTATGTGTTTCTATAAGTGATTGTTTAAAAGAGTACATATGTATAAGTTTCCTTAGAAGTAAGGTGGTAGTGTGTGTATATCTGTATATGCAAATAAATGGATGTTTATTAGTTTATTTGCATATGTGAGTATATGTGTGAGTAACTTGTTGATGACTGTCGGTGTGTAACAGGATGAATAGGTGTATCACTACATATGATGAGTGAGTATATGTATGAGTGACTATATAAAACTGTTGGTGAATGTGTGAATGTGTACATAGATGGTGAAATTACTGAATTCGTTGTTGTAACTGGTATGGGTATATCCACTTTTTTGAAAATGTTAGTTTCTATTTTTGAATATGTGTTTCAAGGGTTACTTTACAGTGAAAGGAGATCAGTCACTGTGTCACAAGGATGGTGTCATCAGTGATGTCATGAGTGATGTAATATGTTATGTCATCAGCAGTGCATTACACACGCAAGTTATAGTGAGTTCAACTAACTATAACGTGGAATTTCATTGGTTTTATGTCAGTAACATTTCCAGCTAACTATAACTGGTGTCAAACCTATGGTTTTTTCAGTGAATTTCATAGGTTTTTCAAATGCTATCTCCTAACTATAACGTGTGTAAAACCTATGGTTTTTTCAGTGAATATATATATATATATATATATTCACTGAACAAACCATAGGTTATAGACCATATATAGTTAGGAATTTGCATTTACAAAACCTTGAATATTCACTGAAAAAACCATTGGTTATAGACCATATATAGTTAGGGATTAGCATTTTCAAAACCTTAATTTACTCGCACAAAACCATAGAAATTCGCATATATAGTTAGTTGCAATAACTATATATCGCGCACCCGCAATCCACTGCTGATGATGTCACATATTACATCATTCATGACATGGTCAGTAACATCACTGATGACATCACTGATGACATCTCAAATATCTTTCCAGATGTAAAATAAAGGCACTCCAGTTGTAATAAACTACAATATAAATGTACTCCCGATGAAATTACCTCAATTTAATGACCCCCATGTAATCTATTGCATACTTATAACTGATATTCCTATTTGCCTAAATTAGGAAACTTGGGAAATCAAGTACTCATCCTCAAATTTTCAGTTACACTCTTGTTTTGTGAAGTAATCAGAAAGTCATTTTCAGATCATCCTCAAGTGTTCAGGAACAATCCCACCTTTTGAAGTAATCAGGTAGTCATTTTCAAGTCATCCTCAAATCATCAGGAAGTGTTTCTAAAGGTTGCTGATGACTTCAGGAACTTCATGATGTCTGATGACATGAAAATTACTTCTAGAGTAGTTGGATGATCATTCAATGACTCTGGGATAGCTTCTAAAGTAATCCTGTTTGACCTGGGTCAGTCAACTCTACCCCCTCAGAAAAGCGTTTTAGAATCATAACCTCGTATTCTGCCTTGATTGGAAATACGTATGGGCTACAGTGAGCCATCCAGGTTTACAAATGTGCGATTTTCATGTGTGCCTGAAATCTGCTGCTGCGCGCCATCTGGCGGGCAGGTTCTAGTAGATTGGGCAGCTGCCAGACTCTGCGTAACAAACCTAGCAGTCTGCGATGTCCGTAAACCTTTCAAAATGACAGCCGTTTCCTTCAAGTTATCTATGTTTTCTTCTGATATCGCCTAAAACAAATACGCACCGAGCAGGGCTTGAGTGGAGCAGTCTGAAAAGACAGAAATGCAAAGAATTAATCTGGCTTGAAAAGAAACAAAATTGAGAATTACTGCCGGCCTAAGTGGATCATAATACTAGATAGTAGATCGTGTATTATGCAGCTGTGTGCTTTAGTAGTCTTTGACAGACACAATGGAATTATTAAATCTGACGCCGCTCATGCATTGTACCCCATTAGATCATTTGGTATCTCCAAAGTGTCCTGATTCTCGCCTTTCTAGCAGTGATTTGTTAAAGGCTTCTCATATCCCCCTGACCACAACTCCCTTTTAGAGCTGTTTGCATTGTAACTTTGTGTAGTTACGTTTTTTATAGTGCTTTGTTCCCCTGATGAACTGCTAAAGCGCATTATAGGGTGGGTAACACCCTGCGTCACAGGGTGTATGTATTTAGAAGAATACTGACTTGCAGTGTGGCCTATGTAGGAAGTGTTATGGTTTTTGACCATGATGACAGTGTGGGTGAAATAATTTGTGCATTTGTCAGTGTGATTCTACATCCTGTGGGAGGCGCTAGGTCTTTACTTTCTTCCTGAATTCCGAGTAATCTTATACACTTTCATGCTCAAGGGGGGACCCACGGGGAGCTGGGCGCGAGCCAGTCTCCCCCAGGGTTGCTTCGCGGGCCACCACTTGCGGGGTGATTAGGATGCTTAGAGGCGGTGGGCGCCCGGGGCGGGAAGTTATTAATAGAGGCCTGGCGGGGTGGGAAAGGCACTGTGTCCGTGGGAGGCGGGAAGCAGAAGGCTGCAATTTTGTCTTGCGTTTTCGCTGCATGCTTTGGTTGCTGGCTGGTTGCTATGGCGGCGTCTGAGGAAGCGCAGGAGGCTATCCGGGTGCTTTGCGCTGCAGGCAGAGACGACCTGCTGCAGCCTGGAGTCCCGGGTGAAGCTTGGGTGGGGCTCGCGCACTCCACTAGGAAGGCTGCTTGGGGAGTGGCGAAGGCGGTGGCTGCCTGGTTGTCACCACAGGCAGAGGAAGAAGAGGAATGCTCTGCCGCCATGCCTGTCGGCGCGGAGCTAGGAGAGGTGGTGCTCGCCGTGGAGCCTCTTGACCCCCCCCACTGTGGTCCCCGGCCCCACGAAGGTATGTGTGGCTCCTATGCTGGTGGCAGGGAGGAGAGTGACAGCGGGCGGGAGGCGGGGGCGGTCTTTGGGTCGGGTTGCCAAGCTGTGGGGAGGAGCTCTGTTCCGAAACTACTCTCCGTGACAAGTCTGGTATGCGAGGGAGGTGGGGGAGGAGCGCTGAGGTGCTGGTTGCCTCTTTAGACAGGCAGCAGGAGCCTGCATGTGAGCAATGTGTCCACAAGGCGGGTTTTCAGTGGCCTGGGGTGCCCAGTTGATTACCGTGCATGGGCAGAATTATTTACTGAGCCCGTCTTCAAGGTTGCACTGTTTCTCCAAACAGATGTGCCCCTGGTGGACCCTGTGGTGGGGTCAGCGGGTCAGTTGGCACACGTGGGTGGGCAATTGACCTCCTCTATGTTTATGTCAGGGCAGGCCCCCAGCAGCGGAGAAGTGTTTTTGCAGGCTGGTGTAGGGGTACATGGGGAAGCTTGCAGCTGCCCATATGGCCACAGACAGTAAAGGAGCCAGGGCCCACTGTTCCCATTGGTGGTGCAGCATGCCTGGTGGCATAGCAGCCAGGCAGTCCAGGATTGGTGTCAGGTACTCCTGGAGTGAATTTTGGTGTCCCCACACAGAAGGTAGTGCAGGACTCCCAGGGAGGCCAGTGGGTATGGGTATGGGTAGGTACAGTTGCAGTGGCAATGGTTGGTGGTACAGTGGGGGTTTCACGGGTGACGTCCGGAGCGGAGCAGTCAGGTCTGAGCGGCTTGAAGGGCAAGGTTCCAGCCTTGTCAAGACGGAAGGCGGCTCGCAAAAGGAAGCTGCGGACTGAGCACGCTGCGGCTCAGTCCGGGGAGCTGTTAAAAGGGGTCGATCTGGAGCAGATTTCCTTTTCACTACAGGCATTACAACAGAGCAAAAAGATATCCAATGGCAAATGTATGATGGTGGAGTTGGTGATGGGGAAATGCCATGGGGAAGAGGGGATTATGTTGGTTGTGGGGGCACATTGTTATTTGATGCTGACAGTGATGACCTGGAGGAGGGTGAAGTGAGAAAGGGGGACTGTGGGGATTATGGTAAAACTGTTTTGGCTCTGGTGATAAAGGAGAAGAGGGGTATCTCGGGGAAAACCAGTGTTTTTAATCTTTTGCAGATGTCAAGTGCGGACCGAGCAATTGTACGCGAATCCTCAACTATCAATAAACAACAGGATGAACCTCTTGCTTTTCCCAGGAGAGCATCGCAGTTGCCTAAAGGTAAGGCAGGATGGTGGTCTGTTTGCCAAGAAGGGGGTCCATCGCAAAAGTCTACCAGGTCTATTGTTATTGGGGGCGAGTTGGTTTTGGATAAAGTTCATGATGGGAGGATGCATACACGGAATTCACAGGAAGAAG